>NW_027362763.1:157242993-158508493 GCF_046119375.1 Phyllobates terribilis | reverse complement strand
TGGAATATGTATAATCAAAGGCATTGACCCCCTCGGAAAAAGCAGAGAACAAATGATTTCTGAACTGTTACAAGATGCTGCAGAGCCCGTCCGACAGCGGAGCCCTGATGAGGGGGCGGCCAGCCAAGGCCCGGATGGCGCTGCTGCAGGGGTCCAACCGGGGATTGCCAGCCATACCCTCAACCAGGGTAGTGTGGACCCCCACCTGCAGATGGCCTTGGAGGAGCTCGCCACAGACGATCATGATGGACAACTGCAGCTGATCCTGAAATTCCAGGAGCGGGCTGAGCGACAAGCTGACCGAGAGGCTGCTGAACGACAAGCTGACCGAGAGGCTGCTGAGCGACAAGCCCAAGCTGACCGACAACACCAGCTGGAGCTAGCCCGGATTCAGAAGGAGTCGCCCTCTACGCAGACCAGTGAGTCCAATAGTGCCAGCTGCTTTAAACCTCGTCCTAAGCACTTCCCTGTGATGGAAAAGGATGGGGACTTGGACACATTTCTGCGAGGCTTTGAAAAGGCCTGCAGGCAGTATCAGCTGCCCACCGACCAATGGGCAAGATATTTGACTCCAGGGCTCCGAGGAAAAGCTTTGGAGGTGTTTGCTTCCCTCCCTCGAGAGCAGGATGGAGACTATGAGGCCGTCAAGCAGGCCCTGATAAAAAAAAGTACCAGCTGACTCCGGAGGTTTACCGGAAAAAATTCAGAACCCTCCAACGTGGACCACTTGACACCTACAGCGATGTGATAGACGGGCTCAGAACCAACTTTGAGCAGTGGATCCAAGGACTGTCAGCGACCACCTTTGAGCAGCTAAAGGATCTGATGGTGAAAGACCAGTTCCTGCATCTGTGTCCGACTGAGGTACGGCAGTTCATGATGGATCGGGAGCCACCTGATGCCAATAAAGCAGCGCAGATCGCAGACACCTACGAGGCCAACCGGAGACCAGAGGTGCGGAAGCCGGTCGTCACCAGCTGGAAAGGGGGTAAGCCATCAACCACTATCCCTGCCCCTGCCAGCCGACCTTCCGGGGGCCTTTTTCCCGTTACCAATGCCCGGCCTGCATCTGATGCCCGCAGGTGTTATTCCTGCAACCAGACTGGTCATCTCAGCGCCACTTGCCCAGAGAAGCAGAGGAAGAACCCCCCATCCAAGGCCCCAGGGCCTAATGCCTCAGTTCTTTTGGTAGGTGGGCCGGTTGGGAGGGCCTGTGAAAACTTCCAGTCTGTCAGGGTGGGGGACACTCTCACTGTAGGCCTCAAGGACACTGGGGCCGAACGAACCCTCATCCGTCCCGAAACGGTGTCCCCTGAAGCGCTTATTCCAGGAAAGACCCTGACTGTCACCGGGATTGGGGGCGTCCGATGCCCCTTGCCCATGGCCCGGGTTTTTATTGATTGGGGTGCGGGGAGTGGGGTGAAGAAAGTGGGAGTATCCAAAAACCTACCTACAAATGTTTTGTTGGGAACTGATTTGGGGAGGATGCTTGCTTATTATGTCCCTAACACCCCTCCCCGATCTGATACGGTTGGTAAGGTTAATGCTGATAATGTGAATGTCAATGCTTTACCTGATGATGATGATGATGATGATGATCATGATGATGATGTTGTTGTCTTGGAAGGTGCAGGAGAACTCAGCTATGTCACTCTGCGGGGTGATGTTGCTGAGGATCCCCTAGCCGGAGCAAAGGTCAGTGCCAAGGGTAATGGGGAGAGGCACGAGGACCATGAAGCAGGTGGTGCTGTGCCAGTGACCAGTGTCACAACAGATGGAGACCTGGCTGATGGTAGCTGCCCCATACGTAGCACTGTGCCTGAGGTAATGGAGGATGATGGAGAAGTAGTTCTCATGGCCTCTCAGGCTAATGAGACGGTGTTATTCCCCGGGGAGACGGCCTATATAGCCGCTGTTACCCGCAGTCAGAGTGCCCAGAATGCAAGTAACGCCCTGCCTTCTGGACCCTCCTCGGACAGAGGAATAACAGGATCAGGTATGGACCCAGAGCCGGTCCCAGAGGGTCCTAGTGAGGACGTGGCCTTAACCTCACTTCTGGCTTCCTCCAGCCAGGAGTTTCAGGCAGCTCTGCACTCAGATGCTAGCCTGGAGACGTTAAGGAGCCTCGCTGAGAAGCCCACCTCCGAGTCTGATAAGGAGAGGGTATTCTGGGACCAAGGGAGGTTGTACCGGGAGACAGTTCCCTGTACACCCCAACAGGAGTGGCTGAGGGAAAGACAGCTGGTCGTCCCCTACCAATTCAGGGACGAGTTGTTGCGGATCGCCCATGAAATTCCACTCGCTGGACACTTGGGGGTTAGCAAAACCAAGGCCCGGCTGTCTCATCACTTTTATTGGCCCAAAATGAGGACAGATGTGGTGAACTACTGTCGCTCCTGTACCACGTGTCAAAGAGTGGGAAAGTCAGGGCCGGCCCCCAAAGCCCCCCTGATCTCTTTGCCAGTGATAGAGGAGCCTTTCCAGAGGATTGCTGTGGACATTATGGGACCACTGGCCACACCCAGCAGCTCTGGAAAACGTTTCATCCTTACCGTGGTAGACTATGCTACCCGGTATCCGGAGGCAGTAGCCCTGTCCTCAATTAGGGCGGATAAGGTGGCGGACGCCCTCTTGGCCATCTTTTCGCGAGTAGGATTTCCCAGGGAGATGCTTACCGACCAGGGGACCCAGTTCATGTCACGCTTAATGGAGGCCCTATGTAAGAAAATGCAGGTGCAGCATCTGGTATCGAGCGCGTATCACCCACAGACCAATGGTTTGTGTGAGCGATTCAACGGTACCCTCAAACAGATGTTAAAAATGCTGGTTCAGACCCAGGGTCGCGACTGGGAGTGTTACCTCCCACACCTGCTATTTGCTTACAGAGAGGTTCCACAGGCCTCAACGGGGTTCTCCCCCTTTGAGCTCCTGTATGGCAGGCGTGTCCGAGGACCCCTTGGTTTGATAAGGGAATTCTGGGAAGAAGAGCCGAGCTCCCCAGGAGTGTCCATCGTGGAGTATGTCATGCGCTTCCGTGACAAGATGCAGACCTTGACGCAGTTGGTGCATGACAACATGGCGCAAGCCCAGGCTGACCAGAAGCATTGGTAAGACCAGAACGCCCGAGAACGGACCTACCAGGTGGGTCAGAAGGTGTGGGTGCTGGTCCCCGTACCAAAGGACAAGCTTCAGGCGGCCTGGGAAGGCCCGTACGTCATTCACCAACAGCTCAACCCGGTCACCTACGTGATCACACTTGACCACGAGCGGGGTAGGCGGAAGGCGTTTCATGTTAATATGATGAAGGCTCATCAAGAACGTGGAACCTGTGTCCTACCGGTCTGCAACCTGCCCGAGGATGGGGAGGATGACCCCATCTTAGACATGCTCACCCAAGCGAAGGCCAGCAGGTCCCTAGAGGATGTAGAGCTAAGCGACTTGCTATCCGCAGACCAGAGGTCTCAGATGCAAGCAGTGCTGAAACCCTTCCAAGCAGTGTTCACCAACCTGCCTAGCAGAACTGAAGTGGCGGTCCATGAAGTGGACACCGGGAATCATGCCCCACTCCGGCGGACAGCCTATCGAATCTCCGACGAGGTGCAGCATGTCATGTGCCAGGAGGTCGAGAAGATGCTGCAGTTGGGGGTGATTAAGCGGTCCAAGAGCGCGTGGGCCTCACCTGTAGTCCTGGTGCCTAAGAAGGACCGGACCACACGGTTCTGTGTGGACTACAGGGGGCTCAACGCTATCACCGCCTCTGACGCACAACCAATGCCACGCATTGAGGAGCTGCTGGAGCGGTTAGCCAGCGCGAGCTATCTCTCCATTATGGATTTGAGTCGGGGATATTGGCAGATTCCCTTGAGCCCCGGGGCCCAGGAGAAGTCCGCCTTTATCACCCCCTTCGGATTGTGTGAATCCACGGTCATGCCCTTCGGCATGAAAAATGCCCCTGCCACGTTCCAGCGAATGGTCAACCACCTGCTCCAGGGACTGGAGAGGTACGCAGTGGCGTACCTGGATGACATTGCCATCTTCAGTCCCACCTGGGAGGATCACCTCGAGCATCTGCAGCAGGTGCTCAGGCGCATTCACCAGGCGGGCTTGACCATCAAGCCGGGAAAGTGCCAGATGGGCATGAACGAGGTCCACTACCTGGGGCACCGGGTAGGTGGGGGTACTCTGAAGCCAGAGCCTGGGAAGGTGGACGCTATCGTGTCCTGGCCCACCCCCAGGACCAAGAAGCAGGTGCAGTCCTTCTTGGGCACCGCAGGGTACTATAGACGCTTTGTACAGGACTATAGTAGCCTTGCGAAGCCCTTGACAGACCTCACCAGGAAGAGCCTACCCCATTCCGTCAAATGGACGGATGAATGCGAGGTGGCCTTTAGGGCTTTGAAGACTGCCCTGAGCAGCTCTCCTGTACTAAAGGCGGTCGACGGCACACGGCCACTCTTAGTACAGACCGACGCCAGTGAGTTTGGCCTCGGTGCTATACTCAGCCAGGTCGACTCGGGGAACCAAGAACACCCCGTGTTGTACCTAAGCCGGAAACTGCTGCCGAGGGAAGTGGCCTATTCCCCCATAGAGAAGGAGTGCCTGGCCATTGTATGGGCCCTCAACCGCTTACAGCCTTACTTGTACGGGCGCCCCTTCACTGTCGTGACTGACCACAACCCCCTGAGTTGGCTGCACACCATGTCAGCTGCCAACGGAAGGTTGTTACGCGGGAGCCTCACCCTCCAGCAATACGACTTTACCGTTCAACACCGCAAGGGCAGCGAGCATGGCAATGCCGATGGGTTGTCCCGGCGAGGGGAGCCTCCAGACATACGCTTGGAGGAGTACCAGAAGGTCCTACCTCCATAGCGCAGTCTAAAAGGGGGAGGTGTCAGGCAAAAGGTATTTTTGCCCGAGTTTTAAAAATGAGAGATGTTTTAAAAAAGGAAAAACCCCACCCCCTATCCGTTTGTAAGAGAAGACATAGAACTCACTTTTGCTTTTCCCCAAACCAGGAATCTTTATGACCCGCCATAAAACCTCAGTCCAGGGCACGCACTGGTACAAACCGGAAAATCCCTCCAAAAAATCCCATTGTTTAATTGTACAAACGTTTTATGCCAATTTTAATCACGCACAGGTCTGACAGAAACATCGGAACCACTTTTTTTGAATGCTTACCTTTTTCCCATTGCAATAGTATAACTTGCATAACTGAGGAATGACCGGGAACTGAGATAATGGATTCTGAGCTTCTGAGCATCATAGAGGTTTCATATTTAATATCTATCTTCATGAATATTGGTGACGGTCAAGATGATGTCTCCCTCTTGGATGTGGGACCCCCCCACACCAAGATATGAAATCTGAAGGATTTTTTAGGTCTTCTGCAGCTGGGTGGGCTCGCAAAGCCGAGCCCCCTTGTAAGGTAAATAAGGGGTGTCTCCCAGAGTTTTGGCTGCTTGCTAAAAACCAGATCGGCCATTTTTCAAGCCATTCTTCTCAGGGACGTCGAACGCACGCACATCACTCGGCGTAAGAAGAATCACCTCTAATTTCCGGGGAGCCGTCCCCCCCACAGAATCTGAGACCATCACCTCGTGGCGCAGGTTTTGCTATTACTTATCCCTTTTATTTTAAGAACTGTTTATGCATACATGTAAATTGTCTCCTTTATAATATCTTGTATATATTTTGTAAACACTGCCCACCTTTGGGAGTAAATCATAATTATTTACCAGTTTCTTTCTTCTTGTCCTATGTCGAGCAAACACGTTCCTCACCCGCTAATTCACGTTACCTACCAGGTACCCGATCCACCTGTTAAGAGATCGGTGGTGGCAGTATACCAGTGTTTATGTGATATTGTGGTTTGAGGGTGGCTGGTCGGAGGTATATATACGTTCCTGGAAGGAACTGGTGGTATATATACGTCCTGTCACATCACGTGCCGCAATAGTCGACATAAATTAGAGCAGCTGCACCCGTGCGTATCCTCGGTCAATACCGTGTTTGACCAGCAGGATAAGGGGGCGCCAGAGAGCTGCAAGGTCTGACCCAAGTGGGTGTCGTTTTCGTGACATATACATACATACACATATATATATATATACATACATACATATATATATATATATATACATAAATACACATATACAGTACAGACCATAAGTTTGGACACCTTCTCATTTAAAGATTTTTCTGTATTTTCATGACTTTGAAAATTGTACATTCACACTGAAGGCATCAAAACTATGAATTAACACATGTGGAATTATATACTTAACAAAAAAGTGTGAAACAACTGAAAATATGTCTTATATTCTAGGTTCTTCAAAGTAGCCACCTTTTGCTTTGATGACTGCTTTGCACACTCTTGGCATTCTCTTGATGAGCTTCAAGAGGTAGTCACCGGAAATGATTTTCACTTCACAGCTGTGCCCTGTCAGGTTTAATAAGTGGGATTTCTTGCCTTATAAATGGGGTTGGGACCATCAGTTGAATTGTGCAGAAGTCAGGTGGATACACAGCTGATAGTCCTACTGAATAGACTGTTAGAATTTGTATTATGGCAAGAAAAAAGCAGCTAAGTAAAGAAAAACAAGTGACCATCATTACTTTAAGAAATGAAGGTCAGTCAGTCCGAAAAATTGGGAAAACTTTGAAAGTGTCCCCAAGTGCACTTGCAAAAACCGTCAAGCGCTACAAAGAAACTGGCTCATATGAGGACCGCCCCAGGAAAGGAAGACCAAGAGTCACCTCTGCTTCTGAGGATAAGTTTATCCGAGTCACCAGCCTCAGAAATAGCAGGTTAACAGCAGCTCATATTAGAGACCAGGTCAATGCCACACAGAGTTCTAGCAGCAGACACATCTCTTCAACTGTTAAGAGGAGACTTTGTGCAGCAGGCCTTCATGGTAAAATAGCTGCTAGGAAACCACTGCTAAGGACAGGCAACAAGCAGAAGAGACTTGTTTGGGCTAAAGAACACAAGGAATGGACATTAGACCAGTGGAAATCTTTGCTTTGGTCTGATGAGTCCAAATTTGAGATCTTTGGTTCCAACCACCGTGTCTTTGTGCGACGCAGAAAAGGTGAACGGATGGACTCTAGATGCCTGGTTCCCACCGTGAAGCATGGAGGAGGAGGAGGTGTGATGGTGTGGGGTTGCTTTGCTGGTGACACTGTTGGGGATTTATTCAAAATTGAAGGCATACTGAACCAGCATGGCTACCACAGCATCTTGCAGCGGCATGCTATTCCATCCGGTTTGCGTTTAGTTGGACCATCATTTATTTTTCAACAGGACAATGGACCCCAAACATACCTCCAGGCTGTGTAAGGGCTATTTGACCAAGGAGGAGAGTGATGGGGTGCTACGCCAGATGCCCTGGCCTCCACAGTCACCAGACCTGAGCCCAATCGAGATGGTTTGGGGTGAGCTGGACCGCAGAGTGAAGGCAAAAGGACCAATAAGTGCTAAGCATCTCTGGGAACTCCTTCAAGATTGTTGGAAGACCATTTCCGGTGACTACCTCTTGAAGCTCATCAAGAGAATGCCAAGAGTGTGCAAAGCAGTCATCAAAGCAAAAGGTGGCTACTTTGAAGAACCTAGAATATAAGACATATTTTCAGTTGTTTCACACTTTTTTGTTAAATATATAATTCCACATGTGTTAATTCATAGTTTTGATGCCTTCAGTGTGAATGTACAATTTTCTAAGTCATGAAAATACAGAAAAATCTTTAAATGAGAAGGTGTGTCCAAACTTTTGGTCTGTACTAATATATATATATATATTTTTTTCAGGATGGGGAGGCTGGCCGCACTGGTCCAAACCTTGCACCGGGCCCATCATACTCTAGGTGCGCCACTGCTGAGAATCCATCAGTAAGTTTTTCCAACTCTGTCTGTTTGTAAATGTTGTATTGCTTTCTGACCTGCAATAAGCTGATTTATGACCATAAATCACATCAACGTTGTAACAAACAGCCTCTAAAGGCGAAACGGTGTAACATTTTCAATGAAAAAAAAAATATACATATTTGCATTTGGGTTTAGAAAATATAATTGGGTGGACAATCCCTTTAAGGGAAGCCAGACTCCTCCCAAACATGGTAGTTAATGAAAAGAATGGCTGACTAGTAATGCACGGCTGGCTCTAATCCGCCAGAGCTGCTCATTGCTGTTAATCACAGATGGGGCCCCAAGCAAAGACCCCCTCTATGACATCCATATGCCTTAAAAGTCCGCAAGGGAAGGGGCTGTCTTTTTTATTACTTCTCTATGTTATGAGTAAACTACAGGACATTTGTTTCTGATAATATTTCTCTTTTCATATAGTTTTTTTCCCGAGGTGCAGAAGTACAGTACACTGGTATGTAAAAATTTCAGAATATTTCGTGCAGCTATGCATGGAACAAACTCAGAAATTTGGTGAAATTATTAAATTATAATTAATTCCTGCCTTTATAAATGTCTTTTAAAATTAACAAAAAGCCCTTTCATATGTTAACAATTTGCATTGTAGATTGTGACTTCGCTCCCGGCCTTTTCTGTTCAGCTTTTCATGATTTTGATGAAGTGGCTTCATAGAGTGAGCATTGTTTTATTGAGGACACCTCACTTTAAGGTCACAGCAAAAAAAATAAAAAAATCTGGTATTATTTAGTGCACGCCAAGCATAAAGTCGCTCTGCTGTAAACAAGCTGCAAAGTCAGACGGGCCGTACAGCCGAGCTGTGCAAACAGAACGAGTCAAGCAGGAAACTGGGGAGCTCTGGTTTCTCCATTATCACTTAACATGAAACATCCATGAGCCAGCGCTACGTCTGTAGTGCGTCCGGGCCTGTACGTGTCGTGAGCTCCGGATACTCCAGAATCATTTAACGGGTCACTTAGCCAACAATGAACAATACTGTTACAGAGTAAGAGGAAGTAGAAAAACAAGGGGAGGGTAAAAAGATATATTTTTCTAATTAAAATTCCTTCAAAAAAATAAATCTACTTTTTAATTATGTTGCAGAGTTTTTTTTTCCTAATTTAGGTCCAAATCATCTTTACAAAACCACATGGGGAATAGTTCCAGTGAAATCAAAAGCACCATTAACCCGATTGCCAACACACCAGGGCAATCGGGAAAAGTGAAGGCAAAACAGCAGAATTGGCACATCTAATGTGATACGCCACTTCTGGGGCGGCTGCGGGCTGGTATTTTTAGGCTGGGAATGGCCCAATAAACCATGGATCTTCCCAGCCTCATAATATCAGCTCATAGCTGTCTGCTTTACCTTTGCTGTTTACAAAAACTGGGGGGAACCTACATCATTTTATAAATTTATTTCTTTAATAATAAAAAGCTGTCCATTAAAACTCCACAGGGTGCATTATTATATGCCAGGGACTGGTGCAATTACATGTCTGTCATTCTGTGTATATTTTGGTCTATGTCTATTATTTACAGTGATTGCCGAAAGTGTTGTTTTACACAAAACCCCAAAAATGGGCCGGACAAAATTGTTGACACCCTGAAATAATATTTGGTTGCACATCCTCTGGAATAAATAAGTGCAATCAATCGCTTCCTATAACCACCAACAAGCTTCTTACACCTCTCAACTGGGATTTTGGACCACTCTTCTTTTGTAAACTGCACCAGATCTCTCATATTTGATGGGTGCTGTCTCCCAACACCAAGTTTAAGATCTGTCCTCAGATGTTCAATGGGATTTTGATCCGGACTCATTGTTGACCACATCAGAACTCTCCAGCGCTTTGTTTCCATCCATTTCAGGGGGCTTCTTGAAGTATGTTTGGGGTCATTGTCAAGCTGGAAGACCCATGACCTAGGACACAAACCCAGTTCTCTGACACTGGCCACTACATTGTGCCCCAAAATCATTTTGTAATCTTCAGATTTTCCTGATGCCAAAAACATAACAAAAAAAGTAGCAAATATGAAGCAAATCCGCAATCATTTTTAGACCTGCATTTTTGTAGCGTTCTTTATGACTTCATTGAAAGCGAGTGAAAAACCACTGCAAAAACGCTAAAACAATTGACATGCTGCAGCTTTGAATCTGCAAGTTACGAATAAGCAACGTGTGGACGACACTTCAAGATTCTAATTCATTTTGTGGGCATCAGGATTCCCTTCAGGTTTTTGTGACAAATCCACAAGGAAAAAAAACGCTGTAAAAACACAATGTGTCCACATGGCCTAAGTATTAAATCATATCAACATTTAGATAAAGGTTTAGGTAAACTTTAGGTGTCATAACACAGGCTATTCACTTAAAGGGGTTTTGCAGGATCCTATAGGGTGTAGCAAAGCCAGGTAGACCCGCAGTGCTAGGATTTATCTGAGTTCCCAAAATATCTTTAGCCAAGAGGAATAACACATCTATAAAATACTTTGATAAGTTGCCAAATTTATACCCAACTTGAGGTTGCACAAACATTCTGCGACTTTTGGCGTTTTCACGCCAGTTTCTTGTAACTCCTCCAAAATAGGCAGAGATTGGGTGGGATGGGAACCACTGTACTTGTTCCCTCCCATAGTTTTAAAACACGCCAAGGGTCCTGCATTCACATAAAGGGGTTGTCTGGTCTTAAATGAAAAGACTGCAGTCACTCTGTGTGAGACTTTTGAATCCCCCCAGAGCACAAGCACTGCGAGGATTCACCTGTTTCTGAGCCGGGAATGGTGGTGATGTATGCAATATGCATACTCCCGGATAGAAGCTGTCCAGTAGGTGCAGCAGTCTAGTGGGTGTGGCCGTGTAGTGGGTGGAGCCTTGCTCAATACACTTGTTACGATACTGGTGTATTACTGGTGGAAACCAGTGGCCAAAGGAGCAAGAGCAGAAACAGCAAGCGGTAGTAGAAGTTCTTGCAGTTAGCAAAGGAGTTGTAGGAAACCATCCGTAGGTAGGTGAGAACACTCTGGGTAAGAATGTTCAGGAGCTGGAGGCTGGAACTAGGCTAACAGCTAGACACAATACTCAAGCAATGAGTGAGCGATCATGCGGCTTTAAGTAGGCACAAACAGGAAGCAAGATGGATCCCTCAGGTTCAGAATCTGCCATCTTAGTAAAGAGCAATTGCAGAACACAACAGCATCCTCCAGTGGTAAGGAGTAGGATTGCAGTACAATTAAGGTGAACAGTAGCAGCCACTAGTGTTCAAAGTATAGAAGGACAACATGAATTCTGACATTTGTATGGAGCAAGGCCATGCCCATTAGACTGGTTCTGCTCGGAAATATGCATATCGCATACATCACTGGCGTTCCCAGCTCATACACCTGCAAATCCCTGCAGCAAACAGTGCATGCGCTGGGGGGAATCAAAAGTCTGCAGTCACGCAGACTGACTGCAGACTTTTCATTTTAGACTGGACAACCCCTTTAAGACAAGTACCAATCAAAGTGTGCACATTTTTTCAAGGAGGAGAGGGAGACTAACTGCTGACAGACACCTCTGGGATCAACGAATCTTCTGTGAGGACATAGGTTTGATCATTCTGAATGTAACATCCTTTCTTTCTGATCACTCCTGTAGACACTAGATGAGTGTCCAATAACACAAAATTAACAGGTTAGGCTGGCATTTACCCAATGTGTATGTTTAATTGGTATTCTTACACATTTGTAAGGAAAATACATTGATAAAGGCGTGGTCTGAAACTAACACTAATTTAATCCTAAATCTCTATAGAATGTAATCAGATCGCTTTTCTAATACATTTTAATTAAAAATCAACCATTGTTCCCTCTCGACTAACAGCTTTTTTTTTTTACCAACTTCCTGTTTGATGACTCTTTGTTTGAGAATCCCCAATGCATGTTGGGAATACTCAAACATGACATTAATAGAGGGCATGCGCTGGTTGTCAATTCCAAGGTATGCTCAGTAGATTATCGTCACGGTCCAATATTCTTTTTAATGCACTGTGACAGTGCGCTCCTTCCCAAACTCTGATGAGAAGTGTCATGAGCTGGCAAGAGAGTGCACTGTCAGTGCACACTGTAAGATTACCCAGGGAGAAAGAAATGCAGCGATCAGCCCCACCCAAATTACATCCACTCCACTTCCTGCTTGCCGAGTAATCTCCTTAAGGCCCCGTCACACTAAGCGATATCGCTAGCGAGATCGCTGCTGTGTCAGTTTTGGTGACTCACCAGCGACCTCACCAGCGATGTCGCTATGTGTGACACTTTGCAACGATCAGGCCCCTGCTGTGAGGTCGCTGATCGTTGCAAAGTGTCCTGGACCATTTTTTGGTCGTTGGCCTCCCGCTGGCCAGCACACATCGCTGTGTGTGACCAGCGGGACCAACGATCTGGCTGGTAACCATGGTAAACATCGGGTTACTAGGGGCACGCGCGCACTTAGTAACCCGCTGTTTACCATAGATACCACTCTGCTACTGTGAGCGGAGGCTCCAGCGCACGGTAGCAGAGTGGTATCCATGGTAAACAGCGGGTTACTAGGGGCACACGCGCACTTAGTAACCCGATGTTTACCATAGTTACCAGCCTGCTCCTGCTTGCAGCAGGCTGGTAACGGGAGCAGGACATCGTGGAACGATTCTTTCCACGATATCGTTGCTCCCCTGATCGCTGGTGAGCCTGCCTGTTTGACAGCTCACCAGCGATGTATTAGCGATGCAGCAACGATCCCTGACAGGTCGTATCGTTGTCGGGATCGCTGCTGCATCGCTTAGTGTGACGGGGCCTTTACAATAAGCACTAACCGTGCGTTCTTGCCGGCTCATCACTTCTCGTCAGAGCCAGCGAGGGAGCGCATTGTCACTGAGCTTAGAATATTGCTCAGTGACAAGATTCTACTGAGCATATGTTGGAATTGACGACTGACATGCTCAGCAGAGCAGGTTCTATCCCAGCCCCTGAAACAGACTTCATTGATGATGCTTCGGTTCAGGGTAGGGACAAAAGCTGCGGCAGTGACTGCAGTCTCTGCTTACTGAGGACATCTTGTTTGACTTTTACAGCATGCAGTGGGGATTCTCAAACAAAGCATCAAAGAGGAAGTCATTAAAAAAATTCAGTTAGATAGCATAGTGCGGGAAAGGTAGGGACCTTTTAATTAAATTATATTAAAAAAGAGATTAGATTACTACATTAAATAGAGATTTAGGATTTAACCAGTGTTCGTTTTGGACCACCCCTTTAAGCAGCTGAAATCAATGATTAAAGTGACTGCATTATTACTAAAGTGATGCACACTATTAGCACATAAAAAAGCTTGGGTCCAAAATATAATGAACTAGACAACAAGGGGTATCGGAAACACAATGAATATATGGGTCAAAGAAGTCCTTATAGTAAAAGGAGCAACAAAATGGAGGAATATGACAGCTATGACAACTAAATAAAAAAACCATTATACATGGAACAAAATTATGAGGCAGTGATTTTTGAGACAGATGATTGATAACTACTGCTGTTCAGCCGATAGATCGTTGCATGACTATTAGTCATTTGAAGAAATTAACCACCGGTTTAATTTCTATTTCATAAATCAATAATACACAACTTTAACAAGCAACTTTGTAATATATCTTATCAGAGAGATTTGCTTATTTCTCTTCCTGGACTGATCATTGGCTTAATTTACGGGGAAAATCTGTATTCAATAAAGAGATAGGAGATGACAGTTGGTGCTTTTAAAATTATATGGAGGAGGGAGGAGCTAGAGGCAGACAGACATTCTGCTTCAAGTTCACTTGAAATGACAGTTCTCCATAGAACACCATGAGCACCAACTGTCAATTCCTCTGTTAATTGGCAAGTCTGTTCTCACTGAAGATGAAGACCGATTTTACCTGTGAATTAAGAAATTTGAGATTAGTCCAGGAGAAAAAAGCGTATTTCTCTAATAAGATATGTAACAAATGTTTCTTATTTTCACGTGTAGTTTTGATTTATAAAATACAAATTAAAATGACAGCTGACTGTTTAACCCCCCGAGCAGAAATTATGTTAGCCTGTTTTCTAGCAATGTGTTTTGTGTGCGAAAAAAAGAAAAAAAAGATTACAAAAATAAGCATGGATGTGAATAAGTTCTCCTGGAACGCTTCTGCAAAGATGTATAATCCAAACTCACAGCAATAAACAAGCACACACGCTCCCCGTCACTGACCCGCGGCCTCTAGACATTATGTGAACATCCTGTTTATAGTTCCTTGTCATGGTGGAGGATGGGGGGGACATTCTATCGAACGCACTGCAAAAAAAATCCTCTAGAGAAAACAATGCACAATTGGTTATGAAAAATAACCGGACACCATATGCATTCATGATATTACAGATTTATTGAAGTGCTTGTGCAATACGCCATAAGAAAAGGTTTCAAAGTGTAAGAAGCTAAAGGGCATTAGGACAAGCATACAAAACATTCAAAAAGGATTGGATAAAAAACGGTGGCACAAGATTTTACCAAATTTCTTTAATGTTTAATACTCTGTCACCGATGTAAGTAAGTGACATGTGTCTGAAGAATGCGACCACCGATCTCAGTACAAGCAATGGTAGATAGGTTACTCGCTATCCTCACCCTGCGCAAGATCAGCGCTGGCGTCATTGTCCTCGCCAACGGACACATACAGCTGAAACCAGAAGTTTACATACACAATATAAAAAGACACACATGCATGTTTTTCTTAATATCCGACATGAAATCAGAATAAACCTTTTCCGTTTTAGGTCAGTTGGGATTACCATCATTATTAATCTTTGCCAAATGTCAGAATAATGAGAGAGAGAGAGAATGTTTTAAGGCATTTTTATTAGTTACTGCAAAGTCAAAAGTTTACATACATTTCATTAGTATTTGGTACCATTGCCCTTAAACTGAATGACTTGGGTCAAACGTTTGGGATATCTTTCCACAAGCCGCTCACAATAGTTGGTCGGAATTTGGGCCCATTCCTCCTGAGAAAACTGGTGTAACTGATCCAGGTATGTAGGTCGCCTTGCTCGCACCGGCCTTTTCAGCTTTGCCCATAAATTTTCAATAGGATGGAGATCAGGGCTTTGTGATGGAGACTCCAAAACATTGACTTTGTTATCCTTAAGGCACTTTGTTACCATTTTGGCAGTATGCTTTGGGTTATTGTCCATTTGGGAGACCCATTTCCGCCCAAGCTTTAAATTCCTGGCTGATGTCTTGAGAGGTTTCTTCAGTATTGCCACATAATCTTCTTTTCTCATGATGCCATCTATTTTGTGAAGTGCACCAGTCCCTCCTGTAGCAAAACAACCCCAGAACATGATGCTGCCACCCCCATGCGTCACAGTTGGGATGGTGTTTTTAGGCTTCCAAGCTTCTCCCTTTTTCCTCCAAACATAATGATGGTCATTATGCCCAAAAAGTTAAATTTTAGTTTCATCCAAAAATTAAGGTCTTTGTTCCTGTGTGCATTTGCAAACAATAATCGGGCTTTTTTATGTTTCTTTTGGAGTAATGGCTTCTTCCTGGCAGAGTGGCCTTTCAGCCCATGTTGATACAGTACTTGTTCCACTGTGGATATTGACACAATCTTACCAGCTTCCACCATCATCTTCACAAGGTCTTTTGCTTTTGCCCTTGGGTTGACATGCATATGTCGGACCAAAGCACGTTCATCTCTGGGACACCGAACCAGTCTCCTTCCTGAGTGGTATGATGGCTGGACATGTAAACTTTTGACTTTGCAGTAAGTAATAAAAATGCCTTAAAACATTCTCTCTCATTATTCTGGCATTTGGCAAATATGAAAAATTACGGTGATTCTAATTAACCTAAAACGGGAAAGGTTTATTCTGATTTCATGTCAGATATTCAGAAAAATATGCTTATGTGTCTTTTTATATAGTGTATGTAAACTTCTGGTTTCAACTGTAAGTAATCAAGACAAGGCGAGAGCTGCGGCTGGTCATTCACTTCCTCTTGATTACGAATATGTTCGAAGGCGAGGACAGTGACGCCAGCGCTGATTTGGCGCAGGGTGAGGATAGTGAGTAACCTACCATTGCTTGTACTGAGATCAGTGGTCACATTCTTCAGACACATGTCACTTATGTACATCGGTGAGATTATTAAACATTAAAGAAATTTGGCAAAATCTTGTGCCACCATTTTTCTTTTGACAGTGATGCCAGAGGTGACTGGGCACGGGGCTCACGTGTCATAACTTCACGAGAACCCTGGGAACGTGAGCGCCGACACCGCTGGAAAAGCACCAGAATGGGATGTAAGTATAAGTTTTCATTTTTATGGGCCAAACATTCAGATCGAGAAAAGGTCGTCTCCGTATGGTGACATAGGCAAGTCCTTCATCCATAAAGTCCTAGAAAGATTGTCGATATTCCCCACTATAGTTCAAAAAAGTCACAAATTACTGGCTAGTAAAAAAAAAAAAAACAACGAGACAATTTAGTCATATGGCCTATTTATTTAAAAAGCGTTCCATACACAGTGCAAACATTTCTTTGGTAAAGATGACTGTTTATAATAAAAAATACCAAGGCACTCATCATGTTTGGTAACAGTAAGATCCGACAATAAATAGGTACAGCTTTCAGCATTTCAGAGGTATGGCCACAAAACAGAAAAAGAACATTATTCACTTTTGTAAGAAAGACATGGAAATGAGTCATTCCTTTATACAACCATCTGTGCTGCACTAGTTTGGCAGTGAAGGTGCAGCCTCGTAGTCCAAGGTCTCTAGCCGCCTGCACATATACTGTGCTGTGCTTTGGCCGTATAATAATGAAGTTATTGCTTTTTAAACAAGTACATCACCCTAATTTTAACTGAAACAATGAACTGTTCTTACAGAGATTAACTGCAGTCCTACGGGGTGAAATGACAAAAGGGTTCCATTTTTTTCTCAAAACACATCTATTTTGTCTCTCCTCCTTCCCACTTTGTGTCAGATATGCCAGAAACCTCCCCCCAAAGAGGAACACTAGGAAATAGTTTGAAATACTTTTCTACTTCAGTTGCTTTCAGACCATTAAAAAGGAAAAAGTTTCATCCGTTTTTCAATATAAAAAGGACTATTATTTAGTGACTAAAGTGCAAGTTTGTGGAATATTCCATAAACTGCAGCACATATTCATCAATATTACAAAAAATGGTCGCCCTCTCTAATCAGGCAATGGCTACAGTGGTTGCTAGATGACATGGAGATTTAAACCAATGGGGTATGTTAATGGAAACAGGGAAGTGTCAAATCTGTTTCGTAGGGAAGCTCAACATTGTTGGGTACTGAGGATTTAGTTCAAGCAGTTGTGTCACTTAGGCACCTTCATTAGTTAAGACAGCCATTGCAACCAATAGTAGATATGATTACTGAGAGAAGCTTCCATGGCCATATGTTTTCCCAGAAGCAGACCTGAAAGGGGAATGTAGTACTACATACTAGCCATTCAAATAATTACCCATAAAACATGGACGGGTGGGGTTTGCCAGAATGGGAGCTTCTCTTATGGCCCCGTCACACTTAGCGACGCTGCAACGATCCCGACAACGATACGATCTGTCAGGGATCGTTGCTGCGTCGCTATGTTGTCGCTGGTGAGCTGTCAAACAGGCAGGCTCACCAACGATCAGGGGAGCAGCGACATCGTGGAAAGAATCTTTCCACGATGTCCTGCTCCTGGTTACCAGCCTACTGAAGGAGCAGGCTGGTAACCATGGTAAACATCGGGTTACTAGGGGCACACGTGCGCCTAGTAACCCGCTGTTTATCATGGTTAACACTCTGCTACGGTGAGCGGGAGGTTACCGCTCACTTTAGCAGGCTCGTAACCATGATAAACAACAGGTTACTAGGTGGGCGTGTACCCCTAGTAACCCGATGTTTACCATAGTTACCACCCTGATCGCTGCTCCCGCTGGTCACACACAGCGATGTGTGCTGACCAGCGGGAGGGCAACGACCAAAAAATGGTCCAGGACACTTTGCAGCGATCAGTGACCTCACAGCAGGGGCCTGATCTTTGCAAAGTGTCACACATAGCGACATCGCTGGTGAGGTCGCTGTTGCGTCACCAAAACCGTGACACAGCAGCGATCTCGCTAGCGATCTCGCTATGTGAGACGGGGGCTTTACTCTAGCTCAGAATTGATATCTAGTTCTAAAGGGCCAAATGGATTAAGATTGTCCTCTTTAGACAAGTACTTTGAAAGGGTAGTCCAGTGAATACAAGATATCACCTATCTAAACAAGAGGTGATAACTTGCTCAAATATCTACAAATTTATCTGAAGGGATATCAGTGTAGAGGGATCATCCTTATTCTTATTTGCAATGAAGCAATGGAATGAAATTGAAAGGGAGAAGATACAGATTAGATATTAGAAAAAACTTTTTGACCTTGAGGGTGATCAATGAGTGGAACAGGCGGCCACAAGATGTGGTGAGTTCCCCTTCAATGAAGTCTTCAAACAGAGGCTGGACAGACATCTGTCTGAGGTGGTTTAGTGAATCCTACAAGGACCCTGGAAGTTCCCTCCAACTGTAACATTTTATGACTCTATGATTCATCGGTGGACGTCCCACCACTGGGACTTGCACCGATTGGCAGAATAAGGATTTTTTCCCCACCTCGATAGGGAAAGTTTATCCCTGGTCAGAAACTGGAGCAGCAGTTTGGACGCCCTACCATCGTTCCATTCATTCCCTATGGTGCTGCCGGAGAAAGCGGAGAAAATTACTCGGCAGTTCCATAGGGAAAGAACAGAGCGGAGATCGAGCATGGCCACTGCCACTCCGCTTTATCAGGGATAAAAATTCCAAGTTCTCCTTATCGGCGTGGTTCCCAGTGGGTAAGTGATGACTTGATTTTACCAAACAGCCCCTTTAATACTGCACTGGCAATTTACTTAATTAGCATGGAAAACAGAAGTCCAGTTAAGGTTTCATTGAAAACTGTTTTGAGAATTTTGATCTACAGTATGTTGTCTTCTGTGGATTTAATGTAGTACAAGAGAGTTCTAAAGGAAGATGCAGGAAGCCTCATAGAATGTGAATCTTTCTTCAGGTGACTTAAAATAAAGATGTATGGAATCAAGACATTTCTTATAGTGGAGAATAAATCATGATACTGGCCAAACAAAATGGTCAAATTGATCATGAATGAGTTAAAAGGTTATTCTCAGGTTGTCTCTTGAGCAGCTCAGAGTAATGCAGTCTCTTTACAATCAACTTACTTCATGGCTTCTAGTAGGGCAGGGTCTCCTATTTGAGTGAAGGTTCTACTAATACTACGGCTCTGCTGCACACCAGAACTATAAGGCTTTGTGCCCACGATGCTTTTTTTAAGCGTTTCCGCAGCGGCAAAAATGCATGGTAGAAGGCCTGCCATGTTCCCCAATGATAATCCGCATGTGCTGTGCACATGCTGCGGAAATTTCCGCTGCGGGTTATAATTGCGGAAAAAAATGCAGAACTACCAATTATTTTGCGAAAGCGCTGCGTTTTCGCCGCATTTGACTTGCATTGGAAAGCATGGATTCCACATCACTGAATCTGTACATGCGGATTCCATGCGTTTCAATGTGCGGAGAACAGGAGACTCTCCTCCGGACCCAGGTACCATAGAACCTGTAAAAAAAAAAATAAAATCAAAAATAAATATGATATTTACCTTCTGATGGCCCCCAGTCTCTTTGTCTTCACTTGCCGGCAGCTCGCGGTGGACTGAAGGACCTGCACTGACGTCATAGTCATGCGACGGCAGGTCCTTAAGTGTGTACCGCGAGCTGCCGGCAAGACAGGATGGAGAGAAGCAAGACTGCGGGGGACATCAGAAGGTAGAGTATAGATTTATTTTTTAACATTCTTTCGGTCACACTATATAAATCCATGCCGTTTGCATGGATTTATATAATGTGACCAAGTTGTCAAGCATTTTCCAAGTGATGCTAAAATCGCTTGGAAAGCGCTTGTCAACTCGCATGCGGAAATGCATGTGAAGAACGCTTCACATCCGCATGTCCCTGGCAGGAAAAACGCATGCGTTTTTTTCTGCCAGGAAGATGCAGAAACGCTCAGGAAAAAATCCTGAGCGTTTCTGCATCGTGGGCACATAGTCTAAAGTTAGTTTTGCTGTAACACATTCAGCTATCAGTGGTTTGCTCTGCAGTGTACAAAGCTATCACTATATTTACAGAGATAACTGTGCATTTAAACAAGCACATATCATTGGACAGTGAGAGCCATGATTGTTAGAATTGCTCTGGGAGGAACAGAAGTCGTATCCTGGTGATTTAGCAAGATTTAGGATGGCAGCTTATCAGGAGCTGAGAGGGAGCTGACCATCTAACTGCGGTATAGAAATCAATGGGTTGGAGAGAGGTTACTGGGATATTAGAAGTTAACCTCTCTCTTGGAATGCAACTACTGCGCACACTCAGCCAGGATCTGGGCAGGCACTATTGGCCGAGCTCCATGGAAATCAGCTGTACACTATGCAAGATAAAAAGCTCTCATTGCAGAATGACAGCAGATAGAAAACACAAGTCAATTGCAAACTTACTTAATTTTCATGTTGTCTAATTAAAGTAATTTAATAACTTGAGAATACTCTTTTTATCATACGACCAAGCTGTGCGTAATGTAAATTTAACATAAGTGTTTTCACAGTTCTAACTACTTTACAAAGTTTTTAATCATGATGGGAATTTGTCATTATTCGATTTACATGCCAGATGAAAAAAAATAAAATTTCAATTTTGGACAAGGGACATCACTGCGTTGATCTCTGAGTGTGACGGTGTGCCGGGCAGCATGTTGGTAGGCACTTACACGGGCCGAATGCAGGTATTAAACAACCACAGCGCGGCTACCTATAAGCCAAATGCCAATCATTCAATAGCCCATTTAGAAAGGCCAACTGCACTTCCACGCAAACAGAATGATCAATGACATGATCACTGTGCACACAGAATACAATGTCATTACACAGGACAATGTACTGCTGAGAACGTTGGGCAAGCTTGAAAAACAGTTTGCTGGTTCCTTGGGTGATTGGTAGCCTGTTTAGACAAGTTGAAAAAGAACATTCATATGAACGTTTCCTCATTTTAAGCCAACGTTAATGCACCCAAAGTTCTAACAGAAGCACACCTTTCTTCCTTGAGCTTGGAATCACAAACTCCAACTTTCCCCTTCAAGGTTGAAGGATGCAGGAAGAATCCCAGGACAAAAAGGCTGGGGATGGTGGGGTCAGGATACACAGCAGTGCTCCATGATGTTCTCTTTCAGGCGATGTTCTCATGTTTCCAAAAGATTCTGTAGACAATTACTTAATTGGACAGCAATGGTGGTGTGAAGGAGCTTCCAAGCATATGAATCAAGTTCCTCCTCCACAGTCCATGATTGCACCTGTTAAATATACAAAGCAGGACCAGCTTCTCGGTTTAAGTGCCAATGTTGTAAAATGGTAGTGGTGCCAAGCAATTGGAACTAGAAGACACACCTTTATGAGAATCACATTTTACTTTTTTGAGAATTTGACAGGTGGTCTTTAAAATAGCCTTTAATGCTGTAAAAGGCTCCACCACAGGGTAGGTTGCATATAGAAGGTGGCTTATGACAGCATTGTTCTCAACAGCAAAGATCACTTGATGGCTGGTGTTATATACAGGTAATGGCAGGTCTAATCCCTCATCAGCAATGTCCGCTGTGGTGGTAGAACTCTATAAAACTTTTTAATGATTTTTTCTGTAAGAGTTAAAAAGAAACTCCTAATTTGGAAAGAGACTTATGAAGGGCTCAATTTGTTACTCCTTGAAGAAGCAGAAATAATATGGTCTTCTAAAGATGATGACCAGATTCATCTCTAAGCTAAGAGGCAGGTATCACATGGACCTGAGGTGGAGACTTGTTGGGAGTATTGGTGAGAAGATCTCCTCAGTGAAACCTAGCTAAAAAGTGAACAGTAGAATATGACATGCATCTTGATTTTTGAGAAGAATTATGGAAGGTATTGCTGCTAATCTCCCCACCCCAGGACTGGAGATGACACAGGATCCCTGAAGAGGTCCTAGTAAGGCTTTCTGAAAGTTGTAAGATCCTCTCACTCACACCTTTTGGGAAGAGATGTGAAGTCGGCTTTCCTGACTGAAATAGTCACCAAAACAGGGGTCAAAACTCTATATTGACTTTTTTTTTAATAAATAAATCATGACAGATTCACAATCTCAGGTCTTGCCTTCAGTTGTTGCTAGCGTTGAATAAAAAGATTCACAGGACCCTGGTCCAGCAGCCATATCTGTAGTCTGTGGCATTTCTGGCGCCACTTCTAATTAGTATATCCAGCGTGGCAATAACGATATAGCATGACACTGCGCTGGGTCTAGTAATCAGAAGAAGTGCCAGAGATTGACCAGCAGGTAGGAGGAGGTTCACAGGCCTCTGGTCTGGCAGCCCAGACTACGAATATGGCTTTTGGATGAGGATCTTGAGAACTTTTTTGCTCAAATCGAGTTGTTGTTTGGTTTAAGATCTTGGTTTGCAGAGGCAGAGAGTTTGCTGCTTGTAAATATTTGGGTTTTCTGATCTTTTGAAGGTGGGACTGCTTGTCATCAGACCTGTCTTTTGAGTACATTGGTATGTGAGTTTGGGGATTTTTCACATTTAAGAGGGTAAATTGTGGACAGTTGGCGGAAGTCAAGACTTTTGAAGGCATTGAAGATGGTGACATCATTAGCATAAACTATCTTCTTGAGACCGGAAGCACAATGGATGATGTAAGTATTCTACAGAAAAAGAAAACTACAAAGCCATGCTTACACTTTTGGGGTAGAGTTAGAAGTCATTTATTTTGGAAGTGTCAGATAACAATGATACTGGTTTGTTAGAGCCGGATAAACCACGGTTATTCCCATCACAAACCTTTTTGGTCATTTTAAGAATTGACTAATAAGCAAACCTAATGAATTGAATACAATTAAAATATTTAAACATTATAGCTTGTAATTAGGAATATTACAACAGACGTAAGCAGTAGAACAGGCAGTGATGGGACTTCTATGGCTTGTGTCCAGTTTGATTGGTGCGGGGGGGGTGTACTTTGCCTTGACCAGGGTATTTATATACATGAATAGTGGAACAAAATTAAATCTTTGCCCCAGGGGAACAAAAGCCTAGCTACGACCCTGTTATTGTCCCTGGAATGTTACACAAGGTTAAATCATCTTTTTTCCAGGTCATTTTTATAAAAAAAAATTAAAATATAGTAATGTTTCAATTTCACACTGACCAATCAAGCTTTCTTTTACTTTCTTCATGTTCTTTCAGGAAGGCTCCATAATTACAAAGTTGTGTAACACCTCTATAAACAACAGATAGCGCAGAATCCATTGGTCTCAATATGTGATGTCACAGCTGAACCTGCTCCTCTCCCCTCCATTCACAATGATCTTTGCACACGCTCATTAGACACTTTAATACAAAAAGATAGGGTCGGAGTCTGGCCATTGTGGCTATGTACGTGTGTTGTTTCCTGAAACCATAGGGAGTTTAAATCTAAAAAAAAAAAAAAAAAAAACAGTGGCCAGTGGGAAAATTGCAAGAGTTCTACTTTTTTTTGTTATTTCTAATATAGATTGTAATATGGATTTTTTTTTATAATATATTTAACAAAAAAACCCTGATTTAAACAGTAGGTCATATTGTTATGATGGCTTCCCTTTAAATCTGCAAAGTAGGTCCAATGTCCTTCAAGGATTAGGGCTATATATTTTCAGCTATTTTACAACTTAAATGTTACTGCTTAGAAAGATACTACTGAAAACGTGTACAAATGTAGATTGTAATGATAATTAATTGTGATTACACAAATATAATACATCAGTCCATGTTTTTATTGTCTCTACTGAGCACCATTCAAAGGATAAATGAGGTATAACTGTTGTCCTTCCATTAATTTGTAAATCTAAGCCCAAATAATGGCAAGTGAAAGAGCAAGCCTAGGCCACGAGGTCTTCTGCTATATAACATAGTACTGTATGCCGTAAGTCCTCAATTCTAAAGATTGTGGGGGCAGCCATTTGTGGTCTATATTTATTACAATATCCCCTCTAAAGTTTAACTACTTCTACCAGCTAGCGCCTCTTGTGGCCACCAGTGAACAGTCCATTTACAAACTTCTTTGAATACTGGAGAAAGTTATAAATTGTCTACCTCCACTGTATATAACAGATAGGTTTCCGATAAAGTTCAGATTGATAAATCATTAAAAACATTTATTTTTTTGTCAAGAATTATGACTCCATAAAAAAGCACAACAATAATTTGCAGCACAAAAAAAAGAAAAAAGAAATAAAATAATTGAACCACAAAATCATCAAACCACTATTGAGTTCTTCTGTGCAGTGCCTAATGGGGTTACCAAAGATTAGAAAAACGTGGCTCTCCTTTTCCAGAAACAGTGCCACACCTGTCCACAGGTTGTGTGTGGTACTGCAGTTCAGACCCATTTACTTTAATGCAGCAGAGATCCAATGTAAAAGGTTAAAACGCTGTTTCCAGAGGAAAGCAGTATTTTTTTTCTAATCCTGCATAACCCCTTTAATTGTATAAAAGTTTTCTTGTCATAGGCACAGAATTCGATCTGTATAGAAAAACAAATATATACTCGACATTCGTATAAAGCTGGGCCTGAGTTATTATAAAATGGAGAGTCTCTCACAGAGATTAAAAGGTATACTCTCCTTTAAGCAAATAAAAAATGATTATTTTCTCTTAAATAATTGGCTGCCATCACTACCGGATGAATTGCTATAAAACCTGTATACATACCGGAAGTTTTCCCATTTGTGAGATCCCCAAAACTGAACTGAGTTGCACGGATGTGACATTTACAGAATAAGATACTGCGATTAGCACCAGTTTGTATTCCCAACCTGAGAAGCGTTTAACCAAGGAAATATGGCTGACACAAACGTTAATATCCTGTCATTGCTTTAGATACTTCCCTTTAACAGAGACCATTTTAGGTATAAAATGTAACTAGGTATAAAAGGAAAAAGATACAAAAACAACCATTGCACGATACTGTGGGAGTGATGAATGCAAAAAAATGGATGCAGTGTAGACAAAACTGCTGTAACCCGGGAATGGATGACTCGGAGGAATCCTGTTCTCCTGAGAATTATGTGCTTTGTGCTGTATCTGTGCAGACTGGACAGCAAGTTCCTTCTTTTTTAACAGGTGATAAACATGAAGCAGTGGGGCAGGATTCCACAAAACATGTAACGGACCCATTCTGGAAGACAAGATATTCAGAAGGATCACACTGAGGGGCATCCTACAGCAATTCTTACCAAAGTGCAACACATTTCCTTGAGTTCCAGTATTTCTGACAGCAATAAGAGCTGCACGTTAAACTAGAAAAATCCTTTGTTACTTTAGCCAAAGGAAACTTCAAACATTTTTTTAAACTGTTTGTTCCGCAATTAGAATTTATGACCTATCCACAGGACAGGGAATGTCTCTGATTGCTGGGTGGGCCCACTGTAGAGAGATCCACTGATCACAAGAAAGTGGGCTTCTGTACACTGCCAATCCATTCATTGTAAAGGGGGCTGACAGCAAGAGCCGAGCACAGAGCTTGGCCATCTCCAGATCCATAGACAATGAAGGAAGTGGCAGAATGCATGCATGACTGCCCAGTCATTGAAACAGGGGACACAAGAACCCCCCTTACTCATGACCTGTGTGCGCTCCCAGTGCAGACACTTATTACCTATTCTGAGGACAAGTGTTAAGTTCAAATAGGAGAAGAAATAGAAAGGAAGAGAAAGCAAAGGATGGTAAAGAGGGCAAAAAAAAGAGGAATGGGGTGGAGAGGAATAAGAGGAAGGGAGGAAGAGAGAGGAGAAGGAGGGAGAGAAGGAGAAAGACAAAGGGGGAGAGAAAGGGGTAAAGGGGGAGAGAAAGGGGTAAAAGGGGAGAGAAAGGGGTAAAGGGGGAGAGAAAGGGGTAAAGGGGGAGAGGAGGAAAGGGGGGGATGAATGAAAGAAGGAAAGGAGGGAAGAAAAGTGAGAGGAACAATGTAGATGATAGATATTAAATGTCTCAACATGAAAAATTGCAAAAACTGTGCACAATAATAATATTAATAAAAAACAAAACAAAAACACAATTAGAAGCATAATGTAAGTCCTTAGTAGTCCTCACATAATGTAAGTCCTTACTAATACAGCACAATTAAGCAGCGAGTTACTCTCCAAAATGTTAGATTTAAAGGGTTGACCACAGTTTATAAAAACTTGAAATTCTGCAGTTTTGCACAGCTAGAATATTTTTTGGAAACATTCTGTATGTTAGTTTTTCCTATTTCAAATACTTACTTTACATTCACATTTTGTACAAGAATCTTTGTTCCATCTTTCGTTAGTGGTACGTGTCCTTCCAGTTTCTTCAGTGCAGTCTGTACTGCTTAGACGCGACTCAAGTTTTTTAATCTAAAACAAGAATTAAAAAAAAGTGATGGTTTTTGGATGATATATTAAAGTGATTCTCCAGGCTCCCACATATTAAGGGCTTTTTTGCTCATTGTGTGTGACCGTTAACTCTTCTGAGCACTAGTATTTTAGTATCATGTACGTTATAATCATTCTGTTTTTTCCAAAGACAGCAAACGTCACGTGATAAATTCAACCACATTCAAGGGGTTCTGGTTTGTTCTTTTTAAATACTTGTCACAGTGCATATAAGCTTTCATACCCCGGTTTAGGATGAACTATATGTGTGCTCATTATTGTCCCCTACGTTGTAATACTATCCTATTTATCAGCAGTTGAAACCCATTTAAACTCCTTCCTTCCCCTTTTGCAAGTCTCCAAATTAGCCACCATTGCATTTTTTTATGCAAACAAGTAGGAATTATTTTGTGGTCTAGCTTGAGGATAATGTCTTACAAAATTTGGGACTCTTGGCAAGTATGACATATTGTATAGGCTGCCAAGAGGAGTGGGGTAATGAAGATAACTCTGGGAACATTTCTGTGGGAAAAGTAAGATCCTGAGAAATTATAATACCCCGTTTCACCAACACCCCACCAATATTACTGCTTTAGCAAATTCATTCAGAGTATTATCTCTTCAGTCACACAATACCTGTTTTCTTAGACTTGTAATTGTCTTTTGCATATCAAGAACAAAGTCCTTAAAGTCGTTGACAAGTGGCATATTCTTTGGTTGCTCAGTGCTTAAAGTGGTATTTATGGGTGAGCTGAAAGACAAAGAAAAAGACATTGAAAATTGAAAGAATGAAAACGATATGAGGAATCTAATATTGGATCACTAGTAGAAAATTATGACTAGATATACTACAAGGTAACCTACATAAAATGTTGAGTAATATAATACAGAAGAAATTACAGCACTCACCAAGCTGCATAAAAAACAGCAACAGCCGTTTCGCCTTCACTTACGCTTCATCAGACCTGAAGCTCAGATGAAGCATAAGTGAAGGGGAAACGGTTGCTTCACCATGTAACTCTCTCCTGTGATATGCACTTATTTTGGAAATAAAATATTTTTTTTCTGCAGCTTGATGAGTGCTGTAACTTCTCTCTTAATATTATACTTTGTCTATTTTCTACTACTATTTTTTTTAAATGTTGAGTATCTGTATATTTTCACTGCACAGCTTATCTTACACTAACACTTATAGTATAGGGACACTTCAAAAGCCCAGACCTTGAGATCTGTGGAGGACCTATTGGAGGGACCACCATGATCAGCAAATTATCAATTATATTATGTATAGATGTCAACTTGATACATTTGGACAGTCCATTTAACATGCTAGGGGATCTCTTATAATTCAGATGGAAGGTGTTTCTACTGGCTGGGGGTATGCTTGGCGTCGTAGTTCCACAGCTGGAGAGAGACCACAATGTCTGGTTTTCAGACAATACTTTACCAAAATCACACATGGTGGTTCGTATTTGTGAGACACTGAGCCAGCAAAGGAATTTTGGGAGGAAATGTCAGTTTTAAGAATTTGTAGAATTATGAATGCAGCTCTGGGGTTAATTTTCTTCTATAACTGCAACGAATGTACTGTATATACAATGGTATTCAGCTTTTTATGTAAATTATACAATGATACTGGATAAGTTAAGACTAGTGTTGAGCCACCCCGTAGTGTTCGGGTTCGGTTTGTCGAACACCGGGATGTTCGTGGAACTTTTCGTTGAACACCTTGAACACTGTCGAACACCGTTAAAACCAATGGCAGGCAAACAAAAACACATAGAAAACACCTTCAAAGGTGTCCAAAAGCTGACAAACTGCTCAGAAGACACTCTCTTTAAAAAAGTGGGCCGGCAATTCAGCATCGGTACCCGACAATTTAGAACAGAAAGCATAGAGCATCACACATTGATTAGATAGATATTATATATGTGACTGACATGTTTCTAAGTACAGTGATAGTGTTGATTACTGTACTTGTCATTTAGTGTTAAAATAAAGGATTTATTTTAAAAAAATTGGCGTGGGGTTCCCATTAATTTTAGTCTCTAGCGGAGGTTAAGCAGACGGCTGGGGCAGATGTTTGAAGCGTGGGAAGGGGGTAATACCCACGGAGCTTCCCAGGCTACTAATATCAGCCCCCAGCTGAATACCTAGCCTTTACTAGCTATTAAAATGGGAGACCCAAAAAAAAAAATGGCGTGGGGTCCCCCCTATTTTAATAGCTAGCAAAGGCTAGGCAGACAGCTGGGGGCTGATATTAATAGCTCAGGAAGGGTGCCATGAATATTGGCCCCCTCACTGGCTAGAAACACCAGCCGTCAGCCGCCCCAGAAATGGCGCATCCATAGATCGTTGGCTTCAGCTGGAATGGGCGTGATGGTAAGTATGGTTTAATTTAGAACAATAAAGAATTGTGTGTTTATTTCAATTAAAGGACTTTATTCTGGGTGTTTGTGTTTTTTTGTAACTTTCACTATGGGGTTAGTAATGGGGGTGTCTTATAGACGCCTCTCCATTACGAACCTGGGCTTCATGTCAGCTGGCATAATAAGCTGACATCAACCCCAACCCTATTACCCCACTGCCACTGCTACAGGGCAGTGGGAAGAGCGAGGCTAAGTGCCAGAATTGGCGCATCCTATGGATGCGCCATTTCTGGGGCGGCTGACGGCTGGTGTTTCTAGCCTGGGAAGGGGCCAATATTCATGGCACCCTTCCTGGGCTATTAATATCAGCCCCCAGCTGTCTGCCTAGCCTTTGCTAGCTATTAAAATAGGGGGGACCCCACGTCATTTTTTTTGGGGGTCCCCCATTTTAATAGCTAGTAAAGGCTAGGTATTCAGCTGGGGGCTGATATTAGTAGCCTGGGAAGCTCCGTGGGTATTACCCCCTTCCCAGGCTTCAAACAGCTGCCCCAGCTATCTGCTTAACCTCCGCTAGAGACTAAAATTACAGGGAACCCCACGTTAAATTTTTTTTTAATAAATCCTTTATTTTAACACTAAATGACAAATACAGTAATCAACACTATCACTGTACTTCTTAGATATGTGACTGACATGTTTCTGTCTATCTAATCTATGTGTGAAGCTCTATTCTTTCTGTTCTAAATTGTCGGGTACCGGTGTATGCCGCTGATGAATTGACTGCTTTTCATGTTTCACTGTGAGCACTGTTTTCATCGATTTGGGCAACCACTGTAATGCCACAACCACCATGGCTGTGGCATTACAGTGAATGGCAGACAATCCCTGCATGATGTGAAAAAATCCAGTTACACTTTCGGTGCACGAACAGTTATCGAACATAACCTCGAACAGCCTAATTTTTTGCAAATCATTCGCCTTCGTCGAACGTCTCGAACACCGCCCAAAACAGCTCGAATTTGAGATTGGCGAACAGTTCTAGTCGAACACCGCTCATCTCTAGTTAAGACCATACTGTGTCTAAGGTTAAGTGCATACGAAGCGTTTTCGATGCGTTTTCGTGGCGGTTTTCCCGCTGTGGAAACGCTTGCTAATAGGTCTACCAGGTATAGCAATGGTAATCTGAATGTGCTGTGCAATGTTACAATTCATATTCATTTAGTGATAGTTCAGTATAGTTAGCATGAGCAATAAACGATCATTACTGGGTGTATAGAGCATACCTTCCATTACTTACATAGAAACTTCATTGGTCAAAGGAGTCTCCTGAGGTTCTTCTTCTTTATAGCTATATTCTGTGTCACGTTTACCCCTGAAGTGACCGGAGAAAGAGCTAAATTGTCCTCTTGACCTACAGTCTAGGAGTAAATAGAACACATCTAAAACATCTATAACGAGCAACAAACACCCCTGAAAAGAAAGCAGATAATACTGGATGAGGCCAAAACCAATAACACCACTTTTGACAGGGCAGCTGCATTTAATAAATTAATTTCCAAATTTCCTGCTCAATGCCAAGTTCGTATATGAGAGTTCCCCATTTGGGAACTTTCCATTCCAGTTATACATACAGCTCATTGATTTCACAGAGGATATGTACTACATTATGGTGATTAAAGAATTATTCACAAACTAACAATATGGTCTTATAATAATGTACACATTTATTCATTTGTTCCAATATAACTCACTTTTAAATCTGCCATATTTTGCACATATCGCCATCGTAAGGATGCTACTCCCCTCTCTATTTACTCTTCAGTTGCCATTAGGATCCTCCTGTTAAAAGTTACAGTGCTCCTGGTTGATCATGCACAGCCCTGCCCCGCCCAAAATACAACACAGCCCTGCCCCGCCCAAAACACAACACAGCCCTGCCCAAAACACAACACAACCCTGCCCAAAACACAACACAGCCCTGCCCCGCCCAAAACACAACACAACCCTGCCCAAAACACAACACAGCCCTGTCCCGCGCAAAACACAACACAGCCCTGCCCCGCCCAAAACACAACACAACCCTGCCCAAAACACAACACAGCCCTGCCCCGCCCAAAACACAACACTGCTCTGCCCCGCCCAAAACACAACACAACACAGCCCTGCCCAAAACACAACACAACCCCGCCCAAAACACAACACAGCCCTGCCCCGCCCAAAACACAACACAGCCCTGCCCCGCCCAAAACACAACACAACCCTGCCCAAAACACAACACAGCCCTGCCCCGCGCAAAACACAACACAGCCCTGCCCCGCCCAAAACACAACACAACCCTGCCCAAAACACAACACAGCCCTGCCCCGCCCAAAACACAACACTGCTCTGCCCCGCCCAAAACACAACACTGCTCTGCCCCGCCCAAAACACAACACTGCTCTGCCCCGCCCAAAACACAACACTGCCCCGCCCAAAACACAACACTGCTCTGCCCAAAACACAACACTGCTCTGCCCAAAACACAACACTGCTCTGCCCCGCCCAAAACACAACACTGCTCTGCCCCGCCCAAAACACAACACTGCTCTGCCCCGCCCAAAACACAACACTGCTCTGCCCCGCCCAAAACACAACACTGCTCTGCCCCGCCCAAAACACAACACTGCCCTGCCCCGCCCAAAACACAACACTGCCCTGCCCCGCCCAAAACACTGCCCTGCCCCGCCCAAAACACTGCCCCGCCCAAAACACTGCCCTGCCCCGCCCAAAACACTGCCCTGCCCCGCCCAAAACACTGCTCTGCCCCGCCCAAAACACTGCTCTGCCCCGCCCAAAACACTGCTCTGCCCCGCCCAAAACACTGCTCTGCCCCGCCCAAAACACTGCTCTGCCCCGCCCAAAACACTGCTCTGCCTAGACTTCAACGCTAGCCATACGACACGTGACTTGCCTGCAACTTTGCGGTTTTATTTACAGCAAAATAACAGCTCTAAAATAGTCGGGCAACAGCAAAGTGTACAAAGGTTTTTGATCGTGCGACTAGTCAGAACAACTGTCGCCAACGCATGGCGCCCTGTAACCTTAGCCTTAAAATATATGCTATGCCTCTGTGCACGCTGCTCCTGTACAGTACCCTGCCTGGATGATTTCATCTTCTGTGTAGCTGTCTGTGTGTTTTTACATCATTGTTAGCTAGTTTCTAGAAGAGCTCAACTCTCCTGCACTATTTTCTAACAAAGCTTGTAATAACCATGCAGGGCTGAGCTCTCTTTGTTGCCAGCTGCTCATAGATCAGTTAAGTGAAACTGTGAATGCTGCTCGGTTAATGCCTATGGCATAAGATATGTTAATGCATATGATAGAAGATAATCATCGGCCATATGCATAAATGTGTAATTTGCTGTTTCACATCATTGTTCTCGGAGCAGCAGGCAACAAACACAGCTCATATCTGCCCTGCCTAGTTATTAAAAGTTCAGAAGTGCCAAGATGAACTCTGCTAGAAAACCAGCTATCAATTGTGTAAAAGCACACATTCAGCTATACTGATGTATATTGTAGAAGATAAAATTATTCAGGCAGAGTACTGTACAGGATCAGATAGTGCACAAAAGCAAAAGGTAAATTCTAGATTAGATTGATGACAACTCAGTGAGGTAGAGCTAGCCAGAAGCACAACAGAGGGGGGTTTATCTGGAACCCAAAAGCAAGGTGCAGCTGGGAAATGTAATTTTAGCAGTGTAAGAATAAGCCCACCCATTCAGCTATATGAAGCTGGATGCACAAGGGTGCAGAAAGATGAAATAAAAACACAAAAGGTACAATAAACAAACATTATTTTGGTCTGTATATTACTAATAAATATGCATTTACCGCGCTTTGTGAAAAATAATGTATTCGTGGGAATAACCATTTATAACACTTAAACATTTGCTGCCTGGTTCCCTTATAGAGAATAGTTGATCGCTCGGGTTCCTAGCACTGGGAAATAGTTTATCTAATGCATGTAACTTATAATTTTTTTTTTTTTTACAGAAACATTAATCATAAAATATAAGACTTTGGAAATTCTATTACGTATGTCCTGTTATGCGTTTATGTAGGTATTTAGGAACATTTTAAATGCCCACCCAAGTTAAACCATTTATATTCCAGTATTAATCCTGTCCACATTATCTTTTTAGAATTAAAAAAAAAAAAAGCTTGTAAAAAAAAATCCCATTGTTGAAATCTTGAAGCTTCTCAGATTTCCAGAATTTTCTAGAGTTCTGAAGACCAACCAAACGGAGATCTGACAACATTGAACAAAGGTGCTGTGAAACCAAGAATGGTTGAATATTGTGTCAGCTTAATAGAAGCAAAACTGTCTAAAACAGTGCAAGAGAGTTCTTGTTGATACAGACCCCCTCATTCTGGAATTATCCATGATTGGAGACATTCCCAATAAGATCTTCTCACAAGTACGATACCATGTATCAGAAGATCACGTCAAACCAAATATTGGCCAAGATCTGAGAACAGAATCGTTCTATCTGCTGTCCAGCGTACAAGCTATTAGTTGCACGAGACCCTACCTTCACAGCAATCCTTCCAGAGCCGCAGGTCCAGATGGGGTATCTGTCTACAGCTGATGTAGCCATGTGGGAACTCGGCCATTTTGAACACATCTGGCTGCACTTTGGTGATGTTGTCTCCGTTGTCACATAGGACTCTCGCTAGAGAGGTCTGCTTGATTTGTGTCAACTGAGCCGGCGTGAACACCCCAGGGTTCTCATGCCAAAACCTAATATATTAGGATACAGAAATATGTCAGCTTTGTTATCTTCCACGTTTCACTATCTGAGGCTTTATACACATAAATCAGCATAAAATATAAGGCTTTTTACTTGAACGAGTTCTCGGTAAATGGAAAATGAAAAAAAAAAATAAACTCAAATTGTCATTATTACTAAATTCTTATATACCTTTCATTAGAAAAAAACATTTGTTTTGATTAGGGAGGTAATAACTACAGTACATGAAAATGGCCGCCATCTTGTTACAATGACGGAAATGTGTCCTGTAATGTTAATAGGACTGGTGTCTGAGCATGTGCAGTAGGAAGCTCCGCCGCTGTGACCTGAATATGACTTATACCACAAACCGTTCAGGTCACAGCGGTGGAGCTTCCTACTGCACATGCTCACACACACCGGTGCTAATAACATTACAGGGCAGGCTTCCATCATCGTAACAAGATGGCGGTCATTTTAATTTATTAATGTATTATAGAGATTACCTCCCTAGACAAAACAAATGTGATTTTCTGATAAAATCATTATGGATACATTTTATTTTTCCCAATGCCTGGAGAAATCCTTTAAAAGGGACCGGACAGTCTTCCTGGCATGTCAGTTTTAGAGAATTCCCCACAATAAGTAGTGACAGTATCGAAGTGGGCTGGGACAACCACACAACTAGTAATTACTAACAATATCGGATGTCCAACAATCTATGTAGGGATAGACCAGGTTATTATATACAAATTGCCAAAGGCAAAAAAAAGTAAACTTCTTATCAATAATAAACCTAAAAAAAAAAAATTCCAATGTGCAACGGATTACATTTTTTAGTACTTGTAATGTACGGTATATTACTATAGAATATGTATATGTATTATTTTTATATTGTACATCAATTATCTATTTAAATAGCAGGATAGGAAGTATTTCTGAGCTCTCCGGAATACAGCACGATTATTGGTAATAGAATTGTAGGTTTATAGTCAACGAGTTTCAGAGTCCACTGACAACAAGTTGTATGGTTGCCCTGAGGAAGTAATCAGTGGACTCTGAAACGCGTTGACAATAAACCTACAATTCTATTACCAATAATCGTGGTGTATTCCGGAGAGCGCAGAAATACTTACTATCCGGCTATTTAAATCTAATGTTTCTTGGAAGCTGCTGCATCTGGTATTCAGGCTCTATAAAAGTGTTGTGTCTCACACAACCAAGCAAGGTGAGCGGTTCTACTTATATATACCATCCGTTTAATGTGGATAAGACCCTATTGTGCCCTTGTATATCTTTAAAATCAATTATCTGTTGGGTTAGTACCTAACATCATACCAAAGTACAAATACTAGAGCTAAAATGTATCATTATCTGTGACGGCTGTAGTCAGTGACAGCATTACATTTGAATTATATTAACTGTTTATGCTTGCTAATAAAAGAAGTAAAGCTCATAGCCTCTCTGACATGTTTCGCCTGACTGGTGTCCTCTGGGGGATGGGGCTATAATGAGCTTACAAGCAGATAATAAGAGTTTATAAAAATTCTATTGTGATGCAACTCTTACAAATGGACCATCGGCAAAGCTATTATTCACATATGTCCATATGTAATGCTCAGAAAAACACCATAGAGTCACTAAGAAGTCAGGATTCTTGTTCACCCAATATAATTCCATGAGAGTGGTCCCCAAGACATAGTAACGCATCAGCACTCAATGGATTTCTGTGACAGACGTAATGATGTCCCCAACAACACCCAATTGTCAATTTCTTAATAAATTATCAAAATAAATAAAGGAAAGGCACAAATAAGTATAAAATGCCCCAGAATTGTTATTGCATGAGGATTAACAGAGAAGCTATGTAGGAAAATATAATGATACAATTAGTGGTAACATAGTCCTACCTGTCACCATTCCTAATGTTTCTGAACTGAGTAGTTAGTAGGCACATCAGAGTAGATCCCAATCTGCTACCTGGAATGATATCTTCTGCCATAAGTGCTGGGAATAGATCAATGTTTAGAGGAGAGCCATATAACCTGAGGAGAAAAAAAATAAAAAAAACACTCATTACTAAGATACAATAATGCCAAGCTGACAATTGAAGTTCATATGAAAAGAGGAGCAACAAGGGCTGCTGCAGGAGGAGGAGCAACAAGGGCTGCTGCAGGAGGAGGAGCAACAAGGGCTGCTGCAGGAGGAGGAGCAACAAGGGCTGCTGCAGGAGGAGGAGCAACAAGGGCTGCTGCAGGAGGAGGAGCAACAAGGGCTGCTGCAGGAGGAGGAGCAACAGGGGCTGCTGCAGGAGGAGGAGCATCAAGGGCTGCTGCAGGAGGAGGAGCAACAAGGGCTGCTGCAGGAGGAGGAGCAACAAGGGCTGCTGCAGGAGGAGGAGCAACAAGGGCTGCTGCAGGAGGAGGAGCAACAAGGGCTGCTGCAGGAGGAGGAGCAACAAGGGCTGCTGCAGGAGGAGGAGCAACAAGGGCTGCTGCAGGAGGAGGAGCAACAAGGGCTGCTGCAGGAGGAGGAGCAACAAGGGCTGCTGCAGGAGGAGGAGCAACAAGGGCTGCTGCAGGAGGAGGAGCAACAAGGGCTGCTGCAGGAGGAGGAGCAACAAGGGCTGCTGCAGGAGGAGGAGCAACAAGAGCTGCTGCAGGAGGAGGAGCAACAAGGGCTGCTGCAGGAGGAGGAGCAACAAGGGCTGCTGCAGGAGGAGGAGCAACAAGGGCTGCTGCAGGAGGAGGAGCAACAAGGGCTGCTGCAGGAGGAGGAGCAACAAGGGCTGCTGCAGGAGGAGGAGCAACAAGGGCTGCTGCAGGAGGAGGAGCAACAAGGGCTGCTGCAGGAGGAGGAGCAACAAGGGCTGCTGAAGGAGGAGGAGCAACAAGCGCTGCTGCAGGAGGAGGAGCAACAAGGGCTGCTGCAGGAGGAGGAGCAACAAGGGCTGCTGCAGGAGGAGGAGCAACAAGGGCTGCTGCAGGAGGAGGAGCAACAAGGGCTGCTGCAGGAGGAGGAGCAACAAGGGCTGCTGCAGGAGGAGGAGCAACAGGGGCTGCTGCAGGAGGAGGAGCATCAAGGGCTGCTGCAGGAGGAGGAGCAACAAGGGCTGCTGCAGGAGGAGGAGCAACAAGGGCTGCTGCAGGAGGAGGAGCAACAAGGGCTGCTGCAGGAGGAGGAGCAACAAGGTCTGCTGCAGGAGGAGGAGCAACAAGGGCTGCTGCAGGAGGAGGAGCAACAAGGGCTGCTGCAGGAGGAGGAGCAACAAGGGCTGCTGCAGGAGGAGGAGCAACAAGGGCTGCTGCAGGAGGAGGAGCAACAAGGGCTGCTGCAGGAGGAGGAGCAACAAGGGCTGCTGCAGGAGGAGGAGCAACAAGGGCTGCTGCAGGAGGAGGAGCAACAAGGGCTGCTGCAGGAGGAGGAGCAACAAGGGCTGCTGCAGGAGGAGGAGCAACAAGGGCTGCTGCAGGAGGAGGAGCAACAAGGGCTGCTGCAGGAGGAGGAGCAACAAGGGCTGCTGCAGGAGGAGGAGCAACAAGGGCTGCTGCAGGAGGAGGAGCAACAAGGGCTGCTGCAGGAGGAGGAGCAACAAGAGCTGCTGCAGGAGGAGGAGCAACAAGGGCTGCTGCAGGAGGAGGAGCAACAAGGGCTGCTGAAGGAGGAGGAGCAACAAGGGCTGCTGCAGGAGGAGGAGCAACAAGGGCTGCTGCAGGAGGAGGAGCAACAAGGGCTGCTGCAGGAGGAGGAGCAACAAGGGCTGCTGCAGGAGGAGGAGCAACAAGGGCTGCTGCAGGAGGAGGAGCAACAAGGGCTGCTGCAGGAGGAGGAGCAACAAGGGCTGCTGCAGGAGGAGGAGCAACAAGGGCTGCTGCAGGAGGAGGAGCAACAAGGGCTGCTGCAGGAGGAGGAGCAACAAGGGCTGCTGCAGGAGGAGGAGCAACAAGGGCTGCTGCAGGAGGAGGAGCAACAAGGGCTGCTGCAGGAGGAGGAGCAACAAGGGCTGCTGCAGGAGGAGGAGCAACAAGGGCTGCTGCAGGAGGAGGAGCAACAAGGGCTGCTGCAGGAGGAGGAGCAACAAGGGCTGCTGCAGGAGGAGGAGCAACAAGGGCTGCTGCAGGAGGAGGAGCAACATAGGCTGCTGCAGGAGGAGGAGCAACAAGGGCTGCTGCAGGAGGAGGAGCAACAAGGGCTGCTGCAGGAGGAGGAGTAACAATTTGGGGCACCAAAAATTGCATAAATAGTTCAAGCAGCAAAGAATGGCAATTTTTTAATTTGGTACCAAAATCATGAATTGCGTACTACATTTTTATGAATTTGGCGCCAAAAACGGCAACCAATAATACACAACAAAAGAAAAGTGATTTAACCTCCTCACCCCTCCCCCCAGCAAAAAATGGGGCCTAAGTAATAGTCCTTCCAAGACCTGCACCACGGCACATTCAATTCATAAGGCACTAAAAGGTCCTGTTTTTAGGCAATCTTTGCAGATCGGAAACATCTACAACTGGTCAACACAAAATGGCAAGACCCAACAACCTACATGAGTGAAAATTATTTGTACTGCATCACTATTTTAATAAAAAGTGTCTTAAAGGATATTTCCATATCATACATTTTTTGGCATAAATATGTGATAGATCTGAATCCCACAGATGCAACCTTATGATTCTTGAGAAAGGGCCCCATCAAGCTCCACTATTCAGCGACTCTATTTTTTATATGGCAAATCTGGCCACTTATCCACTGACAGCGGCTGACGCCACTGTCAAGATCTACGTGGGTTCCATCCGTGGGACTCACATCTATCCTACGTTTATGGCATATTCTGAGGATCTGACAAATGTATGCAAAGGAAATTCCCCTTTAATAAGGAACTCCAGTTTAGAATATGAAGATTACCTTCTTAGCTTTTCAATGACGTCTGGATTTTTAATTTCATTCCTCAAGTCTTCGAAAGTGTGAGTAGTCGAGAGATTACAGAAAACCCGAAAGTCATGATATGGAGGTATTCCATGATCACGTCCTCTCTGAATGTTGATTGCAGCCAAATCCAATGCTACAGTATGTGCCATCGAGAAGAGCTTTTCTGTCAGCTCTGTGTTTAACAGCTGAGAGGGAACCCGCATTTTGCCAGCAACCCCAAAAAGGCCTCGGAGAAGAGGATCAATGCCACCTTCATTTACAATTCTGTATGGAGAGAAAAAGGCTTTGTGTAGAGGTAAATGACCCTGTGGAATCGGCTGGAAATTTTCATCCAGTCGGTAAAGAATAGGGTTGATCAGTGTGTGACCGAATCTAAAGGCGGCCGTTGCAAACTCATTAAGAATTCCCGCATTTACACTGGGGTTATAGCCTGAGTACTCCCCAAGCATTCTCATGCCAACGTCTCCAAAAATCTTAGGCAGCCAATGGTCGTATGTTATGTGCTGCATTTCAGCTCCTACTATCTTGCGAGCTTCATGGTAGATGGTGTCGCCATCCCAATGAGGGTTTAGTCGCAGCAATTCTGCAGCAATTCTATTATGTTCTCTAAACCACACTGTGTGCATGCTTGTTAGACCGAGCTGCTCGTTAGCTCGGAAATCACCAGCTAAGAAGCACGGAATAGGGCTTTCGTTTTCATCCCTCATACACTCAGTAGGTGGTCCGGTGGCAAACGGTAGAAGTGGTTTTCCAGATCGCTGAACAATGCCCTGTTTTAAAAGGCCCCTGTGACTCGCAGCATCTCTGATCTCCTGGGCTTCGTGATCGGAGCTTCCATAGACATTAGAAGCATCAATGTACGAGGTCAACTGGTTCATCTGTTCTCGAGGATAGACCGAGTTCATTAGCAAGGAGGTCATTCCACTTCCGCAAACTGGACTAGAACGCACAAAGAACATACAGCGAGCGTTATTCCTGACTCGTGGATCATTCGGTGGAATCATGACAGGGAAGCACGGGGCATCATTAGTACAGACTGAACTGCAATCCTGGCCATCAGAAAATCGAGCTTGGCTTAGTGCGACTACTGTAGAGTCCAAGTCATGATCAAGGAACTGTCCCCACTGCATTAACATGTGAGTGAACTGTTCATCTGGCGTAATTGTATGTGTTCCAATCAAGGTTGTAGAAACCATGCGCGGCAGAGGAAGAGGATATCCATTATAGAATCTACTAGCACTTACGCCCCTTGGTAAATTAAATCCATTCTCGTATACGGATTTCAAAAGTCGTTCAAAGGCGGTCAAAGATGCTCCCCACATTGGATGCTGGAGGTTGTTGCAGGTGCCATCATGGGTTCTGTACTTCTGATGAAAGCACATATTAGTGCAATTATTTATCCTCCTGTGAGCTCTACATCCAGAGAGATTGGCAATAAGGTTAAGGTAGTGCGGTGACACGAGATCATTGTAGTGATAACCTAAAACACAACACGAGAAAACAAATAAAGTGAAAAAGGTGAAAGTGAAGAAAATCAAGACCAGCAGCTATATGCCAACGTTTTAGCTGTAGTGACTTTCTAAAGGGAGCACTGAGTTCCTATGTTTGGCTTGAACCCTCATTTTGGATGGATTCGCTTTAATCAGAGCTGATAAATTAAATAATAGTAAGCCCTTAAAGTTGGTACGCCTAGAAATGAAAAAAAAATGATCTGAGCCCAATGTAATCCAGAGATGATTCGCGAAGGAGAGTTACAAGAACGGGCTGCGAAATCCAAGACCGGGATTCTATTTGGCCACTCTGAGGAGAGAGAACAACGCAATATAGGTGGAGAACTTACTTGTCCCATTCAGATCAACCATCAAACCATTCTGAACATGGTCTTGTATAAGCTGGAGCGTCCTCTCAAATATTTCCCCGGCTCTAGCTTGTTCAACTGTGTATGGATCTCGGGGATATCGGAAGAGGGCCAGAAGGTCATTTGGAGAGCGGGGACGACTAGAAGAGATGAAAAGTGGACACAAAAGAGTAAATGTAACCACACGCGTCAAATAACTATGGGCAAATTGACTCATGTTCTCTGTTATTTTGCATAGGACTGCAGATAATTTAATTGCAGGAATTGGCTACATGCATGTTAACAAATATAATCGTAGGAACGATAAGCAAGAGTATTTTTACTGCTTTAGAACATATTAGTGACGGAGTGCAGGCTTTAATAATTGCATTTCAGCCTGAGAGAAGAATTACTTGTTGACAGCCTTGACTTGCTTGCTTTTTCCAATACAAAGTATAATTAAATCATCTGTCACCTAGCAAAACTGGCAGGGAACTCAGGATATAGAGCATTGGCACAAGAGCCAGCAAGAAGGAGGCCTTATTAGGAAATGTCTTTGTAGAGGATACCATTGTGATGCCATATTGTAACTAAACAATATATTCCTGATAACACTACCCACGTCTGTGTACGACAAGGGTCTGAAGAGGTAACACAGTTTAATCCCAAGGGGAACAGTAACCATATTCTCATTCATAATTACAAATCTAATACCTGTCAAATAAATGCGACCTTGTTGAATTTATCGCTCTGTCAACTGTAGCGATGGCTTCATTAATAGATACAGTAACAAAGGGGTCCCCGGTACGACTGACTTCAGGAACTTAAAGAAAAATCACAATTAGTAAGTTCTGCATTCATAAAAATTCATGGGCAAAAAAAATCCATATATTTTCAACATTTATTTACATCATTTGATAAATCACAGAACCCTTTGATGGACCCTATTTATGACCCAACACAACAATTGACCCCAAAGGGTCTCATGAGGACGACTCCATTTTTGCTCCCAGTCACTATTTCTTAGGCGATAATACACAAGACAGCCTTATATATCTTACTAATGATGTGTGCACATTTATAAGAACATGTAAAAAACAACTGTTTACAATGCAATTACAACGTAACCTAAAAGGGTTCGTTACAATTCGAGGAGTCAGACTGTGGAATGATAAAGGACAACAGATCTAAATGACAGACACAGCATTGTGGGTTATAAATAATCTAGAGATAGAGAATGTTTAACTGGTGGAGAAAAGATGAACTTTTGTCTTTTTTCAAGCCATATAACTATGTTTAACTGGACATGGACATGTTCTATCGAGAGCAGCAGTCCAGTAATTTCTCCTGAGGGACCAAAAGTACTCAGATCTGACATTGGCCTCTCAACATTGACTCCTACAGAAGTTGCGGGAAGAGTTTTACCTTTGTCTGCGGTGGTAAAAAACAAAGTTACTTACCCGTAACGGGATTTCTCAGTGCCCATGACAGCACCACGGAGAGAGGGGCTCCACCCTTCAAGGACAGGAAACCTACAGATAAAAAGGGCGGTACCTCTCTCCAGCATCAGTTGTTTACAGAGCATGAGAGGACCTCCGGGTCAGTGACAAAAAAATATTTAACGTTGCTACGAAGCTTATTAGAATCACCGTGCGACTATATTTCCACGAAGTGAGTGTGCACCCCACACGTGAAAGGAAGGAATGTACGGGTGCCGTCATGGGCTCTGAGAAATCCTGTTACCGGTAAGTAACTTTGTTTTTCTCCTTCCCCCATGACGGCACCATGGAGAGAATTGCAGAGAAGTGCATTGTTAGGGTGGGACCACTGCCTCCAAGACCCTTCTACTGAAAGTAAGGTTAGAGGAATAGGCTAGGTCCACATATCTGTTCTATCGACGCGCCAGCTCTTTCTGCCCAGGAAGCTGCTACTGCTCTTGTCGAGTGAGCCCTCAGATTCTTTGGGACAGTTTCCCCACTTGTCGAGTATGACAGGGTGATGGCGTCTCTTATACACCTTGCCAACGTACTTTGAGAGGCTTTCTGCCCATTCTGCGACCCCTGAAAGCAAAGAAAGAGAGCCCTATCCTTCCTATGCTCCTGTGTGGCTGCTAGGTACTGAATGAGGCACCTTCTAACGTCTAGTGTATGCAGCTCCCTTTCACTTTTGTTCTTGGGGTTTGGGCAGAAGGACGGAAGGGATATCTCCTGGGTTCTATGGAAGCGTGATGCTACTTTTGGATGGTAGACTGGGTCCATTCTAAGGATAATCCTATCATCCAGGATTTGTGTACAGGGGGGCCCGCTGATAAAGCCTGAATATCGCTGACTCTCCAAAACGGTTACCAAAAGTGATGTTTTCAGGGAAAGGATTCTCTGCCAAGGGTTTGAAAGGCGGTTTGGTTAGGGCCCTAAGGACTAAGGGGACGGGTCTAGCTCTAGCCGATGCTTTGATGATCACAAGTGTATAAGGCCCCTAACGCGGCAATTTGGACCTTCCAAGTACTTGTGGCTAGGCCCTGTTCCAATCCCTTCTGAAGAAATTCTAGAATGGCAGTCAGCGAACTTTACCATCTAACCTAGAGCCTGAATATGAAAGGAATTTCCTCCAGGTTTTCCCATAAAAACTTTGGTAGTTATGGGCTTTCTACTTTGTAGCAGTGTGGAAATTAAGCTCAGGGAGAAACCTCTATCCCTCATCAGGTTCCTCTCCAATTCCATGCTGTCAAATGTAATTTTTTTTACCTGAGGATGAAGGACCGGCCCCTGGGACAGAAGATTCGTGAGCTCTGGAAGCACCCAGAGGTCGGAGATGGACAACATCCTCAGCCAAGAAAACCATGGCCTCTTTGGCCAGAAAGAGGGTGAGATTCCACGGGATCATGAAGGCGTCTACTGCTAATGGGTTCCCCCTGGGTTCTAGAGAGCAAAGCTCTACTACCTTTCTGTTCTGACTGTTGGCAAACATATCTATCGTAGGACGCCCCCATGCCTCTACTATTTTATTGAAAACCACCTGATTTAGCTCTCACTCGCCCTGCTTCAGCTGGGTCCAGCTCAGGAAATCTGCTCTGCGATTTTCTATTCCTTTTATGTGGAACGCCGACAGGGAACCCAAATTGCTCTCGGCCAAATGGAAAATAGCTTCTGTCACCTGCATCAGAGGACGGGACCGGGTACCTCCCTGGTGATTGAGATATGCCACCACTACCTGGTTGTCCGTGAGCACTCTTACATGGTGACCTCGTAGAGTGTCCAAGAATTCAGAGAGGGCAAACTTCACTGCCAGGAGCTCCTTCATGTTTGAGGATACAGATCTTAGGACCCCTGTCCAGCGACCCTGAGCTACCTGGTCGTATAAGTGGGCACCCCAACCCCTGTGGCTCGCATCCGTTGTCAGTATCTGAGTGACTGGAGTTACCCATGGGACACCCCGGGCTAGATTGTCTGACTCCGCCCACCTAGTGCCCTCCTAGAGAGTTTCCAGCCTCTAATATTTCCCACTGCAACTTTCTTGAATGTATCTGGGCCCACTGAATGGCCGGAAAACAGGCAGTCATGGAAACCAGGAGGGACATGGCTTTCTGCAGGGTCAAAGTCGGGTGATCCTCTATCCGAGACACCTGGCCTATACGTTTTTGGACTTTTCCTGCCGGGACATGATAATACGCATCCTTCAGGTCCAAAACCTTCATGAAGCAATACTGAAACAGCATTTTTACTGATGACTTTATTGTCTCCATCTTGAAGGTCTGAACCTTCAACAGTTTGTTTAATTTTTTCAGATTTATGATAGTCCTGAAAGTCGCATCCGGTTTCCTTCTCAAAAACAGAGGAGAATAGAAACCATCGCCCTTGTCCCCGGCAGGCACCGCCTGAAGGACTGCTTTCTCTATCAGAGTCCGAACCTCTTGCTCTAGCGCTAACTTCTCTTTGCATGAGGACCTCATGGGAGTGATCATAAAATTTGGATGAGTAACTGAAAGGAATTGGAATTTTAGGCCTTATATTATTAGGTCCAGGATCCATGGGCTGTTTGATATTCTTTCCCAGGCCAGGAGAAAACCTTCCCCCCACCCGGGGCAAATCCTCATTGGGAAGGCTTCTTATTGTCATTGGGGGGTCTATTGATCAAGAAGCCTTTGGTTCTCCTTCTACCGTCTTCATATCTATCCTTGTCACTGGGGGGTTTTCTACGGATAAAGTTTTTGTTCCGGAAGGACTTTCATAAGAGGTGTTTGAGAGGATAGGAGAGCACTTTTTGCTATCTCCCCCTTTATCCAGGATATCATCAGGAGTAGGCCCAAACAAATTCTCCCTCACAGGGGATGGAGCATAACCTTGATTTCGTTTGAAGGTCCCCTGGCCAACACTTAAGCCAGATCAAAGAGTGAACCTTCTCATTGAGGGGGAAAGACCTTTTCTTTCTCTGCTCTAGACCCCCAAACAATGTCCTGTACAGATCTTTTGGGACGAGGGTCTACCAGACCCATAGTGGACCTAACGGCTTTGATAAGACTATCCGTTTCTTCAATAGGAAAACAACTACGTCCCCTTTTTCCCCCAAGATGAGGATGAGCCGGACGAATCCGAATCCGTATCGACCCCGTCTGGGTTACTAGAATCAGACTCCAGGGGCACGTTTTTAGATTTCCTCTGTTTCTTACTGAGAAAGGATCTAACAGTGTCCTCCACCTGGGATTTAATTATGGACCTCAGCTCTGCGGCAAATTCAGGGGTTTCCTCACAGATCGTTTTCTCTATGCAAGAGTCGCAGAGTTTTTTCGCCCAAGTAGGGGGTAAATCCTCTGCGCAAAGAGCACAGGTCCTGTGCTTGGTTTTTCCTGTACTTTTCTTTCCCTAAGAAGAGAAAGAGAGGGGACACCAATTATTAGCCGAACTTTCACGAAGATCACTTACCAAGCGAATGAAGAAGGGGTACCGGGTTAGCAGGAAAAATCATATCCGTAGGGGGTGGGGGGAGTTCGCTCTTGAAATAGATGCTGCGCTGGAGCCTTTAGTGCGCTGGGATGATTTGCCCGAACGACTGGTCCCGCTGTTGCCATGCTGACGTGAAGCACCTTCTTTCGGTCTCGCCTGCAGCTGCTGCGGTAAAGGAGGCCCGGGCGACAGAGGCAGCAGCTCTCCAATCTCCTGCTCACACATGTTGCCAGCTTACACGAGAAGCACCTTCTTGATGCTAATAGCTGCTTATAACCCCTCCGGATACTCCCCCTCCCCTCACAGTCGTATCCGGGGAGCTCGCGCCCACGCACACTGGAGCTCCCAGCAATGCCTTTCGGCGCAACGTCATAAGGCGGGCTCCCAGCGCGCACACACAAACCGGATGTCCCGCCCACACCACGAGGGGACAAGGGAAGGCTCCCTGTGCTGGCAAGAGGAGAGGAAGCAGCAGAATTGTTACGCCGGGACCGGCTCCATCCTCTTCAGGCTGGATTGCCCCATTCACCCTAGAGGTCCACTGAACCCAGCGGTGGTGCATCAGGACGCCACACCAGTCGAGGAAGGGAACCTCCGCTGCCTGAGTCGGACTGGTTGGGCCTGGCTCATTTGGCTCTTCATTCTTCAGGTACTATCACTTCAGGTTCACCCTTTTTATCTCTACGTTTCCTGTCCTTGAAGGGCAGATCCCCTCTCTCCGTGGTGCCGTCATGGGGGAAGGAGAAATGTGCAATATGTATACTCCCGTGCAGAGCCAGTCTAATGGGCTTGGCCTTGCTCAATAGAAGTGTCCAGTATATAAGTGTCCAGAAAAGGTCTAGTTGGATTGTGGTCGGGAGCATGCATATTGCATATTTGACCACGGTTACATGTGCAGACAACAGCGAATCTTCGCAGCTCAAAGGACGTGCTCTGGGAGGAGTCACTAGTCTGCAGCCACACAAAGTGACTGCAAAATTTTCATTCTAGAATGGACAACACCTTGAATAAACTTGGCAAAAATTCATAAACTTTTGAATTCCTAAAACCTCTCATACAAATTAGACAGCTGTCAACCGAATGATGGTTTGGCCAATGTCTATTTCTCCTGAGTACTCCATACACAGGAACAGCCGGCTCCTGTGTTTTCGAGGAAAGATTAGTTCCCTAAGAACAAAAGGATCAGCTGTTGAAAATCCAATGTGCCAGATCCTTCCCTCTCCCAACTTTGTAAGGGGAGAGTCGGGAGGCCCCCACACACATTGGAATGTCACACAATTCCGCCTGGTTCAGCCAAATTTACTCTAATGTGTATCGGGGTCTTGCGTGCAACAATTCTAAATGGGTATTTTGAACACACACATTTAAGGCACATGTATAAGACACATCATAAATTTCTGATAGGTGTAGTCAAGAAAGATTGGCAACAACTGATCCCACAGATTGATGAACTCTATGCTTGGAATACCCCATAAATTAGATTAGAATTGGTATTCATAACTGCCGCCAAACTAATGCAGCCTGAAAAATGTAGACAACTTATTGGTACCATTACGCAAAAAACGACTTGGGCACTGCCGAGCTTTTAAATATGAGGCGACTTGGACGAGAGAAGCTTTTGCCCATTTTACAATCTTTAGAATATTCTGTGAGCTCTGTAATAGTTGTGTTATCAAGTCATCAACCCAAGACATTAACAGGAGATCTTCCCAGTGAGACTGAACAGTAACTACTAATTACAAGGTTATTTAAAAAGTTAACAGATGTGGAATAAAAGGAAAAGATCAGTAGAAGAAATTATCTAAAAAGGAGGCAAAACTACTTCCCGGTACAGCCGTGACTTCATCTGAACTTAAGTAGTTGCTAAAAGCACAAGATACAACTTAAAGGAAGGGCCTGAGGCAGAAAAAAGGATCAAGATGGAGTCAAGTTTTTCAGGAATTAATGCTTTCACAGCGATCATTTAGATTTTACTTCTTGAGCCCAAGGCTGCTGTGGATGTGGTCTATGTCCAACGTGCGCCAATTCCTGAGAACTACAACCATAGTGTCATTTTTATATGTAGCGTACTGTTTTCAAGAATGGTTCCACAACCCCTTATAAATGTTCCCACTACCAGACAACCCCTTACAAATGTTCCCACTACCGGACAACCCCATATAAATGTCCTCACTATTGCACAACCCCATATAAATGTCCCCACTACTGAATATAACCATATAAATGTCCCCACTACCGGACAACCACATATAAATGTCCCCACTACCGGACATCCCCATATAAATGTCCCACTAATGGACAACCCCTTATAAATGTTCCCACTACTGGACAATTCCTTATAAAGGTCCCCATTACTGGACAACCCCTTATAAATGTCCCCATTACTGGACAACCCCTTATAAATGTCCCCACTTTGGCTTTTCTTCCCCATCACCATTATGAGCATTGACAATGGCTAGAGATATGGAGCCCACCACGTGGTTAATACCGAAGTGAAAAAGCAAAATAATGATCTTACCTGTCACAGACAGAACCATGCTGGTGGCAGAATAACCAATACTATTTCTTGCTACGCATTCATATCGACCTTGGTCTGCTGGGCCAACATCATGGATGGCTAAATAGCCATTCGGGCTAATGTGGAATTTCCCACTTTCGGTTACTTGTATACCATCCTACAACAATACAATCATTTATTTCACACTATCCACATAGCACCAAATAATTCTGACACCCCCACCCTACCTTGAGGCTCAATAACCAATGTTTCTACCTTGACTACAAAAAAAAAAAATAGTACTTAAAGAGTAAGTATCAAAAGACTGACCGTCACTTCCAAAAGAGAAAACAGGTTAGCGTTGCAGAGTGCTACTTTGTTAGTTATATATGGAGATGGTTACTCTTAGTAAACACCTGTACACACCTGTTCTTTATTTTGGACGTGACTGTCAGTCTTTTGATATTTGAATACATAGGCTTTCTGACTGATCACTCTGCCCCTAAGCCTCAGGCGGTTTTAATTACAGCAGGTTCTTACCTTCCCATACACTTGCAGATTTTAGTCTCTAAGAGAGGATACACATTGGTAGGTTCCTGGCAATGAGAAACACCTTATCGTGGCTACCAGCTACACATGAATTGGCCAATTTATGCGCTAAGATTTCTCAGTTATTTATTTTCTAGAACAGTAATGCCATTCAAATTTCATATTTCATGTTCGCATATTTAGCGTTGCAGAGTGCTACTTTATTTGTTACTTAAAGAGTAACTATTGTCTAATTTTTTTTTCAGAAATCAATAGTGCAATGAAAATAAGAACCTATGTAGCATATCTAATAAGAAAGCTGCTTCTTTCTCAGCCAGGATAGAACATTCATTTTCAAAATTCTTAATTTATAGGGAAAACCTGTGTTCAGTTAAGACAGACTTTCCCATTAATGAGTTAAGAGATGACAGTCGGTGCTCAAAGTTCTATGGAGAACTTAAAGAGGTTGTCCATTACTTTTTCATTGATAACCTATCCTAAGGATAGGTCATCTATGTCTGATCGGTCAGGGTCCGACAACTGGAAACCTCCCGCTCCATCAGCTGTTCTCGGTGTCGGCAACCGGAAATGCTCGGTGTTGAGCTGCTCTGTCTTCTGATAGTGGCAGGGTTTTGAATAGGTATTGAATAGGAGGCGGATGTGTAGTACCCCGGCATGGCCACTATCATAAGACGGAGCAGCTCCACCACTGAGAAGTTCCGGCTGCCGCCAACACCGAGGGCAGCTGATTGGTGGAGGAGCCGGACCCCGATCAATCAGACATTGATGACCTATCCTAAAGATAGGTCATCAATGAAAAAGTAGAGGACAACCTCCAAGTTATTTCAGTAGCAAAAGTTTGTGTCTAGCTCCTCCCTTCCCTGCTCCATAAAATTTTAAAAGCACCAACTGTCATCTCCTATCCCAGTAATGCGAACGTTTGTCTTCACTCAATGCAGATTTTACTCATGAATTGAAAGATCAATCCAAGGAGGGCAGGGGAAGGCCGGAGGGCAGAGGCCGGAGGGCAGAGAGGGGGGCCGGAGGGCAGAGGAAGATTTATTACATAGTGGCTTATTGTCATAAAACTATTGGATTTATGAAAAATAAAATGACGTTTACTCTTTAAACAATTTGCTTGACCATAGACATTCTAGTTTAGGATAGTTAGATCAATGGTGACTATCCACTGACAAATGTTTAGTTTGACAAATATTTCCATGGAAAGCTGGGCTGGATAAAGAATCTGTCGGCACAAAATGACTGTTCCAACCATGCACTTGGTGCACACTTGGTGTGGCTGAGCAGTTCGGACCACATTCCACATACTTGTTCTCCACTTATCTCCATAGTCCTCTTCCTTAATTGACAGCTCAGGCTTTACAGTAATCAGAAGAGGGCAAAAAAAAAAAAAGAAAAAAGATTGAAATCAAGTGGGAAGGTGGTACTGATCAGGCCACACCGATGGTGCACCAAAACCCTGTGCTTGGCTTGAACAGTCATTTTGTGCTAACAGACTCCCTTATAAATAAATAACAGAAGCAGTTTATATCCTAGGGAAGAAAATCCATATTTCCAACATCACTAAACTATTAATACAACTAGTTACCTTGTTCCAGGTTATGACAGGTAATGGATCTCCCTGAGAACTGCAAGGAATACGGACTTCAGTACCAACCTCCGCTGTCATGTCATTGGGCACAGTGGCAAAAACAGGAGTAACTGGAAACAATACATTTGGGATTACTACAGAACAGTGAAAAAAATAAGCTATGACAACACTCTAGAAGGATACGTCACACATAGTGAAACACATACATATATATATTTCACCCTTCTTAAAGTAGTTGCCTCATCACAAACAACTTTATTATGAAAGTAAGCTATGCATCTCCACTGCAGTGGCGGAGCCCACCAGAGGGAAAGCTGCTGATCGTATCGTCAATTGTGGATCACAAATGGCGTCCTCAATAGCCTTCCCATCCCCAATTTTCAATGTGCTTAGGCTCATTTTAAAGGAATTGTACCATTAAGACATCTGTCAGCGCAGAATGACTGTTCAAACCAAGTAAAAGTGCTCGGTGCACCCTTGGTGTGGCCAAATAGTTTAGCAAACCCTCCGACCTACTTTTTTGCCATCTATCTCCGCCCTTCTCTGGGTCAATGAAGCCAGAGCAGTTAATCAGAACAGAGATGGGAGTAAAACAAGTAGGTGGGAAGGTACACTTAAATATTTACCTCTCCAAGGGTGCATCGGGCTCCAATATTTGGTTTGTACAGACATTCTGTGCTGACAGAGTCCCTTTCACTTGGGTCATCAAAAAGCTTACTAGTACATGGAACTAAAAGCCACATTTTCACCCACTAAACAGGTTCCGTGTCCCGATAGGCGTGCTGAAAGGTAGAGAGCTATATATGCTGATTTAGGTACGGTTACATGAAACATTTTGCCAACTACACTTCTGACATAGACAGAATTTAAATTTGACATGGTAGCCACTGAATAAATTAAAGAAAATTTCTGTTCTACGTACTGTATATAGCATAATCACAGGATACATGTATATATCCAATGAACACATGTATAATGGATATGGGTCAGCCACAGGTCTGACCATCTCTCCAGCCCACCGGGGCACGGCAGAGACCAAACTCAAGAGAAATGTAGGTCCAGGGTTAGGACCTGTATCTATCATGTATTATGACATATGAGGTGAATACATCAGCTTGAGCATCCAGATAAAGTCTTCATCAGGGACTTTAGAAAGAAAAAATTTGTCTAAATTTCTAGAATTCCAGAGCACTACGCTCCTGTATTGGCAAAGGGGACCGGCTAAGAGGAATCATTTACCCACTGCAGCAGTTCCTTGGCTGAACATCGAAGATTTTGGAGAACAGCAAAACTTGGAATTGGCAAATATTATTTACTCCAAGCCTAGCACTCCTCTGGAAATAATGAAATACAACTCTGTTACTCAACCAAACTGAATGTTTGACACCTCTAGTATTTTCCCAGTAGAACCCCCTGGCTCTGAGTTCCTGCAATAAGAGCTGGCAGATGCAGCCTTACCTAGTTATTTTATAGTTTCCTTAAGGCTGCGTGCCCAAGACGCAAATTTAATGCGTTAACGTGGCTGCATTTTCGCCGCGAAAACGCGTTAAAAACGCATGGTAAGTTATCTGCCATGGTCCCCAATGATAGTCCACATGTGCTGTGCACATGCTGCGGAAATTTCCGCTGCAGATTATCATTGCGGAAAAATCCGCAGCACGTCCATTAATTTTGCGAAATCGCAGCCATTGACTTGCATTCAACCGCATAACATCCGCATGCATACAAGTTTGCATGCGGATGTTATGCGATTCAATGCACGGATGGTACCCAGGTCTGGAGAAGAGGAGACTCTCCTCCAGACCCAGGTACCATAGTACCTGTAGCTAAAAAAGAATTAAAATTAAAAAAAAACATTATACTCACCTTCCGATGGCCCCCGGTCTCCTCAGCGATGCGTCGCGGTTCGCGATGGTGTAAAAGGACCTTCCATGACGTAATTTAGTCATGTGCTGGACACATGACCGCTGACGTCGGCGGTCACGTGACCTGTCACATGACTAAATGATGACATCACAGCAGGTCCTTTCACACCATCGCGAGCCGCCGGGGAGCCAGGACGCATCGCTGAGGAGACCGGGGGCCATCGGAAGATGAGTATAATGTTTTTTTTTATTTTTAACATTTTAATTTTTTTTTTTTAACTATCGATGCTGCATTTAAAGCAGCAGACGGTCACACAATATAAATCCATGCCTGTTGCATGGATTTATATTGTGTGACCAAGTTGTCAAGCACTTTTCCAAGTGATGCGGAAAAGCACTTGACAAAACGCTTGCGGAAATGCATGTTAAAAACGCTTGACAAACGCTTCTACCTGGCAGAAAAAAACGCATGTACAATCCGCATGTACAATCCGCAGCGTTTTTTCTGCCAGGGAGATGCAGAAACGCTCAGGAAAAATCCGGATAATTTCTGCATCCTGGACACTTAGCCTTACAATTATATATCTCCTTCACAGTTGTCAACTCATGGGCTAAAAGCAGTAACAATTTATGTGAACTCCCCCCAAAAGTGGTCATTCTGTGATGTATAGTGGGTGTTTCTGAGAGAGATGCAGTTTATCGAAACAGCTGGGTTGGTGCAGAGCGTCAACAACCCCAGAAATTTTGGCAATTATGCCATTCTCATCTTTGAGAGGAGCTAAACATTATATTCAATTCCAAAGTATTGGACACAACCATACCGGACATTACCATGTACAGGAGGGAAAGTTTCCTACGGTCATTACGTTTAAGTCCTAGCTTTTATATGGAACATGAACTTGGGAAAAGTTTTAATACATTAGGGCCTTATCAAAGTGTACCATGGTTTTACCATAAAAATCTATCACCTATCCATACATCATAAATGTAGGCTTGCTGGGGAAAATATAGACTAAGTTCAGGACTTCCTACATTATTGTGATTAATGGCAGTCTGACCACCGAGACCTCCAATAGTCCCGAAAGTCCAAAGTCGACTATGTGAATGTAGGAACGTAATTTCCTTTAAACAGGGAGAGTGAGAAACCCTTGGTCTTGGAATTGGTGGAGGTCCCAATCATACCTTTATTATATATAGATAGGTGATGAATGTTAATGGGAAAACTCCTTTAGCAAAAAGTATGTTTCTAAGTGCTCATAGATCGCTTGCTAGTGGTAGAAGGTTGGCATGGTTCCATTATGCAGTTTTTTTTTTGAACAATCCATTTTAATGCTTACAATGTTGTTCTTGGGGTCTCTTACCTCTGGCCTGGACCATCAAATGTGCCGAGGTACTTTTAGATCCCACAATATTAACGGCCTGACACTCATACTGTCCCTGGTCATGGAGAGCGACACGAAGTATCCGTAGGGTCCCAGAGGGCAAGACTTGATGTCTTCTATCAACAGAGAGCTGGTTTCCTAACAAGGAACACAGTCATTACACAACAAACACTGATAACTTCATCAAATAAGCCTCTCGGGAAAGTTTACTTGATATTAATCTCAAAGGCGTAAATTGAAATTCATGAAAATATTCCAAGAGTAATGCTCGGCAAACAGAAGACAACACGCGAAGGCTATTAGATAAAGTTTATCTAATATAGTGGGCCCAAGGATGAATGCAACCACACAGAAACCAAAGTTACACCAAAAGTAATCTTAGCTACAGAAAACAAATATTGGGTATGGCAAAGGTCTAACCACCATAGGTGGCCATTTAGGGTAACTACACATATAGAGGTGTTCTTCCTTTCTGTCCAGCATAACCAGAAAGATCACACAGAAGAACATTTGTGAAACGCAGAACAACTGAAAAGATGCTGGAAGAGTGGCTGACGCCATCTGTCAAGCATGGTGGAGGTAATGTGACGGTCTGGGGTTGCTTTGGTGCTGGTAAAGTGAGAGATTTGAACAAGGTAAATGGGATTTTAAATAAGGAAGGCTATCACTCCATTTTGCAACACCATGCCATACCCTGTGGACAGCGCTTGATTGGAGCCAATTTCATCCTACAACAGGACAATGACCCAAAGCACACCTCCAAATTATGCATGAACTATTTAGGGAAGAAGCAAGCAGCTGGTATTCTATCTGTACTGGAGTGGCCAGCGCAGTCACCAGATCTCAACCCCATTGAGCTGTTGCGGGAGCAGCTTGACCGTATGGTACGCAAAAAGTGCCCATCAAGCCAATCCAACTTGTGGGAGGGTCTTCAGGAAGCATGGGGGGAAATTTCTCAAGATTACCTCAGCAAATTAACAGCTAGAATGCCAAAGGTCTACAATGCTGGAATTGCTGCAAAGGGAGCATTCACTGACGAAAGCAAAGTTTGAAGGAGAAAATTATTCTTTCTAATAAAAATCATTATTTCTAACCTTGTCAATGTCTAGACTATATTTTCTAATCATTTTACAACTCATTTGATAAATAAAAGTATGAGTTTTCATGGAAAACACAAAATTTTCTGGGTGACCCCAAACTTTTGAACGGTAGTGTATATTTTTGCGTCTTCCCGGTGGTTGCGATGTGGATTTTAGCTGGTTGAGGATTTTTGATAGCAGGCCACAAAACAATATTGAATAGGTTCTGTGAGAAGGAAGGTAGAGTCCAAAGCCAAAGTTAAGCAACGGGGAGGATAGGCACGTGTATCGTAACTTTCTATTGCCACCAGTTAACTTAATAGGAACAATAAGCCCAACTGCTAGGACAGCCATATTGAGTGCACATCAAAGAAGCCCCCCTGCTGTTCAAGAAGAAAAGGGTTAATGTTGAGCAGTCCAATATTCGATATGATCATTTCTCAAAGTAAGAGGGCCACATGAAGAACATCATACCGGTCTTAGTCATGACTGGGTTTGGGACTACAGTAACTGGGAGAGACATTTAAAGCGGGTTTTCCAGTTGAAAAAAAAATAAAAAAATTCTATGGTTGCAGTTTTTTTTTAATTTTTTAAAAGCTGTGCTTTACTCACCTTCTCCAGGTCCAGCTCTGAATCTCTTCCTCTGCTCCCAATCTGTTATTGTCTGCAGCGCTGGTGTCACATCGACAGTGCTGCAGCCAATCAGTGATCTCACTTGCTCTGAGCAGCTCTTACCGTAACCTCAGGCAGAGCCATATAGCTCAGTTATTGGCTGCAGTGCCGCTGGTACGACATCAGAGCTGCAGACAAAAACAGACACCGGAGGAGACTCAGCGCTCAACCTGGGGAGGATGATAAGAGCACAACATGTTTTTAAATGGAAAAGGGGAGAAAGGAGTTTTCTTATAATAAAAGGGTTTAACTATCCGATTCACTGTGGACTTATATAAAAAATGAAAATCTACACAAATTAGAAGCACACTGGTCCTACAATACATTTTATATACAATCAGAATCTAGGAGAATTTCTACATCTGTCTATGGAGAAGGGAATAATTAAAACCTTTTTGCAAACATTCGTTTATGGGAAGTAATGAGACATAATAAATCAGTTGTGGTCGGGTGGAGGGCGCAGGCTGGTACAGACAGGCGGACGCCACATTCTGTACAAACACTTTACATTCTTTTACTTCATCTCCAAATGCAGATCACTGACTGTAGCGGCTCATTTTCCTGTTCGCTCTCTATAGTTCTACTGCACACGTAAGAAATTCTCTCGGGGTACATGTGTTGAGCACTATATCCTAAAACAGGAAAAGTAGAGTTGGGCCCGATCCAAACTTTAGGCTGGGGCCCTTAGTAATGCCACAGAATATAAAGGTGACAAGAACCCTACTGCTCCATTCTCCTTCCAAAGGACACTGCGACATATTACACATAACCAAAATAAATGTACGGCAGAGGTTCAGTACATTATATATCGGCCACCTCACCGCCCCCGAGTGTAGCCTTCTTCTTACCTCCTTTGGTCCAGGCAATTACTGGTTGTGGGTTGCCTTGAGCTTCACAATGGAAGTCCACATTATGGCCCTCAAAGACATTACGATCCTGTGGAACAACCGTGAATTGAGGGATGGCTGAAAAGGAAGAGGAAGGATCAAATGCAATTAGTGTCATTCTTTTGGGAACCGTTGAGCCTCCTGTATGATGAAGTACAATGACCGGAGGTAGAAGATTATTTTTTTGTACTTCTTGCCTTTACGTTAAACTAAAGCAAGCATTGATAATAATGATTTTTTTAATTTATCTCACACATGCACAACCATTTTTGATTAAGCAATCACAAAATAAAAATGTTCACAGACAGGTGGTTACTAAAAGGGGTCGTCAGGTGCTGGTGCCAGAATAGGACACATGCACGTCTCGGCCGATGTCTATGTGAACGTGGCCGGATAATCCCTATACGTTCATGGACAAGGAGTGAGCAACAGTTTTTTTGGACTGAAAGCGCAGCTTGAAAAAAAACAAAAAACTTTACTATGGGAGAAATGTTTTTATCTGCCCACATCACCTGGGAAAAATATTCACTTTTCAGCCTTAATCCTGGTTGCAAATACCCTGCGTAAGCCATAGCGGCTTGTTATCACAAGCCTACTTTTATCTTTGCACTTGGCCTAAAAGTAAAGGTAGTTTCACACAAAGTTATATTTTTGCAATTATACTGCATTTTTGTGTGTTTTTCCTGCCAGTGTGTTTAGTGAGATGGAGAAAATACATTGAATTGATAAAACCATTTCCTATGTGCAGGGTTTTCCCAATTGGAGGAGGATGAGGATGATGGGCCGGTCTGATGACATGCTCCTCTATCAGCAGATATGTATGGAACAGGAGCGCTGAGAACAAGGCCTAAGTAACAAGAGCAGCAGGAGAAGATGTAATACTTCGGTATATATTAGTGACTATTTGTTAACAAAAAGGTTGTTTTTTTTTTTTTGTTTTTTTTATAGAATTTTGTCCGAAGATGCTGTATTTATAAACCGCCAGGATCTGGTGCCGTAGACCGCCAGGATCTGGTGCCGTAGACCGCCAGGATCTGGTGCCGTAGAACGTAACAGAAAGTTATGAAACTTTGCAAATCAATTAGATTTGTCTTCATTCATGTAAAACATGCACGCAAGTGCTTTCTAAATCCCATCTTTTCCCCGGTCTATTTGCTTATGTTTAGCTGCATTGATAACTCATTTGGAGTACAGATGATGGCAGTGACTGGTCAGCAGTGCACTTCTATCTCACTAAGGGTCCGTTTACTCAGACTGACGGGTCAATCACGATTTAATCATCGATCGGTAAACGGCTAGTGTACGGCAGTCATTTGAATACCTGTTTACACAAGCAGAGCATAGCAAATGATGCACGCTCCATGATCTATACTGTGCATAATCTGCCATAGTCCTCGGCAGCACAAGTCCTGTTCACACAATACAATGCATTGCTGAGAATGAGGATCTTTTAAGCTGCATAAAAGATAACTTCACCTGATGAACGAGCTCATTGGGTGATCGGCAGCCTGTTTACATGGCAAGCTAACTGAAGTGAGTGTTTTTAACACGATAATCTTGCAGTGTAAAGGTCCCCTAAGTGTGGGGATAAGCTGCTACTCAGAGGAGGGCACTTTCACTGCCATCATCTGTACTCTACATGAGTCCATTCTGATATCAATGCAGATAAACATAGGCAAATAAGCCAGGGTTTGGAAGCCACTCACAAGAAAAAAAAAAAACTCTCTAATGAAGTGATTTTTATAAACTTTCATAACTCTCCGTGCTGGACAAAATTATTCAAAAAGAAAAAAGAAGAGTTCAGTTACTCTTTAAAAGCGTCTTTCACTCAAAACTATTGAACTATTGCCAGGGACAGTACAAAAAGGTCAAGAAAGAAGAAAGTCATCTTAATATCATAATAAACTTCATAAAGATCACCCAAAGTAATAGGAAATTCTTGGAGAGGAGGATTAGTGCTGATTGAGCAGAACATAACTCTGGCCCCGTCGCTCATCAGCCATTATCTGTGCTTTGTAGTCAGGTTTGGGTCAGAAGAACGTCCTGACTAAGCACAGCTCGTAATTAACTTCTTTCCTGAATGTAGGAAGGGTCAGTCCCCAGTGGAGGTCTTGTTGATATGTGAGGGTGGACGACGGCCAGCTGGCCCGCGTGGGAGTCCGAGTATTTAAAAGCACTTAAGGTGAGGGGAGGACACTGAGGAAAACAAGACGCGGTTAGGACGACCAGCTGATCCGAAACATGGTCCTAACAGCTGCTCTACACCAAGGGTGCCGGGATTTCTGTAGAAGGCATTAGTATGATAGACACAATTATACAAGAGGGGGGGTGAGAGGCGCACGCGCCATCATAGAGGTCTCCATACTACAGTCCTCAGCTCTAACCCTCATAGTAAAGACTGTAGTAATGGCTGCTCCGCAAACGGTAATATTGGCGCAAAGGACCCAAGAAAAAGGCCGGGGTCAGAGGAGCAAATGAAAAATTGTCAGATTTTCATCCAGAAAACTGGTTTACATACGTGTTATTTATCCATCAGCATTTTAAAATATACATTATCAAATATAGTTTCCCAAGTTAATAATGGCAGTGAAGCTATAGAGGTCGGATGCAATGTGGATGATCCATGTGGAATTCGATTTTTATTTTGTGCACTCAGACATAAATGAGCAAAACCTTTCCAAATTTGTTTCTTACGGACACCCCGTCTACGAGGAAAAACGGATATTTGATCAGTACTATGGAATTACATTGGTCGGAGTGCTCTCCGATTTTTACTCGGACAGAAGACATCTGATTGGTAAACGGCGTAACGAGAAAAAAAATCCAAAAGCCAGAATTATGTTTTTTTGGTCGCCGCAAAATTGCAATAAAATACAATAACAGGCATAAATAATAAATAAAAAGATGGTTTCTACCTCAAAATGATATCAATAAAGCTCAGTGGACAAAAAATAAGCCCTTACCCAGCCCAGATCCCAAAAAATAGAGACGCTATGGCGCCACTTTTTTCACCACTTAAACAAAAAAAATAACCTATACATGCTTGGTATCTACAAACTCGTTAAGACCTGGGGAATCATATTGGCAGGTCAGTTTTACCATATAGTGAACATGGTAAAAAAAAAATATAAACAAAACTACACAATTGTGCAATTACACTTTTTTTGCAATTTCACCGCACTTTGACATTTTTCCCGTTTTCCAGTACACAAAATGGTAAAACTAATGGTGTTGTTCAAAAGTACAACTCGTCCTGCAAAAAACAAGTCCTCACATGGTCATATTGCCTGAAAAAAAAAAAAAAAAAAGTTATGGCTCTGGGAAGACTAGGAGCAAAAAACAAAAACGGACAAACCCAAGGTTGTGAAGGTGTTAAAGACTGGAATAAATGTTGGAGAAAGGGATTGGCTGCAGCAGGCAAGTGCCGCTACCACACAGGTTCACTGCCTCAGTACAGACTGATAGAGCACATCTGCTTACCTTGGACTATGATGTAAGCAGTATAGTGAATAGTGTCCACAGTGTTGGTTGCAAAGCATGTGTATTCCCCGGCATCCTCCTGGTTGACTTCCTGAATATACAGCCCCCCAGACGGTGTAATAGTGATGCGAGGATCAGTGGGTATTGGGGTCCTATCCCCTCTGGTCCAGGTTATTCTTGGTTGTGGTTGACCAGCTGCACTGCACTCCAATGTGACGCCTTCTCCAACCAGCACTTCTGTGTTTTGAGGCTGGATCACAAAACTGGGTCGGGCTGAAAAAAATAAAGAAATATTTAGTACAATTTCCACATGTATTCTAATTTTCTTCTCTCTGCACACCAGGGAAAATGTCATGGAAAACCACTTATCTAATCAATATGTATTTGGAGTGTGGGGGAAAAAAAGAAAAGAAACCAAGAGCGAACACCCAACCATCCATACTCCATGTCGTACGTGTGTGGACTGGAACTCCGAATCACAACTGAGCCACTGCTGTAACTTTGAGTCGGCCAGAGTTGATATGGTTGGTGGCACACAAAATGATGGCTTTCAGCATAGTCCCTCCAACCAAAAAAAAAGGTCTACAACTCCTTCTAGAGAAATAGGTTTTTGTTGTTGTTCAGAGTCACAGAAAACCCAAGTTAATAAAGGGATATTTGCACAAACAGAAAGTGTATATATTTTACCTGGTGTCCCAAAATATCGTAGGGTGACCTCATGAGTCTTCACTTCCCCAGCCACATTCTTCGCCATGCACTGATAAATCCCCTGGTCGGTCTCCTGAGTATTCTGGATCATTAATGTACCATCTTCAAGAAGATTTAGCCGGGCATCCTCTTTCATGCTTAATTCATTTCTAGATTGATAAAGTAGATTATTTGTTTTCTGCACAGTTACAGAAAAAAAAAAAAAAAAAAGTACAATGTTTTTTTGTCAATTGAAAAAAAAATAAATAAAAATAAATAAATAATAATAAAAAAAAAATATATATATATATATATATATAACACGCTATAATTATATATATATATATTACGTTGTAAATGTATATATTACGTTGTAAATATATATATATATATATATATATATATATATATATATATATATTTTTTACATTTTTGGCAACTTTTTCAGATCACGATCTGTGCTATAAAACAAGTTAGTAATCTTGTCATTTTCACACTGGCCACTACACCGGACGCATACTTTCTTTCCTTTTAGCCAGAGTTTACAGCAGTTTCCTTATCAACAGAAACAGAATTACAATGACAGGTAACACCAATATACAAAGCTGATAACACAGGATCCACCAATCACAGTAGGCCATGTCACAGCTGACATCCCCCCCCCACGATCACCTTTGCACACTCTCATTAGATGCTACAATACAAAAAAGTAGGGTCAGAGTTTGTCCATTGCTGTTAATTTACCAGCAGATTTCCTGAAACAGGGAGTTAAAGTCTACCAAAACCTCAGTGATCAGTGGTAAAATTGCAAGATTTCTCATTTTTATTTCTAATACAGAATATATGGGGGGGAAAAAATCTCTCATTTTACTGCCCTTTAAAATCCAGGATCACAAACATGTTAATCCTATTAACCTCAATTGTTGAGGGCAAAAGTTTCAATGTCAAAAGATCCAAAGACACTCTTGCCCCTGCTCCAACACCACAGATGGGTGACTCGTCTTTCCCTGTACTATTAACCTTCTACTGACCAGAACCATTATCATTCATAAAGGGCCTCAAGGTCCAGCGCATGGACCAATATAGGACAGAACATTACATTTGGCAATAAATCATGGCTATTGTTTTCTATTTAACATACTTGTTGCGGAGCCAGATGATTTCTGGTTTGGGATTGCCTTCAGCTCGACATGTAAAGTACACTGTGTTCCCAAAGGTAACGTCCACATCTTGAGGCTCTGATGTAATCCTTGGCCGTTCTACATCGTAAATGGAAATCATTTTAGACCTACACTTATGTAGCCCCTAATACATATTGCAAAACTTTTGAAACGTTATCAACCATTTTCCCCTATGATGTGAAATGTAAAAAGCTTAGACCCATATAGCACATTTTTTATATGTTGGTTACTTTGCTGATCAATGAGTGTTTGACCTCCATCGATCATCAGACAATACCGGGGAAGATGCGGACAGTCACATTTTACCTGCATGTGAGTATGCAATGACAACATAGTATTGACTGGGGCAGATTCAAATGAACAGTTGACCATGTTCTAAAGAACCCTCTTCTCAGGCTAAAATTTCTTATTTGGCAACTTGAATAATGGTTGTCCTACTGGGATCCTTTAAACTTTTCTTTTGCTCTTCCACCTGAGAATGTTAAAGATCAGCATGAATGGAGAGCGATAAGTTGGGAAGAACCGGATGCTCTCCCTACAGATCATCTGAAGGCGGCCATAAATATTAGAAGGCCAAACCCACGAACAATCTAAAAATTGTAAAAGGAGTGGCCCTACTATCTCGAGAGTAGATATCAGGGGAAAGAATGGTTAGGGCCCCCATAAACACTCAATAAATTTGGTCAAACCTGCCAACTTCGGTCAACCACCTAATGTGTATAACGGCCTTCTCCTCCTTTCCCTTGACATCTGCCCTCAGGATAGTTGAGGATCATCTATAGGGAGAACATTTGGTTCATCCTCTGCTGTTGAGGGGGACATAAGGGCCGGGTGGTTGGAATTCAGATAAACCTTTGCCAGAGAATTCTGACAATGACTCAGACAACATGGTAGGGTTCGGCCAGGAGGGGAAGCAGAAGAGAAACCGATTAACCAAACTGTTCAACCGACAGCCATCTAAATGTGTAAGAGCAGCTTTAGGCAAGTTAAATTTAATTTCCAAGTGTATGTGTGTATGGGGAAACTGGTAAGAATAGTAATGGGACAGTCATCTTAGATAGCTGGGGCAGTCATCTTCGATAGCTGTGACCTTAACTCTTGTTTAGAGACTCCCGTAATGTCCTTCCAATTATCCATTAGTAATTTATATATTTTTGACTGCATATAGTTATTGAATTTCATAGACAGCAGAAAGTTGCTAACTTCTTTCAGGTGTCATTGGCTCCTTTACCGACTGAGCCATGTACATTTTCACATATGGTATGTCAGCTCCTTAGGAGGTTGTGTTTATAGCATGACGGATTGACCCCAGGCAGGACCATTCCCATTAAAAAGGAGATTTTCCTAATGAGTGGGTATAAGTTGCAGACCAGCCTCAGGTTCCGCTGGCGACTCACCACAGTTTAGTTCTGCCGGTGTAATAGTGGATAGAGATCTTCCCTGGAGTCTTCGAGGATACTCGCAAGTAGCGGCTGCTTGAGCATTACCAGATTCTGAGTAGATCTTTAGCAGATCCGCCAGCCAAAGGATCTCACAGTCACAATGGAGAGAGTTGGAATCCAAGCGCCTGTTTAGGACACAATAATATAAGTAATGCCAAGTATATACATACACACAGGGAAAAAATGGTTTCAGAAAATTCAGCCAGAACCAAAGAGAATAGGGCAATCTTCATCCCAGAAAATAAAACCCAGACAGTAAAGACCACAAAGCAGCAGGACGGAGAATATAAAGTATAAGCTTCATTAGTCACATTTGTAGCTGAAAGCCACAAGAGAAAAATGCTTAATTGACTCTTCTATTCTATGGACTGATTGATTCATCTCTATTATAGCTAATATTGCTGTCATTGAAGTTCCCAAAAGGGAACGCAGCATTAGATAAGTCGTGCTGGGCCTTCATTGTTCGGATCGATGGGGTATTTCCTGAAACGAAAGTGATCACCCATTAATAGGATTTGAGTTGAAATACTAATCACTGAAAACTGGGTTTACAAAGTCCTGTATAGAGAGCACCTCCGCTCCATTCAAGGTGGAGCAAGGTGGAGTTCAGTCCTTTGGTTCCTGAGCAGCATTCCTGGGACCACTAGGGGTTCAAGCAGTCAGAGCATAGGCAAACCCATTCAAAGGATAGGGAATAACTTTCAAATTTGGGAATAGCCTTTTAAAAGTTTTTACTCTAGAAATCAGTGGATGTTCAAGGTCACAAACGTTTCCAAAGTGATCTCACATGGCTCAGTTCACTCATCCGAGTGGTGCAAGTTTACACATGCACCATTTTTGTGTATAGACTTACAGTCTTTTCATAGATTCCAGCTGACTGAAAGTGCCAGGTACCAGGTGAGTGATCCGATTATTATGTAAAAACCTAACGGGTAAAAGAAAATACAAAAAACATGTTAAATATTTGTATATACACCAACCCCCTCCATTACCCATAAAGTTTATCAGCATTTTTACTGGTGACTTACAGTCTCTCCAACTTAGGAAGATGATCGAAAGATTCTGGTTCTAGTGTTTCAATGTGGTTAAAATGAAGATACCTTAAAAATAAATGAATCATGTGAATCGTTTTGATTATTATAGTCCTGGAAAAACTACAGTAAAAACAGCTGACTGGTAATGTACCTACTTTGTAAAGAATCTACTCAACTGTGCTGAGCTACAGAATTGCATACAAGAATAATGTTGCCAAAGGGAACAAAAAAAAAAAATATATATCGAACAAGAATGACAAGTTCAACCATGAAACCAGACACGTAGAGTAATACATGCAGCACAGCTGTACGGCATTAGCTCACATACGGCCACACTGTTCTTATTAAATGCAAATGTAACCGGGCTGTAAGGACACTTCTGAAATAAGGAACAAAAGGACAAACCAACAAGTCAAAACCCCCTTCCACACAACCCATCAGAGGTCATAGAAGATCATTAATGAGCACCTTCAGCTTTGGTGGACTTGTGTTCCTTGGGACATCTCTATACTACACCTCCCCTGTAGGTGTAAAGTCACTCCAGTCGGGACAACTCCACTAATTTGAGCACATTTATATAATGACCTATCAAAGAGGAGCTAGTCGATAAATCTGAATCCATGAGAAAGCAAGAGCTGCAAGAGAGCCATCATAGTCTCATGCTGAACATAACACATCTGCATCTCTGGCTGATATGGGCATAAAAGGGGACAAACTTATGGTGTGGCCCCCATGCTCCCCTGACCTCTACCCCATTCAGAACCTCTGGAGCATCATCAAAAGGAGTGTCTATGATGGCGGGAGGCAGTTCACATCTAAGCAACAGCTCTGGGAGGGTATTCTGTCCTCATGCAAAACAATTGAAGCAGAAACCATCCAAAACCTGACAAATTCAATGGACGAGAGAGTTCAGAAGCTCCTTTTGAACAAGCGGTCCTATGTGCAAATGTAACATCACCTAGAATAAAGTTTTGAGTTGAAAACTGTTTGATTTCAGTTTGTAATAACCTGCTAATGCTTATAATTTCAAAAATGACCATTATTTTGTTCTTTATTAAAATGAAAAAGTTGAAAACTCTGCTGTGCATAATAATTTGGAACATGCATTTTGAGTGCAGTTTGAGTGCTTTATTTTTTTAAAAATATACTGTTATCATAGGCAGTTTGTACAAAAACCTTTCAATTGTACTCTAATAGTTATTGACTGGAAAATTACAATGACTGCAATTCATATAGGTAATTTGGGAAAATCTGAGAAAATATTATTTGCATAATAATTTGGAACACCGTGTAGCTAGGGTGTGTGCTCACTTTTTGATTGGTGGAGGAAACTCTCAATTTACTAATAACAAAATGGTCTAAATCCTTTGTTCAGCTCTATGTTTTGCCTGCTGCTAATCTAGGGGGAGCTATGCCACGACTATTCACTTGGATGGGGCCAGGCTGCAGTTTTCTGCCTGGCAGGTTGCTGAAGACCCTTTATTCTCAGGATTGGTGGTTTTCCTAGAAGTCAGAACCCTCCCTAACACAGTGATAGCAACAATATCCCATCAGTTTATAAGATGGAAAGCCTTAGTTACTTACCGGTAAAGGGATTTTTCGGAGCCCATGACAGCACCACGTGAGAGAGAGGATCCGCCCATCAAGGACAGGAAACCTACAGGTTAAAAAGGGCGGCCCTCTCTTCCCGCCTCAGTTTAGTTAACAGAGCATGAGAGTACCGCCAAGGTTAGTTACAACAAAACATAATCACATTAAGTACATTACTTTTCATCTATTTCCCGCAAGGGTGCACAAAAAGAAATCAACTCTACGGGAGTGCACAACACCAGTGAAGGGAGGGAATATACGGGTGCTGTCATGGGCTCCGAAAAATCCCGTTACCGGTAAGTAACTAAGGCTTTATTCGGTCTCCCATGACAGCACCACGTGAGAGAATTACAGAGACGAAGGAAATTAGGGAGGGACCACAGCTTGAAGCACCCTTCTCCCGAAAGTGAGATCTGCAGAGCCACCCAGATCCAATCTATAGTGCCTATAGAAAGTAGAGGGAGAAGACCAAGTGGCAGCCTTACAAATTTCCTCAATGGAAAGCCCTGTCTTCTCCGCCCAGGAGGTTGATACCGCTCTGGTAGAATGCGCCCTCAATCCCTCCGGTATCTCTTTATCCCCTGAGGAGTATGCGAGGGAAATGGCCTCCTTGATCCATCTAGCGATTGTAGCCTTTGAGGCCTTACAACCCTTTCTAGCCCCCTGATAGCAAATAAATAGGGACTTATCCTTTCTAAATCCACGTGATATTTCTAAGTACTTTAGTACGCACCTCCTAACGTCTAAAGTGTGAAGCCTCTCCTCTTTTTGATTTTTGGGCGGGAAGCAAAAAGTCAGGAGAACTATCTCCTGGGTTCTATGGAATCGAGTGGCCACTTTAGGAAGAAAGGCCGCATCAGGTTTTAATATAATCCTATAGTCCAGAATTTGCAAAAATGGAGGGCATATTGAAAGGGCCTGTAGGTCACTGACTCTCCTGGCTGAAGTTAGGGCTACTAACAGGACCGTCTTTAGGAAAATAATTTTGGGGGAGACTAAATCTAGTTGCTCAAAAGGAGGACTGGTCAAGGCATCTAATACAAAATTCAAATCCCAGGGAGACGTCTTTACCTTGGTAATGGGTCTACACCTAAAGGAAGCTTTTATAAAACGGGCTATCCAATAGTTATCTGCAATATTGGAAGAAAATAAAGCCCCCAACGCCGACACCTGTACTTTCAAGGTACTGGTAGAGAGACCCAATTCTAAGCCCCGCTGCAGAAATTCCAGAATTTTCCCAATAGGGGGCCCCTCCTCCACCTTAACTTCTGCAAAGGACAGAAACTTCCTCCAGGTCCTGGCATAAATACGGGTGGTAACAGGTTTTCTGCTAGCCAGGAGAGTATTCACTACATTTGCAGGAAATCCTTTGTTGGTCAATAACACCCTCTCAAATTCCACGCCGTCAAATGTAGACTCGGGGTTGGAGGATGGGAAAGTGGCCCCTGAGTGAGGAGGTCCGGAATCTCCGGAAGAACCCAGGGATCTGATATGGACATCTTCCGGAGACAAGGGAACCACGGTCTTTTGGGCCATAAGGGGCATATGAGTATCACTCTGGCCCGGTCTGCCCTGATCTTTCTTATTACCGCTGGGAGCAGGATCATGGGAGGGAAGGCATATGCCAGAGGAAATCTCCAGGGAACCATGAAGGCGTCCACTGCCAGGGGTTCTTCTCTGGGGTCTAAGGAACAAAGATTTTCCACTTTCCGATTGGCTCTTGTTGCGAATAAGTCCACAGTCGGAAGGCCCCACATTTCTACGATTCTGGAGAATATTCGCGTATTTAGGGACCACTCTCCCTCTTTTACGGAAGTACGGCTGAGGAAATCCGCTGTGATGTTTTCCTTCCCCTTTAGATGAGTAGCCGAAAGAGAGGGACAATGATCTTCGGCTTTCAGCAGAAGTGCATTCGCTACCCTCATCAAGTTTCTTGAGCGGGTTCCCCCTTGGTGGTTTATGTAAGCTACCGTGACTTGATTGTCCGAGAGTATACGGACATGCTGGCCCTGTAAATATATAAGGAACTCGTTGAACGCATGCTGCACCGCCAGAAGCTCCTTAACATTTGATGACAACTGTCGCTCACTGCTTGACCAGGTCTCTGCACTAATCTCCCTTCAAAGTGAGCTCCCCAACCTGTAGCACTTGCATCAGTGGACAAGACTGCAGTTGGACTACATTCCCAGGGAACCCCTTTAGCAAGATTGTCTTGTCGCAACCACCAACGAAGGGACCTTATGGCATGAGGACCTAGCGTAAACTCACGGTCTAGATGCCCCTCTAAAGCTGCGTTATTGTACAACACATCCCACTGAAAAGCTCTTGAATGTAATTGTGACCAACGAACCGCAGGAAAAGTGGAGGTGAAGGTTCCCAATAGTGACATGGCCTTACGGAGTGACATAGAAGGTTTACGTATACATTGTGCTACCAACCCCCGGATTCTATCAATTTTTTCTTCTGGAAGACAACATAGCTGTTTCCTGGAATCTAATATGACCCCCAGATATTGTTGTACCTTGAGTGGAGATAGTCTAGACTTTTCTAAATTTAGAAACCACCCCAAGCTCTTTAAGACCGACATGGTCTCCCGCAGGTGGGTCTCGCACTGAACCAACGAGTTCCCCACTATCAGGAGATCATCCAGGTAAGGGATAATTAGAATGTCCCTTTCTCTTACATGTGCCATAACTTCCGCCATTACTTTAGTAAAAACTCGCGGGGCTATAGCGAAACCGAAGGGGAGTGCAGAGTATTGAAAGTGTTTAACCACCCCGTCAATTTCAATGGCCAGCCTCAAGTATTTCTGATAGTGACTATGAATTGGGATATGGTAATACGCATCTTTGAGATCGAGCACTACCATATAGCAGTGGGAAAAAAGTAACTTTATTACGGATTTTAAAGACTCCATTTTAAAGGTGTGTATTTTAAGGAAATTATTCAGGGATTTCAGATTTATGATTGTCCTGAAACTTCCATCCGGTTTCGGAACCAAGAAGAGCGGGGAGTAGAAACCAAGACCCTTTTCAGCCTCCAGAACCTCAATCAGGACGTGCTTTCTTATTAGGGTTTGTACTTCCGAAACGAGGGCAGCCTGGCGTTCTGGGGAAGAACTGGAGGGAACAACCATGAATCTTTTGTGAGGCAATGCTTTAAATTGAAATTTAAGACCATACTTAATCAGGCTTAAAATCCAATTACTATGAGAAATCTGTTCCCAAGCTGGGACAAAAAATGACAATCTCCCTCCCACCTGGGTTGATTGTGTATCCCCTGGCTTCTGCTCAATTTTTGGAGACGGACCAAAGAGTAGACCTCTACCTTTTCGACCCCTTTCGTCAGACTTGTCTTGCTCCCTGAAATATCTCTTCCGGAAAAATTTCCTCTTCCGGAACGATCTCTTAAAGGAGGGTAGAGGTACTGATGGAAACCCCCTCTTAGTGTCCCCAGCTTTCTCCAATAAGTCATCCATGGTCTGACCAAAGAGGTATTCTCCTTCGCACGGGATTGTGCACAGTCTGGATTTAGTCTGTAAATCCCCTGGCCAGCATTTAATCCACAAGGCTCGCCGAGCCGCATTTGACAGTGCTGCTGATTTAAATGTCAACCTTACTGAGTCCACAGATGCATAAGCAAGAAAAGCTGCCGCCCCCTGAACCAGTGGAAGGGAAGAAATAATGTCTTTCCTAGAAGTCCCAACCTTCAACTGACTGTCTAGCTGTTCAAGCCACACCATCAGGGCTCTGGACGTGCAGGTAGCTGCTACTGTTGGTCTCAGTGCTCCCGCAGCTGTCTCCCATGCCCCTTTCAAGAAAGTATCAGCCCGTCTGTCTAAGGGGTCTCTCAATGCACCCATATCATCGAACGGGAGGGAAGTTCTTTTCGCTGCTTTGGTAACAGCAACATCCAGCTTGGGTGCTTTTAACCAGGAGGAACACATAGCATCCTCAAATGGATATTTCCTTTTAAAGGATGGAGGAACACTACCCTTCTTGTCAGGTTTCCTCCACTCCTTATCAATGAGGTCTTTCACCTTTGAATTTACCGGAAAGACCCTTCTTTTTTTTTAGCCCCAGACCACCAAACATAACATCCTCAGCTGATTTCTCTGCCCTCGTGTCCACTATCCCCATTGTAGATCGGACGGCTTTTACTAGGGCATCGACCTCCTTCAGGGGAAAGCACTGTCTATCTGGCTCACTGTCAAAGGAAGAGAAGGCGGAGGAGGAGGCGACCGGCAGTTCAGAGTCTGAACCCAGCTGGGTTTCTTGAGGAATATGCCCAGACTCTGAACCCTGCAATGCTTTGCCTATTTCTTCCCTTATTAAAGTTCTTAGGCCTAGGGAAAAATCTGGGGTTTCCTCCGACATCATTTTGCTAATACAAAGCTGGCATAACCTCTTGCTATATGATCAGGGAGTGGACAGCTGCATAAGGCACATTCTCTGTGCTTGGATTTCGAGGAACATTTCTTGCTCTAAATGAAAGTTATAGATAGAAAGAAGGAGGAAATATTAGTAGAACTTTCACGAAGATTCCACTCACCCCACAGAGCCTTCGGTACCGTAGAAGCAGAGGAATCCAACATGCATGGCGAGGAATCATGCAGCACCGGACCGTCCTTCCTGCTCTTAGTGGTAGCTCTTCTAGCTGAACGACCAGACCCTAGCCGGGAATGGCGCTGCGCCACTAGTTGTGAGGGCTCCCCAGAGGGCTGCTCCTGCAGCAGATGTTGTTGCCTAGGTGACAGCTCTTGTGAAACTTCCATAATTACAGTGTAAGAATGGGCTGGGAAGCACCTCTGTATGTTACCAGACCCTTTATATACTGGCCATACCGGTACCATGTGTGGGTGTGTGCTCTTTTTTTTTTTTTTTCCCCAGGAGGGCGTTACCTGCTCCTTGGTCTTCCTCCCCAGGTGGCCAGGTGGGTTCCAGGTGGGCTCCTCGCCGCCAGGACCTTAATCCCCCTGCGTTCAGCTGCTCGAGCGCAAAATTCAAACGCGCTCCGCCCCTTCCGGTGACGTCACAGGGACTTCCTGCCTGGCGCACCGGAAGTCACGTCAGTAGGTCGCGCCCGTCACGTGCCCCGCCGGCGCGACCTGGATCTCCTGCAAATTGTAGCGGGGGGAGGAAGCCCACTAGCGGCCCCACACATGGCGGACATCTACCTCCACGTGAGGATATGTCGCGCCCGCCGCAACGCTCACGGAGGCACCCCACTGAGCCCTACCATGGCGTCTCCAGAGGACCGGGACGGACCGGCTCCAACCACTTGCTGTGGCCCTCTCTGGGACAGGAGTCCATCTTCTGCAGGTAAGCCTGCGAGGTCTCCCATCATGGACAGGAAACCTAAACTGAGGCGGGAAGAGAGGGCTGCCCTTTTTAACCTGTAGGTTTCCTGTCCTTGATGGGCGATCCTCTCTCTCACGTGGTGCTGTCACGGGAGACCGAATAAATAACTGTTTGCTATATACAGTTGTGCTCAAAAGTTTACATGCCCTGGCAGAATTTTTCCTTTTTTGGCCTTCTTTCAGAGAATATGAATGATAACAAAAAAACTTTTTCTCCACTCATGGTTATTGGTTGGGTGAAGCCATTTATTGTCAAACTACTGTGCTTTCTCTTTTTAAATCTTAATGACAACCAAAAACATCCTAATGACCCTGATCAAAAGTTCACATACCCTAGTGATTTTGGCCTGATAACATGCACAGAATTTGACACAAATGGGTTTGAATGGCTACTACAAGTAACATCCTCACCTGGGACCTGTTTGCTTGTAATGTGTGTGTGCATAAAAGCTGAGTGAGTTTCTGGGATCCAGACAGACTCTTGCATCTTTCATCCAGTCACTGACGTTTCTGGATTGTGAGTCATGGGGAAAGCAAAAGAACTGTCAACGGATCTACGGGAAAAGGTAGTTGAACTGTATAACACAGGAAAGGGATACAAAAAGATATCCAAGGAATTGATAATGTTTACATACAAACTGATTAACAAATGGAAAATCAGGGGCTCTGTAAAAACCAAACCACGATCAGGTAGGCCAACAAAAATTTCGACCACAACTGCCAAGAAAATTGTTTGGGATGCAAAGAAAAACCCACAAATAACATCAGCTGAAATTCTGGACTCTCTGAAAACTAGCGGTGTAGCTGTTTCAAGATGCACAATAAGGAGGTGCTTGAAGAAAAATGGGCAGCATGGTCAAGTCGCCAGAAAAAAGCCATTACTGCGTAAATGCCACAAAGTATCTTGACTACAATACGCCAAACAGCACAGAGACAAGCCTCAAAACTTCTGGAACAAGGTAATCTGGAGTGATAAGACCAAAATTTAACTTTTTGGCCACAACCATAAACGTTACATTTGGAGAGGGGTCAACAAGGCCTATGATGAAAGGAACACCATTCCTACAGTAAAGCACGGAGGTGGATCGCTGATGTTTTGGGGATGTGTGAGCTACAAAGGCACAGGAAACTTGGTAAAAGTTGAAGGAAAGATGAATGCAGCACATTATCAGCAAATACTGGAGGCAAATTTGCACTCATCAGCCTGGAAGCTGCACATGGGACGTACTTGGTCATTCCAACATGACAACGATCCAAAACACAAGGCCAAGTTGACCTGTCATTGGCTACAGCAGAACAAAGTGAACGTTCTGGAGTGGCCATCTCAGTCTCTTGACCTCAATATCTTTGAGCCACTCTGGGGAGATCTCAAGCACGCAGTTCATGCTAGACAGCCCAGTAATGTACAGGAACTGGACGCTTTTTGCCAAGAAGAATGGGCAGCTTTACCATCTGAGAAAATAAAGAACATCAGCCACAACTACCACAAAAGACTTCAAGCTGTCATTGATGTTAGAGGGGGCAATACACAGTATTAAGAACTGGCGTATGTGAACTTTTGATCAGGGTCATTTGGATGTTTTTGGTTATCATTAAAATTTAAAAAAAGAGAAAACACAGTAATTTGACAATAAATGGCTTCCATTGACCACTGGGGTATGTTAGGCTTCTTATGGTCGTCAAGCTTTTTATAGTCCTGCGCGCTGGGCTTCATCAGTAGAGTATTTTTGGTGGAACAGGCAATGTGAAGACTCTAACCCAGATGTGAATACAGCTTTTGTTTTTGAGAAAACATCGAGGCGATGTCCATACGGAGAAAAATGTGGAGGATTTACAATGTTGGTTCCACAATAAAAAATCTCTACAACGTGATTGACTGCTATTTAGAAAACCCAATTGAGATCTGCTTGGACTTTTTCAGCCAAGTATAAGTTCATGCTGTGGAAATCCAGGTGGTGGAGAGGCCTGTGGAGCTCTCCGCTGATCCCGATGCTGTTTTAGGTCACTGACAATCAGTTAATGTCAGTTAATATAAAAAAAAAAGTGTCCTGTTCATTCTCTTCTCATCTGCTAACTACAAGATTCAGGAAAAGCCTGGAGGAAGACCATATTATCCTGAGGGAAGATATGGAGAAATAACACCCTGCAGGGGAGAAACAGAGCCAGAAGACTCTGGTATAGTGTTAGGACCCTGGTTTATAAAATATCTCATCATACATATAGTGTACAGATATATTGTACATTGTGTGAATTGTGTCAATGCATTCTTCAGCAAACAGATGACCATGTAGAGGAGATGGTGGAAGCATAAGGATCGGTTCACACCTGGATTTTTGAATTCCAACTCTCTTCTGTTCTGGAGAAACGGAATATATGTGAAATATGGATCTTTTACATAACTGCAAACAGAAGCACTGACTCTGGCTTTCATTAGGTATCTTTTTTTTAATAGAAAAGGAAAAAAATACAGCATTGGGTTCAGGCAGGGCCACAAGGATTTAGATCTGGTTACTATAATAGGATTTGGAAAGAACAAAGTTAAATGCGGAATTTCAGCCTGAAGAATCACCATGCTCCTTTACAAACTAGAGCAAGGTTGGCACGTTTTAAGAGGTTATAATTTTTGAAATGTCTGTACTTTTCCAGGAATGTGCACAGATTGTACACAGTGTATGAATGTACTTTACTATGCATATTGTATACTGGACACTCGGGCCTTATTTTCTCCCTATCATTTAGCGACTACTGAGGAAAAGACCCAGGAAGTGTCAAAACGTCAAAAGACTGTCACTCTCTTCCTATCACTACTGCTATCAATGGCAAAAATTAGGTTAAAGCCTAACCTAATGTTCTTTTAAATTGCAAATATGGAAGTACTGAGATTCAGACTATGGGAACAGAATGTAGATTAAATCGGTTGGTATCAAAGGTAAAGCTATAAGCGGTGCAGAGGAAAGCTCAGATGCCTGACGGGGCCCAAAGGTGGCACATCAGCATCACATGGTAGGTAGGTGGTGGACCTGTTACAAATTCAGTATTGAGATATCAGCACTTTAGATCATATTTCAGGATTTCCTACATCTTCAATAATCTAGACCTTCGTAAATGATTATTTTTTACATACTATGCAGACACAAAATGCTCACATCACTAACGACTGTTAATTAAAACAAAGGAGTCAGATGTTAAGCGCAAGCAAGGAAGGAAGGAGCCGTACCAGTCGTTGTCAGTTAGCTGCAGTGTGAGCACTAGAGTAAAAAGAAGAGACAGACATTAAGAGACCAGACATTCACAAGTTACACAGATTTTATAAAAATCACAAAGACGAAAATTAAATGTAACAAATGTACAGATGGCAGTTAGTAAATTCATATGACAGCTCATCGTAGGCCGCAGACCTGGCTGTCAAAGTGGGGGAGGGGGTGAGCTCAAAGAGGCCGAGGAATGCTGGACTCAACGCAGAAAAACACTCAGCGGAATTCTGCTCACTAAACGGAAAGTCTGATGGTCTCAAAAGACAATGGAGAGGAGGTTGGGCATATGCACACCCCTCCATTCAATTCTGAGAATCCCCCTTTCATATATGACATGGTAAAAATGAAGAGACTAAGAGTAGAGGTACTGGGGCTACTTTACAAATGTACTTTAAACTCAGGTGGATGTGTAACGTCGCATGGGGCAATAGCTGTCTGAGGCACTAGTCTCTTACACCCTGCATGTTACATGAAGGTGGGGGTCCTGGCTGGGTGTGTGGATTTCGTCTAAGGGGGCGCTTCACCCTACCAGGAAGCATGTTACCGATGGCTTGGGTGGGCCATGACCTAACGTTGTGCAGCTCAATGAGGGAGACCACCAGTCAAAAATAAACTTTTTACTGAAAGAAAACTTGGTGGGGATTATGTTCAGTAGACAGCTGGTACACAGCTTGAGAAATGTTTCCTTCACAATACAGGGCATTTGCACACACAGTCTCAGTTCCTTTCTCTTTATGCACTTGGTCTCTGTCTCCATTGTTTCACCCGCCTTCACCAAACCCAGCTTAGTACTACAGTCCAGTTAGAGTCCTATACTTGAACCGGCGGTTCCTTGTCTTTTTCCCTTAGGAGAACTAGTTTTCCACTATGCCTGGTGTGAAGACGCGGGCCTTCCGTGGGCGTAACGGTACTCAAACACAGAGTGGCAATACTTTATTGAACCACAAAGAAGACAATAAACACACAGAACAGTCCCAGCAAATACCCAAGATGGTACAACATTACACAGTCTCACCCTTCCTTATCCGCCCGCATGGGATAGAACAGCTGCAACTTTGGAGACTTCCAGGGCCGACTACCTCAAACAGTGGTTCCCCACTTCTGGCAGGCCCCCACAGAGAGGAGGTAGCAGCAAGCTTAGGAAGCTAGCAGTCCATTGAGGTGCAAGGCCAGGAGACCCAAGGGTCCCAAACTGGCCTCTCAGAGTTTCCATGGGACCAGATGACCGGCGGGTCACAATCTGGCTTCTCCGAATGAGTCCATGAGTTCCAGGCGACTGGTGTGTCCCTCCTGGCAACTCCAAACAACATATCCATGGGCCCAGGTGACTTCCTCGTCCCACCTGGTCTCCCCAAATGTAGCAGCTCCATCTCTTTCCAGTCTGGGCCGTTACCCTTAGACTAAAATCATGTAGAATACAAATCTGTCTCTCTTTGGGTAATGCCATGCAATCCATCTGCTGTCCTGAAGGATGTCTCATTCTCCTTGTAAAGTCTTTCTGATCCTCCTTGATTCTGTCTCAAGTCTGACTGCTAAAAAAAACAACACATGTCCCTTCTGCTTCTCTGGGCTCAGTCCCCTGAATGGGCAGAACTGCTCACACCCTCCTCCCCCCAAACTAAGTGTGCATTAGTGGAGGTATCTTTCTCAGGTTGACGGCCTCACTTGGGTCTAAGACTTCCTGTGGTGAAGGCTCCGCTGGATCTTTTTTCAACGCTTACACAATGGGCCTAGATGATTTTTGAACAATGGTTTGAGGCTCCTGAGATACTAATGAGATTAGTGGAATGCTGGACACTTTACAAGTTAAGTTAGTGTACATATACTGATGAGCAAGCAGAGCATTAATAAAACACAGCCAGCAATTTCTATTAAAATACAATAAGGTATTTCTCTTGGATTAGCAATTCTAATCATCTGGCTAATTAAGATTTTAAGTTGTAACGTCACACCTGGTACTCAACTTTTCTACTTGCTGACGCCTTGGAACTCCCACCCGGGGCACTCTTCTCGTCTTTATCGTCTCAAGTTCTCTTGCCCGTCCTGGCCAGTTACCTCTGAGTTATAAACTAGGGGCTGTACTGCTAGGTATCCTGTTCCAGGACTCGTCTCCGGCAAATTACTTCTGTCCTTCGGTCACTTCTCTCTCTCTACTCGGGATCAATCCAATGCCTAGTTCTCCATTCATGTTAAGGACCTTAGGTCTGCTTCAGTGGCACGCTGGGCCCCATCTGATGTCCTGATAGAATCATAGAATCATAGAATGGTAGAGTTGGAAGGGACCTCCTGGGTCATCTGGTCCAACCCCCTGCTCAAAGCAGGATTCACTAGATCATCTCAGACAGATGTCTGTCCAGCCTCTGCTTGAAGACGTCCATTGAAGGGGAACTCACCACCTCTCGTGGCAGCCTGTTCCACTCATTAATCACCCTAACTGTCAAAAAGTTTTTTCTAATATCTAATCTGTGTCTCCTCCCATTTAGTTTCATCCCATTGCTTCTAGTCTTTCCTTGTGCAAATGAGAATAAAGATGATCCTTCTACAATGTGACAGCCCTTGACATATTTGTAGACAGCTATTAAGTCTCCTCTCAGTCTTCTTTTTTGCAAGCTAAACATTCCCAAATCCTGCAACCGTTCCTCATAGGACATGGTTTGCAGACCAGTCACCATTCTGGTCGCTCTTCTCTGAACTTGCTCCAGTTTGTCTATGTCTTTTTTAAAATGTGGTGCCCAAAACTGTACACAGTATTCCAGATGAGGTCTGACCAAAGAGGAGTAAAGACCGATAATGACTTCACGTGATCTAGACTGTATGCTTCTGTTAATACATCCCAGAATTGTATTTGCCTTTTTTGCTGCTGCATCACACTGTTGACTCATGTTCAGTCTATGATCTATTAGTATACCTAAGTCTTTTTCACATGTACTGTTGCTTAGCTCTATTCCTCCCATTCTGTATATGCTTTTTTCATTTTTATTGCCCAGATGTAGTACTTTGCATTTTTCCCTGTTAAAAACCATTCTGTTGGTTGCTGCCCACTGCTCCAGTTTATTTAGGTCTTTTTGAATCCTCTCTCTCTCTTCTCTAGTATTAGCTATCCCTCCTAGCTTTGTGTCATCAGCAAATTTAATCAGCTTACCCTCAATTCTTTCATCTAAATCATTGATAAAGATGTTGAACAATACAGGTCCCAGGACGGAGCCCTGAGGTACCCCACTTGAGACATTCATCCAGCTGGATGTGAAGCCATTTACAACCACCCTTTGAGTCCGATCACTAAGCCAGTTATGAATCCACCTATAGGGGCTATGTTGAAGCAACAGAGACTGTTTCCAAACTCTGGGCCAGTCCCAAATTTTATCAACTCTCCATACTGTCAGGCACAACACAATGCTATCACCAATAATGCATGTCACAATACGTGTCTCTTCAAGGGGGGATGTGAGCAGTATGTTCATCTCCTTACAGATGCTTTGACCTTCTTTATCAGACAGGGAGAATAAAGAATGGCTAAGACAGGTTCCCGATGTTAAACAACCATTTCCAACCCGACAAAGAGACCGGTCCAATTTTTTTTAAAAAATACTAAAAGGTATATAATATACACTGTGTGCAGAATTATTAGGCAAATGAGTATTTTGATCACATGATACTTTTTATACATGTTGTCCTACTCCAAGCTGCATAGGCTTGAGAGCCAACTACCAATTAAGTAAATTGTGTGATGTGCATCTCAGTAATGAGGAGGGGTGTTGACTAATGACATCAACACCCTATATAAGGTGTGCTTAATTATTAGGCAACTTCCTTTCCTTTGGCAAAATGGGTCAGAAGAGAGATTTGACGGGCTCTGAAAAGTCCAAAATTGTGAGATGTCTTGCAGAGGGATGCAGCAGTCTTGAAATTTCCAAACTTTTGAAGCTTGATCACCGAACAATCAAGCATTTCATGGCAAATAGCCAACGGGGTCGCAAGAAGCGTGTTGGCCAAAAAAAGCGCAAAATAACTGCCCATGAATTGAGGAAAATCAAGCGTGAAGCTGCCAAGATGCCATTCGCCACCAGTTTTGCCATATTTCAGAGCTGCAACGTTACTGGAGTATCAAAAAGCACAAGGTGTGCGATACTCAGGAACATGGCCAAGGTAAGGAAGGCTGAAAAACGACCACCTTTGAATAAGAAACATAAGATAAAACGTCAAGAATGGGCCAAGAAATACCTTAAGACTGATTTTTCAAAGGTTTTATGGACTGATGAAATGAGAGTGACTCTTGATGGGCCAGATGGATGGGGCAGAGGCTGGATCAGTAAAGGGCAGAGAGCTCCACTCCGACTCAGACGCCAGCAAGGTGGAGGTGGGGTACTGGTATCATCAAAGATGAACTTGTGGGACCTTTTCGGGTTGAGGATGGAGTGAAGCTCAACTCCGAGACCTACTGCCAGGTTCTGGAAGGCAACTTCTTCAAGCAGTGGTACAGGAATAAGTCGGCATCGTTCAAGAAAAACATGATTTTCATGCAGGACAATGCTCCATCACATGCATCCAACTACTCCTCAGCGTGGCTGGCCAGTAAAGGTCTAAAATAAAAAAAAATAATGACATGGCCCCCTTGTTCACCTGATCTGAACCCCATAGAGAACCTGTGGTCTATCATAAAATGTGAGATCTACGGGGAGGGAAAACAGTACACCTCTCGGAACAGTGTCTGGGAGGCTGCGGTGGCTGCTGCACGCAATGTTGATCGAAAACAGATCAAGCAACTGACAATCTATGAATGGAAGGCTGTTGAGTGTCATCATAAAGAAAGGTGGCTATACTGATCACTAATTTTTTTGGTTTTTGTTTTTGCATGTCAGAAATGTTTATTTCTAAATTTTGTGCACTGATATTGGTTTACCTGGTGAAAATAAACAAGTGAGATGGGATTATATTTGGTTTTTATTAAGTTGCCGAATAATTCTGCACAGTAATAGTTACCTGTACAAACAGATATCCTCCTAAGATAGCCAAATCTAAAAAAACCCACTCCAACTTCCAAAAATATTCAGCTTGGATATTTGAGTCTTTTCGGTTGATTGAGAACATAGTTGTTGATCAATAATAAAAATAATCCTCTAAAATACAACTTGGCTAATAATTCTGCAAACAGTGTATTAGTATCAGAGGTGGACACAGACAGAGAATTGCCTCAGTGCAAGAACAATATATGGGCCCTTTGCAGTCAACTAGTCCTGTCGGACAGATGCAGCTTGCAAGGTGGTGTGCGGCTGCACCGGATGCACCAATGCTATTGTCCGACCCTGATTAGGGGGCACATGTGTTAGACGCTTGCGTTCTTCACCATCATGCCGCATTTACAAAATATTTTGTAATTAATTAATTCCCCAATATATACAGATACATTGTATTCAGTTTTGGGGAAACTGTATGTAAAGTATCAGCCTGAGCAGATGATATACACCAAACATGGAAAGTAAAAATGGTCTCTAGTGTCGGTGGTGGGGTTTTTTGTGCCAGTAATGTGTAATCTATAAGGTCGCGGCATGAGAGACTGCAGCACATTATTCTGTACTTTAATCTTCACTCGCTTGAGGCAAGAAATGATGGAGCAGAGAGGAATGTGTTACAGCAAGAGCTCAGGTCGTCCTGGCTGTGGGATACGTCCCACAAGACACAAATCGGGAACAAGAAACGAATTTTCTCAATTTATAAGAAAATCTTTATATTAAAATTTACAATGAGAAGAAACAACTTTAAATAAATCAAGAAATGTAAAAAAAATAAATAATAATTTCATGCAATTTTGTATCATGCAGATTTCTGATAGGATGTTAATGCATTTTAGTGGGATCATGCATGTACAAACACCGCTGTATATACCGTATATTTCTTTCAATGTCAAGTCTGCATAATTTACATGCTTCATAGCATCGAAACTATAGTGAAACCTAAATACTTACTCTCTCCTCCTGTAACAGACGCCGTCGTGCTTTTTGTTCAAGATTATTGTAATTGTGTTTGCTATGTATACCCCCTTTTTCACATGTAAAGCACCATAGAATAAATGGCGCCATAACAATAAATAATAATAATACTTGATCCACAAAGTAGAACCTTGCATGGACCTAAACACCTAACCTTAGTACGTCTGAATTGCAAAAATCTGAATTCACACATATATGGCAGAATATAAACAGAATAAAGTGTGCAAGATGTAGTAAATTTAAAAAAAACTTTTATTTTTCCTACTGAAGTGTATAGCTGTATGTTTCACTATATCTAACATATACAGTGGGTACGGAAAGTATTCAGATCCCTTTACATTTTTCACTCTTTGTTTCATTGCAGCCATTTGGTAAATACTAAAAAGTTCATTTTTTTTCTCATTAAAGTACACTCTGTGTTTAATTAAACTGATAGGACTTGATATGGAAAGGTACACACCTGTCTATATAAGACCGCACAGCTCACAGTGCATGTCAGACCAAATGAGAATCATGAGCTCAAAAGGAACTGCCCAAGGAGCTCAGAGACAGAATTGTGGTAAGGCACAGAAATGGCCAAGGTTACAAAAGAATTTCTGCATTACTCAAGGTTCCTAAGAACGCAGTGGCCTCCATAATCCTTACATGGAAAAAGTTTGGGACCACCAGAAGTCTTCCCAGACCTGGCCATCCAGCCAAACTGGGCAAATGTGGGAGAAGAGCCTAGGTGAGAGATGTAAAGAAGAACCCCAAGATCACTGTGGCTGAGCTCCAGAGATGCAGTAGGGAGATGGGAGAAAGCTCCACAAAGTCAACTACCACTGCAGCCCTCCACCAGTCGGGCCTTCATGGCAGAGTGGCCCAACGGAAGCCTCTCGTCAGTGCAAGACATATGAAAGCCCGCATAGAGTTTGCTCAAAAACACATGAAGGACTCCCAGACTATGAGGAATAAGATTCTCTGGTCTGATGAGACGAAGATAGAACCTTTTGGCGATAATTCTAAGCGGAATATGTGGAGAAAACCAGGCACTGCTCATCACCTGCCCAATAGAATCCCAACAGTGAAACATGGTGGTGACAGCAACATGCTATGGAGCTGTTTTATGCAGCTGCAGACACAGGACGACTGGTTGCAATTGAAGGAAACATGAATGCGGCCAAGTACAGAGATTTCCTGGATGAAAACCTCTTCCAGAGTGCTCTGGACCTCAGACTTGGCCGAAGGTTCACCTTCCAACAAGACAATGACCATAAGCACACAGCTAAAATAACAAAGGAGTGGCTTCAGAACAACTCTGTGACCATTCTTGACTGGCCCAGTCAGAGCCCTGACCTAAACCCAATTGAGCATCTCTGAAGAGGCCTGAAAATGGCTGTCCACCAACGTTCACCATCCAACCTGACAGAACTGGAGAGGATCTGCAAGGAAGAATGGCAGAGGATCCCCAAATCCAGGTGTGAAAAACTTGTTGCATCATTCCCAAGAAGACTCATGGCTGTACTAGCTCAAAAGGGTGCTTCTACTCAATACTGAGCAAAGGGTCTGAATGCTTATGACCATGTGATATTTCAGTTTTTCTTTTTTAATAAATTTGCAAATATTTCTACATTTCTGTTTTTTTCAGTCAAGATGGGGTGCAGAGTGTACTTTAGTGAGAAAAAATGAACTTTTTAGAATTTACCAAATGGCTGCAATGAAACAGAGTGAAAAATGTAAAGGGGTCTGAATACTTTCTGTACCCAGTGTACATGTTTTCCTGTCTTTACCATTAAGACCTAGTTGAGAAAAGAATTGAAAATATCTACTATAGACATATTTGAGGATGGACGTAGTAGAGGACTTAAAATTCAGACAGACATAGTTTGATGCAGGGCACAGTCTTTTATACATTCGTGGCATACGCATCCAATGTGATAAAAATTACAATGTCCAACCACAGGGATTAAAAAGCAGTAAATTCTTTATTTTCCAACAGTCATTAAGATCCCGGCAAAGAAAATATGCTCAAGAGACCAACGCGTTTCGAGCCCTTAATCATGGTAGACAACCTACATCGTACAAATATGGATCTAGCACTTAGAGCCTGTTCACAGCAGATTAAAGGGGTTTTCCACTGCTATGATAATGACAGCTTATAATAAAGCTCAGTCATCAGTATCAGTCAGCGGGGTTACCAGCTCTGGCAGCGGCCTGGTGTAAACAGCGTTTAGTTGCTGCTTCCAAGCACTGAAAATCAGCTCCTGTTAAAGTAAGAGGGGCTGATCTGTCACACGTTTAAAGTGGCCCCTGCCAGGAAAAGCAGATCATTACTTAAAAATATGCCGATCTGCAGTCCCCGGCAGAGGCCACTAAACAGTGTGACTGAAGTGTGGTGCTCTGCTCCGTTCACATCTGTCTGTTGCAAGACCTGGTAACATCTGAATGGTGGGGGTGCTTTGTATAGGACCCTTAGCAATTTGATATTGGTAACTTGTCCTAAGAATGGGTCATTATTATCATTGTAGTGAAAAATTCCTTCAAATGGCCTTCACTTTATATGTACTTTGGGAAATACTCCTATCCTAATGTACACTATACAGTAGCATCCGTTGACACTCTTTTGGCCTTTATCAAGCTAATGGAATCTTTTGGAACTTTTTCCAGCATACCTACAAAGAAAAAGGTCACTATATGTAATCTGTTACCACGTTCTTCCTATTTAATATGACAACAGCATGATGTAGGCACAGAGACCCTGATTCCAGTGATGTATCAGTTAGTTTAATGGGTGCAGCAGTTGTGACAGAATCAGAGTTTTCTCTGCTGCAGATCTAGCAGAGCTCAGAATGCTGAGTTGTGTATAACCCCGCCCACATCTCTGATTGGCAGCTTTCTGTGTACACTGTATAGTGACAGAAAGCTGCTAATCGGTGCTGGGGGTGGTGTTAGTGTAGCACCCCGCGGGTTCGGTCGCTACAGAGGTATTGCATTTCATCCAGATGTGCGATATCTCACTTCCAGGTAAGGATGGAGTGTGGATCAGGACCCCGACACCTGCATGCATTACACCACATTTCCGGGGGGCAGGGCGACCGATATGCTCCAAGTAGAGCACGACAGTCCCTGTCCCTGGCTGGAGGGGGGGGGAGGGAACACCGAGGAAGGGGGGACCCTGTAGTGCATAGGAGGGAGTGGGCAGTTCCTGGGTGCACCTGGAGGGAGGTATAAAAGGTGGGCACCATCTTAGTTCTGTGTTCAGTCAGAGAGAAGAAGTGACAGAGCAGGGCCTCTGTGGAGCTCTGCTCCGGAGGCGGGCCTAGCCTGTGAGGCCCAGCCAGCACTGAAAGACAACGAGGAGAAGTCAGTTCAGTTGTTGGGAGAGAAGGAGGCTGGGAGCAGAGGCTCGGCATGGGCTCTGCTCCGCAGGCAGGCCGGAGAGAGCGGCCGGAGCCTGGAGGAAGGAGAAGGAAGGAAGAGGAGCGGCGGAGGCTCCAGGAACAAGGAACGAAGGGACCCCAGGGGTGTGGACCGGCGGAGTCGCCACCACATGCCCGAATCTACCTGCGTAGAAGGGTCAGGCCAAAGGGGGAGACCGATCCCCAAAACTAGTGGAGGCGGGGAACTACCCTCAGCTAGAAACCGGAGGCTGTGACATTTCACGTGGTGCAGCCCCTTGCTACACCCGCTAGGAAGGCACCACATAGGGTCAGGGAAACTGGCGTCAAGTTTACCAGAGAAGGCCCGAGGCAGCCGGACAGAAGCGAGGTCATTGGCGGGGTATGACAGGCCAGAGAAAAGACACACAAAGGGGGACCTGTGAAACGCTCCAAAGTTATCTGGGAGTAGGCCGAGCCCCTCACCTGGTGAGCACAGAGCGACGTGGGAAGTTATGACCAGCTGGAATAACGTGGATAGAGAACTGTGAGTAAAGACCCTGGACTGCATTACAGGACTCTGTGTCGTTACTGCTGCTCCTGCGCACCATCACCCCCAACATCCACACTTGCTGCCCTGAGGCTATACTCCTCCCGTTGGGAGTTATACTACGCTCTGCTGCACCCACAACACCAGCCTCAGCGGTCTGTCCTGCAGCGGCGGTTCACTCTGACCGCAATCCACGGGTGGCGTAGTCGGACATTCAGTATATAGACTGCCATTTAGTTTGACCACCCTGAGCCACGGGACAGGGTCACCGCCACGGTGACTACAACCCCCAGCATCTACAAAAAGGCCCGGTTCCGAGTTCCCCACGCGGCCCAGGGGGCGCGTCATTAGACTAGGAGGCACAAGACACCTAGTCCTGTAGTGATCATCTCTCACTGATAAAACACTGATTGTACTGAAACAACACAGTCTAGTAAGTGACACATCACTGGAATCAGAGTTTCAGCCTTTACATCATGCTACTCTCAGATTACATAGCATAAACCTGTTAACAGATTCCCTTTAACAAACCCAGCCCCACCAAACATCTAGTGGCCCTCAATAGGTTATTTTCAATACTAGAATTATTACTTTACAACCCTGCTCAAAAATTGCTCCAATGTTGTGTCACAAGCTTGCAGTCAGTAAGAAGGCTGGAAAATATCTGGTCACATAGCTGTAACCTTCGTGAGTCCTCACCATTGAGCAGCGGCAAGAGGAATTCTTTGGATTAGTGAAAACCCAACAGAACGCCATTGCATTGGTAAATGGTCATAATGGTTACACAATTTGGGCAGAAAATGGACAGGATGAACATGAAACACAAATATGGCAATGTTGAATAAGTTAGCTACTACAACATACAAGTAACATGTACTGCACAAAAGTAAGAAAACACCAATCATTACATAAAATGGAGCACAGCACTACGCACGTCTGATGGAGACCATAGAAATGACAATACAATGGACACTTACAGTTGTTCTAGAGAGGCAAGTCCTTTAAAAGCTTGCCTGTCAATGGATTGGATTTCGTTCTTGTACAAATAGCTGAAACAAGAAACAATCAGCAGGATTAGTACACAGACGAGGAGCAATGCACAAGACAAGAACATGAAACAAACTTGTCACTTGTGCCCAGAAGGGAGGAAACGTTTGGAAGTGAATTTTTTGGAGAACGTGGTCAATAGACGATATATTAAAGGGAATCAGACAGGGCACAATTTCGGTATAAAGTAGGCAAATCTCCAATTAGGGCAGGTTTCCTTGAGAAGTTGCATATCGGTAGTTCCAAAGATCCATGAGATTGTTTTCTTGTAAAGTATCTGTTAAGTAATATGTAACTCATGAGCTCTGTGCACCATCCCTCATTCATGCTGACCATCCAGTTCCTCTCCTCACTTCATGGAATGACATCACTGGTCCAAGTAATAAGATGTCGAAGTGCGGTCAAGAGCTGGGTGGCCAAAAAAAACATAGATGGTCCTGCAGACCACCCTTGGTGCACCAAGCACCTAATTTGCATACTTATTCAAAGATTTTTATTTTTTTATTTTTTTTTAAAAGTAGCAGACAGATTTTTGGAATTACAGGTGTACTATTTTAAGGAAAAGATACCCTACGTGGAAATGAGTCAGACTCCCTTTGGCTAGTGACATACAGAGGGTGAGAGGTGAATTTTTAAAGAAAGAACTCCATTTTATACATACATTTACCGCAAATAAAAAATAATTCTTATATAAAATAATAAATTATGGAGGACGGCAATACAGTATGCGTTCCCGACACATTAATGCATTGGACACTTTTTAATGCAATAAGGCACAACTAAATTATTTATAGATACAGCAAAATAAAAGAAATACCGTACTAAGCAAGACCCCATTCACACGTCAGTAACTTCCACGTACGAGAAAAATTATTTTGATCGGAGATTAATCAGAGTGTGGACCAATTGTCATCGGTTTTTATTGTATGTACCTTCTCCTTTCTGACAGTCATGGTCCGATTATTTGACGGATCCATAGACTTGCATTGCAGATTTTGATCTGACCCTTGGATCAACTGACCACTTCGTACAAGGAAAATAAAGGAAAAAATAAAAATAAATAAAATCAGACATGTGAATAGCCCCATAAACTATTATAGGTATGCACGCTATTCCATGAAAACCACGGGTAGCACTCATGAGAAAAACCACTGTCTGAATGAAGCCTTAAGAAAATCTCAGACCATTTTGGAAGGTGTCCACATAGCTTTAGGGCACCACCTTGAAATCATTTTTTTTTCACTGCCGTTTGGCGAAAAGCCACAATCTGACCATGGCATGTGAATTTGCCATAAAGGTAGCCCAGTTTAAATACAGGAGCTGCAAAGCAGGAATAAGTATGGATATCTAATAGTGTAAAATTCCCTTAGACACAAAAAAAATTGCAAAAAATTAAAATACAAAAAATGAAATACACTAAGAAGAAGATAGAGCCCAGTATTCTGAAATCACCTTGGGCTCCGCTGATCACTTCAGTTCCATTGATTTCCACAGCTGACCGGCAGCCAGGTAACATAACGGGAAACCCAAATGAGCCATGATGATGAATCCCTTGAGCGGATATCTGTCCCGGTTCCTGTACAGTAGAAGCCCCATGACGCCGGTGTGACCAGAACCCAGCCCAGCGGATCTGATACAATGGAAGTAACATGTACTACACTGCTCAGGAAGACTTGATATAGGACACTGTCCATATGTGACCATGTGCATTAAAGAAGACCCATCACTTGCCATAAATACGTAATTTTTGTTACCTGCTGCTGTTCTTCTATTTCTGGAGGGTTAATCTTGTTCCTGCGTCTCTCTACTCCTGAGATATGGCCTTCTCTCTTTCATGGACGTAAATCTAGTCTTTTTAACCAATTAGGTGTGATCCTCAATTAGACTCCCATAGAAGTAAAAGTTGAGAACCCCGCCCACTTGGCTAAAAATACTAAATTTATATACAGGGAAGAAGGGAACCATATCTTAGGAATGGTGAGGAGCAGGAACAAAAGAAAGACCACGCTGGTTTCAGGAGAACAGCAGCAGTTACACTGGGTGAAAAAATTACATAACTATGGCAAGTGATGGGTCCTCCATAAAAGTTGAACATTTGAATTCACCGTTCTATCAGATGTGCTTGTGGAGGAGTATACCATCAACATCTACACTTGCAATATTACAGTAGAAGACTCGTTCAACCTTGTTCATAACTAATCATGCAAGTCGTCTATGTAGATGGCAGGAAGGATACTGAATACATAACCTCTGCTACTTGGGATCATTAAAGGAACTTGTCACTTAATTCATGCTGCTCATCCACAGGCAGCATGGATCAGAGCCTGGTTGCATGATGCAGGTAGGTATATTTTTCACTGAAACGCTCCAGAAGGGACCATGGGCAGACACTAGACTAGTCCCGCGCAGCCTTCGGATGGCTTTTCCCAAAGTTGCTCTGACTGACAGGTCTCTCACTATGGAAGAAACCTGTCAATCATCTGCAGAGCTCCGAGAGAAAAATTATACCTGCCTGCAATCAGGCTCTGATACCAGCTGCCCGCAGTTTGGGCAACCTGAATGGAGTGACAGGATGACCTTCATTTCATAACTGAGAAGAAAGACCTTATGAATGCGATGAGTAAGGACAGCCTGGTATTAGAAGAATTGTTAATGCAGTTCTACTGTTCCCCCAGCTGTAGGATTCTTCACGTCTCTGAATTCACACAAGACATTTCTATATTCCGGCAATAATGAGGCCACATACATGACACATCTGAACACCGGCTCCTCAGTCATCTAACACATGGCAACAAAGCTTTTATAAACCACACACGACTAACAAGAGTGTAAAACACCAGAAAAGAACTACACAAGTTCTGAAAGTCTTTCATCGATATAATCACCATCATCCTGAAACATGATATTGGACACGTCCGAACAAGAGGAGCTGCTGGAGGGCCTAGACACCTGAAGTCAACTATCGAGCCTACGGTACAAGAGGCCCGTCAAGTCAAACATGCCGTCATTTATTACTCGCGATCTGTGACATTGGGAGAAACATGCAAGTTCCTTGGGGTACAGATTCTTCTACCATAAGGCCGGTGTCACACCTGTTTTTTCTGAAAGACATGAAAGTCTGCATTTAATAATTATACATAAAGGATCAAAAACCTTACAGGAGTCCTGCAGTCATGAGTAACACATATCCTGACCCATGTATAAGGCATAGATGAATAAAGAACAAGAAAATCATACAAAACTGGGAAAATTCCAACAACCAAAAACGCCAACCGCAAAATCTATAGTGCACAACATTATGCTGGAGAATTCTCAAATTGCACAGTGTAAAATTCTCTATGAGGTTCCCCTTCCAAAAAGTGTAAAGGCTCAGGGGAGGACACAGAAAAAAGTAGACAAGGCTAGTAAAAGTCCATTCAAACTTGACACTTGCATTGAAAACTTTTTAGAAGGCAGCAAAGTTAAACTTTCCAGTTCAATACTTGTCATATGGAGGCAACAAGCTTTTCAGTTTCAACAATTCAATGACAACCTATTCTACAAATCAGCACCTTGTACACTTAAACTGGTTGTCCAGGATCAAGGCTTTTTTTTTTTGTTAGATCAATTTATCTTAAATGTTACGGATTTTTGTAATATACAATGGCTTGCGAAAGTATTCACCCCCTTGGCATTTTCCGTGGTTTGCTACCTCACAACCTGGAATATCACTTTTTTTTTTTTTTTTGAGGGTTTGCATCAGTTCATGCCTCCAACTGTGAATATTTGGCTTTCTTTTTATTGTGAAGCAAACAACAAATAGGACAAAATAACTGAACACTTCAGTGTGCATAACTATTCACTCCCTAAAGTCAGTACTTTGTAGAGCCTCCTTATGCGGTAATTACAGCTGCAAGTCGCTTTGAATAAGTCTCTATGAACTTTCCATTTCCATATCTTGCCACTGAGATTATTGCCCATTCCTCAAGGCAAAACTGCTCCAGCTCCTTCAAGTTTCCTCTGGTGAACAGCAATCTTCAAGTCTGATTACAGATTCTCAATTAGATTAAGGTCTGGGCTTTGACTAGGCCACTCCAAAATATTTACACATTTCCCTTTAAACCACTCGAGTGTTGCTTTAGCAGCATGTTTTGGGTCATTGTCTTGCTGGAAGATGAACCTCTGTCCCAGTCTCAAATCACTGACAAACAGGTTTTATTCAAGAATATCCCTGTATTACACATCATTCTTCCCCCTCGACTTGCACCATTTTCCCTGTCCCCGCTGCCAAAAAAACATCCCCACAGCATGATGCTGCCACCATCATATTTCACTGTGGGGATGGTGTTCTTGGAATGATGTGCGGTGTTGGTATGGCGCCAGACATGGTATTTACCTTGGTGGCCAAAAAGTTCAATTTTGGTCTTCTGTCCACTAGTGATGAGCGAGCACTAAAATGCTAGGGTGCTCGTTGCTCGGGTCGAGCAAATCGTAATGCTCGGGTGCTTGACCCAAACAACGAACCCAATGTAACATAATGGGAAACGCAAGCATTTTTCCTGCAACTCCTCTCCCCCCCGGAGGTCTGCAGGGAGCCTAAAAATTGCCCAAATCGATGGGAACAGTGCTGATATTACATGGGAACAGCATGGGGAAGACCCCTGGAAGAATCTCTGACTCCCAGGTCACTGCTGTGAACAATGTTGTCAGAGTATTAAGCCACTTTTACGAACTCACAATAAAACATAACGAAGCCAAAATGGATTTTCCTGGAAAAAACATTAAGGGACATTCTTTCCAGAGTAATGACTTGTATATAAGGCAAAAAAAAAAAAAATGCTCCTCCACACCTTGGGCTATGTTCACACGTAGCGTTTTTGATGCATTTTTGCACTTTTTAATTGCTTTTTAATTGCTTTCAATGGTGAAAAATACATTCACCAGTAAACGTCATTTTAACATTTTACTACCTTATCTGCCCATGTGGTGCGTGAGACATGATCAGACACATCCTGTTTCATTTATGAAGGAGGGACTCAGTCACAAAGCCTATTTTTATATGGCTATCAGGCAGCCTTTACTATTGCTAGAGGGCCATCAGCAGGCTTTGTTGTTCCCATTATTAAGGAGCGGGTCTCCTATACTGGTAATGCATATGCAGTGACTGCAAGGGCTGCAAAAAATTTGGACCCACACCAATATCCCTTTGAAGTGACAGAGGAAGGCCTCAGTAAAACAAATGTTCCCATGAGTGGGTCTCCTATACTGGTAATGCCCATGCAGTAAGTGCATGGGCTGAAAAACATTTTTCCCTGGGTGATATACATGAACATACTGTAAAACAGACAGAATGTTAGAAGTAGGCCTCTAAAAAAATTTCCTACAGGCATCATAAACATCCTTAAAAAAATTGTGGGTGTTGCATCACGGTGACCCTGGTGATAGTGGATGAGGATGAGGAGAAGGAGGAGGACAACAGAAAATAGACAAAATCGGGAAGCATATACCCATGTCTGGGTGTGAAGGGGTGCATGGGAATAGACCACTCCCAAAAAAGCCACTGGATTTGAGTTTATGTTTCGCTGCTATCATCCGGTGGTGTTGAGCAGTCTTGCCAAATCCAGCCCTTATTCATTTTGATAAGAGTCAGCCTGTCAGCATTTTCAGTTGACATGCGGATGCGCGTATCAGTTATAATGCCCCCGGCAGCACTAAAAACCAGCTCTAGTGGTCATGATCTTGGTGGAGTCCTCAAAGTTTTGGAGGACGGCATAGATGTCTGACATCCATACCCACTCATCAGTTCTTATGTGCGGAGGCGGACCTGAATAACGACGGGCATGTTGGAAGTTGGTACTCAACAACTGCCCTCTGCTGCTCACAAATCCTTCCCAACATCTGCAACATTGAGTTCCAACACGTGGTGACATCACACACCAATCGGTGAGCTCTAAGCTGCAAACTCTGCTGAAGCACGGCGAGGGCTGCGGAAGCTGTAGGTGACTTTCGAAAATGGGCACACGCGGCGTACTTTCACAAGCAGCTCAGGCAGATCAGTGTAGGTTTTGAGAAACCACTGAACCACTAAGGTGAGCACATGGGCTAGACATGGTAAGTGTGCAAGCTCGCCTAGCTTCAAAGCCACCACCAGGTTCCGGCCATTGTCACACACGACCATGCCTGGCTGTAGGTTCAGAGGTGACAGACACAGATCTGCCTACTCTTTTACAGCTGTCAACAACTCTGCAGCGGTGTGCGGTTTGTCACGTAATTATACTAGCTTCAGCAATGCCTGTTGCCGCTTGGCTGAAGGAGTGCTGCAGTGCTTCCAGCTTCAAACTGATGTAGTCATTTCGAAGATAGAGACTGAGGAGGAGAAGGAGGTGCAGGAGCTGTAGAATAAGGGGACAACCCTGACTTGACCCAGGGCCCGCAATCCTCGGCGTCGAGAGGACATGTTCCGTCCCAGCTTCCACTATATTAACCCAGTGTGCCATCAGCGAGATGTACCGTTCCTGGCCACAAGCACTTGTCCATGTGTCCGTGGTTAGGTGGACCTTCCCAGTAACTGCGTTGCTGAGGGCACTGCTAATGTTCTGGAACACAAGCTTGTGTAATGCGGGGACAGCACACCGGGAGAAATAGTGGCGGCTGGGGACAGAGTTCCGAGGGACGGCCGCAGCCTTCAAATTGCAGAAAGATTTCGTTTCCACGAGCCTAAAAGGCAACATTTCAAGAGCAAGCATTCGATAAATGTGTGAGTTTAGTAGTGTGGCCAGTAGGGCGTTGACTGCATATCTGCACTTGCGTTCAAAGGACTGGGGTAGGGACAACTGAACGCTGCACTGGGACAAGGACGTGGACGGTTGCAAGTGTGCAACAACAGGAGCAGGACGGGAGGCATCTTCCCCTGCACCATGGACAGAGGATTGGCGCGCCCACACAACAGCGGAACAGGTAGTGGTGTCACCTGCAGACACTGTTTCTGAACCCTTGCATTCGGCTCAACTAGTCGGGTGCTTTGCTGTCATGTGCCTGAGCATGCTGGCGGTGGTCAGGCTGGTACTTTTGCTGGCATGGCAGAGGGTGCAAATGGCCTTTTTGGACAGTCACTAAAAAAACAGCAAGACTCTTCAACACCTAACAGTTCGACTGGCAACTTCCCTCATGCTGGTGTTCCGGGGAAAGGTTGCCTGCCTTGTGTCTGTGGCTTGTTCCTGGCTGTTGTGGTGCTACACCTCCCTCCTCCTGTGTGCTGTTGTCCTCGCTATGCATGTCAACTTGCCAGGTTGAGTCAGTGACTTCATCGTCCACCACCTCGTCTTACACGATGCACCCTGGGCCTCCTCCTGACTTGGTGGTAATTGTGTCTAATCATCATCCACCTCTTGCAACAGTCTCTCATGGTCGCCTTCGTGTGACTTTGGCTGCTCAAATATTTGGACATCGCTACACGTGATCTCCTCTTGCCTTGCTTGAAGAGGGCAGGGCGAGAAGCCCAAATCTATAAATTGAAAAGTGAACAGCTCTTCGAAGTGTCCAAGTGTGGGATCAGTTGTCTCCGGACACTCGGCATGGTGGGAGGAAGGAGGATCAGGGTGAGGAATATGTGGTCCAGACTTACGGCTACTGAAACTTGACAGTATGGAAGACAGGGTGGTGGTGGTGGCATACTGACTGGAAGCATTATCTGCTATCCAACCAACAAGCTTTTCACACAGCTCTGGTGGTGTTCCGCAGCCCCCTAGTAATTGGGACAGGAAGGTAGTTGGACATGATGTGGATGCTTGTTGTGCTCCCTCAACAGGCACAGTTTCATCTTGCCCACGGCCCCGGCCTCTGTATGAACCATCACGTCCACTTCCTCGTCCCTTGCCAAGTGCCTTGCCCATTTTAAATGGAGTGTAATATTTGGCCCACTACAAAAATTTTTACAATTATTACTGCAGTAATATTGGATCACATCTGATGACCACGGTTTTAGGAAGTGGCCTTATAGATGTGGTATTGGTCAGCGACCAAGTGTGAATAGGATGAACAACATCCAAGTGACAGACTAACAAAGAAATGGAGCGGTAAAAAGGTGGTGTACTGTATTGTTTTTTAAGCAAATAATCAGAATTAGGAGCAAAAAAAAAAAAAAAAGCCCTGATATCTAGGGAATCTGTAACAGTAGCAGCAGACAGAACGTGCAATGGACCCTATTATGCTGTATACAGTGTCCACAAAACCCTGCCTGCCTAACTCCAGCTATTACCAGTAATATATGCAGCTAGATTAGTCCTTTGAAGGACTGTTGGTTCAGATGGATATATATCTTGCTGTTGAATATCTATACTAACTAATAGTGTTGAGCGAGCATGTTCTATTAACCCTTTCGCCGAGTACGCTCGGGTCGAGCTCCGAGTATTTATAGCTGCTCGGTGTTATGGTTGAATTGTGAGGAATGTCTATTTCTTACACATTCCTCACAAGTAATAAAACTGTCAAACAGTTGCAAATCATGCACACGGGAGCGATTCAAACATAATACCGAGCAGCTGTAAATACTCGAAGCTCGGCCCGAGCATACTCGGAACAGAACATACTCACTCAACACTAGTTACTAATAAGCCGCCTCACTCAGCAGCACCTCTCACTACACTGTCTGATTCCGGAGTGACTGTGACAAGCATGGCGGTGCCAGGTCTGATATAGACCTGATGACACTGTGCGGCCAGCCAATCACTGTAATGCCATAACCAACATGGCTACGACATTACAGTGAGTGGCAGGCAATCCCTGCATGTTCATTGGCTCTTTAAAGAGCGCCAAACATGCAGAGAGGGGACCTGAGCTCCCGCCCGAGCATCATGGAAGTACTCGCCAAGCATCTCGAGCAGCGAGACTCATCACTACTGACCACAGCACCTTCCTGCATACATTTGGGGAGTCTCCCACATGTGTTTTAGCAAACTCAAAACGAGCCTCACAATTTGTGTGTAAGTAAAGGCTTTTATTTGCCCACACTTGCATAAAGGCCACCACTATGAAGCGTACAACTTATTGTGGTCGTATGGCTTATTACTCCAGTCTCTGCTTGGGAACTCTGCAGCCCCTTCAGGATTACCTTTGGTCTTTGTGCTGCCTCTCTGATTATTTCTCTCCTTGCCTGGGCTGAGAGTTTTGGTGGGCGGCCCTCTCTTGGCAGGTTTGTTGTGGTACCATTTTGTTTCCATTTGAAGGTGCTCCAGGGAATCATCAGAGATAATCAATAAAGGTGTATAAGTATATAGACACCTTTTCTGAAAGGCCACAGATGCTATATATATATATATATATATATATATATATATATATATATATATCTCATCTGTGGCCTTTCAGAAAAGGTGTGTATATAATGATATGTGACACTTAGATTACACACAGGTGGACTTCCTTTCACTAAGCATGTGACTTATGAAGGTAATTGCTTGCACCAGAAATTTTTAGGGGCTTCATAGCAAAAGGGGTGAATACATATGCACATGCCAATTTTTAGTAATTTAATCCCAGAAATGTAATTTATGTCTATATTTTTCTCACTTCACTAACTATGTTGTGCTGATGCATCACACACAAAGCGGATTACAAAAATATTTAAACACCGGTTGTAATGTAACAAAATAGGTAAAAAGCCAAGGGGGGTGAATACTTTTGCAAGACACTGTGTGCCATCATGGAAGATTGGGATGCGTGTGCCGCACCTACGACATGCTACGAGAATGAGCAGAGTGTCATGCTACTGTGATTTCATCCTCTCGCACGCGAGAATCGGAACAAAGGTGAGGAGGAGAGATTAATCCCTGCCTCCGCGTATATCCGACTGCACTTGGATGACATCGGAGTGCAGTCTGATATTCGGCACACACCTATTGACTTCAATGGGTGCACGCCGTGCGAGATACGCTGCCAATTGCAGCAAGCTGTGATTTCTTTTCTCATGTTAAATCAGCATGAGAAAATATTTGCAGATCTGCTCTGCCTCATTCAATAACACTGGAGATTTTCTCGCATTGCACTCCTCTGTATTATATTATTCTACATCAGTGTGAGTGAGCCCTTAGAGCTGCTATGAATTCTTTAAAGGGAATCTGTCAGCAGGATCTTGCTATGCAATCTAAGACCAGCATGATGTAGGGGCAGATAATCTGATTTCATTATATCACTTACCAGGCTGTGTGCTGTTCTTTTAATACAATTAGTATTTTATTAGCAGGAGATTATCACTACAGGGTGAGGTGTTTCGTGCCTTCTAATCCTCCTGCTGTGTGTAACTCTGCCCCCACCACTGATTAGCAGCTCTGTCCATATACAGTGTACACAGACAGCTGTCAATCAGTGGTGTGGGCGGAGTTATACAGAGCTCAGCATTCGGAGCTTTACATGATCAGCAGCAGAGAACTGTGATTCTAATGCAACTGCTGCACCCAGTAAATGAAGTGAAGGGTCTCTGGAATCAGGGTCTCTGGAATCAGGGTCTCTGGAATCAGGGTCTCTGGAATCAGGGTCTCTGGAATCAGGGTCTCTGGAATCAGGGTCTCTGGAATCAGGGTCTCTGGAATCAGGGTCTCTGGAATCAGGGTCTCTGGAATCAGGGTCTCTGGAATCAGGGTCTCTGGAATCAGGGTCTCTGGAATCAGGGTCTCTGGAATCAGGGTCTCTGGAATCAGGGTCTCTGGAATCAGGGTCTCTGGAATCAGGGTCTCTGGAATCAGGGTCTCTGGAATCAGGGTCTCTGGAATCAGGGTCTTTTTGCCTACTTCATGCTGTCAGATAAGGTGTCAAAGACACAGTGACACATTCCCTTCAAAGCCAGGCTGTCAGCACTAAAAGAATCTTCAAAGTCCAGCACCAAATAGGGGAAACAGCTGTAATAGAAGTGATAAACTTAGGATGTGTTTATATTGAGTCTTTTTATGCAGATTTTAGATCAGATTCCGCTTGGAAATCCAAACTGATTCAAATATTCTCTCTTTCAATAAGTTTCCTATTCATTTTGAGGAAATAAACACATTAAAGAACCACTCCAGCATTTTTTTTATTTCACCGCTGGAGTGGTGCTGAAAATCCAAGTCCCATCCTCCTGTCTGATACGGACCCTCCAGCGTCTTCACCGTCTATCACCATTGCTCCGGTCCGTCTCCTGCAGTTGGTGACCTGCCGGCCGCTCAAGTGTTTTATGGAGCGAGCCGGAGATCACTAATCAATGTAAGTCTATGAGAGCCGCGTTCTGGCTCTCATAGACTTGTATTGAGGGATTGTGACATAACGCTGGAGGGGTGCTTTATATTAGGAATCCCTTGTCAATTCTTGAAGAATTGGAACTTGGGGGGAAAAAAAAAAAAAAAACTGAAAAATGCTCCACTGGCAAAAAAAAAAAAAAAAAGAAATGCAAAAAAAAAAAAAGAAACTTGGTAAAAAAAAATCCACATAAAAAACCCACCATAACATATACCTGTGAACATACTTTTTAGTACAAAATAAATTGCTCTGCTGCCAGAAATAAGATTTAGTACAAGAAATACTTATAACTAAAATAAAGTGACTTGGACAACTCCTCAAGAAGTACAAGTCGTTGTTGTGAAGATAAGAAAAGTAAAAAGAAAAAAAGAAAATGAAAAATGGAAAAAAAAAAAAGAAACAGAAAACTTCTGTCGGAAAGTTGTACACATACACGGCATAGTAGAGGTTCTTCAGAAAGGAGACATTACATTCCATGTACAATGGTATTTGTAGTGAACATTTTGCGTTAGAAAGGTGGAAACAGACATCGCACATCCCACCCAGTCATCCTTGGCTTTTACAGCAGGTTCCACTCACTCCATATCAGCAGGTCTGTGACTGATCAAAACTTTGGATCTCCTCCATCCAACAGGGAAGGCAGCTGCAACCGGACGCGATTAGGATAATAACTCTCCAAAAGATGTAACACACACTGTATGTCTAGGGCTTATTTTATATGGAAATGCTGATTAGCAGGTTTACGAAAACCCATCAAGCATTTTTAGTTCTTAGAATTCCTTATTTCATACCCCAAGCTCGCTATATACACTAAGGCCCCCATTAGTCAAGACCATCGATGATCAATCTGGCCTTGATGAGGGGTCATGCTGGAGTCAGGAACCACCGATCCATGAAGGGCCGCATGCCTCTTTTTCTATAATTTACCGTCAGGGTTTCATCACTTTTACTCCTATGCAAAAAAGAAGGGGCGTCCTTCTGAAGTTTTTCCTATGAAAACACTTTGTCAAAAACATTACTACGGTGTCATCAGTTTGTGTTGTATCATGGACCCATGAACTTGCATTTCCGAGTTTAGTCCAGACCTGTCTTTTTTTTTTCCGCTTTGCGGACACGATTTAGATTTCTCTTATGTTCATTCACTTTGCAATTTATAAAGGGGTGTACTCAAGTTTAAAAGGAGAAGGGAGGGGGGCGGCTTACAAAGAAGGTATCTTATGAATGGACAGCTATTTTAGGTGTAGCCTGGTAAGAGACAAACTCCCATCCACCCTCCTTTTAACTGTCGTTTTTTTTACATTTGTTTGAGTATTGGTAATTTGCGTCGTGATGCCAGCTAGGTTGGAGTTCCGTTACTTAGGTGGGATGGCTTGTTTTGACCAATTTGGGGAATTGAATTATTCTGTTATGGCAGTGGGAGGTCCTCAGAGGTGGGTGATCTGGTTGTTGGGTGGTGGTTGGGAAGACGCTGGAAGGTTCTCGACCCCCCCCCCCCCAGGTGGAGTCAATTAGGTTATGCGCCTAAGGGTAGTGGCTTATGAATAAAACATAAGGCTGTTTAACAGGTGCCTTTAAGCTTGGAGATTCAACTGGCTGTGGGTCTCCTGATCTGAGCGTGACAGTTTCATGTATTTCTATGAGGCCGTCACATTCGGGACAGATGACCTGCGGCCAGTCCATGCATTACGGTCTCGGACCGATTTGACTACCTCTTGAAGCTCATCAAGAGAATGCCAAGAGTGTGCAAAGCAATCATCAAAGCAAAAGGTGGCTACTTTGAAGAACCTAGAATATAAGACATATTTTCAGTTGTTTCACACTTTTTTAAGTATATAATTCCACATGTGTTAATTCATAGTTTTGATGCCTTCAGTGTGAATGTACAATTTTCATAGTCATGAAAATACAGAAAAATCTTTAAATGAGAAGGTGTGTCCAAACTTTTGGTCTGTACTGTATATCTATATACATACATATATATTTATTTTTTTCGAAGCATTTTTTTCCATTTCCTTAACTATCCATCTATACTTTAACCTTTATCTAACAACATTAAACGTTTACACAAAAAAAACGGAAACAACTTACAGGTATTTGAGGTTCTCTAGATCTTGAAACGTTCCACTTGGGATCCGTTTTATCAGATTGTTGTTTAGAAGCCTAAAAAAAGGTAGAAGTGAAATAATGAATTGTTGTAGATTAATCTAATGGACTCCAAGAATAATAAAGTTTTTAAACCTAAACATAATCCTATTACTTGTGTACACCTAAGCAGGACTTTAATACATTTGCTGCTGTCCTCACTTTCCTTGCAGCGGTGCCTTCAAAGTGCCCTAAAAGCATGGGCAAAAAAAACAATATAAACTGGGAAGTGTGAACCAAGCCTTTATCAAGGCTTTGTGCTTATGCTGATCCTGATTGGGTACACATTATAAGGTGGGATGGCTTTTAACGATCTACTAATCAAAATAGTGTCAACCAAGTACTCTACGTTATTTACATGCACCATTACTATTTACTTACTGCAGGGTTTTTGCTCATTTTGTTTTTATTCTAGATTCTGTCTGTTAATGGCCACAGTGTGAATGAGCACCTACACATTACACTTATACCAACATGTGTTCCTGCTCATTTGTTTGGTTTTGCTTTATTTTTTTGCACTTTGTACATACAGGGCTGTGGATCCTCCTTTTTGGGCTGTGCATCTTGTCTATAGAGCTTTCCACAGGCAGGTGTTTTAACAGTCAGGTCTGGATCCTGCTCTAGCCCCATCATTTCGAGGCCTGGTAGAGCGTAGAGTAGTGAACTACAAGAGTTAGGGTCTATCGTGATTGGGTACACCTTGTTGTGGTGGGATAGCTTTTACGCTCAATTGATCAAAATAATTTCAATTTAGTACCCCATGTTTTATACATGTACTATTACTATTTACTCACTGCAGGGTATTTCATTTGGTTTTTATCCTAGCTTCTGCCTGTTAATGGCCACAGTATGAGCGCACATGTATGCGTTGCACTTACACCAACATGTGATCGGGTTCATTTCTTTGTTTTTGCTTTTGTAGTTATGCTTGTAGATTTTTGCCTAGTCTACTCTGGTTATAATGATGTGTTACTCTCTTCCATTCACTTTATTGTCTGCAGGAAGCAGAGTGAATTGAGAAATGGCTATTGGATGGATTGCACATAGCCTAAGTTACAGACTTACAGTATGTTCACACGTTGTGATTTTTTCTGCTGCAAATCTGTTGCTAACTTTTCTCTGGTGGGAAAACAGGGTATTTGTTGCGTTTTTCGCTGCATATTTTTGACCAACCATTACTTCCTATGGGTGAAAAAATGCAGCAAATACACAGGTGCGTTTTCTGCTGCAGAAATGCTGAAAGAAGTGACATGCTCCATTTTTCAAATGCGCAAGCAAGGCAGAAAATACACAGCAAACAAAAAGCAACGTGTGAACGGAGAATTCTGGTTTCTCACAGACTTTGCTGGTACTGCTAGACGCAGCTGAAAATTTGCATAAAAATCTGCTGCAAAATACGCAGCAAAACACAACGTGTGTGAACATAGCCGAAGGAGGCGTGTGTATACATTGGTGCATCTTCTGATGCTGCTCGGGTACTGGGTAATATACCTCTTTGGCTATGATTTGTGTAGCTCTTTTTATGTATCACTGTATCTAACTCTTTCTCATTAGGTACACAATAATCCTGCTCTCTATTATGGACTAACTGACTTTGCACCAAGCACTTTATAAGAGATAATAGCCTCTGAAAGGGTCTCCCTCATTCAAATTTGGCACTTTATGAGAATATTCTAACACTTTATAACTTCTACATGTAGCACTTTATTGTTAACTTTCATACTATTTCCTGTACAGTAGTGCTTGCTAAAATAGGCATGAAATGTTATATTAGCAACTATCTGCATAATATACTTTATTGAAATGTTCCAGCCGCGGGTACACACTCATCAGTTTTTCAATTTTTTGTCTCTTGCATTGACATCATCCTATTTTTTAATTGTTTTATGGAAATTATTTGTCAAATAAAGTTTTTCTATTATTCAAATTATCTGTGCAAAGAAATACATTTTTTTCACTTCGGATTTTTGATAAGATTCTATCTGGATAGATATATTACAAATTTTCTTATTTTCATGTGTACTATTGATTTAAGAAATAAAAATTAGAACTATGGTTACTCTACCTGTTAACGAACTTAGACATAAAGGCACGTCATAGGTCGTGTCCCTGCCTTTGATGCGGGCTCCGGTGTTGAGCCCGTATCTTTCCCTACACATGATAGCTGATCTGATCAGCTTTCATGTGCCCCTAACAGCAGTGGGTGGATCCACCCACGGCTGTTAACAAGTTAAATGCTGCTGTCAATCTCTCACTGCAGCATTTAACAAGCGCCTAATGGAAGCGTGTCTCAAGACATGCCCATTGGCGCCCCTGTCAGGTGAGCGCAGGGCGCCGATCGGTTGTCATGACAGTTGGGGGTCTGCAGAAAACTCACGTGCCTGCCACTGTAAATCTCCTATGAATGCCGGCCTGAGACCGGCATTCATACAAGATCGTGATTTGTTACACATAGCAGGGCCGAGGCCCTGCTGTGTGTAACACAGGCGGTCAGAAGATTGCAGCTTCAAGTCTCCTAAGCGGACTATTGAAGCAAGTAAAAAGTAGAAAAAAAATGTTTTAAAAAATTAAACATAAAAAGTTCAGGTCAACCCACTTTTGCCCCATTCAAAATAAAACAATTAGAATAAAAAAAAAAAACCAAAAACACATATTTGGTATTGCTGAGTTCAGAAATGACCGATCTATTAAAATATCAAGTAAATTAATTTGATCGGTAAACAGCATAACGAGAAAAAAAATCACAACGCCAGAATTACGGGTTTTTTAGTACTCACAACATTGCAATGAAATGCAATAACAGGCGATTAAAACATTGGATCTACCCCAAAATGCTATCAATAAAAATGTCAGCTCAGACTGCAAAAAATAAGTTCTCACCCGGGCCAGATCCCGAAAAATGGAGACCATATGAGTCTCAGAAAATGGTGACATTTATTTTTTTTTTTCTTACAAACTTTGGATTTTTTTTTCACCACTTAAATAAGAAAGAACCTATACATGTTTGGTATCTGCAAACTTGTAATGACCTGCAGAATCATACTAGCAGGTCAGTTTTAGCATTTAGGGAACATGATAAATGGAAAAAAAACTCAAAAAACATTTGTGGAATTGTACTTTTTTTTTGCAATTTCACTGCACTTGGATTTTTTCCCCATTTTCCAGTACATGATGTGGTAAAACCAATGGTGTCGTTCAAAAGTACAACTCATCTAGCAAAAAACAAGCCCTCACACGGCCATATTGACCAAAAAATAAAAAAAAGTTATGGCTCTAGAAACAAGGGGGGAAGGGAAAAGCAAAAAAGGAACATAGTCATGATTGTGAATGGGGTTAAATGGCTGGACAGCCCCTTTAAGGACTTATGTTGATGATGCATTCTCTGTAGAATTAATTATACAATTTTATAATAAATCTTGTGCATCAATACCCTACTGCTTTCAAGTTATCTGCTTGCTGTCATTTCTAAGAATTCTTCTTTAGTAACCATCAGCGGATAAAAATCTGTCCTGGACATATGATGGGCATATAGGCTCAAAAAGCAGCAGAATTTGATGACGGCACTTAGCAGTCACCCGGAAGTAAATAAGAACAGACCCTAATGTAGTCAAGAACCTACTTCAGAAACATCCGAAATACAAAACAATCCGCCCTCCCTCTTGGATGTTTACACATTCTCTTTATGAGGAGGATTTACTAGGACTTGAAAGATTTTTCCTGCTTCCCTCTCCCAAATTCTCAAGCTACAGCTCAGTATTTCTTAAGACTAATACACGAGAGAGATCGGCTTACTGAGCAGAGAATAATTGCTGCATTCATCCAGGAGTCTTACAAGTTATTGCCATCATAAATTATTACATTGCCGGCAATGTCCATCCGCTATACGGCCTAGGGTGTACTGTCTCTACATGTGGAGACCGCCAAGCTGGTGTATGGAGACCTAGAGAGTATATCTGCATGACTTTTTTCTTAGAGAGCAATGCCCGATGTCAGAGGAATAAAGCTGGAGCTCTAGTGTCACCAATTGTATTGAAGGTAACCATCGTACCTGTCAGTGTTGACCCTCTAGTAAGCCTTGTCACATGTTTTAGGATATTTCACAAAACTAGTCTTCCCCAAAAGGAAAAAAAACTACCATCTGCAGACAGCTGTTCCTGGGTTCTTACCTATCATCAGTGTAAGGCAGTAGGCTTTCATATGAAGAAACAGTACCCTCGACTTCTGTCAAAGGCATCTCAACTCAACTAATACCCTAATCCTGTCTACACTGGGGGAAATAACCCCACAATAGATAAGTATGGCCATCTCCAATTAGTGACCATAGAGAGCCCACTTTCTCTTGGAAAGAAGTCTTTTTTGCTCATTTTCAGCATAAGGGTATATTAAAAAAAAAAAACACAAAAAAAGAATCAAACATACAGAGGGGAGTACCTAAAATATGCAATATTAGGAATCGATGTAAATACTTGTATGCCAAAAATGACAAAAGTATTCTTGGGGTGATACCTTTATTGGCTAACCAGAAAATATATATATATTTTAAAGCAATATTAGGAAAAAAGGCATTCAAAATAAAGGCACCCTGACCTCTGATTAAAGATAAAGCAATCTTAAGACAATGAAATACTAATCGCGTTACTACAGGTTTACTTACAAGGTGTTAAGATTCTTTAGATGTCTAAATGCACCCGCTTGAATATCCTTTATCCTATTGAACCGTAAATCCCTGCAAAACAAGAACAAATGTATTTTTTTTTAAAAAGTTATATATACACAGATTATACACACACATACTCCGCTGGAGGAGAACATCGTTCACTGGGGTCGGGTAATTGAACACTACTACCACCATGCCAAAAAGAGGCATTACTGTGTAACATACGTCTACAAAACACACATTATTATTATTATTATTATTATTATTATAGCGCCATTTATTCCATGGCGCTTTATATGTGAAAAAGTGTGTATACATAGCAAAAACATTTACATAATCTTAACAAAACAAGTCAGCGAATTGTACAGGAGGATAGATGACCCTACCCGCGAGGGCTCACAATCTACAAGGGATGGGTTAGGATACAGTAGGGGAGGGTAGAGGTGGTCATGCAGCAATGTGGTGGAGCGATGGTTACTGCAGGTTGTAGGCTTGTTGGAAGAGATAGGTCTTCAGGCTTCTTTTGAAGGCTTCCACGGTAGGCGAGAGTCTGATGTGTTGGGGTAGAGAGTTCCAGAGTAGGGGGGGATGCGCGGGAGAAATTTTGTATGCGATTGTGGGAAGAGGAAATAAGAGGGTAGTAGAGCAGGAGATCTTGTGAGGATTGGAGATTGCATGCTGGTAGGTACCGGGAGACTAGATCACAGATGAATGGAGGACACAGCTTGTGGGACTGGGGAGAGTGAACAGCAATTGACGTTGATGAATAGGTCAGATGGGAGATATGAATGAGAGGGTGGAAAGACGATGAATTCTGTTTTATCCATGTTAAGTTTTAGAAATCTGTCAGAGAAGAAGGATGAGATAGCGGTCTGACATTGTGGGATTTTGATTAGTAGGGAGGAGATATCAGGTCCAGAGAGGTAGATCTGTGTGTCATCAGCATAGAGGTGATACTAAAAGCCATGAGACTCTATGAGCTGTCCCAGGCCAAAGGTGTAGATGGAGAAGAGCAGAGGTCCTAGAACTGAGGGGGGACACCGACAGATATGGGTCGAGATGAGGAGGTGGTATGTGAGTGGGAGACACTAAATGTCCTGTCTGTTAGGTATGAGGAGATCCAAGATAGGGCCAAGTCCATGATGCCAAGAGATGAGAGAATCTGTAGTAAGAGGGAATGGTCGACTGTGTCGAAGGCAGATGACAGGTCCAGGAGGAGGAGGATGGAGTAGTGTCGCTTGGATTTGGCGACTTTGGTCAGGGCAGCTTCAGTCGAATGAAGCGGTCGGAAGCCGGATTGTAAGCAGTCGGAGAGGGAACATGAGGAGAGATGGGAGGACAGTTCAAGGTGAACATGTTGTTCTAGTAGTTTTGAGGCATAGGGGAGAAGTGATATGGGGCAGTAGCTAGTCAGAGAGGATGGGTCAAGGGAGGGCTTTTTGAGGATGGGTGTGATTGAGGCGTTTGAAACATGAAGAGAATACACCGGTTATTAGTGACAGGTTGAAGAGGTGGGTTAGGATTGGGATGAAGACTGTGGTAAGGTTAGGGATGAGGTGGGACGGGACTGGGTCAAGTTCAAAGGTGGTGAGGTGTGATTTGGAGAGTAAAGAGGAGACTTGACCTTCTGTAATGGTGAAGAAGTGGGGCTTGGAGGCGGAAGGTTGAGTAGATATGAGGAAGGGTTGTGGGGACTTTAGGCAAAAGCTTTGTCTGATGGTGTCAATCTTCTGCTTGAAGAATGAGGCAAAGTCTTCGGCTGAGATGAGAGAAGAGGGAGGAGGCGCTGGGGGACGGAGGAGAAAATTGAAATTGTTGAATAGTTGTTTAGTGTTGTGAGACAGGGAAGATATGAGAGATGAGAAGTATGTTTGTTTTGCTGCAGTGAGTGTGGACTTGAAAATAGTGAGGGATTGTCTGAATGTGATGAGGTGCTTGATGGAGAGGGACCTTTTTCATCTCTGCTCAACAACCCTGGAGGCCCGTCGCAGTTCTTTAGTAAGGTTGGTGTGCTAGGGTTGCCTGTTGACTGTGCGAGCTTTGGTATGTGTGAGAGGGGCGATCAAGTCGAGAGCTGCAGCTATTATGGTGTTATATAAAGCCGCAACAACATCTGTGTCGTGTAAAGAATTTATGTCTTTAAGAGGGAGGAGGGATTCAGAGAGTGAGTGTAGGGTCAAGGTGTTTGAGGTTTCTGTGAGGGTGTGCAAGTTTGTGGAATGGGGATTGTGGACCTGGAGATGGGAGGGAAGAGAATGTGAGTAGGTTGTGGTCATAGATTGTGGTCAGAGAGATGGAGAGGAGAGTTAGAGAGGTTAGATAGGGAACAGAGGCGGGTGAAGATGAGGTCCAGCGTGTGGCCATTTTTATGAGTGGCTGCGGAAGACCATTGAGCAAGGTCGTAGAAGGAAGCGAGGGATGGGAACTTAGAGACAGATGAGTGAGAAGTGTCAATGGGGATGTTGAAGTCACCCATTATGATAGTGGGGATGTCAGCAGAAAGGAAGTGAAGCAGCCAGGTGGTGAAGTGGTCTAAGAAAGTAGTGGCTAGCCCTGGGGGTTGGTAAATGACAGGCAGTGGGAGGGGGAGTAGATGCGCACACAGTGCACCTCAGAAGAGGGGAGTGTAACGGAGGGCGGCAGTGGGATTTGGGTGAAGGCGCAGGTATCTGACAGGAGAAAACCAACGTCTTCACCATGTTTGCCGCTGGGGCAGGGGGTGTGGGAAAGGTGGAGTCCACCATACAAAAGTGCGGCTGGGGAGGCTGTGTCGGAGGGCATGAACCAGGTTTCGGTGATGGTGAGGAAGGAAAGTTTGTTAGTAATGAAAAGGTTGTGGATGTAGGAAAATTTGTTTCAGACGGAGCGAGCGTTCCATAGAGCTCTTGTTAGTGCAACTGAGGAAGTGGGGATTAGTTGGATGGGTATGAGGTTAGAAAGATTGCGAGAGTTTGTGGAAGGTCGTGGATAGGAGGTAGAAGTGACTGTGGGGATATGGCGAGGAGGACCAGGATTTGGAGAGATATCTCCAGCAGTGAGAAGGAGTTGAGAAAGCCTTAGCAGGTGGGAGTAGGAGAGAGCATGAGGTGGCTGTCTGTGTTTGGAAGTACAGGATTGAATGTTGAGGAATAATTTTGAGGAGGAGGTGAGATGAATGGGGAGGATGGAGGGAGAGATGAAGAGCTCCTTACTAGGTGTAGGATTTGAGGGGTTACTAGAAAGTGGAGGACTATAGAGGAAAAAGTGAAAACTAACAGAAACATAGTTAAAAGAGAGTAAGTGGTCAAAGTGTTGGTTACCTGACTCCTTCCCTGACTAACTGCCTCTGAAATAACTGCCACTTATCTACAAAGACACTTTGCACAAGAAGACGGTGCACAACCCAGCACGCGTGCACCCCTTAAGGAGCTTCTAAATATATAGGGAACACTAAACCATCAGGTGAGGGGCATTGTGGGAGCTGCTTGTGGCTAAATTAGCAGCTTCTCACATCACCAGCAGATGGCTGGGTGATCAAAGACAGAGCTAGGACTCTGTAGGCTCTGCAGTTTAGCACCTCTAAAACATCAGATAAAATCTACAGTAGGGAAAGGACAGACATATGTGAGTATTGACTGGAATGTGTCAGATAAAGCAGAAATATCAAGCTGAGAATTGCACCAGTAAGATGATTCAGGAAAGCAGAGCAACAGATGACGATATATACAGCGAGCAGAGGAACTGTGCAGGAGCAGAGCATGCACAGTACAGACCAAAAGTTTGAACACACCTTCTCATTTAAAGATTTTTCAGTATTTTCATGACTTGACCGAAAATGGTTTTCACTTCACAAGGTGTGCCCTGTCAGGTTTAATAAGTGGGATTTCTTGCCTTATAAATGGGGTTGGGACCATCAATTGTGTTGTGCAGAAGTCAGGTGGATACACAGCTGATAGTCCTACTGAATAGACTGTTAGCTGCTTTTTTCTTGCCATAACACAAATTCTAAGTAAAGAAAAACGAGTGGCCATCATTACATTAAGAAATGAAGGTCAGTCAGTGTGAAAAATTGGGAAAACTTTGAAAGTGTCCCCAAGTGCAGTTGCAAAAACCATCAAGCGCTACAAAGAAACTGGCTCACATGAGGACCGCCACAGGAAAGGAAGACCAAGAGTCACCTCTGCTTCTGAGGATAAGTTTATCCGAGTTACCAGCCTCAGAAATCGCAGGTTAACAGCAGCTCAGATTAGAGACCAGGTCAATGCCACACAGAGTTCTAGCAGCAGACACATCTCTTCAACAACTGTTAAGAGGAGACTTTGTGCAGCAGGCCTTCATGGTAAAATAGCTGCTAGGAAACCACTGCTAAGGACCAGCAACAAGCAGAAGAGACTTGTTTGGGCTAAAGAACACAAGGAATGGACATTAGACCAGTGAAAATCTGTGCTTTGGTCTGATGAGCCCAAATTTGAGATCTTTGGTTCCAACCACCGTGTCTTTGTGCGACGCAGAAAAGGTGAACGGATGGACTCTACATGCCTGGTTCCCACCGTAAAGCATGGAGGAGGAGGTGTGATGGTATGAGGGTGCTTTGCTGGTGACACTGTTGGGGATTTATTCAAAATTGAAGGCATACTGAACCAGCATGGCTACCACAGCATCTTGCAGCTATTCCATCCGGTTGGCGTTTAGTTGGACCATCATTTATTTTTCAACAGGACAATGACCCCAAACACACCTTCAGTATGTGTAAGGGCTATTGACCAAGGAGGAGAGTGATGGGGTGCTACGCCAGATGACCTGGCCTCCACAGTCACCAGAAATGAACCCAATTGAAATGGTTTGGGGTGAGCTGGACCACAGAGTGAAGGCAAAAGAGCCAACAAGTGCTAAGCATCTCTGGGAACTCCTTCAAGATTGTTGGAAGACCATTTCCGGTGACTACCTCTTGAAGCTCATCAAGAGAATGCCAAGAGTGTGCAAAGCAGTCATCAAAGCAAAAAGTGGCTACTTTGAAGAACCTAGAATATAAGACATATTTTCAGTTGTTTCACACTTTTTTGTTAAGTATATAATTCTACATGTGTTAATTCATAGTTTTGATGCCTTCAGTGTGAATGTACAATTTTCATAGTCAAGAAAATACAGAAAAATCTTTAAATGAGAAGGTGTGTCCAAACTTTTGGTCTGTACTGTACCAGTAAGTTGATTCATGGAAGCAGAGCAATAGAGGACGACATATACAGCGAGTTTGTAAGGTTGAAAGTAGATTTAAGTCCATCAAGTTAAATTCATACATTTGATCCATGTTAAGGACTCCATATTCGGCAAGCAGACTAGCTCCCTGGATCACCGTCCCATCACAGAATCCAGTGCCCATAACCGGTAACATTATATTTTTCAAGAAAGGCATTGAGAAACTCCTTAAACTTTTGTAGTGAATCAACCATTACAACATGTGGAGAGTTCCATAGTCTCACTGCTCTTACAGTAAAGAATCTGCATATGTGATTATGATTATATTTTCTTTCCTCTAGACATAGAAGATGCCCCCTTGTCAACACTGAAGTTCCAGGTGTCAGAATATCATTAGAACGATCTCTGTACTGTCCCCTTCATATATTTGTCTATTGCCTTCATTTTTTCCAAACTGAAAAACCCCAAGTTTGATAACCCGTCTTGACACTGTAGTCCACCTGTTCCCTTATTAACCTTGGTCGCTTTTCTCGGCACCCACTCTAGTTCAGTAATGTCTGTCTTATACAATGGAGCCCAAAATGGTTCACAATATTCTATCAATATGAGGAGTCCCATCATTTATGCTGTCTGTTCGTCCTCTGAAATTCTTTTAAGCCAACTACACCTGGACATGTAGGACCCGATTCTCGCCAATGTTGAGGCATTATTTTTGTACAACTTGAATTGTTCAAAAAATGTGCGATTTGGCATTTTTACGTTCACCCCAACCACCGGATCCCAAACTGTGGACACCAGCCATGGGAAGCTATTTAAATGTAATATCCAGCTCAAACTGTGGTGTCCACAGTCTGGGACCCGGTCCTTTGTCAGCCCTTATACACATTGAGGCCAACTCTGACACATGGTACGGTTTTTAATATTAGACAATGTAGGACCATACCGAACAGGGTCACATTGCAAAAAGCATGAAAGTCATCCCACCATCGGCAATCAAAAACAGTACTTACCAAGAACCCTGTTATTTAAATGCATTTTTGCTTTTTTACGTATTTAGTTACAGCAGGGTTTATGATCATTTTGCTTCTTGTAGGTTTTGACTAGTCTGAATGAAGTCTGGACAATGGTGCTTCCTTCTTGTAAATTACACTTCTGCATTGGATAAGTCACACAAGTAGTATGGACTAAAAATATATTCTTAGGAAAGCTGGTCTCCATAGACTGCCTCCCTTGCCTTTTTCCCCATCGTAACTGCTTCCTGTTAAAGTCAGTAGTTTTATCTTAGAAGGAATTTTTGATACTGATAATAAAAGAGCTCAAAGTCAGAAGGAGAATTTTACCCTCCCTAAAAAAAAATGGTTCTGGAACTATATAAGGGAAGATATTATAGCAAAAGGGGAGCAACTTATTTTGTGCCAAGACGTGTGGGCTTTGCCTTTTTCAAGGCCCACATAATTACTGCAATGTCTGCATTGACTTTAAATGGGGGCTAGAGGTAAAAGATTAAAAATTAAACCTGTTTGGTGTGTTCGTTGACATGACTACTCTCCTGACCTATTGCGACTGGAGCTCCTGGTGCCCCAATCTTAGTTGTTGGCTGTCACCACCAATTAACATGGCGTCTTCCTATAGACCTTTCATCCATGAAGTCGCCATGGCTCGAGATAGAGCTGAATGCTGTTAATAAAAAATCAGCCTAACCTGGGCTGTGGGTAATGAATGGGATTAATTAACTCTAAGGGGGATATGAAGAGCAGTACACAGTATATCTCCTTTACTTAGGTCAGTATGGTGTCCTCCTGACCAAATAATTTAAAAACACATTTATTATCTATCCATGGGAAACTGATGTTGATGTAATTCTACGACACAAAGGGACAACTTTCCTAGTTTTTAAAATAGATGGAAAATGAGATTTGTGTGAAAACAAAATTTAAATCCTGGATATCCATAAACATCAAGGACACAAGAATAAAACTGAATTCTAGAAGCCCTGAAGCAAAAGATTATGAAAGACTAGAGGATGGACTTCCATTCCAGTCTCTATTGCCGTCTTGCTCTGCACCATGGTAGCCTTTGAGAGCGGTGGTGCGAGTTCAATGGACACCTGTAGGTTGGCGTTTGGCTCGTAGCCCAAAGTTGTGCAAACTCCTTTTGATACCTTAAGTATACACTGTGACGCCTTGGGCTTGGCATGTGATGTTTAATTTCACTTGCAGTACAGAGTGGATCAGTGCGCCAATCTTCGAAACTGAGGAGACCATGTGGGCAACGCCATGAAGAAGGAAGTCACACTGGCACTACACACTGGATTATGATGTGAAGTGGCATAATCTACGGTAGCCGGACTCCTCTAGCCTTCATTCCAGGTGCACCAACAGCTCAACGTTACATTGATTTGCTCCTGGAACCAAAGGCATGGTCCATTTCTTCATAGCGTTCCAGGAGCTGTTTTTCGACAAAACAAGAGGCAGCATGTTTGCTTGTGCTACTGTGAGCAGCCTACATGGCACCATGGCCTGCAGCACAATGGTTGGCAACTGCAAAGGGAGCAGCCAGCAGCGGATCTTGATGATTTACCCAAGTGCATTCAGCGTGGAAGAACATTCCTCAGACAGCCATTAACCTTATTGATAGCAGCTAAGACGTTTAAGTGTGGGAATTTGTGCACGAGGCGCTCATACTCTATACTAAATAAATTGAAAGGGTTTGAAAATTTTGTTTCCGTTTTCATCATTTGCATATCATTAACTTGCCTATCTATCCTGTGAATAATAATCTTTTTTTTATTGATATAGCGCCAACATATTCCGAAGCGCTTTACAATTCAGACAATTTACAGACATTATCATCACTGTCCCCATTGGGGCTCACAATCTACATTCCCTATCAGTATGTCTTTGAAGTGTGAGAGAAAACCAGAGAATAAGGAGGAAACCCACACAAACATGAGGAGAACATACAAACTCCTGGCAGATGTTGCCCTTGGTGGGATTTGAACCCAGGACCCCAGCGCTGCAAGGCTGCAGTGCTAACCACTGAGCCACCGTGCTGCCCCACAGTGTAAAATTAATATTTTACAACTTTTCCTTCTTGGTCTTGCAATTACAATGTTGAGTGTTTGTCATTAATGCATGAGAACGATAAGGAGGAATAAGTAACAGAAAAGGGGATCAGTTCACTAAATTTCAAGAGTTCCTATTTCAAGCAACCCACTAGTAGGCACTTATTTCAGCACTAAAAACCATACAGTAAGAGAATCAGATGAATAATCTATATTATATACTGCATTATATATAGGGTCTCTTGCCAACACATTTTGGAAATTAACCAAATTGTCAAATTATTTAAAGGGATCCTGCCATCAGATTCACGCTGCACAAACCACGGCACGAGTTTGGCCAGGTATGTTTTAAACTGCAATGCTGCGGCATACACAGTAAACATAATTTACAATCAGTGATTGTGTGTCTATAGTGACTCAATCATTGCAGCCCACCACCGGCTTCTCCTTGCACTGATCTCTTTGGACGGACAGGTTTTTGCCTATACACACTTGTAGGGAGATACCCATTTTTCTACTGGAGCAGAATGTGGTAAAGCCAGCCCGCACCATATGGGAGAAATCATCCGAGACATATACCCACCGACCAGCTTTTCAATTTACATTTCCTCTGAAAAGTTGCAGCATTTCAGAATAAAACATACATGGCATCAAATCGTGCAGTCAGTGTCTGATTCATGCTGCCTGTGCTTGTGGTGGTCACCTGACGCCCCCATCAGATGTTAACGGGAACCTGTCAGCTGGTACATTCTGCCCATACCGTAGGCAGCCTGCATCAACCACTGGCTGTACGATCACAGCCATGTACGTTTGACTGTGAAACGCTGCAGCGGAAGATTAATAGCCGCCCGCGACCGACCCGCACAGATGACTAGTCATATAGGCAGGTTCCCGGCAGGCTTCTCCCCACCCGCTGACAGTGATTGACAGGTCTCCATCTATACAGGTTTCAGAGACAAATATACATGGCTGTGATCGTACAGCCAGTGCCTGATACATGCGTCCATGGTTTGGGCCACATCAGCGGACAAATTCTCTTTAACGCCATGAGACCATTGGGTGACAGTGCTAGAAACAAAAGGAGCAGAAACAGTCTGGGAATTATATATATTTTTTTAATTTCTCCACCTTCTTACGGACATTCAAAAGAGATTATTTAAGGACAACCCTTCTTTAAGATTGAGAGTCGATTACTTAACTTATTTGGTCATCCACAGAAACAGCTAAGCATAAAAAACAAAAAAAAACCACCAGTACGGGCATTGCACTGTATTTTGTTGCACAATACATCTTGCATGAAAACATGGGCTGCCGGTATTAATGATAAATGCAAAAATGAATAAAGTAAATTATATGTGCCATGCAATAAACACTGCAGTGTGGGCGAAATAATACAGCATTTAAAGTCAAGTTTTAGATCTGGCGATACAATTCTTAGAGCTTATAAAGCTTTTGCTCTTTACCACATGCAATGACTAAAGACTTGGTCTGAAACGCGTTTCCTGGTATGCAAATTGCAACTTTGTAATTCATATTTTTTCAATAAATTAGTTTTTTTTCTGAAGATCTTAATGCACATTTTCCCATCTCTACCTTATAAAGCTTTTACTTTGCCCCCTATACACAACATACTAATGAACAGAGATTTTGGTAAAGATTTTGCAATGATAAAACAGGTAGATGTTTTGAACAACTGAACATCTCTTCTCCATGTAAAGACAAAAAAAAACCTTTTCCTAAACACCTGCACTCGCGTGTCCGACAGTAAAACTGACGAACACTCCTCTGCTGAAGCTGCAGAGGAAACCTGAGCAGTAATCTTCTCCCTCCAGTTACTCAGCAGACTCCTGATTTACAGAGCTCATGTCCACAAACTGGACCTTCACTTCTATATGCAACCACAGTAGGGAAAGGGGCCTCTTAAAAATGACCCTGTAGATACAAAGCACATAATTCTGTACAAAAAGCCAGCGGAAAGCATTCCGTCATAGTACTAAAGTAAAAAAAAAAATCTAGAACAGTTTTTCATCATAAGGAAGCCTGGTAATCCCTCTGTTTATAAGAAGGCTCTGGGACATTGGAAGCTTCTTAATTATGTGTTTTAGAGAAGGTAGTAAATGCCAAAAAAAGTATTTGAGTCCCTTTAGCATTTTGGGACAATGACCATATGAAAAACAAATTTGTTTTTCGCTGAATTTGTTGGGCGAGCTTAGTCACGACCCACCCAAGCTCCATCTATGTTGACGATCTAACCAGAACAGGGGTCAAAACACCAAAAGTGGTGGAACTTTTTGCAAGCTGCACAAGAAAATTTTAAACATTCTAAGGAACTTTAAGCCAGGATTATGGATAAAGCGCCTTGATGAATTGGGCATAAAGGTACAAATCAGACACAAACGAAAATACACTATATGGACAAGTATTGTGCCCCTCCTACATTTCAACTATGGAAGCTTTTATGATGTCCCATTCTAAATCCATAGACCTTAATTGGGAGTCGGTCCCTTTGTAAGCCATCACAGCTTACACTCTTCTGGGAAAGCTTTCAACATGATTTTTGAGGTGTATGTGGAAATTTATGCCCATTTATCCAGAAGATCATTTGTAAGGTCAGACACTGATGTTGAAGGAAAAGGCCAGACTTGTAATCTTTGGTCTAGTTCAACTCAAAGGTGTTTGGTGTGGAAGAACTTCGCTCACACAGAATCCTGACCTCAATACCATCAAACTCTCCTAACCATACCTTTACAGACCTTGCTTTGTGCACTGGGGCAGTGTCATGGTGGAACAGAAAAGGATCGTCCTACTAATTGTTCCCACAAAGTTTAAAACTACAATTGTCCAAAACGTGCTGTATGATGAAGCATTACAATTATCCTTCACTGTAACTTAAAGCCTTGAAAAACATCCACATAGCATTATCCTTGCTCCACAAAAAATCTTTGCAATTGGCACAATGCAGTCAAACAAGTAATGTCCTCTTTGCATTCACCAAACCCAGATTCATCCATCAGACAGTGTGCTCCATCACTCCACAGAAGACATTCTCAATGCTGCAGAGCTCATGGTAGAGGAGGTATAGACTCAGCAGAGCATTGATTACTTTTATGCCCTCTGTTCCTCAGCACTCTGTTCCGCTATATGACTCTGCATGGTCTCCTCTTTGTGGCAGAGCTGCTGTGGTTTCACTTTTCATTAATACCCCTCACAGGCAATAGTGAAATATTTGGGAGAGAAAAACAAATCACTAACTAGTCATAGAAAAATAGAAGGGTAGAGTTGGAAGGGACCTCTGGGGTCATCTGGTCCAACCCCGTGCTCAATGGAGGATTCACTAAACCATCTCAGACAGATGTCGGTCCAGCCTCTGTTTGAAGACTTCCATTGAAGGAGAACTCTCCACCTCTTGTGGCAGCCTGTTCCACTCATTGATCACCCTTCACAGTCAAAAAGTTTTTTCTAATATCTAATCTGTATCTTCTCCCCTTCGGTTTGATCCCATTGCTTCTAGTCTTTCTTTGTACAAATGAGAATAAAGCTGATCCCTCCACAGTGTGACAGCCCATGAGATATTTGTAGACAGCTATTAAGTCTCCTCTCAGTCTTCTCTTTTGTAAGCTAAACCTTCTCAAATCCTCTAACCGTTCCTCATAGGACATTGTTTGCAGACCGGTCACCATTCTGGTCACTCTTCTCTTTCAATTATCTGTCAACTGGTCGCTCTTCTGGTCAATTATTTTAAGCTCAGATAAGCCCCTTTAACGTGTATACTGAAAGAAAACACGTTTTGGATTTCTCTAAATTTGTGTTTAATTCAAGAAGAGGGAAAAAAAAATTATGAGACCTCCTGTGTATTTTTAACACTGATACTCTGCAGTGATGCAATCCTTCCAGAACAGGCCATGTGTGTTCTCTCATTTGTAGGATATTTAAAGTGATCTAAAAAGTTTTTTGTTTAGAATTTATGAGAGACTTGGCTCAAAGCAAAAGTTAATTATGGCAGTTCAGCTTTCAGAAAGTTAATACTCTAAACCAGTGATCCTCATCCTTTCCTACCCCGAGAGCTACGTTCAGCGGCACAAGCTAAATCCAGAGCCCCCCCCCGAATAGTGACATCCAGCTCCTGCCTCGACCACAGTAGTGACACCGAGCGCCCATTGTCAGCATAATAACAGCCAGAGCTTCCCCACAGAAATCAGACCAAGACAGTATGCTCCCATCTAGGGGTTTCCACCTTACCCTAATTCGATATTCTTGCATCAAGCACTCCAATCACACTATCGCATTCAGGTTCAAGCACCCCCTGTATCAGGAATTATCATCCCATGTCCAGCTTAGCACTTAAGTGAACCGGTCACCGCGCTATTAACCTGCAGATATGGGGTTAATTAGTCAGGTTAATAGCGTTGTGAACCTGCCCGATGCCAGCACTTAAACCCACGCTGCCTGGAGGAAATTAACCTTATTCCTACCAGCAGCGTTTGGGTACCAGTCATAGCGGAGGTGCCAGAGTGGGTTCAGTCTGTGTATAGAGAGCAGCGGCTGTATCCGTGCCCCTGGTACTGACTAACAGTGGATCAGCATTAAAGACTGCTGTCAGTCACTCTTTATACACTGAGCGGTGGCTGAACCCGTGCTGACTATGACTGGAACCTGCTGGGAGGAATAAAGTTAATTCCTCCCGGTAACAAGGGTCTAAGAGACTTATAGGTTGTGCAATGCTCCTCTGGGATTTTAAATATGAAAATAGCCTCTTCAGAGAGGAACAGGACTGGAACTCTTATCCAAAGGGCTCATGCAGACCTCCATGAAACGTAGTGCAAGGGTTAATCACAGTTCTCCGTATTGTTGAAGATTTGTGATGTAATATATGATCTGGTCAGTATAGGGCAGTGGTGTGAGGCCTGAGTGGGAGCATTGTTTTTTTTGGGAGTTGGTGAGTGTTTGGAGGGAGGTAAAGCAAAGTCCAGGTGAAAAGTGAAGCTGCAGTTCCTTGGGAAAAGGTTTCAGTAGTACGAGCATGAATCACAATTAGGGTTGAGCGAGTATGCTCGGGCCGAGCTCAGAGTAGTTATAGCTGCTCGGTGATATGTTTGAATCGCTCCCGTGAGCATGATTTGCAACTGTTTGACAACTTTATTACATGTGTAAGAAATAGACATTCCTCTCATGTAGTAAAACTGACAAACAGTCGCAAATCATGCACACGGGAGCGATTCAAACATATCACCGAGCAGCTGTAATTACTCGGAGCTCGGCCCGAGCATACTAGGACAGAACATACTCGCTCAACACTAATCACAATGCATAGACTGTACGTGGATCAACACTAGCGATCAAAAGTTTTGCTTTTTTTTTTTTTTTTTTTTTTAAAGTGTTATTACTTCTGTCTGGTTGTTGTGTTGCCATTTTCATGGTGATGAATTGAAAGTGCATGAAGTGGTCATCATGTTTAACTAAAATATTTTTTAAGGCCGAGTTCACACGATGCGTTTTTAATGCGTTTCCGCGGCGTTTTTGCAGCTGCGGAAACGCTGCGGAAACGCATTAAAAACGCATGGTAGAAGGGCAGCAATGTTCCCCAATTGAAATCCGCATGTGCTGTGCCCATGATGCGGATTTTTCCGCAGCGTTTATGCTGCGCTCAAAAATCCGCAGCATGTCCATTTATTTTGCGGAAACGCTGCGTTTTCGCCGCCATTGACTTGCATTAGAACGCGCCAAATCCGCAAGACTGCATCTGTACTTGCGTAATTGGCGCGTTCTAATATGCGGATGGTACCCGGGTGTGGAGAAGATGAGACTCTCCTCCGGACCCAGGTACCATTAAAAAAGCGGTAAAAAAAGAATAAAATAAAAAATAAATGTATACTTACCTTCTGTCGGCCCACGCACCGCTCCTGCTTGGTTCCCGGAACTTTGCAGTGAGTTGAAGGACCTGCGCTGACGTCAGAGTCATGTGACGGGTCACGTGACGCTGACGTCGGCAGGTCTTTCAATTCAAAGTTGCCGGTAGCCGGGAGAACGGAGTGAGCAGGACAGCGTAGGCCATCAGAGGGTAAAGTATACATTTATTTTTTATTTTTACCACTCTCTCGGGTCACACTATATAAATCCATGCCGGTTGCATGGATTTAAATAGTGTGACCTAGTTGTCAAGCACTTTCCAGGTGATGCTAAAATCGCCTGGAAAGCGCTTGTCAATCCGCATGCGGAAACGCATGTGAATCCGCATGTATTCCGCAGGAAAAACGCATGCACAATCTGCATGCGTTTTTTTCTGCCAGGGAGATGCAGAAATGATGCAGAAATTTTCTGCTTCATTTCTGCATCGTGTGCACATACCCTAATATAGGTATGGTCATTTAATTAAAGAAACCTGACTGCCAAAAGTTTTGCATATACTATTTATTGATCACAACATAGAGAGTAATTCATTGTGTACAATGCCGTAACTTAGTATTTTGTAGCATAACCTCTTGCTTTAATTACTGCACCACACTGACGAGGAATTGAAGCCACTGGGGTATTCAAGACATCTTGGGGATCTTGTTCCATTCCATTTGCAAAATCTGCAAGCAATTCATCTTTATTGCTATGGGTACGGGCCCCAACTCATTGTCCTAACTCATCCCAAAAGTGCTCTACAGGCTTTAAATCAGGTGACTGGCTTGGCCATTGCAACAGGTGAACATTTTTCTTTGCCAACCAATTTTTGACTAAATTGGATCTGTGCTTAGGATCATTGTTTGCTGGTATCTCCATCTCCTGTCTACTTTGGTTTTACCATGTGGCAGCATTACATTCTCCAGTATATCCTTGTACATAGTAGCATTCATATTTCCATCAATTCTATGCAGAGGGCCAATGGCAGAAGCAGAAAAGCAGCCGCAAACCATGACATTGCCCCCACCATGTTTCACTGTAGGTGTTTGGTACCTTACATTATTACGTTTTCCCATTGGGCGGTATATATAGTGCTTGCCATCACTACCAAGCAGATTGAACTTGGATTCATCCGACCACAACACCTTAGACCAATCTGTCTCTCTCCATTGGCTGTGTTGTTTGTTCTTTGGCAAACTCAAGTCGGGCCTTCCGGTTCTTTGCAGAGATGAAAGGCTTCTTAACTGGAACTCGTGCACTCAACCCTACTGCTCTTAGCCGTCGCACCACAGTTTGGCGACTCACTTTGACCCCATATTCTTCGTTCATTTTGTATGAAATCTGTTCAGCACTTTTATAGACATGAGATACTGACATTTTCTTAATAATATGATCAACTCTGGAGGAAGTTTTCCGTGGTCGTCCACTTCTAGGTTTGTCAGCTGTTCCATAACCTTCTTTTTCTTTCTTTAATATATGTGACACTTGACTCTGAGAACAGTTGAATTCCATAGCTCCTCTTTTTGGCTTTTGCCTGACTTCACTCTCAGAATAAGCTTCCTGACATCTGGTGATAAATTGGTCTTTGCCATGTTTTAACCTAAAAATGCAAATTGTCTCTTCAGAGGAAGAGGACCAGAACTGTAGCGCCACCTACAGGAAGTAGCGATCCTAAAAGCCAATAGTGACCCTATAATGAGCCTTATCACATGACTGAGTTTCTGGTTCTGGCCTATATCCTAAGTCATGCACTAAGGCTCGTTAAAGGGTCACTATTGACTTTTAGGATTGCTACTTCCTGTAGGTGGCACTAGAGTTCTAGTCCTCTTCCTCTCTGAAGAGACAATTTGCATATGTCCCAGAGAAGCATTGCGGCTTTAAAAGTCTCCTCATCGTGACATGCTCAACATGTTGATCTTCGCAAGGAGAAATGTTAATCTAAAAATACACACAAAAAAAAAATTAACATTTTAGGCAAAATTCGACTACCCATGACAAAATATGCAAAACATTTGGCCCAGCAAATGTTACACATAGAGGGATAAAACAACGTCAAAACACAATTTTTGTCCTTATAGGTGTCAACAATTTGCTTCCGGTTTACTAAAATCACCAGGAAAATGGCATCACAACAACCAGACTGAAGTAATCACACTTTAAAAAAAAAAAATCAAAACTTTTGGATGCTAGTGTATATAAGGCTGTAGAGTTTGAGTCGGACAGTCTGTGCATTGCAGCCCGTGCTTATATTAAGTTTCACAGTCATATGGCAAGGGTTGACATTGACTCTTAGGATTGTTACATCCAATAGGTGGAGGTAGAATTTCTGTCCGTCCTTTCTTTGAAGAAACCATTTGGATATCAGAGATTGTAGATGGATGGTTTTCCTTCCTAATGTTTTTGGAAATGCTCTTTAGGTAAAATAATTTGATGGGGAAATGTTTATATCAGAAAATTTCTTTAAAGATCTTCAGTAGCGCACAGCTTCCCTGCCCCCCAGCTTGCTGCCTGCGGCAACCATGAGCTCTGGACAGATTTACAATTTGGACCAGTGAGATTCTTGCTCTGAACTGGTCCGAATTGTGCGCGCTCTGATGCGTCAAGTAGAGGCAGCTATGATCCACCATTAGTGATGAGCGAGTGTGCTCGTTTAACCTTTTCACTGAGCACGCTTGGGTGCTTCCCGAGTATCTCCGGCGTGCTTGTATATTATGTTCGAGCCCCTGCATCTGCATGATTTATGGCTGTTAGACAGCTTCAAGACATGCAGGGATTGCCTGTTTGTTAAGAAATCTTTATGTGTTGACGCGGTGTAAAAGCCATAAATCATGCAGACGCAGGGACTCGAACATAGTATACAAGCATGCCCAAGATACTCGGAAAGCACCCGAGCGTGCTCGATGAAAGGGTTAAATGAGCACGCTCGCTCATCTCTATCCATCACTAATCCATAGAATGGTGGATCTGCAGGGCCCCATAATGGAGCAGTGGCCAGACATGCCCATGATCAATGGGGCTACTGAAAAAGCAAAGCGCTATTCTCGGAAATCTTAGTCAGTCCCCCAGATTATAAATGAAGCAGTGGTGCGCATTTTTGGGAACCACTTCATTCAGAATTTGATCTGCAGACCTACATGGGCAAGAAGCAGTGGCTCATCATGCACAACCTCGGCTCCATTCATTGTCTATGGGACTGTCAAATAGAGTACAGTGCTTGGTGTTAATCGGTAGTCAGGTAGAGAATGAATGGAGCAGAGATGTGCATCTTTGGTCACAGCACCATTCACATTGGGATGTGTAGGTTCCATGGGAGTCTCAGTGGTCAGAAGGAAGATGACTTACAGAGACAGGAATACCCATTTAAAGGGAATCTGTCACCCCCCTGGGAGATATCAGACCTCTACTATGGGCCATACAGGGTATAGAAAAGTAAATCTATACTTACCTGTATGGCCCATAGTAGAGGTCTGATTGCAGAGAAAAACACGTGAAATAGATCACTCTGTTTGTAATGACTCTATATAATAGATGAGTTTTACTTATTGTATTGAAGAACTGAAATTAACTTTTGATGATATTCTAATTTAGTGAGATGCACCTGTATCTGTTGGGCTTAGAAACAGGACAGAATGCCTTTCCTTGTAGCGAAGCCATCTTGCATATTGCTGTTATATTTGCTCTTGTCCAAGTCCTTTATATTAAAAAAAGGACAGAGTAAATATCATGGCAGCACACACTAAAGAGAATATGCCCACTGGCTCCTACAGTCTAGAGTATTTCGTATGTTAAGAGCCTGAGCTATAGATTTCATTTTTTTAGCATTCTCCTGAAAAAGCAAACACCCCGAGAGCCGCCATCAACAGCGTGTCTGGTCACGTCATTTATTTTAAATGTTTTTCTTCAAGAGCGCTAAAGATTATTTCATTGTTCTAATAGTATATTAACACACAAGGGAAAATATGCCAGTGCTTGGTCTTGGAATTTGACTTTTTCCCCAAATTATTAAAATTATTATTACTGTTTAGTCTAAATGTTGTAATCTGTCTTAAGAATTGATCTTGTTTTAGCAGTCAAATTCCACAAATTCTTTCTTGTGCTCCGGAGAGCAACTCATCATTAGGTAAGGTTTTTTTTTTTTTCACATTATGAAATAAACATAATTCTGTATCAAAGATGAACTAGTGGCAACTGCATCCATCTGCTGCACTCGGCAAACTCCGGCGCTATCGTTAAGAATGGAGCTATCGTGTGCATGACCGACCACTGCTTTATTCAGCCAGGAGAGCCCCGTTTCTTGGGATTTGCGTGGGCCATGGGGGCCAGAACACTACCGATTGCAAAGTTATCTCCTATCCTGTCGATCCCCTATCCTTGAGAACACCTCTTTAAATGGTCACACTGTCATTGTACCAACCTTTGCATGAATCAATAGTATATATATATATATTATATATTTACATCTATCTGTTACGAGCCACTTCTCTCCCTTACTCCTAACTCCAGAATTCAATCACCATGAAAAAACAGCCCACATCTATCTTGCTCAAGATAAGATTGAGTTCCAGCACAGTGAGGCATCAGATTACAGTGCATATTGGGAAGTCTATGTTGAGCAGAGAGAGGATCAAAGCCAGATAAGAACAAAAACAAGATGCTACAGCTTGTTAGCAAGTATATTAGCTTATGGCAGAGCTGGATTCACAAGTACACAGCTCAGTATTGCTATGTAATTTTCTCCATGCTGCTGCTTCTGTCTGTTTGCTTGGAAAAGAAGAACAAGAATTCCTCTTTGTGTGCTGCGCATAGAAGACATCATGGTAGATAGTCTCTTCACACTAGCTCAGATACAACTGCAAAAACTGGAGATAGAGCTTGGAGAGGTGAAATCTGGTGAAAAATGTAAGATAAAAATCATAATGAACAAAAATAGTAGTATTCATGTGCACACAACAGCTTATTCTGAAAAGTTACTTGAACGTACAGTTAACATCACAGCTGTGTAGTCGGAGCCGGAGCCCATTTTGGTGGAATTGGAGTCGGTATAAAATGGACTGACTCCTAAAATATATAATAAATTGGGTACAGTAGTTCAATGCAGTTTGTGGGGAATATTTAAAGTTATGAAATATCCTATAAATGTCTGTCCTATTCCTGATCTAAGGGTCTAGGCTTTTAGCTGAGATGAATCTGTGCTACAGTAAATGTATCACTTAAACATGAGTCGTGTATGAGGGAGTCTGAGTCGTAGTCATGGAAATTGAGGAGTCGGAGGTTTGGCTTACCGACTCCACAGCCCTGGTTAACATCTGTATGTAGCTCAGTGGTGTTTAACACATATTAGAGATCTAATAAATGTAGCAAAGCCTTCATAGAATGATAGAATGTTAGAGTTGGAGGGGTCCTCCAGGGTCATCTGGTCTCAATGCAGGATTCACTAAACTATCTCAGACAGATGTCTGTCCAGCCTGTGTTTGAAGACATCCATTAACAACAAGGTATGATGACCAAATAAAAAAGGTGTAACTATATTGATGCTGAATGCACAGTGAGATTTAAGCTATATTACCAGCATAAACCTACACAGCCTAAAATAACATGAGAAAAAAAAAACAGAAAATCCTGTCATAATACAGAAAGGCTAACAACAAGTGCTTGAGATTTCAGACCAAACAGAGTGATGGAAAAAGTACGACAGGAATGTCTTAATCATGAATTCTGCAAAATACACTTCACACAAGTGGAGGCAAGGAGTTTCCATGATGTCCTGAAGCATAGGGTTTCTCTCTTTACATTGAGAGACAATAATAAAACAGTTCGTGTCCTTTGTTCACCAATTCTTCTTTCTTGGATAACTTTTGGCTGATACTAACTACTGGATACCGGAAACATTGCACAAGACCTGCCATTTTGAAGATGCTCCGACTCAGTCAAAGATTCTCATTGTTTTTAAATACAATGTCTGTTTTATCTGTGAACAATATTATGCCAAGCCCGAAACGCGTTGGTGTTTTGTTTTTTTTTCCCTATACATGTTTGCCAATATGAAGTTTTTATTAAGATTTGAATAAAGCTACAAAGAATAGTAATCCCCAAACGCTGGACAATTGGTTTTTGGATTTCCTTGTCTGGACCGTACCACAAGTCACGTGGTAAGCATTGCTTCTCTCTTCGGATTAATTACTATCCAAGAGATAGCTCATCAACATGATAAAGTTGGACAATCATTTTAAGCAACTTTCTAACTAGCCTTCATTATAAAATTTCCCACCATTTTGTTCCTGCAGGGTGTCTGATTGTTTTTCTCTTTCATTAGAACAGAAGGAAAACTGCAAGATCAGCACGCTGAAGATTTGAAACGGCTTTAAAAAAATAAGCAACACATGCATGAGATTTCAGAAATCTCATTCACTTTGCTGAAACAGTTAAATGCTGTGTTTTTTTGCTGCAAAAATGCAAGGAAAACAAAAAGTAGCAAAATGGCGACGTGTGAACATACCCTAAAGAAAGAACAAATTAAAAATAACTTGATGGAGACAGAACAGAAAAATAAAGGCACTCACAAATCGTAAAAATGTCTCTTCATTAGTCAATATAAAAGACAAAAAGGCCTGGGGTGGGGGAAACCTGCTGGGAGCGCTCTCTAGTTTTGGAAAAACCCACAAACACTTATCATTACAGACAAATTGTATTTTGCACCTATTTGAGGAAAACATTTTCGGTTAACAGGAATCTGTCAGTAGGATAAACCCTCGCACTCAGGTCATGCAAAGTTTAATAAATGATACCTCAATATCAAAGATCTGATGTCTTATTCCAGAGAATTCCATGTGTTTGTTAATATGTAAATGAGCTGTTAAGGTCTATGGGTGGGACATAGATATCCATGAGAATCTGCCTCCAGAGACTATTTTAAATAAAAGGGGAAGTTACCATTGTGAGACATGTAATGGCTGACAATCGGCTCTCCTGATCTACATGTCTCACACCGGTAACGCCTCCTTTCAGTTATAATAAACTCTAGAGGCAGATTCTCAGTGAGATCTGTGTCCGGCCCATAGATCTACACAGTTCTTTTAAATATGAAGAAAAACGTGGATCTCTCTGGAATAAGACATCTGATTGCAGATATCAAGGTATCATTTTACTCAGCTTCCTATGACCTACATGTCCATATAGACGGCTTAAGAGGGATGATCCTACTGACAGATTCCTTTTAAGGATAACAGCAGGGTAAATTTGGTAGGGGAAAAAGCAGATATCACTGACATGTGGTGCTCGTACTCCGAAATACACAAAATATTGGTTAACTACAGGAGAATAATAACAGCAGTACAAGATCAAATTTCCTGTTGTGAACGTCAGTCTATCAGAACCCAATAAGGGGTCCTCCGCTCATAGCTTCTCAGAGAAGTCATTCTAAACAGCCCTTAATTACGTAAATATCATGTAAAAGAGGTTCTCCAAAAACACAAATAATCTGGGCTCCATATGGTTCTCCATATACATCTGCATCACAGAGCCCAAAGGACATATCCTAGAATTACCCAAATTGTTTATTTCAGTCAGTCCTTCAAGAAGTGCCACAGCAGAGATCCTGGAAGAAATCTTCTAAAATACGGAGGAAAATTGTTCCAAGTGTCTGTGCAGGATATTTCATGTCAAATATTTACAAGAAAACAACATGGTAACCATAACTGCCCAGCATTTGGCTTTAATTCCTAAAATTACATAATGATGGAATCTGATTATGGACAAGTTATACTATGAATTACAGATGCTTTGGGATTATGGTGGCTCTGCAGACTCCTTTTCTATATTAGATTCATCGTCTTTTAACCATTTTTTGTAGAATAAATGATTAAACATAAATTTTTTTTACACTAAGATAAGTTCCCCAACATATGGAGGACGTTTCCTTAAAGCATGCCAGATATGCCTTCATGTACACCTCTCCATAATAAGCAGTCCTGTGTGCGCACACAGAATATTTCTGGCCATTATATGACTTGTATTTTGGATTTTGCACCAATTTTCCTTTCTGTAGGCTCAAGATTTCAGCAGTCCCTTACCTAGTGGATGGAGACTAGCCATCATGTCTTCTGTTCACATTGCACTCAGATATTTAGCTTTGATAGCAGCCTTCAGCTCGTCTGCATTGTTGGATCTGGTGTCCCTCATCTTCCTCTTGACAATATCCCATAGATTCTCCATGACTATACAATATAGGAGTTTCACTTTTTGTATTGAAGAACTGAAATAAATGAACTTTTTGATGATATTCTAATTTAGTGAGAAGCACTTGTATCTATCTATAAATACATGTATTTTTTTATTCTTCACACACACAAGTACACACTCATACTACATTGCATACACACATACAACCCCAACTTTCCCAAATATATTTATCTAAAACTGAACAACGAAAATGCATCACGCTGCCAAACATTAAAGGGAAAAAGAATTGCAGAAAGTTGCCAAAAGTCACAGCACTGCCCTCTTCTAATTTGTGAACAAAAGTTCTGCAGATGCCAGCAAGACTGCAGTAACCGTGTCTACTTTATTCCTATTCAAGGTCAGAAAAGCAGCAAATGCAAAACGCCCAACAGCACAGCGAGCACAATGAGAGGGAACAGAGCATGAAATCCACTCAAAGAGACTCCGGACAATCCCCCCCGCTGCACTGACACGATGAGGTCAGTGGGGCGCTAATGCTGTTGGCTCTGCTAGGTGACATTTATGAAGCCGCAGTCTTCGCAGCTTGGATGAATTGTTACATCTTAGTCAATGGCTTTTGGTCTTCGATGTTTGCAGCAGAAAATGGAAAATTTTGCATGAAGAACCCTGCAATGCTGAACAGAGCAAAAACTATTTTTACTATTCCCCTACTGATACAAATTGGAACCCAGTGACTTGCTGACAGTCGAACAAGGCAGAGGAAGGGGTGTTCGAGTTCTTAACCGGTGTTCAAACAAGCAGCACAAAAAAAATGGAGAGAGCTAAATAAGGGTCAACTCATGGATAAAGTCCCCAACGGAGTTAAAGGGAGTGTCAGCACAGAAAGACTGTTCAAACCAAGTACAGGAGGTCGGTGCACCCTTGGTGTGGCCAAACATTTTCAGTGTACCTTTCCGCCTACTTTTTTCCCCCCTATTTATTTACACCATTCTCTGGCTCTATAAAAGCAAGAACGGTCCTCTGTCCATTAAGGAAGAGGTGGTTGAATAGCGAGAGAAATCAAATAGGTGGTAAGGTACGCTTAAATGTTTGTTCAAACCAAGAACAGGTATTTGGTGCACCCTTGGTCTGGCCAGTCACTGTGTGCTGCCAAAGTTATGCTCGGCTGAGCCGCTGGCCAGTCCGATCTCGGTCCGATGTTCTGACTGTGCCCTTATACATAAATCTGCAGTCCAGCAGCTGTCCATTAAAGAAATATTCCATTTCAGACAAGAATAAAGAGAAATACCTTTAGACAAGCGTTGGTATATAAAAACGCAGGTGTCTCAACTGGAAAATCACTAAAACTGATGTATAAGAAGCAGTAAGTACTGTACATTTTCCCTACAGTGCCCCTGTAGGATGAATGAGGTATTACATACCGCCAGTATGTAGTATTATATGAAAGTTGATCAGACAACATGTTAGCCTGTCGGCAGTTGTTTAATGGCCTGATTTGTCACGCAGACCATGCTTTAGTTGCACATCAGTAACAGACTGTACAGTGCTGCCGAGAACAATGGAAGCCTATGCACTTAGCACAACGTGCTACCGAGAGTGATGGTTTTTTTTCTTAAACGATAATTTCACTCGACAAACCAGCATTTTGCTCGCTTGTTGGGTTATCGGCAGCCTATTTACACTGCAGTGCTATCGTTCCAAGGAACGCTAGTATCCAATCATATAATGTGAATGCACCTATATTCAGACAAGCATTTAAAAACACATTGTACCTGGAGTACTCTATAGTGGAAGATTATTACAGCACTCAGTAGGACCCCCTTAAACATCCATATGGCATAATAGAATGGTCCGCCTCGGAAATGCTAGGCAGGCCAAGGACGGATGTGTTGCCATTTCCAGAAAAACATCAAACCTTTTAAAGTAATCCTAAACAAGTGCCAAAGTAAGTGAACAATGAATGAGATGGAACATGGCAGAAAGATGAAAATGGCAACTAAAAAGCTAATCACCAATGCCATCGTTATCAGATAGGATTTGGTCACTTCTTGTCGTTACCCGACTTATTGTAAAGACATGGGCAAATAAAGCGTGAATTCTGGTGGACTGATCAGTGTGAAAGACGGCTCTTAATGCAACAAGGCCCCTCCGTAATCAGCGCCGGCTGACGGAAGAGCTCTGGAGTATTTGTAAATGAAGATGTGTTTTAACAGCTGGCTGCGCAGGTCGGTGGATGTGTATCCAACGCTTCCTCCATCCCAGTCCTTACAGGCTGACATCACACAAAAATAAGATATACTATATACACACAATCCACTCAGACTAAGCCACGTGAAGTTACTAGAAACATGACCTCACTAGTGAAGAATTAGAAGAAAAAAAACAAAACGCGGAGAATAGTAACTGGAATACATTCCGAATACAGCTACGGAATTTGTAGTTATTTGTTATTTAAATTAAAGTGATAGATTTTTAATCAAACCATTTTCAATTTAGGGAGATTTTTTCTTTCAAATTTTTAGGCCTTTCACAAATATTCTACAACAAGTTGATACAAGATCAAAATGTAAGCCTTTAATATGGCCGTCCCCCCCAAAAAAAAAAAAAACTTTGTGAAAAAAGAAATCAATCTTTTACAGACTAACAAAAAATAAAAATTTGGCGAGCAACTCACTCAATCAAGTGAACACACTTTTCTGGTGAAAAAAAAAACACATGTAAAGGCTCCTGTTCTTCAGTGAGTTTTATACTGCCATTGTTCTGTATTTTTTTTTTTTTTTTTCAAAATGAGGTGTTTTAGTGCCTGAGATTTATTTCTATTGTGTTTTTATACATTACACATGTGACTCATTGCTCAGGAGATTCCAACATATCTCACAGAAATCACATTTTGTAAAGGTAAAAACACAGCGGAAAAAAGGAAAAAAAAATTCAAGTAAAAAAAAAAAACTGTAAGGTTTAATTTCTAGCGTAAAACCACTTTGCTGGTGTTATGTTCAGCCTTTTTAGCATTTTTTTTTATTCCGTTTCCAGATTTAGTGAGGAAAAAGAAAGTGCACCTCACTTCCTGGAAGCATTTCTTGACCAATCAAAAGGCTGCAAAAAAAATAAAAATAAAAATGCTGAGCAAAAAGACTCCAAAAACAATTGAAATAGTCTTTAAAAAGGCTTTAGGAAGAGAAAACTCCTACAAAAGTTCCAAAAAGATGGAGAGTTTCCTGAAGCAGTTTCCACTAGAAAACTCGTTCTTGAGGACCTCAGAAATCTGTGTGTACATGGCCCTTTAGTGACTGGCTGGGACACTCAGTTGGCAGCTTGAGCACCTCTTCCAGGGAGGTAGACGTGTAGAAGTTCTAGGACTAATGTGCACACTGCTAAAACTAATGGTCTTTAATACACCAATCATATAGATCTATAGGTAACAGCAGTGTCGCACTGGGATGCCAAGGGCCCACCAGTAACATGCAAATGTGACATTATCCTCAATCACAAATTTATATAACAGTGAACTGGGTAGATTGTTACATGAATAAGATGCTGCCTTTGTCTGTACATAGTGATTCAAGAATATTGTGCCAAGTACTGTTCATATAGGAGAGTGGTGGCCCACTGTTACACAGGGGCCCACCGGAGGATTCTCCTGTTCTCCTGTGGGCCAGTCCAAGCCTGGGTGACAGTGATGAGTAGCTCTTCTTGCAGTTACCTTTGGATAAGCAGTAGTTGGGAGAAATGAGTACTTCTACAGATAGCAGGGATGGTTTTATAATAAAATCAGGCATACTCACCAGTAATAACGCAGTAGATCCAACTCTGTAGGCTCTAGTGGTCTGTGCCACAAGAAGTGATAATCACCCATTCTGTGGTCACCTGACCATAGAGGCCCGTGGTTGACTGCAACGATCAAATCAGACAGCTGCAGCTAATCACAAGATTCAGTGATCAGATGCCAAAAGAAAGGTACATAATTACTTTCAGTTCCAGAGAGCCATACACATTAGGTCAATGGTGACCATACCCATCATTCTCATGTGTATGGGGGCCACCTGATCATACCCCTTGCCCCCCCTCGGATGGTCACTTACAATGAATAATAAATGTAAGATGAATCCAACGTGACCAATTTTTTGCTCCCATGAGAGGCATCATAGGAGGCAAGCAGCGTTAACATCCGCATGTTGCAGAATTCAGCTTTCAGCAGAATCATTTAGCACTCCTAATTTGTGGAAGAATGAACGGCCTATCTTGGGGCATACAGCAGACATTAATTTCATCATTATAGTATGGAGGAATACAGGAGAAAACAGATGCAAACAAAAGAGGTTACAGCGCAGCCTAAATGGAACAATTCAGCCTGCAGCTGTTGTTGGTGCCAAAACCACTCATGCTTATTGTGAACTCAAGTAAAATGCATTTCCTCTGACAGCTATTGCATGTGTTTGGGCAGCTTTTTAAAAATTTTATGCTATGGTGCCTGACCACTAAAAGGAGTTATCTGGGACTTATTATTTTTGCGTATGGGGCTAAGAACTACCTGCCTGTTCTGCCCGGCGCCGATCTTTGCAGGTTCAGAGCAATTCCCTTGCTTCCACCAACGTCACATCAACAGTACCGAGTCTTCTCTTCTGCTCTGTTGATGGGGTGTCTCTGCCAAAGTCCTGTTGATTGACAGCCAGCTCCCTGACGCCTAACTACAGGGCACCAGTGGTCAATCAGCATGATGTTGGCAGTGACGCCCGTCGACAGAGCAGCCCGGAAGAGAAGATGCTGCTCTGTTGACGAGAGATGAAATGAAGCAGGGGAAGAGAAGATGCTGCTCTGTTGACGAGAGATGAAATGAAGCAGGGGAAGAGAAGATGCTGCTCTGTTGACGAGAGATGAAATGAAGCAGGGGAAGAGAAGAAGATGCTGCTCTGTTGACGAGAGAGGAAATGAAGCAGGGGAAGAGAAGATGCTGCTCTGTTGACGAGAGATGAAATGAAGCAGGGGAAGAGAAGATGCTGCTCTGTTGACGAGAGAGGAAATGAAGCAGGGGAAGAGAAGATGCTGCTCTGTTGACGAGAGAGGAAATGAAGCAGGGGAAGAGAAGATGCTGCTCTGTTGACGAGAGAGGAAATGAAGCAGGGGAAGAGAAGATGCTGCTCTGTTGACGAGAGAGGAAATGAAGCAGGGGAATCGCCGGCTAAGCTGCCAGAGATGGTCACTGCGTAGAGCAGGCAGGTAGTTAGTAACTACTTGCCTTTTACTTAGCCCCATAAACAAAAATTGTAAAAGTCCTGGATAACCCCATTAATGGCTAGGAGTGCAGCAGGAAGTGACAAAATCCCAAGTATCTTGTGGTAGATCCTTACAATGTATCTATAAGCTTCCAAAAACCTATTATTTATCAAGGATGGTCCAGGACCACACCAACTTTAATAATCAATGTGCTTCATACATTCTCCGGGTTATAACATCTATCTAACAGGTAATTAACAACATGAAGCTTTTTTTTTCTGGTACACAGCGTCTATTGTCTACATAACTGAAAATGGTTTTATTTTTGTTTTCTTGCCAGCAGACAGCTCTATAGAGAAGAAAATGGATCAACTTGCCTAAAAATACTGTACTTTTCCATTTTTTCTGAAAGAGGTCCTTTGTGAAACTTTTGACTTAACAAATTGATGGGAAGGAGGCACTTAACTATTTTCTTTTTTTCTGGTGAAAAAATTTTACATTTTCTTTGCAATGTACTTTGACAAAAACATCCATATAGCTTGGAACAGAAATGTGAAACATTCTTGGAAAATGTGAGCAGCAGACATTCCACAGGACAGCTGGCAAACGCATTAACACAGCTCCTCGGTAAAGTCTTCGCCGTGCGATTTTCATTCACCTTGTTCTGTGCAGGTTATTCATCATATAATGTCAGGTATAACCGGCCTGAGGCAATGCAAACAGCACCCGTATACGCACAGCAGGACCGCCACCGCCGACAATGTGTTCATACATGTTCTATACTTGCAAGATTCATGTCCTCATTGTTTAATACAAATAAAGAAACAGTGGGATGGTGGCAAGTACTTATTGTAGACTCCATGGTATGTGACGGCAGCCTTACCAGCAGGCTATCATTTACATACAAATAATCCGGATATGGGTTTCTTTAAAATGGATGTCAGTAGATTTCACAAAAACTGTATATATTTGTTAAATAGATCACTTACACCTGATGAAGCTGGTGTAGATACTTTTAAAATCCATGTCAAAATGGCTAAATAGTCGTATATTAAAAAGTGCATTTTACAAGTCCAGCTAAGGGGTCGTGCAGACAACCGTATAACTCGGAAGAGTGCTATCCATGATTTTGACAGATAGCACTCGACCCCATGTTATTCTATGTCCAATTTTTTCCTGGGACCGAATGGTGGGGAAAAAAAAATTGCAGCATGCACCATTTTCCTCCAAGAAACGGATGGCACTAGCCCATTTAACTCTACGGGTCTTATTAATTACTCTACTGCCCACAGCCCAGTCAATCATGGGGCATATGTGACACTAGGTCACGCCTCGGTGATGCAAGGTCAACTTCCAGAGTCCTGTGGTCTCACATCAAATTCCGGATGTCAGCGGGGGCTGCAGCCGGGGGGGGGTGTCACGCGATCGGAACTGAGCGAGCAGCGATAGCGCCGCTCAGAGGCAAATATGTCAACATAAGGTATTTTCAAAAAGATTTCTTTGAAAGGTTTAAATCAATGTGCACAATATACGTTGTAGTGGACCTCCTCTTGAAGTGATGCTGGCCAGAACAACAAGGGGTGGAGCTGGAAATACATTTCTTTCTTTTGGGATTATTGCGCACAATGAAGCTGGTCTTTACATTATAATATGGCCTTGAGTCATCAGGTCTATGAGATAACCCTACAGTAGATACCACCAGAGCTGTGGAGTTGGACTCAGAGTCGTGGAGTCGGTGTCCATTTTAGTGGTGTCTGAGTCGGAATCGGAGTCTGTATAAAATGGACCGACTACAACTCCTAAAATATATAATAAATTGGGTACAGTAGTTCAATGCAGTTTTTTGGGGAATATTTTTTTCATAAGAATTTGGGAAAGTTATGAAATGTCCTATAAATGCCTGTCATATTCCTGATCTAAGGGTCTAGACTTTTAGCTGACATTAATCTGTGCTACACTAAATGTATCACTTAAACATGAGCCATGTATGAGGGAGTCGGAGTTGGAGTCGGAGGTTTGGCTTACCGACTCCACAGCCCTGCATACCACAGTCTACATTTGTTTCATATACAGTAAATCTAAGAATACATCATCACCATCATATACTCTGCAATAATCTCTACCATATGGCTCACAAGGTATTGCTAAATTCGGCTCCCGGCATGTTCTGACAACCACAAACTACGGCCAGAACTTCAAGGCGACTCACTGTTGTTGGCCAGTCACAGTAGAATCTCTAAGCAACTACAACAAATTCCAAGGCAATAAAAAAAAAATCAGACGTAAGTCTCAAAGGAATCCAATGTGAATTTGTTTTGAGACCATCACAAGATTGCTTCTGGGTTTTTTCTTGCCATATAGAAGAAAAAAAGTGGTTGCTGTATTCTTTGAATTTTAATGCGAACACAAGTTGCCTTGTAGCATAGCCATTGAGATTGAATGTTTTTTGCAGGCATTCTTAGAAGGATGATGAGATTACTTCTGCTGACATTGCTCTTGAATAGAAGAGAAGAAATCTGTAATGGGTTGTGAGGGCTGTATTATGGACCCATCAGGTGTAACATTGCTGTTTGCATGAGGACTCTCAACACTAGGTGCACAGTAGCTTCACAGCGCTGGGATCGTGGGTTCACATTTCACTAAGGACAACATATGCAAGGAGTTTGTATGTTCTCCCTGTGTCTGCGTGGGCTTCCCTCCAAAGACCAAATGATAGGGAATTTAGATTGTGAGTCCCAATGGGGACAGTGATGTGTCTGTCAAGTGGAATTAATGGCGCTGTATAAGAGAGTAAAGTAAATAAATGGAGGTGTTCATTGGGTGAATTCCCTGAAGGCACCATTGAAATGTCCATAAGACACGTGAGCTTATGCAAGGGTGTCCTTTGACATACACTGGTCAGGTATACTTTTTTTTTTCAAGGGAATAAGAAACTGTACTTTATTATAATTTTCATGGGGGACATAGTAAAAAATATATATCTATGTATGTTACAATGAGGGCCTACAAGAGATGCATCCCACTGATCATCTATAGCATTGTTCCCCAACTCCAGTCCTCAAGAGCCACCAACAAGTCATGTTTTCAGGACTTCCTTAGTATGTCCCAGGTGATAATTGTAGTCTCTACACGCGCAATAATTCCATTACTTGTGCATCACTAAGGAGATCATGAGAGCATGACCTGTTGGTGGCTCTTGACCATAATTGGTACACCGATAGTCAGTGCTTCCAGATCGGAGTATAGCCGTGCCTATACGCCGGTCTGGAAGCACTCACTATCGGTGTACCAATTATGGTTCTTCTCCTCTAACATTTTGGTCCCCTGATGAGCCCCGGATTGAGGAGGGGGTGAAACTCGTTGGGATAACATTAAAGGGACATTCTTTGCTGATGGGTTTATACCACCCTGAGGGATCAAAAAAGTGGGTGCCTAACTTGATTGGATACTCTGGTTGAAGTCCACAATTGGGAATTTATATTTTGTCTGGGACTATACTATTGGTTAGCCACCTATTCAAGGGCTAAAAGGATTATCACCCAAGGCATCTGCTGGGACCCTCAGATGGACTGAAGACCAGATAAGTCCATTCTTTCTGTGTATATGACCAATGTATTTTTGAATTTTGAATTTATTGTTTGGGATTTTGTGAGTGGATACTGTCTGGTTCGCACTTATATACACTAATGTTGGGGGGTTATATCTGATCCCTTTGACAAACCTCTATTTGGAGGAATTATTCACGGGATTTGTTTTTGAATTTCTTCCCTTACTAACATAATTGAGGTGTGTTGTTCAGCATGTCATTTATGACATGTGTATCTGACCTTGGTCAATACGTATGATGTTATCTGTATGTTTGTTTAGGGAGATTTAGGGATAGGTCAGGGACAGCCTCCGTGGAGCGGGGACACCAATCCGTATCGTTAGGGTGCAAACACTCCGCTGTCAGGTAGGGTATTCTATCCCTTAAGGGCAATACAGGGTAAGCCTGACTGTATATTCTGTTACCCTTACTATCCCTCCCCCATATAATGTTTTTATGATATGTATATTTATGGTTTGTCCCATCTGGACTACTAAGTACACTTTTAATAATTATTAAAAGTTAAATTTTACTGGGTATATTCTTCTCTGTCTAGTTCACATAATATTGTATACTCCTCCTTTTGCCAACCTGGTTTGGCTTGGTTGGCCTTGGTTTTGGGACACTGGTCTATACAACAGGATAGGTTACAGCCTTCTATTGGCAGTATATTCGGTATACCTCCTATGTGAACCAGGTCTCATGTATACTTTGAAAGAAAATATAACATGCCAGCTGACTTGAATTCACTAATAGGTGGAGGAAAATGCATAGAGTGCATGTAAAAAAGGGTTGTCTACTGTACTTCCAGAAAATTATCTTTAGTTCTGTTCCAAGCATACAACTCACTAACATATGTATTTCCAAAGGAGACTTGGACATTAAGCCACCAGCAATGGTCACAGTAGCTGCATTCCGAGATTCTGTTCAACACAAGAGAGCCTTTCGCATTGGCACATGAGCAGTTGTGTGTGAATGGGGCTCGAAGACCGGTTTAGTTCAATAGCCAAGTGATTCTCTTTCGGTCATGGCCAATGCACACATAGGAGGGTATGGCCTAGCTGTGAAACTGCCCAGTAAACCCGGCCTCCTTCACACATTATTGAAGAAGGGCTCTCTGAAAGTGGAGCTACCAGGATCCAGGACCACTGCTGATAGCAGAAGATCTAGGCATCTCTTAAAACTCAATTATTTGTTTTATTTCTTTATTATGCTTATGTATATAGCATTGTCATATTTGACAGTGCTTTACAGATATCAACATCACTTTCCAAATTGGGGCTCGCAATACATATTCCGTTTCAGTCTTTGGAGTGTGGGAGGAAACTGGAGATCCTGGAGGAAACCCATGCAAATACAGGGAGAACATAGAAGATCCTTGCAGATGTTGTCCTTGGTGGGATTTGAACCGTAGACCCTAGTGCTGCAAAGCTACAGTGATCACAACTGAGCCACAGTGCTGACCATATATATCCATACATTGTATTCATTCATATAAAGGAAACTAGCCAAAGATTGGTTTTGAAATTAAAAACCCTTTTAAAGGCCTTTAGTAAGTTCTCCCCTTAAAAAAGTTCTAAAAGTATTAAGTTACCAATAACTATAGGATAGGAGCACACTGTTAGCTAAGCCACTGGGACCTTCCCATGACGTAAAATGCCATCTTGAATGGAGCCCAAGTGTGATCGCTTCATTCACTGACCAAGGGATTGCAGGAAATAACGGAGTTCAGTGCTCGGCTTTCTTTGGCAGTCCTATAGACAATTAATGGAGCAGAGGTTGAGCATGCGCACCTCCACACCATTAGGGATGGAACTCTATAGAACTTGGTTCCCTGGTTCCAAAGTCCTGATCTCAGGATAGAGAGGGGTCTGTCAGCAATCTGTAACTTGTCCCCTATCGAGTGAATAAGGTGGAATTTAATATTTGGAGACAAACTCTAAGTATATATTATTTTGAAAATCTTATGCATGAAAAATAAAATATGAAGAGATTGAGGACATGTGAGAAATCAACGATGGCTGTGGCTGCTAACAATGACCAGAAGACTACATTTCTCTAGAAAGCAAAATAAACAGATTTTATATCCACCTTCTCTGTTTGCTACAAGAAATCTAGGCCCATAAATTCAAGAGCGAGGCCCTGACTGTCGGCAGACTCTCCTATGTAGCATCTCCTCTAATTCATCTACTTTGGGAACTGAGTAATAAATCCTGGTGAACATAAACCATATGTCTTTGTTGAAGAAATATTTACCGTTAAGTCATTTATACATCATTTTAGGCTAGTCTAAACATGGAAATAGTCATCAACAAGCCCAGATCTGTGGAAAATGCAGATCACGCACTAGGGTAACCCAACTGAATCCATGTGCCGTGAAAAGACGACGAGGTCAAGCTAAGATGTAGCGTTCAGAGGACGGACGCAACACAAAGGCGTCTTGTAGAGGAAGAGAACACAGAACTCGCTGCAGAGGAGACTGTTCAGCTGGGACAGGGATCATGCGGTTGTGCTGTATATCCTTAGTCATACCCCATTATCCCACACATATGACCAGTCAGCAAACCATTCACATTGCCATCAACAGCTGCACAAGCTTGAAAAAAAAATGTACTGCATTCTAAAATAGAACAGAAGGGCCAAATTTCCCACAGAGGACAGTTCCTTCATAGATACACAATTACCATGCAAAAGCAAAGGAATGCCCTCTTTAGAATAGTTTGTTCCTTAACAGCCCGGCGTAAGCAAAAAGGCCATTATTTTGGCATACACAGGGTCAGTGGGGCCCTATGGTTAGGGCAGCACATTAAAGCAGTATTTCCAAGAAATGTTTGTATGTTATACATTGGACATTGTTTAGTGGTGCCAATCCATCTTAGATAACGGTCATCCAAATACTAGTTCGACCAACAGGTGTCGTTCTCAACCCTCCCATAAACATGCACGCTCATCTAGACCAAGTGTACGTGTGTTTTCAATGGAAACAGGGGAATAATCCAATGCCGGATCATCTCCATTGAGAATAAAGAACTGGGCATGTTGAAACACAATCCTTTGTTTTCCAGCTTCAAAATAAGTGGTCTCCAACAGATCAAAATGGATTGTGTAATGTGTAAAATGACCAAAGCCAAATTGATGATAGGCACAGCCAATCAAATGACAAAAGGTAAAGTTGTGCTCGACATACCAAAGTTTAATTCCATTTGTTACTTTCTACACTTGCTGCTTTTGATCATCCATGAGTCACCTTAGAACACAATATTGCCCTCGTCCTATTCAGCCAACAGAGGGGTGAGTAATTGTCCTCTGCAAAATCAACCAACTCATCTCCTGCAGCCCAGAACATCCGCATTACCCGACAGTGGAGGCATCTCATATATAAGGCTCCTTCGTATAGATAACAGATAGAATTCCATATTAAATGGACTTCGGTGTATGTGGAAAAATAATTACAGATTATGAACTATGGGCTAACATCTGTCCTTGTGGAGCATGACATGTCTGACATGCCAGTGTAGGGAGACTTATAGGTTAGACAATGCTCCTCTGGGAAATTAAGGATGCAAACTGTCGCTTCAGAGAGGAAGGACTTGAACTCTAGTGCCACCTATTGGAAGCAGCAATCCTAAGTCAATATCGACCCTTCAAAGAATATTGGTGTCTTCCCCTCATGCTTCAAACATGCCTTGATCACATCCATCCGCAAAAAACCCTCCCTTGATCTATCCTCTCTGTCTAGCTATCGCCCCATATCACTTCTCCCCTATGCCTCAAAACTACTGGAACACGCCCATTCTGAACTGTCCTCCCACCACTCCTCCTGCTCCCTCTTTGACCGCCTCCAATCTGGCTTCCGACCGCATCACTCCACTGAAACTGCCCTGACTAAAGTCACCAAAGACCTCCTGGACCAGTCATCTGCCTTTGACACAGTGGACCATTCCCTCTTACTACAGACTCTCTTCTCTTCGCATCAAAGACTTGGCCCTATCCTGGATCTCCTCATACCTAACAGACCGGACATTCAGTATCTCCCACTTACACACCACCTCCTCATCTCGCCCCCTATCTGTCGGTGTCCCCCAAGGTTCAGTCCTAGGACCCCTGCTCTTCTCCATCTAAACCTTCGGCCTGGGATAGCTCAGAGTCCCATGGCTTTCAGTATCACCTCTATGCTGATGACACACAGATCTACCTCTCTGGAGCAGATATCTCATCCCTACTAACCAAAATCCCACAATGTCTGTCCACTATCTCATCCTTCTTCTCTGACAGATTTCTAAAATTTAACATGGACAAAACTGAATTCATCATCTTTCCATCATCTCACTCAATCCCCCCAACTGACATATCCATCAAAGCCAATGGCTGCCCACTCTCCCCAGTCCTGCAAGCCCGCTGCCTCGGGGTAAGCCTGGACTCTGATCTCTCCTTCAAACCTCATATCCAAGCCCTTTCCACTTCATGAGGACTCCAACTCAAAAATATCTCTCGGATCTGCACATTCCTCAACCACGAATCTGCAAAAACACTAGTGCAGGCCTTCATCATCTCCCGCATCGACTACTGCAACCTCTTGCTTTGTGGCCTCCCTTCTACCACTCTCGAACCCCTCCAATCTATCCTAAACTCTGCTGCCCGACTAATCCACCTGTCCCCCCGCTATTCCCCGGCCTCTCCTCTCTGTCAATCCCTTCACTGGCTCCCCATTGCCCAGAGACTCCAGTTCAAAACCCTAACCATGGCATACAAAGCCATCCACAACCTGTCTCCCGATACATCTGTGACCAATTCTCCCGGTACTTACCTACAGGCAACCTCCGATCCTCACAAGCTCTCCTTCTCTACTTCTCTTACCTCCTCTTCCCACAATCATATAAAAGATATCTCCTGTGCATCCCCCCTGCTCTGGAACCCTCTACCCCAACATATCAGACTCTCGCCTACCATGGAAACCTTCAAAAGGAACATGAAGACCCACCTCTTCCGACAAGCCTACAACCTGCAGTAACCCTCGCTCCACCATTCGCTGCACGACCAGCTCTACCCTCACCTACTGTATCCTCACCCATCCCCTGTAGATTGTGAGCCCTCGGGGGCAGGGTCCTCACTCCTCCTGTACCAGTCGCCGACTTGTATTGTTCAAAATTTATTGTAATTGTTTGTGCTATGTATATCCTTTTCACATGTAAAGCGCCATGGAATGAATGGCGCTATAATAATAAATAATATTTCCACATGAGCATTGTATGGCTTATAAGTCTCCTTACACTGGCATGTCACTCTCCACAAGGAGAAACCTTACCCCTTAAGGTACATTCCCATGATCAGTGTTTGTTCAGGCTTTCACGCAGCTAAATTTCCGCATGAATAAAGCACCTCAGCTCACTTGCGTTTCTCCTTGCCTCATTGTATGTGTTTTTTGCCGCATGCGTTTTTTTAGATAGATAGATATGGGGTAGGTAGATATCCATCAGATATATAATTAGTGCCTTGAGTGTGTAGTTTACTGTACTTGTAAATAAAAAAAAAAACGACGTTGGGTCCCCCATATTTTTGGTAACCAGCTAAGGTAAAGCAAACAGTTGGGGGCTGATATTATTAGGCTGGGAAGGTCCATGGTTATTGGCCCCTTTCCAGCCTAAAAATACAAGCCCGCAGCCACCCCAGAATTGGTGCATTACATTAGATGTGCAAATTCTGGCGCTTTGCCTGGCTCTTCCCGATTGCCAACCATTATCAAAAAATGGGGGGGCCCCAAGACGTGTTTTTTTTTAAATTATTTATTTGTTTAGATGCATTTTTAAGTGTGTTTATGCTGCTTAAACGCACTTACAACGCATGTTAATAATAATAATATTTTTTATTTATATACCGCAGCACTTTACAATTAAGCGGGGACATGTACAAACAATAAATTCAATACAAGGTGAGACAGTTTAAACCGTTACTTTAGGAGTGAGGTCCCTGCTCGCAAGCTTACATTCTACAAGGAAATGGGGGGGACACAATAGGTGGAAAGTGCTTGTTATTTCAGGTCTTGCAATTATAATAAGTCGGGATTATCATATAAAGCTGTATGATCCGGTCATCAGCCTGTATGTTCAAGTGCAATACTCAATTACCGAGTGCAGTTATCGTGTGCATGGAGGGTGTAGAGACAGATGAACAGTAGGGAGCAGATTCTGAATAGTATTTAGGAGGGAACAGGGGAAGGTTAGTTTACTGGATATTTGAGGTGGTAGGCTTGTTTAAAGAGATGGGTTTTTAAAGCGCGCTTGAAGACATCGGGGCTAGGCATCAATCGGATCGTCTGGGGTAGTGCATTCCAGAGAACTGGCGCAGCACGAGAGAAGTCTTGGAGACGGAGGTGCGAGGTTCGGATTATGGGGGATGTTAGTCTTAGGTCATTTGTGGAATGGAGGGCACGTGTAGGACGATAGACTGAGATGAGAGAGGAGATATAAGGTGGTGAAGAACTGTGGAGAGCTTTGTGGGTGAGAGCAATGAGTTTATATTGGACCCTGTAGTGGATGGGTAACCAGTGTAATGACCGGCACAAGATGGAGGCATCGGTGAAGCGGCTGGACAGAAATACGACCCTGGCTGCTGCATTCAGGACAGATTGGAGAGGGGAAATTTTGGTAAGAGGGAGACCGATCAGAAGAGAGTTGCAGTAGTCCAGACGAGAGTGAATAAGAGCGACAGTAAGAGTTTTAGCAGTTTCAAAAGTGAGAAAAGATCGGATTCTGGAGATGTTTTTAAGGTGCAGGTGACAAGAGCGAGTGAGTGATCGGATATAGGGAGTAAAGGAAAGGTTAGTGTCGAATATGACCCCAAGGCAGAGGGCGTGCTGCTTGGGAGTTATGGTTGAACCCTCCAAGGTAATTTCAATGTTAGGTAGAGTTAGGTTAGTAGAGGAGGGAAACACAAGAAATTCAGTTTTGGAGAGATTCAGTTTAAGATAGAGGGAGGACATGATGTTAGACACAGCAGACAAACAATCCTTGGTATTTTGCATTAGGGTAGGGGTGATGTCAGGGGAAGAAGTGTATAATTGGGTGTCGTCAGCATAGAGATGATACTGGAACCCAAATCTGCTGATTGTTTGTCCAATAGGGGCAGTGTATAGAGAGAAGAGGAGGGGGCCTAGGACTGAGCCCTGCGGGACCCTGATAGAAAGGGGATGAGGAGGGGAAGAGGAGCCGGCAAAAGATACAGTGAAGGAGCGGTCAGAGAGGTAGGAGGAGAACCAGGAGAGAATGGTTTCCTTGAGGCCTATAGAGCGGAGCATAGTGAGGAGGAGCTGGTGATCCACAGTGTCAAATGCTGCAGAGAGATCCAGGAGAAACAGCAGGGAGCAGTGACCTTTGGATTTGGCTGTTAGTAGATCATTAGAGACTTTAGTGAGGGCAGTTTCAGTGGAGTGTAAGGAGCGGAAACCAGATTGTAGAGGGTCGAGGAGAGAGTTATCTGAGAGATAGCGGATTAGACGGGAGTGGACCAAGCGTTCCAGGAGTTTAGAGATGAAAGGAGGATTAGAGACAGGTCTGTAGTTAGCAGTGCAGTTCTGGTCCAGGGATGGCTTTTTAAGTAAAGGGGTTATGATGGCATGTTTAAATGAGGAGGGAAAGATACCTGAAGAAAGAGAGAGGTTAAATATTTTAGTCAGGTGAGTGGTGACCACCGGTGAGAGGGACTGCAGGAGATGTGAAGGAATGGGGTCACTGTTGCAGGTTGTAGGCCGAGAAGAAGCGAGGAGCTGGGTAACTTCTTCTTCTGTAACAGGCTCAAAGATGGCTAGTGAGCTTGAAGTGCGGCAGGGAAGGGGATCCAGGCACTGAGGAGATTGGGCTGAGATGTCCTGATGGATGTGGTTGATTTTTTCAAAGAAATAAGTGGCCAGATCCTCCCCGCTGAGGTTGGTGGTGGGGGCCTGTGCTTTAGGTTTCAGGAGGGAGTTTAAGGTTTCGAAAAGTCGTTTTGGATTGTTGGACATTGAAGTGATGAGGGTGGTGAAGTAGGATTGTTTGGCCAGATGAAGGGCAGAGTTATAGGTTTTGAGCATGAATTTATAGTGGATGAAGTCCCCTGCTAAAAGAGATTTTCTCCACTGACGCTCAGCACACCTTGAGCAACGTTGAAGAAAACGTGTTTGCATCGTGTGCCAGGGCTGCCGTTATCTCTGTCGGGTCTTTCTGCGAGTAGAAGGAGCAGCTTCATCTAGGGCACTCTTCAGTGTATTATTGTAGTGTGACAATGCTAAGTCTGGACAGGAGAAGGAGGAGATGGGGGCTAAAGATGTGTGGAGATTGTCAATAAGCTGCTGGGTATTAATGGTACGTGTATTCCTATAAGTGTGGTAAGTGGGGGTGTCCCGGGTGAGGAGACAATTCTTAACAGAGAAGAAAAGAAGGTTGTGGTCCGAGAGCGGGAGAGGGGAGTTGGTAAAGTCATCCAGCGAGCAGAAACTGGAAAAAAACAGGTCCAGAGTATTCCCGTCTTCATGGGTAGGAGAATTAGTAAACTGTGAGAGACGGAATGAAGAGGTTAGAGAAAGTAGATGAGAGGCAGATTGGGAGAGGGGATCATCGATGGGAATGTTAAAGTCGCCCATGATGAGGGTGGGGATGTCACAGGATAGAAAATGGGGAAGCCAGGTGGCAAAGTGATCCAAGAACTGGTGGGAGGAGCCTGGAGGGGGATACACAACTGCCACTCGCATGGAGAAGGGTTTAACCCCTTAACCCCCGAGGGTGGTTTGCACGTTAATGACCAGGCCAATTTTTACAATTCTGACCACTGTCACTTTATGAGGTAATTACTCTGGAACGCTTCAACGGATCCCCGATTCTGAGATTGTTTTTTCGTGACATATTGTACTTCATGATTTTGGTAAAGTTTCTTCGATATCACTTGCGTTTGTGAAAAAAATGGAAATTTGGCGAAAATTTTGAAAATTTAGCAATTTTCAAAATTTGAATTTTTATGCCCTTAAATCAAAGAGATATGTCACACAAAATACTTAATAAATAACATTTCCCACATGTGTACTTTACATCAGCACAATTTTGGAACCAAAATTTTTTTTTGTTAGGGAGCTATAAGGGTTAAAAGTTGACCAGTGATTTCTCATTTTTCCAACAAAATTTACAAAACCATTTTTTTAGGGACCACATCACATTTGAAGTCACTTTGAGAGGTCTTTATGACAGAAAATACCCAAAAGTGACACCATTCTAAAAACTGCACCCCTCAAGGTGCTCAAAACCATATTCAAGAACTTTATTAACCCTTCAGGTGCTTCACAGGAATTTTTTGAATGTGGAAGAAAAAAAATGAACATTTAACTTTTTTCACAAAAATGTTACTTTAGACCCAATTTTTCTTATTTTCACAGGGGTAACAAGAAAAAATGGACCCCAAAATTTGTTGTACAATTTCCCCTGGGCACGCAGATACCCCATATGTGGGAAAAACCACTGTTTGGGCGCACGGCAGGGCTCGGAAGGGAAGGAGCGCCATTTGACTTTTCGATTGTAAAATTTGCTTGAATAATTAGCAGACGCCATGTTGCGTTTGGAGAGCCCCTGATGTGCCTAAACATTGGAGCTCCCCCACAAGTGACCTCATTTTGGAAACTAGACCCCCCAAGGCACCTATCTAGATGCATAGTGAGCACTTGGAACCCACAGGTGCTTCACAAATTGATTCGTAAAAATGAAAAAGTATTTTTTTTCCACTTTTTCATTTTTATGAATCAATTTGTGAAGCACCTGGGGGTTCCAAGTGCTCACTATGCATCTAGATAGGTGCCTTGGGTGGTCTAGTTTCCAAAATGGGGTCACTTGTGGGGGAGCTCCAATGTTTAGGCACACAGGGACTCTCCAAACGCAACATGGTTCCAATTTGTTAGCGGACACCAGCCTGTGTGCGCGTGCGATCGCGATGGCGTACTAATACGGGTCTGGCTCTTAAGTCCCAGGGCACAGATGCGTATTAGTACGTCTAATGTTGTTAAGGGGTTAAAGAGTCTGATGGTGTGGACTTCAAAAGGAAGAAAACATAGGTGAGAGAACGGGGGGGGGGGGGTGATCCTGGAAAGCACATTGTGAGGAAAGGAGCACACCAACACCACCACCCTGTCTGTTGTCATGGCAGGTGGTATGTGAAAATTGTCATGGCAGGTGATTTTATGCAGAGTTAGGGTACGTGCACACGATGCAGAAATGCTCAGGATTTTTTCCTGAGCGTTTCTGCATCTCTCTGGCAGGAAAAAACGCATGCGGATTGTACATGCGGTTTCCTGCCAGGGACATGCGGAAATGAAGCGGTCTTCACTTTCATTTCCACATGCGGGTTGACAAGCGCTTCCCAAGCGATTTTAGCATCACTTGGAAAGTGCTTGTCAACTTTAAACTATATAAATCCATGCAACCGGCATGGATTTATATAGTGTGTGAATGTCAAAAAATAAAAAATAAATATATACTTTACCCTCTGATGGCCCCCGGTGTCCTGCTTCGCTCGGTCCCGGCTGCCGGCAGTGAAGACTTTAGGACCTTCCGACGTCAGCGTCACGTGACCAGTCACATGACTCTGACGTCAGCGAAGGTCCTTCTTCATTCAACCCCGAAGTGCCGCGAACCAAGCAGGAGCGCTGCGCGGGCCGTCAGAAGGTGAGAATATATATATTTTTTATTTTATTCTTTTTTTTTTTTAATGGTACCTGGGTCTAGATGAGAGTCCTCTCATCCACACCCGGGTACCATCCGCACATTAGACCGCATGAAAAGCACATCAACATATACAGTGATGCGGATTCCATGCAGTCTAATGCAAGTCAATGGCGGCAAAAGAGCAGCGTTTCTGCAAAATTAATTGACATGCTGCGGATCTTTGACCGCAGCGTTTACGCTGCGGAAAAATCCGCATCATAGGCACAGCACATGCGGATTTCAATTGGGGAACATTGCTTCCCTTCTACCATGCGTTTTTCATGCGTTTCCGCGGCGTTTACGCAACTGCAAAAACGCATGAAAAACGCATCGTGTGAACTCAGCCTAAAAAAAGAAGCACAGTGGGCATGGGATTTCAATTAAAATTAAATTAAATTAAAAATATGCTACGTAAAGAACGCAAAATTGTAAGAAATGGTTCATGTTTGGATGAAAATCCATAAGGCTTGGTGCCCACGTAGCGTTTTTCAAGCGTTTATGCTGCGGAATTTCCGCAGCGTAAACGCTTGTTAAACGCTAGGTAATCCGCACCCCATGGTCCCCAAGGGGATTCCGCATGTTCTATGCTCATGCTGCGGATTTTTCCGCAGCGTTTATGCTGCGTACAAAAATCCGCAGCATGTCATTTAATTTTGCGGTAGCGCAGCGGAACTCCCGCCATTGACTTGCATTGAAACGCATAGAAACCGCGACTGTACATTTCTACAAGCGGCTTCTATGCGTTTCTATGTGCAGATGGTACCCAGTTCTGGAGGAGAGGAGACTCTCATCCAGACCTGGGTACCATTGTACCTGTAAAAAAAGAATAAAATAACAAATAAAGTTATATTCACCTGTCCGGCGTCTTCTCTCTGAATGCCGGCATCGCTTGAGGACCTGCGGTGACGTCACAGTCATGTGACCGCAGGCCCTTCACCGCTCTGTCTCGCGATATGCCGGCAGCCTGGAACCAGACAGGAACGAGCGCTGCTGCACACACCGGGGCCTCGGGGGTGAGTATAGCTTTATTTGTTTTAATTTTTACGGTTCACATTGTATAAATCCATGCTGTTTGCATGGATTTATATAGTGTGACCTAGTTGTCAAGCGCTTTCCAAGTGATGCTATCGCCTGGAAAGCGCTTGTCAATCTGCATGCGGAAACGCATGTGAATCCGCACGTGGATCCGCATGTATTCTGCAGGAAAAAGGCATGCACAATCTGCATGCGTTTTTTCTGCCAGGGAGATGCAGAAATTTTCTGCTTCATTTCTGCATCGTGGGCACATAGCCTTATTGTCTTTTTTTTGTTCAATGACTGGTTGTAAATCACATTAATGATAGTTGACCTAGAAACAAATGAGCTTTACAAAAGATGAAGGGCTTCCAAAACTGACCAAGGAGTCAATGAAACCTATAATAATGTAAAGGTCATTCATTAGACATCAAAGCTGTCTTAGGTGACAAATTTTGCACGTTCCTGCACTAAAAGGTTCAATTTTTATAGGCAAAAGGACCATACTGTGATCATTCCCTTTGAGAAGTAAATTAAAGAGCCCTCATCAATTAAATACAGCAGACATGGCCAAGACTGGACTTGTTCAGGAAATACTCACATGGACAAATAAAAAGGGAAAAAAAAAAAAAATCGCATCACAACCAGTAATTAAGAAACATGGCGGAGTACACCAAGAGCGAGTCTGATGATTTTATGGCCATCGTCAGTAAAATACCAGCATATGGGTGGCCATGTCTCTGCCTACTATTCTTCTAGAAGGTGGCAACATCAAACAGTTTTTCACTTAGAGAAACACATTTTGTACATTTAAAAGGAGTAGTATTGTCCTGGACATTTATGGCATATCCAGAAGATATACCACAAATGCCTGATGGATGCGGTTTCCAAAAGGTGTGAGCCTCATCTAACCCCAGAACTTCTATGGGGTAGCAAAAATAGCTGCGGTTACTTTGGGTAGTCTCATAGAACGTACCGTAAACTGAAAGCAACACGCCCAGCATCTTAAGCAGTAAAAATTACGGAAAACCACGTTATTGAGATATGTGCAGATTCCGGTGGTGGGACCAGCATTGACATTCATGGCGTGAGTTGTGAATATTCCTTTACAGAGGGCCATACACACAAGAGAGCAGGCAGCCACCTCTAACCTCGAAAGGTTTGTCTTGGCCGAGTAGGTTTGCTTCCCCCACCACCAATTGGGAGATAAAGGATGGGGCATTAGGAAATCTAACATGTCTGTTCTTTGCTTCATTTGCCATTTGTCACAAAAGGGACAATGCCGGGTACCAAAGGTAAACCATCACACTTACGTAGCAGGCAGGTCCTGGCATGCATATGGCCAGCTATGGACATAAGATGTAAAGAAGCTGTCAGATCAAACTTACACAACCACATGCAGACCAGGGACGTCATGAGTGTCCATATGCAAAATAAACTACCGGCCAGTAAATACAAAATGGAAGAAGAATGATTGTTTTTATGATTAACAGACTAACATGCACTGACTGATCGATGCCATACAATGGGGAAAAATCAAAATCATGCCAGTCCCATTCAATGATTGAAGACATACGACAGATATACTATTGTTATGTGTGAACAAAGCATAGATACGGTGAACTGATATAGTCATTACTTTTTAAGCTCCTGAAAACTACGCACGGCATGTCAGCATCTGTGGTTGCTTAAATTTCTACATCATGTGGACCATACTGTCATAGTCAGTAGGGACAGGATATATTACTTCCACAAAACACGTTTTGTTTTTTTACTTGTGATTTTTCCCCATTCATTGTAGAACGGATGAAAAATGCTAAAAGAATTGACATGCTGCAGATTTGGAACGGCTTCAAATCTGCAAGGGAAAAAAAAAAAAATAACAAAGCTCATTCACTTCGCTGGTACAGTAAAACTCAGTGTTTGGAGGAAAAACTGAGCGGAAAAAAATGCAACGTGCAAAACATACTCTAGAACAGGGGTCTCAAACTCAGCCGGGTAAATGGAGCCGCACAGTGAAAAAATTTGAATATGAAGGGCCACATTCTTTGAGGGAGTAGAAAACGTTTTCAGTGATAAAATCATTTAGAAAAAATGTTTTTGTTTTTTTTTTTTACAGGTCTTCTCTTTTACTTACATTTTTGCATGAAACAGCATTTTTAGTGGCCAAATTTTTTTCATTCTTTGTTTTACATTTGTTTTTAAATGTTATGCTTTTTTTTTTTTGCTCTCAATCAGCCCTATACAGTATAGTTTTACAATTAGACTCATATGGTAATTCTGTCCCCAATCATGTAATAATGTCCGCTGTCCTGTAGTAATGTTCCCATCATGGGCCCACCTTATAGTAATGTCCCCATCCTGGGCCCACCTTTAGGCTGTGTGCCCACGATGTGTTTTTGGTGCGTATTTGCAGCGCGTAAACGCTCCAGAAACGCATTGCACATCTTATCCCATGACTTCCTATGACATTCTGCAAGTTCTGTGCACATGGTCAGAATTTTTTCTGCGCAGGTTTTACTCGCAGAAAAAATACAGACATGACCAATTCTTGTGCGTTTCTGCATGCGTATTTGCCTATACAATGCATTGGAAAAACGCATGGCAAATACGCATGCAAAAACGCTTCAAAAACGCATGGAAAAACCGCAAGCGTTTTTCTGCCAAGGAGATGCAGAAATGCTCAGGAAATTTTCTGCTTCATTTCTGCATCGTGGGCACATAGCCCACGCACATTCAGTTGAATGGACGCACATTCAGTTGAAAAGAAGAGCTGACTCGTTGGACGCGATTGTCTCAAGAGCCCAAGAGCCGCACAACAGAGCCTCAGGGGCCGCATGCGGCCCTCAGGCAGCGTGTTTGAGACCCCTGCTCTAGAAAGTTACGTGCACAATTTTTTGAAGAAGTAGAAGGATCTGCATAGAGATGCCCCTGAAAAAGCGCTTCAAAAATGCTAAATAGAATGAACATATGCACTGCAATGTAAAAACGACTTGCCGTGTACATGTTCAGTCTTTTTGCGTTTCTTTCCAGGGGTTCATACTCATTTGCAAGAAAAACCGACGAGTGCAATCCGATAAAAAAAAATCAGATTGCACTCTGACCAATGCTAATCTATGAGTTACAGCTTTTCTGCGATTTTTTTCTGAGCTGAAATCGGACTGAGAATAAAAAATCGAAACATGCTGTGTATCTCGGACGATACTCACCAATGCAAGTCAATGGGTGCGAGAAAAAAAAAGGACGACTTACAGACCATCTCTAAATCATTAAGATTTTGAGGCTGTCACTTGGCAACTCGGAGCTTCAACTCCCTCCATAAGTTTTCTATGCGATTAAGGTCTGGATACTGGCTAGGCCACTCCATGAACTTAATGTGCTTCTTTTTGAGCCACTCCTTTGTTGCCTTGGCTGTATGTTTTGGGTCATTGTCTTGCTGGAAGACCCAGCCATGACCCATTTTTAATGTCCTGGCGGAGGGAAGGAGGTTGTCACTCAGGATTTTACGGTACATGGCTCCATCCATTCTCCCACTGATGCGGTGAAGTAGTCCTGTACCCTTCGCAGAGAAACACCCAAAACAATGTTTCCACCTCCATGCTTGACAGTGGGGACAGTGTTGTTTGGGTAATAGGAAGCATTTCTCTTCCTCCAAACACGATGAGTTGAGTTATTGCCAAAGAGCTCATATTTTTGTCTCATCTGACCACAGCACCTTCTCACAATAACTCACAGAATCATCCAGGTGTTCACTGGCAAACTTCAGACGGGCCTGCACATGTGCCTTCTTGAGCAGGGGGATCTTGCGGGCACTGCAGGATTTTAAACCTTTAAGGCGTAATGTGTTACCAATGGTTTTCTTGGTGACTGTGGTCCCAGCTGCCTTAAGATCATTAACAAGTTCCCCCCGTGTAGTTTTAGGCTTATCTCTCACCTTCCTCATGATCAAGGATATCCCACAAGGTGAGATTTTGCATGGTGCCCCAGATCGATGTCAATTGACAGTCATTTTGTATTTCTTCCATTTTCTTACTATTTCACCAACAGTTGTCTCCTTCTCACCCAGCGTCTTACTTATGGTTTTGTAGCCCATTCCAGCTTTGTGCAGGTCTATGATCTTGTCCCTGACATTCTTAGAAAGCTCTTTGGTCTTGCCCATGTTGTAGAGGTTAGAGTCTGACTGATTAATTGAGTTTGTGGACAGGAGTCTTTTATACAGGTGACTATGTAAGACAGCTGTCTTTAATACAGGTAACGAGTTGATTAGGAGCATCTAACTGGTCTGTAGGAGCCAGAACTCATAATGGTTTGTACGGGATCAAATACTTATTTCTCACTGCAAAATGTAAATAAATTTATCTAATTTATACAATGTGACTTTCTTTTGAATATTCTATCTCTCAATGTTAAAATTATAGACTATTCATGTCTTTGTCAGTGGGCAAACTTACAAAACTATAATATTATATATATGTACAGTTAGGTCCATATATATTTGGACAGAGACAACATTTTTCTAATTTTGGTTCTAGACATTACCACAATGAATTTTAAACAAAACAATTCAGATGTAGTTGAAGTTCAGACTTTCAGCTTTAATTTGAGGGTATCCACATTAAAATTGGATGAAGGGTTTAGGAGTTTCAGCTCCTTAACATGTGCCACCCTGTTTTTAAAGGGACCAAAAGTAATTGGACAATTGACTCCAAGGCTATTTCATGGACAGGTGTGGACAATCCCTTCGTTATGTCATTCTCAATTAAGCAGATAAAAGGCCTGGAGTTGATTTGAGGTGTGGTGCTTGCATTTGGAAGGTTTTGGTGTGAAATAAACATGCGGTCAAAGGAGCTCTCCATGCAGGTGAAACAAGCCATCCTTAAGCTGCAAAAACAGAAAAAACCCATCTAATGTCTAGAACCAAAATTAGAAAAATGTTGTCTCTGTCCAAATATATATGGACCTATATATATATATATATATATATATATATATATACACATACATACATGTACAGCGTCTAAAAGACGTTGTTGCACAAATCCAAACGTCAAAGAGCAAGAAATACTTTAAGGGGTTGTCCAGCCTTGGGCTACAAGTCCATAGTCACTACGTGACTGCAGACTTCTGAATCACATCACGCGCACTGTGAGAATTCTCTGGTTCTGGTGCCAGGAGCGGGTGGTTATGTGGCCACAAGTATACAATCTGCATACTTCCGGTCACATTCCAACTAAACTTGTCCAGCCTCCATCAATACACTTAAAGAAGTTGTCCACTACTTTTTCATTGATGCCCTATCTGTAGGATAGGGCATCAATGTTTTATCGGCCAGGGTCCCACCGATCAGCTGTTATCGGTGCTGGCGGCCGCAAGTACTTAAGTGCGGTGCTTGGCTGTCCATCTGTAGTGGCCGCCGCAGGGTGCTATACATCCGTCTCCCACTGAATTGAATAGGAGGCGGATGGGCAGTACCCCGTGGCGGGCACTAGATATGGACACCCAAGCACCGTACACAAGTACTTCCTGCCGGCACCGATAACACGGATCAGCGGGGGTGCCGGGTGCAGGACCCCGGCCAATCAAACATTGATGCCCTATCCAGATAGGGCATCAATGAAAAAGTAGCAGACAACCTCTAAGTGAGGCTGCGTCCATCTAGTCGGCACATTAACACATGTATGCAAATCACAGTGTCCTTGTGGTCACTCTCCTGCTGCCAGCACCGGAGAATCCTCACATTGCACAGTGCGCGGGATGTGAGGACTCACAAGTCTGCAGCCAGAGTGACTGCTGACTTGAAGCCCAGGGCTGGACAACCCCTTTAAGGTGAAAATTATATGGTTCTGTAGACTGGGCTAAGTAATACAAGTTCTAAATAGGTCAAGATCATGAACAAAAAGCCACAGACCCCCATCCTTCCTCCTCCTACACACAATTCCCCAAAAAACACAGTTTGAAGTGTGTTTTATATTTTGGACAGTAACATCAAGCTGCAGTGATTTTTTGCAAGAAAAAAATTAAACTTGAAAAGTGTGCTTTACTAAAAAACACTTTGTAACACCATTCTAACAGCACTTAACAAATACCATACATTTTTAATGGATCCATTGTAAATATTACATAGGTATATATGTATATTAGATCTTACTATTTATTACATTGTGGATCTAAGAAGCGGATGTCAACTGAATGTCCAAAACGGAGTTACGACACAATGCTGAGAAAAAGAAAAAAAAAAAAAGATACTTATACTCGTGTGACGTTAGTAATATTAATATATAGATCTAGGCCTAAATATTGCATTTACTACTTTTTGCTTCCCTAGACCTTTCTTGCCAACCATTTGGCAAATCCCATGGGCGTAGCCGAAGCCTCTCTGAAATCAGCGAATTCTTATGCAAAATGTCAGAATGCTCGGTTATCAGACAAAGCCCTGGCATCCAATTGTATATTCAGGGCTTTGAGAAATGGTGCATGGCCTGTAAAAAAAGAAAAAAAGAAGACATCTGGCAGTAAAAATAGGCAACCATGTTCTGGGTCTGGAACATCGTCCATGGCAACCAATCGCAGTCGAGGTTTCAATTCTGAAAAGCAGTTTAACAAAATGGAACCAGAGTTCTGATTGGTTGTCCTGGGCAACAAGGACGGATTTCCTGTTATCTTTGAGAAATGAGGCCTAATAATATACCAGTAATCATAGATGAAAAGTTTCCATTTTCACCTTCAATCCGGTATCAATTGGAGCTGATAAGAGCTGGAATATCAGATTACAATTGCATAGCATAACAAACTCTTGTAAAAATTACTAGATCTGTTTCCATATTCAGAGGATTTTTTTTAAATTTTTGTCAATTATAAAGCTAAACTGAGCTAGAAAACTGCAGTGGATTATCAGTCATTATGAAATGCTTACATACATTTTTTCACTGAATTCTCCTGAGCTTTGAAGTTTTGAAAAAAAAAAAAACCCACACCATAAAATAACACATGTCTAGCAAATCCCTCAGTCATGAAAATGTACCACGTTACCACCGTGGGGTTAGTTCACATTGTTTTTCTTCCACATCCTGAGGCGAATGAGAGCTCCTCCGCTAGGAAATGGCGTGTTATGATTTGTAGTTAATTAAACAATGCCAGGAGAAGAGAGGAACACAGAGAACACAATCTACAGCTGTGCTAACCAGAAACCTCCAGAATGTCCTAAAAATACAGTACAACACCATTAAGATATTCGGGAACAAAGGAACTACAACTTTAGAGGGCAACCATATCCACAACCGAGAGGATGGTGGGAGGAACATGAGTCGCTCATCACCCAAAAGTATAGTGGGAATATAAAAACTTACACATAATAAAGTATAGGTTGTCCAGTCAAAAAAAGTTATCACCCATCCCTACCATAGCCAATAACTTAGTGATCGGAACGGGTCCGACCGCTGGAATCCGAACCAATCTGCAAAGTGAGGAACTTTTGCTCCCCTTAGAATGGAGACACAAGATTGATCGCTGTTCCACTCATTCTCCATGAGAATGTGACGCGCCCCTGGGCCTTCTGTGTCGTGCGGCATCGCGTGCACGCCTCTAGTGACCCTAGTGGACCTACGAAGCTGGTTGACTGGTCCTGAGCTACAGGGTATAGGAGCTGTCAAGGGTAAACTGGGCAGCCGTCTACGGACCCTTTGGCTCACTAGGGGTATGGCAGGCTCACTATAAGCAGAGGGTTGATTCTCCGGGTCTGCTTGTGTAGGGTCTTCTGCCTCCTGGACCGGCTGTTCTTCCAGTTCTACCTGTGTCTCCGTAGGCACTTGGGATGCTGGTTGGAGGAACGTGAGGACGGGTACCACAACAGCACCATTGACTTGAGTCCAAGACCGAGGGAAGTCTCCGAGCACAGTACTAACCATATCTTCCCTTTCCTCTACGGGTCGAGGGTCCTCTTGTTCCTCTTCAGGGTTCCGTAGCTGTTCGGGACACTTCTTTAGGTGATCCCGGGATACAATGGCTGTGGTTTCCCCTCCGTCTTTACTGATTGTACAGATCTTCGGGTTGTCGTGGCTTGAGGGCAGTACGGTGTACGGGTCCTTCTCCCACTGGTCGTCCAACTTGTGGAGCCGTCTTTTCCTCTTCAAGACCTGCTCTCCGGGCACCAGGGGAACAGCGGGAGCATACTGGTTGTAAGTTTTCTCTTGTCTTTCCCTAGCTTGACAGAGACTTCGCTCCACGCTCTCCTGTACTTTCCGGTACTGCTGCTGCCTCTCTGTGTCCCAGTCTGCTTCTGGTGAAGTGTCCTCGGGTGTCAGGACTCCCATCTCCAGGTCAACAGGTAGCTTACCAGGTCTTGCCCTCATCAGGTAAGCCGGGGTACAGTTAGTGGAACCTACCGGGATGTGGTTGTATAGGTCCACCAGATCAGGCAGTTTCTCAGGCCACAGACTGCGTTCTTCCAGGGGCAATGTTTTTAGAAGATCTATCACCACCTGGTTCATTTTCTCACAAAGTCCATTAGTTTGCGGATGATAGGGTGTCGTCCTTATCTTCCGGCAGCCATACAGAGTGCAGAATTCTTGGAAGACCTCCGCTTCAAAGGCAGGTCCCTGATCCGTCAACACTTGGTCCGGGTACCCGTGTGGACGGCAGAAATGCTGCTGGAAGGCTCTAGCTGCTGTTCGAGCTGTTAAGTCCTTGACGGGGACGACAACCAAGAACCGGGAGTAGTGATCCACGATGGTTAGTGCGTAGACGTAGCCACTTCTGCTTGGGGTCAGTTTTACATGATCCAAGGCTACCAGTTCCAACGGCTGCCGGGTGACGATGGACTGCAGGGGAGTCTTCTGGCTGGCACGGTCCTTCCTTCTTAGGTTGCACGGGCCACAGTCTCTGCACCACCTCTCGATGGTTCCTCTCATGCCCACCCAATGGAACCGCCCGCGCAGCAAGAACTCCAGCTTCTTCCATCCGAAGTGCCCAGCTCCGTCGTGGTATGCCTCCATCACCATAGCTGCGTCTCTTCTTGGCACCACTACTTGCCAGATTAATTCATGCGTCCGGGAGTTAACCATTCTGTGGCACAACTTCCCCTTGTAAAGGAACAGTCGACTCTTCTCAGCCCACAGTTGCTTGGCTTCCTCCGGAGCGTCTGGGTCAAGGCGTGCATCTGGCCGAGTCAGCATCTCCTTTACCAGTCGGACGGTAAGGTCACTGTCTTGCGTCTCCGCCCAGTTGTAATGAGGTAAAGGGTTGAACGTAGCGGATTTACTCCTTACACGGTGGGAATACTGGATAGTCCCATGACGGTGGAATGCGGGGAGTTCAACTTCTTCCAGTCCCTCTGAGTCTTCCCCTACGTCCGGTAGATTTGGCATCCTGGACAGGGCGTCCGCGTTGGTATTGGAGCGTCCTGCCCGGTATTTGATTGTAAACTCATAGTTGGACAAACGGGCCATCCATCTCTGCTCTAGGGCACCGAGTCTTGCTGTGTCCAGGTGTGTCAACGGGTTGTTATCCGTGTACACAGTGAACCGGGAAGAAGCGAGGTAGTGCTTAAAGCGTTCGGTGACTGCCCACACCACTGCCAGGAACTCTAGCTTAAATGAGCTGTAATTTTCAGGGTTTCTTTTGGTGGGTCGCAGTTTTCGGCTGGCGTAAGCAATTACCCGTTCTTTCCCCTGCTGAATCTGGGACAGTACGGCTCCTAGCCCGATGTTACTGGCGTCGGTGTAGAGGATAAAGGGCTGGCTATAATCAGGGTATGCCAGGATTTCATCCCCCGTGAGGGCCATCTTCAGCTGGCGAAAGGACTCTTCTTCCAGCTTCTCCCATCTGAAGGGTGGCTTCTGGTTCTTGGCCTTCCTGGACTGGCCTATCAGGAGGTCCTGCATAGGAGCTGCCTTTCTGGTGAAACCGGGAATAAACCTTCGGTAGTAGCCTACCAACCCGAGGAACTGCCTCACTTCCTTTACGCTGGAGGGGCTTGGCCATTCCTTAATTGCGGTGATCTTATCAGGGTCGGGAGCCACTCCGTCAGCACTCACCACGTGTCCCAGGTACTGCACCTTTGGCTTCAGGAGGTGACACTTAGAGGGTTTCACCTTCAGGCCATAACTTGCCAGGGCTTCGAACACTTCCGCCAGGTGTTTCAGGTGGTCCTCATAAGTCTTGGAATATACGATGACATCGTCCAGGTACAGCAGGACCGTCTCGAAGTTTCTGTGTCCCAGACAGCACTCCATTAATCGTTGGAAGGTTCCTGGTGCATTGCAGAGTCCGAACGGCATACAAGTAAACTCGCTAAGTCCCATCGGGGTGGTGAATGCGGTCTTCTCCCGGTCCGCCTCTGCTACAGGAACCTGCCAGTACCCGCTAGTGAGATCCAAGGTAGAGAAGAAGTTAGCAGATTTTAAGCAGCCAAAGACTCCTCTATCCTTGGTAAGGGGTACGCATCCTTGTGTGTGATTCGGTTGATTTTCCGGTAATCTACACACATTCTCATGGTGTTGTCTTTCTTTTTGACTAAGACTAGTGGGGCTGCCCAGGGGCTACAGCTATCCTTGATTACCCCAGCCTCCTTCATGTCTCTAAGCATCCCCTTGGCGTGTTGGTAGTGCGCAGGGGGTACGGGTCGATACCTCTCTTTTATGGGAGGATGGTCTCCCGTGGGGATGTGGTGTTCCACCCCCTTGACTCGCCCGAAGTGTAACGGGTGTTTACTAAACACTCTCGTACTCTTGAACCACCCGATAGACTCCCTGTTTCTGATGGGAGGGAGTGGAGTCAGTACCCAAATGTAGTTGCTGACACCAATCCTCCATTATTTTCTTAGAGCCGTTACCTTCCTCCGGGTGAGATGGAGGCAAGGGTTCCACAGACTGTATAGAATTTTGGTTGATGGTGTATAATTTGGCTAGCGTGGCATACCGGGGTAGGTACACTTCCCGCTTCCCGATATTTATTATGCGAACGGGCACCCTCCCATGGCGTACATCAACCACCCCCCGGGCTGTCAAAATGGTGGGCCTACTGTCTGAATAGGCTGGTTCTACCATTGCTTGGTAATCTCTACCTCTCAGACCAATAGCTGCCCGACACCAAATCATCATTTCACTTTTCGGGGGCATGGCAATAGGGAAAGGGTCACACATTCTTACGCTACCAATCTCACCGCCGGAGAGTTCCACCTGTTGCCGTCGCATCAGTGCCCGGATCTCTTTCTGGAGCACTCGCTGCTGGCCGGAGCTGGCGTTCTTGGCAACCTGCTGTAAAATGAAAATCACCTCTGCAAGACAATTTTCAATCACATTAGTTCCTAGAGTTATCTTTGGGTGACTCTCACGCTTCTCAATGTCTACAATGATCAGTCCCTGTGCTGCCAGTTCGACTCTACCGATTTTAATGGTCATCTCTTTAAATCCGATCTGCGGCACGGGTTGACCATTGCTGGCGATGATACTCAAGTCGTCGTCAGGGTAGCGGGTTATATCCGAGTCATTCCAGTACTGCTTGAAGAGCACGTACGGGATGGTGGTGACCTGTGACCCGGTGTCAAGTAGGGCACTCATAGGAATGCCATCCAGTACCACAGGCAAGACTGGACGTCCTCCCACATATCTGTCGCGCCAGTTCGATGGGCCTGGTGATCTTTTTCCTGGGGGTTGGCCCTCTACCCCAGGTTGTGCCAGTTTAAAGGACAGTACCTTGCCATATGTCCGGGTTGATTGCAGCGGCGGCAGATGGGTTGTCCGTCCTCGTTGTATCGGTCGCTGGGTCTTCCTCTGGCCGGTGGGGTCCTCCTTGGTCGGCGCCACGGGATGTCCTCCGGTCCGGATGCCAGCTGGATCTTCCCTGGAGTGGAAACCTGTAAAGACTGCACAGTTCGGGTTAGCGCAGCAACGCTTTTAGCTAGCTCTTGGACCTGATGGTGCAGGTCTGGAGCCGGGTCATTGTTCAAAGCCTGCGCATCAGCCCCCACAGGCCCTGCCGACAAGGGCGCCGCCTCCTGGTGGTAAGTGATAGCTGGGCGCCTGTGGGTCACAACGCCACCCGGTGCCGGTTCTCGGAGCACCCGGATGGCTCTGTCCTTGAACTGTGCAAAGTCCAGATGAGGATCCTGTAAGGCTATGGCCCGCAACTGGGTTCGGTGGACATTGCAATATAGTCCCTCTATAAATTGTTCGGTCAACAGCCTGTCCTCGTTTCCCACGCTGTCGGGGTCGGTCTCCTTAATGGCTCTCAGGGCCTCTTGTAGGTTTAGTGCATAGTCCCTTATACTCTCATGTGCTCGCTGCTTGCACCCATAGAATTTAAGCTTAATCTCGGCTGAGGTGCGGGTATCAAAGGTGTCCCTCAGCCGGGTTAGTATCCCTGCGACAGTCCTCCTCCCAGGTGGCCAGGACTTTACCTCCCTTTGGGCTGCCCCGGTTAGTTGGGCCACCAGGATGCTCACTTTTTGCTCTTCTGTGAGGGGGTACACCTGGAAGAGGCTATCCAGCTTTTCTCTAAAGTCATTCAGGGTATGTGACTCCCCTGAGTATTGGGGTAGCCAGGCTGCTCCCGGGATATAGGGCATGGTGAAAGGCATGACTGCAGCAGCGCTGGCGCTGGCGGGGGTTGAGGCAGTGAAGCTCTCCTCCGTATCCGACATCTTCCTCCCCCCCAGTGGACCGTGGCCTACCTTGCGATGATCCTCTTCCGTAGGCCGCGGCTCCGCAGTGGATCGTCAGGGTCGAGGACCTTCCGTCGCGCTCCTGTGACGTCGGCGTCTGCTGGGCTCCTTCCAGGACCTTACGCAACATCCGGACGTGAGGCGGGGCTTCAGTTCTCGCGCGCCTTCGGAGTCCACGCCCCTCTTCTTCCCGCGCGGCGTCTTCAAGATGGCGTCCAACGGCGGGAAAACTCCACGGATGGCGGGAAGAAGGCAGAAGATGGCGCCGGATGGCGGGAAAACTTCACTACTGGTAAGTTTGAACAGTCTTTTTCAGGCACGCAGTACCCGGTGGTTGCGGGCACGAAATCCTGTCGACTACGCCAAAAGTTGACGCGCCCCTGGGCCTTCTGTGTCGTGCGGCATCGCGTGCACGGGGGCTTACCCGGAGCCGGATCAGATGGGGGTAGTAGTCTCGTGGCGGAACCCGGTCCGTGCCCAGGGAGTCAAACTAAGTGGCGAGTCTATTAGCAGTAGATGTTGGATGACTACGCCACCCGTTGAATGCAGCTTTGGAGCTGCCGCTGCAGGGCAGACCGCTGAGGCCGGTGGAAGGATGGTGCAGCGGGGATGGTATAACCCCCAACGGGAGGGGTATGGCCTCAGGGCAGCCGACGTGGATGATGGGGGTAGCAGGAACCACTCAGAGACGATGCGTGTAGTTCAGGGTCTTTACTGGTGACAAAGATAGACCCTCCCGGAGTACTTGCTAGCGATCGGGGCCTGGTCAGTCCTTGAGCAGATGGGATCTCCCCTGGCCAGGCGGAGTTGTAGGCCTTCCCAGCTAACTGTACTCTTCTGGCTACCTTGCTAGAGGCGGGTAAAAGTAGCCCACGTCCCTGAGTGTACCGTGTGGTGCTCACCCGTATGGCCGGTGACTCGGGGCCTTCTAATGGCTTCCGCTCCACGATGGCGGTGCTGGTCCCACGCGTGTGACCGTGCCTTCGGGTTTCTGGGTCAGAGGACCTGCAATCCCCTGCCGGTCGGTTTCTGCTGCTGGGTAAGGATTAGTCCCCACAGCCTCGGACTCCGGGTCCGGTGATAACTTCTCAGTCAGGGCGAGCTCTACAGCTGCCAGCCCCTGACTCCTTGTAGCACTGCTCCCACAGAGCTCCTGTTGTTTCTTCCTATGCTGCTTCTCTTCTCTACTCTTGTTCGCTCTCTCTCTCTCGACCCTGCCTCAGCCCCAGGTTTATATAGGGGAAGTTCTTCCCCTCCCAGGACTGGGCAGGAGGTGTGGCATGCATAAGATCCCTGACCAAGAGACCTCCCACCTGCTCTCAGACATAATATTGCTATTATTGTGGAGACCAGACCCCTGGGGTGCCACAAATGCGCTGCACTCGACTTTTTCTAGCAGTCCCACAGAGAATAAATGGAGCAATGGTCGGGGGTCCTATCTGCCAAGCCTTTTCGAAAAAGTACAGAGTTAAGGATATGCAAATTGTCTCTTCAGAAAGGAAGAGGACCAGAACTCTAGTGTCACCTAGAGGAAGTAGCAATCCTAAAAGTCAATAGTGACCCTTTAACGAGCCTTGTCACATTACTTAGGATATAAGCCACATAAGGCTCGTTAAAGGGTCACCATTGACTTTTAGGATTGCTACTTCTTGTAGGTGGAACTAGAGTTCTGGTCCTCTACCTCTCTGAAGAGACAATTTGCATATTTCCCAGAGGAGCATTGTGGCTTTAAAAGTTTCTTCACAATGACATGCTTAACATGTCACTCTCCGCAAGGAGAAATATTACCCCTTAGATACCATTTGACGCCTCTCACCCAGCCAAACCAGAACTCACACTTTGCACTGATGAGGGACAGTACCCTGAAACAGTGTCTGCAAATTGAGTTTCTGGCTTATATCTTAAGTCATGTGATAAGGCTCGTTAAAAGGTCACTATTGACTTTTAGAATTGCTAATTCCTGTAGGTGGCACTAGAGTTCTGGTCCTCTTCCTCTCTGAAGAGACAATTTGCATATTTCCTAGAGGAGCATTGCGGCTTTAAAAGTCTCCTCCTCATGACATGCTTAACATGACGCTCTCCGCAAGGTGAAATCTTACCCCTTAGATAAAGTTAAGGCTAAAAATTACTTATATTGCTGATTGGGGCAGGTCCCAGTGGTTGTACCCCAACTGATCAGTAAGTTAACACCCATCTTGTGGATAGGCGATACCTTGTTTTCTCTGGACAAGACTGATGGACGAAAAGAAAGTGTAAATCTTCTAATGGAGATGCTTCAAACTAGCCACGGTCCAATCAGAAGGCTGCAATAGAGACTTCAAGAAAAAATATATATAGAAAAAACTCTGAATGGTTATGTGTACACAGAACTCATTTTGCTGGGCAGAATTTCCAAGTTTTTGAAAAGTATTTGAAGAGTTTCCCCTCAGCATCTTCTTAGTTTTTGGTCTAAAAACTTAGTTGGAAAACTGTGCACATGACCTATAAATACTTGAAAAACTGAAAAACTCTTTAAAATAGTTACAGGAAATTAAAAGCTCCTCAAGGGAGGAGCATTTCCTGACACTATTGTATTTCCACTAAAACACTCACTGTTTTTGAGCACCTCAAAAATAAAATAAAATAAGAAAAAGAACTCTGCGTGCACATACACTTACGTTATGTGCACACAACATTTTTTATTCAAGTATTACTATCAGAGTTTTGGGTTGGCTTGTTTTTTTTTGTTTTTTTTTAAGAGGAAGATATTTCAGGAAACACCAGCATTTAGCTTTTTTCCCCTGTTCATTTCCCGAGTGCTTTTACAATTTTTTCTTGTTTGCCGTTTTTCAAGCGTTCTTTTTTGTTTTGTTTTTTACTGCCATTGTCTAATTTTTTTTTTTTTTTTTTTTTTTTTTTTTAAAAGCCATTCAACAATGAAGAAACCTCTGGTGGTTTTACCAGCAAAAACCGTCAAAATGATCAAAAAGACGCCTGAACTTTCCCATTGACTTGTACTGTAAAATATAGGGCATATTCCGAAAAAAAACGCTTCGCTCACTTTACCCTCTTGGCATCTTTGAACACCTGAAACAGTTAAAAAACACTCAAGAGTCTGAACGTATAACTGCTAGTGCTTTTTTAATATAAATATGATCATTCTTTGGAGAGTTCAGTTAAGGGGAAAGACATTTCGGAGTGGACCCATTGGAAATATGTGCACATTCCCCTACACATTAAGTTCTATCGCTGCAGGTCTTTGGGGACAAAATACTACGAGGTTGTGAAAAGAAGAGAAGTGGATCTAAAATGTCTGATGGTGCCAAACTTAAGGATCCATCTTGATAAATTGGCTCTTTTTGCTCCACTTCCTTCCAAACCGATATATCCTACAACTATTGATAAATCTCTCCATGTGTTCGTTGTAAAATGACTCTGCTCTGCCACATCTGTGCGTGTAATAGAGCGGTGAAGCCCCTGGAAAGGTTTTAATACGGCCAATGATGAGACAGATATACAGCGGGGATCCCCGGAGATGCGGATCAGATTACTCTGCAAATCCACAGTTGTTTCCACATTCCACATCCTAAAAGATACCAGGCGAGCAACCGTCAGGGGAATACGTGTAGATCTTACGCATGGTAAAAGCTAACAAGCATGTGTCATATGTGAGTGCAGAAAGCGTACAGATGGAGCAGATTTTATTGTAGTAAATGGGCCCCATTACCATGGAGGATCCTTATCTGACAGTAAATCTCTTCTCCCAAGATGCGGGACAAATAAATATTAATAAATCCATAGAAACATGTTGATGCAATCTCCTACATTTGATATACACAAATTTACTTTTTTACGGCATTATGTATATTTTTACTGCGTACGATCTCCAATGAACGAGGGGACCACAACACAACACTTCATACGGTAGACCAACATTTCCAATACCAACGCACTTGCTTAGTTCTACTTGGAACTGCCGTAGCTGTGAATGGAGAGAGTTGGAGGCCTTCTCTCCCACCACTGTGGTCAGGGCAAGAGTCAGATTGTGTGGTTTCGGGGCCCAAGTTTTGGCGAGAGATTTTGGCCCCAGAGTTGGGACCTACATAGTGTCAGACTGAGGAACATTGGGAGAGAGCTTGATTCTGAGGGCCCACCTTTCATCTATACAAAACCAATGCATTATTATTAGGGATGGGCAGACTGGTGGAAGTTCGGGTACTGTTCTGGTACCTGACCCAAACTTTTGAGAAAGTTCGGTTCGTGTACCAGAATAGTACCCAAACTTCCACCAGTACCCCATTGAAAATAATGGAGACCCGAACTGGTAAGAAAAGTAAAGAAAATCTCGCCCTCTCTCAAACTTCGAACACAGCACCGGACCTTCAGGGGAAAGTCCGTATTCGGCATACAGGCCCGAACATTGACTGTCCAGTACGAACACCAAACATTTCTGTTCAGTTTTTCCCATCTCTAATGATCATTAAAAAGGTCTTTCGGAACTGAACTAATTTTCATCAGGCACTGTATCAAGTGGTATAGCCGTAAGCCCCCGGCCCCACTATCAGTATTTGGTCTGTATTTTTTCTCAGGAGTGGGAGCCAAAACCAGGAGTGGGTGATGAATGCAGAATTGGTGACTTATTTCTATTATACCTTTTCTCTGATTGTTCCTCACCTGATTTGGCTCCCACTCCCGAGAAAAAATACTGACCGAATACTGACCAAATACTGATAGTGGGGCCGTTGCCTAAGACACACAGTGTTAGGATTCGGCTCTGCTTGCTGATTCGATCAGTTATCACATGATTGCTCAGATACCATTGAAATCCAGATGGTGGCACCATCTCCTCTCTCACTCAAGAGCCCCATAGATTGTGCAAGGTCTGCAATATAGACTTTCCTGAAGGATAAGCCAGGGCCCACCGGAGGATTCTCCTGGTCTCCGATGGGCCAGTCCTACCCTGGACCCACATCTTTTAGACATTTGTGGTATTTCTCCTTCAATAACTGAGATGCAGTACCAAGGACGGCCATTCCACAATATAAACGGAGCTGTGCTGTCCCAGCTCTTTACATCCGGCCGCCGTTGAAGCTGCGAATAGCCAATAAGTGGAAGTTCTGAGTGGCTGACCCGCACTGATCCAATACGGACAACCTATGCGAAGGATAAGTCATCGATTTATAATGCCTAGACAGTCCCTTTAAGAGAATATAAGTCAATTAAAGTCAATATTAATATTGCCGAACAGTTCAGAATGACTTTTCGCGGCTGCAGATTACACTGGTCACAGATTGTACCCATCCTTCGTACAAGTTCAGCCAATAGGAAACATTATTAAATAATTTCATAAAAACTATATATTGTAAAGGAAGAGAGATTTGTTAATACAGGGCAACTGGAACAAAGGTGTCCAGACGCGTGCATGGCCCACACTACACGATGGACTGACCGCAGTGTATTAGATACAGGTGCAGATAAAAATAGACAAAATAAAACTGGTGCAACCATTGTCAGCTGCTTAGCTACTACGCCCCCATTAAACACCCCCCCCCCCTAATTCTGTCTTACTTGTCATAGAAGTCTCTTACTGGTTACTGTACATTGTGACATTAACAGGATTTCGAAGACAAAAATTAGATAGGGCAGAAGTCATGCAGTATCTTCATGCCAGCACTACTCTTATTAATGTCATCCAAGTAACAATAGTGCTGGCATGCAGCCAGTGCGTTCTTTTTGTTTTTCGTCTCTTTAACTGAAAGTTAAGGCTGAGGCAATATGGCAATTTTGGTCTCAACACAGATTCTGCTGCCGCAGCATAATACAGGAGAACGGAGTCTCATTGCAACCCACAAGATACCACACGAACCAGTCGCACAGCCGATGCCAGTTTGATGATTTTCAGCTTGGTGCAATATTTTGCAGGTCGCACGGCATCTCCATTTATCTGCAGCATACAGTGATCTTTGGGGTTGTAACCAGCGCCACAGGCAAAGTCACCTGTTGTCCCAGCCGAAATGAATGGATGATTTTGCAGGAGGACAGCTGCTCCATCTGCATAACCACAATTAGATGTGCGATTTTTGGCCGAATCACTTCGCCTGGCCTCGGGGTGCTTTCACATTGCATTTAGGTATCCATTCAGTGGCCCCATCGGATTCAACCGTATGCGCTGACAGGGCCATAGACTATAATGGTGCCGACAGAGGGAACGTGCGCTCAGACTTGCATCATTTTCGGGTGTATAGCCCTACCGGAGGTGGACACCCAGACGCAGTCTACTACGTACTAGTGTACGCCTGAAAATGATGCACGGCAGAAAGCATGTTCCCTCTGCCGGCACCATTATAGTCTATGGCCTCGTCGGTGCTTACGTCCAAATCCCGTTTTGCGGAGGGTTTAGATGTAAGCCCCAACGGGGCCACTGAACAGGTGCCAAAATGCAAAGTGAAAGCGCCCTTACCCTAAAGACCCTCCCACAGATTAGACTTACATCTCCTGAACCTGCCAATATCAACAGGTTTGGATTACAAATAAGCGTGACTGAAGGCCCCTAATAGTTGGGGGACATCCGGCATGTCTGATTTCAGACTAAACGATCCTTCTGATCTCTAAGAGATAAGCAGCTGCCAGAAATGTCTGGCGGCAGCTTTACCCAGGAACACTTACTGCCAGACAATCCGACAGGTTACTGTTCAGCCAACGTCAAGCTAAGGTGGTTGTGGGCCAGGACCCTTCTCCCGGATGCTCTAGGCCGACATTTGGAGTCCCCTGCATCCTTGTACATTGAACGCCATCTACTCCATATACATGCAGTGCCGCATGTTAGCGTCATACACACTTGTGCAGCAAGTCTTGTTCTAGCAGACAATGAGTATTAATATATAATAGTAAATATATAGATCAACCCACATGTTTGGAGGTACAGTAAGATCTCACTAGGAGGACATACGCAGGGCTCTATGCATAAATTATTTTTTTTTTTAATGTATATAATTGTGAAATACATTGAAGTCACTAACTTGACGGCTGAGCGCAAAGTACATGGCAGCAAATCTCTTTCCAATATCACTTTCACCTACTTATCACTGACCGGCTCCTCTCCTACAACCAGGAGGAATGCCGCATTGTGCGGAGTCTTATTACAGAGTCGCCCCCACTGAGAAGGCTGAAAAGTTAAAAATTAATGAGGCTTCACTTACAGAGAGGAGCCCCCCTGCTCCCAGCAGACCCCGCTACAGCACACAAACAATGGGTGACCAAAAAAAGAGCCCACAAGGGGTCAGATCCTAATTTCTGACCTTTAGATAGTGGAGCCAACTGTTTAACATTAACCCTTGCTGCTCCCCCCCCCTCCTCCGCCAAAGGACCTTTTTTAAAAAAAAAAAAGAAGTTAACCCTATAAAAGTGAGATTAAACTGCCAGAGACACACAAAGACTCAACCGCGAGCAGAGGGAAAGTACAATGCATCATAATGTATAGGATTCAATGACTGCTTCTCCCCACAGACAGGAGATAATCAGTACAGGCGCTAATTCCCACTCCGACACCAGTCAGTCCGTGGCCAGATCATCCAGATTATCTACTTATATGGAACTTTTTTGCAACTTTACATTGGTTTCAATTCATTATACTTTTCGCACTTTTCTTCGCAGTAAGTTTTTAAGGTCTTTTTGTTATGGCCTTTGTTCCATTTTGGTTCCAACTTTTTCAGTCTTCATCATTTTTAGGTTTTCCTCATCCAGATATTTTCCCCACTTCAGACTTTTCGAAAAGTTGCAATTTTTTTTGCACTCTAGTGTCCTACCCTAGCACAAAAGCCGTGTTATTGGGGCTTTTTTGCGGAACAATTTACGTGAATAAAGCAAAGGAGAAAAAAAAAGGGCAAAAAGTCGTCTTTATATTAGCGCCAAATCAATCACACAATCATGCGCTATTCTGAAAAACTTGATGCAAAATCCACCGGGGGGGGGGGGGGGTGGGGGACTTAATAAAATAAATAAATAACCCTTCAAACGCTGAATTGGGGCCTGTGTGTTACTGATCCTCGCCATTTTAAAGATCTCCGTTTGCTGTTGGTGAATGAGAATTTATTATTCTTTGCTTATACATATTCCACAACGCTCACAATCTACATTCCCTATCAGTATGTCTTTGGAGGGTGGGAGGAAATCGGAGAACCAGGAGGAAACCCACACAAACACAGGGAGAACATACAAACTCCTTGCAGATGTTGTCCTTGGTGGGATTTGAACCCAGTACCCCAGCTCTGCAAATCAAAAGTCTTAACCACTGAGCCACCATGCACAGTGGTTAGCACACTCAGTAAATTATTTTCCCAGCTGACCTGCACAGGAACTTTTTACCTCTCCTGGTACATAGTAAAGGACTGCAGAGAGACTTGTGACCCTGATCATAAAGCATAGTTCACACTGGATACAATCGCAGCAGTAAACCCCAGCAAGCAGATATCTAAACATTAGAGAAGGACTGAACCACAAAGTCCAGCAGAAAGTTTCAAAAGTGAAGGATTATATGTAATAACCCACCCAAGTCCCACCATAATAACGTCTCATCCCTTCTCGCTCAGTGACTTACAGGATAGTAGTCTGGGGTGACACAGTGGGTACGTTCTCCAGCATCAGATGCATGCATCTCACCGTGGTACGGAAGCAGAGACACCGGCTGGGACAGGAGCTGCTCTGCTGGGGGAAAGCCAATAAAATCCATGCTGCAAAGGCAAAGCACATGCATCGTGCTCTGCAGAGCTCCATGCTGGCCACACTAAGGGGGCGCCGGGAGGGGAGCGGGCAGATATAAAGGAAGGGGAGCCGAGGATACCGGGAGGCAGCGCTAGCGGCACGTCCTCCCCTCGCCCACACAGCTGCACTCTGCGCGGATTGCTGCGGGACTGTACCGAGGAGCGTGTGCGCCGCTGCCACCTAGTGGACGAATGCGGAACTGCACGCGATCTGTGGGCATTCCTGGCAGACACAACTGCTGGCATGCCCATTATAATATAGGATTTCATTCCTCCAGACTGTTGCATTCCGATATATATATAATCTAGGATACTTACTGTAAGTGTCTGCACTGCATGGATTCCCATCATTGCCTTCTATAATGCACAGAAAATGCCAGGCCATGTATTGTGCCAACATGTACCACACTATCCAAGGGCTCATACTGCACACACTAAACTTCACATTTAGTGGAAGGAGAAAGTTGGAGTGGCTTGGCCCACAGTTTTTAACCCCTTTACGTCTTTTTCAGTTTTTCCTTCTCTTCTTCTTCTATAGAGCTATCCCTTTCTTGATTTTTCGTTACATAGCTATTGTCTTTTTGCAGGACGAGTTGTAGTTTTAAAGGACACCATTCATTTTACCATAATATGTACTGAAGAATTTTGGGGGAAAAAAAATCCAGGTTAGGTAAAATGGTGAAAAAAAATGTAATTCCGCAAATTGTTTTTTTGGGGGGTATCATTTTTGCAGTGTTCACTCTGTGGTTAAAAAATGACCTGGCTAGGTAATGCATCAGGGCAGTATTATTATCGTGACCCCAAACTGATAAGATTTTTCTTTTATATTTTAGTGATTAAAAAAAATTAGAACTTTGTAAAACTAATATGCTGTCTGTCGCCATTTTCTGAGAAAAACTTTCTTTTATTACTCTATAGGTAGAGCTGTGAGAGGACTTATTTGCTGTTTTTTTTTAAAGCAGGAGGTGGCTGCGCTGGGTGCGGAATAGAGCTGGAGTGACAGAGGCTTCAGAGCTACCATAGCCATTTGCATATCAGTTCAAACACTGTTGGAGGAATAGACTGGCCATGTAAAGGTGTCATAGGACTTGTCTTTGAAAGAGCTACATGCATATATAAATAGTTTGGTGGGGTGAAATCCTGCTGACAGACTCCCTTTAATAAATGTAGACCTCTATGTCTTGGGCCATGTCATGTATTTTGCCCCTGGTCACTTTACAGTCAACACAGGTAACTTATCTGGTTAATTTCCGTGTGTGCCATCTACATTTTCAGATTCAGGTTGAGGTGATGTCAAGTGTGCCATGTCATAACGCAAACTCAGCAGGTCACATAATACAACCCCTGGCAAAATTTATGGACTCACCGGGCTCAGAGGATGTTCATTCAGTTGTTTAATGTTGTTGAAAAAAAGCAGATCACAGACATGGCACAAAACTAAAGTCATTTCAAATGGCAACTTTAGGGCTTTAAGAAACACAAAAAGAAATCAAGATAAAAAATGTGGTACTCAGTAAGGGTAATTTTTTTTACACCAAGCAGAGGGAAAAAATTATGGAATCACTCAATTCTGAGGAAAAAAAGATGGAATCATGAAAAACAAACACACAAAAGAACTCTCCAATATATTACTGGTATTTTGTTGCACCACCTCTGGCTTTAATAACAGCTTGCAGTCTCTGAGGCATGGACTTAATGAGTGACAAACAGTACTCTTCATCAATCTGGCTCCAACTTTCTCTGATTGCTGTTGCCAGATCAGCTTTGCAGGTTGGAGCCTTGTCATGGACCATTTTCTTCAACTTCCACCAAAGATTTTCAATTGGATTGAGATCCGGACTATTTGCAGGCCATGACATTGACCTTTTGTGTCTTCTTTCAAGGAATGTTTTCACAGTTTTTGCTCTATGGCAGGATGCATTATCATCTTGAAAAATGATGTCATCATCCCCAAACATCCTTTCAATTGATGGGATAAGAAAACTGTCCAAAATATCAACGTAAACTTGGCCATTTATTGAAGATGTAATGACAGCCATCTCCCCAGTGCCTTTACCTGACGTGCAGCCCCATATCATCAATGACTGTGGAAATTTGCATGTTCTCTTCATGCAGTCATCTTTATAAATCTCATTGGGACGGCACCAAACAAAAGTTCCAGCATCATCACCTTGCCCAATGCAGATTCGAGATTCATCACTGAATATGACTTTCATCCAGTCATCCACAGTCCACGATTGCTTTTCCTTAGCCCATTGTAACCTTGTTTTTTTCTGTTTAGGTGTTAATGATGGCTTATGTTTAGCTTTTCTGTATGTAAATTCCATTTCCTTTAGGCGGTTTCTTACAGTTCGGTCCCAGACATTGACTCCAGTTTCCTCCCATTCGTTCCTCATTTGTTTTGTTGTGCATTTCCTGTTTTGGAGACATATTGCTTTAAGTTTCCGGTCTTGACGCTTTGATGGCTTCCTTGGTCTACCAGTATGTTTGCCTTTAACAACCTTCCCATGTTGTTTGTATTTGGTCCAAATTTTAGACACAGCTGACTGTGAACAACCAATATCTATTGCAACATTGCGTGATGATTTACCTTATTTTAAGAGTTTGATAATCCTCTCCTTTGTTTCAATTGACATCTCTCGTGTTGGAGCCATGATTCATGTCAGTCCACTTGGTGCAACAGCTCTCCAAGGTGTGATCACTCCTTTTTAGATGCAGACTAACGAGCAGATCTAATTTGATGCAGGTGTTAGTTTTGGAAATGAAAATTTCCAGGGTGATTCCATAATTTTTTCCTCAGAATTGAGTGATTCCATAATTTTTTCCCTCTGATTGGTCTGAAAAAAATTACCCTTACTGAGTACCACATTTTTAAGCTTGATTTCTTTTAGTGTTTCTTAAAGCCCTTTGAAATGACTTTAGTTTTGTGCCATGTCTGTGATCTGCTTTTTTTCAACAACATTAAACAACTGAATGAACATCCTCCGAGCCTGGTGATTCCATAATTTTTGCCAGGGGTTGTATAAGAAGCATGCAGCCTTCACAATAGATGTGGGCAAAGGTGCAGTAAGTCACTGGAATTGTGCGGCACCTTACCTGGGAAGAACTATAGGGGGTATAGAGAAACGGTCCTCACTAAAGTCTCTAATGATCTACTAACAGTAAAATCTAATGGTCACTACTCCCTGCTGAATCTCTGCAGCATTTGACACTGTGGTTCACCAGCTCCTCTCCTCTATTCTCCGCTCTATTGGCCTCAAGGACACAATTCTCTCCTGGTTCTCCTCCTACCTCTCTGACAGCTCCTTCACTCTATCTCTTGCTGGCTCTTACTCCTCTACTCGTCCCCTTACTATCGGGGTTCCTCAAGGCTCAGTCCTAGGTCCCCTCCACTTCTCTCGTCTCTATACACTGCTCCTATTGGACAAACAATCAGTAGATTTGGTTTTCAGTATTATCTCTATACTGATAACACCCAATTGTACACCTTGTCTCCTGACATCTCCCCCGCATTACAAAATACCAGTGATTGTCTTTCCGCTGTCTCTAACATCATGTCCTCCCTCTATCTAAAACTGAATCTGAACTTCTCGTGATTCCTCCTTCTACTAACCTACCTATACCTGATATTGCAATTGCCTTGGGTAGTTCAACCATAACTCCAAAACGGCACACTTGCTATCTTGGGGTCATATTTGACACAGAGCTTTCTTTTATTCTCTATATCCGTTCACTCACTCGCTCTTGTCATCTGGATCTTAAAGACATCTCCAGAGTCCAACCTTTTCTCACCTTTGAAACTGCAAAAATTGTTACAGTTGCTCTTATTCATTTTCGTCTGGACTACAATAACTCTCTACTGATCGGTCTCCCTCTAACCAAACTTTCTCCTCTCCAATCCATCCTGAATGCAGCAGCTAGGGTCGTATTTCTGACCAGCTGCTTTATTGATGCCTTTCCCCTGTGCCATTCATTGCACTGGTTATCCATCTGTTGCAGAACATAATATAAACTTATCACTCTAAAGCTCTCCTCAATTCTGCACCACGCTATATCTCCTCACCCTCATCTCTGTCTATCACCCTACTCGTGCTCTCGTCTCCAAACTGATCTAAGACTAACAACCTCCATTATGCAAACCTCGCACCTCCATCTCCAAGACTTCTCTCGTGCTGCTAAAGGTTTCTGGAATGTGCTACCCTCGACAATCTGATTAATACCCAGCCCCAACATTTTTAAGTGTGCTTTAAAACACAAACACACATCTCTATCACCTCACTTCTCTAATCTAACTCTTCCCTGTTCCTCCTTTCTAATTTTTCCTCAGAATCTGGTCCCTCCACATCTTACTGTCAGAATTCCTGTTGTCCTTCTACAGTTTGACCACTAGTTGCTGCTATTGTTCACCGTAATAATTGTTAAATATATAAATTCCATACAATCCGTAAATCATGTCCCGTGGACTTATAGTCAACAGGTACATAAAAACTCCAACCATAGGATGAATAAGGACAAAGAGAAAAAGGAGAGAAGGTGTGAATCTTTGTATTGTAAAAATCATGTATGGATTTATGGTTTAATATTTTATTACACATTTGTGTGTACCATGCATTGACTTCCCCCTTGTTGCACCTACTTCTGGTTCCTGAAAGAAGCTGAGTTTAAAGTTAAAATGTATCATTCATACGATTAAAATATTTCAATTGCACACCTTCTCTCCTTTTTCTCTTTGTCCTTATTCACCGTAATAATTGTGTTGCAATCCCACTCCTTACCATTGGGGGCTGCTGTTGTGTTCTGCAATTGCCCTTTTTTAAGATGTTAAATTCTGAACTTGTCATCTTGTTTCCTGTTTGGACCTACTTAAAGCAGCATGGATCTCTCACTTATTGCTTGAGTATTGTGTCTAGCTGTTAGCTTAGCTTCAGTCTCCAGCTCCTGAATATTCTTACCCAGACTGTTCTAATTCTTCTGCAGAATGTTTCCTACAACTCCTTGCTATCTCCAAGAACTTCTACTACTGCTTGCTGTTACTGCACATGCTCCTTTGGCCAGTGGTTTCCAGCAGTACAACGCCAGTATCGTAATACCTCCATGCAACCAACAGCACTTGGTAACTGTGCTTGGACATATACTGGCTGATGACCAGATCATGCAGAGTTATTTGAAATGCCCAATTTATTATAATAATGGCTGGACCTGAAATAACAAGCACTTTTTACCTATTTTGTCTGCCCCATTTCATATATCTTGTAAACTAACGAGCAGGACCCTCACTGCTCCTGAAACTGTTGAACTATGTGTTACTCTATAATGTCTTTATTATCTGTATTTGTTCGCTTAATTTTAAAGTGCAAAATACGTTGGCACTATATTAATAAAATTCATGCAAATTCTCAGGGAGATCTATGTCCGGCCCATAGATCTTAACAGCTCATTTACATATTTAAAAAAAATGTGAATTTCTCTGGAATAAGAGAGATCGCAGATCGCAGATATCAAGGTATAATTTTATTCAGCTTCCTATGACCTACATGCCCATATAGAAGGCTTAGGAGGGTTGATCCTACTAACAGATTCCCTTTACATGAATCAAATTGCAAAATGCTTGTAAAAACGAACACCTTTGCAATTTATTTGTTTTTGACCCTTTACCCCCTGAGGGTGGTTTGCAGGTTAATGACCAGGCCTATTTTTACAATTCTGACCTCTGTCACTTTATGAGGTAATAACTCTGGAACGCTTCAGCAGATCCCACTGATTCTGAGATTGCTTTTTCATGACATATTGTACTTCATCATAGTGGTAACATTTCTTCGATATGACTTGCGATTCTTTGTGAAAAAATCGGAAATTTTGGCAAAAATGTAGAAAATTTTGCAATTTTCAAAATTTGAATTTTCATGACCTTAAATCAGAGAGATATGTCACACAATATAGTTAATAAATAACATTTCCCACATATCTACGTTACATCAGCACAATTTTGTAACCAAAAATTTTTTTTGTTAGGAAGTTAGCGATTTCACATTTTTTCAACAAAATTTACAAAACCATTTTTTTAGGGACCACATCACATTTGAAGTGACTTTGAGGGGCCATTATGACAGAAAATACCCAAATGTGACACCAATATAAAAACTGCACCCCTCAAGGTGCTCAAAACCACATTCAAGATGTTTATTAACCCTTCAGGTGCTTCACAGGAATTTTTGGAATGTGGAAGAAAAAAAGTAACATTTAACTTTTTTCACAAAAATGTTACTTTAGACCCCAATTTTTTTATTTTTGCAAGGGTGACAGGAAAAATAGACCCCAAAATTTGTTGTGAAATTCCTCCTGAGCACGCTGATATCCCATATGTGGGGGAAAACCACTGTTTGGTCACACGGCAGGGTTCCGAAGGGAAGGAGCGCCATTTGACTTTTTGAATGAAAAATTTGCTTGAATAATTAGCGGACGCTATGTTTCGTTTGGGGAGCCTCCGATGTGCCTAAACAGTAGAAACCCCCCACAAGTGACACCATTTTGGAAACTAGACCCCTCAGGGAACTTATCTAGGTGTGTGGTGAGCACCTTCAACTCCCAAGTGCTTCACAGAAGTTTATAACATTGAGCCGTGAAAATAAAAAAATCTAACTTTTTCCACAAAAATGATCTTTTAGCCCCAAATTTTATATTCTCACAAGGGTAAGTAGAGAAAAGAAGAGAAAATGGACCTCAAATACTGTTGTGCAATTTCTCCTGAGTATGCTGATACCCCATATGTGGGGAAAAAACATTGTTTGGGCGCACAGCAGGGTCCAGAAGGGAAGTGTCACGCAAGGTGTGGGAAAGGTCCCAGCTTCCAAGAAGGAACTTTCAATCTGATATTCCTGGTAAACAACCACACAAAGTCATACACATTCAGGTCCGGACCTGGCAAGCATTTTCTGTCAGACATACGTTTATACATGTCTCCCATGATCTTTAAATTACTCAGCACACCCTGCCATACCGAGGAAAGCGACAAAGCAAATCGTTCCAAAGGTACCAAACTGTAGATGATTATCCTATGCACCGAAGACCAGTGATCTGCCAGTGGATTCTTGACGATGATTATTAATGGCAAATTCTGCCAGCGGTAAGTAGGATGCCCAATCCTCCTGATTTTCGGAGATGAAACACCTTAGATAGGTGTCCAAATTCTGATTGACACACTTGGTCTGTCCATTTGACTGAGGGTGGAAGACAGAGGAAAAGGACAGCTGCACCCCCAGTCAAGAACAGAATGCCTTCCAGAACTTGGAAACAAACTGGGTCCCCCGATCTGACACCACATGCTTCACAATATCATTTATGAACACCTGAGCAAGTGTCTTGGCATTTGGAACTGCAGGCAATGCGACAAAGTGAACCATTTTACTGAACCTATCTACAACCACCAAAACCACCGTTTTGTCTGCAGAAACCGGTAAGTCAGTAATAAAATCTATGGACAAGTGTGTCCATGGCCTACTAGGAATAGGTAGCGGAAGAAGAGTACCAGACGGACGAGTATGCGAAACCTTAGAACTCACGCAAATACTACAAGCAGCTACGTGTTCAATCACATAGCGATGCACCCCGGCCACCAAAAACGACGACCATCAGGTGATCAGTGCTGCAGCTTCATGACCGATCAGCTGATACTGAGTGTGGGAAGATTCACAAGAATTTTCCCACGCTCTCTAGCTCACAGGGGCTCATCAGCTGATCTTCTGCAGCACTGTATACTGATAGGGTTGATTTTACACCCCTGTCAGTATACAGTGCTGTATTCTACAGCTGTGACATCAGTGATTGCTGATGTCACAGCTGAAGAAATGATCCGGATCGTCGTGGGACCTTGGCATTGCATGGATTACGTCGTTGACGGCGGACAGGTGAGGAATATTGTTGTTTGTTTTTTTAAGTTTTTTCAGGAGATCGAGGGCTTCGCGAAGGCGGGTACTAAAAAAAATTGTAGAACCGTGTCTGTTTTATTTAATTTAAATTCTTTATTCTAGCCGTGTCTTTTATTGAAAATGCGCCGACCATTTTACTACGCGGTTAGTAATGGGGACGTCTTATAGACGCCCTCCATTACTAACCTGGGCTTCACGTCAGCCGCCAATATAAGTCTGACGTGAACCCCAGCCCCATTACAACCTGCCACCACTAGAGGGCAGCATGGAAGAGCGAGGCTAAGTGCCAGATTTGGCGCATCTTATGGATGCGCCATTTCTGGGACTGCTGAGGGGTGATATTAATAGCCGCGGTGGGGGCTAGTATCCATGGCCAATTCCATGGCCATTAATATCAGCCCGTATCTGTCTAATTTAGATTTTATAGGGGGACCCCACATCAATATTGTTCTGGGGTCCCCCTCTAATCTAGCCAGTAAATGCTAAACAAACAGCTGTGGGCTGATATTAATAGCCAGGGAACATTATTGGCTAATGGCCCCTTCCGCGGTTACAAATATCAGCCCCCAGCGGTCGGCTTTCCCTCTGCTGGTTATAAAAATGACACGGGAGCCCACGCCATTTTTTAATTACATTTTAGGCTTTGTACCCATAATTCAGACATAGTAACGCTTTGGATGCAAATTTTTGTTGCGTTCAAAATGTTGCATTCTATTGAACGCAGGTAAATCCACATGTGTTCACTGAACCATGCGGATTTATCACATTCAATACTTTCTAGTGGTCAAATTTATGTTGCGGAGACTAGCCACTCCACAAGAGAATTTGACATGCTGCGGTCCTGAAAGATGCACCACATGTCAGTGTCCGCGGGTGATTTGCAGCCTCTGATGCACATATAGCGGACATGGGATTTCTAGAGATCCCATCCACTATAACGTAACATCTGGACGCTGCGGGTTTGACGCTGAATATACACGCAGCGTCAAACCTGCAGCGGCTCCTGACCATGGCAATGTACCCAAACTCACCCGCAGCATGTCAATTTCTGTAGCAGACACGCTAGTCTCCGCTGCAGATTTTGACCAATTGAAGTGTCATTATATGCGATGGATTCACATGTAACAACAACAAAAGTGCGGCATTAGAACACCGCGTTTTGGATACAACATAAATATGTTGGGTCCAAAGCACTGCTGAGTGCTGATCGGGGAGGGGGGACGTAGGGGCTAACTAACGAGCTGGAGATGTTAATTATGGCCAGGGAAAATGTTTCCCTAGTGGCATCTTCCCAGGCTAAGAAAAAACAGCTCACAGCCATCGCATAAATTACGTGAATAGAAATGCTAATGAACATTGGGGAAATGGGACTAGCTGACACCCAGCTCTTTTGTTTGTTGATGTCAAGGTGTCAATCAGACTTTTTCATGACCAAAGTACAAAAACAGACAAACACAGTGTAAACACTTTATTTGAAATACAACAGACACATTCTTTATTCATTTAAATGAACCAATATACTCACCCCAGCTCTTATGGTAATCCAAGGGCTTGAGCAATGTCCCACCAACTTTATTTAGCTCCAAAAATCATTCATTGATGCTCAAAAAAACATGTAAAAATGCATGTAAAAACGCGTTAAAAACGCATAAAAAACGCATGTAAATCCGCATGCGTTTTTTTCTGCCAAGGAGAGGCAAAAACACTGAGGAAATTTCTGCTTCAAATCTGCATCGTGGGCACATACCCTTATATAGTTTTTTTTAATGTTTTGGCACTTTTACACAGTAAAAACTATTTTATAGAAAAAATAATTTTTTTGTTTTGCATTATTCTGAGAGCTATAACTTTTTTATTTTTCGGCTGATGGAGCTGTACGGCAGCTTGTTTTTTGCAGGACAAGATGACGTTTTCAGCTTATTTACATTTGTCTTTTTGATCGTGTTTTATTCCATTTTTTGTTTAGCTGTATGATTATAAAGCATTGTTTTTTGCTTCGTTTTTTGCTTTTTTTTTTTTTTTTTTTACCATGTTCACTAAAGGGGTTAACTAGTGTTACAGTTTTATAAGTCATGTCGTTCCAGACACGACGATACCAAATATGTGTACTTTTATTGGTTTTTTTGCTTATTTTTTCCATCATAATATTTATTTATGGGTACAGTATTTTTTTTTTCCTTTGGATTATTTTTTTGATTTTTTTTTATATTTTTACAATTTTTTTTTTCACTTTCCTACACTTTTGCACTTTGTCCCACTATGAGATTTTCATTTTTTGCAGGCTGATCACTTGCATAGCATAGAGATGCAGGACCATCTCTATTCTATGCTGCGTGTCAGCGCTGCACAGGCAGAAGTTACTTTGATCGAGCACTGCGCATCATCAAAGTAACTTCCTGCGGTTTGGTGACCCGGATGTCATCATGATGACATCGGGTCACCATGACAACTACTGGGACCCCGCACAGACAACGCGAGACGCCAGAGAGGAGGTAAGTAAGCCGCGCCTACCTCCCCTTGCTCCCAGAATGCTGCGATCGACTTCGATCGCAGCATTTTGGGGGTTAATGTGCTGGGAGCGGTGCGACACCGCTCCTGGCCCATAGCACCGGGTGCCAGTTATGAGAATCAGCTGACACCCGGCGGTGATCGCCCCGTGATCGCAGTGCGCATAATAGTACGTACTTGGTCCAATAGGATAGTATAGCATAGTAATGCTGTTAACCTGCAGATTAACCGCATATCTGCATGTTAACAGCATTTTTTCTGGTTACAGGTTCCCTTTAAAAATCTTCTCCTTTCTCAAGAACAGAGGAATGTGTAATTCCATAGTTTATAGCTCATTGACAGGTTACTGCTTACCTTTTAGGTGGCTGGTTTCAGAGACAATGAGCACATGCAAGCTGTTTGCTATATAGTTTGCAAGCGCTGCTCTGAAGCTAGCCGACTCACTGAATTCAGCTTCAATGCTCCTGTGCTCCTCCTATGCTGAAGAGTCTAGTTAGCCGCTCTCTCTCTCTGTTAGCAACATTGGAGAGCACATAGTTCAGGTGGTCCGTTAAGTTATGTAACCTGCCCGAAATGTCAATCATCAGGAGTGCACTGCTCTCCTGCATGCAGGTTGCTGGCAGGCTGAGGAGCTGCGTGCTCCTGAAGATTTATATAGTGGGACAACCCCTTCAAAGCTGATTAATGTATTTTTCTTGGTTGCTCAACCTCTGTATAGTATAACTAAACTTTGGAAAATGTTTTGATGTACTTTATCCTTCCTTGATGCAATGTTATTTGGTGCAGGTTCGGATTCTGTGACACCGGCTGATCATTTTAACCATCAGGCAGAAATGCTCATCTCTTGTATGAGTGATCACTAAGTGACGTCCAGCTCAGTGGGAAGTCTATGGTTCAATACCACCAACACTCCTACATAAGCAAAGAACACAGGAAATGTTAAAAAATCTTTTCAAAGTTTAGTTACACTTTCAAGAAATGTTTGAGAAGTTATTGCATTTTTAAGTCTTTCTTACAAGATTTCACCAAGCAAAGCAGAAAAAGTTGCTATTTCTCCAAACCATGTATTTTCTATATTGCGATTCCATTTGATTTAATCTTACTTATTTGATTGGGCTATCTTTTTCTTTTTCCATGACTGCTTCTTACCAATGGAAAGTTACATGTTATATGCCAAGGATGTTTCCTTTTTCCAGGTTCTGCTTTGCACAAAGCGTATGGCCATGAAATCAACTTGGAGTGGATTCCCTTTCCTGCTTCCTGTTTTTGTATAACTTTACCTTCATTATAGGATGTCATGAGCAAAGAAAATGTATTTTATCTAAGCAACCAGAGTGTCAACCAAATATTTCCATAGTGCTCTCCAGAATACATACCATCATTGGATTCCAGCTTACGGCTCTTGGCATCGTGTGGTGTTAGAACAAATTGGAAGTTACAGTTTCACAATGACTGAAGATGTTCATGTTATAAACCATTGCATACGGAAGAATTAGTTGTAGTGGAGCTGATTTTGCCTTAAACCTATTTTTGAGTTAAGATAAATTTAGGTCTACCTGTTATTCAAAGACGATAAGAAAAGTAACACATTCTAATAATACTACTTGAGCAGATAGATAGATAGATAGACAGATAGATAGATAGATAGATAGATAGATAGATAGATAGATAGATAGATAGATAGATTGATAAATAGCCACACACCAATAATGGTATTTGTTGCCATCTACTATGTGGAGTGCTGCTTCCATATATATAGATTTAGTGAAGAGGCTCGGTACATACTTACCTTGGAGGCCTGCACACTAATACCTTGATGGCTGGTGCTGCTTAATTTTTTTCTAGATAATCTAGAGCAGGGGTGTCCAAACTTTTTTCTAAGAGTGCCAAATTTGATGAAGTGAACATGTGCGAGGGCCAATCATTTTGCTTGACATTCTTTGGACCATTAAAATGAATGCAAATAAACTTTTTTTGCAAAGTTTATTGAAAACGGCATACTTTTTATTTTGTGACTTGGATGACAAATCTAAACAGGTGTTTAATCAATCTGCCTTAAAGGGGTTAACCCAGACATACCCCCATTCTCACCCAGGAAGCCCCTCCCCGACTTGAGCATCGAAGCAGTTTATGCTCCAATGTCCTACTTTTGCCCTGCACTAAATTGCGCAGAGGAAAGGCATTTTCAGGAGTTCTAGTGACATACCCGGCTCTCCACGGGGCTGGCAGAAAGCCCAGTGACGTCACCGGCACTGATGGGCGGGCTTTATCACCAGTAAACCAGCTAGAGCAGCGCTAAAGCCTGCACATTAGAGCCGGTGAAGCCTCCTACCGGCAGTGTGTCATTGTAAATAGCACAGGGCAAGGGAGCACATCGGAGCATGAGATGCTTTGATGCCCATGGCAGGGGGGCTGCCTGGGTGAAAAAGGGGGTATGTCTGGGTTCTGAACTTGGACAACCCCTTTAATATAATAAAAACAGGAAACTGAGATATCTCAGGAACATTTTAAAGTACATTACACAAAGTAATGTAAGGTTGTCTGTCAACTTATAAGTTCAAAAAATGTGAACAGGAACATAACAGCAAGTATACATGTGTTCAAATATATAACTGTCTATCCAACTGACATTAATTGAGATTTTACAACATATTAATCTCAATTAAAAAAAAGAAACTAGCCTGCACTAATGTGAAGGGTGAAACTGGGATCTGGACTGCAGCACATAGACTAGGTCTGGTTCAATGGCCGTGGTTTTGATGCGCAAAATGTCACGCAGGTGAGAGTCACTTAGTCTTGTCCTCACGCGGTTCTTGTTAAAGTTCATAACAGAGAATGTCTTCTCACACAAATATGTTGAGCCAAACAAGCTCAGGGTTTTCTTAGCCAATGTTCGAATCTCTTGAAACCGGCTCTTATCCAGTTGGCGGTAAAAGTTAACAAGAGAGAGCTGTTGATGACGACTGCATAACTCGCTGTCACAATGTAGCTCAATGAGCTCGAGCTGCAACTGATCAGGAGCATTGTCGGGGTCAACAGAGAATGGAGAGGAGAAAATGCTGATCTCCTTTTCAATAGCTGCAAAATCTTGAAAGCGCCGTTGAAACTCCCCAGCCAGAGATGTGATGTCTGCTGCATACCTGCTTATTTGCGCATGGATATCATCCTGTGGAAAACTGTTAATTATTTCCTGTAGCGCTGAAAAATGGATGGTATTGGGCGGTGTTTGTGACAACTGCCTTAGGAAAAGTTGCAGCTTTGTTCCAAAGGCTTTGAGGTGTGAATAAAGTTGGTTCACCGCTGCATCTTTGCCCTGAAGATTCATGTTCAGTACATTCAGATGCTTTGTTAGGTCGACTAGAAACCCCAAATCAGCCAGCCAAATTGGATCAGATAGTTCTCGCATCGTTTGTCCCTTTGTTTCCAAGAATTCTCCTATTTCCTTTCTGAGAGAGTAGAAACGTTGCAGTGCAGACCCCCGACTGAGCCATCTTACATCGTTATGATATGAAACATCTTCATATTCAGCCTGGATATCCAGTAGAAACTGTTTAAACTGGCGGTGGCACAGGGCTTTAGAGCGGATAAAATTAATGGTCTTTAGTACCGGTTTCATAACATGATCATATTGGAGATGTTTAGCACAGAGAACTTGTTGATGAATGATGCAATGAAGTTTAATAGCTTTGCCTCCTTCTTCGCTCACCTTGTTACAGATTAGGGTTGATAATCCACTTCGTTCACCAGTCATGGCAGGTGCCCCATCAGTAATAATCCCAGTAACTTTGTTCCAAGGCAGTTTCATGTCATCTATGGCAGAACTAACAGAATCAAATAAATCTTTCCCTCTTGTTTGATCCTTGAGGCTCTGGAGGTCAAGTAGCTCTTCAGTCACATTCATTTCATCGTCCACCCCTCTTAAAAAAATCAGCAACTGAGCCGTGTCAGATAGGTCCGTGCTTTCATCACAGGCTATTGAAAAGAAGTCAAAATCAGCTCCTTTTGACATTAACTGTCTCTTAATATCCGATGAAATTTCTTCAATTCTCCGTGCTACAGTGTTACGAGCCAGGCAAATGTTGGAAAACTCTTGCTTCTTCTCGGGACAGACATTCTCTACCATTTTCATAACACATTCTTTGATAAAGTCACCCTCTGCAAAAGATTTGCAATTTTTAGCAATTAACGCTGCCACCTCATAGCTCGCCTTTGTGGCATTTTCATTTGACTCACGGGCTCTTGTAAAAAATCGCTGTTGTGACAATAAAACAGCTTCAAGTTGCTTATACTTTTCACTTCGGTCGTGCCCTGTTAGCTTGTCGTATGTGCTATGTCTCGTCTGATAGTGTCGCTTGACATTAAATTCTTTATAAACAGCAACAGTCTCTTGGCATATCAGACAAACACAGTGATTCTTTATTTCAGTGAAAAAATATTCTACTTTCCACTTGTCCTGGAAGCGGCGGCCCTCACTGTCAACTTTTCGTTTCTTATTTGTAGTTGCCATTATAAAAATTGGCCAGAAGGGGAGAGATTAAAAGGCGCAGAGGGTGGAACAGCAAAAATAAGATACTGCTATATGCTTTATAACACAGGCAGAGAATAGCAAGCTGTGCAACAGTCGCACATCAGATAATGGAATTATAGCACAGTGACAGGCAGTCAGGGGTTAATGAAGGGTATGACAGCTTGCTACCACAAGCTTGTGTGAGAGCCCTGCTGGCCTAACCTTTCTGGAGGTGTAAGGTGGCGCAGGGACTTATATATAACTTAATATATATATTATTTATATAATTTTACACAACTAAGCTGAGGTCTTCAGCCTATCTGACCTCTGAACGTCTTACAACCCCTGGGGGCTGGAGATCTCGCACGTCGCGAGATCTTGGCTGGCCGGTTGCCGCCGCTCAGTACTCCGGCGCAGGGAGAAGGAAAGCCGAAATCTCGCGATGTCCGAGATTTCGGCTCTTCTCCCTGCGCCGGAGTACTGAGCGGCGGTGGCGACGAGAGCGGCGGTGGCGACGAGAGCGGCAGCGGCCGCAAGGTACATGCTGCTGGATACCTGGGGGCCTTATTAGTCCGGACCGCGGGCCGCAAATGGCCCGCGGGCCGGACTTTGGACATGCCTGATCTAGAGAAACCAAGGACAACATCTGCAAGGAGTTTGTATGTTTTCCCCGTGTTTACGTGGGTTTCCTCCATGTTCTCCAGTTTTCTTCCACACTCCAAACATATACTGGTAGGGAATGTAGATTGTGATCCCCAGTTGGGGACAGTGCCGATATTGTCTATGACGTGCTTTGGAATTAATGGTGCTATATAAGTGAGTAAAATAAATAAAAATAAAAAAATAAATCCAATGAGCCACCCTTCCTTTGTAAAGATCATAGAAATTTGGACAAAATGCAAAGGTCCATCACTCTGTTACCGTATGGCAGACTTAAAAAAAACAGCAACAAAAATTGTAATACTGAGGGGAGCAATAGGAATAAAATAAGATCCCAAACTGGTCACTTTTGACCTGGTAACAGGTCCTCTTTAAAGAGTATCTTTCATGACTTTTTACCATTTAAACTGGCTATATTCTGAGATATGGGCTGAAGAGCTGATTAACAAGATTTTTTTTTCCATTTTGTAATAGACCTCTTTGTTCCTGAAAAAGGAGCTTATAACGTTTTTATCTAAATTTTTCCTTCTGCCAAATAGGCGGTAAAAGATTCTTCTCAGGGGGCAGGTAGTTTTTCACCTCTGTGAATCTGGCCAATCATAAAGCAGTAGGTGTCACAGAGGAGGAACATATAGAGCACCCCCTCGGAGAAGGTCAGATCAGGGATCCTCAGTTTGAGTAATACTCACTGCCGATATTACCTGGTTCATACAGCGTGGAGACAAGAGGAGAGCAGCAGAAGGAGCTGCAGTTCATCGTGGGAGCTAGTGATGGGCAGTCTGACTCTTTATATGATGAGTTGGATCATTTGACTCTGCTCACCAAAAAGAGCCGGCTCCTTTGGATCCCTATTAAATATGTGTTCATCATATGTTTAAAATAAAATCATGAGAGTCACACTCATCCTCTCACTGGGGACAAAATGACCATGTTCAGCAGCCAAAATCCCACCCATCCTTCCAGTCATTTCATTGGCTGACTGAAGATGGGTGTGGCACCCCAGGAGTCCGGTTGCCACAGTGGCATTGCCTCCCTCACAAGGGGTGATGCCATGCCTGGAAGCAAGGAGGGGTCCCCAAATCAGGTTTACTAGCATACAACACATCCCTGGCTCCAGATCAGCAAGGGGAGCTCCTCCCCTTAGCAACTGGAATCTGGAGGCGGGGTTAGCAAGAGTTAGTGAGTTGAGTTGAAGTCAGGAGAGCGAAGAGGAAAGACTTGGGGAGTGGAGCTGCATGGCAGTTCACCCCAGAGGGAAGCGCAGAAGAACCGGACACCGGAGTCCGAGGTTGTGGGGCACTGAAGGCCCAGCATCAGAAACCGGAGGGCAGGAGACTGCAGGTCTCCTGGCCCCATCAGATGCCCGGAGGCTCAGCAGCACATAGGGCGCTCACCGCCACGTGAGAGCGACACTCCAGGAGGGCCCGAGCTGCCTGCCATACGGGTGAGCACAAAGACGTTTTACTTAGGGACGAGGGCCACAGCACAGCTATAAGCAGCAGGGCCAAAGAGATTAGCGCAAAGGGAAGGCTTCCAACTTCACCTGGCGAGGTGGATTCTCAACTTGCTTCCAGGCCGCCCGGACCTCTACTACCAGCTAGTACCCGTGCCCCAGTCTGCCTTACCACCGCAAGTAAAGATAAGAGGAAACCGCCATTAAGTTGTGGACTGATTATTAACTGCGCCATCCCCTGCACTACACTGCACAGCAACATCTATAAAATCATCACTTCATGCCCTGGAGCTTAGCTCTGCCTGTGGAGAGCTGAACCAACTCTGCTGCGTCATCATCAGCTCCAGAGGTTCTACACCGCAGCGGCGGCTCCATATAGCCGCATACCACAGGTGGCGTCACGAACATTATATAAAAACTATATTCCCTTTTCTTTATTCCCCTTTTATTGACCACCCTGGGTCACGGACCGGGTCACCGCCACTGTGACATCTCCCAGCTACCGAGTACCTCACGGCCCAGGGGGCCCGTCATGGGCATGGCTTCAGCTGCCGTGATTTTATGTTAAATACAGTTGTGCTCAAAAGTTTACATACCCTGGCAGAATTTTTCCTTTCTTTACCTTGTTTCAGAGAATATGAATGATAACAAAAAACCTTTTTCTCCACTCATGGTTATTGGTTGGGTGAAGCCATTTATTGTCAAACTACTGTGTTTTCTCTTTTAAATCTTAATGACAACCAAAAACATCCAAATGACCCTGATCAAAAGTTCACATACCCTGGTGATTTTGGCCTGATAACATGCACAGAATTTGACACAAATGAGTTTCACTTGCTACTGAAGATAACATTCTCACCTGTGACCTGTTTGCTTGTAATCAGTGTGTGTGCATAAAAGCTGAGTGAGTTACTGGGATACAGACAGACTCTTGGAGCTGTGTGAGGGCTTATTTTTTGTGTAGTGCACTGATGTTTTTATTGATACATAAAACATATATGATGTTTTGATTGCCTCTTATTGCATTTTTTGGCAGAGTTGTGGCAAAAACATCTGGCGTTTCAATTTTTTTTACCAATTGGTATAGTTAAATTTAGATTTTGATAGAGCCAGCTGCTACAGGCGAAGTGATAGCAAATATTTTTTTTGGCCATTTTTTTATTTCTTTATTTTTAATTTGTTTTATTAAAATGTTTATATATTTTTAACTTTTTTTCATAGCTTTAAAAACTTTTTTTTTATTCTTGTTTTATTTTTCAGTCCTGGGCTTGGACTTCATAGGATGGCAAAAATGGAAGTCATGGGGGTCTTCAACAGACCCTCAACTGCCATGATGACTCATCAGTGCCTCAGGATGACAACACAGGGTGTCGACAGTAGATGGCAAGCGCACACTGGCAATTACAACATTAAAATACTGCTATCAGAGATTGACTGTGGCATTTAATTGGTTAAACTATAGTGATCAGAGCATGCTCTGGTCGCTGCAGTTACAGGCAGATGCCCACTATGTAACACAGCCAACATCTCCCTGGTATGGTCAGGGGCAAGGAAGCAGGAGGGGCATTTGCCCCTAGTGCAACCCTCAGGGGAACAGGAGAGGCATTTGCCCCAGGTGCAGCCAGCAGTGGAGCCTAATGCAGTAGTCCAAGGTGTCTCCCAGGCAGTGGCATTCAGTCGTTCTCTGGGCCGGTTTTCAAACTGTCAGCCGACTCAGAGAACCTGTAAAATGCAGGCTCCCTGTTGTCAATTGTATTTGTGTCTTTCAGGCATGAGAACAATTGATGCCCTGAAAACTGTCATTTCCAGGTCATGGCGGCATCAGCAGCGTGATCAGGTCAGCTGATCATGCTGCTGTCATCACTCCTGCGCTATAGAGGAGGTGGACGGTGATAAGGTACATGCTCCAAAGAAACAGGTATGTGAATGGGGGAATCTTGCAAGGCGACAGTATGAGGGGACTGTGATGAGACTATATTAGGGGGAAAACTTGTGAAGGGACAGTATAGGGAGAAAGGTGTGAGGGGACATGTGATATGGAGGGAGAGAAGTGGGGGTGGGCAGTGGGGGTGGTAGTATGAGGAGTCAGCATGAATGTTCTCCCTGGACTCCCAAGACCTTTCCTCAGGACCAAACCCCTTCCAATCCACAAGAAAGTCTTTTCTCTTACCCTCTTGATGGCCAAAATATTCTCTACCTCAAAGACGTCCTCAGCAAAGACTGGAGCTGGAGTGGTACCGTCAGAGAAAGGATTAAGGACAACAGGCTTGAGGAGAGACACATGAAAGGAATTGGGAATCCGTAAGGAGGCAGGCAGCTTGTACGTCACTGGATTTATTTGGTTCAGAATCTCGAAAGGACCGATGAACCGCGGGCCCAACTTGTATGATGGTATCTTGAAACGGACATATTTGGAGGAAAGCCAGACCTTGTCTCCAGGACGAAATAGAGGCGGATCCAGACGTCTCTTATCAGCATGCCTCTCCATCCACTCGGAGGACTGAAGAAGTGCAGATCTAGTGTCTCCCCAAATCCCTGAAAAGTCACTGATGAGAGATTTCGTGGCAGGATTGTCCTCTGAAGAAGAGGTGGGAAACGGAATTCGGGGGTGTCAACCGTAAACCACAAAAAAACGGAGACTAAGCAGAGGACTCACTCACATGGTTGTTATAAGAAAACTCGGCCCTAGGCAGAAGTTCTACTCAATCACTATGGTGAGCGTTGACAAAGTGCCAAAGAAAACTGGTAAGGATCTGACTAATACGTTCCACTTGACCATTGGACTGAGGATGATAGGCCAAAGAAAAGTCCAAAGAGACATCCAGCAGCTTGCACGTGGCTCTCCAGAAGCGAGAAGTGAACTGAACTCCTCTGTCTGAGACAATGTGAAGGGGTAAGCCGTGGAGATGAAAGATGTGACGGATGAAGTCCTTAGCCAGCACAGATGCGGATGGAAGACCAGGCAGAGGAATGAAGTGAGCCATCTTGGAGAAGCGGTCAGCGACCACCCATATGACGGTAGAACCGGCAGATATTGGAAGTTCAGTGATGAAGTCCATAGCAATGTGTTGCCAAGGAGCAGAAGGCACGGGGAGAGGAAGAAGACGACCAGCTGGGAGGTGCCAAGGTATCTGGTTACGGGCACAAGAGGCACAAGCCGCGACAAAATCCGCAACATCCTTGCGCAGGGTGGGCCACCAATAATGTCGGGCAATGAGCAGAAGCATCTTCCTCGGGCCGGCATAACCAGCCAGTTTGGACGAATGACCCCAGAGTAAGACCCTCTTCCGATCCTGAGCCGTTACAAAGGTCTTACCAGGAGGTAGAAGAGACAGGTCAACGAAGCAACAGTCATCATTCTGGAGGGATCAACGATATGTAGAGGCTCCTCCTCTTGGTTGGTAGACAAAAAAAGCGGGATAGAGTATCAGCTTTAATATTTTTGTCTGCCGGGCGGTAATGGAGAGTGAAGCTGAAACGAGCAAAGAACAACGACCATCTGGACTGACGCGGATTTAGTCTTTGACCGGTCTGCAAGTAAGCGAGGTTTTTATGGTGAGTGCAGAACCCCCTCGAGCAAGTAGCGCCACTCCTCCAGCGCTAATTTGATGGCCAGCAGTTCTCGATCTCCAATGGAGTAATTGCGCTAGGACGAAGAAAAGAGTTTGGAGAAGAAGCAGCAGGTCACCATTCGCCCGGACGAGGATTTCTGGGTGAGCACTGCTCCGGCCCCGGAGGAAGAGGCATCAACCTCCAAGAAGAACTGTTTATTGCAATCTGGACAATGTAGCACTAGAGCAGAGGAGAAGGCTTGCTTAAGAGAGACAAAGGCACTTTCCGCCTTGACAGTCCATTCCCTGGGTTTGCTCCTTTACGGGTGAGAGCAGAGATGGGAGCAGTCCGGGAGGAGAAATGAGGAATAAAGAGGCGGTAATAGTTAGTGAATCCCAGAAACCACTGAATAACCTTCAACCCCTCAGGTCGGGGCCACTTTAAGATGGCAGACACCTTCTTGGGATCCATCCGCAGTCCGGTCTCAGAGATTATATACACCAAAAATGGTAGGGAGGTCTGCTCAAAGAGGCATTTCTTGTACTTAGCATACAGGCTATTCTTCCAGAGCCTCAGCAGGACCTGACGAACATCCCTCCGGTGAGAGGGCAGATCAGGGGAGAACACAAAGATATCGTCCAGGTACACCACGACGCAGGAATACAGGAGAACTCGGAAGATGTTGTTTACTAACTCCTGGAAGACGGCTGGAGCATTACAGAGACCGAAGGGCATCACGCGGTACTCGTAGTGACCATCTCGAGTGTTGAATTCCGTCTTCCACTCGTCTCCCTGGCGAATCCGGACCAGATTGTACGCCCTACGAAGATTGAGCTTAGTGAAGATCTTCGCGCCTTTTAGGCAGTCAAACAGCTCCGAGATGAGAGGCAGGGGGTACTTATTTTTGATGGTAATCTGGTTTAGACCCCTATAGTCGATACATGGACGAAGAGAGCCATCCTTCTTTTTGACGAAGAAGAATCCTGCTCCAGCCGGAGAGGTGGATTTCTGGATAAATCCCCTAGCAAGATTGTCTTGTATGTATTCAGACATAGCACGGGTCTCGGCCAGCGACAAGTGGTAGATTCGCCCGCGAGGAGGTGAAGCACCAGGTATTAGGTCGATGGGGCAATCATACGGCTTATGAGGTGGTAGTGTCTCTGCCTCCTTTTTATCAAAGATGTCAGCATATGACCAGTAGGGTGCCAGCAGGCCAGGTAGGTTAGCTGGAGTAGACGGAGGTCGAGCAGGATGAACCGGAGTCAGACAGGACTTATGACATTCCTTACCCCAACGGAGCACCTCACCTGAGCTCCAATTCAGGACGGGCTCATGTCTCTGTAACCAAGGCAGGCCAAGCAAGAGGGGATGAGAGAGACCGGACAGCACGTAAAAGGAGATCCTCTCCGATTGTAGCATTCCCACCTGAAGAGTTACAGGCTCAGTGACAAACAAGATGGTCTCAGAGAGAAGCTTCCCATCCACAGAGGAAACCACTAAAGGATCAGCCAGACGTATGGTAGGAATCTGATAACGCTCCACAATGGACTGTTGAATGAGATTCCCAGCGGCTCCGGAATCGAGATAGGCCATCTTGAAGAAGCGAGTCTCATCACTGGTAACTGAAACGGAGTCAAGGGCGGAGAGAAAGAACTTTTGCCTAGAATGACCTCTGCGAGCGGTGCAAGACACTGGAGTTTCCCGGTCTCACCGGACAGGAGCGGATTAGATGCTCTATACTGCCACAGTAAAAGCAACTCCCCTCGGCGCGGCGGATCTCTTGACGAGACTTGACCATGTTAACTTGGTCTATTTGCATAGACTCTGGAGAAGACACCGGAGGGATGCTGGTTGCGAGACTGGCCTTTGGAAGGTTGGTGCGAGGTGCAGGGGCCTTCTCTCACGGGTCGCCTCCTTAGAACGCTCCTGAAAACGGATGTCGATCTGTGTAGCTAATGACACCAGGTCGTCCAGAGAGGGAGGTATGTCACGACCGGCTAGCTCATCCTTGATCCGTCCGGTAAGGCCCTTCCAAAAGGTGGACACCAGAGCCTCATTGTTCCAGGCAAGCTCAAATGCAACGGTGCGGAAACGCACGGCATACTGTCCCACAGAGAGACTCCCTTGGCAGAGTTGAAGTAGAGAGGAGGCAGTCGAAGATTTTCGTCCAGGCTCATCGAACACCTTCCAGAAAGCTGCAAGGAAGGCCAGGAGGTCGGACACCAGAGGATCCCCTCTCTCCCACAGAGAGTTAAGCCACGGCAACGCCTCTCCGGTGAGATGAGACAAGATGAATGCCACCTTGGCCCGGTCGGAGGCGAACTTGTGTGCCAGGAGCTCAAAGTGCAGCGTGCACTGATTAATGAAGCCCCGACATAGGGCAGCGTCACCACCGAAATGTGGAGGAGCAGAAAGCCGGGGTCCTAAGCCGGATGCCACAGCGCCACTGGGTTGAGGTGCCGCCAGAGCGGGTGCCGCTTGGTTAGAGGCGGACACAGTCGGGGTGGACAGCGCGTCCAAGCGAGAGTTGACTGTCCGCAGATAGGACAAGATAGTATACTGTTGGGATCTCTGGCGAGAGACCTCTTGGTACAGGTGTGAGAGTGAAGGAGCCTGGGAGCCACCGGATTCCATGGCCTGTGCAAACTGTAACGGATCCGGGTGGTGGAACCTCTGTGCTGTGATACAAGGAGGGACCAGAGGGCATAACTAAGTGCCTACTCTGACCGACCCTGGCCACACGGCAGCTTAGTCGACTCCGTGAACCAAGGAGGGACCGGGAAGGTGAGCCAGGTGCCACTCTGGGACCCACCTTGTGTGAGAGCAGGCGACTCCCACGGGACTGATGGCCAAAGCCGACAGGCACAGCAGATGAGCATGGCTGGTAGACAGGCAGGTGATGCTGGTAGGCAAGCAGGTGGGCACGGCAGATAGACAGGCAGGTGGGCACGACTGATAGACAGGCTGGCGGGCACGGCTGATAGACAGGTTGGCGGGCACGACTGATAGACAGGCTGGCAGGCACTGAAACCTGAGGGCTGAAGAGAGTGTTAGCACACAAACAACAACCTTGCACAGGCACCTCCATTTTGGAGGAGGTGCCTTATATAGGAGTAGTCCTCCTGCCATTGGCCGGGGACTCTTTAGGACGGCATGCGTGGCCCCTTTAAGAGGGAGGGAGCGCACGCGTCTTAAGTATACTGCCCGGTGAACTGCGCTTGGTGAGCGCACCTCGGGCAGATGCAGCAGGGGAGCCGGAGGACTCCGGAACGGGACCTCGGCAGTGAGGGGATCGGCGTCTCTGCCCGGCAGGAGGCAGAGACGCCGATGCTACAGACAGTATGATGGAGAAAAGTGTGAGGGGAAAATATGGAGAGGAAGTGTGAGGGGACTGAATGGTGGGAAAGTATGAGGGGTGAGTATAGGGGACGTGTGAGGTAACAGTATGGGGTAAAAGTATGAAGGAACAGTATAGGCGTAAAAGTGTGAGAGGACAGTATAAGGAGGGATAGTATAGGGTTGAAAATGTGTAAGGGGACAGTATGAGGGGATTGTGAGGGGACAGTATGGAGAAAATTGTATGAGGGGACAGTGTGGTGCAGAAGTGTAAGGGGACAGTATGGGTGGAAGTGTGAGGGGACAGTATGGGGAGACATGTGAGTGGACAGTATGGGGGTAACTGTGAGGGAACACTATGGAGGAGAAAGTGTGAGGGGATATGTATGAGTGCAGTGTGTGGGGACCGTATGGGGAAAAATGTGATGGGACAATGTGAGGAGAAAAATTATGACTAGACAGTGTGGTGGAATAGTATGAAGGGACAATATAAGGTTGCAGTATAGGGGTGGCAATGTGTGAGGGGACAGTATAGATGAGAAAAGTGTGAGGGGACAGTATGTGGGGGAACGTGTAATGGAACAGTATGAGGATGAATATTGTGAGGGGACAATATAGAGGTGGAAATGTGTGAAGGTACAGTATGGGATGGAGTGTGTGGGGATTATATCAAGGGAAAAGTGTGATAGGAAAGTATGTGGCAAAAAATGGTAGGGTGCAATATAGGAGGAAAGTATGAGGGAACAGTATGGGGTGAAGTGTGAAGGGACAGTAGGATAAGGAATAGTGTAAGGGGACAGTATGGGAGTGGAATAGTGTAGGGTACAGTATGGGGGAATAGTGTGAAGGGATAGTATGGTATGAATAGTGTGAGGGAGCAGTATAGGGACAGCAATGTGTGAGGGGACAGTATTGAGGAGAATAGTGTGAGGAGCCAGTTTTGGTGGGAAAAAGTGTGAGAGGACAGTATTGGGGAAGAAAAGTTTAAGAGGGCACCACATAGAGACTGGGTAGTGTGGGGAGAGGCAGTATATAGAGGGCGAAGTATGGGGGCATAGTATGGATAGAACAGTATGCAGAAGCTGAGTAGAGTGTGAAAAGGAGGCACAGACTGGGTAATATAGAGAGGCACAGTGTGAAGAGAAAGTGTGAGGAAGGGGCAGGTATGGGAAGGAGAGGAAAGCGTGGAGGCAATGTACCATAAAATGGATAGTATGAGGTCATATTTTGTGAAGGTAGCGCAGTGAGGGGCAATTATTTAGGCAGATATTTTTTTCAGGAGCATTATAATAAAACTGTTATTTTTAAGAGCACCATGGCGGGATCTTCTGCAGAAGACTGGAGAAGAGAGTAGTCTGCAGAGACTAGCTGTGGATATAAAAAGTCACGGCATCTGGACAAGATGGACAAGAAAAAAAAAGAGAATGACTCCAATTAGAGAAGATGCCACCTATAAGTTACATGAGTGTAAATGTCTATTTATGATACCAATTCTGCCTCATCAGTACTGTGATTCTTGTATGGTGCACAGTCTGATGATGGCTGTTAACAACAACTCCCAGCATTTCCTTACCTTTAGAAAGAACATATTGTGAGATAGTTCATGTGATACAATTGTCTATGGAGATGACCTGACATTACAATTGATGACTGTACTAAGCTTGGTGATGTACTTATGTACTAATGATTGTGATATATTCATTTACTGATGGTGATTCTGGTGATGTATTCCTGTACTGATAGTGGTTCTGGTGATATATTCATGTATTGAAGGCGGTTCTAGTGATGTTTTCATATACTGATAATGGTTCTGGTGACATATTCATGTACTGTTGGTGGTTTTGGTGATGTATTCATATACCGATGGTGATTCTGGTGATGTATTTCTGTGATGTTGGTTCTGGTGATGTATTCATGCACTGATAGTGGTTCTGGTGATGTATTCTTGTACTGATTATGTTTCTTGTGATGTATCTCTGTACTGATGATGGTTATGGTGATATATTCTTGTATTGATGGTGGCTCTGATGCTATATTCGTGTACTGATAGTGATTCTGGTGATGTATTCATGTACTGATGGTGGTTCTTCTGCTGTATTTGTGTACTGATGGTGGTTTTTGTACTGTATAAATGTACTGATGGTGATTGTGATGCTGCATTTCTATACTGTTGGTATTTTTGGTGATGTATTTCTGTGCTATTAGCGATTCAGGTAATGCATTCATGTACTGTTGGTGGTTTTGGTGATGTAGTCATGGACTGTTATTGCTTCTGATCTTATACGCATGTAACAATCCATGACTTGTCAGGTAATGTGATACATCGCTATGTTAATTAAGTATTGTGCAGTCTGACAAGTAGGAGGTTAATATATCTGTATTTATGTTATAAGCATTAATTGTAATCTTAAGTTCTGTAACATGCCAAATCCTAACAGTGTGTAATACACTCACTGTCAAGATTTGGTTCTGCTTGCCGATTCCAGCGATTATCATATGGCCACTTATATTCGATTTTCATACTTACCGTAATGTTGTAACTAGCTTCTCTTCCTGCTTCTCTTAATGAAGTCAGGGCTATAGTTTTTTACTAAACATTTAGAGAATTAGAAAGAGCAGCTAGTCGCCACATGATTGTAAGTATTCATATCGCATTTGAGAAGTCAGATGATGCCTACTCAAACCACTTAAGCTGTGCATAGGAGGGAAAACTGAATTTTTTGACTTGGGTACAGGAAAACCTAGGTGCGTCTGCTATAATTTCGGCTCAGCTCCTGAGCCCGCTCTATACATGAAGATCCAACATAAGATATACTATTACATCCTATGTAAAGAAGGGGATAAATATTGTTTAACAATCAAATGTTGCATGGGGACAGAGCATAATACAGACTGAACTGTATGTTTCAGATAAAAATTCTAGGGATTGGCAGGGAAGGTGATGGGAATAAGGCCATTGAAAATGAATAGTTGTCCATCAACACGTCATTACTTTACTTCAGATGATGATTATAATGATGATTGACTATGAAAGCCGCTGTCTTTGGCACCAAGAGAACTTGTCTTAACCCCGAGTGTCCTCAAGACACAACACCCATTTAAAGCAGATGTCACCAGATTTCACAATCCAAATTGAACACATTATTAAACTGCTATCTTAGACATGATGAGAATGGTGAACCTACTTTTAAATATCCATATCGATTTTAGAATCCGTTTTGAAAGTTTTCCTGTCTACTTACTATTAAAATAAGCATTCCATTTTCACATGGATTTTCATAGTAAGTCCACCAGTCTTATCAAGTCGAGGAAATGTACTTAATAATATATGCAGTTTGGATTGTCAAATCTGGTGACAGAGCCACTTTAAGAACTAAGATTATCAAAAAAGGCTTCCCTTGAAGGTAAAAGACAAATCAAGAAATACAATGGAGATATGGAAACAAATTCATATTACTTATAATGAATATAAGTTATATGAATGCTATATAACATTTCACACACAGATAACACAAGATCATCTCACAGATTAAAAAATAGCATATAAACAGGCTTCTATGGTGATCTGATGGGGAAGTTGTAACACTGTTATCTGTCTTTTTCTGAGCTTCTGATTTATGATCACACACCACATCAAAGTTGAATGTGCAGAGAATCAAAGAGCCTGTAAAAGCAAAATGATGCAAAATTTTAATGAAACGAAAAAAATGATTTCTTAGCTCTAAATACATGAATTTAATGCCCCCTTCCGGTGAATTTTTTTATTTGCCGTTTGCTAGGGATCATGTGTATAAGTGTAATAATGGTAGTAACGTACTCACCGTTTGCCATCTTCTGCCATTTTCATCAGCGTACTTGCATAACATAACTGCATTTGTGATCCGCGGAATCACACAGTGATTGTGTTGTGGAGTGGAGGTCACTTCTGACTTTCCCAATTCATAGACTTACATTAAAGCCTCGCTCATACAAGCATATACATAGGACGAGTGCTATCCGATATTACATTATAACATTCGGACCAATTTTATCCTATGGGGCAGTGTAGATCTGCATGCCGATTTGGCATGAGAAAAAAAATTGCAGAATGCTGCGAGTGGATCAGCTATTCGGATGACACGTACCCATACAAGTCCATGGGTGCATGTAAAATATCAAACTGCACTCGGATTTCATCTGAATGCTGTCCGATTTCCGCAGACTCAGACAATGGAGAAGATGGAGAAATTAAGTTCTCCATCTTCTCCACACCTGTCCTTTTCTCATGTGAGAGAATCGGATCACACTAAGTTGACACTCTGCTCACACTCGGAGCAGAGTTTGAGTGTCATTAACATAATCAATCCGATTCTCTCTCAGAGTGAATATACAATTGTGTGACCCCAGCCTAATATAGTGACTACACAGTGAGCATGGAGGTTACAGATGAGGTGATGTGATGTCGGAAGGGACCAGAGCAGCGCTGAAACCAGGAGATGATAGTGACAGTAGTGGGGTTTTAATTTAAAAAAAAAGTTTCCCTAAAGTGGACAATTCCTTTAAGCACACCCCTTTAAGCAGCGACACCCCTTCATACCCACTCCACACCTTTCCATACCCTGAGAAAATCTTATCATGAAATATCTAGATACTGGAAAATTTCAGGCAGATTTGGTGAGGCTTCCAGGAGTCAGGTAAGTGCCCCCCAATTCTGGGAGAGCTGGCAAGAGTGGTAGTAACTTGAAAAAGACAACATAAAGACTACAACTCTCAGCTGAAAATTTATTTCCGATGGCTGCCAGTACATTGAGTAGGGTGAAAATGTTGACTCTCCGTAGACCCACCGTGCTACAAATATGGCAACTCGTTGTTTTTTTCTCTTTTATTTAGAGTAAGATGTGTTGACATCCAGCATGACAAAATTTGTACAAAGTTCACAATTTAAAAATGAAGTATCACAGCAACTTGTGATTCCACACATTTATCGCAAAATTAAAATGTCATCAACAAATCCATGCCGTGTAGTACAAAAATAAATCAAACTTCAGTTCCACAGAGAGCACAATAAATAGTTTATACAAAATTCTGTCTTAATAAATGATTACTTAAGTTCAACTTAGAAATGAATATGAACAATAATAAGTTAGAATAAATAATAAACTTCGATGACTCACAATATATTCATATGAAAGATCAGCATTCTAATATGTGACACTTTTTTTTGTGATCCCTATATATAATAGTCACAGATAGGTTTTTGATTTGATACAGTATCATGTACCACCATTAAATGAGCAGCAGGTTTGTGCTTAAAATCCCTTTCCATTGTACATAGGTGATAACAATAATATTCCCAACTGATACTATCTATTAATCTACTGAAAGCATTACTATATTGGCGAATAAGCTGCAGACACAATGCCGTGGAAAAGGCTAATGTCAGTATTAACAATGGTTACCCCACTCCTGAGAAAAAAAAAAGAGAGCCTTTTTATTCCCTAGGGGGTATGTATGACATGGATATGGCAGAAGGTGAACATAAAGCACCTTGCTTCGGCTTTCGAAAAGGCAGTTCTGAGCATGACCGCTACGACTAAGAGCACAACAGAAAGACAGGCCTTTACAGAGAACATCCTGCAAAGCCCCCCAAAGAAATTACATAATCTTCTCCCAGCTAGTTATTAAAGTCCTCTTGGAAAACTGTTAGCATTTGTACAGTGAATAGTATAAAGTGCCGCTGGGATATACATATATTTATACATATATATACCGAGGTTGAGTATTGTATTAGAATATTAGTTGTGAGATCCCTGTAACCTCCCTTAGCGATATTATTGAAACAGCCTTCACGGCTTCCAGTATCTTCTGTCGTATTTTTTTTAAAATTTTTTTTTATATATTTTTTTGTTATTTTTTTTTCTCGTTAGTGTCACAAAGGCTTATAGACACGAAAAAAATTGCACACCTCCGTATATTATGGATATATAGGACAAGGTAAGTGCAAATCATCAACTGGCACATTGTGGGGACAATGACCCTGTAAGTCCTATTTTGCTAAAAATATTTTTTTTTTTATTTTTTAAAAAAGCCCAACTTTTTTTTTTTTGTTTTTTCATAGCAAAATTCTAAAGTACATTGTACTTTCTGCATAACATCAACACGTGGAAGGAAAAAGATATGCGATTTAAATAAAAAATAAGAATCCTTTTTTTTTTTTTTGACATCTTTATAAACACAACAACATCTTTGACTTAAAAAGTGGTCTTATGCATATGGTTAGTGCAGTTGTTTTAGAAGAACATAAATTATGTTAAAATAAAAAAAAAAAAAGAAAAACAAAACAACAAATCTGAAATAAAATGAGAACAAATGAAAAAAAAATAGTAAATTAAAAAAAATAAGTGCTGTTTGAAGTTTGGTCATCTAACAAACTTTTTTCATGTTTTTTTTTTCCCAATAAGGAAAGTCCAACAACAATCACAAGCTGTATGGGGAAAAATGGTTTGACGTAAAAGTTTCAAACTTAGAAGGTTTACGTTTTCCTTTAAACCTATTTTTGGATTTATTCCAGGGATCAGAAACGGGTTTTATTTCTTTTTTTCTTTTTTTTTTTTTGCATTAGTTGTAAAACCCCAATTAAATGATAAGACGATGAAAAAAAGGCAACATAATGTATTAAAAATAGTGTCTTTCATCCTCGATCAAAAATTGCAGGAATCCAGTATGACGCAGTTCTAAGGGAAATTAATCAATCCAGGAGTGAAGGGTGAATAGTGGCTATTTCTCCAAAGTCTGTTTGAAAAAAGATCAGTAGGAATTATCTCAACGTTCTCTTCCAATATAGTTCAACAATGGAGGTTCCCATATTGAGATCAGATGAAGTTCAGTTATGAATGAAAAGTGCTTTTAAGCTGCTACGCCTTTCCCCCCTTCCCGAAAGTTTTTCCATAGCTCGATGTTGTCTTACGTTAACCAAAAATGTTAGAATGAGTGTATCTTACAACTCTCAAATATCCATTCTTCCAAGTTATAAAAAAAAAAAAAAAAGCTCATTGAATTGCCCCGCTTACGTAGCCAACATCTGAAACCAAAAACATTTAGCCTCTACTCGAAAGGTCCTTAAAAAATAAAGCAATTTCACTTTACTGCTTGCTGTGAAACAGTACGCACACCGTGGTGTATGTTCTTCCAAACCTTAAAACCTCCAATATTCAGAGACCGAATTAAATTTTGTAGAAAGAAGTGGAATTTGTCTTCTCCAGTTCGAAATACTAAAAGGTTGATCATCAAAGCATAAAAAAAATCTACCCTCTGATTCTCTCCGGCAGTTTCCCTTTTTTTTTTTTCCAGAAATATATTTACCTTAAAAATGTGCATACATTAGCAGCTATAAACATTACATGGCATATCACACAATGTTAGCTTATATGAAAACGTACAAAATGTGAATGTATTCAAAATCTATTCAGCAGGTACTATTCTTAAAGCAAGACATAAAATCATCATGGAGTCTTGTAAGCATAACACTGTCTCAGATGAATAAATATATATAACACTTTTCTGGTAGATTACAGCAGCAGAAAACAAGAGGCATCTTTATTTTATTTTTGTTCTTCGAGCAAAACCTTCTCTTTAGACTTGTATTCCTCTTACAGCTTGCTTTATGTTTTCCAGAAGTGCCTTATTTTCCGGGCTTTGATAGCGATCTTGATTTGTATACATGTCCGTCAATGTGGTCACGTAGGCATCAAAATTTTGTTCGTTGATGGGGTCCTACAAGATAATAAACAATCTGTATTACTTTTTGAGCATCCCTTTTTTTTTGGGTTTCTGAAAAAAAAATGCTAGGTTGTTTTTTTCTGAGTGATTAGCAAAATTAAGGAATCTGAACACCGGTTACCAATGGTGTTCCACTGTGTGATGGATCCAGCACTAATGTTTTCACTTTTTTCTATTTCGAGAATGGAAGATAAAAACAGAAACGGAAATGCCAATTGTGAGCAAAGCCTAAGGTCATGTTCACACTATCAGTATTTGGTCAGTATTTCACATTAGTATTTGTAAGCCAAAACCAGGAGTGGGTGAAAATATAGAAGTGGAGACGTGTTTCTATTTTACTTTTCCTCCGATTGTTCCATTTCTGATTTTGGCTTACAAATACTGAACCTGTGAACGTGGCCTAAGAGTACACTTACACCAGGGTAGAAAAAAATCTGTCCCATTGTTATCCAGAAAAGTGGTACAATTTTTTCCTCACTGCAGTCCGTGTACAATCCGTTTTTTCACTCAGCAGCTATTAATCTTTTACAAGACCATTTACAGTTTCCTATTCTACAGAATTGTATTGTATCGGTAAAAATCAGATGTCATACTGATGGCTGGTATGGCATGCATTTTTTTTTTCTCACACCCATCAGATTTCGGAGTGAAATTGCAGCATGTAAGATTTTTTTCTCATGCCGAATACAGCTGAGAAAAATTACTTAGATCTGCACTGCCTGATTGACTAACATTGGTCAAAGCGCAATCCCATTTTTTCTTGCATTGCACTCGTCCGATTTATACACTAGTGTGAGCGAACCCTTAGTTTTGAAAAAAAAAATTGTACCATGACACACATAGATCTTGCAAACTTCTAGGCTTCGTATGAAAGTCTAAAGTCATTCCATGTGACTACAGAATTGTGAATCCTGAAAGCGTGCGGCATGCACGCTGTCAGGATTCTCTGGTGTTGCCAATAAGAGCGGGCAGTCACGTGACGACAAGCAGGCAGTTTGCATACTTGGGCTCATGTGTCGACTAGATATGCTCATCTTTCTTCATTAGAAGTGCACTGACAGAAGACAAACCCATCTAGTTGGAAACACCACACTCTAACTTGCAACATTGATCCTAAGAATGGACAACCCCTTTAACAGAACACTCCAACAAAGATTCTGATACACTGTGTTATGACTAAAACTTTTATTAGTGGAATCTGGATGCTGAGGCAACATATCACGAAAGTGAAGGGGTAAAAGTGTCAAATTGAGTTCTGCTCTACTTGGAGACTTTCTATTGAACCAGTGTTAAGTCTCAGAGGACAATAATCTTTTACTGAGTGCCTTTTGCTCCTCTATTTCAATGCTCATGAGGGTCTCAGCTCCTAGAACATGGGTGGGGAACCTTAGACCTGCGGGCCATTTATGGCCCATGATGACCTTTTCTCTGGCCCCCGGGCAGATTCCTGGAGTCCACATTGCTTGGGCCGGCAGCTGTGTTTTGATGACCACAAGCCTTTTAATTTCTTCTTGCTCTGTGAGCATACATTAACTACTGAATGCTGAGGAGCGTGCAATGAAAGATTACGTCCTGACACCAGTGCCAGCGTCAGGACTTACTTTGTGGGCAGAGTTAGCGCACAATTTGGGCGGCCCCCAAAGGATCGTTTAAATATCCATATTGCCCTTCACAGAAAAAAGGTTCCCCACCCCTGTCCTAGACACTCACTAAACAAAACTTCTCACATGTTACTATATGTCAAAAATGTTTTGAAGTGACAGTTACTAAACGCTAAAAATCAAAGTCGTGCATAACCCCTATAGGACCTTCAACATTGAAAAACACAAGACATTTTTAATGTCAGTTTTTAGGTTGACGATTACTGTGTATGCCGGTCCTGAGCAACTTAACACTGCATACAAATATATAAGGAAAACTTAACTTGGCTTCAGATTTGTGTTGAATGCAACACATTTATGAAACATTTTCACACTTTGGTAATACAAAGTTTTGGAAAGCAGTGTCAAAAACAAACTGGGTAATAAATAAGTTGCATTTTGCATTAATGGAAAAAAATAGCATTTTGGTTAATTCCACCTATTTTTTTTTAATTATTTTTATTTGCTAATTTTTTAAAAAATTGCATCAAAAACATAGTTTTATCGCAAAGTTTTGCAATAATTACAGCAAAACACAGCAAAAAAAACCTGAGGCAAACCTAGCATATGAAATTAAAGACGCACTCCCATCAAAGTTTTATCCTCTTAAGATATTACAATCATCATATTATATAGCACTGTGTACTTACAATTGCTCAATTTGTCTTTCTACCCAGTTAATTCTTCTGTTTTCCATTAGGGCTATGTAGAAACAGGAAGTCTCTTTTCCCTGCATTTATCATTCCCCTTTTCAACCTCTGACCCAGCTGTTCCCTCCTCCCCTGCCGGGGACTTATGCAGTGACTTATGACTCATGTAGGGAAAATAAACTTTCTGTTTCTACATAGAGCAAGTCAGTTTTTTAATCATGTGATGTCATAGACCTAATGGAAACCAGAAGAATTAAGTGGGTAAAAAGGCAAAATGAGCAATTGTGAGTATACAATGCTATACAGTAGGATGACAGCAATATATTAAGAGGATAAAGAAAAAAGAACAATAAACAAATAACCAATTCAAAAGGAACACATAAATCTCATAGTAAAAAAGAAATGAAAGGTTATTCCCAATGTTAAAAGTTATTACCTATTCAAAGTACAGATAATAACTTGCAGATTACAGGGGCTAAACTGCTAGGATGTGAGTACATATAGCTGAGTATGGCACTCAACTCTTTCCATTAGTTCCATAAAAAATGACTGGAGCTGTGCCGCACTTACCTGGCCACCGCACCATTGCGATGGGGAATTTTAGAGCCCAATTCTCAATATCATTGAGGGTTCCAGTGGTTGGACCCACACCAAACTGCAAGTTATCACCTATTTTTTGGATAGGTGATACCTTTAAATGTTGGAAATAGCACTTTAATGTAAATATAAATTGTATGCAAATATGAAAGATCCCCTAAAAAAGTGTTCATTAATCTTATAGTAATCGGATATGTCCTTTACTCTTTTTGGCCACATGCATATAGTCTCAAAATTTACCAATAATTCAGCTCTTCCACTTCCAATGGGGTTTCAAATGCAACTTTCTCACCTTAGCATACCAACATAACAATTTATCGCAATGTTGTAGCTCATCATATTTTTATATATTGGCAGCTTTTTCATGGTTGACAATGATAAACACAATGAATTGCAATCACTCCCATTCCTTGTGCATCTATAAAAAGAGTAGTATTGTCCAAGTTTTTCCTAAAGGAAATATAGATTTTCCAGAATTTTTTTCTCCTTTTCATACAAAACCAAAAATTTTCACAAGTGTATGGAGAAAACTATGAATGAGGAACATCATTCCTGATTGAAGAACATCAAGGTAATAATAAAATAAATCAATGATGCACTGGAACAAACTAGTAAACTATCTTCATGGGGTCCTTCCAGATCTCATTGAGACCAAGCCTGCAGGAATAGCAGTTGGATTTAGGCAGGGATGGTGATGTTTTTTTTACATTAAGTCATTGAATCCATTGGTCTAGATAAGAAATCCGAAAAATTGCTTAACGACACTTAGGATAACTGAGCACATCAGTGAGCATCAAGAATCCTGAGGACCTGGACTTAGAGGGAAAATAGTCTCTCCAGACAGTAAAAGAATATGAAATGTGAATTGTTGAGAAACATGTTAGCGCTATAGAAATAAAATTATTATTATTATAATAATTAAAATAACTTTGATGACAAAATCAATCTAAGGCTTCATTACTCTTATCTCTCTAAGGAAATTAGTTTGCAGTGTTTGTGTTCAAATCCCAAATATAAAAAGAAGTTTAATTTCTGCATGTGCATCAATGTGTCGTTGAATTCCTACTGAAGACTTCATAAAATATTACCAAATTGTTATCTTGTGTAAGGTCAGGAACACAGGCTGCCAGTCTAGCATCATGTCAGTTGTAAGAGAGTTATGGATTAGTGTTGATTAAGCAGTGAAATGCTTGAGTGCTTGGTACTCGAATCGAGTACGTCAGACTCGAGTAGCGAGCATAATGGAAGTTAAACTGCAAACTCGAGCACTTTTCCGGAGGACGGAAAAAAACTCTCTCTCTTTCTCCCTCTCTCTCCGCCTGGCTCAGATAATTCACTTACGGTGATCTGAACACTCGAGCGCCACCGATACTCGGCATTGCTCACTACTCGATCGAGCACCCTGATGCTTGATCGAGTATCGAGCAGTGCCGAGCACACTCTCACATCATTATTGAGGTTCACTATTTTTTCTAGGACTGAGGATGAATGTTTCTCCTTGCGGAAAATGTCAAGACAGCATAAAGAGACCTGTAGGCCATACAATGCTCCTCTGGGGATTTAAATATGCCAATAACCTCTCCAGGAGGAAGAAGACTTTATCTCTTGGGCCACCTATTGGATGTAGCAATCCTATAAGTCAACATCGACCCTCTAACAAGCCTTGCCACATGACTTAGAATAAGAAACCAAACAGAAACTCCATTTGCTAACACATGTTTGCCGCTCTTCAGTGGAAAGCAGGAGATCTGATTCAGGTAGGTGAGAGGCTTCTGACTTAGGCTCTCTGCAAGGAGAAATGTTCCCCTTTAGGCCTAAGCCAGAGGTCTCTCACCTTTCTGTGATTCTCCTAAGGAAGAAGTCAGACCAACTTCAAAACGTCATTGAGAATAAACCGCACATCTTTTAAACATCAAGAATCCTGAAATTCTTTATTTTCCAGCAGCACAGCATTACCCAATCTCCAGCCTATTTCTTGATACCTTTCACCATGGGAGAGAACAAATTGGAAGTCTGTGTGGACTGTCGCAGTAGAGGGATAAGATAAGTGTGCCTTCTTCCCTGAGATAGGGCAAGCCTGAGAGGTCTGTGGGAGGCATCAATCCTCCGAGGAGCTGTTGCATTACAGTATGAACTGTGTGATAATTTATGCCCTGTAAAAGGTCAACCTTGTAGGACACCCAACCACAAATGGGTTGTGTGTGATCTTCAGGAGAGTTGCTGTTGAATTGCACAAAGATGTGTTTTAGCCTGATAGGTATTGTGCCTAATGTAACATGGGAAAATTGACTACATTGTGGACTCAGAATGGCCTACTATTCCAGTTCTAGCTAAACAGTGAAATTCATGGAAATACAGGAAAATCCAGTTACTAGTAAATGCAATTTTTATGGTTTGGCTAACAAGCGACATGATGTTATAGAGAGGGCATAGTCAGACGGCTGTATAACATGGACGACGATCGCATTGCAATGCTCTGGCTGGCCGGCGGCTGTCCTAACCAGAGCATGACAGCATGTATTAGAGATGCAATCATTGCCCGTGTTATACGGCTGTCTGACAGTGCCCTCTTGGTGATTTATTCCAACCCACATGTAGGTAATGAGTAGGAATTACCAAATCTGTGAAAATGTTGAATTTCCTAATCCTAAACTGTCTACATTATGTTGGATTAAAGATAATGAATGTTAAAATAATGAATCTCAATTAGCTCAAAAGTAGAAGCTTTGAAACAGGAATTGGCTGTAAAGTGAACTCCTAGTATCCATCAAAGAATATCGTTGATGAGCACCGCCATTCCCTTGTGTTGTATGCAAACCGCCACCTGCATATGCAGCTCCGTTGTTGTCACAGCTAAAGCCTAAGTTGTTCTTGACAACAACCAGCAAAGGTAAAGAAGACAGCTGTGAGCTGATATTATCAGGCCGGGAAGGTCTCTGGTTATTGGGCCCTTCTCAGCCTAAAAATACCAGCCCACAGCCGCCACAGAATTGGCACATCACATGAGATGCGCCAATTCTGGAGCTTTGCCCGGCTCTCCCTGATTTCCCTGGTGTGGTGGCAATCGGGGTAATGGCAGTTGGGGTTGAGGAAAGCTGTAATTTGTCAAAAATCACAGCTGCCATCAACCTCTGGTATTTCTAACGGAGAGGTGTCTATCAGACACCCCCATTACTAACCAAGTAATCAACAATAAAAACACACAGAGAAAAAAACACTTTATTTGAATAAAGACTCCCCCACACTATCCCTCCTTCAACAATTTATTTAAAACAAAAAATTCCTGTGCAGGTCTGCCGTAATCCAACGAATCCCAAGTAGTCCAGATATACCTGAAAGACATAAAAAGACAGACATAAAAACAAAAGACAGTCCCTCGTTCACCAATTTATTACCCAAAATGTTCCCACACAGGTCCGCAGTAGTCCACGTTCCCCGAATCTGTCTCCGCCAGGTGGTGACAACAACTCTCATTAGAGCCACCGGGTCTCACTGAGAGCAGCAGGAGCCAGTGACGATGATGAGTGTTGTGATGAGTACCAAGCACCTGTGAATAGCAATCACTTTGCTGGAGACAGATTTGGGGAACGTGGACTACAGCAGAGTTTCGTGGAAACATTTTGGGTAATAAATTGGTGAACGAGGGACAGTCTCTTGTTTTTATTTCAGTCTTTTTATGTCTGTCAGGTATCCTTTTCTGGACTACTTTGGATTTGATGGATTATGGCGGACCTACATGGGATTTTTTTTTTTTTCAATATATTATTGAACGGGGGATTTCATGGGGGAGTCTTTATTCAAATAAACTGTTTTTTTCTCTGTGTGTTTTTATTTTTTATTACCTGGTTAGTAATGGAGAGGTGTCTGCATCTCTTCATTACTAACCCCAGGGGTTAATAGTAGCTGGTATTTTTGACAAATCACATCTGTCCCCAGCCCCAACTACCATTACCCCGATAGCCACTGCACTAGGGCAGTCGAGAAGAGCCGGGCAAAATGCCAGAATTGGGGCATCTCATGTGATGCGTCAATTCTGGGGCGGCTGCGGGCTAGTATTTTTAGGCTGAGAAGGACCCAATAATCAGGGACCTTCCCAGCCTGATAAAATAAGCCCGCTGCTTTACCTTGTCTGGTTATCAAAAATAGGGGGGACCGCATAACATTTTTTAAAATTATTTATTATTTAATTGGTTAAATAAGGCTAAACACCCTTTAGTGACACATGAAAGGCACTAAAGGGTGCTAGTTTATTATATGTAGGGCGCTTGTGACATTAAATAGCTACAGGACATCAATCTATTCTATCTCTCTATTCTGATAGTTCGGGCTGTGAATTTACAGTACTTGGCTAATGAAATTTCTGTTTTCCTTTGTGATGTGTGCGTAAAAATCAGGCAGCATACGCATGGTCCATGTGCAGTCAGATTTTTTTCTCGCACCCATAGACCTGCATTGGCGCGTTCCGTCCGATATACGCAAACACTCGCAACATTCTGCGATTTTTTTTCTTATCCAAATTCCAGCTGAGAAAAATATCGCAGATTGGCACTGACTCATTGAATAACATTGGTACAAGTGCAATCCGATTTTTATGGCACTTGTCCAATTTATACGCTGATGTGAGGAGGCCTAAGGAGAAGAAATATCTCTGACACTGCTGTAAAGCCCCATGTTATTGCTTTATGAGCTTAAATTATGAACTTAAATTTATATAAGCCAAATTAATAGCAGCAATGCAAATAAAACCAATAAAAGTCAATAAAAAAACATTTATATTCGGTGCCACTACATACATACACGGTATGACAAATTTACTTTTGACACTGCAGTGAAAATCATGTGATTGACATTACTGGGCTGCTCTAACTCAAAATGTCCACTTAACCTTATAATGATAAAATACCTTAAAGTATATGAAAAATATAAATCTCTATATATTCAACATATAAAGAAAATATACAGTGATGTTATTGTGTGGGTGCCATTTGGTTCTTTCTACTATTCCTATATCAAACAACAAAGATTGCACAGAAGAAGGGTAGAGAGAGGGATGGTCTTGCTCACAGAAGCTTACAGTCTGGAGGAGAACATGGAGGCATGGCTTTGGTTGCTGATGATGGACAATCAAGAGAGCACAAATAATTTATGGAAAATAACAACAAAGATTGTACTGGTAGAATATGGCGACTAGGGTAACAACATGAGTCTCCAGAAAGATGGACATTTAAAGTTTGGTTCATTGAGTGATGCTGAGAGAAGCTCTAATCGAGCACGATCATGAATTTCAGAGATGAGGTTCAGCTCTAGAGCAGTCCTGGAGATGTGCATGGCATGAGCTATTGAGAAAAGAGAAGAGGAGTAGACCATGGGTAGAGGTCAAGTTGTGATTTCATTAGTATTTGGATCTTGAATCATACATGTCCACCCTTACTTTTTTGTATATTTAATCAAAGGGCTTTTCCATGCATTTCTTAGATTTTACATATGGCCTGAGTGTGCTATAAAAAAAAAATTGCCATATTGTACGCACCTACCAGTCCCTCACCGCTCCTCCCAAACACTGGCTCCTCCCATTGGTCTCATCCCGTTCTCTTTCAGCACCATCGACTCATGACTGCTGTGATCAGTAGGGCACAGCAATGACCCAGCCAACAGCACAGAGGAGTAGAGATGGATCAGTAGGTGAATATATGTTATTTTTATCTTATATTAGCAAACTCAGGCTATATGTAAAGCAAAAGAAAGTTTTGAAAAATCCCTTTAAGGGCTCTAATTTCTAACAATACATTATTGTGACAAGCCAGAAAAAAAAGCGTAACAGGCTGCTATCCACATCACAACCACTGGATGGCCACACATAGACACATAAGCACAAACATCTCCCGACAGAGTCTAGGAAAATCAGGTTGTTCTTTTTTTCCAAGCTAGTCATTTTGTGCCACTCGCTTCTGAATATGTTGAGCCAAGAAATGACATATCTGTTACATGCCTTTAACTTAGTGTTACAAAAGTGTGTCGGAGGAGGCTGAAAAATGTGTAAAAAGAAGCAAGGTCACGGAGACCCCACAAAAAAATGCAAAATGCATGTTCACAAAGTATTTTTTGTAGTGGCTAAAACCATACCACAGAGCTCCGTAAGTCAAAATATGTGAAAATAGATGATATAAATAAAAAGACAAAGATGGGAATGACATAGATGATGCAACAGTGATGGTTAGCGGTGGACTAGCAAATCAAAAGAAGTTGTCACCAGACTCAGTGGTCAAGTTTTTAAAAGATTTTAGAGAAATTGTTCGGCACAAACAACGCTTAAAATAAAAAAAAACTTTATTCAAAAACAAGTGGATCCATGGTGAGATATTAAAAACTGACGCGTTTCTGATTTTCTCATTTTTTAATATATCACCATGGATCCACTTTTTTTTAATGGATTTTGAATAAAGGGTTTGTTGGTTGTGCCAAACTTTTCCTCTAAACTCTAGTATTTTGGCTACATATCACAAGCAGTATGCGGCCCCCACCGGCATATGATTCTAAGCCTTTCATCTACTTACAAGCGTGGTTAGCTCATTTTTTCTTTTGTACCTACCTTATTGGTCAAATTTTTAGTCTAATACCATAGAGCAAAACCTACTTCTTGGCTAAGCCCACTGATAACTGAAGAAGGTTCTCTTACCCACTGCTCCACCTACATGACCAAATACTTGAACAGAATAGAATTTCTGTGTATGATGACTATTATAAATCATGATGAGGCTCAGAGACTGGTAATGAAAACACAAGAGTAATAAAAAAGCTAAATAAAAATGTCCATACAATTCATATGATGGTCAAGGGAAAAAAACAAAAACACAAGCACTGTACAGGGGAAGGAACCACTAGTTGGTATAATAAACATTATTGTATTCTATGATTCTACTATGGACACACGATTACTCACCATGTGGGGAAGCTGGATATTAGCTAGACTATGAATTAAAGACTGACTTAGATTGGCCAGCTCATGCAGAAGGGACTCGTTTTGCTGCTCAATGACTTTGTTTTCCTCTTCTATTGTCTTCAGGTTACTCTCCATTGTTGTAATCTATAAAGCACATACAGGTGGAAAATACAACACAAGTTATTACAAATCACGTCATGTAGTCACAGCGTTATCTACAATTTTTTATTGTCATTTAAAGTGTTGTGATGGTCGAAATCTCAATTTATTATATGTGTAGAGGAGCAGGGCTGCTACCTAATTTACTATGTCACCAATAGTTAATTAGTATATGAAATAATTTAATTCAGATAATTTATTTATTTATACAGATATAAAAGTGCTGAATTTGTCAATTGTGTGCATTGTGATATCTTTGATTTAAGTAGTGGTGCTACTAATCTAAGTTGCCTTTCTCTAGCATTATACTTACCAGCCTCCATCTTCAACTTTTACCAGTGCCACTTCGGTTAGTCTCCAGCAGTTTGTGACCGGCTGGATCTCTCTAGTAAACACTAGTTGGGCGATCCGGAAGTCACAAGTCAATGTAAGTCTATGAAAGCCAAAACAAGACCAGAACAAGGCTCTCAATGACAGACACTGAGAGCTTGTGACTGTTACCTCTGACTTCCGGTTGGTCAGAAGTTGGCAGATCAGGACCGGAGTGGCACTGGGAAGAGTTGAAGACAGTGGCTGGTAAGTATAAGATTAGGGCCAGGAAGCTTAGATTAGTGACACCACTCCAGCACTGAAGTAATAAAGAAAAACGCTGGAGTGGTGTTTTGTTAGTAAGTTTGTCTGTTTTAGTAAAAATGAATGAATAGTAAAATCCCTAGTAAAATTCACAGTGCAAAATACGCCAAAATATTTTTTTTGTATGTGTTAATCAATCCTTAAAGAAACATTTATCTAAAATGCAAATGACTTGAGTCAAAATGATGGAATATGTAATTATATTGTACATCGTATTGGTTAATTTCCACTATTAATAAAAAAAAAAAATCGATGATGTCCTAATTTTGTTTTATGTTATGCGCCCTCACTAAGCAATCTAGCTAATATATAATACAATAATGAAATAAATATATTACTTATGAACAACTTTTATTCTTCGAAGGCTGAATTTCGTGTAAGTTACATGGAAAAATCAAACAACCTCCCCTCCCGTGTAACTTACATGAAATTGGTATTCATCAACACAGGGTTCTTGGCAAGCAACAGGACGCTCGTCCAGTACCTAGTGGGAGGGAGCAGAAGCTGAAAAGGGGGCAGAGAATGAAGCAAAAGAGGTGGAACTGATTCAAGTGAGAAAAATAATGGACATGTATTTTTTTTTTCGTTTTAACGACCAGAATGGGTCACTTTTTCAACCAGTTGATAGATTTGTTAGACTAGCCACCAGACTAGGCCAACAACTTAATAGTTAGGATCAAAGATAACCAGCCAGCACTCTTCAGTGTTGGCTTGATACATAGAATTGTTTTTTTTTTTGAAAATCATTAGTAATGTGTGTGCTATTTAGTTCCACCTCTTTGAATGATAAAAAAAATCATAACCACTAAATTCTATAATACAAAACATAACTGTTCTACTACAATTTATGTCAATAATCGCAGGTCTGTAGACAATAGGCAGTTCTTAGTTTCTTCTATTTTTTACTGAAACGTGTTGATATCATTTATATCTAGACTTTTAGATTTTGTTTTCACAAAATTTGAGTTAATAAATGGCCAAATTGAATATTTTTGTAATATTACTATTATTTTTTTTTAACAGTGCCACACACACTTTAAATGTAACACTTGAATGGTCACCGAGTTCTCATCCTCACCCTTACCCTCCGTGTAATTTTTTATTATTTTCCCGATCTGTCCATAAATACATCTGATGTCTTGGTTGATGAATACCATGCAGCCAGCATGATTATGTGGCCACAGAAGACGGTATTTACAGAAGTACGGATGCACTCACGTATGTCACATAGAGATGTAATCCGGTATTTTCATGCACATGCATGTCACAAAGAAACAAGTGCTTTCAGGCTTTGGAAAAAAAAAGGATGTTAAAATGACAATGAGAATTGAGATTTAGTATTACAGTCTGATAGGCTACTGTGCTCTTGACTACCCGTGTTACAGTAAGCAAAAGTGACCAAAAAGGGTGACGTTCACTTCAGAACAATGACCTAGGCATGCATGAAGTATGGGTGAGTATGAGAATAAAAGCTTCACTCCATTATTATTATTATTGTTTCTTTTTTTAGTATTTCGTTCTTAAATTTATAAATAAGTTAGTGGCATCTCATATAGGAAAGTCTCATATAGCAAAAAGTTTTATGCATTCTTGGCAAAGCCGGTAATAACATTCTATTCGGAGTCACCTAGGAAAGACATTTTCAATATTGCTGATAGAAAACTGTTACCTGAGTTCTCAGCTTAATCATATCAGACTCCATCTGGGAATTAGACTCATTTAGTTCCTTTATTTCTTCTTCCAATTGTTTTATTTCCTCATCATTTTCTATACCTAAGGGGATATTAAAGGAAAATATGTAATAGAGTTGTAAGCCATCAAGCATCACCAGTAACATTATCAGCATCGCTATCGATAAAGCATAGTTAGAGTAGATTTACATATTAATGCCATGTTGGAGGATGAGAAGTCTAAAAGTTAAGATATATGCAACTCTATAACTAGAGAATGGAGCCTAGGGGTGGACTGAGGCCACTATAAACATAATACACTTGGCTTGGGTTAATAAATTACATTTCCGAAAAGTTATCACTTGCCCTACATTAAAACATTCATAGTTGTTGCACCTAACTAAAAGAATATGGCCCGCTCTTGACAAAGACCCTCAGACGTTGCCCAAGTGGTCACTCCACCACTACTGGAGTCTGTAGATAAGTAGATACTGTGCCAGCCCTACTAAGTTTGGTTAGTAAAGATTCTGTCCATCTCCGATCCTTTAAATTAAAACCAGGTAACGTCCACCATGTAAGGATAATCATGGTCGTTACCGGAGACCCTCAAGTGGTATCATTGTTAAGAAATCTTTATGCCGAATCCATCAAATAATTTATAACTAACTATTCAAATAGAATACATGCACTTGGTGGACCCTTGGTGTGGCCAAACAGCCCAGTGGACCGTCCTACCTACTTGTTTCACCTTTTTCTCTTCTGCCCTTCTCTGGTTCCTGAAAAGCCAGAGCTGTCAATCGAAGAAGAGGAAGGAGGAGATAGGTGGAAAACAAGAGAGCGGGAAAGTGGTTTGAAATTTTTGGCCACGCCAAGAGTGCACCAAATGTTTGTGCTTTGTTTCAACAGCCCTTTTGTCCTGACAAACTGCCTTTACATAGGTTATCTGGGTGTTTTAACTGACTGCCTTAGGATAGGCAATCAATTTATAAATGGTAGATGTCCAACTGTTTAGGTAAAGGGTATATTCATCATTTTAATAAAGTTTTGACATGTCAGAGGGTTTGATTAGTGTTTGTCAATGCTCGGAGAGTGGTATACAAGTTCATAAAAACCCCATAGCTCTTCTATAAATCTGTAGATCACTTGTTCGGCAGTTCCAGTTATAGTTTGTGTATCACAGATTTAAGTTGTACATGGCTAAGATAAGTATAAGGAAATTTGTAAAATATTTCATATTTAAATTGTTAGAGCAGGTCCACACTGAGTATTTTTATGTGGATTTTCGGTGAATTTTTTCCAAAATGCCTAATGAAAACCTCTTCAAATACTCTTTTTCGGCTATGTGCACACGACATCTTTTTTAAGCTGATTTCACTCAGAATCCACATTATGTTCAGCGGTAGCTCAGCATACTGCACAGCAATGTAATTGTTGTACACATTTTCCATCTTATGACACTTCTTTCAACTGCTCCAGGGTTCGGAAATCACAAAGCAGGTAAAAGAAGTAGCATGCCCATTCTTTTTTGCAGTATAGTGTGAATGCTGCCGGCAGTGGAGCCACCTTACGAACGACAGCAAAGCCGCTTCAGGTAAACCACCGCCGGCATTTTACTTGCCTGGAAAAACTAGACAGTTGTGCCGATGTCTAAGTGATACTGTGTTTAGACCGTAAGGCTATGTGCTGAGTTTTTCGAGGAGTTTTTGGAGCAGAAACAGAGAGGAAACTCTCCAAATCCTCCAAAAAATCTCAAAACTGTTCAAAAAGCTGAGATGTGGGCAATTTTCATTGTTATGGTTACGTTTTTTCCTCTTCTTCCAAGAGTCGTAACTTTTTTATTTTTCTCACTACATAGCTGTATGGGGGCTTTTTTGTGTGACTAGTTGTGTGACTAGTTGTAGTGTTGAATGACACCGTCCATTTTACCACACAATGTATTGAAAAAAAAAATCTAAGTGGAGTAGAGTTTGAAAAAAAAAAACAGCAAAAAACAGCAATTTTGTCATTGTTTTTGAGGTTTTGTTTTACGGCGTTCACTTTGCAGTTCAAATGACCTTATAACTTTGGTTTATGTCGTATGGTGATATTAAATATATATAATAAGAAAGCAGGAGGTAAGGTCCTGGATGGCAGATATTTGACAACATGGTGGTTGGCCTCAATAATGTAAAGTCTGTACCAGCAATAGGTATTCCAGGTTAATGATAGGGGTTTAATTTAACTGGGTTTTGTGTCCTGGATTTAGGAGCAACCAAAAGAGTCTGGGTAGGAAAGGTCAATCCCATACTCCAGCCCAGGTCTTACAGGCTTAATAACAGCAGCTGGGTTAGCTCAGCAGAGTGGAGCTTGAGCTGGAGCTGAACAGAGGTGTGTTTGCTTGGTGAACGCGTTTAAAATTACTTGAGCTGCTGCTGCCCGGGATACTGAGATTGATGAGGCTGCTACATTCACTTTGTTTCATTGTGCCTGAAAAAAGGATTGTTTATGTTATTCATTTGTACCGGAGAAAAGCTATTTTCATTTTGGAGCTCTAACGTTCATGATGGACAATACAGTTTATGCTTTTTTAATCTTCATTTAAAATCCTTTACCTTTTTTTTCAAGGCATGATCACGTATAAATTACCCTGCAATACTGTAGTATTGAAGTATATTGTGAAATTGATCTGCTATGAAGCCCATTCATGGACTAGGCTTTCTAGGAGTACTTACATGGCAGACTTGCAGGCCGTCAGTAAACCCTCAACTGCAATGACAACCCATCAGCACCCCATGATCGCATCGTGCTTTGAGGGGCGATGGCCGACAGAATGGATGGTGCCCCAATTTAGAAACCTTGTTTAAGGGGTTAAACTGCTGTAATCGAAGCTACTTCTGATTACAACAGTTACTCTTGGCTTCCAGTAGCTGTATAACACACCTTGCACCAAACCGCATGGATGGCAGATGTCATTAAGGGGTTAAAAGACATATTACACACGGTAGAGATTTTTAATGCTAGTCCACTATGATATTTTCCTCCTTATTTTTTCAGTATACTAATGCATACATGCTTGACAAAAGCCAAAAGGTCGCTCTTTCGACCTGCCTAAAGGAACCCTACGTATATGCTTAGAATGTGCACCGGTCTAGACACTAAGTGGGCATCACAAACGTGGTGTGAACAGAGTCTAAATTGAAGGGAGCACTATTCTTTTGTTTACATGTGCCATTTCTTAACCATTAAGAAATAAACATGGATTTTAATTTTTCAAGTGTCAAAAACTGTTTTAGTCCTTTCTATTAGAAATGCTAAATCGTGGTTTATAATATAGAAAACTATATCAATGACAAACCTAGAAATCAACAAGAAGTAGCTAAATAAAAGCCATTATTTTAAGGGGGCTGTTCAACTTTTTCTTCTAACACACATCTGGGCTGCTGAAGAACCTCCTTTTGTAAAAAGAGAGTTAGCTTCCTGTCCAGCACCAATTAGTATGTAACTCCCTTACCTTTTAAAAAACAGGTTTTGTGATAGTTAAAGGGGTATTCGCATGTCCAAGATCCTATCCCAATATGTAGCAGGTGTAATAATAATATTAGCAAATTCCTCCAATTAGAAATGTGGTATAGTTCTTCTGATTCTTTATGTCACTTACCCCATGTGTAGGGCATTGCAATAGCTTAGGAATCCATGGTTACGGCCAGGCCCGGCCTCAGAACCCGGGCAAGTGCCAGGGCCCTGAGAGGCGGGGGGCCCAATCGCCATCGGGCACCCTGGCGCGCTATTGGACCCATGAGCGGAGGAGAGCGGTGCCAGCGCTCGCCTTCCCCCCTCTTGCTCAGGGCCCCAGCACAATACTTACCTCTCCCTGTGCCTCCGCAGCAGGTCCTGTATCTTCCGCGGCTGCTGCACTGTGACTGACGTCTCAGGTCAGAGGGCGCGGTGACGTCTTTCCACCGCGCCCTCTCCTGAGCAGTCACAGCGCAGAGCGGGAAGACTGCGACGCGGCTGGGGAGTCCGGAGCAGCGGCAGTAATGACAGCAGTGGCAGCAGGTGAGGTGAGTATTTTTTTTTTTTTTATGTATGTAGGCCATTATATGGGGCACCTGCATGGTGTATTATAAAGGGGCCCAGAAGGCATGGGGCATTATATGGGGGCCCAGGAGGCATGGGGCATTATATGGGGGCCCAGGAGGCATGGGGCATTATATGGGGCCCAGGAGGCATGGGGCATTATATGGGGCCCAGGAGGCATGGGGCATTATATGGGGGCCCAGGAGGCATGGGGCATTATATTGGGGCCCAGCCTGCATGGGACATTATATTGGGGCCCAGCCTGCATGGGACATTATATGGGGGCCCAGCCTGCATGGGGCATTATATGGGGGCCCAGCCTACATGGGGCATTATATGGGGGCCAGTATTCTGTATGGAGCGTTATATGGGGGCCAGTATTCTGTATGGAGCGTTATATGGGGGCCAGTATTCTGTATGGAGCATTATATGGGGGCCAGTATTCTGTACGGAGCATTATATGGGGGCCAGTATTCTATATGGAGCATTATATGGGGGCCAGTATTCTGCATGGAGCATTATATTGGGGCCAGTATTCTGCACGGAGCATTATATTGGGGCCAGTATTCTGCACGGAGTGTTATATGGGGGCCAGTATTCTGCAAGAAGCATTTTATGGGGGCCAGTATCCTGTATGGAGTGTTGTATGGGGTCCATTATTCTGTATGGAGCATCTGCGGTATCTGTGCATCATGAATCATGGTATGTGTTAAAGGGGCCACTGAGACTCTTTAGCCCAGGGCCCACAAAAACCTGGAGCCGGCCCTGGTTATGGCCTCTCACATAGTGACAGTTAGTTAGCTGTTAGTGTTTGTAACCATAGATACCTACGATACTGCAATGCCCTGCACATGGGGTAAGTGACATAGCTAATCAGGAGAACTATACTACACTTCTAACTGGAGGTATTTGTGAATATTATTCATTTACACCTACTACATATTGGGTTAGGATCTTGGAGATGAGAATACCCCTATAATAGATGTACTATGATGTTTTACAGAAGCTGGGCCCCGGTACTGAATAATATCTCTTGCAGCTGCTGAAGAACCTCTTTTATTATCATGTATTGGTACTTGTAGTAGCATTCTTAGAAGAATAAGTACTGTAAGTCGTATAGTAAAAGTGGCTGCAGCACCAAGAGTTATATACAGTCACTTTACAATTACAAATCCAATAGGTTACATTACGCGTCTTGTATCATTATTTCATATCAGTAGGGACAGCATGCGAAATGGTATAAGATCTATTCAGTGCGTTAATAATCAAAGTAGATTCCTCACATAACATCTGAAAGCCAGTACCATTTGTCGCCCGCTGCTTTATAGTCATCATCTCTTCTCCTGACAATCGGGCTTTCTTCATTGCTGACGTGGCCCGTGGACATCCCGATAAACTACCAGAAAAATGGTAAATCAGTGGTTAATGGGATTTTTATAGTTACTTCATAAACAATTTTTCTTTTATGTATTTTAACCATAAGTGTCAGACACAACATAGGTAACACATTATGACATGGGGGTGCCAAGGGCCCACCAGTAACCAACTCCAGGGCCCCACTTTTCAGCTACATGCAAATGTGACATTATGATCAATCACAAATTTATACAACAATGAACTGGGTAGATTGTTACATGAATAAGATGCTGTCTTTGTCAGTACATAGTGATTCAAGTATATTGTGCCAAGTCCTGCTCATATAAGAGGGTGGGGACCCACCGGAGGATTCTCCTCTTCTCCTGTGGGCCAGTCCAAGCCTGATGACATTATACCGCACATGGACATTGTGTTATTTGCATTAGTAATGGTTGATTCCACGCATTCTTTCATAAATATATTTAAGGGCAATAATATAATGCTCCAGAAACGAGTAATGCAATGTGATAGCAGTGTGTACCGGAGAATCGCAATCATGTCCACCAAGATATGAGCAAGTGCCACTCTGTGGTTATAAGTCCCAACAACATTAAAATTGAACCAAGAGAGAAGATGTTGAGGAGGAAGAGATTGGGCTTGTTTCAATGACCAATCCTTTTGGTCTCCCACACTATAAAGGTATGTTCACACTGTGTTATTTTCAAGGAATTTTTGGAGTGGAAGCTCTCAAAAATCATCCTCAAAGGGTATCAACTAAATGCCAGTGCAGTCATTGAGTTTTCCCGGATGAAGCCACTTCAGGAAGACGTTGGCGGTTGTTTTCCCGAAGCAGCTTTTTCTGTCTTTCCGCTGGCAGCTTTCACTCTATGCAGTAAGTATAGAGAGCGGATGGCTTCAGCCAGGAAAAATGAGCATTATATTTCTTTTAACCGCTTCAGGGTTACCGAAAGCTGAAGCGGTTAAAATAAGAGACATAAGATGGAATATGTGCACAGCAATGTTGTTTTGATATTCCTGTGCACTATGTTTATTTTCTGGGGAGCTTTAGCTGCACTTTTTATCAGGCAGATTCCGAGTGGAATCCACCTGAAAATGATGCCAAGTGCACAGGGAAAAGCCGGCGGCGAAGCAGGTTCTGGAAAATGACCACCAACGTGTTCCTGAAGTAGCTTCACTTTGAAAAACTCAGTGGCTGCGCTGGCAGCTAAATGATTTCCTTGTAAAATCCACTTTGCAGTTCATAAGAAGAATTTTTTTAGCTTTTTGTTTCCTAAAGAAGTTTTGAAAAAATACTGGGGTAAAAAAGAAAGCGCATACTTTGGCTATGTGCACATGGCATCTTGTAGATGCTGGCGTACCTGCATAGTATTTGAAGCAGAAGAAACTTCAGGAGAAAACTCTGGCAATGTTTTTCTTGAAGCATCTCCCTTGTCATCCCTTTTGTGTGGCAACTTTGCCTTCAGCGTTTTTTTTTTATTTTTTATTTCATATATGAACTAGTGGTAGCTTCCTAGCTGTAGCTCCCAGGAAATTTGATAGGTCACTTCTTTTATCTGCTTCACAGCTTTCGAAGCCTGAAGTGGTTAAAAAGTTAAAAAAGACTGAACATGTGCAGAGCAAGTCAATTTGACATTGCAGTGCAAATGTTCATTATTTTTTATATTTTTTTAGCACAAAAACTATGACACAACCGACAGTGGCTATGTGCACAGAATGTCTTAGTTCAGGTGGATTCTGCTCAGAATCCAACTGAAAAAGGGTGGAAAAACTGCTGCAAAAAATGGACATAATGCACAGCAATGTCAAAACGATATTGCTGTGCACATGATTAGTAATTTGTTACTTCTTTGAACCACTTCAGGGTTCGGAAACCCTGGAGTGGTTAAAAGAAGTAATGTTTATTTTTCAGGCGGCTTCTGCTCTCTATATTAGAAGATATAGGAAAAAGACACCTACGGTGGAGCCACTGTGATTAGCATGAGCAAAAATGCCGGCGAAGTAGCTTCAGGGATAAAGCCACCAGTTTTTCATAAAGCGGCTTTGTAAAGAAAACTCTGGTGCTTCCGGTGTCAGATTGCAAATGTTGTGGGCATATACAGTGGCTTGCAAAAGTATTCACACCCCTTGGAATTTTTTGTGTTTTGCTGCCTCACAACCTGGAATGTCACTGTTTTTTAGGGTTTGCATCAGTTCATGTAAAGAACATGCCTACAACTGTGAACATTTGGTTTTCTTTTTATTGTGAAGCAAACAACAAATAGGACAAAATAACTGAAAATTTCAGTGTGCTTAACTTGCATAACTATTCACCCCCCTAAAGTCAGTACTTTGTAGAGCCTCCTTATGTTGCAATTACAGCTGCAAGTCGCTTTGGATAAGTCTCTATGACCTTTGCACATCTGGCCGCTGGGATTTTTACCCATTCCTCAAGACAAAACTACTCCAGCTCCTTCAAGTTAGATGGTTTAACAATGTTTGTATGTAAGTAAAGGCTTTTTTCTGCCCACGCTTCCATATAGGCCACCTCTATGGAGTGTATGGCTTATTGTGGTCGTATGGACAGATACTCCAGTCTCTGCTTGGGAACTCTGCATCTCCTTCAGGGTTATCTTTGGTCTCTGTGCTGCCTCTCTGATTAATGCCTTCCTTGCCTGGGCTGAGAGTTTTGGTGGGCGGCCCTTTCTTGGCAGGTTTGTTGTGGTACCATGCTCTTTCCATTTGATGATAATGGATTTGATGGTGCTCCGGGGATCAGAGATTGGGATATTTTTTTATAACCAACCTTGAGTTGTACTTCTCAACAACTTTGTCCCTGACTTGTTTGGAGATCTCCTTGGTCTTCATGGTGTTGTTTGGTTAGTGGTGCCTCTTGCTTAATGATGTTGCAGCCTCTGTTGCTTTTCAGAAAAGGTGTGTATATACTGACAGACCATGTGACACTTAGATTGCACACAGGAGGACTTCCTTTCACTAAGCATGTGACTTATGAAGGTAATTGCTTGCGCCAGAAATTTTTAGAGGCTTCATAGCAAAAGGGGTGAATACATTTTCACATGTCAATTTTTAGTTATTTGATCCCATAAATGGAATTTATACCTATATTTTTCTCACTTCCCTAACTTAGATTATTCTAATCGGATTACAGAAATATTTATACACGGGTTGTAATGTAACAAAATAGGCAAAAAGGCAAGGGGGGGTGAATGCTTTTGCAAGACACTGTAGGCCCCTTAAATCGGATCAGGAAAAAGTCCGCCAGCTTTTTCCTGAAGCAGCTTCGCATAAGAAAACATTGACAGGCCAGAGAGCATCTTAAAGACGCCATGTGCACATACTCTTTGTGAAGTTTTGGAGGAGTTTTGTTTTCCTGAAACCGTTTTGGGATAATTGTGTTTTTTTTTAAGCCTTTTGATTTGACAGTGCATATTTTATTATTGTTAGCAATTCCATCAGGATTCCCTTAAAACAAGTGACATGGACTTTTTTTTTTATCCGATCAGCAGATTGTGGAATTTATATCCCCAATAGGAAACTTTTATCCTCACTACAAAAAGATGTGTTGGGTGGGCTCCATTCATTATATATTTGGCTACCGGAAAAAGCCAAGAGTACCACTTGGCAGCCCCAAGAGAATGAATGCCACTACATTCTAATGGGATAAAACTTCCCCATTCTGCCCAACAGTGGTGGTCCCAGTAGTCAGACCTCCACAGATCAACAAGTTATCAACTATCCTTTGGATTGGTGATAACTTGTTTTAACTGGACAACCCATTTGAGAACAGTATGAAGGCCACATTTTTTTTTTTGGACATAATGGATTTTATAGGTAACACAGTGGTTTCGTAGTTTAGCTTTGTGGTACCAATTTTGAGTCCAACCAAAGTAAACATCTATATGGAAGTTGCATGTTCTCCTCACCTGCAGAAGTTTCCTACCAGGCTAGAAATAATAACTTCCATGGTTTGAAACAATTTGATATTTGCTGAACACTGTAGTTTTCAGTGTGTTTTTTTCCCATTAGCAACAGCACCTCTATTTGTACATAGGCTGAGTCTGGTAATGCAGTGAATACAGCTAACTATACTAATTATAGTGAAACTAATCACATTACGATACGCAAGTTGCCATTTGAAATGTCATGTCCGGCTTGACAACTACTCTGAGACTCTTTGACTGCCAGAGGAATTGACAAATTTCCCATGCATTTCCTAAACCCCCATTAGTAAGCAATTCCATAAGGTTACCTGTGCCTGACAACAGGATGCTCCAGATCTTCCTGACATCTAACTAAAAAACTTGGCAAGTATGTTATATGTGAAACCACCTCACCACCTGGAGCTCCTTCACCTGCCAACAAGACTCTCCTACTCCTCTCTCAATAGAACATTGAGAGAAGCGGATGAGAATCTAGTCGGCACATGACCACAAATTGCCAATTTCATACAAGTGGTCACGTGATAGCCTACTCGCACTGGGAATACAGCAGAATTGTGACAGTGCGCGCATTGCACACTGTCATGATTTAGAAATCTGCAGGCACAAGAAATTTGTCTAGAGCCCGGAAAACAGCTTTAATTGTCAGCAGTAATCGTAGACGTTTAGGACTTCATTGGCATTGAGGAATTAGAAGACAATAGTTACACACTAATACATGACCTTCACTATTTGATGTCAGGAGTCTTACCTTCGATGTGTAAGGAAACTACCACTGATGTGTCCAGAGCCATCACATCCTGGGGTGGGACAGGACATTCCTTCAGTTTTTCCAGATTTCCATGAAAACTGAGAACCATTCATGTAGCCATCTTTCTGTCTTTTGGCCGCCAGGGGACATCCAGATGCACTGCGATGTGAAGCATACTTTCCCGTCACATGGCCTTGGCCATCACATCCTGGGACTGGGCATCTGAATGTCAAATAGACATGACAAGAGCTATTAATATAAGTTCTTGGTAGTATTTTCAATGCTAAAATACATTGGATATACCATCAAAATGGAGCAGGAAAATCCTTCTGCTATTACGGCAATATGGCTGGAAACACCTGAAGACGCTTTGACTGTTACATGTAAAATATTGGAACATACAAATACACTTTAATTCAGAAAAAGAATCCTAATGGGGCAATCTCAGCCCCATTCCTAACACTAACCCATCTAACTATGTCAGAAGGCACCACTTACACAGGGGAAAGGACACTTCTGGCTCCAGGACTTGTAGAGAAATTGAGTCACCAGTACAGTTATTAAATTAAATTATGGTAGCAAATGTCATAACTTTTAGGCTAGGGTCACACAATCGTATTTTCTTTCTTCCAAGAGAATCGGGCCGATTATGCTGATCACACTCTGATCAGAGTGTGATCACAGTGTGATCTGATTTTCTCGGATGAGAAGATGGGGAAAAAAACGTTCTCCGTCTTCTTCCTTCTGTCAGTCCGTGAAAATCGGACAACACTCAGAAGTCATTCAAGTGCACTCCAATTTTTTCCACAGATTCATTGAGTTGCATGGCCGAGTACGATCAGATAATTGGATCCAGCTCGCGCATGATGCGATTTTTTACTTTGACCGGCTCTGCCCCATAGAATAACATTGTTCCGAGTGAGATCCGATATTTTGTCGGATCGCACTCAGACCCAAAATACAGCCATGTAACGAAGCCTTACATTTAGAAAACAATGTAGAATTTTTTTCTTAGAGTAAATTGACCTGACTGATCTCCATGGCTCACCAAAGTGGCCCTTATTCTCTATAGATTTACAGTATGGCCATACTTTGTGCCAAATGTTCTTCAATAGCAATTTCCTGATATGCTTGCATTAGCAAAAACTCTACATTTTTTAAGCAGGTCTAGATGTTCTGACATCTCAGCTGCATCTCATCCTCTGAAGACGTCAGAATAGCAGTAGGAGTTTCTGACAGTTTATAGGCAGCTAATAGGCTTCTCTACCTACAAACTGCAGCACAGCTGTCATCCATTGTCAGCCGGCAGGGTTGGGCAGCACAGAAGTTGTGAGCGTATTTGCTAACACAAAGTAAAGTGTATTTGGATATTGCAAAAAAAACACAAAGTTTATTATTTTATTTTTTTTACAAATTAGTTTAACATGTCAATATCAATAGGCTGCTGGTAAAGCAACTACATTATTGTGATGTACAAAAGAAAGAAAACCCAAAAGTGATTTTTACATCTACAGAATTTCAGTTCAGGCAATGATTGTTTTCCGTACTTGAACTGAATAGTGACATCTCTAAGAAAAATACTATCCAGAGAAAAGTGAAAGAATATATGTGGTCCAATTAGGTGATGTTTGCTAGGTTCAGAAAAGCTTTAGATTTACAGTAGGACAGACTGAACGTTCAGGGATGGAACCTGAAGATATCGGCAATTATTGCCTTATAAACTGTGACAAGTGAGCTCACAGCTCACAGCTGGAATTCTGATTTTCAAGGGGCTAAAAGCAGATTTTACAGCGGTAAAAAAAGTTCCTAAACAATCTGCAAACACCCGTAAAGGATTACCTTATTCTCTAAAGTAGCGCTCAAGTGAAAAATGTTATCTTCTGGCCTTTTTGCCATCATTATTGTGTATACAGTGTATGTGTTACGGTACTCACCGATCGCCTCTGTGATTCCGATCTTAAACTGAACCAAGTGACTAGCAACCTGACTGGCCACATCACACAGCGTATTCTGACTGGTATCGGCGGAAGTGGCTTTCACATTGAAATCCGCAGGACGATATGAGTCTTATAGACTTACATTGAGAAAGTGACTTCTGGTCCACATAGAAGACGCTGTGTGATCTGCTAGTCACATTGTCAGCCACGTGGTACAGAAAAAGACCTCTATGGCGATCGGTAAGTATAATACATGCACTGTGCACACATCAATGATTGCAAAGGGTCTAGAAGGAAAAGGTTTTATTGGAGAGCTACTTTAAGAGCAAACTATGTCCTACGAGGAACAGTTAAAGAATCTGGGAATGTTTAGCTTGCAAAAAAGAAGGCTAAGTGGAGACTTGATATCTATCTACAAATCTGAAGAGCTGTCAAACTGTAGAAGGATCATCTTTATTCTCATTTGCACATAGAAACACGAGAAGCAATGGAATGAAACTGGAAGGGAGAAGATACAGATTAGATATTAGAAAACACTTTTTGTCAGTGAAGGGTGATCAATGAGTGGAACAGGCGGCCACGAGAGGTGGTGAGTTCTCCTTCAATGGAAGTCTTCAGAGGCTGGACAGACATCTGTCTGAGATGGTTTAGTGAATCCTGCATTGAGCAGGGGGTTGGACCAGATGACCCTGGAGGTCCCCCCCAACTCTAACATTTTATGATTTTATGGTTCTATGGAAGTGCACAGAATTTGCCTAATATAATTGTGCTTACTTATCCTGAGGTCATGAGGCCTCATTCAGACATCTAATTTTCACGTACGAGCGCTATCTGTGTTTTTCACAAATAACACCTGTGATAGTCTACAGGGTCATTCACATGTCTGTGATCTTTCAAGGATCAAAAGGTCCATGGAAAATGGCAGAGACATGTCCGATTTTGATCCAAGGGTCGGATCAAAATTGGCAATGCTAGTCAATGGGTCTGTGAAAAAAATCGGACAGCACTCGGATGACACCCGACTGTGGTCCGATTTTCACAAACTATCAGAGAGGAAAAGTTGGAGAAACTTTTTCTTGTTTTTTGCCACTTACAAGAGAAATGGATGACAGTCGGACCAGACTCTAACAATACTCTGATTAAAGTCTGATCAGAGTCTCATTAAAATGATTGGTCCATTTTCTCATAAGTGAGAAAATCGGATGTTTGAATGAGCATATGCCTCTAGAGCAATGCAGACATAGTAAACTGGGTCCCCTGCATTGAAGATATTAAGCCACTTACCAACCACCACAGCCACAAATCAATTGGCTTGGGTTGACAAAATTGAAATCTACTATGAGACTGTGGGCCCCTCTGTCCATAGGCTTCCAATTACTACCAGTATGTCTGAAGAGGCATTCCTACTGTTGCATTTATGATCCAATGACCATCCTCCACCCAACGGTAAATTTTTGACAACCTTTTAGGTAACAGCTCTTTGCATGTTCAATATCCTATATCTTACTGAGAGAGTTCACCTACATTTCTGCCAACATAATTTACAACAATTTCCCCTGAGAATTTACATATTCAATACATTTCTCCCAATGGGTTTCACATTAGTCTTTTTGTCCAAAAAACATGATGCAACAGAGTTTGGATTATGGTGGACTGTGGATGCACACATGGGTTTGGCTTGGGTCAGGCTTCTCATTTAAGGTTATGGATGGTGATAGATGACCCTAAATTAATACTGAGACTAAAAAAAAATATTAGGAACCTGATTGGTTCTTGGTCTTCCTTGTCTTCTTTGCTTTGTGCTATCTTGATACCACTCTTCTTAGCCCTAGGACAACCCGAAAGACTGAGAAAGGAAACAAAGTAGGCAATGACTACAAACAAAATCCAGTGCTGTTGACATAGATATTAAGGGGGAATCTAATAATGATGATTAGTCATTAGGATAGGACACCAATGGGGGTTTGACTCCAGGATCAGGCTGGTTCCTTCTTCATGGTATACCCTGGAGCATGGCTTTACATTCAGTTGTGACTTTGATGTCTCTTCTTCCAGCTCATCATGGCTGTTGATGGAAGTCAAACTCTCATTGAATGAGCATGGACTATCCGAAAGATAAGCCATCAATATTGAAAACCCCAAATACCCCTTTAAGATCAACCTTTAGACTGTACAATCTTTAACAATTATCATTACATCTATAGCAATAAAACGATTGATACTGATGAAAATCTGTTCTACTGGTCAGAACATTTACGTTGAGTTTACAAGTGCCGGATTTTATTCTACTTTTGATCTTCCTGCATATTCATTGCATTTCTGTAATGATTTAGTGGAATGTTCTATGAAGTTTTTAAAACCCCATGTAATGTTATTTGCTGCTGTAAGGAATCTGCACCCCAAATCTGCAGCAAATCCAGAGCGTGTAAACTCACCTTGGTTATGCTTTCACATATTAATACTAAAAGTTGACAATCTTTCCAACAATAAACATTTTACATGGGGAAAATCATTCACATTGTGGGAAATATGGCCCATGGAGACATGAGGGACACTGATTTATGCCCCTTTCCCAAGAAGATTTTCGCAAGCAAATTTGGAATGCCCATTGGGGGAAAATCGTTACGTCTATGGCCGGCTTAAGGGTATGACCACATGTACAGGATTTACATTGTACTGAATGGGATATTTGCGTTCCAGTCACACAGTAGGGTTAACATCTGTGTGCTTTTTAGGCCATGCTGCATTTTCATCCAACCACAGCATACTTTATTACTGTTTTTCTGATGATTTTTTTTTTAATTGTCATTCTGTAATAATACCTTCTATGGGAAGCATAGTTTCCAGTAATATGTCCAGAGCCATCGCAGCCAGGAGTCGGACACCTAAAGCCAGAAAAAGCGAATATCATGTATTTCAAAAGAAAGTGACATGGTATCAAATTAAAGGGGTTCTATGATAAAAAAAGAAAAAGAAACAGCGTCATTTTGTTTTTCTAGGTTGTGTCAGGTATTGCAGCTCAGCCCCATTCATCTTATTGAAATAGACCTGCAATACCAGACGTGGTCCATGAACAAGAGCTGTGTTTGGAAAAAGCAGACTACTATTTTAAACCGTTCAGATCCTTTTAAAGGCTATGTTCACTTTTGCAAACTTTTTTTGTTATGTATTCCCAAAATGCAGGAAAAATAAGAAATGCAGCAACTTTGCACTAGGTGTTAAATTATTGTCTGATAGAGTTGGAGAAACATATTGTGAATAGGAGATGTAGAAACAAAACTCTAGAAAATGCCATTATGCAGAAGTCAAGGACATCCCACCAATAAGGTCAGTGCACTCTCCTATGTGTCTGTCACTCACAATCCTCAAGCCAGGGTGGAGTGAGGAGATGGTGGTCCCTTGGACCGCACACCTATCATGGCTGAACCTTACTGTCCTGTCCTTAGGACAAGTGGCCGCCACTTGTTGTCACCACTGGGGATGTCCCAGCATTGTCCTGCCCCTTGTCTGATGAGGAATAGGAGGGGGTAGTTCATGTGCTCAGCCTGACAACACCAGAAAGAACTCCGGGACTCCGCCAACTGTTTGTTTTCTCCTTCAGGACTAGCAGGTGTCCTCTGAAACTCTCCATCCATTTAGGGATGGCTGTGGCCCCCAGATAAAGGAAACGTTTAGTTTATGGGTGGCAGACGTGGTCCGGTAATGGAAAAAGTAGCGGGCTGGTGGGAGGCAATGACGTCCAGGTAATGGAAAAGTGAAGGAATGGCTGTGACATTGGGATTTTCTTTCTACATCTCCTATACAGACAATGTGTCTCCATTTGAGATGAGAGAATTTGTTCTAGGAAAATTTAATTTGATTTTGTTTCATGCAAAGACAGCAAAAGGGGCGGCCTGCTAAAATGTAGAGGTCTGGGAAAGGCGTTAATAAAAATGATACCTCTCCGCCCACCGTCCGGTCCCATGCTTCATCCAGCCTATATTTCTTTCCTCCGCACTGAGTAGGCTTCTGATGTTACGACAGGGCCTCATGACTTTGTGCCATCATGACCTTCATCGTGACGTCAGAGGCCTACTCGGCCTTGGAAGGTTTGATGCAGAGTGAAATTGTCTGAAGCGGATGTCGTGTGTGGGACAGAGGAGCAGGGCTCTGGATGGTGGGCTGCTGCAGCGTGCAGTGAGGTGTTCTATATTTTTTTATACCTGACATTTATTATGCTCAGGGTCCAGAGAGACTTTGAACATTCAATTCACATTGAATCACTTCAAAGTGAATCAAATTTCCTGGCCAAATTCAACTAAAATTCAAATTTCTCGAGTCTCCATGGTAACAGACAACAAACAAACCCCATGTAGTCGGATCCTGAAGTCACACTCCCTTCTATTGGTCCTTTGAGACCTGAAGTTATCAAATATACAATAGCTCAAGTGAAGTGAACAAAAGGAAAGAACATCTGACTGCAGGATTACATTCCGCAGAATTTGTCTGCTCTGTTACCATGGAGACACATCGTCCGCATAGAAGCTGTAGACAGAACTAGAGGAAATATGTTTAATATTTAGGACTTACCGCAAAGTTGCTTCATTTTAATTCATTGAAAATTTGACACCAAGTTGGACTTAGCCTTTAACTAAAAAATATATATATTATAAAATTAAGAAAGATCATGATCCTTGTTTACCAATTAGAGGCACTGCTTTCTTTCTAGCCCCCACTATTTACTTTTGGGGGGGTATTAGGTAATATTGGACCTCCTTGTATAACTCTTATGAGAAAGTCATATTGGGGTCTATTCTAGTGACAGGTTCTCTTTAAGATGGTCATAGACATAATGATTTTATTATACAAAGTGACGAAAAACAGTCAGATATATTCAACTGACATCCATGAATCATAAGGAAAAGTAATCAGGCATGTACTTAGCTTTTTTTTTATTGACCACTAGGTGGCATAATAACATAATCATTACACAAATTAATCTGTGAGCGGATCATTAAAGGGGCTGCATAGGAATATATAACCATAGCTGATTTATTCCAGAAATGATGAGCAGTAGCTTAGAAGGCGTTCAGGTGGTAAAATAGAAGAGTTAATTTCACCTCTGGGACAGGAGATGGCACCAGGAGAGAACTTGCTCAGGGAAGGAGCAGGTTAATAAATGATAAAAAAGAATGGCCAGGAATATGTGCGCTACCTGGTAAAAGGTACAATATTGATGGGTTACCTTTATGGGAAGTCCACAGTACACAGATCACAAACTGGTTTTCGGCTCCAGGCAGGAGCCTACATCATGTGACTAAAGCTCCTGTCTGGAGCTGAAAACCAGTTTGTGATCTGTGTACTGTGGACGTCCAATAAAGGTAACTCATAATTCACTGAACATTGTACCTTTTTACCAGGTAGCCCACCGACACCCTGCCGCTTCTTCTTCCAGAAATAGCGCCATGCCTGTAATCAGGTTGTGTGCGGTATTGCAGTATGCTCACTTCAATGGAGTTGAGTTACAATTCCAGAGAAAACCCATTGACAAATGTGAAGCTATTTATGATAGAAAGCAGCCATGTTTTTCTTGTTCTCTCTCTCTCTCTCTCTCTCTATATATACAGTACAGACCAAAAGTTTGGACACACCTTCTCATTTACATTTTTTTCTGTATTTTAATGACTATGAAAATTGTACATTCACACTGAAGGTATCAAAACTATGAATTAACATGTGGAATTATATACTTAACAAAAAAGTGTGAAACAACTGAAAATATGTCTTATATTCTAGGTTCTTCAAAGTAGCCACCTTTTGCTTTGATGACTGCTTTGCACACTCTTGGCATTCTCTTGATGAGCTTCAAGAGGTAGTCACCGGAAATGGTCTTCCAACAATCTTGAAGGAGTTCCCAGAGATGTTTAGCAGTTGTTGGCCCTTTTGCCTTCACTCTGCGGTCCAGCTCACCCCAAACCATCTTGATTGGGTTCAGGTCTGGTGACTGTGGAGGCCAGGTCATCTGGCGTAGCACCCCATCACTCTCCTTCTTGGTCAAATAACCCTTACACAGCCTGGAGGTGTGTTTGGGGTCATTGTCCTGTTGAAAAATAAATGATGGCCCAACTAAACGCAAACCGGATGGAATAGCATGCCGCTTCAAGATGCTGTGGTAGCCATGCTGGTTCAGTATGCCTTCAATTTTGAATAAAGCCCCAACAGTGTCACCAGCAAAGCACCCCCACACCATCACACCTCCTCCTCCATGCTTTACAGTGGGAACCAGGCATGTAGAGTCCATCCGTTCACCTTTTCAGCGTCGCACAAAGACACGGTGGTTGGAACCAAAGATCTCAAATTTGGACTCATCAGACCAAAGCACAGATTTCCACTAGTCTAATGTCCATTTCTTGTGTTCTTTAGCCCAAACAAGTCTCTTCTGCTTGTTGCCTGTCCTTAGCAGTGGTTTCCTAGCAGCTATTTTACCATGAAGGCCTGCTGCACAAAGTCTCCTCTTAACAGTTGTTGTAGAGATGTGTCAGCTGCTAGAACTGTGTGTGGCATTGACCTGGTCTCTAATCTGGGCTGCTGTTAACCTGTGATTTCTGGGGCTGGTGACTTGGATAAACTTATCCTCAGAAGCAGAGGTGACTCTTGGTCTTCCTTTCCTGGGGCGGTCCTCATGTGAGCCAGTTTCTTTGTAGCGCTTGATGGTTTTTGCAACTGCACTTGGGGACACTTTCAAAGTTTTCCCATTTTTTCAGACTGATTGACCTTCATTTCTTAAAGTAATGATGGCCACTCGTTTTTCTTTACTTAGCTGCTTTTTTCTTGCCATAATACAAATTCTAGCAGTCTATTCAGTAGGACTATCAGCTGTGTGTCCACCTCACTTCTGCACAACACAACTGATGGTCCCAACCCCATTTATAAGGCAAGAAATCCCACTAATTAAACCTGACAGGGCACACCTGTGAAGTGAAGACCATTTCCGGTGACTACCTCTTGAAGCTCATCAAGAGAATGCCAAGAGTGTGCAAAGCAGTCATCAAAGCAAAAGGTGGCTACTTTGAAGAACCTAGAATATAAGACATATTTTCAGTTGTTTCACACTTTTTTGTTAAGTATATAATTCCACATGTGTTAATTCATAGTTTTGATGCCTTCAGTGTGAATCTACAATTTTCATAGTCATGAAAATACAGAAAGATCTTTAAATGAGAAGGTGTGTCCAAACTTTTGGTCTGTACTGTATATATGCAGCCCCTTTTAATGGACTGTCATGAAGACAACCCAATTCCATAGATGACATGTAGGGGATAAGACAATCCCTTGAATTTTAGGAGATCTGAAATTAATCCATTAAAATAAATAAATATATATATATATACATATGCATTGCTAAGTTGATTTGTAACATCGTTTGCATGAACCCCTTTCTATTTCCATGCCTAGAATTTCTCTTTTTTCGTTGACGTAAATCTGAGTGCATTCATCCGTCCTGACTGTCTATGCTGGCACTGGCCAGGTGGTGGCAGCATTGATCCATCCCACCAGTATTATATAATCTAGAACTGTGGAAAACCAGCTGTCAATTTATCAGATACATAAATAAGCAGAAAATAATTGTGGCACGTCACACTCCGAGGTTGGGAGGTGTTATCGCTAAACACCAGATCATATGTAACAGACATTGGCAAAGTATTCCCTCCTGAGATATTCATTTCACAAGTTCCCTTATGCAAATGATCCAAAGTGATAATTAGCTGAAATGAGGATGACATAAGCATGGACTGGAGCTCTATGATTTACTCCTGGTGTAAATGTTCACGTTTTTTTTTATCATAAAGTGTAACATGAATTTATTATGTGCGCTTATTCCTATCGGTGAAAGGAGGTGTTGTTTAGCTCTGCCGGGTGATTTACCGCACACAGGACACATATTTTGCAGCTCACTGTATACATTTGCTGTTTTCCAATAGCTTTGCAACAACAAGTTTAGATAATAACTACACTTTGCTTTAAATAAATCAATAATTCAAGTGAAGATAAGAAACTTTGTTGTATATTTTATTAGCAAAATCTCCACGGAACAGTCATTTTTTTGGCTCCTCTTCTGATGATACACTGTCAAAAACTGTTGTCAGCAGTATAGAGGCAGAGATCCTGATTCCAGTGATATGTCATTTATTAGTATTCTTGCTGCAGTTTTGAGAAAATCCCTGTTTTATCTGCTTTAGATCTACGTGAATGCTGAGCTGCAGTATAACTACGCCTACACCTCTGATTGGCCACTGTGTACAGAAAGCTGCCAATCAGTGGTGGGGGCGTGGTTGGACTACCTGTCAGCAGTTTTACTAGTCCTCTAGTGATAATCTCCTGCTGATAAAACTATGGTTTTATCAAAACTACAGCAAGCTGCCCAGAAAATGACACATCACTGTAATCAGGGTCTCTGTCTCAACTTCATGCTTCTCTCAGATCAAGTAGGAAAAAATTGGTGACTGATTCCCTTTAACTACAGACAGCACACAAACTGTACACTGGTGCCATCTATGTGCTGTTAGTGATTTTCACAAATTTATAGATTTGAATGGTTAATTTTGATCTGCGACTTCATACAAAAACGGACTCATTGCCTTGATTTTTTTCAAATCACGGTCCGTGAAAAATCACAAACATGTGATCAACCCTATAGACTATAATGGGTATGTGATAGAACACATACGGACGTCTGTATGGGGCCGCAGGCTAAGTTCCCATTATTTGGTGCAAAGTGTATGGGATTCATAGAAATCTCATTTCCACTGTGCTTTTTTTTATTTCCTACTGCGGATACTAACCTGCGATGCCATTTTGATATCAACAACGTGCTATTAATTGCAGATTTTCCCTATAGATTTGAATGAGGAAAATTCACAGATGAAAAGTGCATGCGCAAATAAACACATTAAAAACGCATGAATTCCGCACAGGACTTTATCAATAAAAATGTTATCAAAGCTAGGCTATTGAGCAAATCAGAACTCTCCAAAACAAAGTAGTTTTATTTAAAACATGACATACCAATAAGAGACAAGATCCGCAGCGGAAAAAATGTATGTAAAAAAATGCACTCAAAAACATACTGAAAAAGGTTTAATTTAGTTGATAAGTGCTGAAATGCTGCAGAAAATCTGTAGACTCTGACACCCACATGCAAATTTTTATTGTCTTTGCCAAGGAGGCGTGGCTTACAGATTCACTGGGGGCGTGTCTTTAGGCTGTTTTGCATTATTACCCCTTGAGTAATGCTCTACTACTAAACACTAAATAAAAAAGCCCCATATCTCTGGATCCATAAAGCAGATTAAAAAACCCCAAATCAGAATACTTGGGGGGGGGAGTAGCGGGAATAAAATAGGGGCAAAAACTGTTCACTTTTGATTTGGCGACAGGATCTTTTTAAAGACACAGTCACATTAACAGTATCCGCCTTTATGAACACATAAAACAAGCCATCGCCAAGTTCTATATTCTCAGAGGATATCAGTGTCTACATTGTGTATATACAGTACAGACCAAAAGTTTGGACACACTTTCTCATTTAAAGATTTTTCTGTATTTTCATGACTATGAAAATTGTACATTCACACTGAAGGCATCAAAACTATGAATTAACACATGTGGAATTATATACTTAACAAAAAAGTGTGAAACAACTGAAAATATGTCTTATATTCTAGGTTCTTCAAAGTAGCCACCTTTTGCTTTGATGACTGCTTTGCACACTCTTGGCATTCTCTTGATGAGCTTCAAGTGGTAGTCACCGGAAATGGTCTTCCAACAATCTTGAAGGAGTTCCCAGAGATGCTTAGCACTTGTTGGCCCTTTTGCCTTCACTCTGCGGTCCAGCTCACCCCAAACCATCTCGATTGGGTTCAGGTCTGGTGACTGTGGAGACCAGGTCATCTGGCGTAGCACCCCATCACTCTCCTTCTTGGTCAAATAGCCCTTACACAGCCTGGAGGTGTGTTTGGGGTCATTGTCCTGTTGAAAAATAAATGATGGTCCAACTAAACGCAAACCGGATGGAATAGCATGCCGCTGCGAGATGCTGTGGTAGCCATGCTGGTTCAGTATGCCTTCAATTTTGAATAAAGCCCCAACAGTGTCACCAGCAAAGCACCCCCACACCATCACACCTCCTCCTCCATGCTTCATGGTGGGAACCAGGCATGTAGAGTTCATCCGTTCACCTTTTCAGCGTCGCACAAAGACACGGTGGTTGGAACCAAAGATCTCAAATTTGGACTCATCAGACCAAAGCACAGATTTCCACTGGTCTAATGTCCATTCCTTGTGTTCTTTAGCCCAAACAAGTCTCTTCTGCTTGTTGCCTGTCCTTAGCAGTGGTTTCCTAGCAGCTATTTTACCATGAAGGCCTGCTGCACAAAGTCTCCTCTTAACAGTTGTTGTAGAGATGTGTCTGCTGCTAGAACTCTGTGTGGCATTGACCTGGTCTCTAATCTGAGCTGCTGTTAACCTGCGATTTCTGAGGCTGGTGACTCGGATAAACTTATCCTCAGAAGCAGAGGAGACTCTTGGTCTTCCTTTCCTGGGGCGATCCTCATGTGAGCCAGTTTCTTTGTAGCGCTTGATGGTTTTTGCAACTGCACTTGGGGACACTTTCAAAGTTTTCCCAATTTTTCGGACTGACTGACCTTCATTTCTTAAAGTAATGATGGCCACTCATTTTTCTTTACTTAGCTGCTTTTTTCTTGCCATAATACAATTCTAACAGTCTATTCAGTAGGACTATCAGCTGTGTATCCACCAGACTTCTGCACAACACAACTGATGGTCCCAACCCCATTTATAAGGCAAGAAATCCCACTTATTAAACCTGACAGGGCACACCTGTGAAGTGAAAACCATTTCCGGTGACTACCTCTTGAAGCTCATCAAGAGAATGCCAAGAGTGTGCAAAGCAGTCATCAATGCAAAAGGTGGCTACTTTGAAGAACCTAGAATATAAGACATATTTTCAGTTGTTTCACACTTTTTTGTTAAGTATATAATTCCACATGTGTTAATTCATAGTTTTGATGCCTTCAGTGTGAATGTACAATTTTCATAGTCATGAAAATACAGAAAAATCTTTAAATGAGAAGGTGTGTCCAAACTTTTGGTCTGTACTGTATGTATGTACATTGTATAGCACAAAAGCCCAGATTATAGTGCAGCGGGCATCCGACACAATATCCTCTCCTACTTCTATATACATATATTGATTATCACTCCCACCATTATTGTCAGGAAAGCAGCAAAGGCATCATTATAGCCGCACTCCTCGCACCCAGCCTGCAATCACTCCAAGCAATTAGCAGCGAGTGTGTATTACACGTCAGCCATTCTTTCTGCTATGTGTTGGTCTCCATCACATTAGGAGGGCCGAGGGAAGAATCTGTCAATATTTAATGATCCGCTTCCTAATCTCGCTTCCTTTTTATAAATAGAATTTGAAATGCAGATAAATAATCGTGGTTTTCTATGGCTTCAAGAAATGATAACCTTGTAAGGGTGGGAGAAAGCATCTAACTGTTGTTCTGAGGAGCGTCAGGTCTCTTCTTTACTGCACTTGTGATTGCAGCAGCTTTATTGATCTGGTCTTAAAGGGGCATATTTATCAGTGCAGTGTAACTGTAAGGTCTCATGCAGACGTCCATGTATCTCGGTCCGATCTCAAGCCACAATGCATGAACTGACCCCAGCGCGGCAGCTTTATATATTTCTATGCGGCTGTCATGCTCGGGTCAGGAAACCCCTGTCCCGTCCATGCATTGCGGTCCGAGATTGTCCCGAGATCCACAGACGTCGTCATGAGACCTTAGGTTAAGTTCCCACGATGAGTTTTTGGTGCGTTTTTAACTCTGTGTATCCTTGCTGCATAAAAAACGCAGCGTCTTACAGTTCCAGCAAAGTGGACGGGATTTAAAGAAATCTCATGACCACTGTGCTTTTTTTTAAAAAAAAAATTAACAGAGGTATATCACCAACTGTAGAAAAATGCCTTGGATGGAAAGTGCAGCGCACGGAGGCTCCAGACCGACTTTTGGGTGAAGATATAGCAACAAGTATGAAGATCCAACATTCGCAGGAAAAAGGTAAGTATATTAAAACATTATTTTATTGGCAACAGGGTTAGAAATGAAAAAAATCAAAAAGAAGACCTATAGAATAATAAAAAAGGACAAAGGTCTACGCGTTTCGAGCATAACTGCTAAGACTAAGAGCAGTTATGCTCAAAACGTGTAGACCCTTGTCCTTTTTATTATTCTATAGGTCTTCTTTTTGATTTTTTTCATTTTTAACCCTGTTGCCAATAAAATAATGTTTTAATATACTTACCTTTTTCCTGTGGATGTTGGATCTTTGTATTTGTTGTTTTTTTTAGCGCCACTTAAAATGAGCTGCAGTGTGATGAAATGCACAATATGTCAATTTCTCTTGCAGGAACGTTGAGTTTTTTTGTTCTGATTTTCCCCATAGACTTGCATCAGATGCGAAAAATGCACAGGTAAAAACTAATGGAATCTGCACATGAGTGCATCAATAAAGTTTTAGCAAAGCCAAGTACCAGGAAGTATCAAATACAAAACAGTTTTACTTAAAACGTGACATATGAAAAAGTGTCAAAAAATGCAGCAAAAAGTGAAACTCATATATTATATAGAGTCATTACAAACAGAGTGATCTATTTCAAGTGTTTATTTCTGTTAATGTTGATGTGTGGCGCCCCTGAGGGTTTGGTCGCCACAGAGGTACTGCACCTCACCCAGAGGTGTGGTATATCCCTTCTCTCAGGTAAGGAGGGAGTGCTGCACGGGATCCCAACACCTACATCCAACACTACACTACTCCAGGCCAGCCGGAGGGGCAAGACTCAAGGTAGTTTTCTGCTGAGCCCTGTCCCTGGCTGGGGTGGGGGGAACCCAAAGTTAGGGGGAACCAGTAGTGGGGGTGGTTGGAGGAAGTAGTTTATGGGAGCACTCATACTGTAGATATATAAAAAGGTAGACATCTTAAAGGAGTTGGTTGGTTGAGTAGGGACAGTTCAGAGGAACAGTCTGAGAGCAGAGTCTCTGTAGGAGCTCTGCTCCACTACAAGGGCCCAGGACTGAGGCCCAGGAGGGGAGCAGGGAGTAGGCTCCGTTCTACAGAAGGGATCCTAGGGGAGTACGGCGAGTGCAGGCGGCACCCGTACACCCCGAACCTGCCAAGTGGGCCTCCTGCCCCAACCCCCACCATATGCTGCCGCGCTCTGGCAGGAACCGTTGTGCAGCCCGGAACCTCCACCCCCAGGCGTGGAACCAGAAAACCCCCCACCAAGAGCCTTCCCGGAACACCCACCTCTGAGAACTGCATCGGAAGGTCCCTCATACAGTGTCCTTCCGGAACCTCTGATCCCGGGCGCTGAAGCTGCGGGCCTGTTACTGGGAGCCCGCCCGCCACCTCCGCCTCCGATGCTCGAGTGGATCTATGGCGCGCCGGTCTTCGACTGGTCCGCCAGCTTCGAGGATCAGCAGCAGTGCCCTCTCCTCCCAATACCAGCGCCACCGGTAGCCTGCCCCGGCGGAGAGGAGTTATGCTAGGACAACCGGGGGGGGGGAATCTGATGGGGTTCTCCCAGGAGATAGAGGCCGCCGTCCATCAGAGGAAAGAGTTCTGCAGTCGGGAGCTCCGGCAATTGGAGAGGGAGCGACGCGCACGGGAAGTGTGCAGTGAACGCCTGGAGGCCCGTGACAAGGCCACCAAGGCGCAAGTACACCATGCGATGAAAGCCCACACCAGCCCCCGCGAGGAAGGCCTCATTGTTAAATTTAATTTAAAGGCTGGGTGGGGTTTCATCCGCAATCTCGAGTTTAACAGGGACATATTCGTTAACCGGCGGGATGTGGAGCCTGAGTTGGAAGAAGGCCATCCCGACCGGAACCTGTATCCGGGAGATCATGTCACGTTCACCCGGCATCATGGTGAGCGTGGCTGGTATGCCCTGCAAGTGTACCATGCCAACAAGGACGCACCGCTGCAGGAAGTCCCTCGTGACCCGGGTGGGTCAGGGAAAAATGAGGAGTACCCCAGGAGGGGTTCCCAGTACTAGGCATAGTATTGGGACTGAACATAAATGTATATAGTCACCCGTCCGGGTGCTGAGTTGCCGTTTTGTTTAAGTGTGCGTTTACCCAAGTACCCGTAAGGGTATAGAGACAGTAGGGAAGAGGACAGTGATCTCTCTAAAAACTTTCCATTATAAATAGTTTAGCACTTCTTAAAGTGCACCCTATTTGTTTTATAAGTAACGACCATTACCTTAGAACAAAAACCCGTTTGGCGTGGCGGAAGACGAGGTCCAGGATTAGATCATCTATGCCTTGCAGCCACGCCCAGGGCCTACGTTGAGGGTTTGCGGAAGGGTCCCTCATTCTGCTGCTGTTGCACCCTGGTGCAGGAGCTCTCTTAAAATGTTTTATACAAAGAGTATTTTATAATGTAACGTTTAAAATTATGTGCCTCCCATAAAGGGAAGAAATGTTGTGTTTATAATCTTATATGCAGATGCATCTTAAAAATTTGCATGTCATTTATACCATATTTTTGCTTTGTTCCAGCCCGCGGACGTGCTGTGTTTTACCGGGGGGGACACCAACACCTACATCCAACACTACACTACCCCAGGCCAGCCGAAGGGGCAAGACACAATGTAATTTTCTGCTGAGCCCTGTCCCTGGCTGGGGTGGGGGGAACCCAAAGTTAGGGGGAACCAGTAGTGGGAGTGGTTGGAGGAAGTAGTTTATGGGAGCACTCATACAGTAGATATATAAACATCTTAAAGGAGTTGGTTGGTTGAGTAGGGATAGTTCAGAGGAACAGTCTGGGAGCAGAGTCTCTGTAGGAGCTCTGCTCCACTACAAGGGCCCAGGACTGAGGCCCAGGAGGGAAGCTGGGAGTAGGCTCTGTTCTACAGAAGGGATCCTAGGGGAGTACGGCGAGTGCAGGCGGCACCCGTACACCCCGAACCTGCCAAGTGTCAGGAGGATCTAGGCCGCAAGAAGGGGACCGGCCCCTGGCCCAGTCGTGCAGCTTTAAGCCTCGGCTGGAAAAACCGGAGGCTTCTGGCTTTTATACCCAGAAGCCAAACCCCCACTCCAATCCAAGTAAGGTCAAGCAGGTCTGTGCAACTCCAATGGACAGGGGGGACCTCGCAGCACCCGAACGGGATTCACAGTGGGAAGCGCAGGGCAGGAGGGAGTAAAGACCCAGCGTGAAGTCGGACTAGAGAGGCACATAAGAAAGTGGGGCTCTGCCAGGTACACCCGAGCTGCCTGAGGAAGGACTGAACCCCTGCCCGGTGAACGCAGTGTGATGCGGGAGGCTTGCACCAGTACAGTGCACCTGTGGACTGTCTAAGAACAGTGAGTAATTCTTGGATGACTGCACTGAGCCGCCTCCGCTCCTTTATTTCGCTGGTGCCATTTCCCTCCCTGCACTACAATGCCCAGCGCACTTTCATTCATCTACACTGCCCTGAGGCCTGCTCCACCTGTGGGGAGCCGTTCCATCTCAAGCTGCCTCAGAGGACTGTCGCAGCGCTGGTGATCCTCACCAGACACCACAGGTGGCGTCACGACAAATCCCCTATAAATATCCCCATTTTGCACTGACCGCCCTGGGTCAAGGACCTGGCCAGCCACCATGATCTTCCCCCAAAAGCAGCCATAAGGCCCGGCTGCCAAGTACCCCATGGCCCTGGGGGCGAGTCAGATGATTATGGCTTGCAGCCAATGAAAACACAAAAGTCATTATCTCAGTAAATTAGAATACTTTATAACAACAGCTTGAAAAATGTTTTTAAAATCTGAAATGTTGTCCTACTGAAATGTATGTTCAGTAAATGCACTCAATATTTGGTCGGAGCTCCTTTTGCATCAATTGCTGCATCAATGTGGCGTGGCATGGAGGTGATCAGCCTGTGGCACTGCTGAGGTGTTATGAAAGCCCAGGTTGCTTTGATAGCAGCCTTCAGCTCATCTGCATTGTTGGGTCTGGTGTCTCATCTTCCTCTTGACAATACCCCATAGATTCTCTATGGGGTTAAGGTCAGGCGAGTTTGCTGGCCAATCAAGCGCAGTGATACTGTTGACTTAAAACCAGGTATTGGTACTTTAGGCAGTGTGGACAGGGGCCAAGTCCTGCTGGAGAATGAAATTTCATCTCCAAAAAGCTTGTCGGCAGAGGGAAACATGAAGTGCTCTAAAATGTCCTGGTAGACGGCTGCGCTGACTTTGGTCTTGATAAAACACAGTGGACCTACACCAGCAGATGACATGGCTCCCCAAACCATCACTGATTGTGGAAACTTCACACTAGACCTCAAGCAGCTTGGATTGTGGCCTCTCCACTCTTCCTCCAGACTCTGGGACCTTGATTTCCAAATGAAATGCTAAATTTACTTTCATCTGAAAACAACACCTTGGACCACTAAGAAACAGTCCAGGTCTTTTTCTCCTTGGCCCAGGTAAGACGCTTCTGGCGTTGTCTATTGGTCATGAGTGGCTTGACACAAGGAATGCGACATTTGTAGCCCATGTCATGGATACGTCTGTGTGTGGTGGCTCTTGAAGCAATGACTCCAGCTGCAGTCCACTCTGTGAATCTCCCCCAAATTTTTGAATGGCCTTTTCTTAACAATCCTTTCAAGGCTGCGGTTATCCCGGTTGCTTGTGCACCTTTTTCTACCCCACTTTTTCCTTCCACTCAACTTTCCATTAATATGCTTGGATACAGCACTCTGTGAACAGCCAGCTTCTTTAGCAATGACCTTTTGTTGCTTACCCTCCTTGTGGAGTGTGTCAATGACTGCCTACTGGACATCTGTCAAGTCAGCAGTCTTCACCATGATTGTGGAGCCTACTGAAACACACTAAGGGACCTTTTTAAATGCTTAGTAAGCCTTTGCAAGGTGTTTTTGTTAATTATTCTAATTTACTGAGATAATGATTTTTGTGTTTTCATTGCTTGTAATCCATAATCATCAACATTACAGAAATAAACACTTGAAATACAGCACAGACCAAAAATTTGGACACACCTTCTCATTTAATGATTTTTCTGTATTTTCATGACTATGAAAATTGTACATTCACACTGAAGGCATCAAAACTATGAATTAACACATGTGGAATTATATACTTAACAAAAAAGTGTGAAACAACTGAAAATATGTCTTATATTCTAGGTTCTTCAAAGTAGCCACCTTTTCCTTTGATGACTGCTTTGCACACTCTTGGTATTCTCTTGATGAGCTTCAAGAGGTAGTCACCGGAAATGGTCTTCCAACAATCTTGAAGGAGTTCCCAGAGATGCTTAGCACTTGTTGGCCCTTTTGCCTTTACTCTGCGGTCCAGCACACCCCAAACCATCTCGATTGGGTTCAGGTCTGGTGACTGTGGAGGCCAGGTCATCTGGCGTAGCACCCCATCACTCTCCTCCTTGGTCAAATAGCCCTTACACAGCCTGGAGGTGTGTTTGGGGTCATTGTCCTGTTGAAAAATAAATGATGGTCCAACTAAACGCAAACCAGATGGAATAGCATGCCGCTGCAAGATGCTGTGGTAGCCATGCTGGTTCAGTATGCCTTAAATTTTGAATAAATCCCCAACAGTGTCACCAGCAAATCACCTCCACACCATCACACCTCCTCCTCCATGCTTCACAGTGGGAACTAAGCATGTTGAGTCCATCCGTTCACCTTTTCTGCATTGCACAAAGACACGGTGGTTGAAACCAAAGATCTCAAATTTGGACTCATCAGACCAAAGCACAGATTTCGACTGGTCTAATGTCCATTCCTTGTGTTCTTTAGCCAAAACAAGTCTCTTCTGCTCATTGCCTGTCCTTAGCAGTGGTTTCCTAGCAGCTATTTTACCATGAAGGCCTGCTGCACAAAGTCTCCTCTTAACATTTTAGAGATGTGTCTGCTGCTAGAACTCTGTGTGGCATTGACCTGGTCTCTAATCTGAGCTGCTGTTAACCTGCGATTTCTGAGGCTGGTGACTCGGATAAACTTATCCTCAGAAGCAGAGGTGACTCTTGGTCTTCCTTTCCAGGGGCGGTCCTCATGTGAGCCAGTTTCTTTGTAGCGCTTGATGGTTTTTGCAACTGCACTTGGGGACACTTTCAAAGTTTTCCCAATTTTTCGCACTGACTGACCTTCATTTCTTAAAGTAATGATGGCCACTCCTTTTTCTTTACTTAGCTGCTTTTTTCTTGCCATAATACAAATTCTAACAGTCTATTCAGTAGGACTATCAGCTGTGTATCCACCAGACTTCTGCACAACACAACTGATGGTCCCAACCCCATTTAGAAGGCAAGAAATGCCACTTATTAAACCTGACAGGGCACACCTGTGAAGTGAAAACCATTTCCGGTGACTACCTCTTGAAGCTCATCAAGAGAATGCCAAGAGTGTGCAAAGCAGTCATCAAAGCCCAAGGTGGCTACTTTGAAGAACCTAGAATATAAGACATATATTCAGTTGTTTCACACTTTTTTGTTAAGTATATAATTCCACATGTGTTAATTCATAGTTTTGATGCCTTCAGTGTGAATGTACAATTTTCATAGTCATGAAATTGCAGAAAAATCTTTAAATGAGAAGGTGTGTCCAAACTTTTGGTCTGTACTGTAGATCACTCTGTTTGTAATAACTCTATATATGAGTTTCACTTTTTGCATTGAAGAACTGAAATAAATTACATTTTTGAGGATATTCTAATTTTGTGAGAAGCATCTGTAGGTGCAGAAAATCTGCAATATCAAAAACTCACCAAATACTCAACATTGGAATGTCATCAGAAAAAGATCTAGTGGCCGACTCATTAAGGGTCGTGTGGTGATATAGAGTGTGCTGTGAAAAAGATGCGCCAAATTCATTAAGAGTCAGAAATGGACAGGAGTTTGTTTCTGCTATATGTTATGACATTTTTGGGACGTAAACTATAATGAATTTGTCAGGCTGCCCTAAGCCTCATCTCCAAGCTTTGCCTATTTTTCAAAAAGTTGATGGAGCTGGCGTAAAACTAACAAAAGTTGCAAAATTACATGCTGTGCAAAACTTTTGTGAAATCTAGAACTGTTTTAGGCCAGACTGTTGTTTAATGAAATGAGATCCTAATGTTTAAATCAAGTTATAATTTGAAACACACACACATTTACAATGGAGGAAATAAGTATTCGACCCTTTGCTGTTTTTGTAAGTTTGCCCACTGACAAAGACATGAACAGTCTATAATTTTAAGGGTTCGTTAATTTTAACATTGAGAGAGAGAATATCTCCAAAAAATCTTGAAAATCACATTGTATAAATTAGATATTTTTTTTTTTGCATTTTGCAGTGAGAAATAAGTATTCGATCCCCTACAAACCATTGAGTTCTGGCTCCTACAGACCAGTTAGATGCTCCTAATCAACTCGTTATCTGCAATAAAGACGGCTGTCTTACATAGTCACCTGTATGAAAGACTCCTGTCCTCAGACTCAATTAATAAGTCAGACCTCTAACCTCTACAACATGGGCAAGACCAAAAAGCTTTCTAAGCATGTCAGGGACAAGATCATAGACCTGTACAATTAATTGTACCTGTTTCATCTCGTTACCTGTATAAAAGATAACTGTACACACACTCAATCAATCACACTCCAACCTCTCCACCATGGCCAAGACCTGTCTAAGGACACCAGGGACAAAGTTGTACACCTACACAAGGCTCAGATGGGCTACAGGACAATAGGCAAGCAGCTTGGTGAGAAGGCAACAACTTTTAGAAAGGCACAATTATTAGAAAATGGAAGAAACACAAGATGACTGTCAATCTTCCTTGGTCTGGGGCTCCATGCAATGTCTCGCCTAGTGGGGTAAGGATAACTGAAAGGTCAGGAATCAACCCAGAACTACATGGGAGGACCTGATCAATGATCTTAAGAGAGCTGTGACCACAGTCTCAAACATTACCATTAGTAACACACTACTCTGTCATAGATTAAAGTCCTGCAGGGAACACAAGGTCCCCTGCCCAAGCCAGCACATGTTCAAGCCCTTTTAAAGTTCGCCAGTGACCATCTGGATGATCCATAAGAGGCATGGCAGAAGATCATGTGGTCAGATGAGACCAAACTAAAACTTTTTGGTATCAATTCCGCTTGCTATGTTTGGAGGGAAAAGAAGGATGAGTACAACCCCAAGAACACCGTCCCATCGGTGAAGCATGGTGGGGGAAATATTACACTTTGCGGGTGCTTTCTGTAAAGGGGACAGGACGACGGCCCCCAAATTGAAGGGAGGATGGATGGGGTCATGTATTGCAAGATTTTGGCCTACAACCTCCTTCCCTCAGTAAGAGCATTGAAGATGGGTCGTGGCTGCCAGGTTTTCCAGCATGACAATGACTCAAAGCACACAGCCAGGGAAACTAAGGAGTGACTCCGTAAGAAGCATTTCAAGGTCTCCAGACCTGAGCCCAATAGAAAATCTTTGGAGGGAGCTGAAACTCAATGTTGCCCAGCGACAGCCCTAAAACCTGAAATATCTGGAGAAGATCTGTATGAAGAAGTAGGCCAAAATCCCAGCTGCAGTGTGTGCAAACTTGGTCCAGAGCTAGGGGAAACCTCTGACCTCTGTAATTGCAAACAAAAGTTTCTGGACCAAATATTAAGTTCTGCTTTTCTATTGTATCAAATACTTATTTCATACAATAAAATGCAAATTAATTATGTGAAAATCATACAATGTGATTTTCTGGATTTTTCTTTTTAGATTCTATCTCTCACAGGTGAAGTATACCTACGATAAAAATTACAGACCTCTCCATTCTTTGTAGGAGGGAAAACCTGCAAAATTGGCAATCAAATACTTATTATCCCCACTGTACATATTTACTCTTCTACTGATGGCTTTGACTTTTTCATGTGACCATTTATATAAAAAAAAAAGCCTAAAATCTTTGCAAATTAAACACAGTGCTTAAAGCAGTTGTTCAGGACTAACATATGGATGGGATCTATCCACTGGATAGATCACCAATATCAGATTGGTGGGGGTCTGACACTCATCATGCCCACTGATCAGCTGTTATCTACACTGTTTAGTAGCCACTCCTCCATTTACTGCAGATTAGCTCCTCTTCATTTTAACTATTTTATAGCATTCCATCCTGTATAACTCCATTTAAGGGAATTTGTCAGCAGATTTTTGTATATAACCTGATAGCAGTATAATGTAGGAGCAGAAACCCTGATGCCAGTGATGTGTCACTTATTAGTTTGCTTGCTATAGTTCCAGTACAATTAGTGTGTTATCAGTAGGAGATTTACATTAATGGACTAGATGTCGCATGCCAGAAAGTCCAGCCAATCTGTGTAAGCCTACTCCACCACTGATTAGCAGCACTGACAATGTACAGTGTACACAGGAAGCTGCCAATCAGTGGTGTGGACCGGGTTATACAGATCTCTGCTACATCTACAGCAGAGAAAACAGGTATTTTATCTAAACTACACTGCACCGAGCAGTCCAGTAAGTGACACATCGCTGGCATCAGGATCTATGTCCCTAAATTATGCTGCTGTCAAATTCTATAACAAAAACCTGCTGACAAATTCCCTTTAAATTAAATGAAGAGAATTGTGTAATCTTTGTGTAAATAGTTCCCCCTAGTGGTGACAATGGGCAAAAATAAATTTAGAGCTTTATTCTAAGACTGTCTTCCACATGGCATGTTATGAGGGGAAGGGGTGGTAGGTAAAATCAACTCCTTCCTAATTTGATGGGTCCAGAGTCCAATATATTGGTCCATTTGCTCTGGGGCTCTCCTGGTTTAGTTTACACCACTGTGTTAGATCTCTTATTGTCAGCACCCTGTTATGATCATTGAACAGTGTGAACTTGCAGCTATAGTCCGTATTCAGACTCAGCAACACGCTGACAATAATTATAATAAGAACTATATGTCCAATGTATTATAAATGGCACATATTCTCTAAATAATCAACATTTTAACAGCGTAGCTACATAGACAGTTTTTTATTACAGGATATGTGATATGTCTGGAAGCCTAAGACTACGCTGGGACATTTTATTTACTGGATATAGACGGTATTAACCTCACTGATTTAAAGAAAAGTAAAACTCAGATAGAATAATGACAAGTTATATGAGCAACAGTAAAACAGATGGAAATAGAGAGGAGGGCAGCCGGGAGCTGGTGCAAAGCTTTATGACACCCTGGATGAAGCTTACATCCAATTTCACAGCATTGCTCAAAGTACCTTTACTTCTACAATCTCCATCAGCTCGAGACGACATCACGGGAGAGAAAAGTAATGCAAAAATCACTAATGATACAATATCTACTCAAACGGCAAAAAGACGGAAAATGGGGCTTCTTACTTGAGTTCCTGTGAACTGGTGGCCATCATGTTTCGAATACTCTTATCTGCCAGTGGACAACCAGACAACCTGCAAGAAAAGTATACAAAAACAAAGGGTTAAAGGAAGATATGTTAAGAGACCAGTGGTGGATGGACGTATGTGTGGACTGGCAGAGAATGCGCCAACAGATGTGAGAAAACCACTCCGCATTGGCGCCATCTGTATGGTGCAGGCAGCACTTGCTACATCTTTCTGCCTATATCTGTCTTATGATCTAGGGACATCTAGGCATCCAAACCTTGTTTTACTGCTTTAACTAATTTTCAGGTCAGTTTTTTTTTTTTTTTTCTCACTGTAATTTTGAAAAAAATTAATGTGTGTTGCTATCTGGAAATCATCAGCAAGGTGCTGTTAATGACTGTTGCTCTCTGGAAACCATCAGCAATGTGCTGTTGATGGATCTGTTATTCCTCAAGTGCTTCATGTTTACTGTATCTGCTGTTGACCTAATTACCTGTAATATAATAGGACATTGGAGACTTTCTGCTGTCTGGGTAGTTAACACACACAGGTATAATTATATTAGTGATTCATAAAGGAATAATAAGAAAACAAAAAAAACAACTTAAAATCTATCATCAGTAATCCTGCATGTTTCTGGTTTCCATACACGGGAACAGGAAAGCAGATTTTTCAAGTTTAAAAAGATATTACCATCTTAAATATGTATGCCATGTCACAAACGTATAGTAGATGTGGATAGGATGCCACCAATGGGACCGGCACAACGCGACCCTGGAGTGTGCCACTGTCAGTGGAGTAGTGGTTGGAATTTCAATTCATTTGTATGATTACACCAACCATCTCACCAATAAAAACAGCACATAACGGAACTGAGATGAATATAGGTCCCATTGGTTGAACCCACATTTTATATGCCATAAATATATATTATTTAAACTATGGTAAGGGTGGCGCTGAAGTGGTGAAGATGAAGAGTCATGTTATTCTCATGTGTCCATTCTGCCATGATTGATGTCCCATTAAACAAAGTTGTGGAGTTGCACCTAGAGGCTACCCTACGGCCCAAGCCTATCCTCAATATCAGAGGCTCTAGTGAAGACAAAGTAGCCACTTAGTCACACCTCTCCAGGATAAGCCTGGCCAGAGGCACAGTGGGTCTACACCCGCAGCCATCATATCCAACAATACCTTTACATGGCTAGTTCGTTCATCCATTACTGATATATGAGCGTTTGAATTGATATGAAAATGAGGCTGAAGAGCTAGGGTAGGTCTGAAGCCTCTGTCACTCCAGCTCTAATCCCTGCTCATCACTGCCTCCTCCTGTTTGACTGACAGTCTCTATGCTGTGCAACATCAGACAAAGGAGCCATCAGTCTAGCACTAGCAAGAGGAGATGGCGCTGGGCTGGGAATAGAGTTGGAGTGACAGAAGTTTCAGATCTATAATAGCTCTTCAGCTTCATTTGCATATAAATTCAAAAGCTAATTTCTCAGTAATAGAGAAACGGACTGGCCATATAAAAGTATTGTTGGATTTGTCTTTGAAAGAGCTTCATACGCATATAAATTGTTTGGGGGATGATCTGCTGACAGATTACCTTTATAGATGCTGCAGAGTTGAGACTAGGCTAGTGCCACAGCGGCCATGTCTTCCCACCCTGCTGCAGCTGATTGACAGGTCTATCCTGATGTACACACAAGGGAGAGACCTGGCAATAATCGCTAGCAGCACTGGGAAGGGCCAGCTGAGGCAGCGCTGGACTAGTCTTGTCTCCGGGTATGGTCCCAGCCATATCTTCTATCTTCTAATACAGAATTTCAGAGAAAAATAAAAAAAGCAGCCATTCTCTGATTAGTGCTGCCCGAGGTTTAAGCAGCATGAAGCAGATGACAGGTTCCCTTTAAATGCCCAGGGGAAAGTCACTATTGTTCTTCACCACTCCAGCACCGCCCCTATGACTCCTGGTATACTCTTTACACTTAGATTGCTCTAATTTCTAACTTCTTTTTCTCCGAGATAGTGAAGCATACAATTTTAATAAAGTCATGTTTAGATAGTACTAAGTAGTACATCATTATTCCATCAGTGAAAACTCGAAAACTCTGTGACAGGTTCTCTTTAAGCTTTAGAACAGAAAACAGCAGAAACTAAAGAGTCAATGGCTGAAAAGTGCAATTACATTAATATTATCCAATATATATTCAAGCAAACAGGACACACTAGTTATTAAAGGCACATTAATACTACAAAGACTAAAAGCCTTATTGTAATGTCCATTGATTATAAAGCAGGAGGACGTCATTTATCACCAATTATGCCACGATTAGTTGGATCTGTGAATTGACTGGGAATCAGAGGAGCTGAATAAGAGAAAGTCTTTGAAAGGTGCAAATTGGCGTTCACAAACTTTTAGCGGCCAGTAAATGTACAGTTATTATCCTCATATGTAGGACATCTGTATTTATATGACTCCGCACCTCTATGACGAATGTACAACAAATGACTGGCTCAGTCACTGATTGACTAGTTTATATAAGGGCAATGCACAGTGTTACATTCTCACAACAACTCAGAGCGGCAGATATTTCTTGCTTTATCTTTTTGGAATCATAGGAAATCAAAATAATTCATGGAGATAATTCCATTCCTTATAATATTGATACTTTTGTTAATATTTTCATTTGATTTATTTGTTTTTATTTAGCTTTATTTTTTCATTGTTTCTAACTTACTTTTCCATCAGTGGCCTCTGAATTGTAAAGCGCTGCGGAATATATTGGCGCTTTAGAAATAAAATGATTAACGGAAAGGGATTATATATCATTGATCAAGTGTAAACTTCTTTAAAGCTCCAGATCGCATTGTGACATCACATCTGATGATTATTTTTGATGTACCGCGACAGCAACACAGAGTCGCAAATTGTTCTCAATTTTATTTCACCAGTTGCAAGTTGCAAGCTGCTCAGTGGTCATAGGCTTTAGTGCAGGTTGCATGCGACTTGTCCATGATTTGGCTTTTTTGGCTTTTTTTTTTTCTTTACGGCAAGATTGAATTGCAGCTTTAAAAACAGTCGTGTGACAGCGAGTTGCACAAATGTTTTTGCTTGCACGTCTTGTTTGCGAATTGCTGTCAGGCGAGAAATGTCACCATGTGATCCCAGCCTTACTCTATAGTTTAGAAATGCTGATAGTTTGGCACTTTTATTTTAGAAGATAAGTACTAGATAATTTGGATTCTCGCAAAACTACGAATTAAAAAAATAAACAGGAAACCAATGATCAGACTAAGCAATGTGGCAGAATTAAAGAGAATCTGTCATCAGGTTTTTACTATGTAATCTGAGAGCTTTATGATGTAGAAGAAGAAAGCCTGATTCCAGGGATGTGTCACTTACTAGGCTGTGTTTTATAAGCAGGAGATTATCAGTACAGGACAACTAGTCTCATGCTTCCTAGTCCAACCACACCCCCAGCACTGATTAGCAGCTCTCTGTCACTAAACAATGTACACAGAAAGCTGTGTTGTGGATGGGTTATACACAGCTGAACAACTGAGCTCTGCTCAATCTGCAGCAGAGAAAACTGTGATTCTATAATAGCTGCTGCACCCAGCAAAATAAGTGATACATCACTGGAATCAGGGTCTTCGTCCCTTTAACATTGATGGCTATCAATGACAGTAATTGCACTAACCCCTCGGTACTCAAACATCTTTCTGCCACATAAGTAGACGCTAGTATTATGGTACTTTTTAGATTGTGGACCAGGAGATTCCAGAAAATTCCACAACCTTAAATTCTGCTGACCATGGGGTCCAAGAAGTCAGTAATCGAACAATTCGATTTCTTTGGAAACACCTTTAGGATAAGTACAATTGTACAGATGTATTTTTCTGTGACTCATGATCTGGTATCTCTTAAAGAATTGCAGGGATTTTACTTAATTTGTATATTTCTTTACTAATTATTCCGTTTATTTTTAGACATTTATTTTTAGACACAATGAATCATGTAACTACTTTTATTTTTTAATGATTTTTTAAGGCACGTTTGCATAGTTAGAGATATGATCTTAGCCAAGGAGTGGCTCCTGGTCTTGGAGGACATTTAGTATATGGTTGTTCATAGAGGAAGTAAATACAAAGTCCAAACACTTACATCTGCAGACATGTCTGCCATTGTGTTTAATACCAGAGAGTGCTGGACGTGCCCACAGATTTATATGGCTCGCTGATTCCAAAGGCTCAGCTATAAACTGTATGGTCAGCAAATGAGATGGGTTAAAGCTGTACAATTGTTAATAGAATTCTGCTTTCAAAACAAATGTTAGTACTATTGATCATTGACTTCCTGTGACCAACACAAAACTTTTCTTTGGGTGATAATCCATGAGAAGTGTTTCGCCATGTTTCCAAGTCCATTGTTGAGGGGTCCTTAATACGATGCTGGTTGTGTAACCTACCTAAATGACTATTGAGTAAGCATACAATAGGCAATAAGTCAAGAATATCCTGAGATTGTAAACCATGATGTAATATTCCCCAAGACTTGGTTTATGGAAACTTTTGATATGGAAAAAATGATTTTACATATTGCAGTGGTTACCTTTAGTTAATAACTTTTATTTTTTTTATTTTTAAAAAAGCGTCAGTCTATAGTTTTCATTTCTACATTCACTTTCAGATACCCCAATATGCATTTTGCATCCAAGTTCCAGCTTTTTCTCTTGTGGGAGTGTCTCTCCCAGTAATACAGGCTGGATGCAAAGTGTGTGCAATTGTGTGTAAGGCCTTAAATGGCTGTTGGGTGAACCTTTGTCTCTCTTATCCACAGGAATGCTCGCTCTGTCGAGTGCTTCTGTATTCTCCATGAGAGAGCCGCTGCCAGACATCTCTGATGGGGGCTTATCTCAAAGAGAACAAAAGGATCGGGAGTACGAATTCAGACATGCCAGATCCTTTACTCCCCTAACAATTATCTGTCGGGAACCCCAATACATATTTGACTGAGGGCGGAACCCATCGTTATTTGCATGTTTGGTCAATAATAGTCTAATATGTGTGTGGGGTGGAAATGGTTAAGATTGTTAAAAATCTTCTTCCATTTGCACAGTGCGAATTAGATGTGCAATTGTTAAACATTTTCAAATTCCTATCATGCACGTTAATGTCATCATTAAAGAAGATTTTTAATGACCGTATAACTCAAATGAGGATCACAACGCAATGCTCGGACTGGCTGTCAGCTCTCTTGACCCGAGCTTGACAGCTGCATAGAAATGCCTGCTGTCACGCTCGGGTTGGGAGAGCCGACAGACAGTTCGAGCATTGCGTTGCGATCCCCTTCCGAGTTACCCAGCCGTCTAACTCTTCCTTAAGGCTTATTTATTTACTTATCTTCTTTAGAACGTATGAGCTAGCGCATTGTGACAAAGTATAATTCTCAGTAATATATTCCACAAGGGACCAATGGGATATATTTCGTTTGGACCAGATCTATGGTATCATAGTATTTTTTTGTCCTTCATTTTTTTTTTTTAATTTTCACAAGAATTTAAAAAAAAAGTAGCCAGATAACAAAAGGGCTTAAGCGTGGACTGGAAGTTGCTTTCACAATGTAAGTCTATGAAGTTCCGTAGGCTTACTCTTATGGAAGTAAAACGGCTCCGCACAACAAGAAGAGAAGTGGTCACCTGATCCTGAAGAGGACCGGAGCGGAACTAGAAGCCAATGGGTGAGTTATTTAGTACAATTAAACAGCATTACAGACATATTTAGAATGGTTTATGGGGATACAATTTTTGTCGGGAGTGTTTATTTAATAAAAAATTGGAAACATTTGTAAGTGCAAATTCAAGGGCGAGTGTTCATTCACTCTTTGTGGATCTAATTGTGCATCAGAGCACTGTAATCCACTTCATTTGTGTGAAATCTTTTTAATGACACCCTCAATCCGGTTAGTATAGTATTCCTTATTCAAAGGTGTACATCGTCCTTAAATAGTTCTACTTCTGGCCTTCACTAAGCCTTCTTCTCCAATTCTGCTCCACAAAGAGAAACAAGATCAGGTCCCTACAGGTTTATTTTTCTTGCTGTAATACACGAATTAAAAAGAAAATAAAAATTATAGTTATTGAAGGTTGTAAATTTCTTACGTTAATAAGTCTTTTTTGTTCTCTTTACACTGAGGATATTTGGGCTTGGGGCTTGGAATTCTAACTTCAGAAGGGTACCTTCTATCGTCAAGAGCATCATGGAATGGATCCAGATCATCGTGCTACAAAAATACAGAGAGAGAATTAATAATTCATTAACAAAGACAGGATCTTGATTCATCAGTAGCGTTATTTTGAAGTCACTATTCTTTGTTCACCTTGTATTCATGAATGGGGTTTTTCTACATCAAATTCTTCAAAATGGGACACATGGTTCATGAATTTTGCACAAAAATTACCTTTATTTTTGTCTTTAACCTATTTTGTGACATTTTAGCACAAAAATTCACAAAATTTGTGCAAAAATGTCTGACATATGTATACTGTACACTGCCCCAAAAAATAAAGGGAACACAAAAACAACAAAAATATAACTCAAGTAAATCAAACTTCTGTGAAATCAAACTGTCCACTTAGGAAGCAACACTGATTGACAATCAATTTCACATGCTGTTGTGCAAATGGGATAGACAATAGATGGAAATTACTGGCAATTATCAAGACACCCTCAATAAAGGAGTGGTTCTGCAGGTGAGGACCACAGACCACATCTCAGCACCAATGCTTTCTGGCTGATGTTTTGGTCACTTTTGAATGTTGGTTGTGCTTTCACACTCGTGGTAGCATGAGACAGACGCTACAACCCACAGAAGTTGCTCAGGTAGTGCAGCTCATCCACGATGGCACATCAATGCGAGCTGTGGCAAGAAGGTTTGTTGTGTCTGTCAGAGTAGTGTCCAGAGGCTGGAGGCGCTACCAGGAGACAGACCAGTACACCAGGAGACGTGGAGGGGGCCGTAGGAGGGCAACAACCCAGCAGCAGGACCACTACCTCCACCTTTGTGCAAGGAGGAACAGAAGGAGCACCGCCAGAGCCCTGCAAAATGACCTCCAGCAGGTCACAAATGTGCATGTGTCTGCACAAATGGTTAGAAACCAACTCCAAGAGGGTGGTATGAGGGCCCGACTTCCACAGTTGGGGGTTGTGCTCACATCCCAACACCGTGCAGGACGGTTGGCATTTGCCACAGAGCACCAGGATTGGCAAAGTCGCCACTGGCGCCCTGTGCTCTTCACAGATGAAAGCAGGTTCACACAGTGCACATGTGACAGACATGACAGAGTCTGGAGACGCCGTGGAGAGCGATCTGCTCTCTGTAACATCCTTCAGCATGAGCGGTTTGGCAGTGGGTCAGTAATGGTGTGGGATGGCATTTCTTTATTTCTTTGGAGGGCCACACAGCCCTCCATGTGCTCGCCAGAGGTAGCCTGACTGCCATTAGGTACCGAGATGAGATCCTCAGACCCCTTGTGAGACCATATGCTGGTGCGGTTGGCCCTGGGTTCCTCCTAATGCAGGACAATGCCAGACCTCATGTGGCTGGAGTGTGTCAGCAGTTCCTGCAATATGAAGGCATTTAAGCTATAGACTGGCCCGCCCTTCCCCCAGACCTGAATCCGATTGAGCACATCTGGGACATCATGTCTCGCTCCATCCACCAACGTCACGTTGCACCACAGACTGTCCTGGAGTTGGCGGATGCTTTAGTCCAGGTCTGGGAGGAGATCCCACAGGAGACCATCCGCAACCTCATCAGAAGCATGCCCAGGTGTTGTAGGGAGGTCATACAGGCACGTGGAGGCCACACACAATACTGAGCCTCATTTTGACTTGTTTTAAGGACATTACATCAAAGTTGGATCAGCCTGTAGTGTGTTTTTCCACTTTAATTTTGGGGGTGACTCTAAATCCATGCCTCTATTGGTTAATAAATTTGATTTCCATTGATGATTTTTGTGTGATTCTGTTGTCAGCACATTCAACTTTGTACAGAACAAAGTATTCAATGAGAATTTTTCATTCATTCAGATCTAGGATGTGTTATTTCAGTGTTCCCTTTATTTTTTTGAGCAGTGTATATATATACTGTATATATATATATATATATATATATATATATATATATATATATATATAGTACATTTTAGCAAAGAAAAAAATACAAATTTATGCACAAAAATTCCAATATTCCTTAATATTTAGCATCTGAAAACACATAGCCTAAATATATTACATTTTGAAAAAGTGTCAATTCTGGCTAACGACTGTTCTGCCATATACCACAGGCTTCATCAGCATATACTGATATTCTCATTCTGTAAGAAGTTACAGAGTATGTCTGATGCTTGAAGTTAGATTAAAAACAAATTGGCTGAATATATTTTGATTGCATTATGCTTGCTCTGCAGTTGCCTTGGTAGCATAAAGTAACTTATCATGTGACTTTCACACCACTATGACAACCCCAGAGAAAGCAGGAAAAATATGAATATTGGAAAGAAATAATTTTACGTAAAAAAAAAATAATAATCACAGATGTAAAACCTTGTTTAAAACTGGCCAAAATTAATTACTACTCTGTATAATCCCCATAAGTTGACAAGTCAACAACACTGTCGATTGCTTATGTTATTTTTTTTTTATATTGTAATTAACCAAAAATCAGAGCTCGTCATTACTGAATTTATAATCTGATGTGCTTATAATATAGAAAGAATTATGTTTAGAACTAAAAAAAAAATCTATATTCACAGTTTTAACACCAGTAGTGCCAAACTATGTGGTTCTAAAAATGATATTGGGTCTTGTAATACAGTGGTCTCCAACCTGTAGCTCTCCAGCTATTGGGAAACGGCAACTGCCATGATGCTTTGACATTCTGTGGCCTAATCTCCCCAAGGAACACTGGGAAATATAGGATTGCTTGAGACCCTCATAGGAAATTGGGTTACAATCGCTCAAGCCATCATGGAAGCAGATGATGGCAGCAATCATTAAACTTGGACTTATGTCTTGGCTTGAGCCTATGAAAATAATGTCAATATCAGTGCCATTTTGGCTGTATATTTGAGTGCGTTATCGATTGTAGTCCTTACAGTTTTCCATGACACTATCAAGTATTTAGTGTTGAGAAATCAAACAAGATTCCGAGTGGTGTACTTGTGGGAACACATTCAGCATCGGATTGTATCATCCTATAGAACTGAAAATATAATACTCCTACATAAACATTAGTCACTTTCTTAGTCGTGCATCTTCTCCCTCCTCCATAGTGTTGGCTGTAGGCTTACACGGCATCATGAGGACAAAAATAAGTTCAGATATGAAGATTTCTACAGAAGAAGTTGTAAGTTGGGAGATGCAAACTTTTTATAATTCCTTCCTTTTAGAGCATTCCCTCAAACATAAACTAATCACAAGGGGACCTCCAGCGATCAGTATGCACTTTGTCAGAAAATTGGTAGCAAGTATTTAATTCCGTTGCAGCACCGCCATAACAGAAATTAAGCATTACATGGTGTTACTAGAAAATGATGGGCTGTCCATGTTATGCCTAGGCGTGCTGAGTCCTCAAATCAGATGCTCTTTAAAGTGTTCCTAGGACAAATGTGAAAAACCCAAAATGGGTTGTCCATGAAAACAAGTTACTACCTATCTACAGGTTAGGTTATAACTTGCTGATTGTTGGGTGTTCAACCACTGGGACCTACATCGATCTGCAGATCAGGAAATTTAAATTTTTTTATTCGTAACCTGGATCTTTTATTCCCGTTCTAAAATGAAGAGGTAGATCGGACACCTGCCCCATTCTATATGAGGCTGCCGGAAAAAGCAAAGCACAGTGTTCGACATCCCCAAAGGGAATGGATGGAGAAGCGTTTGAGTAGGCACACTGCTGCTGTATCCTCACGGGAATAAAAGTTCCCCACTCTGCTCATCACTGCGAGTCCCATGAGTTGGATCCCCACCGATCAAAAAATTATCACCTATCTAATGGATAGAGCATGATAACTTATTTTCACCAGACAACTAGTGATGGGCGAGTATGTTCTGTTAACCCTTTCGGCGAGCATGCTCGGGTGCTTGCCGAGTATCTTCAGCAAGCACCCGAATGCCTAATGTTTCTTAGGCATTCCTCACATGTATTAAAGCTGTCAAACAGTCACAAATCATGTGCACGGTGTGAGTCAAACATAACACCCGAGCATGCTGAAGATACTCGGGAAACACTCGAGCCTGCTAGTAAATCTCGAGTAATGAGCATGCTCGCTCATCACTACGGACAACCACTCTTGTGATCCTTCTGATCACCCACAAAATACCACTCTTCCTGCATGATTTGATATTTATGCCTATAAGAAATGTTCCAAATATCATAGACCTTCACCCTAATGTATAGCTTGCAAAGCCTAGACTTTTTATCGAAGAGTAATTTCTGACCTCTGGGACCTCAAAGAATCCTGAGAATGAAGGGGCCTATTTAGCACCGATACCTTTGTTTTTTTCTGCATAGCAGCGCCCAGTTAATCGCTCGGCAGTGATCTGCAAGACAGCCAGTGCTGGGGCCCCTCCATTCTCTAGAGGTCTAAGAGATATAACCCACACCAATCATGAAGTGATTGCATATCCTAGCGATCTGCCATCACTTTATCATCTAGCAGTAGACTTTCGAGTTAAAAAGCAATCAATATTGGAAATATTTGTTTTTACTGTCCAAGTGTCAGGCTTACGACAAGATCTGACCTTCTACGTCACCAACCATCACTGCCATAACCACCATTACACCACAAACTACAACAATATACTTATCCTACTGTTATATCTTTTACATATCTGGGTTTTCTAGAGATTCACCAACCAACATATTTTTTATCTTGTAAGAAGAGTGGAATAAAGTGAATCTGTCACATTGTACGTGAGGTCCGATCAGCGGACAGCATAGTAGAGAGAAGGAGAAACTGATGCATATATAGGTTTGTTTGAAAATATTCAGTATAACTTGTAACCTATTCATTGAAGTCCTTGGTGTCGTCCTATTGGTGAAGTCCTATTGAAGTCCTTGGTGAAGTCCTATTTATAGGAGTCCAGTGGGAGGTCCTACTAGTGATTGACAGCTGCTGTATCTCTGCATGCACAGGCATTAAGGGAAGACTGTCAGACACTGAATAGGACCGCCCACTGGACTCATACACATACAAACTTTAGGGACATCAATAAGTAAGATGTAAGTTCTACTGAAACTTTTCTCATATAAATGTCTATCAATCTGATGAGCTCCCCCTGCTCTATAACATCCGGCCTGCAGATCAGAGACCATTTTCAACATGACATGTTGCAATGAAGTCTGATATGGCTTCACTGGTGCCATGCTGCTTTACCTACAGCACTAATCAGGCATTGAGCTAAACAGATGAGTTGATTGAGGCCATTTTGCTGCACGTGTGTTTTCATATTGCAGTATGTCAACTGATGCCGGTGATTTTCAAAGCAGATTTATGGTGAAACAGTAAACAGGTTTTCTTCCTATGTAATCTGAGGACAGCATGAGGTAGGGGCTGAGACACAGATTTAGGGATGTGTCACTTTTTAGGCTGTGTGCTGTTGTTTCCATACAGTGAAGGTTTTATTACCAGGAGATTATCACGGCTTATTAGAGCTGTCTATAGACAATGTATCCAGAAAGCTGTGGTGTGGGCAGGGCTAGCTTTCTGAGCTCTGCTATGTAAAAAAATCTGATTGCTGCACTCAGCAAACTAAGTGACACATCGCTGGAATCACATCCTACATTATGCTACTTTGCTACCTCATCTACTCCCAGATGAGATAGCAAAAACCTACTGACAGATTCCCTTTAACTCTTTTGAATGTGTTGAAATCAGTTGCAAACCTGTGATAATGTCCATACGTGACAGATTTTGATGCTAATCCAGGGCTACATTTGCATTTTTTCATAGCATAGATTAAAATCCATGTTGTCAATTTGCAATGTAGATGGACGTCCTGTGGATTAAGAATCCTCGCTGCATTTCACATTCCACACCATTTTTTTTGTTGTCATTTTTTACTTTGCTGCTACTGTTATATACACTGTGGATTTTCTATCCACAAGTCAACACTGAAAAACTGCAACTTATCAACCAAATGTGAACATAACCTATCTATGAAGCTGTCAGACTGTGACTTCCTATCAGCTAATAGGGATGTAGCTGTAGGGGGCAGAGGTAGTGGTTTTATCAGGGCTCTTGTGCCTGGGAGGTCCCTCTCCAATGTTATGTATGAAGACATCAGTGCTTTAAATGGCACATGGTGAAGTACTAATGCCATTCATCTTACATTACTCCAGTAAAAAAGTAAATAAATATTAATAAAAATATAATAATCTCAAGATAAAAATGTCTGCACTGACAAAACCCTTGTGTTCTGCTCATCACATGGGACAAACCACCACAGGATACTGGAATTCCCAGTGATGTAAAGTGGTTCATTTAGAAACAGTGAATATGGGAATCCTAAAAGTTATTTCCTAATAATATACCCACAAGAAACAAAGTTGTATCCTAATTTTGGGCATAGCATCAGGAATCTTTGCTTGTGCATAAAAATAAATTGTTGGTGAAACCACAACTGTAAAGAAAAACCTTACAATACTGCCTATAAATGATAATAAGAAAGATATTCCCACAGAATGAAAGTATCTATAGAGTTATTATTTTCTTAGTGACGGATGCCATTGTAGTCAGCAAGAAAAGCTCCACACCAATAAAGACATAATTCCTTTCTTCTTTTCCTTGGTTTTCTTCCTTCTTTCTTCCCTTTTTTCCCTTCGTTCTTTTCCTATTCGCTTTCTAAACTTCAGTCTTTCATGATTGTAAAGGGGCTATGGCAAATATAAAAGTTATTCAATATTGATAAGATAGAGGATAACTTATTGATTACTGGGGAGTCCACCCACTGAGACCCCCACGATGTAGACAATGGGGCAGTGCAGAGCATGTGCAGCTCTGCTCCATTCATTCTCTATTGGACTGATGGAAGTTGCTAAATGCAATGCTCAGCTACAGTAGCTCCGGTAATCCCATAGAGAATCCTATGCTTGGGATTGGTGGGGACCTAGTGGTAGGATTCCTTATTCCAGTGGTCTCCAACCTTTTTTACCTTGAAACCACAATCTGTTCTAAGTGATGGTTGTGAGCCACATCCAGTGCGCCCATCCTCCCCCACCATATTATCACCCAGAGCACATTGGGCCCCCTCCATTATAGGCAGAATATTTACATCCATGAGTTCCCAAATTGGCCCCCATTCCGAATTCTAGCATGAAGCATTACCACCAAACTTTTACATTTAGCTTCAACCCTCTAACAAACAGTATCACCCTATCCCCAGTTTACCATGTGTAATCCCATCGCCAGGATATACACATTCGTATCTGCTCTTCTGTGCAGGGCAACCCACAAACACAACAATCTGGAGACCTGCTCTTCATAGCTATTTGCTAAACTTTATGCTAACATACCAAGATGGCAGACATCAAATCATGGGCCCGCAAGCCAACAGTTTGGGACCCCTGCCATATCCTATCAATTAGGGATAACCGTAGACACTGGGTACATCCCCATGAACCTTGCACTTATGTTTTTTCACTTTCTTCTTCTGGTTCTTATTTCCACATTTTCCTATCCATCTTCTTTCCTTTTTTTCCCATACTTCTTGCTTTTTACTAGCCTACACAAATACCTATAGCGCTTGAAAAAGTTCCACTAGGAATTTTAGGCCTTGACATTTTATTCTCAACCCTTTTGGGGAACAGTTATTTTTGTTGACCCCCCTCATAGACATGCACACTCACTTGAGCATGCATGTGTTCTGAATGGGGAGAGGGTTTATAGCTTGTCGTATACATGGGATATCATCTCTTTTGACTCTCCCATGTAGGGTTGGATGGGCCCACCAGAGAACCGGAGAATCCTCCGGTGGGCCCTGGCTTCTCATTCAAGAGATTTCATAGCGCAAACCTTCCAGCTGCTATGGGGCTCTTTAGCGGGGGAGAAAGGTGGGCCCTCAGAATCAAATCCTCTGGTGGGCCCAATGTTCTTCAGTCTGACACTGCCCCCATGCACACAAATGCTTGTCTCAGCTGAGTGTTCATGTGTTTTAATCGGCAGAGAGGAGAAAGACACCACCAGAAACCCCCCATGAGTGGCTAATCTCCCCTGAAGATAATAGGATCAGGAGCTAAGTCAGGAGGCCCCCAGACACATCAGATGGTCAACTGATCCAAAGGTAATTATCAGGTGACTTTCATCCAATGTGTCTATTGTCTGCTTTGTAGTATTGATGACCTATCTCTTGGATAGGTCATCAATATCAAAGATGAGGGGGTCCAACACATGGCACCCCACGATCAGCTGTTTTCTGAACAGAGCCGAAACAGCAATACTCCGAATACTTTGTAGTGGATGTTCCTTCCCAGGTGCTGAAGATCAGCTCCCGTTCAGTTGGATGGGAGCTGACCTAAGGATAGTTCTTCAATATCATAAGGAAGCACAATCTCTTTATGATGCTGCCGGACACTTCTTGTGGTGGTTGTTCTCCCGTTGAGAGCAAAAGGATTGGGCATGCTGAAATCCACCTACCCAATCCTTTTATCATTGTCAGATTGTCAATATTTGATTATTTCTACATCTGTGTTACATATAAAAATGAAATAACTTGTATCACCCCTGAAATTCATGTGTAATCATAATATAGTTAGCTTTATTGATCCTCATTATTATTCTTATCTATGTGTAGTCTGACTTGACAGGAAGTGTTTTTTGTTACATGACAACGTAGCTATAAAATCTCATGTTAGCCTAAATTACGAGACTTTTTGTAGGTGTTCTTTTTTCCTTATCCATTTTGACCACGTCTTATGTATTCTTAGTAAACTGCTCTGCTGCCTCCTCAAACATATCGGAAGCTGCCGCCATGTGTGTATGGAATGGCTCCACTCGGATATATTGGTACACAGCTAGATTGATTAGTTTGTACTTAAGAATGGGTGAAACCTACATTAATCTCTGTGGAATCATCTTCATCTATCCGCCTGGGTTTCATTTTAGTGTAGTCTACTGGTAAGTCCCAGCAATCACTTTCATGCATTTGGAAACACTGGCTATTCATCACTGCCTGCCGCTGTGGTGACATTGGTTCCAGTGGAGTTAGAATGGAGCAGCAACCATCTCGTTGTCTCTGTTTGTTCATGCTAAGGTCCAGTGTCCCATTTTCATCCACATCATTGTCAGGATTCTGAAAAGAATGGATGAATATTGTGAAATTAGCTTTTCACTATTTTCTTCAATTCTTTATTATTTTTATTTTATTTTCTTTTTAAGTTTTATTGGATTATGTGCTTCCTGGAGATTTCCTGCACTTTGTCGTGATAATGTGCCCACACTCAGAAGCCTGGACTTATGTAAAAGGTTTAGTTCTTTCATGCATCTTTCAGGCATAAAATGTGAAAGAGAAAAATAAGATTCTCTGCACCGCTATGTCTCTTTCTATTGAAAAGAACCGCAAGAGCGTCTTAACATTAGTGGCTTCTCCTTAATATTCCTGCTCGAAATATACAAATAATCTTTTGCCCTGCCAAGAATGAAAAATAAGATAGTTAATAAAATAAATGGAAAATACGTGAATTTCTTTTTTACATTAATAAAATGTTTACTTGCTTATATGAATAATCATCTTTTATCGCCATGTTATTTTTAAGTTAAAAAAATTCTGTGTTAATTCCTTTTATAGAATTTTTTTATAGGGGTTTGAGATCTGTTTTTATTCTTTAATACAGAGCACCAAATCCTTTCTAGATATTGTACATAGTTAAGCCACCACTAGAGGGAGCTATAGAGATATGCATTAAACTTTACCCCTGTACATCTGGGGCATTTGCGCCTGCTTGTTAAAGCCATGCCTCATACTGTATATGTAAGCCACTGGGTTGGAGTTAAGTCTATGCCAAAAGCAGATTATTACTATATATTACAATTAACTCACCTTGGCAACATCCCGGATCAGTGATAATTCTCATCCAGGATCAGTGGTAATTCTCATCCAGGATCAGTGGTAATTCTCATCCAGGATCAGTGATAATTCTCATCCAGGATCAGTGGTAATTCTCATCCAGGATCAGTGATAATTCTCATCCAGGATCAGTGGTAATTCTCATCCAGGATCAGTGGTAATTCTCATCCAGGATCAGTGATATTTCTCATCCTAGCTGCTTTACGCCTTAGATGTTACAGTCAGTACTGCCAATATCATCTAGGCGGTTAGATAGAAGAAGGAGCCTATGGTGGTCAGGAACTTAAAGGAAGTTTTGTCCCCCTTTGGGAACAATTTTTTTTACTTAGTTAAAAGGGTTATCAAGGACTTATTTTTCCCTATTGGGCTAAAATACTTACAGGCAGGGAGTTGTTAACTACTTGGCTGTTTTGCCCTTCGATGATCGGTCCCGATTCAGAGCGGTCATGGACCACTTTTGCTGACGTTTCTCTTTGTTCCGGTGACGTTACATTAACAAAGTAGTGTCTTCTCTTCCGCACTGCTGTCAACAGGGCGTCATTGCCGATTTAGGCACTCCACTGCCTAATTGCGGTGAGCTGGCTGTCAATCAGAATGACATAGGCAGTGATGCGCTATTGACCGAGCAGCCAGAAGAGGAAGAGCTGCCCTGTTGATGTGAGATGAAAAGAATGGTAGGTGTGTGTGTGATTGTTTCATTATTATTTTGCACCTGTGTTGCCTACGTCTTTATCAAGGAGTCCTGCTGCATCTTGTCAAGTTTTCTGACCTGTGTTGGTACTGCTGCCTTTTTTCTGCTATGTTTTTTTTTAAATTTATTATTTATTTTGCTGTGTTTTTTGCCTTTTTCTTAGAATAACATGACAAAAAATTAACTTTAAACTATATACATTTGCAATTAACCAAAATAAGTTTGTAAATGTACCGATCCACACATTACAGTTCAGTCATTCTTTATTCTGCAGTAAGTGACTCATATCTCCTCCAAGACCTGCTCCTGCGATGTCTGCTCCTGTCACCGGGTGCTGCAGTATTCATTCTACAGGCAGCACTAGTGTCAGGGGCAATGTAAGAACCAGAACTCTGGGTGGTACTGGCCCAGTACAGCCATTGAGACCAGAGTGGCTGGGACCTGTAGTGCTGTCCAATCTGGAAGCATGAGGTATGGGTGTGGAGTAATCAGCCACCTGCCTTGGCCAACAGGACAGCACAACACCCTATTGATACTCCCAGTTTACTGCTGGTAGCTGCCAGATATAGTCCTACTTGCCTGATTTATATCTCTAGATTTCAGCTTTTGTTGTTTTAGTGCTTTTTTCTGTTAAAAACCTTTACCTGTTCCCTAACTAATCTTCCATCTTCTGATTTTGTATGCTAACGTCCCTCCTGGTTCTGACCCATATACCTGACGACTCCTGCATGTCTGCACTATTGGCCAACAGCTAATTCCATATCTCCAACCCAGGGGCCCCTGTGTAAGTTCAGATCAATGTACAAGGAATAAAAGGTGGAGAATAAGACAGGGTTCTGGTACATGAAGTGGTACTCATTTTTAGAGTTGCCAACTGTGATGACACAGCTTCACTCTGGCCATGGTGCGGGGGGTGTGAATTATTCTAAATTATGCCAGATGTATTGTTCCTTCATTCAGTAGGTCATTGGACATGAGCAATTTTTTCATATGAGCCTCTATGTTGACTCTTGTTGTATGTTAATTTGTGGAATGCATGCTGATCACATATAGTTTCAGCTCCCTGCGGTTTAGTAGTCTACACAACTTAGGACAAATATGCAGGTTAATTGAACAATCAAACAATGAGGAATTTCCTCCCCCCACCTTTCCCAATGCTGTCAGAGAATGCCCTGAATGGGAGCTGTGGGAATAAAAGGGCTCCAGAGAGACTCTACAGGATCAGCCCAAGGGACCATGACTCCAGCTGGTGAAATACAGATCTGCTTCACTGGCCATCACTGAATTCACAAAGACATTTGGAGAACCCTGATTGGAACTATACTATATGTTGTTGCCGGTTGGAGCTGGATATATGGACTACGCTCGTGATATCTGTTGTCTGGAGGAACATGTGCTGTGACTGCAGGCTATACCGGTTGGGAGACAGTGGGTACCGCCTGTTATGGGGGAACTACTGGTCCCGGGTTGGGATCTTGTGGACTGGGGGCATTGCATTGTGGACATTTACCCAGAGTTGCTGTAAGACCAAGGAATAAAAATAGTTACATTGTTAACCTGCCTAGGTGCTTATTACAACCCACAGCCTCAGATCACAACAGATCCATGTTAAACAGTGCAAGTAAAAATAAAAAAACAACAAAGAAAACACCAAAAGTTGGTAGTTTTTTTTTCTTTCATTTCAACTCAAAATATAACACAATATCTACTCCAAAATGGCACAAAAAAGATACAAGCAGTTATGCAGTTATGTCAACAAATAAATAAAAGTTAGAACTCTCGGAAGCCAGTGAAGACAAAACATGTGGGGCCAAAGCCTAAACTGGTTGTGGTGCAAAGAGATAAACTGTATGCGGGAAGTTCATAGTGGGTATGTTACCATTTAAAGGGAACCTGTCAGATCCCCCATGCCCTCCAACCCAGCAACATTCACCATTACCTATGTATCAGCAAATTCCCTGCCGAACTAGCCCTGTAAAACGTTATTGAGTGAAAACAAGGCATATAAAAAGAATTTATATTGTCCCAGTTTCCAATGCTAATGAGGGCTTTGACTAGTCGATGGGGCATTATTTGCCCCAGACTAGTCAGCCCTCTTTCCATGTTATCATGTTCTTATGGGTGTGATAACATGATTTGCACGAGTGACATCATCGCTGCTGATGCAAATCTCGTGATGACACTGCTCATGCAAATTACAGGGGTGTAATAACATGGAAAGAGAGCTGACTAGTCTGGGGCAACTAACACCCCATCGACTAGTCAAAGCCCTTATTAACATAGCAAATGGGGACACTATAAATGCTTTTTTTATACCTTGTTTTCACTTAATGACGTTATACAGGGCTGGTTAGGCAAGGAACTTACTCATACATAGGTGAATGCTACTGAGTTGGAGGGCATGGGGGTCCTGACAAGTTCCCTTTACAGAGGTTTTCCAAAATTTCAAGTTATCCCCTATCTTTAAGTATATGTATTAACTTTTGTGCTGATTTTTATAGTTCTATAATGTTCTTTTTTATAGGAAAAAACGTGCAGTTTTGCCGCAATTTTGCTGCGTTTTTGAAGCGTTTTTTGATGGGCGCTTTTGAAGCATTTTTTGATGCATTTTTGTACATCAATGAATGCTTTTTGGAACTAAATAAAGTTATTTGGTGGGACATTACTTAAACCCTTGGATTGCCGTCAGAACTTGGGTGAGTATATTGGTTAATTTAAATGATTAAAGAATGTGTCTGTTGAGTTTCAATTAAAGTGTTTGCTCTGTATCTGTGTGTTTATTTAACTCTTTACTTTACTTTAATTAGGTTTGGTGATGAAATGGTCTGATTGACACCTTGTCATCACCAAACAAAAGAGTTAGGTGTTAGCTAATCCCATTAGCCCAATCTCATTTGCATTTCCATTCATGTAATTTATGCGGCAGCTGTGAGCTGCTATTTTTTAGCCTAGGTAGGTGCCATTTGCAAACATGGTCCCTGGCTATTATTAACAGCTCACAGCTGTTTCATTGCTACGTCCCCCCAATCACCACTCAGCAGCGCTTTGGAAGCAGTGTATTTTTGCTGCATCCAAAATGCGGTGTTCTAATGCCTCACTTTTGTTGTTGGTACATGTGAATCCACTGCATATAATGACACTTCAATCGGTCAAAGTCTGCAGCAGATACTAGCGTGTCCGGTACAGAAATTGACATGCTGTGGGTGAATTTGAGTACATCGCCATGATCAGGAGCCACTGCTGGTTTGATGCTGCGTGTATATACAGCGTCTAACCCGCAGCGTCCAGATGGTACATCATCGTGGATGGGATCTCTAGAAATCCCATGTCCACTATGCGTGCATCTGAGGCTGCGGCTCACCCGTGGACACTGACATGTGGCGCGTCTTTCATGACCGCAGCGTGTCAAATTCTCTTGTGGAGTCGCTAGTCTTCGCAACATAAATTTGACCACTAGAATGTATTGAATGCGGTAAATGTGCATGGCTCAGTGAACACATGTGAATTTACCTGCGTTCAATAGAATGGAACGTTTTGAACGCAGCAAAAAATATGCATCCAAAGAGCTGCTATGTCCGGATCGTGGGCACAGAGCCTGAATTAAAAAAAAAAAATGGCATGGGCTCCTGCATCATTTTTATAACTAGCAGAGAGAAAGTTGACCGCTGGGGCTAATATTAGTAGCTGGGGAAGAGGCAATTAGCCCAAAATTCTCTGGCTCTTAATATCAGCCCACAGCTGTTTGTATAGCCTTTACTGGCTAGATTACAGGGAGACCCCAGAAAAAAATTGATGTAGGACCCCCCAATAAAATCTAACCATAAAAGGCTAAACAGACAGCTGCAGGCTGATATTAATAGCCAGGGAAGGGGCCATGAATACTAGCCCCCTCAGCAGCTATTAATATCACCCCTCAGCAGTCCCAGAAATGGCGCATCCATAAGATGCCCCAAATCTGGCGCTTAACCTCCGCTCTTCCCACTGCCCTGTAGTGGTGGCAGGGGGTAATGGGGTTGGGGTTTACATCAGCCTTGTATTGGTGGCTGACGTGAAGCCCAGGTTAGTAATGGAGGGCGTCTATAAGACGCCCCCATTACCAACTGGGTAGTAAAGTTATCGCCGCCTATTCAATAAAAGACACGGCCAGAATAAAGTATTTTAAAGAAATAAAAAAACACATGGTTTTACTTTTTTTTTTATTGTACTCTGTCCGCAAAGCCCTTGATCTTCTGAAAAAAAAGTAAAAAAACAAACAACCATATCCCTCACCTGTCCGCAATCCACAATTCCGTCACGATTGTCCCTCAGCGATCTAGGTCACTTCTACAGTGGTGACATCAGCAATCACTGATTGACTGTGATTTTACACTCCTGTCAGTATACATTGCTGCAGGGGTGAGGTCACTGGGGTTCATCAGCTGAAGATCAGCTGATCAGCCCCGGTGAGCTCACCACCATGGGAAGATTCTTCAGAATGTTCCCACTTTGAGGTCACGTGACCGATTAACTGATCGCTCATGTGACCGCAGGACCTGGCAGCGCGGTACACTGCTGGGAGCGAGCGCACTCCCTGCAATGTACCGCTGGCCGCCAGGAGGAGAACATCGCCGAGGATCAGGACCAGGAGGACACGGGGGGTGCCGGACAGGTGAGTATAGTGTTTTCTTTTTAATTTTTACCTTTTTTTTCTTTTTTTTTACCACCGCGGGCACGCCGGCATGACTGAGGAGACTACTGCTCCCCCCCAGCCACGCCACTCTCGTTGTTATCAGCGGGAGTGGCAGTCAGATGAGAGGAGTAGTAGTCCTCCTCCCCCGACCCGGGTACCACCAGCACCACATTTACGCCGCAAATTCGTGCCTATTGGCTTTAATTGAAACGCAGCAAATCCACAGGTATAAATATATCTGCTGATTTGCTGCAGTTCAATTCAAGTCAATGGGCGCAAATTCACAGCGGAAATGCCTGAACAATGGACATGCTGCGTTTTTTTCCGCAATAGTAATCCTGAGTGGAAATTTCCTCATCACGTGCACAGCACATCAGGATTACCATTGCAATAGGTGGCAGAGCGTTTTTGATGTGTTTTCACGGCGTTTCTACGAGGAAAAACAGCCGCGAAAACGCATCAAAAACACTACGTGTGCACTTAACTTTAGAGAGCTCCCACTGAACTTAATGGGAACCTGTCAGTCGATTCATGCTGCCACAGGCAGAATAAATCAAAGTCTGAAAACAAGGTAGATTTTTCTCTGTTCCAGCCGTTTTTTTCCCCGCACCAACTTAGTTGATCTTTACCGATGTACCCGCATGGAAGATAAATGTTGAGTGCTACAGAGAAACTGCGGCTTCTTAAACTATATTTTCTCTGAAATGCTGGAGCCAAAATGAGGCAAATTTTAACTGAATATTTATTATGATAAATATATTGTATGAGATATAATAATATATGTATAATATACAATTATATATTATACATACAGTATATTATTATATGTCATGCAATTTCTGTGGTACATATCATATTATTTTAGACATAAAATAGACTTGAAATTTAAAGGTGAACGTTAACTTTAAGAAGTGACAACTTAGAATTGGAGAAGTTGATAGATTACAATACTGAATCACAATACATAATGATACTTAATAACCCAGCGATGATCACACTGGACATGTCTTTTCTTATGTTAAATTAGCAGTTCATTTACCTAAATGACAATTAAGACATCTTCAATTATTCAATGGATCTCCCCAAAATAAATGTCTCATAGTGTAATGCCACCATGTAATTAAAGAGGCTGCTCCCATCATAAGAAAGCACTGTTGCCTTCAGACTTTGACTGACACTGCCATTGTTGTAGATAGCCGTAGAGCTGGTATGAATGGTATTGTTTAGATGTGAGGGTTTTATTTAGTTCATTCTTCTTTTTTTCTGTGTGAATGGAGGATGTATTGGAGACATGGCGTTCCTGAGTCTTCACGCTGTGCCACCATATGAAGCTCTTTATGGCACCGCATAACAGAGGTATTTTGCCTTAGAAGCAATGGCTATATTGCTAGAAATCAAGGTCTCTAAAGTCAACTCATACACTAATATGGGTTGTTTATGTTACTCGTTTCTCGGACCTCATTAACTATCTATGTGATTGATAGATTATTATTGATAGAATGAAACATTGATATAAAAAACAGAGAGGGAAAATAGAAAGACATTGGGTAATGGTCAATAGTACCTAAAGAGTATGGTAAAGCGACTTGCTCGGCTCTCACAGAGGCAGACACAGGACACACGGCTCGGGATAACTTCCTGCTGGTTTATTATACGGCATAAACTCCAGCAGGGTTCCAAAAAAATAAACAAGTCCTCTCTGGGATAACGGGAAAACAAAAGACAAAGTATAGCACAGTCGATAAATAAGCAGTGTTTCACCCGCTCCGGATAACGCAGTGAAGTCCCACCAAACACAAGTCCTTTGGTGAAGCTCTCTGGCTTCAACACACACAGCCTGGAGACTTCACTCCAGACCACACCAGATAAAAAAAAATAGTGACTGAGCATTTAACCTTGCTCAGACACACCCTAAGGGGAGGTAGGGGGAATGACTTCCCTTCCATCTCTATGTCATTCACACAAAACCACTCCCATCAAAATGGTGATTCAACCCTCCAACATATAACCTGCTGGAGAAAAGTTGTAGTTCAGATCACTAGGGTTAACAGCCGTAGAGAAACACACCCCTTTAGGACCTAGTAGGACTTTAGGTCCTACTAGGTTCCAGGGCTCACGTCTGCCTGCAATTGTTACACTTGCTATACTTAAGACCTTGCCTACTAGCAATCTAAGCTTTACAGACACCTTGGCTCTACCATAACCAGGCACTGTCTGATTGACCATGAGACCTTCATCAGCCATTGCACCATGGAAGACATCAGTAGGAAACCTGAAGTACAGCACTATATGAAAAGCTGCTCACCTTACTCATGTGACTTGCTTTTCCTTCTGATTTATTGCTGATACTGTTTTCAAAGGTGCAATCAGTATTTCCGATGAAGGGAGCAGGGACCGAAACGTCAAGTGTATATGGATATGTATATATTTGGATTGCATGGACACTAAAGAATCTTCTTTTGTAAATGTATAAGTTTGGAGTCCTGGGGTCTTTTTCATCTACTTGCATTAAAGAGTAATATCCGAACTGTGCACCCTACAACTGTAAAGAAGGGGAGTGTCGTGAATTCTGACCACAGTCTAAATTACAAGTTTTGCACATTTATTTCAGAAGAGGGTGTAAGCTACTACCAAATATATGTGCAAAAATATATATACAAAATATTTGTGAAAAAAAAAAAAAAAAGCCAAATATGTGTGGCAGCGTTTTACTGACTCGCAGAACAAAAAGTTGAGCATGTAAAAATTCAACATGTCCGGTCAGTCTTTCGCCTGACAACAGATGGCATGGAACGATCTGGCTTTCCCCATTTGTTTTAAGTAGCATATTGAGGGCTATTGTAGTCATAGATTCATTTTCAGTTTTTTTGAATGGTGTAAGGCATTATGTGTTCATCAATGAACAGAGAAGATGCATCCAAAATACTTGTGATGGTTCAGCAGCCGACTCATCCAATGTAGTTATGCAACTTCTATTACTTATTCAAGGCTCTATATTGTTTCAGTCCCCGCAATAAAGGTGGTTCCAACAAGGTCATCTCTACATAAGTGCTGTACATTGACAAAGCCTAAGTATTACCCGACAGCACTCTAAAATGAAATAATACACTGCGTGACGCTGAGCTGTAACTAACGTCTACACGCTAAGCTTAAAATACATCAAGACAAAAGACACAATTACGAGATTGTAGAAGAGCAGATATTCTAATTAAAGTAGACAAAATGTATCTCCAACATCAATGAAGGTCATATATTGGCACATGTCTGGTGTCCTACAACATTTCCTAGACTATTAGTTTATCCTTTCATTTTTCTTCTCTTTTGATACAATCTATGGCATAGTAACTCATATTTCAAAGCTGCAGTTGATTCTAGGTCAAAATATTTATTTTTTATTTTCTTTTTCCCGCACTCCTGTTGCAGCCATGTAAATATTGTGCTTGCTCTGAGGTTGCCATAGTAACAATAACGCATTTATGCAATCATGACAACCCCAGAGCAAGCAGGAATGCTATTTAGTTTGCACTGGGTTGACAAGTGCCTATAAACATAGGGTACACATAGGCCCCAATTTATCAAAGCAATTTAGCCAGAATCCTTGCGTAAATTGCTTTGAAAAGCCACAATATTTTTCGGCAAATTTGGTGACTTTTGCCGTTTTCATCTTATTCTAATTCATAACCAGCTGAGGTGTTCCCTATGCTAGAAATCTTACTTCAGTCAATCTAGGACTTTAGTAAGATTTTTGGCGTGACTCACGAAGGCCATGCCACCTGTCAGATGCTCCTGATTAATTAAGAGACAAATGCCTCTTTATGAATCAGAAACGTCTGACCCCTCAATGCCCCCTCATCAAGAACGGCCATAATCTCGACCTCTATGGCATACATGTCAAACGCTGGCCCGTGGGCCAAATCTGGCCCGCAGGGTGATTATATTTGGCCACATCAGAACCACCAACCCAGTGTGCGTCCATTATCCTGTATGGAGGACTATATAAGTCCCATTATTCTGTATGGAGGACGATGTGGGGACCATTAGTCTGTATGGAGGACTATGTGGGTCCATTATTCTGTATGGAGGATTATGTGAGGACCATTATTCTGTATGGAGGACCATGTGTGTCCATTATTCTGTATGGAGGACTAAGTTGGGACCATTATTCTGTATGGCGGACGATGTGGCGTCCATTATTCTGTATGGAGGACTATGTGGGACCATTATTCTGTATGGAGGACTATGTGGGGCCCATTATTCTGTATGGAGGACTATATGGGGCCATTATTCTGTATGGAGGACTATGCGGGGCCCATTATTCTGTATGGAGGACTATATGGGGCCATTATACTGTATGGAGGACTATGTGAGGCCATTATACTGTATGGAGGACTATGTGGGTCCCATTATTCTGTATGGAGGACTATGTGGGTCCCATTATTCTGTATGGAGGACTATATGGGGCCATTATTCTGTATGGAGGACTATGCGGGGCCCATTATTCTGTATGGAGGACTATATGGGGCCATTATACTGTATGGAGGACTATGTGAGGCCATTATACTGTATGGAGGACTATGTGGGTCCCATTATTCTGTATGGAGGACTATGTGGGTCCCATTATTCTGTATGGAGGACTATGTGGGGCCCATTATTCTGTATGGAGGACTATGTGGCATCCATTATTCTGTATGGAGGTCTATGTGGGACCATTATACTGTATACTGGTTGGCCTGCGACTTTGTCCAAGTTTTTCATTTTAGTCATCTGTGTGTTTGAGTTTGACATCTCTGGTCTATGGTAATCTCATCCTTGAGCAAATCTAACAATGCTTGATATCATGAATTATTAAAACTTCAAATTAAAGAGGAAAAGTTATGGTTATAACTATTAAACTGCTACTTGAATTTCCCAAATATTCTCTATATTTTTCTATACTTTTATTTAGCATCTCATCCCCTTTACCTTTTACTTGTTCCCGCTAAACAGTAAATTTAGGGAGTCTACAACCTTTAGTTCTATCTATTGAATATAGAATAACATAAAAGGTGTCACTGATTGGATAACGGTCATAATTCACACCATCGTGTAGGTGTATTACGATAATTTATTTGTTACACAGTTGTGCTTTCAGCATTGGGTACAATATGTTCACATGTTTATCCATAAGATTAATTCAACTCCAATCAATAATACAAGCTGATTTACCAAAATGTCTAAAAGAAAAGCTATTGCCCATAGGAAGCAATCACAGCTCATCTTTCATTTGTTATTCTGCTCTTGAGAAATTAAATCTGTGCTGTGATTGGTTGCTATAGAAACAGTTTTTTTGGACAGGTACCATAAATCTGCCCCACATTTGTAGAGTTGGTGATGTAAAAGAATAACTAATCTTTCATTTTTTTTTTTTAGAATTTTGTCCTACATGGAAACTTATGAAGCTTCGCAAATCACTTTCCCTAATCTATTTCCCTTGGCTTTTCAGCTTTTATCCTGAGTTCAAAATGCATTTTTTTTTTTTCTAAAAGTCATTTTTTTCAGTAGCTAAAACAAAAATAAAACAAAATTACACCTGAATCCTGAAGGAATGCTCAACGAGAGAAAATGACCTTAGTGCACGTTCACATAGTGCCATCAAGTCGCTTTTTAATTTTTTTGCTCCAATAGCTACTGTGCCGCAACAAGCAAAAAAGATTTGACAGCACCATGCGAACGTTCCCTTAGGGTTTGTATACATAAATTGTCATTATTTTTAGTATTATTTTTGTAGTGTAAACTTGGCATAATAGGGTCTGGGAAAGAGACGCCTACAACAACAACAAGGAGGTGTAACAATAGCCAGAACCCTTGGGGTCCCAAGGAAAATGGGAAGTCACTGGTGTCTGCTGGGTATTGGGATTGGGGGAGAGAGTAGAGAGATGAAGACAACCAGTAATTCCCAGTAGATGACTCTTTTTGGTGGGCAGGATCCCTTTTCCTGCTAGGAGGATACGGCTACAAAGCCATCCTCCATCCTTTATATCACTATATGTGAGACTACGGTGTTCCTATAGCTATGCCACTGAAGAACTCTCTGTCCTTACTTCATTCTCATGCTTTGGTCCTACATCTACCAACATGACCAACATGATAGTGTTTCAGCACTGATAAAAATAGGACCGTTTTCACATTTGCAGATCTATTTTAGGTACTAACTAGATAAATTATACTGTATACTTACCCACATTTACAATACAAAATTCTGGAATTCACTCAGGGAACAAGCGAAAAATGCCCTGGTATGCCCCAAACACCCACATTTGGATGTGATTTTGCTAAGCACTACCCTTTTAAGGTCCGGCTTGTATGACTGTCCCATACTTCCCAATGGGTGGTGTTTCCAACTGATCCTTATAATGGACGTACCACCACAATACATCCATGTACCCGCCAGCCCAACTGCTCTTCAATGGAGTTGTGTTGTAGTTCCCCGCATAGCATGTTAATGGGGGTATTCCAAAAAAACATAAAAAGTGATTCTTTCTCCTCATTCAAGTGATCATCAGGGATCCTAGCGATCGATATGCTAGCACATCTTATGATTAGGGTTAGTGGAAATGAATTTGCACAATCCGGTCCATCAGCTATCTCTGGCCGCTGGATGAGAGCCATAAGAACCACCTCTTACTTGATGCCATCCACTACTCTACGTCTTCCTTTGATTAGCCGGCCCATGTGCATTATACCACAATAATGAGGTCACACCAGGCTGACTATTCAAAAGAAGAGCTGTGTAATATCGGGAGGTAGGAGGCGGTTCTCCAGGTTCTCCCAGCGGACTCAGATGGAAAAGGTTGTGCGAATCAACTCTACTTATGATGAAAATATCTTTGTCTTTAGTAGTTTCTAAAGAGTCGATTGCAATTTAATACACACTTTTCCATGTAATAATGCAATATTAGTTAAAAAAAAATAAGCGTTTACTCTTGAAAACCAAGGATTGGTTGTATGCAGACAGCGAGCATACAGTAGGTGCACATGTCCATCTTATTTACCCTGTTGCAGAGATCTTGAGGTTTGGTAGAGAGGTTTTGCGGCATCTCCCTGCAGCGAGTCGATAGGTTCAGGATTGCGGTGGCAGCCATGTGTGCGGCTTCCATATCATGGGAGTAATCAAAGCTGCTTTTGCTACACGTACTGCTGGCGCTGCTGCCTCCGCCACAACTCATATTGCTACTGCTGCTGCTGGGGGCATAGCTGCTCGTTGTGCTGCTTGTTGGGCTGGAGTTCTTACAGTAACGTTTAGCTGCAAAGAAAAACATGTATGAAATCAATAATTACAAGACAACATGAATCCTCTACAGTGATCACACCCTGACTTCATTCCACACAATGTGCCACGCTCTTCCTTGCTGAATGCTTTAGAGCAGAGGTAGACGACCTATGGCGCTTCATTCCTTGTGGAATTCTGGATTTCGACATAAAAAAAGTCATAGACTGTCTGAGCGAAGAATAAGAAATGCCAGAAAAAAAAAACATTGCTAAAAGGGACATACTACATCTAAAATTTCGATCACATTTTCTTTATGGTCGAATGCAATTTTTTGTTCCCTGTTATTAGCCATTTTGGAGCTACCTGATACCCCGTAGTGGGGTAGAGCGATTTGTGATCAGGTAGCTGATTCCATTGGGGTATGTGCACAAGCAGATTTTTTGATGTGTCCACAAACTACAAGTTTTCTAGTGGGAATGAGTTAAAGGGTTTTTCCAATATCTAAAATGCTCTTTATAAATATCTATTTTTTAACCACTTTTGTAATTTGCTTTATTTTAAAATTTTCTACTCTTCTCCCCACATGTGGATTTTTACTATAGTTTTTGTGACGTTTTGTTTGAGGGGAGTCTCAAATGGGGCGTCACAGGAGGATGTCCGTGTAGTCACTTCCCCACAACTTCTATCACCCTGCCAAGAAAAGGATATTATCATGGGGTGGTGCTGCAGTCACTTGCCACAACTTCTTTTACCACTGTCCACTGATGACATCCATAATCAATCGCAGTGATCTACAGGAGAGGTGAGCACAGCGCTGGCACACTTCTACCATTACCAGCCCACAGCTTTGTTTCTCTGAAAGAGGATGTCTTCAGGGGATGGTGATAGAAGCAGTGTGAGTGACACCAGTGCAGCCCCCAGATGACAATTAGTTTTATGGCAGTGATAGAAGCTGTGGGGAGACGTTGTTGTCACTCACCCTGCTTCTATCACCACACTGAAACAAATAGTCATCAGAGGGCAATGCTGGTGTCACTCTGGTGATTGATGTCATCAGAGGGTGGCAAAGAAAGAAACTGTGGTAAGTCACCCTCTTATGACATCCTGTTCTGGGTGGGGGGAGGGTGATAGGCAATGAGGGGAAGTGACTGCAGGGCCACCCTCCAGTGATGTTCTGTTTTAGACTCCTCTCAATCAAAACAGCGGTATAATGAGAAGTGTAAGGTATTTTAAAATAAAGAAAATTACAAAAGAGGTTAGGGGCTAAAGACAGATCTTTCTACAGGGCATTTTAGGTATCGGACTGCCCATCTAAGGAAGTGTTACTTCTTTGAGGAGTTTTTGGAGGAGATTTCCTGAAGCTTTTTTTAAGAGGTTTTCTTTTAAGTATTTTTTGCAGCCTTCATAATTGGACAATGCCTAGTAGGGAGCATTTTCCATTAGGTGATGCGTCAAAAAATGTCATGCATTTTCTCCCCACCAGACATTTTACAAATCTTACAGCAGTAAGAAAGATCTCAAAACACTGACCATGATTAGTAAGTTGTTTTACAATAGGAAGAGGAAGAATATTTGGCGTTTTTTTGAGTATTCTTTAAAGGGGTTGTCCGGTCTAAATTGATAATTCTGCAGTCACTTTGTGTGACTGCAGAATTTCTGCTTCATTTCTGCATCGTGGGCACATAGCCTAAAAATATTTACATCAATTGTACAACCTTTTCCTTTGACATGAAGCTTATTTATTTATTTTATTTTATTATACCTTGTATGCATATATAAAATCTTTTCAGTGATTGATGAAGGTCCGATTGTTGGACCGAAACGTCTTTCTCATTTTGGATTGCATTCATGAAATAAAAATTCCATTTTGTTCAGTATATTTGAGTACCAAGTTTCACATCCTAATACCCGACATCCGTGCCTCTTCTCTTGATTAGCCAGCGTGGCACGATGCTGCCCCAGACTGGCTAATGAACAGGAGAGCTTTGCATGCAGTTAGGAGGTGGTTCTTAAAAAAATCTGTCCAGCATCCAGAGATTACTGATGTGGCAGATGAACTGGGCCCACTGCATCAATTTCCACCATCTCAAGTACCTAATCTTTATTTTTTTTATGTGATAGGTGATGGTTAGTGAAAATCTGATTCTTAACACCGCCGCCAATAGCTCAAAATAATTGCACTGTGTGCGCTGCTAAGAAAGAAGGAGCTCATTGCTCTTGCTTTGCATGCACACAGAGCATTGTACAGGCTCAGTAGATAGTCTATGAGCCCATACACCACTCATGCACAAGCTCATGAACTTTCTACTGAGCCTCTACCCCGCTCTGTGTGCCAGCCCATGCAGAAGCTCATCACTCCTGCTTACACACTCACACATCAGACCAGTGTTTTGAGCAGCCAGTTGGGGTCTTAGGACCCAGCCCACCATCGATCTGCAGAGTGTTTCAGTATCTGTCAAAAATATTTTTTTTCTTAAATGTAAGTACTTTTTAAGTCATAGAATATTGTATTGTATAACAATCATGTTTCAGGTAATCCAGAAACAGCCCGAAACACCGTGTCTGCAAATTGAGATTCTGTTTTGGCTTTTATCCTAAGTCATGTGGCAAGGCTCGTTAAAGGGTCGATATTGACTTTTAGGATTGCTACTTCCAATAGGTGGCAGTAGAGTTCAAGTTCTCTTCCTGTCTGAAGAGGCAATTTGCATATTTAATTTCCCAAAGCAGCATGCATGGTGTATAAGTCTCCTCATTCTGACATGCCAGGCATAGCTTGTCACTCTCCACAGGAGAAAACTTACCCCTTAGATCCCAGTCTTAAGCCTCTCACCTAGCCAAATCAGATCTCATACTTTGCACTGACGAGGGGCAATACCCTGAAACGCCGTGTCTATAAACTGAGATTCTGGTTTGGCTTTTATCCTAAGTCATGTGACAAGGCTCGTTAAAGGGTCGATAGTGACTTTAAGGATTGCTAATTCCTAGAGGCGGCACTAGAGTTTTATTCCTCTTCCTCTAAAAGGCAATTTGTATATGGCAATCCAAAGGCACCGTTTGGTTTTCAGGCCACCTACCATCATATCCTTTTGGAGAGATATCCCTGGACTGCACCTTCGGAGCGATAGCCCTCTTTCCGTATGCATGGTTTTCATAATTGTTATATTCAAACGTAGTCTTTGAATATTTCTCCAGTTCCTTGGCCAAGTTGGAGCGAGGTGTGGTTGTTGATACATTGTTCCTGTAACCGTACTGTGGAATTTCTAATTGCTTTACAAAACACATAGGCCTAAAAAAAAAGGGAACATTTTTTTTTTGTAACATGAAATCTACTATTTTATAGCAATGAAACAATTTCCGTATAGTATGTAATTGGCACAGACTGAGAAACATTGTAAATCCACACTAAATTGAGAATCTGGTCAGATACAATGTATTATTGGCTGTGAATTGGGAACCATAGAACATAATTAAAAATTATATAGCAATATTGATTGCATTCACATCTAAAAAGACACTCCTGTCTAAATGTCTTAAACGGGTTGTCATAGAGTGACTGTAGGCTTGTAGCTTAAGTCAGGGGCAACCCCTTTAAGAAGGCATGTGTACTTTAAAGAGATTATCCCATAAGACCTTTTTCTTTAAGCCAGAATCGAGGACCACTAAGCCTGCCTCTCCTCTGAGTGTGGGGCCCTTGTAGGAGGACCCCACAGGTTCCCAGGTTCCCATAGGTTCTTATATTAAAAAGTAGAACACTTTGAAGTGGAAGTAGAAGAAGATAAGACAAAGGAAGACCAAGATACTTTTGCAGCACTGTCAGGTGAATAGGAGCCAATGGAAACATTTAAAGGTAATCTGCCAGGACAATTCACCCCATCAAACTGTTTATTTGATTGTGTAGCTCTCGGAAACATAATGGCATTCACACCTTTACTTATGCAATCTGTCGCTCCCTGACTGCAAATCACTGTTTCAATTCATATGCAAATAAGTCTTAAGATCTCTGGGTGTGTCTAAGCACTTCCCAAGTCTCTGCCTCCTGTTCTCAGTCCCGTCCCATCCCCACCTTCCTTTGCTTGACTGACAGCTCACTGGTATGAATACAACTAGTCAGCTGTCAGTCAAGCAAAGAAAGTTGAGGCTGGGCTGAAAATAGAGCAAAACCTGGTTACCTGGTCTGGTGGTAATCATTAATTGATTCATTTTATTAAGAACACCGAATACATGAGGATGATAACCATTTATTAATAGTCATCATTTAACAATTTACTTACCTTAAAACACGGTCAGATGCTTGACTAGATTTTGTTGCATCACAAGTTTGATGTTTCTCTTGAGCTTTTGCTAATTTCTCTGCAGCAGCAATAGGACACCCCGAAAGACTGCGGAAGAAGATTCTGAATTAGTGCTTAATAATTATGTATTTTATTAGTTTATATAGAACCATCATTTTTATAGACATTGTCATTGCTGTCACCATTGGTGCTCACAATCTAAAGTTCCTATCTGTATGTCTTTGAAGTCTATCTATTATCTATCTATTATCCATCTATTATCTATCTATCTATTATCTAGCTATCTATTATCTATCTATTATCTATCTATTATCCATCTATTATCTATCTATCTATTATCTAGCTATCTATTATCTATCTATCATCTATCCCTATCTATCTATTATCTATCCCTATCTATTATCTATCCATATACAGTACAGACCAAAAGTTTGGACACACCTTCTCATTTAAAGATTTTTCTGTATTTTCATGACTATGAAAATTGTACATTCACACTGAAGGCATCAAAACTATGAATTAACACATGTGGAATTATATACTTAACAAAAAAGTGTGAAACAACTGAAAATATGTCTTATATTCTAGGTTCTTCAAAGTAGCCACTTTTTGCTTTGATGACTGCTTTGCACACTCTTGGCATTGTCTTGATGAGCTTCAAGAGGTAGTCACCGGAAATGGTTTTCACTTCACAGTTGTGCCCTGTCAGGTTTAATAAGTGGGATTTCTTGCCTTATAAATGGGGTTGTGACCATCAGTTGTGTTGTGCAGAAGTCTGGTGGATACACTGCTGATAGTCCTACTGAACAGACTGTTAGAATTTGTATTATGGCAAGAAAAAAGCAGCTAAGTAAAGAAAAACGAGTGGCCATCATTACTTTAAGGAATGAAGGTCAGTCAGTCTGAAAAATTGGGAAAACTTTGAAAGTGTCCCCAAGTGCAGTTGCAAAAACCATCAAGCGCTACAAAGAAACTGGCTCACATGAGGACCGCCCCAGGAAAGGAAGACCAAGAGTCACCTCTGCTTCTGAGGATAAGTTTATCCAAGTCACCAGCCTCAGAAATCGCAGGTTAACAGCAGCTCAGATTAGAGACCAGGTCAATGCCACACAGAGTTCTAGCAGCAGACACATCTCTTCAACAACTGTTAAGAGGAGACTTTGTGCAGCAGGCCTTCATGGTAAAATAGCTGCTAGGAAGCCACTGCTAAGGACAGGCAACAAGCAGAAGAGACTTGTTTGGGCTAAAGAACACAAGGAATGGACATTAGACCAGTGGAAATCTGTGATTTGGTCTGATAAGTCCAAATTTGAGATCTTTGGTTCCAACCACCGTGTCTTTGTGCAACGCAGAAAAGGTGAACGGATGGACTCTACATGCCTGGTTCCCACCGTGAAGCATGGAGGAGGAGGTGTGATGGTGTGGGGGTGCTTTGCTGGTGACACTGTTGGAGATTTATTCAAAATTGTAGGCATACTGAACCAGCATGGCTACCACAGCATCTTGCAGCGGCATGCTATTCCATCCGGTTTGCATTTAGTTGGACCATATTTATTTTTTAACAGGACAATGACCCCAAACACACCTCCAGGCTGTGTAAGGGCTATTTGACCAAGAAGGTAAGTGATGGGGTGCTACGCCAGATGACCTGGCCTCCACAGTCACCAGACCTGAACCCAATCGAGATGGTTTGGGGTGAGCTGGACCGCAGAGTATAGGCAAAAGGGCCAACAAGTGCTAAACATCTCTGGGAACTCCTTCAAGATTGTTGGAAGACCATTTCCGGTGACTACCTCTTGAACTTCATCAAGAGAATGCCAAGAGTGTGCAAAGCAGTCATCGAAGCAAAAGGTGGCTACTTTGAAGGACCTAGAATATAAGACATACTTTCAGTTGTTTCACACTTTTTTGATAAGTATATAATTCTACATGTGTTAATTCATAGTTTTGATGCCTTCAGTGTGAATGTACAATTTTCATAGTCATGAAAATACAGAAAAATCTTTAAATGAGAAGGTGTGTCCAAACGTTTGGTCTGTACTCTATCTATCTATCTATTATCTATCCATATATCTATCTGTATATTATCTATACGTTATCTATCTATTGTCTATCTGTCATATATATATATATCTATAGGAGGAACCTGTGAACCCCACCTCACACCATTCTTATGGCCATTTATTTTCCTCTATATTACTTTCTGTAATTCTACACATAACACATAACTTGAAAAACATTCTAACAGGTTATATTATATAGAAAGTCAGTTTTGCTGGTGGTTACACTGCTGTTATTTCAGCCAAATTAATGAAAACTCCATACACACTTTATAAAGTTGGTGCCTCTTTACATATAACACAGTTTGTTCAATGATATGTTCATATAAAGTTTTTTTCAGGCAATCTTTGATCAGAACTGCTCCAAAAACAGCCTGATATGTGGCCCGTCACAATGTAACCGCTTCAGGTTTCTGTAATGCCAAGTGATTAAAAAAAATTTCCTGCCCATTCTTCAGCCATTTTCTGCTGGGAATAAGCTACATAATTACAATATATCTCAATGGGAAGGCTAAAAAGATGTCCAGAAGACACCCTGGCTTCTTTTGGAGCATTTTCTCAAGATGTCCAGAAAACGCCCTGGTGTCGTTTTGAGCATTTTCTCAAGATGTCCAGAAGACGCCCTGGTGGCGTTTTGAGCATTTTCTCAAGATGTCCAGAAGAGGCCCTGGTGTCTTTTTGAGCATTTTCTCAAGATGTCCAGAAGACGCCCTGGTATCGTTTTAAGTATTTTCTTAGCGTTTTCACATAAGCAAAATAAAACCTTGAAACTTCAGAGAATAAAGAGCAATTCTTGAAATATCTTCTACTAGAAAAATGAATGGTATTGGTCTCCTGAAGAAGACGCACATACACTAGAGATGCTTTTTCTTCACTATTTCTCCACTCCTCCTACCGGAGTGAGAATTACAAATTTTTGTGACCTTTTTAAATCTGATAGATGGTAATCTTGTGAGCAGGACCCTCACTCTCGTTAATGGCTGCGTTATGTGATGCTTTGTAATGTCTGATATTGTCTGTACATCTTCCCTCTGAATTGTAAAGCGCTGTGGAATGTGTTGGCGCTTTGGAAATAAAAATTATTATTATTTTTTTCAGAGATATCCACACCTATTTTCCAAGCACTTTGGTGAGATCAATATAAAAAAGTCAGGCATTTTTGGCCAAATATAGCTACAATTTTTGTGACTTTCTGAAGAAGAAAACTGCCTTGATATTTATTTAACGCCATTAATTCCACAGCGCTTTACAGACCATATCGGCACTGTCCCCATTGGTGCTCACAATATAAATTCCCTATCAGTATGTCCTTGAAGTGTAGGAGGAAACCGAAGAACAAACACGGGAAGAACATACAAACTCCTTGCAGATGTTGTCCTTGGTGGGATTTGAGCCCGGGACCCCAGCGCTGCAAAACAACAGTGCTAACCACTGAGCTACCACGCTGCCCTACATTTTTCTCATTGATTTTAGTTGTCATTAAGTCACTACATCGTAAGAAGAAATATCTTGACTGGTCACAAAATATGTTCTCTTGTTAACGAAAAAAAATAAAAATAGACGCATATTGCAGTTTATGTGAAGGGCAACAGTCAGGAAAAAGTTTTCGCTTTGTGCCAAAAAAAATCCCTAGATCACACATTTCTTGATCTTGTTAAATGACAAATGGAAACTTTTCAGTAGTTTAAGAAAGCAAAGTAAGCACCAGCTGTCATCTCTTCAATTCAAATGGGACTACCAGAAAGTGCTGGAGTAGTAAAAATGTCCGTCTGTAGCAGATCCAGAGCCGCTGCGCCTACCTTCTGTGAGAATTCCTGTTGCTGTTTACGTGGCCTCTCCCGGTGCAACCTGGTGTCGGGCACTTAAGAACATTTTCATGCATGGCAAGAACTGAGAAGAAGGAAAAAAAAGAAGTAAAAGAAGGAAATCAGTGTAAGAAATGGAATATGTTAAACATACCATAACTAGAAATATTTCATGTCTGACGCCAATTTGGATATTAATTGTCCATAGTCGTCTGAAGAGATAACACTTCTGAACAAAGTATCTTTATTCTATTTAATAAATGGTAAAAAAATATTTGTTCAGTGCAATTTTTTTTTTTTATAAATCATCGAAATTCCACTTGGTTATTATATTTTTTATTTATCTCAAATGTATTTTAGGTATTTATTGTATTTCTCTTTTATATCTAGAAATAAAAAAAACCCCAACAAATATTGATATATCCACACTACATTCGCTACATAATAAAGAAAAACTTTAAATAGTGGGTGTCCTTATCTTTTTTAGCTTTCGTTTTCTTGTGTTGCAGTCGTTTATAATAATGGAATAAGGATATGTTCTCATGTGGTGTTTTTGCAGGGTTTTTTGCTATTTTTTTCCAGCAGCAGAAACCCTGCATTTTATAATAACAGCAAAGTGAATGAGATTTCAAAAATCTCGAGCACATGTTATATTTTTGCTGTGCGTTTTTTAAGATGCTGGGCGTTTTTTGAAATATGCAACATGTCAATTCTTGTAGTGTCTTTGCAGCTTTTTTTTTTTACCCATTCTAATGAATGGAAAAAAAATGCAAGGAAAAATGCATCAAAAACGCATGCAAAAATATGTTAAAAGCACCGGTGTTTTATGCAGCATTTTTCCTGCCAACACTGTTTGATGCAGATACAAATGTTGCAAAACACAACATGTACGGGGTATGTGCACACGTTGATTGCAGCAGAAATTTCTGTTGCGTAAAACACCAGTGCTTTTGCCATATTTTTGCATGCGCTTTTGATGCATTTTTGCATGCACTTTTGATGCACTTTTGATGCATTTCTTATGTTTTTTATGCTTTTTTCACCCATTTATTTGATTGGGTGAAAAAACACTGCAAAAACGCTAAAAAGAACTGACATGCTGCAGATTTAAAACTGCTTCAATTCTGCAAGTAAAAAATTAACAGCATGTGTATGATATTTCAGAAATCGCCTTCACTTTCCTGGTACTGTAAAAAGCAGTTTTTTTTCCACGGCAAAAACGCAATGTGGGAATAAGCCCCAACCTGATCAAAGGGAAACAAAAAATTAAAGTAGTGATAAATCGGAGACTACATGTGGATTTTATGTATTGCACTTAACAAAGTATTTAAGTACCGCGTATTTGGAGGTAAACTGGTGGATGTATAGCTGCCAAGACCTCCATTGATCTTAGGAATTGGACAGTTTTGGTCCATGGAGAAGGGCAGAAAATACATGGGCTGCCAAATGATCACATTAAAAGGTCATGAAATACAGACATCTAAAATCCCCCTTTAATTATCTTATTCTTTCATTGAAATTTATGTATACAATTTTGGTCCAATTTTGACTAAACAAAATGATGCTAATTTCCAGAAAGTTGTTTTTTATCTAAAACTTAAATACCCAAAACCTAAATTACATTTTCACTTTTAATACCATTTTTAATCTAAATAGGTTCAAAATTATGTGATTATTCATTTCTTAAAGAGAATCTGTCAGTAGAATAAACCCTCCTAAGCCGTCTATATGGACATATAGGTCATAGGAAGCTGAATAAAATGATACCTTGATATCTGCGATCCGATGTCTTATTCCAGAGAAATCAACATTTTTCTTATGTGTAAATGAGCTGTTAAGATCTATGGGCTGGACATAGATCTCCCTGAGAATCTGCTTCCAGAGAATATGTTAAATGAAAGGGGGAGTTACCAGTGTGAGACATGTAGATCAGAAGAGCAGACTGTCAGTCATTACATGTCTCACACTGGTAACATCTCATTAAAAATAAGCTCTGGAGGCAGATTCTCAGGGAGATCTGTGTCTGGCCCATAGATCTTAACAGCTCATTTACATATTAAAAAAACACAAATTTTGGTCAAATAAGACATCGGATCACAGATATGAAAGTATCATTTTATTTAGCTTCCTGTGGCCTACATGCCCATATAGACGGCTTAGGAGGGTTGATCCTACTGACAGATTCCCTTTAATACATGTGTATAGTAGTCTACATTTTTCTGATTTAGAGCTTCAAAATCTCCTGCACAGACATACAGGGAACACAGAAGGTTACTGCTTGTACATATAATTCATTAATAGTGCAGTATGCAATAAGCTCCTATGCTCCCTCTAGTGGTGGCTATAAGCCATATAGAAAAGTAACCTGATAGCAGCAAGCCAATCTCTTTATTTGAATGGTTTTTCTCTTTTTTTTACACTTTTGTATTCTTGGCCTATTAAATGTGACAGATCCACAATTTAATATTCATGTGTTGATTTCAGCATTATATATAACTGATTAAATCAACATATGCATTTTAAATTGTGAATCTGTCAAATATATGGATATATAGCACATATTAACCATATATATAGCACAACTTACTTTCTGGTGGTACCCTGTCTTTGTGTGGGCAACCTGATAAACTCCGATGGTGGGGATATAAGCCAGTCACATGACCTGTGCCATCACAGCCTGGGGTGGGACATTTGCTCTCTTTCTTTTCAGTCCGTGAGAGGTCTGATAAAAAAAGTGTAATAAATTCTAAATTGTAGGAAGAACACAGCACTTTATGAATTATCTAGCTTGTATATGTATACCATACAGTCTGGTTTAGTGGTTGGCACTATATGGCAATTAGCTTTTGAACTTATATACTTTATTACAATATCGTTATGAATGGGAAAAGTGTTAAAGGTTGTGTAAAAATTTAGATATGATGTGAACATACATAGCTCCAAATTCAGTGCCAATAAAATGTGAAAGTTCTGATATTAACTCAATAGGGAGAATGTTATAAATCATTTTTACGAGTTTTCTGCTGAAAAAATTGGCACTTCTCAGTGTTAAATTTTCTAGCCTTTTTTTTTTTTTTTTTTTTTAGAAATATGGGGGGCTTATTTGGAAGGGGCATGGCCAACATTTACGTCAGCGGTTGGTGTAAATCATAGCACATGTACGTCCTTTGATGCTCCAAATTTATTATACTTAATAAACTTTTGATACATTTACTGTATCTTACACCAGGGACCTACGCCAGTCTTAATAAAGCTTTGCTGAACTGATCAGAGTGTCAGGTACTAGAAAACTTGTATTACGTTTGCCAATGACTTAGGCTGGCCTTGCATATTACAGTTGGACGAACCTACCAGCGGGACAGACAATCACCTAATAGAGGGCCTCCTGACACTCCTCTGGTGATGGTTGTCATGGTAGAAAAAAATTGGGCATGTTGGATTGGGCATACAGTATGTATAAGAGTGGGAGTCGGGAAGATTAGCTTTTTGCCTAAGTAGTTTTTACATGATAGGTATTTAGGGATGAGCGGATCCAATTTCCTGAAGTTCACAGTTCCACGAGAATTTGAACAATTTTCAAAAAAAAATTAAAACTGTCCGGCTGCAATTTTGGTGAACCATGTAGGGCCAGAAAATGATAAGTACCCCTACCAAAAAAAAACAACTGATAACTCACCACTCACCTCTCCAGTCACTCTGCTGCCTATCATCTGGTCCTCTTCTTTCCGCCATCACGTGCCGCATCTCTGACCTCTTCACTATAGGCCAGGACTTTCAACCGCAATTAAGTTTTGGCTGTCACTGCGTGTCCTAAGGTCGCAATGTTGTGATGAAATGACATGTGTCGTGACGTTACAACGTGCAGTGACCAGGCTGGATGCCCTGGTTTACAATGAAGAGAACAAAAATGCGGCTTGTGGCGCCAGAGAGGGGAAGACTGGACGTTTGGCAGCGAGCAACAAAGCAGTCAGAAAGGTGAAGTGAGTATTATTTTTTTTTTTTTTTCCATCTTAAATTTCTTAAGATACCCCAGAGCATAATAAGAGAATGCAATTTGTAGCAAATTAATTTAAATTTAAAGAAAATTGAATCACAGGGGTAAATTTGGCAAATTCTAATCCCAAATGATCCGCTCATCACTACAGCTATCCAAACTGTATGACCAGCTTTAGACCTTAATTTGGCCACAATACTGTGTCTATGTGGGCTCATACTGTAATACACATCATGCATGCAATACCTTCTGTTGTATTCTGGATTTCCACTCCCCTAAAGACACTATACCACACAAACACTCGATGTGCCTATATATAAAACTCTACGCAAACAGCACTGCCAAGTGTAGAAGTTCCTAGTCCACCAACCCAGTTTTACAATTGGACATGTGTCTCAGCTTGCATTATTATTATTATCATTTATTTTTAGAGAACCATGGAATCCATGGTGCTGTATATGAAAAGGGGTTGCATAGAAGATACAAATATAAAATATGGTAAACAAACTAACAATGACAGACTTGTACCAAAAAGAGAGGGCCCTGCCCTTGCTGGCTTACAGTCTACAGGATAATGGTGAAGGAGACAATAGGGTAGGGGGTTGTGGCAGCTCTGGTGGTGGTGAGGTGGCATCAAGGTTATTGCAGGCCGTGAGCTTTCTTGAAGAGGTGGGTTTTAAAGTTCCATCTGAAAATTCTGAGTTTGGCGGATAATCGGATGTGCTGAGGAACAGAATTCCAGAGGATGGGAGACACACAGGAGAAGTCTTGGAAAAGTTCTTGGGAGGACAGGAGGTTGCATGGCAGAAGATATCAGGAGATTAATTTGAAGATATTCGGAACGGACAGGTTATGGACGGCTTTGTAGGTCAGCACTAGCAGTTTGAAATGGATACGTTGAAGAATTGGGAGTCAATGAAGTGATTTGCAGAGGGAAGAAGTGGAGGAGTAGCATGGAGAAAGGTGGATTAGTTGGGCAGCAGAGTTAAGGATGGACTGGAGAGGTGCGAGAGTGTTAGCAAGGTGGCCACAGAGGAGGATATTTCAGTAGTCTAGGCGTGAGATGATGAGGGCATGCACTAACATTTTAGTAGATTAAGGGTTGAGGAAAGACAGATTCTGGAAATATTTTTTGAGTTGGAGGTGGCAGGAGATGGCAAGAGCTTAGATGTGCGGTTTGAAGGAAAGGGCAAAGTCAAGGGTTACTCCGAGGCAGTAGACTTCTGGTACTGCGCAAAGCGTAATGTCATTAATTGTGATAGATAGATAGATAAGATAGAGGGGTTAGGGGAGATGGAGGAAAGATGATGAGTTCAGTTTTGTCCATATTGAGTTTTAGGAAGCAAGAGGAAAAAAAGGAGGATATGGATGATAGATACTTGGGCATTCTGGACAGCAGAGAGGGGACATCTGGACCAGAGAGGTAGATCTGAGTATCATCAGTGTATAGGTAGTAATTGAAGCTATGTGACTTTATGAGCTGTCCCAGGCCAAAGGTATAGATTGAGAAGAGTAGTGGTCCCAGGACAGAGTTTAGAGGGTCAACAACAGAGAGAGGGTGAGGTGAGGAGTTAACATGTGAATGGGAGACACTAAATGTGCAGTTAGAAAGGTATGAAGAGATCTAGGAGAGGGCAAGGTCTTTGATGCTAAGGGAAGAGAGAATTTGTAGAAGGAAGGAGTGCTCGACTGTGTCGAAGGCAGAGGACAGATCTAGGAGGAAGAGTATAGGCAATTGTCTGTTAGCTTTGATGGTAAGTCGTTAGTAATTTTGGTCAGGGCAGTTTCGGTGGAGTGGTGGAGACGGAAGCTGGACAGTAGGTTGACAAAGAGTGAGTTAGATGCGAGGTGGAGGAAAATTCAGGATGAAGTTTGGAGGCGAACGGGAGCAGCAATATGGAACAATAGCTGGATGTAGAGGTCGGTTCGAGGGATGGTTTCTTCAGGATAGGGGTGATTGTGGCATGTTTGAAAGCAGTAGGGAAGCTACCAGAAGTTAACAAGATGGGTTAGGGAACAAATGTGGTGGTGAAGTGAAGGAGGAGGTGCGATAGCACGGGGTCAAGTGCACAAGTGGTGAAGTGTGATTTGGAGAGATGACAAAGCTCTCCATCAGTGACGGTGGGGAAGAAGGTTATTGGGGAGGTGCAGTGGTCTGTTATTCGTAGGGGTTGTGGTGGTTGTGCAGTAAAGACTTTTCTTTTTTGACTGATTTTATTTTTGAAATATGCGGCAAAGTCTTCTGCAGAGATAAGGGAGATCGGAGGGGTCGGTGATGGGCGGAGGAGGGAGTTAAAAGTGTTGAATAACTGTTAGGGGTTGTGGGGAAAAGAAGATTTGAGGGTTGTGAAGTAGAGCTGTTTAGCAGAGGTGAGGTCTGATTTGAATGTGAAAATTGCTTTTCTGAATGCAATGAAGTCTTCTTGCGAGTGTGTTTTCTTCCAGCGAAGCTGTGCAACCAAGGACAATTGCTGAAGCTTTTTAGTGATGTTGATTTGTCACACTCTGCCATACACGAGAGGGGCAACCGAGTCAATAGCTGATGCGAGTGTGTCGTTGTAGAAAATGATGGCACTGTCTGTGTCATGGAGTGAAGATATGAAGGACAGTGGTAGAATAGAGTCAGAGTGTGTGTGAATGTCTAGGTGTGCAAGGTTTCTGCAGAGGTGCACTAGTTACTGGACATTGGGGGCAGGCGAGGAGGACAGGGATGAGAAAGTGAGTAGATGGTGGTGAGATAGGGAGAGATGTAAGGTTGTGAGGTTAGATAGGGAGCAGAGGCAGGTAAAGATAAGGTCTAACGTATGTCTGTCTGTGGGGGTGGCTGTGGAGGATCACTGGGTAAGATCAAAAGATGAAGAGAGCAACAGGAGTTTGGAGGCTACCGACTGTCAGGTGTCAGAGGGGATGTTTAAGTCATCCATGATGATGGTAGGAATATCAGCAGTGAGAAAGTGTAGGAGTCAAGTGGAGAAGTGGTCAGTAAAGGAAGAGGCTGGGCATGGGGGTCGGTACATATAGGCCACTTGGAGGTTAGAGGGAAAGTAGACAGAATGTACTTCAAGATTAGGGAGGATGAGGGCGGATAGAGGTGGGATTGGGTTGAAAGTGCAGTTGTTGCAAAGGATAAGACCCACTCCTCCACCATTTCTACTGCCAGGGTGAGGAGTGTGGGTGAATTGAAGGGCACCGTAACACAGCGCAGCATGTGATGTCGTGTCGGAGGGCGTCAACCATGCTTCGGTGAGGCCCAGGAAGGATAGATTGCGAGAGGTAAAGAGGTTGTGGATGACGTGGAGGTTATTGCAGATGGAACCGACGTTCCAAAGCACTCCAGAAAAAGGGAGCAACGGAGTGGGGGGTCAAAGAACTGGGTTTTATGTTGCAGAGATTATGGTAATTTCTAGTAGACTGGGAGTGATAGGAGGGACAATTAAGGGTGTAGCAGTTTTGGAGGTTCAGGATTGGGAGATACATCGCCAGCAGTAAGAGCAGCAGAGAGAGAGAGAGAGAGGAGGTGGAAGAAGAAGAGTGTCTGGCTTGTTTTGTGTTTTAATAGGGGGGATGTGAGGTTGAGGATCAGTTCTGCAGATGAGATGAGGTGGGGAGGTAAGAGGGAAGGTGAGATAATTCTTTGTTTGGGGAGTGATGGGGTTTGGGGATAGCGAAGGAGAGTGAGGATTAGTGGAGCAAAATATGTGAGGGCATATAAAAGCATGGTGAGACAGTAAGCATTATACATACAGAATATAATATAGTAACATTCTTGCTATTGGAAGTTTACAGTATTGACTTAACTCTTTCTTTTGTCTTCAAAAATGTGGGAAAAAAGGTGCTGGATATTTCTTCACCTCACAGAGCCATTATTGCTTTAAGCAAACAGCCATCGTACCTGCAGTCAAATAGTATTGTATCTACCAAATGGCACCCTACAAAAGCCATATAATTGGTAAAAAGACCAGACAAAAGAGATTTATCATTCAGATTTGGTTACAAGAGTAGTTTAATTGTATATCATTATTATATTCTGAATTTTTGTTTTAGTTTTTCTTTATTAAATTGAAAATTACTTGCAAACATCATTGTGGAAACTCACAAAGACCCTCATTTAAAAAGCACTCAAAATAAGCCCATTCCGCTCATTTAGAGGAGCTTATTATGATGAATGACCCCTCCCTTGGCCATTAAAGAAAATAATTGACCAGTAAAAAGCCAGAACAATTTGCATTCATCTCTTACAGAAAGCAGCAATTCAGATGTGAGTGGGAAGTGGCTGATTACAATGGGCTGGCTCCCCTGCCAGTTTAGTATCATGGTCTTATCACTTTTGTGCGTAAAAAAATAAAGTGTCAAGTTTCACAGTTTTCTTTCAAAGTGTTCTGTTTTAACACAGAACATATACAAAGACCAGATTTTCTGTACTTAGTGCATAAAAGCAAAGGCCACCTGCACCGAGACAAAGCTCATTAAAACAGTTTTCCTTTGTACATCGTCCTCTTACCGACCCGGTAGGATAAACATGTTTTCGAATGCATCTTATTTTACTATCAAACCAACTGGGTACAATTTTAATTTTATTCTACTCCTCTTCTTCACCAAGTGTTGCATCTCATGTCGATTTTACAATGGATTGGTGTCAAATTGTTTGGTTGGCCAAGAGGAGACACCTAGAAAATAAAAATAGCCTAAAGCGAGGCCCCTGTTTTTATTCTAATGTTTTTTTTTAAATTTATTTATTTTACTCACTTACATAGCACCATTAATTCCACAGTGCTTCACAGACATTATGGGTATTGTCCCCATTGGGGCTCACAATCTACATTCCCTATCAGTATGTCTTTGGAATGCAGGAGGAAACCAGAGAACCCGGAGGAAACTCACTCAAACACGGGGAGAGCATACAAACTCCTTGCAGATGTTGTCCTTGGTGGGATTTGAACCCAGGACCTCAGGGCTGCAAGGCTGCAGTGCTATCCACTGAGCCACCATGCTGCCCTCATGTAAGGGTTTATTTGATATCATAAAATAAATCCTTAAAAGGGTTGTACATAATTAGAAAAGATCCTTTTTGTCCAAAACAGCACCACACTTGCCCAAAGGTGGCATATGGTATTGCATCCCATCCCTATCCTTGTCAAAAGAGCTAATCTGCAACAGTAGAAACAACCTGTAGAATCATGTTGATCTTAGTTATTCTCCAATTTATGGAATCCGAGGGCCACCATAGGAGTCCAATCTCACGACTCTGTTGTCGGATATCCCGGGGCCAGGGGCTCCTTCCCTATCCCTGTTCCCCAGATTACTTCTGATGTGTAAGACGCTGGGGCTACATACCTTACTGAGCTCTTGAATCAGCCCTTAATCTGTTCCTTCCGCCACCCAGGAAAGTGGGGAGTAGTAGTGTATAAGAATACACAAACAAGACTAACAAGGGAAGACATAGAGGGATAACTGAAAATATTAATCATACAACTATGCACTCACAAACAACAGAGTGGAACACCGGGGAGTGAAGGAAGTAAAAAAACAAAATAGGAGAGCAAGAGGATTTGCACGCAACCGAATCACCAAGCAACAGTCTTTAGATAATCACTCCAAACGCCTCCTCAAACAACCAACTCCTCCAGCTCCAGAACCAGGCAGCATTAAATTAACACTGACATCCCTGATAGCCAGTGTTGAGTATATATAGGAGAGGAGAGTGGCCAACACTGAACAGCTGAGACCATCACTGCTGGAAAGCTCTAGAAGCTCTCAACTGAACAAATTAACCTTTGCACTGCTAGCAGAAACCTCTACTGTTTAATATGATGATGAAGTGCTTTTAATCAGTGCAGGAGTATGGGAAATCAGACGCTGCGGTCTTCTGGCACCTCTGTCGCTGTAAACCCGTAACATCCAGTTAGTCTTTCCGACCACTTAAATGACCACTTAAAGGACAGAACTATGACTGTGTCCAGAATGAAAATAGGCCCATAGAGATGAGTCAGAGACACTATACTACCACGTTGAGCTCATTGCCTGGGAGATAGCATAAAACTCTATCAAATTGTATTTTTTGGGATCCCTGTTCCTTTAATGACTACCTTATCCAACAATTAGCATTTGTAAATGGCACCACTGCCAGGTAAGTCTGCAAGGGGAAATTACCCTTTTGAAATGATGAACATTAGTTGAAAGTAACTCAACCAACAAGACTCATCAGTATAATCCAGGGCTCTCAGGACTAATTTCATCGCTACTTATAGACATTACACACAAGGGGATTGCCTTAAGTTCCTCATTGGCAAAAAGACAAGTTTCTTCTTTTAATACAAATAATCTACTTTAATTAGTTCTGCAACGAGAAAATGTGGAGGGCGACAACAAGGAAGTGTTCTAATAATGATGAAGGATGGCAGCATAGCAGCACATCGGGGCGGTATTATGAAATATGGGCCATCTACAAAGGACGATAATGGGAGAAACAGGAGGATTGATTCAGATCTGGGGGCTTCCGAGACTTACACTCCAACCTGCGTCATTCCCTTTTACTATCTGTAAATTATCAATAATTATACTGCACGTCTTTCGCTACTTTCATTTTTTTTATTAAAGTCAAACTTAAAACCTGGAGGCGAGGCGCATGTTTGGTACATTTAATGCATGAATATTATAGATGTAAGGCAGAATACGTCATAAAGGGTATAGATTGTTACTGACGACATAAAATATACATATGTCAGTATGGAGGAACATAGGGAGACAAGTAAAATGCTGCAAAGTCCTGTCCCTGAGCGAGACCTCTCAATGGGAGGTAATGCAGGGGAGTAACTACGGTCAGAAAAGATCAGGGCCCCAAGCCCACAAATATGTTTTGACTCCACAAACGGACTTTCCCTCAAGAAAAATGTAACATCACAGATAACACATATAGAAAATTGTAATAGATCAATAGATGTTACGTACCCTGCTATAAAACACAGCACATAAAACATACTGATAACCCTCTGTGTACAGATGATATATAATATTTGCCATAGCCATAAATATAAGTAAGAACCATGGTCCATAAGAGGAACTCCCAAAATACTAAAGACAAAAATAGGCAGGCAATATAAGAGCTTATATATCCCAAAAAAAGGTTTTCAAAATTAAGAAAGTGTACTACTAAATTAATATAACAAAGTACAAATTTTATTAAACATATTAAAACATGAGTATCATAATAACAGGAAAATAGCAATACACAACAGTAACTGGTATTAGATAGATGGTGTAGACACAGGATGTGTTTCTTAGACATTCCTCACATGTATTAAAGCTGTCAAACAGTCGCAAATCATGTACACGAGAGTGACTCAAACATAACACACGAGCACGCTGAAGATACTCGGAAAACAGCCGAACATGCTCGCCAGCAGGGTTAACAGAACATACTCGCTCATCACTAAATGGTAGTTAAAGAAGTATGTGCACTACTTATCTGCCAAAGAGGTCTAGCATACAAACAGTAAAGGGCAGGACCTTGATCCATACAATAGTCAACTTTACAGAGGCATACTGCTAAGTAACAAGTAAAAGTACATATAAGCAATCAAAAGGCAGAGCCAAGAGAAGGGACAGGGCTCCTCAAAGACACATAATGGCAGAATGATGAGGACGACTACCTAGTTTTAGGTCCCCTCAGCAGGGCTTCCTGAGAGAACCAAAAACTAGGTGGTCGCCCTCATCTATTTTACAAAACTAAACCAAACGCCCCTGATGACTCAAAAAGTGATGAAACGCATCGGGTGGTTTGTAGGAGAGGATACTTACCCATGAAAGCTTTGAATGTACGGATGCCGCAGTCCTAGGTGAGATCAATCCATGTTTCTTTATTGGAATACCCTTTGAATGTTATGCTATTATAGCGAGTATAATAGGAAACAAGAACTGGAGTACCCTATGTATAGGCACTCCTGGTGGATCTGTTGAACACACATTATGAAAGTGCTGAGGAAATAGAACACCAGAGCTGCAGCATGGATATCTACTATCATGATATATTGTGAATTACATCCCTATCATGTGCATAGCTTGACCAGGTATATGCCAAGCTCGCCAATGACTTAAGAGTGCAATAAGAAGGTGATAAATGTGGATGGTCTGTTGTATATGGACACACTTTTGAATTTCTTTGTCTCATGGCGATGATACTTCCATAAACTGCACTATATGACGGACATACATTAGACCTTATCTTCACCCGTCTCTGCTCCCTATCTATCTTCACAACCTCCCCTCTCCCCCTATCTGACCACCATCTACTCACTTTCTCATCCCTGTCTTCCTCTCCTGTCACCCATGTCCAGCAACTAGTACACCCCCGCAGAAACCTTGCACATCTAGACACTCATACACTCTCTGACTCTATTCTACCACTGACATCCATATCTTCACTCCATGACATAAACAGAGCCACTGCCTTCTACAATGCCACTCTCGCATCAGCTACTGATGTAGTCGCCCCACTCGTGCATGGCAGAGTGCGACAAATCAATAGACAACCCTGGCACAATAACCTCACTAAAAAACTTCGGCAAGTGTCCAGGGTTGCGCAGCGGCATTGGAAGAAAACACATTCACATGATAACTTTACTGCATTCAAACAAGCAACACTCACTTTCAAATCAGCTCTCACCTCTGCTAAAGAAGCCTATTTCACAACTCTTGTATCTTCCTTATCCTACAATCCCAAACAGTTATTCAACACTTTTAACTCCCTCCTCCACCCTCCACTGCCCCCTCCGACCCCCCTCATCTCTGCTGAGGACTTTGCCACACACTTCAAAAATAAGAAAGACCAAGCAAGGCAAGTCTTTATTGTTCAACCAACACAACCCCTTTGTATACCAGACCAATGACCTTCCCCTATATCATCCCTCTCCAACATCACTGAAGGAGAGCTTACTCGCCTCCTCTCCAAATCAATGCACTCGACCCCATCCCATCCCACCTCCTCCCCAACCTTACTACCACACTTATATCGGCCCTAACCCACCTCTTCAACCTATCACTAACCTCTGGTACCTTCCCTTCTGCTTTCAAACATGCCACAATCACGCCTATCCTCAAAAAGCCATCCCTCGACCCGACCGCTATGTCAAGCTATCGCCCCATATCGCTATTCCCATTTGCTTCCAAACTTCTTGAGCAACATGTTCACACTAAACTTTCCTCCCATCTCTCATCTGACTTGCTCTTCGACAACCTACAATCTGGTTTCCGTCCCCATCCTTCCACTGAAACTGCCCTGACCAAAATTACTAATGGCCTACTTACAGCCAAAGCTAGCAGACAATTTGCTATACTCCCCCTTCTAGACCTGTCCTCTGCCTTCGACACAGTTGACTACTGCCTCCTACTACAAATCCTCTCTTTCTTTGGCGTCAAAGACCTTGCCCTATCCTGGATCTCCTCATTCCTTTCCAACCACACATCTAGCGTCTCCCACTCCCACACGACCTCCTCATCCCGCCATCTCTCTGTTGGAGTCCCTCAAGGCTCTGTCCAAGTACCCTTACTCTTCTCAATGTATACCCTTGGCCTGGGACAACTCATAAATTTCCAAGACTTCCAGTATCACCTATACGCTGATGACACTCAGATCTACCTCTCTGGCCCAAACGTCACCTCTCTGCTTTCCAGAGTCCCAGAGTGTCTATCAGCCATATCCTCCTTCTTCTCCTCTCCCTTCCTCAAGCTCAATGTGGACAAAACTGAACTTATCATCTTTCCTCCATCTCATCTCACGTATCTTCCCTACCTGATCTATCTATCACAATAAACAACATCACACTTTCCCCTGTACCAGAGATTCGCTGCCTCGGAGTAGCCCTTGAATCTGCCCTGTCCTTCAAACCACACATCCAACCTCTTTCCACCTCTTGTCGCCTCCAGCTCAAAAATATTTCCAGAATCCGTCCCTTCCTCAACCGTCAATCTACTAAAATGCTTGTGCATACCCTCATCATTTCCCCCATGGACTACTGCAACATCCTCCTCTGTGGCCTACCTGCTAACACTCTCGCACCTCTCCAATCCATTAATAACTCTGCTGCCCGACTAATTCATCTCTATCCTCATTACTCCTCCGCTTCCCCCCACTGCAAATACCTTCACTGGCTCCCATTTCCCCAGCGTATCCAATTCAAACTACTAACACTGACCTACAAAGCCATCCATAACCTTTCTCCTCCGTACATCTAAGAACTAATTTCCCGATATTTTCCCTCACGTAATCACCAGTCCTCCCAAGACCTCCTTCTCTCCTCCACACTTATTTGTTCCTCACCCAATTGCCTCCAAGACTTCTCCCGAATATCCCCCATCCTCTGGAATTCTGTGCCCCAACACATCTGACTATCCACCACACTCGGATCCTTCAGACAGAACCTGAAAACCCATCTCTTCAAGAAAGCCTACAGCCTGCCATGACCCCACTGCCTCCTCAACACCACTGGAGCTGCTGCCTTACCAACACCTGACCTGCGCCACCTACTGTTTCCTTCCCCACCACCCTGTAGAATGTAAGCCCGCAAGGGCAGGGTCCTCCTCCCTCTGTACCAGTCCCTCATTGTTTATTTATTACTGTAAGTGATACCTGTATTGTGTATGTAACCCCTTCTTATGTACAGCACCATGGAATCAATGGCGCTATATAAATAAATAATAATATATAAGCACTTTTTCCCCATTGGGTATAGTGGGAAGTGTCATACTCTATCGCCAACTGACAAAAACGGGTCAGGAATAAGGCTAGCACAAACTTTATGTACCCCCGTTATGTGGATTTAGCCTGTTCTGATATATGTCAGACTGGCCAGGGGTTCAGAATGCATGGAGTAAGCGACTAATGTGGGCGGTCTGGCTACAGTATGTTAAAATGAATTGATCACTGCACTTTCATGGAATACCTTTATGATTGCAATGCTTAAGCACTTTTTCCCAACTGGGCTTAGTGGGAAGTGCTATATACCACCACAGGCCGAAAAGTACATTTGACAGAATAGGCCAATACATACACCGTATTGAGGTTGGCCTACTCTGTCTTTGAACAGTGTTGGTATATATGAAATTGGGATTTGTGATCACTGTATGAGCCGGTTTCCCCTGCTTTTTTGTTGTTACATTAGTGTGGTTTATTGTCTGTTGGAGCACATGCACTTTATTTGGGTCTATATGTCTTTTAAAATATTTAATTAAAGATTATATTTTAAATAAATATGATTTAGTGCTAACACAATTCTACAATATCCCTGAATCAGTTAAACTTTATTAGCCTCCGCTATCTGCCAGTATGAAGGACCCCACAGTCCCTCACACAGAATGAAGGCCTCCAAGGCCCCACACACAGAAGCAGGGCCCCGACTTCTCTACACTTGATATGGGAGCCATCACAGCCCCCCACACAGTATAATGACCCCAACAGCTCCTCACACAATATAATGGCCCCCTCAACTCCCCACTCATTATGATGACCACGTCCAGAGGGTGCAGATTATGCTGAAATTGTAATTACGGGGGAGGAGAAAGGCCCAATCCCAAGTTGGACCAAGCCCTCTCGACTCACGGGCCCCAAAGCGGCTACGTGGGCTGTACACCTCTGCAAAAACAGCTTTCGGACAAGAATGGTGGTGTTTCTTGAAGTCAAACAAGTTGGATGTCTATTCCCCTTATATAAAAAATGTCACAATACAGCCATTTCTCCACACTACCATATATCACAAATTGTATAAAAACAGCATAAACACAACAGATCTTTTTTAGATTTCTTTACCCAGAAAATAGCTTATATTTTCATCTTTACACTTGGGCTTGGGAAAGGGGGAGGACCCCCGAAATGTCGCCGCAGGTGTAAACCCTCTGATCATCAAACAGCGTCTCTGCCACCATACTTGCTCTTTGGAGTGAATGGACTGTCTACATTCAACCTGGGTGATGAAGATGGTGATTATGAGCAGCACAGTGGCTCAGTGGTTAGCACTGTAGCCTCACAGCACTGTGGTCCTGGGTTCTAATCCCACCAAGGACAACATCTGCAAGGAGTTTGTATGTTCTCCCCATGTTTGCGTGGGTTTCCTTTGGGCTCTCTGGTTTCCTCCCACACTCCAAAGACATACTGATAGGGAATTTATGTTGTGAGCCCCAATGGGGGGTATGGAAAGTATTCAGACCCCTTTAAATTTTTTACTCTTTGTTTCATTGCAGCCATTTGGTAAATTCTAAAAAAGTTCATTTTTTTCTCATTAAAGTACACTCTGCACCCCATCTTTACTGAAAAAAATCAGAAATGTAGAAATTTTTGCAAAATAATTAAAAAAGAAAAACTGAAATATCACATGGTCATAAGTATTGCTCAGACACTCATATTTAAGTCACATGCTGTGCATTTCCTTGTGATCCTCCTTGAGATTGTTCTACTCCTTCAGTGGAGTCCAGCTGTGTTCAATTAAACTGATAGGACTTGATTTGGAAGGTACACACCTGTCTATATATGACCTCACAGCTCACAGTGCATGTCAGACCAAATGAGAATCATGAGCTCAAAGGAAATGCCCAAGGAGCTCAGAGACAGAATTGTGGCAAGGCACAGATCTGACCCAGGTTACAAAAGAATTTCTGCAGTACTCAAGGTTCCTATGAGCACAGTGGCTTCCATAATCCTTAAATGGAAGAAGTTTGGGACCACTAGAAGTCTTCCTAGACCTGGCTGTCAAGCCAAACTGAACAATCGTGGGAGAAGAGCCTTGGTGAGAGAGGTAAAGAAGAACCCCAAGATCACTGTGGCTGAGCTCCAGAGATGCAGTAGGGAGATGGGAGAAAGTTCCACAAAGTCAACTATCACTGCAGCCCTCCACCAGTCGGGCCTTTATGTCAGAGTGGCCCGACGGAGACGAAGACAAAAATTTTTGGTGATAATTCTAAGCGGTATGTGTGGAGAAAACCAGGCACTGCTCACCTGCCCAATACAATCCCAACAGTGAAACATGGTGGTGGCAGCCTCATGCTATGGGGGTGTTTTTCAGCTGCAGGGATAGGATGACTGATTGCAATTGAAGAAAACATGAATGAGGCCAAGTACAGAGATATCCTGGATGAAAACCTCTTCCAGAGTGCTCTGGACCTCAGACTTGGCCAAACGTTTACCTTCTAACAAGACAATGACCCTAAGCACACAGCTAAAATAACAAAGGAGTGGCTTCAGAACAACTCTGTGACCATTCTTGACTGGCTCAGCCAGAGCCCTGACCTAAACCCGATTGAGCATCTCTGGAGAGACCTGAAAATGGCTGTCTACCAACGTTCACCATCCAACCTGACAGAACTGGAGAGGATCTGCAAGGAAGAATGGCAGAGGATCCCCAAATCCAGGTGTGAAAAACTTGTTGCATCATTCCCAAGAAGACTCATGGCTGTACTAGCTCAAAAGGGGGCTTCTACTCAATACTGAGCAAAGGGTCTGAATACTTATGACCATATGATATTTCAGTTTTTCTTTTTTAATAAATTTGCAAAAAATTCTACATTTCTGTTTTTTTTCAGTCAAGATGGGGTGCAGGGTGTACTTTAATGAGAAAAAAATGAACTTTTTAGAATTTACCAAATGGCTGCAATGAAGCAAAGAGTGAAAAATTTAAAGGGGTCTGAATACTTTCCGTACCCACTGTATGCTATTTTTGTGCAATTTTTGCTATTTCTTGAAGAACATATTTATGTTTTTCTTATCTCACACAACCCTTGAAAATCTTTTTTTCCACAATAATACTTTTTTTTAGTCTAAACAATAACTTGTGTATCCCTTTCAATCAGACATAAAATGTCATGAAGAATAATGAACCCTATGCTGCTATAGGACTCTTCAATCTGAGATCTAAATTTAGGAGTTAGATCTCAAAATTATTAGAACATTTTATTGGAAAGGTTTGCAGAGTGATTGCATAAACATATATTCCACAATTGGATGAGTCCTGCATGACAATTTATGCATTTCACATGACTATGGATTTTCAGTAGAAGCCACAAACTGTATAAAATAATCCACCAAAAAATAAGCTATTTTTATTTTCTATTTGTTTTTAAGTTTTATTCAATATATATTTAGTCATTTTTTTTAATTCTTATAAACATTTGTTTTATTGTATAGCATCAGTTAATTAGTTCAGCAAAAATATAGCTGAAATATATAGGAGACATAGCAATGTGTTGATATAATGTTCAGGAAAGGACAGAGCGCAGAACATAATATAGACAACATCTCTTTTAATGATACATTTAGATTTATGTTTCTACCGACTATTGAATTATACTCAGTTCTCTTCTCATAGCAAGGAAGAGAAGAAGTGAATTGCATTTAAGAAAGAAATTGCTATCGATTCTCACCTAAGACGCATCATGACTTGCCTCTGAAATGATTTTCACCACCCAACCATCAATGGATAATTAATGAGCAGTCACTGTCATTGCCTTCCATCATTATCCATCCATATATACTATAGGTCTATCAGGGCACATTGCCTTCATCATTACGACTGTTCATAAAGACATCAGAGCTTCGGTAAACAGCGGCTACATTACTGACTAATGATAGTTTTGATCTTTAACTATTACTTTCCATAAATCATTAATGTTCTAAAATCGACTGCTTGTGGAGCTAAAATATGAAATCGCCCCAAAGCTACCTACCCCAGATAGGCTCATAAAGCAATCCACCAGTAAAAATTTTTTTTAAAAAAATTGAAATTGTCTCTACGGTTAATTGGAAATTCTCTAAAATTTGCAGTTTCACATGAATTTGAAAATTTTGAGATTCGAATTGCGGTTCTCAAAAAGAAAAAGAAAACTTGCCCAGTACCATTTCCCACATTGCTGAAGGATCAGAGAGCGGGCAAAAATCAATTTGCATTGCTGCGCATGCTTCCCCATAGTGCAAGTAAATCTTAAGGATTATCTTACTTTACGGTGATCAGTATTGGGGCCATCACAAATCAATGATTCACAGTCGAGCACAGTTTGTCCGGCAAAGTCATTTTCCATCTGTAGAGTCACTGGGTAAGTCTCTCTCTTTAGAGTTTAAGCTCTTACAATCAGCGGGATCATCTATTTCTCTCATGTAGAGTGTAAGCTCTTATGGTCAGCAGGGTCCTCTCTCTCCTATAGAGTGTAAGCTCTTATGATCAGCGGAGACCTCTCTCTCTGGAAGAGTGTAAGCTCTTATGATCAGCGGAGACCTCTCTCTCCTGTAGAGTGTAAGCTCTTATGATCAGCGGAGACTTCTCTCTCTTGCAGAGTGTAAGCTCTTATGGTCAGCGGGGTCTCTCTTTCTCTCTCCTGTAGAGTGTAAGCTCTTATGATCAGCAGGGTCCTCTCTCTCCTGTCGAATGTAAGCTCTTATGGTCAGCAGGGTCCTCTCTCTCTCCTGTAGAATGTAATCTCTTATGATCAGCAGGGTCCTCTCTCTCCTGTAGAGTGTAAGCTCTTATGGTCAGCAGGGTCCTCTCTCTCCTGTAGAATGTAAGCTCTTATGATAAGCGGAGACCTCTCTCTCTGGAAGAGTGTAAGCTCTTATGATCAGCGGAGACCTCTCTCTCCTGTAGAGTGTAAGCTCTTATGGTCAGCAGGGTCCTCTCTCTCCTGTAGAATGTAAGCTCTTATGATAAGCGGAGACCTCTCTCTCTGGAAGAGAGTAAGCTCTTATGATCAGCGGAGACCTCTCTCTCCTGTAGAGTGTAAGCTCTTATGATCAGCGGAGACCTCTCTCTCTTGTAGAGTGTAAGCTCTTATGGTCAGTGGGATCCTCTTTTTCCTGTAGAGTGTAAGCTCCTATGGTCAGCGGAGTTCTCTCTCTCTCTACTGTAGAGTGTAAGCTCTTACAATCAGCGGGATCCTCTATTTCTCTCCTGTAGAGTATAATCTCTTATTACCAGCAAGGACCTCTCTCTCTCCTGTAGAGTGTAAGCTCTTATGATCAGCGGAGACCTCTCTCTCTTGTAGAGTGTAAGCTCTTATGGTCAGCGGGGTCCTCTCTTTCTCTCTCCTCTAGAGTGTAAGCTCTTATCGTCAACGGGGTCCTTTCTGTCTCTATCCTGTAGAGTGTAAGCTCTTATAGTCAGCTGGGTCCTCTCTCTCCTATAGAGTGTAAGCTCCTGTGGTCAGCAGGGTCTTCTCTCTCCTGTAGAGTGTAAGCTCTCATGGTCAGCAGGGTCCTCTCTCTCTCTTTTGTAGAGTGTAAGCTCTTATGGTCAGCTGGGTCCTCTCTCTCTCCTGTAGAGTGTAAGCTCTTATGGTCAGCTGGGTCCTCTCTCTCTCTCCTGTAGAGTGTAAGCTCTTATGGTCAGCTGGGTCCTCTCTCTCTCCTGTAGAGCATAAGCTCTTATGGTCAGATGGGTCCTCTCTCTCTCTCTCTCTTCTGTAGAGTGTAAGCTTTTATGGTCAGCAGGGTCCTCTCTCTCTCTTTTGTAGAGTGTAAGCTCTTATGGTCAGCAGGGTCCTCTCTCTCCTATAGAGTGTAAGCTCTTATGGTCAGCAGGGTCCTATCTCTCTCCTGTAGAGTGTAAGCTCTTATGGTCAGCAGGGTCCTCTCTGTACTATAGAGTGTAAGCTCTTATGGTCAGCAGGGTCCTCTGTTTCTCTCTCCTGTAGAGTGTAAGCTCTTATGGTCAGCAGGGTCCTCTCTGTACTATAGAGTGTAAGCTCTTATGGTCAGCAGGCTCCTCTTTCTCTCCTGTAGAGTGTAAGCTCTTATGGTCAGCAGGGTCCTCTGTTTCTCTCTTCTGTAGAGTGTAAGCTCTTATGGTCAGCAGGCTCCTCTTTCTCTCCTGTAGAGTGTAAGCTCTTATGGTCAGTAGGGTCCTTTCTTTCTCCTGTAGAGTGTAAGCTCTTATGATCAGCAAGGTCCTTTCTCTTTCTCTTTTGTAGAGTGTCAGCTCTTATGATCAATGGATTCTCACTCTGTCTCGCTATCCTCTCCCCCATGTGTATTTTCTGAGCAATTACAAACTTTCCAGTATTGAGATTTGAGCCAATTTATTCACGACAAATTGAACTTGAATTTTAAAAGATCCATCATCTCTAGTGATTATATTTTATTGTAATACAATTGTAAATACCCATAAAAGCCCACCGTGCTAGTTTAGTTTAGCGTGTGGGTTTTATATCTGTATTATTGGTGCACATTACATATAATAATGCGCTTCTTTGGTCGTCCCTCTAATAACTTTAAATAACTAATTATGAACATATCTAGTGAGCCTAATAGAAATGTTTTTCTTTTAATTTCATACATTTTCGAAATAACCTTAAAGGGAGTCTGTCAGCACAGAATGACTGTTCAAACTAAGCACAAGCACTCGGTGCATCATGGCGGGGCCAATTAGATCAGTGCACCTTCCCACCTACTTATTTTTCCATCTACCAACACCCCTCCGCTCTCTTTATTGCCAGTTCTGGTTTTATAAAATCCAGTGCAAGGTGGAAATGGAAACCAAATAGGTGTGAAGATGTCCTAAACTGCTCAGTCATGCCAAATTTGGATTAAACACCTGTGCTTGGTTTGATCGGTCATATTATGCTAACAGACTACATTTAAGACCAGTGTTAGGGACAGAAACAACTAATCCCTTCATAAAACAGATTATATTTCTTTTGATCAAACTGCATATCTTCCAATAATTTACCTTTTTTGGACATTCTTCAGTCTCATTTAATGAGAAAGCTAAAAAACAATGTGTTATTGAGGCCTTATGTAAGAGAAGAAAAAGAGGAGACTAAAACAAAAGCTATCACAGTTTCTCAAATGTGAGAATGTATTTTTTTTTATCTTAGCCTTGGTATGTGGTGGATACTGAAATATTTAATTTCAATAAACACTTAACATTGATGGTTTTTGGTAAATTTACCAAATTTCTCTCATTTCTTCAATCAAGTAACTTGAATAAAAGAGAATCGAAAGACTACGCCTAAAAAGTTAATATTGTTGATGCACTAATTGAAATGGAAGGGTTTAAAAAAAAAATCACCCTTGGTACTGTAATCTTAAAGAGAACCTGTCAGCAGGATTTTGCTAAGTAAACTACCGGCAGTGTCATGTTGGGGCTGCTGCACTGATTAAAATGATACCTTCGGTGAAAAAAAATCAGTTTTGTGGTTCTTATGTAATTTTTGTGTGACGTTTTGAGTTAATGATATGCTCCTGCTTTGGGGTGGGACTGTGGGAGGGTCTTTTCTTTGTGCTCTAGGCCAGATCAGCAAGATAAGACCTGCCCACAGGCCCACCCAAAAGCACAAACATTAACTCAAAACTTCACACAAAGATTACACAAGAACCACAAAACTTATTTTTTCACCAAAGATATCATATTAATCAGTGTAAAGGCACCAACATGACACTGCCTGTAGTTTACTTAGCAATATCCTGCTCATGGGTTCTCTTTAATGAAATTAATCAAATAATTGGGACAATTACTCTTTGGCAAAATAATTGTATTAAATATCTTGATAATATTTTGCTTAATGATAACAAAACAGAACTTGCAGAAGAGAAAACTATTTCCCTGCACTTTCTTTAAGTAAGACTTTGATTATTAAGTGCTTTAGACACTTTTTGCACTTCCCAGGACAGGGGCATTGAGGGAAACTCGTAATTTTTTTTACTTCGTAAAAGCACTTACAGAATTAGATAGGAATATTAAGGGTATGTGCACACACTGACATGGATGACCCAGTTGGGTTTTCCAAGAGAAAAACGCTGAGGACACGTCTATATTTTTTGTACTGAAGCATCTTTGTTGAGTCTTTTTGATTGCTTCCTGAGTGCTTGTTTCTTTTTTCTTGACCTTGGAGATGGATGATCCAGCAAAGAAAATGCCAAGGCACATGTAAGGACAATCGTTATTAACTGAATCACTGCCAAGACTGAAGATGAAGTTCTAGCATGGACATGAGGAAGTGGTCAGACCGATCTCAAAAAGCATTGTCTTACTCAACAAAATAAAGATCTTAAACATCTTAAACATTTTCAGGTAGAGGCATAATGATTCTTCTTCCTTGTGTAGCGGAAGATAGGAGCCATGAAAAGATGTTTAAATATCACTTTGTATAGGATTTTAGTAGTAGCATGAGTAAGAAAATAAACTTTACCCCTTCCCGACCTGGTGTCAATTTTCCATTTTTGCACTTTTGCTTTTTTCCTTCCCTTCTTCTAAGACCCATAACTTTTTTTATTTTTTTGCAGACATTATTATTTTATTATTTTTTATTATTATAGCGCCATTCATTCCATGGCGCTTTACATGTGAAAAGGGGGTATACATAGCAAAAACAATTACAATAATCTTGAACAAAAACGCAACGGCAAACTGGTACAGGAGGAGCGAAGACCCTGCCCGCGAGGGCTTACAGTCTACAAGGGATGACATAGTCTTATAAGGGCTTATTTTTTGGAAGACAAAGCTTTTGAATAACATCATTGATTTTTCCATTCAATGTACTTGAAAACGGAAAAAAAAAATTTGAAGTGTGCTGAAATTGCAAAAATAAATGTAATTTCACGACTGTTTTTTTTGTTTTTTAGCAATCATGCTCTAATAATGACCTGGCAGTATGATTCTATAGGACAGTACGATTAGGGCAACACCAAACTTGTACATGTTTTTTTTTTTTATTTAAGTGATGAAAAAAATTGCTCGCTTGTAATAAAAAAAAAATTATTTGTTTTACCATGTTCCAAGATTTGTACTATTTTCATTTTTCTATGGAGCTGCATGGGATTTGCTTTTTTTTTCTGGGGTAAGTGAATGTTTTTATAGAAACAATGTTTTTAATAGTTTTTTATTGCATTTTTAATGGCGCTGCACGACTGAAAAACTGTAATTCTGGCATTTCAATTTTTTTCTCTTTCCCATGTTTGCCGATCGGGTTCATTCATTTTATCATTTGGTAGAGCAGACTTTTATGGGTGCAGGAAATCACATATTTTTTAAAATTATTTATTTATTTTTAGTGGGTAGAAAAGTAAAGCAAATCAAATTTTATATTTTTTTTCAGAATTTTAATTTTGTTTTGTTTCTTTCTACCTCTTATTTTATTTTTTAGTACATTATTAGAGAGCTTAAACCTTTGATTGATCACTTGTTCTTTATAAAATTGTATTGCAGTATATAGACAAAACAATGTTCTCTTGTGTATTGGGGTTTTCAGTTGGCCCTCAGCTGTCACACCAACTCAGTGGACACGATCATGGAGGGTCGGTAGGAGGCGGGGCACACACCGGCAATCATATTATTTAAATACCACAGCAGCATGTAAATGGTTAAACAGCAGCAATCCGAGTGCTGTTACCAGAAGATGTTAGCTGTCCATCAAAACCGGTATCTATTGGTATACTAAGCTGCTGAGCATGTTCCATGCTATGGGTACCTAACAAAGGACATACCAGATATCTACCAACAAAGTTCCCCTGTCTCTGTAATAAGTGTTCCACAACCCTCTGTCATCAGAATAAAGTCGTCACATAAGTCACTTAAGAGCACAAGCACGGTGGAGCGTTTACTGCTGAAAATAGAGGGAACTTTAGTGGTAGAAAATCGCCAATTGGGCACTTACAGTAGTGGAGCATGCAGGATTAAATCTTCACAATCAAGCTGCATAATGCTTTGCACATAGGAAAAATGTTATCTCCCTTAGAGGTCTTCAATCTAAAGCTGTCATTAATTTTCCAGTGTGAAAACTTCTGATAGACCCTCATTATGGCCATCACTTATTTGTTGTAGACTATTGGTGCAAGTGAATTGAGCATAATAGACCCCATGGGTAACATAAAAATGTCTACAGTGGATTCTCGACAGCATCCTATATGTGCTTTATAAACTATTTGAGTTGTCACCAAGGATTTTTTTCAATTCAAAATCTACAGCTAAATGGATTTTGGTCCAGATTTCTTGTCCTGCAGCTAATGGATTCTTAGCTTAAAATATAAAATTTTAAATTAACCAATTTCTGAGTCTTTATTGCTTTCCCGACCCATGGATAGGCTACTAGCATTGGATTATTCTCAAAGTAAATAGACACCGAATAAGTAAAGATGAAATCGAGGGTAAGTAAGTTTTTCCATGCTTCTTCTTCTTTCCATCATCTGCCTTGTTAAGATGACTGTGTGCACTGCAGAGGTGTCTCTCCCCAGTGATTAATTATCTCTATCTAAGCTTTCCTCTCACCTCAATTCACCTGTCAAAGAAAAAACAGTGAGAAGAACAATTTACATAGAATCTTTTTATTTTGCTTTGAAAGTAGAGGGACATTTATTTGATTTAGGGATCTAATATAGTAGATGTGGATTGATCATATTTCAATTATCCAATTTGATCCGATGAATGATTAAAAGTCTTAAGAATGGTCCATGAAGGAAAACAATGGACTGACCAGTATCTGTTTTCTTCTGAACAAAGTTGGAATTAAATAAAAAATAAAAAAAATCTGCAAAGTTTCTCATGGGTATAATACAGGCTCTTTTTTTTGCTTTTCTATAATGGGGTTGGTTCAGTCCATTAGCACCGTGGCTGAAGTGGAATTTGATGTTGTAATAAGGATGGAAAAATATGACAAGATTATAGTTGTTCGATTGATGCACTTTTCTTCTTTTTAAAATGAACAAAAAAACCTACATCAAAACTTTGTTGAGTGTTTGAGGCAACACATAAACCACAAGCAGTGCTTAAATGCATTTCCTGTTGTACTTGTGTAAATGTCCTTCAGGTTTTTTTTTTTGAGGGGCTAAAACACTCCAGCCAGAAAATTGCTGACAGTTTGTAAGAAATTATGAGATTTTCTATATAAACAAGTTTTATTTTATTGTGTTTAATGGTGGCTTCGGGTTCAATGCATATTTAAGGCATATATTGTGCTTTTCAACCCTATTTGAAAGTTGCATTATAAGAAACCCCATTATGGTACCTTATGTAGAAACTGCGGTCTATGAAACTGTAACTGCAGGTCATTACATCCATGGTCAAGCCGGGATCTGCGGCTATCTAAATTATGTCATAGGTTATACTTACATTAGTTATTTAAGCAAGAATTTTGTGATGGCTTTTGCCACAATTTAAATAATTGCGGCAATATCTATGCATATTTTGCAAAGTTGCCTTATGCGAAACTCCATTACGGTACGCTATGTAGAAACTAAAATCTATGATACCGTACCTTTAGGTCCAAAGCCCACAGTCAGTTTAGATTTGTGGTCATGTGAATGAAGGCATATTGTGATTTTGTGGCTATTTTCTGTTGTTTTTTTGCGGCAATTTAAAAAATTGCCTTAAAATAGGTGCATTTTCTTTTTGCAAAATTGGTGCTTTTCTACTGAGATTACTAAACTGTGGCAAAAAGAAGGTAAAAAAAGATAAAAAAAACAACTAAAAATGATTCATGTAAACACACCATTAAGGAGAATTTGGATGTGGCATAAAAACATATCACAATTTATGATTTATATTCCAGTGCAGAATATCATTAAAGTCTATGAATAAATTCTGCAACAAAAATTAGTAAGACATGGAAAGTATGTAAATGAAAAATTGTCTGCAGTGAAACAATATTTGCCCGAAAATAACCACCCTATCTGAGTTAAGCATTTTTCCCTTATATTGTTATTACATGTAGTCAGTCTTTTAGTTGGATTTGTATGCAAAGAAAATAAGCACGTTTACTCCACATGTCAATTTCCCCTAAGGCTGATTTTACATATCCAACATTAATGGTCTGAGTATGGACCATGAGGTTTGGAGTGGCCATTGTTCTAATGACCTGAACTGACCTGCCTCATGTATGCCTATGAGTTTGTTGAGTTCGGGCCAGGATATTGCAGTAAGTCCTCAGATGTTGGACATATGAAACCAGTCTAAGGGGAGATTTACATTAGTAATAATTTATATGTGCAATACAATATAACAAGTACCAATTTTGCAAAGGATTTGTAGTGTCCAAAGGCGGAAAAGAAAATGTGCCATGTGTGAATCTCTCCTTATGGTTGTCTAAATTTAGGAAACCAAAGCAGTGAATCATAAAAAATGTCTAGCTTTCAAATGAGGAGTGGAATCTAGGGGGTAATGGAGCTGGCTTGGTTGTCACTCTCCATAAGGAAAAACGTTACACCTTAGATCACAGTATTAAGCCGCTCACTTAGCCAAATCATATCTCATACTCTGCACTGACGAGGGGCAATAACCTGAAACACCGTGTCTGCAAAGTGAGATTCTGATTTGGCTTTTATCCTTAGTCATATGGCAAGGCTCGTTAAAGGTTCGATATTGACTTTTAGGATTGCTACTTCCAATAGGTAGCACTGGTTCTAGTCCTCTTCCTTCTTCCTTCCTCTTCTTATTTGCATATTTAATTTCCCAGAGGAGCATGCCTGGCTATAAGTCTCCTCACTCTGACATGCCAGGCCTGGCTTATCACTCTCCACAAGGAGAAACATTACCCCTTAGATCCCAATATTAAGCCTTTCACTTAGCCAAATCAGATCTCATACTTTTCACTGAGGAGGGGCAATACCCCAAAACACGTGTCTGCAAATTGAGATTCTGGTTTGGCTTTTATCATTAGTCATATGATAAGGCTCGTTAAAGGGTCGATATTGACTCTTAGGATTGCTAATTCCAATCTGTGGCACTAGAGTTCTAGTCCTCTTCTTCTCTGAAGAAGCAATTTGCAAATGAGGCGTGTGAATGAGATTTGATAACATTTCATTCTCTACCGTAGGACATCCAATTTGTGCAGAATAGTCCACAGCGCAAAATGCTGTAAATTGTGACTCGGATGGTCTTTTTTAAAAGCAAAAGGGGTTGTATCAAACTAGAACAAAGGTAAAGTGGATACGTTTTATAAGAAAAACCAATAAAGTTGCTGCTTTAATTTTACAAAAGGCGCATGAAATATGAAAGGTAGAATCTGATTGGTTCCTCCAGTTTTGATATATCTTCCCTATAGAGTCGTCAAGTTTTCAGCATCCATGTACAATCTATTGATACAAGATCAAGACCTGGCAAGAGAGTTTTCTTCTTGGTCTCAACAAAAGAAAAAAAATAAACTTTCTCAATAATTAAATTGCTGACTATATCACTTGTTCTTCCAGACTGAAAATATCTCATTCTTAGAGGCTAATGGGATCATCAATTAATCTAAGTGGAATTAATTGCATATTGTTGCGAGTGATTTAGAGACACTGAATTCGTGTACCTCACACACACAGCAAGACACTTGAAGAGCATATTCATTCCACAGAGCACACTACATCAAAGCTCATTATCAACTCATAGCAATAAATATAATAAAAAGCTGATTATTCTAATTCATCAATCACCCATCATTAGCCAGCAAAATTAAATGTGTTCATAATTAGCATCTTAATTCTGGCAAAAAAAATATTCTAAAATGTATTCAAATGAGGAAGCTTGTCATTTCATGAATGGCGCTGACGTCTAAGTCTAGGTTACCCAAGATCTGTGTTGTTAGTTACTGCTGAATCAATATGAGGTTTGAGAGCAATTATAGACACAATCAATATTCTGATTGATTGTCTAGCAAAAAAGTCCATTTTTTTTTCAACGCTCACATGCGTGGCTGCCTTACTGATCCATCTAAACTCCGACTTGTACAAAGAGGTAAAAAAAAAACAACTATACAAGTCTATGGGGCCAAAATACACAAAGTTCTTCATGAGGAGGCTTAAGAGGACCTCTTACCAAGTTATTCATGTTGAACTAGACAAATAACGTAATAGTGGTCATAGAGCGGAATTAAAGCCACTCTTAGATAGTGTGTCCAGTTCTACATGAAAATGTCGGTGAACAATCCTCTTTAAAAAAGTTTATCTCAGTTGAATTAGTAAATTGTGTTATGATGCATCAGATGCAATTAATTGTTTCTGAGAGGAGAATAATTAGGAAAAATGATGCCACCAAAAAGCGTGCCATGACATGGAGTCATGGAAATTCTGTGTACGGTCCTAAAGACTCCATGGTGCTTAAAGTTTCCCATACAAATAAGATTAAAATTCATGAAAGTGTAAAATACTAATCATATAAATTGATGATTTTAGTTGACCAATGTCATTGTCCGAAGAGGAGTCAACCGTGTGTGAAATCTTCATCTGATAGATACAAGAAGTTGTCTTTATTGGATTCATGACGGTCAACACAAACAATTGTTCAGTGAAAGATCTTTTTTTCCTTCTACATTGGCCATTACTTTGAAAGTAATCAAACATGTAGGGCAACATTGACCAACTGTAACAGCCAACATTGATCTGATCAGGTTGGAGTTCTTGTCTAACCAGAATCACTATTTTGACTGATAATGGGCCAATAAGCTCCATTTAATCAACATTTATGCAATTGCATAACATTCATTTATTATTGTTAGACCTTAGGTACACAAATGTGAAACAGTTGCATGCATAACCTGATCACATGTCTAAACATTCAAGCCAACTGCATTTTAAGGCTCTATGGTGCTTTTATGAGCCGTTGGGCTAAGATTTGCCACCATAATATGGACACAAAATTTGGGCCCGTATTCCACTTGTGTCAAACCATACATACAACACAGGTAGAAATAAGCATGCATATATTACCTTTCGTATAACATGGCTTTTTGACATGGCCATCATTGGACCTTGGCCTTCTGTCCTCCCCTGAGAGGTGTCTCATGGTATGTTCATCGCAAATTCTCATACTATCTCGCCTTCCAGCTTCCATGGCCATCTTGTCCCTCATTGCTTTTGCTCTCTCGCTTTCTAGAGCTATGGCTTTTTCTAGCAGTGTCAGATTACCTTTTGTCATATCAAAGACTTCTTCTGACCTGTCAGAGGTGATGGAGGTAGTATCATCATCTCTTTCAATGTACTCATCCTCTTTTGCACAGCTAGAAAAAGTTCTTGACCTGGGGCTCAATTGTTCTTCAAGTCTCATTAAATTCATCATGTCTGAATAATTCCTGTCTGGCATTCGATCAGAATAGTCTTCATCTGACCTTGGCATTCTCATACCCATACATTGTTGTTGACTTCTATCAGAATTAGTTTCGCTAAGTTTCCGTGCAAGGTCAAAGCATTGGTTACGTAAGCATTCCAAACTGCTCAAACACACCTCCTCGTCACTCTCCTCCACCATTTTCTCGGCATGTCCATTATTTGTAGGCTTGCCTAGCATCAAATAGTTCATATTCCGTGTATCTTCATGGGAATTGTCAATATAATTCCTATCATTGAGGTTATCAGAAAGTACTACGCCATGTCCTTGTGCCAACAGTTTGAGGGAATCCACTGTTTCCCGAACAACATCACTGTCCAAGTCTAAACTGAGCTCTGTTTTCCGTCCCACGTTCTCGTTCTTGTCACTGTCATCTTCCATGCTATTAGATGTATTGCTGTTCATTTCAGATTCCGTCCTGGCTCTGTATGCCGCATCCTCGGCTATTTTGCCAAGATTCAACAAAGACTTGGCTACCAGTTCATCGTAATTATCGTATTCATCATTATTATTATCATCCTTTTCGGTGTCGTGCATTATTCGAGAGCTGTGACAATCCATTGAGTGATGGTCTAAAAAGTGAAAAGAGAAAAATAGCTAGAAGGGCTGAGTGACATTTTTGGTTGATTTAAGCCTTCATGACGTAAAACACAGCATGATGAATACCAAGATTCACTTTCAATTGACAGCAGTATGTAAAGAGACAGATGCAAATAAAAAGTTCTTAACAAATTTCTGCATAGGTTTCGATGAATTATTCAGTTACATAATAAATTAATTGCAATGGTATATGCACACGTTAAGTATTTGGTGCGGAAATTTCTGCACCATTTCTGCATCTCTTGGCAGTAAAAACGCAGTGTAAAATGCACATGATTTTGCCACATTTTTGCCTCCTTTTTATAGGTGTTTTTGTTGCAGATTTTTCCCCACTCATTAGACTACGTTCCCACGATGAACTTTTGATGAGTTTTTGATGTTGCAGATTTTTTTGCACTATTTCTGCACCCATTAAGTAAAATAGGTTACATGCATTTTTTCGAAAGTACACAGCATAAAATACTCACCAAAAACTCATTGTGGGAACTTAGCCTTTGTGGGTGAAATTCGCAGCAAAAACGCTGAAAGAATTGACATGCTGCAGATTTAAATCTGCATGTCAAAAATAAGCATCGTGTGCATGAGGCTTCAGGATCCTCATTCACGTTACTGGCATCAGAAAGCCCTTCAGGTTTTTAGACTAAACTGCTCATAAAAAATGTGACAAAAACACAGCATGTGTACACCACCTATGGGTTGGTGCCTTTTAAGCAGTTAGATTTAGGTATACAGATGTAGCAGACTTTGATGTTCATAGTTAGAGAAAAATGGTTTGTTTTTTATTTTTCTGAAAACAGCGCCACTCTTGTATATAGGTTATGTCTGGTATGGCAGCTCAAACCTATTCCCTTTAATAGAATTGACCTGCAATACTAAACAGATAAACGTGAGTCACTTTCTGCAAAAAGCAGACTATTTTTCTAATCTTTAAATGGCGTCACTGTTGTTTATGGGCTGTGTCTTGTAAAGCTAATTTATATATATACATGCAATATTACCTGACCCAAATTTGCATATGCTTCTGTATAATAACTGGGTACTTTTTTAAATTAATGAGATGTTGCCCTTGTCTGTACATGTTGCATTAAGTGTACTGAGCCAAACGATGCTGATGTGGGGGGGCCGATTCCTGCACAAGGGCCCACCGGGAGATTTACCTGCTCGCCTGTGGGCCAGTCCAAGCCTGCATATGTATCTCATACATTACATGAACAACAGTGCCACTGGAATTTGGATTTAGCTGGATTTTTATAATACAAGGATCCTGAGTTAGGTCTAATGTGGCAGCTCTGCCCTATTCACTTGAATGGGACTGATTTGCTATACTAAACGCAGCCTATAGAGGATGACTGTAGGCATTTTCTAGAAGGAAGCAGGCCCTTTTATCTAACCCTAGTAAATGTGGAAGAAAACGGAATAAATGGGTTCGCTGCCTTCGAAGACTGATGAGAAGACAGGAATCAAAGTATTGCGGTTTGTCTTCATCAGGTTTTAATACTTCGAAACGCGTTGACAAATGAACCGCAATACTTTGATTCCTGTCTTCTCATCAGTCTTCGAAGGCAATGAACCCATTTATTTCTGATTTCTCCTCTTGGATCTGCAGCAATCTAAGTCTTTTCAATGGTTATGTGAACACAGATGAGCATAATTTTAATCATACTTTTTACCCAGATAAGACCCCATTGCGTTTTTTTGTCATTCTCTAGTTTTATAAGTATCCTAGAAAATGTGCCACTCTTGGTCATGAAGCAAGCTCATCCCCATTAGGCTAATAGCCTGAGTTGTGAAACCTTACACCACACACGGATACAAAAGCCTCTTTTTCTAAAAAAGAAAAAAAAAACAAAAACAAGCAAACAAAAGAAAACTGCGTATTCTTTGTATAATACTTTTTCTACCACTGTACAGCCTGCATTCTGAATCTTATCGTCTATCACCGGATCATAAGATCATCTTGATTGAGATGTCACAAGCTCAGCTTTTTGGCAATCACATTCATTTTTAGGGTATTTTGAGAAATGAACAGTTGTTAGAGAAAATAAAGACTTTGTTTTCTTAGTTTTGAGTTAAAAAATGAAGTGCCCACCGGTGCTTATGCAACCAGAAAGTTCACTAGAAGCCAACAACTAAGTGGACCCACATTCTTTATGTTATGCCGACCTCGGGACTTGGTGTGGATCCTACCCAAAGATTTCAAGGTCATGAATTGTTTTTCACTTTGCTCAAAGCTCCTGCTGAAATTTGATTGTCTGACTGCCTCACATCCCATGACGTCGGCAAAGATGGAGCTTACAAATGTGTTCTCCGGATGTAAGAAAACTGCCTTTCCAGTGCCAAGTTCTAAAGGGAGCTACCCTGTAAGTGAATGTCCAACTCTTTAATGAGAGACAGCTTTTTTTCTTTCCCTGGGAGACCTCATTTGCATATATTTCCCAAGGAGCATTGTCGGTAAAATGGCATATTACATCTGGATCTCCTTAAAGGGAATCTTTTCATACTACCTGACCTGAGAGCAACATGATATAGGGACAGATACCCTGATTCCAGTGATATATCACTTACTGGGCTGCTTGCTTTAGTTTTGATATTATCACTGTTTTATTAAGCAGTTTATTAAACCTGTAGTCCGACCACACCCCCCATCACTGATTGGCTGTTTTTTGCCTGTGCACAGTGTACACAGATAGAAGCCAATCAGTGATGTGGGTGGGGTTATACAGAGCTCAGCATACAGAGAATTGCTAGATCTGCAGCAGATAAAACAGGGATTTTATAAAAACTACAGTAAGCAGCCCAGTAAGTGACACATCGCAGGAATCAGGGTCTGTACCCCTAAATAATGCTGCTCTCAGATGGGATAGAAAAAATCTGGTAACAGATTCCCTTTAATGAGAACTAGGACCCCCTAAACACATGAAATAATGATATCACAACCCAGGTTGGATTCCTTTAACCCTTAAGTGATTGCTTAATAAAATACGATTTTCAGCAATAAGCTATAGATTGGTGTTTGCCATCTATGGAGTAGCTCTTTAAGATATAATATTTAGGATAACAGAAGAAGAAACTCTAAAGTGAAGCCAAGCTATGTTTCTGCCCCACAATAGCTCATCGCTTTCATACAGGGCGGCAAATGCACTTCATTTCTAATTCTATATCTATAGATCTCCGCGAGACCCTGCTCTATAATGAAGCCATTGTTTAGCCTGCAGAAATAATGTTTATCACCCAGGAATCTGTAGTAAAGCTATCGCACCTCTATATTAAATTGTAAAGACTCATTATTGCCACCAAAGTGTTGTCACAAAGTTCAGTTTCTGCAGCTGCCCTCGTTCCAAGTACACTTTTTCATGGGAAAGAGATTCTGGTTCTCATGGAAACACACGGCGTATAGTACGGATTGTAGAGAAAAGGGAAAAAGATAATAGTTGAATGGCAATAAACCAGACTATATCATTGCTTGGGTGGAAGCTTCACATTCACACAAATTGCTTTGTGAATCACAAAGGAAAATCCAATAACTTTGTCCTATTGTGTCTATATGGATGAAAACTGTCAACTATTTACCTGTAATCCCGAGGATGAAAATAGCCAAATGTTACAAAATAATCATTTCAGTCTGTCTCTCTGTCATCTTAATGTCTGTCTATCTATCAATCTATCCATTTATATCTTATCTATCTATCCATCCATCTACAGTATCTCTCTAATATCTATCTATCTATAGCTATGTATCTATCTATCTATCTATCTCATATCTATCTATCTATCTATCTATCTATCTATCTATTATATCTATCTATCTATCTATCCATCTATTTATCTATCTATCTATCTATCTATCTATCTATCCATCTATTTATCTATCTATCTATCTCTATCTATCTATCTTTACATTTACCTATATTGCTTTGTTTCTATCATCTAACTATCTATATTTCTACGTACCTATTATTCTACCTCTATCTGTAAATATAGGGTCATTTTTGTGTACTGTTACTAGTTGAAGTGGGGGAATCCATCTACTAATTATATGATTGTGATCCAGGATGAAGACTGGACTATTCTATGTCTGGCAGAAGCTTATGTGTCAGTGCGTTTAGTTGGACCATCATTTATTTTTCAACAGTACAATGACCTCAAACACACCTCCAGGCTGTGTAAGGGCTATTTGACCAAGAAGGAGAGTGATGGGGTGCTACGCCAGATGACCTGGCCTCCACAGTCACCAGACCTGAACCCAATCGAGATGGTTTGGGGTGAGCTGGACCGCAAAGTGAAGGCAAAAGGGCCAACAACTGCTAAACATCTCTGGGAACTCCTTCAAGATTGTTGTAAAACCATTTCCGGTGACTACCTCTTGAAGCTCATCAAGAGAATGCCAAGAGTGTGCAAAGCAGTCATCAAAGCAAAAGGTGGCTACTTTGAAGAACCTAGAATATAAGACATATTTTCAGTTGTTTCACACTTTTTTGTAAAGTATATAATTCCACATGTGTTAATTCATAGTTTTGATGCCTTCAATGTGAATGTACAACTTTCATAGTCATGAAAATACAGAAAAATCTTTAAATGAGAAGGTGTGTCCAAACTTTTGGTCTGTACTGTATGTGGACTGCTGATAACATGGACCTATGTGGACTGCTGATAACATATGGTCTATGATCTTGGCCAGCACATTTCCATGATGACATATTCCTATAGGCTAATAGCAGCATCTGTGTGGCGGGTGCAGCTTTCCGAGGCCTCCACGTGCCATCATTCCCTTGCAGACATGATCACAGTCTCTTGCAAAGCTCTTGCCAAATATCTATGTCTCCAAGAAAAAAAACTGTGATACTAGAGTTGAAAATATCTCTTCGGCACCTGTCCCAGCACTCTTGCTGAGTGATTTTCTGGTGTGTTTTGGGGAGGGCGTCTGTGAACATCTGTTAGTCATAAATGTGTGTGGATTATGTCCGTATGAAAGCAACGCATCTGAAATTCTAATTCACTGATTCTATCATTTATGAAATGCTAATGTTGGAAATGACAAATATATATATACAGTATATAGATTTTTATATTATTAGCAATATACGACTCAAAAAGCAATGACAAATATGGAAAATATGACCATTTATCTAAAAGGGAAGTTTTAATCCACTACCAGGACTGTATCTGCATCCTAGGAATCCTTCCTAGTATGCCCCTGGTCATAGAAAACTATCCAAGCAATCATTGTTTACATGGCATATGTATAGTACCTCCCCTAGCCACTAGGGCGGCGCCAACTCACTCTGAATCAGCTGTAATCACAACCAAAGAGACATGATTGACATGCCAGACACTCCCCGACCTTCTGCTTCCAGGGCTGAAAATAGTGTACATGCATGACAGCTGCTTTGCCTCCATATAGTGCAGCTCTTTTTTAATGACCTAAGATAATCTATGGATATTTGATGACAGTAGTTGTGCCTGTAGGCTTTGCACCACGTATCACATACAGATCTAACAAAGGTTACCTTGACCTAGATCACACATCACAGGGATATCACGGCTCAAAAAAGTGTAATTTGCCATCGGTCAATGGCTTGTGCAACGTTATCTTAAGTGGGATAACCTTCTGTAACAAGTTATCAATATAGTGCCTGGTAAGTCGTGATAACCTTCGCAACAACTACAATTTTCAAATTTCATGGGTGTGCCGGGATAGCTTGGGTTGTCCGGGACTTCCATATTAATGGCATATGATTATGATAAGTTATCAATATCTGGTCTGTAAAAGTGTGATGCTCAGCACCCCGCCTATCAGACGTTTCTAGAGTTGTCGACGAGCAGATGTGCTGAGTTGCGGAGCTGCACAGCACAGCTCTGTCAACGGGATAGTGGCCTTGACCAAGTACTACACATCTTTTCCCTAATGATCCAAATAGGGGGTGGATGTGAAATACCTGGCTGCAGCCACTATTCCATTGATGAAGCTGTGCTGTGCAGCTCTGCAACTCAGCACATCTGGTCGCCGACAAAACCAGGAACAGCTGATCGGCAGATGCTGGGCATAAAATGTCCACTGATCAGATACTGATGACTTATCCTAAGGGCAGGTGCAGACGGCTGTAGATTCTCTCATCCAAGAGAATCGGGTAAATTATACAAATTACACTCTGATCACTCTCTGATCACAGTGTGATCTGATTCTCTCGGATGAGGAGAAGTTGGAAAAAGAAAATTTTCCTTTCTGTCAGTCCGCTGAAATCGGACTGCGCTCAGATGTCATCCGAGTGCAGTCCAATGTTTTCTACGGATTCTTTGACTTGAATGGGTGAGTGTGATCCGAATATTGGATCAAGCACAGGCATGCAGCGATCTGACGTGTGCACAGCTCCATAGAATAACATTGGTCCTAGTGTGATCTGATGTTTTGTCGGATTGTACTCGAACCGAAAATGCGGCCATGTGCACGAGCTGGTGGCCATGTGCACAAGCCCATATAAATGCGGCCATGAGCCAGACAGATGAAAATCAAACTGAGATCGGAACATAATGCTCTGACTGTCCGGTGGCTCTCCTGACCCGAGCGTGACAGCTCCATATATTTCTATACAGTTGTCACGCTCAGGTCGGGAGAGCTGCCGGCCAGTCTACGCACTGTGTTCCAATCTCGTTCCGATTTATATGGCTGTCTGACCGCACCCTACGGATAGTCCATCAATATAAAAGTCCCGACCAACCCCTTTAATACTGAGAAATAGGCTTATCGTACGCGATTAGTACAAGTAAGGCCGGGGTCCCACTAGCGTATGGCATCAGATGGGATAGCATTGGATGCAACATGCTAATGACATTCGGCTCCTGCTCTACTGTAGCCGAGTGTCAGTGCTCCATTCTCCGATCCTCTTGCACAGAGAGGATCGCAGCACAGCTGTAGAGGGGACGGAGAAATCAATTTCTCCATCTCCTCTGTTGCTGGCGTCGGCGGGTATCGCACTGCACTCAGATGATATCCAAGTGCAGTGCGATGTGTCACACCCACCCATTGGTTTATATGGGTGCGTACGATCCGAATGCAGCATGCAATCGCAGCATGCTGCAATTTTTTTTCAGTCCGATCGCAATCCGATCGGCGCTGGAAACAAACCCGCCACTGAGCACACACTCATGGGATTAAATTAGTCCGAATGCAATACGATTTTTTTATCGGATTACATTTGTCTGATTTAATCACAAGTGAGAGCGAGCCCTAATGTTGATAAGAGGTAGAATGAATTTCCTACCACTCAACGTAAAGACGCACATAGGAACAGTATAGATATGAGTACTTCCTATCAAGTGTGTCAATTTTCTTTAGATTCAAAATTTTGCGGCCATCTAATGTTCATAATGGGGTTCCGACAATGGGGCAGATGTTAGGCAAAATAATAATTGAGCAGATCGATTTCAACATGCCTGATCCTATTTATGATGCCCTTATTATTATTATTTTTTATTTTTATAGCGCTATTTATTCCATGGCGCTTTACATGTGAAAAAGGGGTGTACATACAAAAACAATTACAATGATCTTTAACAAAACGTGACAGCGACTGGTACAGGAGGAGCGAGGACCCTGCCCGCGAGGGCTCACAGTCTACAAGGGATGGGTGATGATATAGTAGGTGAGGGTAGAGCCGGTCGTGCAGCGGTATGGTGGAGCGAGGGTTACTGCAGGTTGTAGGCTTGTTGGAAGAGATGGGTCTTCAGGTTCCTTTTGAAGGTTTCCATGGTAGGCGAGAGTCTGATATGTTGCGGTACAGAGTTCTAGAGTAGGGGGGATGCACGGGAGAAATCTTGTATACGAGTGTGGGAGGAGGAGATAAGAGGGGAGTAGAGCAGGAGATCTTGTGAGGATCGGAGGTTGCGTGCAGGTAAGTACCGGGAAACTAGGTCACAGATATATGGGGGAGACAGGTTGTGGATGGCTTTATATGCCATGGTTAGGGTTTTGAGCTGGAGTCTCTGGGCAATGGAGAGCCAGTGAAGGGATTGACAGAGAGGAGAGGCCGGGGAATAGCGGGGGGACAGGTGGATTAGTTGGGCAGCAGATATCTCCCTTAACAGAGATATCTAAGAATAGTTTAGCAATTCAGAACACTTGCACACTGGGCATGCATGTGTATGGGGTAGTCAGGGGGGATAGCTAGCTATCTGTTGTAGGATCATTCATCCAACTGCTTTCTAAAGTCCAGCTTTAGGACTATAGACACTGGTCACAACCTCAGCTCCACTTCCATTTAATGGTCACAGTCCAAGCTTTTCTATGGCACCCTGCACATTTTACATGCCTGTTATTCTTGTTCCAATGACTACTAAAGAGCATTTATGTGTTTCTGTAGAGCGAATGTGTCTGCAGATTCACAGAGGGAAACACCGCAGAGATTTCTACTGGCCCAAAGCAATTTAAAGTTTCCAATGTCCCAAACTGCAGAAGTGAAGAGGCCGTTTATCAAAGCCGCTGAGCATATCAGGACATCACCAGATAGACAGACGGCCAAGGAGCATTTAGAGATTTCACTGTAGACGTACCGCAGAACAGTAAGGTCACATTCATGGTGCACGGTAAAACTGGATGAATTTCTGTATCGTAATTTTTTGGTAGAACCCTTTAAAAACTGGTAAAACATGTCAAAAAAATAAAAATTTCCACATAGTGATTCAATAGTATTTTCTAAAAATAAGTAGAGATCCCATAATTTATACCTTGACACAACCCCACAACCTACCAGCTTTGGTCCCTTTATGGGATATTTCCATAATTAAAGGAAATGTGTCAGCAGAAAATGAATTATTGTTTAAATCAAGTTTTTATGTTATTTTTTTTTTAATTTTTATCTAAATAAAAAAAATATAAAAAGAAAAAATCAATTTTTCACCTTGGCTACTAGGCTAATTTAAAACTTCTACTTCCTATTGTGCACATGGCCATTAGCAGAAAAGGAGTGACTCAGTTCCTAATTTTCATATTTAAGTCTCCTGGACCTCTTATGAGCATGCTCTAATCACTATGAGGGTCATTATGAAAGTTAGGAGGGAGGTGAACTATAACATCCCCTATTGTGAATGGTGGATGCTGTGTTATCTACATTATATAGAAGTAAACCTTTCTGTGATGATAATGAGACTTATGAAAAGTCTTCTGTAAAGATCAAGAGGAGTGAGTCTCTGGCATAAAACCTGTCTGAAAATTGCAAGATTTATTTTTTTAGTAGATTGTGATTAGTGATGAGCGAGTATGTTCGGGTAACCCTTTCGGCGAGTATGCTCGGGCGAGTACCGAGTATCTTCAGCGTACTCGGTGTTATGTTTGAATCACTCCTGTGTGCATGATGTGCGACTGTTTGACAGCTTTAATACATGTAAGGAATGCGAAAGAAACAAGCATTCCTCACATGTGTTAAAGCTGAATAATACGCTGAAGATACTCGGTACTCGCCCGAGTATACTCGCCGAAAGGGTTAACCGAACATACTCGCTCATAACTAATTGCGATATGAAAATTATAAACAAATTCTCAATTATAAATTAAAAAATACATTTTCTATTAAAAACCTGATTGAAATAATAAGTAAATTTCTGATCACGCATTTTATTTAACAATAATAAGATATATTGTACATGGGATACATCATAAATGTCTGATTATTGAGGTTTTTCACCTCTTGGACCCAAAATAATTGTGAGAAGTTGTTATACTGTGTGAGAAACAAAGAAAAGCAAGATACATGGTTTCCATAATTCCCAAAGAATTTAATGGAAAGAACCAGTCAGCTCACATTTATTACTCCACCATCGGACTCACATAACCACCAGGTCCTACACTATGTGTTGATGAATTTTAAGTTTCAAATACTTGCATTTTAAAGATCTCAGGTTGTATCAGTGAATAGATGCATTAAAGGAGTATTATCAAATTATTAAGTTGCTATAATTACAGTAGTTAGCATGAAAATAAACAAGTTTGCATTTGACTTGCTTTTTCTATCTGCTGTCATTTTTCTGCAAAGAGAGCTTACATTAATCATAGTGTACAACTGGTTTCCATAGAGCTCATCCACTAGTGCCTTCCCTGACCCTGGCCATGTGTGCACAGTAGCTACATTCCAGAAGAGGAGTCAACTCCTAGCATACCAGCCACCCCTCTTCACCTCATGGATTTCTATACAGCAGGTTTCTGTTCACCTCCTTTCCTCTCAGCTACTGACAAGTTTCTGCTATAAATCTTGAAACATCACCAGCCCCCACCATCACCTGCTTTCAGATCAAGTCTCTTAATCACAGCTCTCACTTTCCTGAGCTGTGTGCTTGTTAAAATGCTCTGTTTTATCTATATTTAAATATAATATTAGTATAGACTTCAGAACAATCTAGTGATAGCTGAATCTATTACAGCAGGACTTGTGCTGAGCTTTATACTTCCACTAATGCTGCAGCTCTGCTTCTCGTCAGAGCTGTCACTTAAGAAGGAGAGTCCACCCTGCCAAAAACCATGAAGTAAGCAGACTGTAATGAGACTACATATCTCTCAGCTGCTTAAGAGACGACTTGAGAATAACAATTTAATGGTATGATCACATTCAGAAGATTTGTTACAGAGATTTCTGCGAGTATTTTAGAAATTCACGTTCATGATTGTTTACGTTAAAGAATTTGCAACTAATCTGCTATACTGTGTATGGACACTCCACCACTGTTTATATTCGAGGCTAAAAACTCACATTTGTAGTGATTATAGCTCTCTCATGGGTCTTGAGGGGTGTTTTTCTTCCTTGCAGAAACTGCCTGCTGAGCTAGGAAGACTAAAGCCCCCCATACACCTTAGATCAGGGTTCCCCAACTCCAGTCCTCAAGGCCCACCAACAGGTCATGTTTTCAGGATTTCCTTAGTATTGCACAGGTGATGGGATTGTTGCCTGTGCAGGTGATGGAATTATCACCTGTGTAATACTAAGGAAATCCTGAAAACATGACCTGTTGGTGGGCCTTGAGGACTGGAGTTGGGGAACCCTGCCTTAGATGGCCAAACAAATGATCGTCTCTCCCATACACAGGAGCACACTCTCTGCCGAGAGTTCACTATGAGGAAGCCATTGTTAAACATCTCTGACTTATCTGTTAGGAAACAAATGGTAGTCTGAATCCTGACAACGCCATCTGCCTGGGGCCCACCATACACTTTAGTCTGTAGGACAAACCCATTAATAATGGTGGATTTGGCCAAAGTTAGTCTAATGTGTCTGGGGTGGGGCTTACAGGCCAAGAATTGCATCATGGGAAAAGAAGTATGCAAATTAGCTCTCCAACAGAAAGAAAAGAATACTGTCTCTCTAGTGCCACCTATTGGAGGCATCCAAACCTTAAACAAGCGTTGCAGCAGAACTACGGTTATGTGAATATGACATCATAAGGATACATCCTTTTTTGTTTGGAGCTTTAAAATAATCCTAAAAAAATCTAATTACCTTTACCTTCCTTATGTGAGGGAGATAACCTGATATAACATTCAACCAATTAGTTAAGTCATTCTTCCTCACTGTCTTCATATGTGATTACTGAAGGATTAATATTTCCTACACATTCTGCCCACTATTTCTTACAGTGTTACGGGGCTGACCAGACACCACCTCACCATTAATCCCTTAATACTCAAAGGGAATTTCCATGCACCCAATTAGCAGGAGTGAGCAGTAACGAATTTAGTTTATTGGAAGTAAATTATACTCATGAAAATAAGGTAGGCATCATTAACTTAAAAGTGTTGATTATATGACTACCAGTCTTTTGATGTGCAATGCTTGAAATACTCATTTATTATCAAAATTACTTAAATGAACAGGGAACTATCATAATATCTATCTATCTATCTATCTATCTATCTATCATCTATCTATTTACCTACCTATCTATCTACAGTGCTCAGCATAAAAGAGTCCACCCCCTTCGAAAAGTTACATTTTAATTAATAAGTCAATGAGCATTAAAACAATTTCCAAAATTTTAACAAGACCGAGTCTTAAAGAACATTTTTTTTAACCCATAACATGAAAGTAAGCTTAATAATATAACTTTCATTACAAAATCTTCAATTTTACTCAAATTAGTTGATACAAAGCTACCAAAAACTACATCTAGTATTCTGTATGACCTCCATGATTTTAAGGACAGCACCAAGTCTTCTAGGCATGGAATGAAGTTGGCAACATATTGTAACATCTATCTTTTTCCATATTTCAAGAATGACCTCTTCTAGAGCCTGGATGCTGGATGGAGAGTGATGACAACTAGTGATGAGCGAGCATGTTCTATTAACCCTTTCGCCGAGTATGCTCGGGATGAGCACCGAGTAGTTACAACTGCTCGGTGTTATGGTTGATTCGCTCCCGTGTGCATGATTTGCGACTGTTTGACAGTTTTACTACATGTGAGGAATGTGTAAGAAATAGACATTCCTGCCATGTATTAAAACTGTCAAACAGTCGCAAATCATGCACACGGGAGCGATTCAACCATAACACCGAGCAGCTGTAACTACTCGGTGCTCGGCCCGAGCATACTCGCCGAAAGGGTTAACAGAACATACTCGCTCAACACTAATGACAACTTGTCTCTTCAGAATTCCCCACATTTGTTTGATTGGCTTCAGATCAGGAGACACTTGGTCACTGAAACACTTTCCCCCTGTTCTTCTTCAGAAATGCAACAGATGTGTGTTTTGGACCATTGTCATGTTGGAAAAGTGCACGTCTACCAAGGGTACGGAGTGATAGGAGCATCTTCTCTTTCATTATAGAGCAGTACATCTGTGAATTCATGATACCATCAATGAAATGTAGCTCCCCGACACCAGCAGCGCTCATGCAGCCCCCATAAGGACACTGCCACCACCAACTAGACACCATGCATTTAGAAAAATGAATTTAGAAAAATGCATGGAGCCTACGGTGTGACATGGTGGTGGCAGTGTCCCTATGTGGGGCTGCATAAGAGCTGCTGGTGTCGGGAAGCAACATTTCATTGATGGTATCATGAATTCACAGATGTGCCGCTCTATATTGAAAGAGCAGATGCTACCATCACTCCATGCCCTTGGTAGACGTGAACTTTTCCAACATGACAATGATCCATAACACACATCTGTTGCATTTCTGAAGAACAGGGTGAAAGTGATTCAATGGGCAAGTGTCTCCTGGTCTGAATCCAACCAAACACCTATGGATACTTCTGGAGACAAGTTGAGCATCACTCTCCATCTAGCATCCAGGTCCTAAAAGAGGTATTTTTTGAATGGAAAAAGAAAATGCTGCGGAATCTCACCAATTTGTTCATTCAATGCCTATAATACTTGTTGCTATCCTTATTAATGGAGGTCATACAAATTACTAGTTTTGAAGTGGATTGTATTTATTTTTGCCTCAACTAATTTGAGTAAAACGGAAAATTTAGTTATGAAACTTATAATATTAACCCTACTTTCATGCTATGGTGCTAAAAAATGTTCTATGAAACTCAGTCTTGTCAAAAAAATTGAAATTGTTCTTGTGTTCAGTGGGGTATTTATCAAAATCTTACTTTTTAAAGGCGGTGTACTCATTTATGCTGAGGTATTTCTCTACTGATCAATGTATCTATCTATCTATCTATCTATCTATCTATCTATCTATCTATCTATCTTCTAAAGAATTGGCTGGCAATAGAGAGCTTTCCAAAGTTTAGCTACTTGGTCTCGGTAGAGCTCCCATCTGTCAGTTGATGTCAAGGTCTCCCATAAGCAGCAAACCCCGGTTATTGTTCACCAGGCGCACTGATTTACACTTTATTGGATGTGTCAGGTATTGCAGTTGATTACTCCTCAATGGTATTTAGGTCAATGATCAGTGGGGATTTTAGAGATCAGCCCCCCACCAATATGATATTAATGTTCTCTCCTGAGAACAGTCCATTAAGAACAAAGTTTTGGAAAATCCTCTTAATTTCAGATTTTTTACCAGTCGTGTGCGGTGCGGTGCGGTGCGGTAGCAGTTGTGCGGTGGTAGCAGTTGCACCTGGGCTCTGGTGCTTTTTTTGTACTTCGCATCTCAGTAGACAGGATACAATAATGTTGTGGCGCTGTAGATTTTCCTCATTTTTCCCACTGAGGACAGTCACATAAATCAGCACTAAGTCTGTGTTGAAAAATATGTAAATTGTTCAGTTTTTGCAGCTATACTCGCCTGCAGCTACTGATAAATGACTCGCTCTTCGTCATTCTGCAGTTCATGATAAATAATCAGTTTAGTCCTATTCAATATCTTGATGTTTATAATGATTCATTATGGGATTCGGGAGTCCGCGCCCCTGTTCTGCCTCCGCTGTGCGCATTTATTCAGGTTTGGGGCTATTTCTGAGGTTCTTTTACACAAAACAAAAATAAACAAATTCACTTATGTCCAGACTCGAGACTAACCTGTATTGTGAGACAGACAGGAGGCAAAAGAAACATTCAGCACGAAAAGAACGTCTGACGCATGAAGAACCCTAAAGTCTCTTTCTTTCTCTCTCTTTCTTTTTTCTCCCTCCTACTTTTTCTTTCTTTTTCTCTCTGTCCCCCGTTGCTTTCTCTTTCTTTCCTTTTTTTTTTCTCTCTCCTACCTTCTCTCTCTCTCCCTCCTATTTTTTCTTTCTTTCCTTCTTTTTTTCTTTCGTTCTTCTCTCTCCTACTTTCTCTCTCTCTCCCTCCTATTTTTTCTTTCTCTCTCTCCTTTCTTTCTCTCTCTTTCTTTCTCTCTCTTTCTTTCTTCTCTCTCCTTTTTCTCTTTCTTTCTTCTCTCTCCTTTTTCTCTTTCTTTCTTTTTCTCTCTCACTCTCCCTCCTGCTTTCGTTTTCTTTTCTTCTTTCTTTTTTCTCTCTTCTTTCTTTCTCTCTTTCTTCTCTCTTCTTTCTTTCTTTTATGTCTCTGGTCTCCTATATTTATTTTCTCTAAAGAAGGATTAGATCTTCGTACAAGACAGAGAAGCCATATTCTCCAACATTTCGCTGTTTCTCGTCTCCTTAAGTCGAGTTCTGATTTTCTTTTTGATGAGAAAGCATGAATAGGAGAGCAGATCTTCTGAACAAGATATGAACGCTTCCTTGCACTGATAAATGAATACATCGAGTAGGTGTAGTACAATTCTACAACCTTAGTTTTTGGCTGCATCTACATTACACAGAAAACCACATTCATACATCAAATGCTTTTACGTTAAAGGCTCTGAGAAGTCCCAGTTTCTGCAGATATGTCATACTCCCATCTTGCCACTAGAGGGCAATGCCGCTTTTCTTTTCAAACTGCTCCCATACAGCTATTTGTTCCGAGTTCTAGAATGACCTCTCTCCTATGGATTTTCACACTTAAAAAAAAAACCTCACCGCTGAATGCTGATATGCAATATTCATCATTCTGCATTATCAAGATTAATGCGTAAATCAGCATCTGTTATCTCACCCCTTTAAAGGCGTTCAGTGATGTTCCAATAACGGCTTGGAAGGAAGTCTTTATTTTTGATCTGCCCCCCCCCCCCCCTTATATAAGGAATATAATGTGCTGCACCTCAGTAGACATTATATTAGTGTTCATGTCCCTCTATGATTCCCTGGCCAGACTTTTGTGATATAAGCCCCTTGATTTCCTCTGTATTCTTGCCCCGAGCTCAGGCATGTCGCCTTGCGAGCCCCTGGGAGCTGATGCTGCGGATGTTAAAGCACTGATTTTAATCAGCGAGCCTGGCAGAGAATTAGAGAGCATTCACAGGTCTGCTTACATAAAAGCCCCTCTTATCTGACTCCCACTGGCTGAGCTTACTGGCACATTAAAGCCCCAACTAATGGGTAAAGTGGGGATTTTTTAGGGTTAGGTTTCCTTTTTTTTTTTACTGGAGGTTGAAAACACAATGGAATGACAACATTATCTTGCCTGTCATTTCTAAGTTGCCTTGCTGGGAGCCGTCCGAGGAATAAGCAAACAAAAATGGCAATATGCGCTTGATATTAGTAAGTGAAGCAGTGTGAAACGCGTGGGTGCTTGTCACTGAATTTGTGCTATGCTGAAACTATGACTACAAGGAGGAAAACAAACTTAGGTTTAAAGTATAATGCACTTTTAAACGTCCAATTTATGTATTGACTGTGTATATGATGGGAGTCGCATAGGGTAAAGCCAAGTCACTTTTATTATGGATACTGTGAGCCTACAGATGTGCCCTTCTTTACCTTTTCTCTTGACATACCCATTTTAGAACATGACCTGATTTAAAAAAATAAGCAAAATTTCCATATATTCTGTTGGAAGTTGTTAATGCTATATGTATCAGTGTGTGGCCACCCAGTGGTTGTGAGGTGTGTTGCAGCCTGTTGACGGTTTGGCGAGCGTTTCATGATGATGTATCGCTCTTATATTGTGCTCAATTGGAGACTTCAAGGGTAACCAAACTTTCAAGTAACTTTTCGGAATAAGCTGTCCTGTATATATACGAGGAATATCACTATATCTTACCATAATATGACTTGTATCCTGCATATTCACCAGCTTTCCCATTTTCATGCTTAATCTTTAAAGGGAATCTGTCACCAGGTTTTTGCCTTCTAATCTCAGAGCAGCAAAATGGAGAGACAGAGACCCTGATTCCAGCGATGTGTCACTTACTGGGCTGCTTGCTGTATTTTTGATAAAACCACTATTTTATAAACAGGAGATTATCATATTCATGAGCTCTGTACAACCCCAATCCCATCACTGATTGGCAGCTTTCTGTGTACAGTGTACATGGGCAGAAAGCTGCTAATCAGTGATGTGGGCGGAGTTATACAGGGCTCAGCATTCAGAGAACTGTTTTTTCTGCAGTAGATAAAACAAAGATTTTATCAAACGGACAGCAAGAAACCCAGTAACAGTGCCATTGCTGATATCAGGGTCTCTACATAATGCTGCTCCCATATGGGGCAGCAAAAACCTGGTGACAAATTCCCTTTAAAGGGTATCTGTCAGTAGGATCAGCCCACCTAAACTGTCTATATGGGCATGCAATAATGAGAAGGCTTCATTGGAAACAGAATAAAATGATTCCTTGATATCAGTGATCCGATTGTCTTATTCCTGAGAAATTCACGATTTTTTTAATATGTAAATGAGCTGTTAAGAACTATGGGCCGGACAGAGATTTCCCTGTGAACCTTCCTCCAGAGGTAATTTTTAAGAAGGCGTTACCAATGTGAGACATGTAACTAACATAGAATAGTAGAACTGAGCTTTGCCTCCTTACAAACACATTTGCTGCAGCTCTCACAGCTCTGCTGTATTATAACCCTGCCTGCCTGTGAGATGGAAGCTGTAGATGAAAGGAACCTGCAGATGTGTCAGGTATAATCACACACAGCTCAGCAGTGAGATCAGGAGAGCCGCCATTACATATCACACTGGTAATGCCCCTTTTATTTATAATAAGCTCTGGAGGCAGATTGTTATGTAGATCAGTGTCCATCCCATAGATCCTAACAGCTCATTTGCATATAATAAAAATGTTTTTTCTCTGGAATAAGGCATCAGATTACCGATATCAAGATCATTTTATTTAGTAGCTTCCTATGGCCTGCATGCCCACATAGTTGGCTTACGAGGGTTGTTCCTACTAACAGTTTCCTTTAATTTGCAATCTACTCTGAGCTGGGTGGAAGAGACTAACTGCTATTATCCTCCCATATACATTGTACAGCATACAATGATGGATTCCTGCTCTTCATTTATTTTTAGCATAAAGACAAGCTGCAACAGCATAGAGGAAATTGTACAGCGGAGCTGAGCTGTCTGGATGTGAATGAGCTCTGGGGTGAGATAAAGGCTTGTTTGAAAGTTTAACACAATCGTTCTATGTCTCCCACTGCCTGTTGTTATGATCTGCAACATGTACTAAGGAAAGATAGGGGAAAGCTGTCCCTACAGTAAGACTAAGCTGAATCCCTACGATGTAGCGGGCTGCCTGTTCCTTGTGAACAGACCCGCCTTAGTCCTCGGCTAGTCTGAACGAAGACCTATAGAATTAAGGGAGGGGTCCCTAAAAGAACTAAGGACTGGGACAAAAAATGGGACACCTCCTAAACAGAGAAGCTGTTGTAGAACACAAAAAGACAAACTGACAAAAATGTACTAGAGGTCCCAGAGGACCAAGCAAACTGACAGAGAAAGGCACAGAAGCACCTGGCTAGAGAAACAGTCAAACACTGAAGTCCAGCACAGCCAAAAGGGCGGAGCTGGAAAATAAAGGCAGTTGGTCACGTGACCGCAAAACACAAGATAGAAAAAACAAACTGGAGGGTTCTAACACCTGTTTCCTCTCCCTGCTCATCTCCTCTCCATAGATTTACAATGAGCTCTGTCTCATGAGATCTACAGTCTGTCTTATTTCAGCAAAATAGAATAGTTTTTTCAGAGTATATTACAATTTTAGGAGGAAGGAGGAAGAGAAGTGTCTGATAAGTGGGGAAGGAAGCAGATTTCTCGGACATATTTTACAAATTTTTTTATATTCGCCTGTAGTATTGATTTATGCAAAGTTTGCTGAAAGTAATGTTCCTTTTTAAATGAAATTCATGGACAGGTGAGGGAGTACATATGTGTATTAAGTATATTAAGGTTTGCTTCTCCAAAGGCACCATAGCATTAGCAAACTATGGAGAAGAAATAGAGTTGCCTGTCCTGCCACCTTCTTCCTCACAATTCAATAAGAGATGGGACATGAATCAGAGCTCATACATGTTACTTGTGGTGGCACTAACTAGCTTCATAGGGATTATAATATATAATTATGCCAAAAAATCCTTTAAGCAAGACTTATTCCTCTTTAAGACACAAGAGGCTTGAGTCAAGGGACAACTACATGGAAAATAAGTTCTGCCACCCAGAGTCATTAGTGGTTCAGTACGCAACTAGTGATGAGCAAGCGCGCTCGTTTAACCCTTTTGCCGAGCACGCTTGGGTGCTTTCCGAGTATCTTCGCCGTGCTCGTATATTAAATTTAAGTCCCTGCGTCTGCATGATTTATGGCTGCTGGTCAGCCTCAACACATGAAGAAATTGCTAGTTTGTTAGGGAATCTTCACATGTATTGAGGCTGACTAACAGTCATAAATCATGCAGAAGCAGGGACTCGAACTTAATATACAAGCAAGCCGGAGATACTCGGAAAGCACAGGAGCGTGCTCAATGGAAGGGTTAAACGAGCACGCTCGCTCATCACTATAGGCAACATTAGAAACTTTTATAAACGAAATGAAGGTCTGATGGAAATATGATTAGTGATACTGCCCTGTCTGGACTTGGGAGTATCTGTCAAAGCCTCATGACATTACTCCATGCTCCTCCTTCTACACCTATCCTCTGCCTGTTATATTACTTTGTGATTGTCCTTCTAGATCTCTCATGTACCTTTTATATTACTGTGCTTATCATTCAAAACCTATCCTCTTCTTTTTACATTATTCTGTGCTCATCCTTTTAGACCTATCCTCTACCTTTTACATTACTCTGTCTTTGTCCTTCTAGACCTACCCTCTACTTTTACATTAATCTGTGCTCGTCCTTCTAGATCTATCCTCTACCTTTTACATTACTCTATACTATCCTCCTATACCTACCCTCTACCTTTTATATTACTCTGTGCTTGTCTTTCTAGACCTTTCCTCTTCTTTTTACACAGTTGACTAAGTTCTCCTGTTCTCTCTCATCACTTGGTATCATAGATTTGGACCTCTTGTGGATCTCTCCATACCGATATAACCATCTGTTGGTCTCCGACAAGGTTGTGTCCTGGGACCACAACATTTTTCCATTAACACCTTTAGTCAGGGACTGTTCAGAAAATTCCACAGTTATACTTTTACACTGCTGACTCAGATTTACCTTCTAGGCCCAGATTTTATGTATCTGGTATCAAGAATTTCAGACATATACAGTTTCTTCCTTTTTCTCCTCCAGCTTTTAAAAACTCAATATGAAGTAAATGGAATTCATTATCACCATCTCACTCAATTCCCCACCTGACTGAAAATTGACAAAGTTTAACTTTTTCTTAGTCTTATAGTCTGATTGCTTTGGAGTAGTCTTTGACTCTGTTCTGTCTTTGGAGCAACTCATCCAAGCCCTTACCTGCTCCTACTGACATCAACTCAAAAACATTTCTGGAGTCCAAACTTTTCTCAACTTTGAGTCAACAAAAATACTAGTACATACCCTCATAATCTCTTACCTAGAGTACTGCAACATCCTTCTCCATGGCCTCCCATCTAGAACTCTTGCATTTCAACAATCCACCCAATACTCTTGCCCTGGTTATTCACTTCGCCTCTGTCACTACTTTGCCTCTTCTTAAAGTTATTCCTTTCAATGGCTAAACTACTGGCCCGGAGAATTCAGTTCTAGACATTAGCAATAACTTACAAGGCTCCAAAACCTGTCTCTTTCATACTTCCACACTTAAAAGGGTTGTCCGGCCTTGGGATACAAATCTGTAGTTACTTTATGTGAGTGCAGACTTGTGAATCCTCACAACGCGCAGTGCCAGCGCAGGGAGCAGACGGGGAGTGTGACCAGAATTATGTGATTTGCATGTTGTACATGCAGTCACGTGCTAACTAGACACGTGCAGCTACACTCAATAGAAGAGAATTAAGCAAGGCCAGACAAGTCTAGTCTGAATGTGGCTGAAAGTATGCCAATTCTCAAATCTTCAGTCACATAGAGTGACTGCAGACTTGTACCCCAAGGCAAACAACCCCTTTAATTGCAGGTCATCACAAGATCTCCTTTTTTTTGTTCTCCTTTTGTCTGCACCTCACACAATAGTCTCCATGACTTTTCCTGTGCTTCCCTTATATTCTTGAACTTACTACTCTGGCCAGACTTTTCTTCACATTGAAAACCACTGAAAGCAACCTGAAAAACCATCTGTTCAGAAAAGTCTACAACCTACAATAACCTGGCAGTCACTACACTGTCATTATAACAGCTTCTACCCTGACTGTTTTCTTACCGCTCCCTTTGTAAATCATGAACCTTCGTGGACAGGTCCTGTCTCCTTATGTACCAGTCGGTCACTCATTTAATCATGTTTATTGTACTTTCTTTCCACCTAATGTTATGAACTTGTGTTTTAGTTTATACTTAAATAATTTATACCCTGCTTGCGCCTTTTTTTTCATATATATAAAGGGTCTTAGAATAAAGGGTGTATTAAAATAGACAATCATAATAGTATTGTAAAAAGTTTGTTGAATTCTGAGATAGAAAAAGTTCTACAAGTCTCAAAACTTTTGCAGAAATACCTGCCAATCACTGTTTGTGGGTGGGGGAAGCAGGACGCCCAGGTTTTCTTTATGAGTCCAGGCAGCAATTGTATATAATTTTAGACTAAACTAATAAATCAAATCATATAAAACTATATATATATAAAATCACATTGTATAAATTAGATCATTTTTATGCATTTTGCAGTGAGAAATAAGTATTTGATTCCTCTGGCAAACAACACTTAATACTTGGTGGCAAAACCCTTGTTGGCAAGCACAGCAGTGAGACGTTTTTTGTAGTTGATGATGAGGGTTGCGCACATGTCAGGAGGAATTTTGGTCCACTCCTCTTTGCAGATCATCTCTAAATCATTCAGATTTTGAGGCTGTCGCTTGGCAACTTGGAGCTTCAACTCCCTTCATAAGTTTTCTATGGGATTAAGGTCTGGAGACTGGCTAGGCCACTCCATGACCTTACTGTGCTTCTTTTTAAGCCACTCCTTTGTTGCCTTGGCTGTATGTTTTGGGTCATTGTGTTGCTGGAAGACCCAGTCACGACCCACTTTTAATGCTCTTACTGAGGGAAAGAGGTTGTTGGCCAAAATCTCGAGATACATGACCCCATCCATCTTCCCTTCAGTACGGTGCAGTCGTCATGTCCCCTTTGCAGAAAAGCACTCCCAAAGTATAATGTTTCCCCCACCATACTTCACGGTTGGGACGATGTTCTTAGGGTTGTACTCATCCTTCTTCTTACTCCAAACACGGCGAGTTGAGTTAATGCCAAAGAGCTCAATTTTTGTCTCATCTGACCACTGCACCTTCTCCCAAAAACATACTCACAGAAACATCCAGATGTTCATTGGCAAACTTCAGACGGGCATGCACATGTGCCTTCTTGAGCAGGGGAACCTTGTGGGCACTGCAGTATTTTAAACCTTTAAGGCGTAATGTGTTACCAATGGTTTTCTTGGTGACTGTGGTCCCAGCTGCCTTGAGATCATTAACAAGTTCCCCCAGTGTCGTTTTTGGCTGATCTCTCACCTTCCTCATGATCAAGGATACCCCATGAGGTGAGATTTTGCATGGTGCCCCAGATCGATGTCGATTGACAGTCATTTTGTATTTCTTCCATTTTCTTACTATTGCACCAACAGTTGTCTCCTTCGCACCCAGAGTCTTACTTATGGTTTTATAGCCCATTCCAGCTTTGTGCAGGTCTATGATCTTGTCCCTGACATCCTTAGAAAGCTCTTTGGTCTTGCCCATGTTGTAGAGGTTAGATTCTGACTGATTAATTGAGTCTGTGGACAGGAGTCTTTTATACAGGTGACTATGTAAGACAGCTGTCTTTAATGCAGGTAACGAGCTGATTAGAAGCATCTAACTGGTCTGTAGGAGCCAGAACTCAAAATGGTTTGTAGAGGATCAAATACTTATTTCTCACTGCAAAATGCAAAAAAAAATATCTAAATTAAACAAAAGGAGTGTAATTTATGCAATGTGATTTTCTTTATTTTTTTTTGGATATTCCATCTCTCAATGTTAAAATTAACCTACCCTTAAAATTAAATGTCTTTGTCAGTGGGAAAACTTACAAAAACAGCAAGGGATCAAATACTTATTTCCTCCACTGTATATATATATATATATATATATTTATATATATATATATATATGTGTACAGTATAGACCAAAAGTTTGGACACACCTTCTCATTTAAAGATTTTTCTGTATTTTCATGACTATGAAAATTGTACATTCACACTGAAGGCATCAAAACTATGAATTAACACATGTGGAATTATATACTTAACAAAAAAGTGTGAAACAACTGAAAATATGTCTTATATTCTAGGTTCTTCAAAGTAGACACCTTTTGCTTTGATGACTGCTTTGCATACTCTTGGCATTCTCTTGATGAGCTTCAAGAGGTAGTCACCGGAAATGGTCTTCCAACAATCTTGAAGTAGTTCCCAGAGATGCTTAGCACTTGTTGGCCCTTTTGCCTTCACTCTGCAGTCCAGCTCACCCCAAACCATCTCGATTGGGTTCAGGTCTGGTGACTGTGGAGGCCAGGTCATCTGGCATAGCACCCCATCACTCTCCCTCTTGGTCAAATAGCCCTTACACAGCCTGGAGGTGTGTTTGGGGTCATTGTCCTGTTGAAAAATAAATGATGGTCCAACTAAACGCAAACCGGATGGAATAGCATGCCGCTGCAAGATGCTGTGGTAGCCATGCTGGTTCAGTATGCCTTCAATTTTGAATAAATCCCCAACAGTGTCACCAGCAAAGCACCCCCACACCATCACACCTCCTCCTCCTTGCTTCACGGTGGGAACCAGGCATGTAGAGTCCATCCGTTCACCTTTTCTGCATCGCACAAAGACACGGTGGTTGGAACCAAAGATCTCAAATTTGGACTCATCAGACCAAAGCACAGATTTCCACTGGTCTAATGTCCATTCCTTGTGTTCTTTAGCCCAAATAAGTCTCTTCTGCTTGTTGCCTGTCCTTAGCAGTGGTTTCCTAGCAGCTATTTTACCATGAAGGCCTGCTGCACAAAGTCTCCTCTTAACAGTTGTTGTAGAGATGTGTTTGCTGCTAGAACTCTGTGTGGCATTGACCTGGTCTCTAATCTGAGCTGCTGTTAACCTGCGATTACTGAGGCTTGTGACTCGGATAAACTTATCGTCAGAAGCTGAGGTGACTCTTGGTCTATCTTTCCTGGTGCGGTCCTTATGTGAGCCAGTTTCTTTGTAGCAGTTGATGGTTTTTGCAACTGCACTTGGGGACACTTTCAAAGTTTGCCCAATTTTTCAGACTGACTGACCTTCATTTCTTAAAGTAATGATGGCCACTTGTTTTTCTTTACTTAGCTGCTTTTTTCTTGCCATAATACAAATTCTAACAGTCTATTCAGTAGGACTATCAGCTGTGTATCCACCAGACTTCTGCACAACACAACTGATGGTCCCAACCCCATTTATAAGCCAAGAAATCCCTCTTATTAAACCTGACAGGGCACACCTGTGAAGTGAAAACCATTTCCGGTGACTACCACTTGAAGCTCATCAAGAGAATGCCCAGAGTGTGCAAAGCAGTCATCAAAGCAAAAGGTGGCTACTTTGAAGAACCTAGAATATAAGACATATTTTCAGTTGTTTCACACTTTTTTGTTTAGTATATAATTCCACATGTGTTAATTCATAGTTTTGATGCCTTCAGTGTGAATGTACAATTTTCATAGTCATGAAAATACAGAAAAATCTTTAAATGAGAAGGTGTGTCCAAACTTTTGGTCTGTACTGTATATTTCACTGCTTCTTAGCATTACATGTGTTTTGTATATTTTTTCTCAATTAACCAATACCAATATGGCTGCCATTTCAGTTATAATTTATTACCCATATTTTCCTGAAATTTTGTAATTGATAGAAATAGCAAATCACAGCTAACGATATATTTAATCTGTCATAATGCCATTTAATTATTACTTGACATTAGCAGGTACTATGATAATAGATAATAATAAGAAAGTAATAAATCTGTGTCTATAAGGGATTAAGATAAATCTGGTGCCAGCATGGTACTCAACTCGAAAGAAAACACCTGCCACTAACTTGAGGGCTCTCGTCTCAAACTTTGACACTTCATGCAAATCCAAAAAACAAAACTCCTGAGCTGAAGCACTAAGACATCTATTTCCATTTACTTAAACAGATCTGAATGACGGGCTGTCAGGATCCTGATACCTGTTATATTAAATATCACTGCTCTGCATCATTTCTATGTTTCCTTAGACGCTTTAGTAGATAAGCACAGTGTAGATCTGGATAAGGCTGCTTTAAGAAAGCTGCTATTGACTTTAAAGAGTAACTAAACTTTTATTTTATGATTTTGTCTGGAATGGAAAGTTACAAAACTTTACGAATCGTCTTCATTCTTATAAAGAATTGCATGTAAGAAGCTTTCTAACCCCGTCTTTTCCACTATTTCCCTGCCTTCACCTGCACTGATAACAGAAAATACTCATTTGGAGTACAGATGATGGCAGTGAAAGGGTTAGCACCTGCGTCATACTAACTCTAGACACAAGCTGCTGCAGGAGATAATTCTGATAAGCACAACAATTTATTGTGAAAAAATGCATGTAAGTGGCTTTCAAACCCCTTCTTTTCCCCAGTTTATTTGCCTGCCTTTAGCTACACTGTTTCTGAACGTGCTCATTTGGAGTACAGATGATGGCAGTGAAAGGATCAGCACCTGATTCTACTCTGAGTGTTCTGCTTAGGACACGTTCAGTATTTGGTCAGTATTTTACAACAGTATTTGTAAGCCAAGACTGATGTTTTGGCTATAACTGTGGAGGTGTGGCCTGTACTTATAAATATACAGGTATGAGTTACCAGACGTCTTTTTTAATAAATGGTCCCTGTAATTTATATATATGTAGGCTTATCTGATGGCCCATACAATGGCTAACAAAATTGCAGATTTCTTTATTTACCCAAAGTGTCTCCCTTCTGTTTAACTTTCTGTCTACTGCCTGATGTCAAGAGTAATTTATCACTGGCGGGTGGGTTTCTCCCGTCTCCTTGTTTTCTTATCAAACTGCATACAGTCAGTACAGATAGGCAGGTTTTACAGATCCGGGCAAGCAAGCTATTAAACAATAACAAAAATAAATCATTCTAGGAAGTAAGGGGAGGGATGTTCCAGCATATATAGTGCTGGCAGAGTACTTATGAAGAGGAACCACCCCCAAGTTATAAAACATGGAAATTATGACAGTTACAGCACATATTCGACTGGTATGTTCGCCTAAAGCAGTTTTGAACTTACATTGGATGATGAAGGCAGCAAGACCATGTTTTTCTACATGTTTTGTGTGAAAAGGACAGGTACACTTTAAGTCTGCTCAAAGCTCAACTAAGGACATGGAATCTGAATACATATTATTTTCCTCCTAGCTATTATGGCAGATACTATAACTACAGGAAGCTTCTTAATGTCCAGTCCCTGCATGAAATCAAACTCAATGTACTTTTCTGACAGAGACCAATAATATTGTGTGCTGACCACAGCTCAACACCACTGCATGGTGCACGGCGACAACTTACTTGTGCAGCCGAACAAAGACAGCGGACATAGCTTTATTACTAATATACAATGTTTCACTGAAATGTAATGCGCTATATGTCCGTCCTTGATTCATTTTATAGTTTAACTCTTAAAGGGACCAAAATTCTTTGCTGATTACATTTCCTAGTGGTAGGGTGTCATGAAAGTTAGCCGTCATCTTAGGTATGATACGTCATACCTGAAGATATTCCCTATTGTCATTTCAAAAAATCCCTCACACAGCTCCTACCATGTCACATTTCTCCAGCCCCTGATAAATAGAGCAATTCGCCCCCACCTCTGGAGATCAGTCTCCAGGAACTTCTTTGATATGGTAAATAGATGGGCCAGCCTTGTTGTGTCCAAGCAGGACAGAGTCAGCGAGCCCCAAGGCAGTAATTAACACCTTGATGTCACTTGAAACCAGAAGCAAACCATTTGTGCAAGCCTGAAAACCTCTCCATTGTCTCAAGAAACCATGTGCTTTCTTTGTGGAAAATGGCCTCCAAAAGCTACAGATATACTATCAATTCATAACCACACGATACAAGTTAGGGAACCCGAACAAAATGTATCATGTGGGGAAGGTGCCCGTGGACACAATCATGGAACTTATAAATCCATGAGTGGCCTGGAAAGCTAGATATTTAGAAGAACCATATACAAGGTCCCAGGAGAGGCATGTTTAGAGTCAACGACTTCCCCAGAAGAGTAGGATCACGACGAGACCTCTGGTGATACGATGAGATCACCCCAGGGAAAGTTATGGGTACTTTTCTCAAATGGAGCCAAAACTGGCATTGGTAGGGGGGGCGGGGCTTAGTAAACTGACATCACCAAGAGTGGGCGTGACAGGACTCTAGTATAGCCGACAGCCAGAAACCCCCTTCAGTTTTGACCGAGGAGATGATGTGAACAACTCCTAACGTCGGGTCCAGGTCTCTGAGTGGGAGGAGCACCTTTGCCATGTGCTACTGAGGCTTGGACGACTGCAACTAAGCTTGAACCTGTGGGATAGCAAAGCCTCCCTTGCACCACAAGAATGGTAACTGATTTATCGTTGTTATTCCTGTGTTCTGTATTTCTAATTGTTATATCTCTTATTCTGGCCAAATACCGCTGTATAGTTAATTGTATAGCCTTGTAATCTAGTGTATTCTTGTAATCGATTAAATCATAAATTAATCGTGGGCTGTATCCTTTACTCTGCATATACGAATCCATTGGTCCGGAAGCGCTTGGCTGAAACGCTACTGGGTTGGTTCCTGACCCGATACAAGTCTATTAACGGACCGGGCTAGTATCAAACGAGAACTGGTGGCAGCATACCATCTGGGGGATTTTAGGAAGGCTGGCAGTGACGGTCGGAGGTGTGGAAATATATTACTGGCGCAGCCAGGGAAATATATATACTGCCCTCGCTGCAGAGGGCCTCAACTACCCAGTGGGCTACAGGACGGCCTCTCCAGCGACCACTCACTCTAGGTGCAGTACCTTGACTGACCTTAGAGGCAAGGGGGCGCCAGAGAGTTGTGCCTGTATCGTGGCGTGTAAGGGACAACAGACCACCATGTTTTCCCCCGCTGGTAGCAGCTTCTTGGCACTACTTACTCTAGGTGCAGTACCTTGACTCACCTGAGAGGTAAGGGAGCACCAGAGAGCTGCACCCACTGGCCGGCATTTCTTCACATAGGGGCTCAGCTTTTCTAATGCAAAGCTTTAAATCAACTCAATAGAAAGCCTAAACATCTTGACTTTCGTTACCACTAGAGGGAGTTCACCGACTGCAGACTGTTATAGGAAACTCAAGTATTAAACAGATTGCAGTAAGTCCCAAAGCCCCCTCTAGAGGGCACTGTGGGCTGGTAGAATTTTATTAAGTAAAGGAAACCTGTCAGCAGGAACCCCCCCCCCCCCCGGACCAAACTATTTATATAAGCATGTAGTTCTTTCAAAGACACGTCCAGCAATTCATTTACGTGGCCAGTCTGTCTCTCCATTAGTGAGAAATCCACGTTTGAATTGATATGCAAATGAGCCTGAAGAATTATTTGTAGATCTGAAGCCTCTGTCACTCCAGCTCTATTCCCCACCCATATTGCTTTTTCCTGCTTTACTGATAGCTCCTGTGCCTGAAGTTACATAGCATAGAGGCTGTCAGTGAAGCAGGAGGAAGGGGAATAGAGCTGGAGAGACAGAGGCTTCAGATCTACCATGGCTCTTCGGCCTCATTTACATATCAAACACTGATTACTCAGTAATGGAAGAACAGACTGTCCATGTAAAGGTATTGCTGGACTTGTCTTTGAATGATCTACATGTACATATAAATAGTTTGGTGAGTGAAATCCTGCTGATAGATTCCCTTTATAAAGAGTTTGTTGAAGGCAGAATAAAGTTAGGGTAGAGACCATGATTCTTGTATTGGGTCACTTCCTGGGCTTCTTACTATAGTTTTGATAAAATCACTGTTTTATCTGCAGTAGCTTTGCTACAGTAGTCCTCTCAATGAAGACCTTGATATTCATGAGCTTTGGCTATCCACCCACAATTGAATGGCAGCTTTCTGGCTATGCACAGTGCAGGCAGAAAACTGTCAATCAATGTGTGGCGCCCCTGAGGGTTCGGTCGCCACAGGGGTACTGCATCTCTTTAACGAGGTGTGGTATCTCTCCTTCGAGGTAAGGATGGTGCAACTGTCAGGACCTCACCTCTGCATCCAACACCACACCTCTCCCACCTGAGGGGGGCTTATAGGCACCAGGGTGCTGCCCCAGCCAGGATAAGTGGAGATGAGGGAACCTAGTAGTGGGTGAGGGCTGTGAGCGTCACAGCTTGGCGTAGTCGGCAGGATTGCGTGCCCGCAGCAACAGAAGGAGATTGCCCATTGCTACCGGGTACTGTGCGCCTTGTACCTTAGACTGTCGATTTCCACTTAAAATGGCGCCCACCTAAGAAGAATGGACGCCATAATGTGCAGAAAGGACAACGTCCTAGCACCTCGTATCGTGGGCCTGGCTCCCCCATGGCGCCAAAAGAGCAGACCGCCCCTTCCATTAGAGACTATCCGCGGGGTAGTGCCCGTCAAAACGGATGGGATGTCCGAAGGCGTGCCTGTCAGCTTACCGCCCTGGAGCCGCCCCGAAAAGAGGAGGGAATGAAGGAAACCATGAGGTGCGGCCATAACAGTCCGAGACTCACCATACTCAGGAGCAGTCATGGACACTGCTGAGGGAAGTCCACCCGAGGCTTCCGAAGTCGGCCCAAATTCTACTCCTGTTGGAGAGGAAGGAGGCATGATCCTGACCCTTGCGGATACTGAATTCCTCCGCAGAGAAACCCCGGACCTTGCTCGAAGGGTTGCTGAGGCCCTGCAAGCGGCGTCCGCCGCGTGGCGGGAAGAGACATCACCGGAGGCCTGCAATGCCTCCCGCCTCCCGTCTCGGAGGAACTTGTGCCTGCTGGGGAGTCCACCGACCCCAACCCAGACTGGTTCACACTGACCGAGGACCTGCAGCAACCCCTGCTGTCACCGCTACCCGCACCTCCAGTTGCCTGGTCGGCAGTGGAGGAGATGACCTGGGACAACCAGGGGGGGGAACCTTATGGGCTTCCCCCGGGAGACCTGGGCTGAAGGACAGGGAGCAACGGCAGAGGGAGATCCGCTGCGAGCGCCTGGAGGTGCGCGCCAAGTCCGCAAAATCCAGGGTCCGCCAGGAGGAGGCATCCTGTTCAAGCCCCCATGAGGAAGGGCAAGTTGTTCGCTTCCACCACGAGGCAGGATGGGGCTTCATAAGGAGTCCCCAGTTTGAGCAAGATGTCTTTGTCAGCCGGCGGGATGTCGAGCCGTAGCTGAAGAAGGGACACCATGGTCGGAACCCTTTCCCGGGTGACTTTGTGTCGTACACCCGCCACCACGACGTGCGGGGGTGGTACGCCCTGAATGTTCACAAGGTGTCCAGGAGCGACGCCCCCTCGCGCTCGACAGTGGAGGACCGACCAGCCTCCGTTGGGAGGAATGAACCTTTTCCTCAGTGGGGATATATGGATTAAGCGGCCCGGCAGCTGTAACCTTTTTGCAGTTAGTTGTTATCATGTTTTAAGTTAACCCCATGTTTTCCTCCCGTATTATAGAGACATTTATCCCTGCGGACTAGCAGTAGACAGACTCTTCCATTGTATATAGTTTGCATCTTTTTAGGTGCTCCCTATTGGTTTTATGTAAAACCCCTCTACTACTACCTCAGACCTCAGTAGAAAAACCTGTCTGGCGTGGCTCTCCTGGAGGTCCAACTCGGGATCTTCATGCCCTGCAGCCACACCAGGGCCTACGTTGAGGGTTTGGGACAGGTCCCTCTTGCTTCTGAACTGACTCTTGCGTACTGCACTTTAATCGGTCTGTCTATATGCATAATGTCTCTGTGATGTTTTTATACTTTCGTATACCTTTTGTACTATTTAAAGTTTGCAACGTTTAAGAAGAAGTGCCTCTCCCATAATGGGAAGATTGTTATAATGTTATGCAAAAATTCAAAAAGTCTGTACCATGTTTTGCTCTCTTTGCAGCCCGCGGACGTGCTGTGTTTCACCAGGGGGGAATGTGGCGCCCCTGAGGGTTCGGTCGCCACAGGTGTACTGCATCTCTTTAATGAGGTGTGGTATCTCTCCTTCGAGGTAAGGATGGTGCAACTGTCAGAACCTCAACCCCGGCATTCCAACACCACACCTCTCCCACCTGAGGGGGGCTTATAGGCACCAGGGTGCTCCCCCAGCCAGGATAAGTGGAGATAGGGGAACCAAAGTAAGGGGGAACCTAGTAGTGGGTGAGGGCTGTGAGCGTCACAAATGCAGAAGGAGATGTTATACAGATCTTATCATTAAGAGGACTAGCAGAGCTGCAGTACACTAAAGCATGTTTTGCACTGTCAAAATCACAGCAAAAAGTCTAGTAAATGACACTGGAATCAGGATATGTGTACTTATTTTATTCTGCCCTCATATTATTAAACCTAAAGTCGATGACATATTCTCTTTAAAGGGGTTGTCCACTTTATCATTTTACCAAATATTGCATGTTGGGCACATGATTTTGTGGCACTTAAAGAGTTTGTCCATTACTTTAGCATTGATGACCTTTCCTTAGGAATCCGACACCCGGTACCTCTGTCAATCAGCGGAAATTTGATGCCGGAAATACTCACATCTGCCTCCTATTTTTTTTAATATGAGTTGGATGTGCAGTACCCTGTGGAAGCCACTATCAGAAGACGGTCAGCTCCTTATTGAGCATTTCTGGCCGGCGGCCGTTGCTGCCACCATTGATAATGGCTGATTGGTGGTGGTGCTGCGTGTTGGACCCCGGCCGATCAGACATTGATGACCTACCCTGAGAATAGGTCATCAATGAAAAAGTAGTGGACAACCTCTTAAATATATGAGTATTTGAGGTTCCCCACAGACTACATAGCTCTCCTGTTCTAAAATAGGCACTGGTGGAGAATCATGAGACCAAACCAGTCCAAAAACCTCCTCCAAATGACAGCAGCTTTCCCAAGTGTGGTGTTTTTCAATTGGAGGAGACTGATGGACTGATCTGGTCATTGCTCCTCCATTACGAGAAAAGGAGCGCTGTGCGGTCTGTCAGGAAGGCTGAGCTAACAAGGACAGGAGGAAAGCCTGTAAAATTCATATATTAGTAGGTGCCCCCAAATCATCCCCAAAATACATTTGTTAATATAAAGTTAAAGTGGATAATCCTTTTAACTCTATGGGAGGAGTTTTTTTTAACATTGACGATTTATAAGGTAATCCTAAAATGTACTGGAGTAAAATGTGACTACATCAATTTACAAAACATTTTACACAGATTTCTGATGTCAGTTTTCCCCCAATAAGTTCTGTCTAAGAGCAATAGAAAAGCAAAAAAGATACACGTTTTTAGGCAAAAGAAATGTGAACCAAATTTAGCAACTTTTAATCTTCACTTTTCTAATGCACAATCCATGATAAATTACCCCAAAGTCTATGTAGGGAATTTGCAGCAGAAAAGAAGAATCTCTGCTATCAGAATATATAAAATAATGAATCCGACTAGAAAAATTGATCTAAAATTGATGTAAAAATTTGAACAACTGGAAACAACGGGTAAATTTTATTATTAAAATTTAACTAAACCGATTCTTTAGTCTACTATAATATACATATATATATATTTCGCAATATTGTCTTTATTAGCACTAAATAAAATATCCATAACTCTGGAAGCAATTTACAGATTTTAAAAAATACCTGAATGCTCAGAAAAGTAGCGGAAATAAATAAAAAAAAAAAAATTGGCTATTTTTAACTTAGCATCAGATCCTCTTTAAAGTCATAGCTTTAAATTTCTGGTTTTCCAGTAGCCATTGCTACTAGAGTCATATTCATTTTAAGTCTCTTTCAATGTCTGAATAATGTAGTAAAACTATGATAAGTAGAAAAACATAGTATGTAGATAATTGTAGATATGGGTCCCTTACGTCACTATTTTGAGTAGAACACACTGAATGGTTGGTTGATTGGTTGGGTGTTAGTGATGCCTCCAAAAGACAAGTAAATAATACATGAAAGACCAGGTTATTACCTCGTTCATCATCATATTCGTCGTCGTACTCATCATCATCCTCTTCTATTTCCTCTCCTTCCTCTTCTTCTTCCTCTTCGTCTTCTTCTATTTCATCATCATCATCCCTATCTAACTCCTCATCTTCTTCATCCTCCTGGTCTTCGTTATCATCAGAATATTCTTCTTCCTCTTCCTTCTCATCCATTTCCTCGGTGCCGTCTGTTTCATAGCACTCGTCTACCGAGGAGTTGTCAGTTTTTGAGGAGTAAGGTTTTCTTTTTGGTGAAGGTTCTAAAGGCTTGTTTTCTTGGGTTTTCCTTTTCTTGGCCAAAGGACAGCCGTAAACACTACAATACAGATCAGATCATAAAAATTAGTATGTGCCTGTTACTTTTCAGTAATATATTCTAGCATTGACCATACACCTTCTTAATCTTAATCTGTCTATTACAGTTTATTATATTCTATCATACATTTATTTAGAATTTTCAAGCTACAAAATGTAATTTACAGACATTTCAGGAATAAAATACACATTACACACACGACTTATACCAAACTCAGTTTTCGATATTTTTGCCTAGGGCGCACTAGAAATGCAGAGATTCACCCACACATATTTGTCAGAGTTAGTTACTTCTGGTCCAACATTTTTGACATGGATCCTTCATCCTGTGTCTGGGTCACGCAGTTAACTGTATTTGTCTAGTCCTAGTTTACATTTTTCCTTCCATTTCTGAGCTGTATTATATTTGCTATGCAATGAATATTGTGCTAATGTAGTATTTGTGCTGTCCAAGATCGCATAGATATCTCCAGTCTCTGAAAATGTATAGCATAAAACTCTTATGAAGCTTATAAGCAAACATATAAACACCCACACTAAAATATACACACACATAAAACACATTAATAGCCACATTCACACACAGAAAAAATAAAGTCATTTGACCTCCTGTTCTGTCGTTTTTTTGTGAAGTGCGCCATTTTGGCATGCTTTTGTGTCAAACATCAGGCGTACTTATTTTAGAATAATATATAATGACCATTGAAAAGAATCTCAGGTCAAGAAGTGAACCGAAAGGTTAGTAATATAAAAATATTGTTTATTAATTAATCATATTAAAAACAAACAAAGTAAACAAAATAAAATAAGATGCCAAAGAGAGACGCAGCAGCAGAACATTAGAGTTGGCAACAATTGTAATAAGAAAGCAGTGTACTGTATACTGTACATGTAAACAAAGAAGCTATTAGTACAAAGTTTATAGATATTAGTGCATAAAGTGGACCCCTTTATATTTATATATATATGAGAAATAGGGATTTTTGTCAAATGCCCCCAGAACGTGCGTCAGGGTGGAAGAACGCAGCACACCCTTCTCTTCTGGATGCCATTAGTATTTTGTATCCAGATAAAACAAATTCCTTTTACTCATCTCTATAGATATACTGTAAAGGGATCCACTTTAGGCACTAATATTTATAAACTTTGCACTAATAGCTTCTTTGTTTACATGTATATAGCACACTGGTACCAAATATATTGAACATAGTATTGTGCTTGCTTTATTTCAATTGTTGCCTACTTTAATGTTCTACTGCTGCGTCTCTCTATGACCTAACTTCAACAGCCTCATACTGTATATATCTAAGAGGCTACTGAGTCTCCGCACCATGGAACTAGGACATATAAAACTGGCCTTACCAAAACTGATGACACAGGAAAGACCCCTAAACTTGCGGATGGGGTTTTGGATAAAGCCAGTTCCTCTTTCAGCTCAAGATACCCTTTTTTTTACATCCAAGACAAATTTAGACAAATTTAGAGCCTAAGACTTTGAAATATCACACCACACCTGATACATAAATTATATGGAAGTACCAATATTCAAGTAAAAAAAAAATGAAACCATTTAAGGTTAACTTTGCAGGTGACCAGTGAAAAGCACATGTATGTACAACTCTCATTTTCTCATGCATAATTATGTGCTTAAACTATTTTCCTTTTTGAATTATCCCAAAAAATATCAGCACATAGAATATTTTTAAGAAACAACTTGCAATAACATAATAAATAACAAATAATAAAGAGCAGTTGAAGCCTAAGATGTTGTTAGACACAAGACAGAGACTTTCTGAACTTAACAGTTGATGTGTTAATCTAGTTATTCATTTTAGTGATAATACAGAGGAACATTTAGCCTATTGTGGAACTGCCTCATTGAAATCTGTAAAAACAATCTCATAGTATTATCCCTCCGTCACCAAACTGTCCAGCGGGCACAATGCAGTCAGCCAGATAACGTTCACCCAGCATTCGCCAAACCCCAACTCGTCCATCAGACGCCAGATAGAGAAGTGTGATCCATCACTGCACTTTTCCACTGCTCCAGGGTCCAGTGGTGGCAGTTTTACACCACTCCATATGGTACTTGATATTGTGCTTGGTGATGTGAGGCTTGCATGCAGCTAATCAGCCATGGAAATCCATGCTAAGAAACTCCCGATGCCTAACATTTTTGTGCTAATGTTAACGGCAGAGGAGGTTTGAACTCTGCGGGGGCTATGTGTGGGCCAGTTACGTTCTTCCAAATCAAACTCCCTTAACCATGCCTTAAACCAGCCTCTGAAAAAGAACGCCATAGCATTATCGCTTCTTCACCAAACTTTAAAGTTAGTAGTTCTCCTGGCATTTGCCAAACCCATACACATTCATCAGATTGCCAGATAGAGAAATGTGATTTGTCATTCTACAGAAGAAGAAATCTAGCAACAGCATGCTTTACACTACTCCATCTTACGCTTGGCACTGTGCATGGTGATGAAAGGCTTGTGTGGCGCCCCTGAGGGTTCAGTCGCCACAGAGGTACTGCATCTCACCCAGAGGTGTGGTATCTCACTCTCAGGTAAGGAAGGAGAATGGCTCGGGACCCTAACACCTGCATTCACTACACCACATTTCAGGGGGACAGGGCGAGATTGCTCCTACGGGAGAGCACAGTCCCTGATCCCTGGCTGGAGTGGGGGGAACCACCTAGAGAGGGGGAACCATGTAGTGGATGGGGTGGAGGACGTAGATCAGGGGAGCACTTCAGTAGCTGTAGAAAATAGAGGCACCATATTGGATACAGTTGTCAGTCAGAGGAGGAAAGTGACAGAAGCAGAGGCTCTGCATTAGCTCTGCTCCGGAGGCGGGCCTAGTCTGTAAGGCCCAGGACTGAAGGAGAGAAGAGAGGAGTGGGAGCAGGAAGGCTCCAGGAACAGAGGGGACCCTAGGGGTACGGGCCGTGCAGAAGGCCACCCGTACGCCCGCTGCTACCAGGAGGTAGAGGGGTCAGGCCAGATAAGGGGAACCGGTCCCTCAACTAGCAGAGAAACAGCAAGGCTCAACTAGAAACCGGAGGCTGCAGTATTTCATGTGCTGTAAGCCGAAGTCCACACCAGTCGCACTAAGAAGGTAGCCACATAGGACCCAGGGGACGGAACACACGTTGCCCGCCAAGGCCCGAGGGTACCGGATAGAAGTGTCACTGGGTGTGAGGTACAGGGAGAAGGCCAGAGAAAGGACACACAGAAGGGGGTCCTGCTAAATACTCCAGAGATACCCGAGGGTGGACTGAGCCCCTCACTGAGTACGCGCAGCATGACGTGGGAAGTTACTTGGACTTCTGTAACTTGAACTGCAACAACTGTGAGTCAAGACCCTGGGACTGCACTATCTTGTCTCTGTGTTCCTTGCTGCACCATCCCTCACTGCACTACAACACCCAGCACAACCTGCACAACCACCATCATCCACACACTGCCCTGAAGCTACACTCTTCCTGTGGGGAGTAATAATACCCTTGTTGCAATACCACCAGCTTCAGAGGACTGTTCCGCAGCGGCGGCCCCCTTTAGCCGCACTCCACAGGTGGCGTAGTCGGACATTATAAACCTATACATAAACTACCCTCAGATTGACCACCTGGGTCACCGACCGGGTCACTGCCACGGTGACAACCCCCAGCATCTACAGGCCCGGCTCCGGGTACCCCACGGCCCAGGGGGCGCGTCACTTGCATGCTACTCTTGACCATAGAAACTTATGCTATCATGCTGATATTACTGTCAGAGGAGATTTGGACTCTGTAGTTAAGGAGTTAACAGAGCATTGGTGACTTTTATGCCCTCTGCTCCATAGCACATGATGATCCCACCCTGTAACTTTACGTGGTCTCCACTTTGTTGCTGTGTTGCTGTGATTTCTAAACGCTTCTACTTTTCAGTAATATCACTCACAGGTGACTGTGGAATATTTAGGTGCAAAGAAATGTCCTAAACTTACTTGTTACAGTTGTGACATCTAGTGATGAGTGTGCATGGCACTGCTTGATACTCGACCAAGCATCAGGGTCCTCGGGCGCGCTCATTACCAGATCAAGCACCATGCTCGAGTCCCCGCCCCACAAGTTTCACGGCAGTTAGACAGCCAATAAACATGCGGGGATTGCCTGCCATACATGGTAATGCCATGTTGGCTACTTGGCTTTCTTACCCTTGAGAAAGTGTGTGGTTAACATGCGAAACGTGTGTACTTAGGGCTCTGCAATTTCTGCTTGTGCATTCCCTGGGGGGGCTTCACCTGCCACATGGGTAAGTTTTTTTTTTATTGAATTATTTGATGGTGGTTTTTCTGACATACTTTCATTTACACATGTGTGACTTAGGACAGATTGTATACATGTCAAGATTCTACCTATCAGTCTTAATATAATACTTTCTATACTTGCATGTTGGATGTGTGTTCCCCACCCCAAGGTATTTGCTGGTTGCTATTTTGTTTGTCCTGGTTATTATTGTTTGTCCACCCCAGCATGTTTCACCTGTAAGGGTGAAACATGCTGGGGAGCCTCTTTTTCTATTTTCCTTGTTCATCTGGTCATTAGACATTACAAAGTAGGATACAATCCCTGATGGTTAGATAATGGACGGCAGGTCTATTGCTTTATACTTGTTATTAGTGTTGAGCATTCCGATACTGAAATATCGGGTATCGGCCGATATTCGCGGTATCGGAATTCCGATACTTAATTCCGATACTTTTGCAATATCGTATACCGGAATCGGAAGTTACCATAATGCAATGAGCCATTTTCATTTTATTCAGCCAATGAGGATCCTAAGAAGTGTGGGCACATCCTGTTAGGCATGTAGGCATCTTAACTAATGGCATGGCTGTGATTGGCTGCTGAAATGAGTCATGATGCACTATAAAAGCCGCCGCCCCCATTTTGAGCTCACTCTGCTGTGAATTCAGTTAGGGATAGGACGCTGTTGTTCTGAGGGACAGTTTTAGCTACCTATTTGGTCTATTCTGCTTTACCCAAGCTACTTTATAAATCGCTGTGCCTTGCAGCGCTAGTGCACAGTTCTCTGTGCTGTTCACCGCTGTCTGCAAGGTCTGTGTGTGTGAGTGCAGCTCACCCTGTAGTGTGTGCTTCAACCACGTCTGGTTGTAGTGCACTCAGTGTGTGTCACTGCCTCATACATTGTCCTTTTTTGCCAATTCATAATTTTTTCTGATATCTCCTATTAGTGTGGTGGTTCCATCCGTATTCAGCTAAATTGGTTCCAAACACACTATATAGGAGTAGATAGAGAAATTTTTTTGGTCTTGCAGCGCTAGTGCACAGTGCTCTTCATCTGCACTGTTCACCGCTGTCTGCAAGGTCTATGTGTGTGAGTGCAGCTCACGCTGTAGTGTGTGCTTCAGCCACGTCTGGTTGTAGTGCACTCAGTGTGTGTCACTGCCTCATACATTGTCCTTTTTTGCCAATTCATAATTTTTCCTGATTTCTCCCATTAGTGTGGTGGTTCCATCCGTATTCAGCTAAATTGGTTCCAAACACACTATATAGGAGTAGTTAGAGGAGCCTTTCTGCAGCATTGGGCCCTGCAGCCCCAGCCAGATTAGTATTAGCCTATTTTTTGTAGCCTCATCTATTGCATTGTAGGTTACCTTCCTACATTGTAATAGCTACAAAAAGTTTGTGATACTATCGGTATTACATCTTTTGGCACATCCAGTATCTTTTTGTGACAAAAAAAACCTAAATAAAGTTCACCAAACACTCCACTTTACAGTTGTGTAGGCCACATTAGCTCATATTAAAGTCTAGTCCACACTTTATAAAATTAGTGTTTCTTATACCTGTTAGCAGCTGTTTAGGAATAAGCACACTAAGCCCTTAGTACTTTTCTGCCTATCTTTATCAGTCTACCAAGATGAAGAAGGCAGGGAGTAAGGCATGTGGGTGTGGGCGTGGAGTTTCTGCAGGGAGAGGACGTGAGGATTCTGTGCCTGCAGGGAGAGGACGTGGGGATTCTGTGCCTGCTGCGGGCACCAGTGACTCAGCATCCCCCAGTTTTACCAGGGAACAGTCCTTTATGCGCAGCTTTGTAGGAGCTAGCTGTACCCCACTGCTGATGGAGGACCAAATTGAAGCCGTTGTCGGATGGATGGCAGCTAACGCATCGACTTCAATTAGTTCCAGATCCTCTCAGGTCCTGAGCACTGAAGAGCACCCATCTGTCTCTTCACCACCTGCCAAATTGACCAGGCAGTCAGAGAGCCCTGGACAGGAGCCATCTCTACTTCTGTTCTCTGAATCTCTTGGCTTGGAAAGAGGGGGCCAGCCAAGCAGAATTCGAGAATTTGAAGAAGAGGTAGTATGCGGTGATGCGCAACCGTTTTGTCTCTCTGAATCTGAAGAGGCGGGTGGGCCAGTGCCTATGGTCAGCAGCACACCTCAGTACGCATCTGAAGATGAGACTCAGGTGCCACTTTCTGGTGCGTACTGTGCTGTCGAGACTACCCAGGAGAAGCAGTTGTTTGAAGAGGGTGGTGTAGATGATGAGGTCCTTGACCCATCATGGCGTGAGGGACAGGAAGGTGGTGGGAGCAGCTCTGAGGAAGAGATTCCCCGAACAGCCCAAAAAGGAGGGAGAGGGAGGGGGCAGACTTGGTTGCCTGTAGCCTCCACTTCGGCACCCATTAGGAGCATGGCTCTTCCAAAATCCAAAGCGGGCGCTCCCAAGACTTGCAGTGCCTGGTCCTTTTTTGACACAGTTGCAGATGACATTTGCTTTGTCAAATGCAAGCTGTGTAATCTGAAGGTGAAAAGAGGGAAAAGTGTCAGCAACCTCAATACCACAAATATGTGAAAACATGTGCGGACCAAGCACATGGTGGAGTTACAAAAACACACTGAAGACCTAGGCCAACCTACAGCGCCACCTACCACCTCTTCAGCTCGTGTTGTAGCCTCATCCTCCAGCTCACACACAGCTGGTTCGGCTTCCTCACAGGATCGCCATGGAAGAATCTCTGGCACTGTTGTACAGAGACACAGTGTAATTCCACCCACAGCACCACTTTCCCAGTCATCCTCACACTCCCAGGCCAGTCTACAGCCATCGTTAGCACAGGCATGGGAGAAAAGGCGCCCATACTCGGCAAACCACCCCCGAGCACAGGCTCTGAATGCTGGCATTGCTAAACTACTGGCCCTTAAAATGCTATCATTCAGGCTGGTGGAGACTGACACATTCCGTAACTTTATGGGATCGGCAGTCCCACAATACAACGTGCCCAGCCGCTTTTATTTCAGCAGGCAAGCCGTCCCTGCCCTGCAACATCATGTGGAGGGAAAAATTAAACATGCGCTACAAAACGCAGTCAGTAGCAAGGTCCACCTGACCACCGATGCGTGGACCAGTAAGCATGGACAGGAACGATACCTTTCCCTCACTGCCCATTGGGTAAATGTTGTGGAGCCGGGTACAGATCTTGAGAGTGGCGCTGTACGTGTTCTGCCAACTCCAAGGATTGCAGGAATCCAGTCTGTACACATTGACTCCTCCTCATACTCTAGTTCCTCTGAATCAGCGCTGCAGGAGCCGTCACGGTCTACCTCCACATCGACCCATGAACGGTTACCTGTTATGATGACCGATATGAGCACAGCCGTGGCCAAACGTCAACAGTCCGTATTAAAATTAATTTATTTGGGGAATCGAAGCCACACAGCGCAGGAGCTCTGGAATGCCATCAAGCAGCAGAACGACGTGTGGTTTGTGCCAGCGAATCTCCAGCCAGGCATGGTAGTGTGTGACAATGGCCGAAATCTGGTGGCAGCTCTGGGCCTAGGCAACCTCACTCACATCCCATGTCTGGCACATGTGCTCAACTTGGTCGTGCAGAGTTTTTTGAGGGACTATCCGGATCTTGATGCACTGCTTCACAAGGTCCGCATAGAGTGCGCTCACTTGCGGCGTTCCAGCAACGCAAGATCACGCATTGCAGCTCTGCAGCGCCGATTACGTCTTCCGGAACATCGCATCATATGTGACCTACCCACCAGGTGGAATTCAACGATACATATGTTGGAGAGGTTGTGTGAGCAGCAGGCAGCAGTAATGGAGTACCAGCTGCAGCAGGCGCAAACAAGTCGCAGTGCGCGCCGTTCACACTTCACCACCACTGAGTGGGCCTCTATGAAGGACATTTGCCACGTTTTGCGTGCCTTCGATCATTCCACGCGGATGGCAAGTGCAGATGATGCACTAGTCAGCATGACTATCCTCCTTATCTGCCTGCTTGAGAAAACACTGCAAGCACTAAGGGATGAGGTTTTGGAAGAGGTGGAGGATGAGGAGTCACAAATGCCATCTGCCTCTCTACAGTCTGCACAACATGGTACCTCACAAAGGCCTAGGCAGGGGACACTTTGTGAGGAGGATGAGGAGGAGTCAATGGATGAGGAAGACATCTGTCCAGTGGAGGGAGGTACACAATGCTCTAGTAGTCAGTATCTAGAGCGAGGGTGGGGTGATGCAGAGCAGGCAGAGATCACGCCTCAAGCAGGGGACAGCGTTTCTTGGCCAGTTGGCAGCCTGCAGCACAAGGTTGATTTCATGCTGCAGTGCCTGAGAAACGACCGCCGCATCGCCCACATTCTCAACACGGCTGATTATTGGGTGTCCACCCTCCTAGATCCTCGCTACCGGGACAACTTACAAAGCCTCATAACACCGTTGAACCGGGAGCGTAAAATGCGGGAGTACCAAGACGCACTGGTGCATTCCATCATGTTCTCCATTCCAACCAAGAGCAGTGCTGCTAGTGCTTTACAAAGCAGCTCAGTGCGTCGAGGCAGTGGAGGAAGCTCTGCACAAAGAGGGAGCAGAAGCAGCGCCTCAGCACAAGGCAAGACCAGTATGGCCGAAATGTGGCAAAGTTTTGTGTCCCCACCGCCACAAATGTCTACACCATCACAGACGGCTCCAGTCAGCAGGAGGCAACGTTTCCGTCAGATGGTGACAGACTACATGTCTTGCCCTCTTAGTGTACTCCCAGACGACTCTTCTCCCTTCAAGTTTTGGGTCTGTAAGCTGGATACATGGCCAGAGCTTAGTCAGTATGCATTGGAGGTGCTAGCTTGCCCTGCTGCTAGTGTATTATCGGAACGCGTCTTTAGTGCCGCAGGTGGTGTACTAACAGACCGTCGCATGCGACTATCCTCCGATAACGTTGACCGTCTTACTTTTCTCAAAATGAACAAGGCCTGGATCTCTCATGAATTTGCCAGTCCTCTTCCAGAATAAATAATTGGTTGGCAACAGTATCCAGGTCTCCTGTTGTGTTCATGTTTCTACCACCTGAACTGTAATCCCTGAGCTCCAACACCGCCAGTTGGCGCTCGGAAGTGCCGTCTGCACAGTCAACACTTGCTGCCGTGTTATTGGGGTTCAGTAACGTCAGCTGTTCCCCTGCTGTGCGGACGCCAATTTCTCCTGCTCTGTCCACTTTCTCACTACTACAGATTTTAAAGTTGCTCCATTTACACCTCTGGCTCCTCTGTTTTCAGTATTATCCCTGAGCTCCAACACCGCCAGTTGGCGCTCGGAAGTGCCGTCTGCAAAGTCAACACTTGCTGCCGTGTTATTGGGGTTCAGTAACGTCAGCTGTTCCCCTGCTGTGCGGACGGCAATTTCTCCTGCTCTGTCCACATTCTCACTACTACAGATTTTAAAGTTGCTCCAATTACACCTCTGGTTCCTCTGCTCAGAAGTGCCGTCTGCACAGTCAACGCTTACTCCAGTGTTATTGGGGTTCAGTAACGTCAGCTGTTCCCCAGCTGTGTGTCCGGCAAATTCTCCTGCTTTGTCCACATCCACTGTACTACTGATTTAAAACTTGCTCCAATTACACCTCTGGCTCCTCTGTTTTTAGTATTTACCCTGGGCTCCAATACCGCTAGTTGCTGCTCAGAAGTGCCGTCTGCACAGTCAACGCTTGCTCCAGTGTTATTGGGGTTCAGTAACGTCAGCTGTTCCCCAGCTGTGTGTCCGGCAAATTCTCCTGCTTTGTCCACATCCACTGTACTACTGATTTAAACTTGCTCCAATTACACCTCTGGCTCCTCTGTTTTTAGTATTTACCCTGGGCTCCAATACCGCTAGTTGCTGCTCAGAAGTGCCGTCTGCACAGTCAACGCTTGCTCCAGTGTTATTGGGGTTCAGTAACGTCAGCTGTTCCCCAGCTGTGTGTCCGTAAAATTCTCCTGCTTTGTCCACATCCACTGTACTACTGATTTAAAACTTGCTCCAATTACACCTCTGGCTCCTCTGTTTTTAGTATTTATCCTGGGCTCCAATACCGCTAGTTGCTGCTCAGAAGTGCCGTCTGCACAGTCAACGCTTGCTCCAGTGTTATTGGGGTTCAGTAACGTCAGCTGTTCCCCAGCTGTGTGTCCGGCAAATTCTCCTGCTTTGTCTACATCCACTGTACTACTGATTTAAACTTGCTCCAATTAAACCTCTGGCTCCTCTGTTTTTAGTATTTACCCTGGGCTCCAATACGGCTAGTTGCTGCTCAGAAGTGCCGTCTGCACAGAGAACACTTGCTCCAGTGTTATTGGGGTTCAGTAACATCAGCTGTTCCCCAGCTGTGTGTCCGGAAAATTCTCCTGCTTTGTCCACATCCACTGTACTACTGATTTAAAACTTGCTCCAATTACACCTCTGGCTCCTCTGTTTTTAGCATTTACCCTGGGCTCCAATACCGCTAGTTGCTGCTCAGAAGTGCCGTCTGCACAGTCTACGCTTGCTCCAGTGTTATTGGGGTTCAGTAACGTCAGCTGTTCCCCAGCTGTGTGTCCGGCAAATTCTCCTGCTTTGTCCACGTCCACTGTACTACTGATTTAAAACTTGCTCCAATTACACCTCTGGCTCCTCTGTTTTTAGTATTTACCCTGGGCTCCAATACTGCTAGTTGCTGCTCAGAAGTGCCGTCTGCACAGTCAACGCTTGCTCCAGTGTTATTGGGGTTCAGTAACGTCAGCTGTTCCCCAGCTGTGTGTCCGGCAAATTCTCCTGCTTTGTCCACATCCACTGTACTACTGATTTAAACTTGCTCCAATTACACCTCTGGCTCCTCTGTTTTTAGTATTTACCCTGGGCTCCAATACCGCTAGTTGCTGCTCAGAAGTGCCGTCTGCACAGTCAACGCTTGCTCCAGTGTTATTGGGGTTCAGTAAAGTCAGCTGTTCCCAAGCTGTGTGTCCGGCAAATTCTCCTGCTTTGTCCACATCCACTGTACTACTGATTTAAAACTTGCTCCAATTACACCTCTGGCTTCTCTGTTTTTAGTATTTACCCTGGGCTCCAATACCGCTAGTTGCTGCTCAGAAGTGCCGTCTGCACAGTCAACGCTTGCTCCAGTGTTATTGGGGTTCAGTAACGCAGCTGTTCCCCAGCTGTGTGTCCGGCAAATTCTCCTGCTTTGTCCACATCCACTGTACTACTGATTTAAAACTTGCTCCAATTACACCTCTGGCTCCTCTGTCTTTAGTATTTACCCTGGGCTCCAATACCACTAGTTGCTGCTCAGAAGTGCCGTCTGCACAGTCAACGCTTGCTCCAGTGTTATTGGGGTTCAGTAACGTCAGCTGTTCCCCAGATGTGTGTCCGGCAAATTCTCCTGCTTTGTCCACATCAACTGTACTACTGATTTAAAACTTGCTCCAATTACACCTCTGGCTCCTCTGTTTTTAGTATTTACCCTGGGCTCCAATACCGCTAGTTGCTGCTCAGAAGTGCCGTCTGCACAGTCAACACTTGCTCCAGTGTTATTGGGGTTCAGTAACGTCAGCTGTTCCCCAGCTGTGTGTCCGGAAAATCCTCCTGCTTTGTCCACATCCACTGTACTACTGATTTAAAACTTGCTCCAATTACACCTCTGGCTCCTCTGTTTTTAGCATTTACCCTGGGCTCCAATACCGCTAGTTGCTGCTCAGAAGTGCCGTCTGCACAGTCAACGCTTGCTCCAGTGTTATTGGGGTTCAGTAACGTCAGCTGTTCCCCAGCTGTGTGTCCGGCAAATTCTCCTGCTTTGTCCACGTCCACTGTACTACTGATTTAAAACTTGCTCCAATTACACCTCTGGCTCCTCTGTTTTTAGTATTTACCCTGGGCTCCAATACCGCTAGTTGCTGCTCAGAAGTGCCGTCTGCACAGTCAACGCTTGCTCCAGTGTTATTGGGGTTCAGTAACGTCAGCTGTTCCCCAGCTGTGTGTCCGGCAATTTCTCCTGCTTTGTCCACATCCACTGTACTACTGATTTAAAACTTGCTCCAATGACACCTCTAGCTCCTCTGTTTTTAGTATTTACCCTGGGCTCCAATACCGCTAGTTGCTGCTCAGAAGTGCCGTCTGCAAAGTCAATGCTTGCTCCAGTGTTATTGGGGTTCAGTAACGCAGCTGTTCCCCAGCTGTGTGTCCGGCAAATTCTCCTGCTTTGTCCACATCCACTGTACTACTGATTTAAAACTTGCTCCAATTACACCTCTGGCTCCTCTGTTTTTAGTATTTACCCTGGGCTCCAATACCGCTAGTTGCTGCTCAGAAGTGCCGTCTGCACAGTCAACGCTTGCTCCAGTGTTATTGGGGTTCAGTAACGTCAGCTGTTCCCCAGATGTGTGTCCGGCAAATTCTCCTGCTTTGTCCACATCAACTGTACTACTGATTTAAAACTTGCTCCAATTACACCTCTGGCTCCTCTGTTTTTAGTATTTACCCTGGGCTCCAATACCGCTAGTTGCTGCTCAGAAGTGCCGTCTGCACAGTCAACACTTGCTCCAGTGTTATTGGGGTTCAGTAACGTCAGCTGTTCCCCAGCTGTGTGTCCGGAAAATCCTCCTGCTTTGTCCACATCCACTGTACTACTGATTTAAAACTTGCTCCAATTACACCTCTGGCTCCTCTGTTTTTAGCATTTACCCTGGGCTCCAATACCGCTAGTTGCTGCTCAGAAGTGCCGTCTGCACAGTCAACGCTTGCTCCAGTGTTATTGGGGTTCAGTAACGTCAGCTGTTCCCCAGCTGTGTGTCCGGCAAATTCTCCTGCTTTGTCCACGTCCACTGTACTACTGATTTAAAACTTGCTCCAATTACACCTCTGGCTCCTCTGTTTTTAGTATTTACCCTGGGCTCCAATACCGCTAGTTGCTGCTCAGAAGTGCCGTCTGCACAGTCAACGCTTGCTCCAGTGTTATTGGGGTTCAGTAACGTCAGCTGTTCCCCAGCTGTGTGTCCGGCAAATTCTCCTGCTTTGTCCACATCCACTGTACTACTGATTTAAAACTTGCTCCAATGACACCTCTAGCTCCTCTGTTTTTAGTATTTACCCTGGGCTCCAATACCGCTAGTTGCTTCTCAGAAGTGCCGTCTGCACAGTCAATGCTTGCTCCAGTGTTATTGGGGTTCAGTAACGTCAGCTGTTCCCCAGCTGTGTATCCGGCAAATTCTCCTGCTTTGTCCACATCCACTGTACTACTGATTTAAAACTTGCTCCAATTACACCTCTGGCTCCTCTGTTTTTAGTATTTACCCTGGGCTCCAATACCGCTAGTTGCTGCTCAGAAGTGCCGTCTGCACAGTCAACGCTTGCTCCAGTGTAATTGGGGTTCAGTAACGTCAGCTGTTCCCCAGCTGTGTGTCTGGCAAATTCTCCTGCTTTGTCCACATCCACTGTACTACTGATTTAAAACTTGCTCCAATTACACCTCTGGCTCCTCTAATTTTAGTATTTACCCTGGACTCCAATACCTCTAGTTGCTGCTCAGAAGTGCCGTCTGCACAGTCAACGTTTGCTCCAGTGTTATTGGGGTTCAGTAACGTCAGCTGTTCCCCAGCTGTGTGTCCGGCAAATTCTCCTGCTTTGTCCACATCCACTGTACTACTGATTTAAAACTTGCTCAAATTACACCTCTGGCTCCTCTGTTTTTAGTATTTACCCTGGGCTCCAATACCGCTAGTTGCTGCTCAGAAGTGCCGTCTGCACAGTCAACGCTTGCTCCAGTGTTATTGGGGTTCAGTAACGTCAGCTGTTCCCCAGCTGTGTGTTCGGCAAATTCTCCTGCTCTGTCAACATTCATACTACTACAGATTTTAAAGTTGCCCCAATTACGCCTCTGGCTCCACTCTGTTTTTAGTATTTACCCTGGGTTCCAGCACTGCCAGCTGTTTCCTAGCAGTGTCTTTGGCACGGGTACTCCCTCCTGCCCAGCCTGGTTCCAGCACGCCAGCTGTTTCCGGGTAGTGTCAACGTCACTTTGCCTCCAATGCGTTGTCCTGTCGTGTTGCGGTCGGGTTAGCCGACTGTATGGTGCCTGCAGTTTAGGTGATTCCTATGTGGGCTGCGGGATCTGGCAATGAAGGCTGGTTCCATAGTGCCAATAGGACAAGCACCCCCTGTAGGACTGTGGGTTTTGGTAACTGCGGCCGGCTCGCGGCCTTGAAACTTTTTTTTACATGGGTACCTTCTGCTACCCATCCGGGTTCCAGTACCGTCAGCTGGTTCTCGGCAGTGTCTTTGGATTAGGTGCCTCCTTCTCGGTATCCAAGTTCCACCAACGTCTGCTGGTCCTTGGTAGTGCTTTCTGGCACAGGTACCTCCTGCTTAGTAACCGAGTTCCAGTACCGTCAGCTGGTCTTCGGCAGTTCCATTGGCTCTTGTACCTTCTGCTACCCATCCGGGTTCCAGTACCGTCAGCTGGTCCTCGGTAGTTCCATTTGCTCTTGTAACTTCTACTACCCATCCGGGTTTCAGTACCGTCAGCTGGTTCTCAGCAGTGTCTTTGGCACGGGTACTCCCTCCTGCCCAGCCTGGTTCCAGCACGCCAGCTGTTTCCGGGTAGTGTCAACGTCACTTTGCCTCCAATGCGTTGTCCTGTCGTGTTGCAGTCGGGTTAGCCGACTCTATGGTGCCTGCAGTTTAGGTGACTCCTATGTGGGCTGCGGGATCTGGCAATGAAGGCTGGTTCCATAGTGCCAATAGGACAAGCACCCCCTGTAGGACTGTGGGTTTTGGTAACTGCGGCCGGCTCGCGGCCTTGAAACTTTTTTTTACATGGGTACCTTCTGCTACCCATCCGGGTTCCAGTACCGTCAGCTGGTTCTCGGCAGTGCCTTTGGATTAGGTGCCTCCTTCTCGGTATCCTAGTTCCACCAACGTCTGCTGGTCCTTGGTAGTGCTTTCTGGCACAGGTACCTCCTGCTTAGTAACCGAGTTCCAGTACCGTCAGCTGGTCTTCGGCAGTTCCATTGGCTCTTGTACCTTCTGCTACCCATCCGGGTTCCAGTACCGTCAGCTGGTCCTCGGTAGTTCCATTTGCTCTTGTAACTTCTACTACCCATCCGGGTTTCAGTACCGTCAGCTGGTTCTCAGCAGTGTCTTTGGCACGGGTACTCCCTCCTGCCCAGCCTGGTTCCAGCACGCCAGCTGTTTCCGGGTAGTGTCAACGTCACTTTGCCTCCAATGCGTTGTCCTGTCGTGTTGCAGTCGGGTTAGCCGACTCTATGGTGCCTGCAGTTTAGGTGACTCCTATGTGGGCTGCGGGATCTGGCAATGAAGGCTGGTTCCATAGTGCCAATAGGACAAGCACCCCCTGTAGGACTGTGGGTTTTGGTAACTGCGGCCGGCTCGCGGCCTTGAAACTTTTTTTTACATGGGTACCTTCTGCTACCCATCCGGGTTCCAGTACCGTCAGCTGGTTCTCGGCAGTGCCTTTGGATTAGGTGCCTCCTTCTCGGTATCCTAGTTCCACCAACGTCTGCTGGTCCTTGGTAGTGCTTTCTGGCACAGGTACCTCCTGCTTAGTAACCGAGTTCCAGTACCGTCAGCTGGTCTTTGGCAGTTCCATTGGTTCTTTTACCTTCTGCTACCCATCCAGGTTCCAGTACCGTCAGCTGGTCCTCGGTAGTTCCATTTGCTCTTGTACCTTCTACTACCCATCCGGGTTCCAGTACCGTCAGCTGGTTCTCGGCAGTGTCTTTGGCACGGGTACTCCCTCCTGCCCAGCCTGGTTCCAGCACGCCAGCTGTTTCCGGGTAGTGTCAACGTCACTTTGCCTCCAATGCGTTGTCCTGTCGTGTTGCGGTCGGGTTAGCCGACTCTATGGTGCCTGCAGTTTAGGTGACTCCTATGTGGGCTGCGGGATCTGGCAATGAAGGCTGGTTCCATAGTGCCAATAGGACAAGCACCCCCTGTAGGACTGTGGGTTTTGGTAACTGCGGCCGGCTTGCGGCCTTGAAACTTTTTTTTACATGGGTACCTTCTGCTACCCATCCGGGTTACAGTACCGTCAGCTGGTTCTCGGCAGTGCCTTTGGATTAGGTGCCTCCTTCTCGGTATCCAAGTTCCACCAACGTCTGCTGGTCCTTGGTAGTGCTTTCTGGCACAGGTACCTCCTGCTTAGTAACCGAGTTCCAGTACCATCAGATGGTCTTCGGCAGTTCCATTGGCTCTTGTACCTTCTGCTACCCATCCAGGTTCCAGTACCGTCAGCTGGTCCTCGGTAGTTCCATTTGCTCTTGTACCTTCTACTACCCATCCAGGTTCCAGTACCATCAGCTGGTTCTCGGCAGTGTCTTTGGCACGGGTACTCCCTCCTGCCCAGCCTGGTTCCCGCACGCCAGCTGTTTCTGGGTAGTGTCAACGTCACTTTGCCTCCAATGCGTTGTCCTGTAGTGTTGCGGTCGGGTTAGCCGACTCTATGATGCCTGCAGTTTAGGTGACTCCTATGTGGGCTGCGAGATCTGACAATGAAGGCTGGTTCCATAGTGCCAATAGGACAGGCACCCCCTGTAGGACTGTGGGTTTTGGTAACTGTGGCCAGCTCGCGGCCTTGAAACTTTTTTTTACATGGGTACCTTCTGCTACCCATCCGGGTTCCAGTACCGTCAGCTGGTTCTCGGCAGTGCCTTTGGATTAGGTGCCTCCTTCTCGGTATCCTAGTTCCACCAACGTCTGCTGGTCCTTGGTAGTGCTTTCTGGCACAGGTACCTCCTGCTTAGTAACCGAGTTCCAGTACCGTCAGTTGGTCCTCGGTAGTTCCATTGGCTCTTGTACCTTCTGCTACCCATCCGGGTTCCAGTACCGTCAGCTGGTCCTCTGTAGTTCCTCAGCCTTCTTGTACCTTCTGCTACATTTCCAAGTTCAAGCTTTTTGAAATGGTTCTTGGTAATCACTCTGGATCTCCCTGACGTGGACCCTGAAGACGAGGACCCTGAAGACCAACCCGAAGAAGACGAGGACCCCGAAGATGACGACCCTGAAGACGAGGACCCTGAAGACCACCCCGAAGAAGACGAGGACCCTGAAGACCACCCCGAAGAAGACGCGGCCCCTGAAGACCACCCCGAAGAAGACGAGGACCCCGAAGACAAGGACCCAGAAGACCAACCCGAAGAAGACGAGGACCCCGAAGACGACGACCCCCGAAGACGACGACCCTGAAGACCACCCCGAAGAAGACCAAGAAGATGACCCTGAAGAAGTTGACCAAGAGGACAAAGAAGAGAAGACAAGCACCAAGATACAGAAGAACAAGAGACAGAAAACCAAGAAGCAGAAATACAAGAAGCTGCAGAACAAAAAGCGGAAGAACATTAAGCATAAGACTAAAGATCAGAGCAAGAGACAATATCTAAATTATAAGCAGAAGATGACTAAGCAGTGTATGGGGGTGAGTCCGTTCCTCCTCGTGGTGCCCCTGGAAAAGACCTGCTGCTGCAGGCCAAACTGAACGCGGACAAATCCTGTTGTAAATCTTTTGTGACGGGCAGAAAAAAAGGTGTAATGTCCAACCTTTTATAGATAACAACTACAGGAATGCCTGTCACAAATAAGAATATGATGAAGAAGAAGAATATGAAGAAGATGAAGAAGTAGAATATGAAGAATGTAAAAAAAAAGAATAATACGAAGAAGGTGAAGAAGAAGAAGATGAAGAAGGTGAAGAAGTGGATGAAAAAGATGCTGAGGATGATGAAGGAGAAAGCGTGGGAGAAGTAAAAAAGAAGGTGAAGAGCATGGAAGTAGTGAAACATAAATATCTGACAAAATATAAAAATACTTAACATAGTTAATATTTCCGTAACTCAGAACGTCTTAAAAAAAATATTAATTCCTGCTATTCCATTTGATTGGGCTAAACCTCTATGCCTTTATTGTCTCCCCCACCTTCTCCAATACATTCTACATTATTCTTAGTTGTTTTCCTTCATGCAGAATTAACCTACAAGGAAAGAAAGGGTTTATTTTCATTCCGATATTTCTGTCCCATTGACTTGCATTGGTTTCCGGTATCGGAATCGGCGATATCCGATACTTTTTTGGTATCGGTCCGATCCAATCCGATCCGATATTTCCCGATATCGGAAGGTATCGCTCAACACTACCAGTTATACAATTTGAGGTAATTGACGCTGGACAACTATGTAGTAAGAAATAGGGAGATCTATCCTTACGTATATTACAACTGAATGACTCAACTAGCGCAGCAATCTGACCTCTAGGGATACATCTACACATGGGACCAATAAAAAACAGAATATCGTTTTAATGTGCACTTTAATATACGATATGCACTAGTTACTTATATTTTTAATTTACCAATTAAAAGTTTTGTTTTATTTTGGATTGGTTACAGTGGGATTTTTTGGTCTTTGGCTATTGGATTTAAAATAAGCGCTGTTTATAGAAGACAGCCATGTTTTATTTTATGTACAGTGTATATATATATATATATATATATATATATATATATATATATATATATATACATATATATATATATATATATAGTAGGGATTCCACTCTTTGGCAGCCATTTCAGTTAGGCACAAGCTCGTGTAAATGAAATACTGGTAAATTTATTTCAGTCCATAAATCTCCAACATAAACAGAAAATAGCCTTGACTAGGCAGAAAGGAACAGAACAGTCCATCTATATGAACACGGCTTTGCAGATCTAATCAGCCTCTTGCAGAGATGACCAGTACATCAAGACCTGTTTCCGCCTCAACTTTCACACTAAATGAGGCAAGTGAACTACTTTTTATAGCCCGTTCCAAATCCTGGAGCTAGAGTTAAGGGAACAGCCAATGTCACCCCAGTTCTTTGGCCATTTCAAAAACCAGGACCGAAAATCTGGGCCCATTAAAAAATACCTCTCGGCACTATATATGCTGGAGTCTTCTTCTCCGGGCCCTACATCATCGAGGCTTGCCACCTTGGTGACACATACAGTACAGACCAACAGTTTGGACACACCTTCTCATTTAAAGATTTTTCTGTATTTTCATGACTATGAAAATTGTACATTCACACTGAAGGCATCAAAACTATGAATTAACACATGTGGAATTATATAGTTAACAAAAAAGTGTGAAACAACTGAAAATATGTCTTATATTCTAGGTTCTTCAAAGTAGCCACCTTTTGCTTTGATGACTGCTTTGCACACTCTTGGCATTCTCTTGATGAGCTTCAAGAGGTAGTCTCCGGAAATGGTCTTCCAACAATCTTGAAGTAGTTCCCAGAGATGCTTAGCACTTGTTGGCCCTTTTGCCTTCACTCTGCGGTCCAGCTCACCCCAAACCATCTCGATTGGGTTCAGGTCTGGTGACTGTGGAGGCCGGGTCATCTGATGTAGCACCCCATCACTCTCCTTCTTGGTCAAATAGCCCTTACACAGCCTGGAGGTGTGTTTGGGGTCATTGTCCTGTTGAAAAATAAATGATCGTCCAACTAAACTCAAACCGGATGGAATAGCATGCCGCTGCAAGATGCTGTGGTAGCCATGCTGGTTCAGTATGCCTTCAATTTTGAATAAATCCCCAACAGTGTCACCAGCAAAGCACCCCCACACCATCACACCTTCTTTAGCCCAAACAAGTCTCTTCTGCTTGTTGCCTGTCCTTAGCAGTGGTTTCCTAGCAGCTATTTTACCATGAAGGCCTGCTGCACAAAGTCTCCTCTTAACAGTTGTTGAAGAGATATGTCTACTGCTAGAACTCTGTGTGGCATTGACCTGATCTCTAATCTGAGCTGCTGTTAACCTGCGATTTCTGAGGCTGGTGACTCGGATAAACTTATCCTCAGAAGCAGAGGTGACTCTTGGTCTTCTTTTCCTGGGGCGGTCCTCATATGAGCCAGTTTCTTTGTAACGCTTGATGGTTTTTGCATCTGCACTTGGGGACACTTTCAAATTTTTCAAAATTTTTCAGACTGACTGACCTTCATGTCTTAGAGTAATGATGGCCACTCACTTTTCTTTACTTAGCTGCTTTTTTCATGCCATAATACAAATTCTAACAGTCTATTCAGTAGGACTATCAGCTGTGTATCCACCTGACTTCTGCACAACACAACTGATGGTCCCAACCCCATTTATAAGGCAAGAAATCCGACTTATTAAACCTGACAGGGCACACCTGTGAAGTGAAAAACATTTCCGGTGACTACCTCTTGAAGCTCATCAAGAGAATGCCAAGAGTGTGCAAAGCAGTCATCAAAGCAAAAGGTGGCTACTTTGAAGAACCTAGAATATAAGACATATTTTCAGTTGTTTCACACTTTTTTCATAAGCATATAATTCCACATGTGTTAATTCATAGTTTTGATGCCTTCAGTGTGAATGTACAATTTTCAAAGTCATGAAAATATAGAAAAATCTTTAAATGAGAAGGTGTGTCCAAACTTTTGGTCTGTACTGTACCTCCCGTTCAAGATCTGACTAACTACCACCTTAATATATATTGATAGATGTACACACTCAGGCTCGGAGTGGCCCAGAGAAGAACAGGAGAATCCTCGGATGGGCTTCCCCCTTGCAGCAGTTGGCCACCACCCTCTTATATGCACAGGACTAGTTACAATACACTTGAATCACTACGTACAGACAAATGCAGAATCTTATTAATTTAACAATTCTACCCTTCATTGTTATACAAATGTGTGAATGAGGGTAAAATCACATTTACATGTAGCTGAAAAGTGGGGCCCTGGAGTTGATGTTACTGGTGGGCCCTTGGCACCTCAGTCCGACACTGTCATTTGTATATACTGTACTGTATATATATTTATTCTAATTTTTTGTTCTTATTTTATCATTTTTTCTCTCCTTACTCCTGTTACATTGACATTGTGTTTTGCCTTCATATTAATCTAAATTTTAAATGATGCGTTTACAGTATATTTCTCAATGCAACACATCTCCTTTCTTACCTACTTGTATTCTATACCTGCAACATAAAGACATTTCATATAGAATAACGGCTGATACATGACAGCAACATTAACAGGATGGAAAAAAAAAGAATAAAGAACCACCAGCACAATTGCAGCCTTCATCTTCCCTCTGATTATATTATTCTGTGCCTTATATAAAAAAAACAAAAAACCCTCCAGGTGATTTACTTTGACGGGTTTCATATCTCATTGATTTTATCAAAAGGCTGAAAAATATTCTCCACTCTTCATATGCAACTCTGTACCCGTGCGAGATGCTAAAATAGGAAGCAGAGACATTCCTTCCTTGTTGTCTCCTCTTCCTCCCTCAATAACCCTGACATGAAACATAAATGCACGGCATCTGCGGCGGTGGATTTCATGTGCTCTATAAGAGACGAGGCTTTAAAAATGTATAGCGTAGACTCTGCAAAGTTCACCCAAGGACAGGCCGCTCGGTGCAACCTCCTCCGGAGCGAGAGAACACAACATCGCACTGTCTGCTGATTAACCATCTTCTTGCCCCAAATAATATTCCCAGTCAAAGACTAATCAATTACCGGCTGATGTAATTCATCGGCATAATTAATGACTCTGGTGGAGGCCGTGGTGCAAGCGAGACATCTGCAGTAGGACATGAAGTATACAGGTGTCCATATACCCAGTGTACAGGACAATCTCATGACTATAAAATGCAATTTTATCATTAAGTGATATGCACAAATATCTGACTTCAAATAATTATCATAATACTACAACTCAGGCGATGATGATTCCAGATGTAATGAACCTTGAAAATGCTTACCGACGGAGGGAGCGCAGCGCTCAATCTCCTCATCCATTAGCCTCTTTAGACTGTCAACGTGCTTCCCGTTTTTATTTTCTAAATATTATTTTTATATACCCCCCCCTCCCTTTACAGATTTCATGCTCTCTTGCCATGAAGAGAAATCGTAGGAATTCATCTTAGAAAATACATAGTTGCAATGTGCCTCACGTATAGATGAGGGAATACCACTTAGCTCGCCCCAGGGTGGTAAATACATGATGCTAATCACTCCGGTATCCGATGTGCAAAATGAATTAACTTATGTTTTTTTTTTCTATGCATAAAGAATTTTTAATGATCGTTGGTACCTGAAACAGATTCTTAAGATTCAGTTAAAGCTGCATTAATACATACTTAAGGGGCAAAGAGGGGGACGTCATTCTGACAGCAGCTAACGGGATCGGATCTGCATCTGACTCCTGTGAGATGACGGAAATGTTTTGGTTCCGCTTAGAAATTGATCTCTTGGTTAATTGTAAATGTGATGATTAGCCCTCTAAGATTGTATGACCAATCACTTCTATTTTCTTTAAAAGAAAGGGGCCAAAAAGTTGACTTTTGTTTCTATTTATCATTGGATTTCAGTTGTATGCGAAGAACACGATTGCTGGAAAATATCTTTGGTTGGAGACAAAGGAATGATCCAATGCTCAATAGGTTTGGAGGGAGAATCAGTAAATCAGGGGCCGCAGTGTTTACCAAAGTATCAACCAACCAGATTGGCAAATAGTAGTTCAGAATTAATATAAAGTATATTTGAACAAATATTTGATGATTCTCCAAAAATTGACCCAGATATGCAAAAATACAGCCATCTATCTATCTATCTATCTATCTATCTATCTATCTATCTATCTATCTATCTATCTATCTATCTATCTATCCCATATCTATCTCTCTATCTATCTATCTATCTATCTATCTATCTATCTATCTCCTATCTATCCCATATCTATCTATCTATCTATCTATCTATCTATCTATCAAATTTTTCTTTATTTTTCTTTCTCCTTCTTTTTTTTCCCAGTCATTCCTTTCTTTCTTTCTTTCTTTCTTTCTTTCTTTCTTTCTTTCTTTCTTTCTTTCTTTCTTTCTTTCTTTCTCTCCTTTATTTTTGTCATTCCTTTCTTTCCTTCCTTTTTCTCCATTCTATGCAAAAATACAGCCAGCCTATCTATCTATCTATCTATCTATCTATCTATCTATCTATCTATCTATCTATCTATCTATCTATCTATCTATCTATTTTTCTTTCTTTCTCCTTCTTTCTTTCCTTTTTCTCTCACTTTCTTTCTTTCCTTCTTTCTTTTTGTCATTCCTTTCTCTCCTTCTTTCTTTCTCTCCTCCTTTTCTTTCCATCCTTCCTTCTTTTTCTCCATTCTATCTTTCTTTTTTCTTTCTTTTCTTGCTTCCTTTCTTCCTTCTCTTCTCAAAAATATTTGACGATTCTCCGAAACTTGACCCAGATATACCCTGTCTATCCATCATCTAACTATTATCATGATGTTTAAGGAGGACCTGTCACCAGACTTTTCCCTCTTTTATTTATTCCTGCTTTTCCCTTCAGTGTTGTATTTTTATTTTTATTTTAAATCCCCCATACAGTTCCAGAGATATGGGCCGTCTTACTTAGTGCTAATTTTTATGGTCTTTATCAAGGGGGTGTGGCTCACAGGGTAATAATACAGAGCAGTTTCAAGACACGTCCCCGTGACTCATGTGAGCCACACCCCTTTTAAAGCCAATAAAAATAGAACTAAATCTCATTGCCCATATCTCAGGAACAATATAAAAAAAAACGCACAAACGGGAAAAAAAACACAAAAAAGCCAGAGGATAATCAAGGGGGCAGAGAAAAAAAATACAAGAGGAAACCCGCCACTTTTGAGCTGATTGCACTTTTGGTCCTCTTTAAGGGAACCCATTCTATTACTATCAGGAAATTAGCATATGTAAAGACTTACCCTGAAATGGACTGCTCCTTCAATGCATTTTTTACATACTTTGGGAACATGCTCCCTCCTTTGTAATATTTAATGATGCTTTTTGGAAATGGGAATAAAACGGTTATTCCTGGGGAAAAGGCGTGGTGGGAAATTTGCCAGAAATGACATCAGTTTTAATGTGACTCATCAGTCTCTACAACTTCCATCAGGGATGCAGCAGAGAGAAGATTTATGTGTCCTTCGCACTTTACACACTTTCAGTCTTTGATAGTTGTCCAGGACTAAGACGATGACCCATCCTGAGGATAGTTTCTCAGTAACAGATCAGTAGGAGATCCACACCCGGCACCCCACCGATCAGCGGTTACCAGGTCCTGCGGCCACGGAAGAACAGTGTATGTAGTTGGAACAGCACTGTGTAGTGGCTGGTCTCAGGTACTGCATCTCAGCTCCCAATTAAACTGAACAGTGGCTGAGCTGCCGCATCCAAAAAAGTCCACTACACAATGTACTGAGCTGTGGTGTTTTGTATATTCTTGGTAGCTGAGCGAACAGCTTGTTGGTGGGGATGCCCAGTGTCGGACCACCACTGACCTCTATTACGGACAGATTAGTATGCTAAGGAGAGAGAAGTGCAGTGGATCCCAGGCGCTGCTGCTGATAAAGGACAATCCAGATGGTAAGCATAAGAAACTTCCAATTTATTGAAACACGTTTCAGAGTAGAACCTTTTCCTTCCTTATGCCTGAGGAAGTCGTAGGTTCTACCCCGAAACGCGTTGCAATTGGAAGTTTTTTATACTTACCACCTGGATTGTCCATTGTCAGCGGCAGTGTTCGAGATTCCCTGCACTCCTCTCTCCTGTACTTGTTATGTTCTCTATCTATTTGGTGTGAGTACAGCGGCCACAATTGGATTATACATCACTCTTCACATAGTTGTCAGCGCATAACCTGATCAGGTGAGAGACCAACTCTCCAACTCACCCTCAACAATTTCCAATAGTATTCAAAAAAGACAAAGGCAGCACTCCATAGTCCAATACGTGGTGATTTATTGACCCGTCATGTCAGGGCAATGTTTTGTTCCAAATGTGGAGCTTTTTCAATTTCCAATGGTGTTACACAGGGAGCGCCTCTTGTTTTTTATCCCTCCAGATTATTTTGTTAGTCCCGTATACCCCTTTAAAATTGATATCACTACAAATTGGCTTTTAGTCCCACTTTTAGTTTTACTATTCCTAATATTGCTCAAGTTAAATTATTTAATAACATCATTATGATTTTATTTTCCACTGTTAGGGGATATCTTACAGCAAGCACCTAAACTACTATTGATGTCTATATGAGAGTGCTGTGGGCATGCTCTGTGACGTGTGCAGTAGTCCCTGTGCGGGGAGGGTGGATCTGAGCTGATTTTCATGGATATCTAATGGTGGGACCTGTGTTACTGGCCTCCAGCTCTATAATGGAGGTGTTCTCTTTTATTACGTTTGTGCTCTCTGATGATAATGAGATGGCTTTGCCTCTACACCCAGTCTACACAGTACAGTCTGAAATGTGACAAGAAGTATTAGCCTATTGTGAGGGTATAAGAGATGTCCCCTGCTGTATAACAATAGGAACAGAAGAATGTAGTTTTTTACTGTGGATGGGGCCTGTATGACATAGGAGATATTCTCCAAACTATTTCAAACTGAAATGTTCCTGCTGTATAGTGTTAGGAACGGAACAAAGTATTTTTTTAGTGTGGATGAGGCCTGTATAATATAGGAGATATTCTCCAAACTATTTCAAACTGAGATGTCCCTGCTGTATCACGTTAGGAATCGAGGCCAGCATTTTTTTTACTGTGGATGAGGCCTGTGTAACATAGAATATATGCTCCAAGATTTTTGAAACTCAGTTTAGTTGCCAGTATCACAGCTACAATATTTTAGATTTTTTTTTTTATGGAGACATTAAAATCGAGATCAATAGATGGTACAAAGCCGGTCCCCGGTCCAGCCCACAGGATGGTGCCAATGTGTACAGAACATTACAGATCCCGGCTCCAGAATGGACGTCCTCACCTAACATCCATCAGCACTATTTGTCGGAAGCTGTTTTCATGCTTTAATGCCACTTCCATAAAATATTAGCAAAATCCATAAAAGCTGAAACAATTTCAGGTTAATTTGATGTAAAGGCAGCCGCAGTTTACCTGCTTTTAGCGAGACAGCATTAATTTTATAGAAGGGAGGTGTTCACATACATTAACAATAACGGTTAGGCAAGGAACGACAGGAAATAGGACCGACGGGAAAGCAGATTGGTGGATAATTAAGGCTTCAATCATTAAATGGAAGTATGCATTTTTCGGCTGATACATTAACCTAGAAAGTCACCAAGGGCATTTATGCATGCAGTCAGAAAAGCAGGGAAACTGTGTATGCTCGGCATTGGAGAGTAGAAAAGCACGCAGAGGGCTGAGGCGAGAAACCAACATATTATTCATCAAACCCGATGCAGATGCTTGATGGACCCCCCGCCGGCATCAGCAGTCTGTGCCCTGCACACATATCTTATAATTCAGTTGGATACAATATAATATTTTACTAAGATTTACCATTGACATAAAGCTGTGGGGATCAGAATGAAATTATTCTAAGGCTATAAACTCTGGAATAAAGCTACATAGTCTGTGATGCTTGAAGGGGTTTTCTCATTGAGACTACCTCTTGTTGAAGTCAGTCTGATGATGGGCTGATCACTGTGGGTTCAGAAATCATTGGGCAGCCTAATATTTATCCTATATTGGCCACTGCAGTGGAAATGCAGTGTAAGGGCTCGTGCACATGGCCGTATTTTTGGTCCTCGTGTGATCCGACAAAACATCAGATCGCACTCAGACCAGTGTTATTTTTAGGGGACGTTAACATGTCAGATTACTTCCAAAGTGGTCTGAGGAAAAGATCGCTGTCTGCCCAAGTTGGATCCAGTATTTGGATCACACTCAGCCTTGTCAGTCAATGACTCCATGGAAATTATCGGACCGCACTCGGATGACATCTGAGTGCAGTTTTGTTTCCAAGGAACGACAGAATGGAGAAGATGGAGAAATAGCTTTTTGCCATCTTCTCCTCATCTGAATAGAATCAGATCACACTCTGATCACTTTCTGACCATTTGCATAAACCGTCCTATTCTCTTGCATGAAAGAACACACGGTCGTCCGCATTTGCCTTTGCGACATGCCAGTTCTGACAAAATGAGAATTGCTGTTGTTAGCAGATTTCTTTTTTTGGGCTAATAAAAGCAATGGATCAAAACAGATCTGTCTGAGATGGTTTAGTGAATCCTGCATTGAGCAGGGGGTTGGACACGAGGACCCTGGAGGTCCCTTCCAACGCTAATATTCTATCATTTTATGTTCCCCAATATGATTATCATAACCCCAAAGGGACATGGAAAGTGATTGATGGGATTACACAACCCCTTTTTCACTGTGTCCAATGAGCTTGAATTTCCTTTTCCAGTATTGGCATCAAATGTATTTTCAAATGAACTTCCTCTGAGTAGTGCGTATGCTTACCTAATATATATAGTCCTCTTCTTGCTCCACCTTCATTGATATACAGCTACAGTATAAGAAGCCACTCCATATTAATTATATCAGCTATACTGTCAGTAGGAAGCTTAAAGTAGTCATCTGAAGGTCACCTCCATCCAAAGTACAATATTCACTCAAAGTGTCCTCTTCTTTGTAACAAGTTGTCTCCTGCCTATTGTCAGGTGTAATCCATCTCTAGCAGCACAGATGTCATGACAGATCAGGCACACTGATCAGTTCAGGCACACAATTGGACAATGTCAGGCATAATGAATGCTGGGAATTGAGGGAAAGGCAATTCCAGCACATTTAGTGCTGTCAGAATGCTGTTGAAGAGGTCCCCCCTACTGAAAAGGAGTAGATGAAAAACTACACAACATGAGAACTGGGACATTTCCTGGACATATGACATTGGATTGTGCTATGTAATCTGACAGCAATATCAGGTAGGGGCAGAGACCCTGATTCCAGCAATGTTTCACTTAGTTTACTGGATGCAGCACTTCTGATAGAATCACAGTTTTTTCTGCTGCAGATCTAGCAGAGCTCAGAATGCAGTATATCTCCGCCCACACCACTGTATAACTCTGCCCACACCACTGATTGGCCTCTTTCCGTGCCATTGTATATTGGCATGGAGCTGCTAATCAGTGGTGCGGGTGAGGTTGGACCAGCAGGCACAGCTAGTCCTTTAGTGATCATCTCCTGCTGATAAAACACTGATTTTATTGAAACAGCCCAGTAAATGATACATCACTGGAATCAGTCTCTAGGCCCCTACATCATGCTGCTCTCAGATCATATATCAAAAACCTGCTGACAGATTGTCATTAATCACCCATATGTGTACAAGTACAACTAAGTCAAAAATACCCTTTTGTAAAAAAAAAATAAATAAATAAATAGTGCTATCTCTGCATTCATTGTAGAGGGCAACAGGAATCAGCCAAAGGCAGAAAATACAGATTCCATCTTGGCACCGATTCACTGTTCCTTCTTCCATTCATCATCCTTAAAATGTAGAATGCCAGCTCAATCTCTTCTTCTGCTTAGTTTCTGGACCTCTCCGCAAATAGATGGTTCTAACATAATATTTTTGGCAAATGGATGCATTTGTAAGTAGCAATCTGTAGTTGAACCAAAAGACCCCTTTGTGCGGTACATTCGCTCATCTTAAATCACCACATTGAAAGTCCAGGATGAGGAAGAACAAGAATTAATGTGTAACTTGCTGTGCAATCTTGTGAAACCTCTGGCACTCAAAATGTATAATCAGCAACCCGGCATCTCATTACTTGTACATTAACAGGTATTCCATTTTCTTAGAAAGGGCAGATCAAAATGTCAGCCTGGTCTGAAAATACGGTTCATCAATAATGAACGAAACCTATGATAGATTTCCTCCATGGGTGATGCTTAAAGGGAACATTATTCCACATGTAAACAAGCAGCCGTCCCCTCCTATATATTTATATAGCATTACTGCTTGTACGGCATGGGCAGCATGGCGGCTCCGTGGTGCCAACGTACACCACAGCCATGGAGCGTTCTTGCCCTGAGATCAAACCTTCCAGCAGGCGACATTTGCATTGAGCTTGTATGATTTCCCTGTGTACGTGTGGCTTTCTGTTTGGCTACTTTCCCATGATGAGTTTTTGGTGAGTTTTTGATGTTGCACCTATTAGGTAAATTTGGTTGCTTGCGTTTTTTTTTCCCATGCGTTTTTATCACGTTTTTGATGCTTCTGATTTTTGTCCCTTTTTGTCATCTTTTAAAATAAACTGCTTTATTTTTTATAATTCCTGGAATTTGGATTGGACTATATTTTATTGATATAGTCACGTGTGTATTACTGCATCGTTATTTCTGCCGCAGAAACACACTAAAACTGCATATGTGTTTTTTACCAGCAGCATTTCCCCGTCTAAAGCCACATTCATATTTTGAGTATTTGGTCAGTATTTTAACAATCAGAGGAAAAGTATAATAGAAACACGTCACCACTTCTGTATTTATCACCCACTTCTGATTTTGGCTTACAAATACTGATGTAAAATACTGACCAAATACTGAACGTGTGAACGCGGCCTTAGGTTACTTTCCTACGATGGGCTTTTGTTGTTGCAGATTTTCTGCACCTTTTCTGCATCAGTTGTGTAAATTAGGTTACTTGTGTTTTTCCATTGCCTTTTTCAGTGCGTTCTTTTACATGAGTTTTTATCGCATTTTTTATGCTGCATTTTTGTCTCTTGTTGCTATGTCATGTTTTAAATAAAACTGCTATATTTTTGATACTTCCTGGTGCTTGGCTTTGACAAAACTTATCAATGAATTCATGTGCGGATTACATGCATTTTTGATGCGTTTCTGCATTTGTCTATTTTTACCTGTGGATTTTCTGCATCTAATACAAGTCTATGGGGAAAATTCATACATAAAACTCAGCGTAGTGTATCGACAAGAGAAATTGACGTGTTGCGGATTTGAAACCCGCACCGCAGGTCAGTTTACACTGCATAAGAAAGAGCACAGTAGGCATGAGATCTCTATAAATCCCATCCACTTTGCTGGTCATCTAAGATGCTGCGTTTTTGAAACAGAAAAAAATACGCAGCGTTCAAAAACTTACCAAAAACTCATTGTGGGAACAAAGTATTTTGCATCAGTATTTGTAAGCCACAATCAGGAGATGAACAATCAGAGGAAAAGTATAATAGAAACAAGTCACTTCTGCATTTATCACCCACACCTGGTTTTGGCTTACAAATACTGATGTAAAATACTGACCAAATACTGAACGTGTGAATGTGGACTTAAGGGGAAAATCTGAACGTAAAGTTCAGAATACTCGCAAGAGAAATTGCCATGTTGTGGATTTGAATCACGCACCGCAGGTCAATTTACACTCTGTAAAAAAAAAAAGTGAAAAAGTGGGCATGACCTTTCTGTAAATCTCATCCACTTTGCCGGAACTGTAAGGCTATGTCCACACGTTGAGTATTTGGTTGCAGAAATCTCTGCAAGATCTCTGCATCTCTTGGCTGCAAAAATGCTTCGGAAAAAACATGCGTTTTTGGTGCGTTTTTTGATGTGTTTTTGTACAGCAATGAATGTTTTTTTGAGCTAAATAAAGATATTTGAAAAAAGAAATGTGGGACATCACTTAAACCCTTGGATTACTATCGGACCTGGGGTGAGTATATTGGTTAATTTAAATGATTAAATAATGTGTCTGTTTTATTTCAAATAAAGTGTTTTATTCTGTGTGTGTATGTTTATTTAACTCTTTACTTACAGGTTTAGTGATGAGGGTGTCTGGCTTATACCTCTTCATCACTAAACCTAGGGCTTGGTTTTAGCGACACCTAATCCCATTAACCCTAATCCCATTCAAATATAAAGTGCCATTTCTGAGGCAGCTGAGGGCTGCTATTTTTAGCCAAAGAAGGGGCCATTAGTCCAACATGTTCCCTGGCTATTAATAGCAGCTCACAGCTGTTTGGTTAGATATGCCCCCATGATCAGGAACCAGCAGCGCTTTGAATGCATCGTATTTTCGCTGCATCAAAAACACTGCGTTCTAATGCCACACATGTTTTGTCAGTACATGTGGATCCACCGCATGTAAGGACATTTCAATCAGTCAAAATCTGCAGCAGAGACTTGCATCTCCGCTACAGAAATTGACATTCTGCGGGTGAGTTGACGCAGTGTCAAAAACAAGCACAATGGGCATGGGATTTCTTATAAATGACATAAAATGAAGAATTAAATTAAAAAAAGGGAATGGGCTTCCATGTCATTTTCATAACCAGCAGGGGGAAAGCTGACCGCTGGGGGCTGATATTGCGACCCAGGGAAGGGACCATTAACCAAAAATGTTCCCTGGCTATTGATAACAGCCCACAGCTATTTGTTTAGCATTTACTGGCTAGATTACAGGGGGACCACAGAAAAAAATTGACATAGGGTCCCCCTATAAGATCTAACCAGCAAAGGCTAAACAGATGGCTGCAAGCTGATATTAATAGCCAGGGAAGGGACCATGGATCCTGGCCCCTTCCGAGGCTAATAATATCAGACCTCAGCGGCCCCAGAAATGGTGCTTCCATTAGATGCACCAAATCTGACGCTTAGCCTCACTCTTTCCACTTGCCCTGTGGCAGTGGCAAATGTGGTAATAGGGTTGGGGTTCATGTCAGCCTTGTATTGGCAGTTGACATGAACTCCAGTTTAGTAATGGAGAGCGTCTATAAGATGCCCCTATTACTAACCCCATAGGTAATGTTTTGAAATAAACACACAGCCTGCAAAAAAATCCTTTATTTGAAATAAAAGTCCACATGGTTTTAATAATTTATTTAAAGATAAAAAACACAGGAAACTCTCCAAAAACTTATTGAAAATATGGAAATCATTTAGAAATCAACACCAAATGTGTGGCTGAATGAGAGGGCATATATGCCCAGGATGTTAGGTGTCAGGGAGTGCCAACAAGCCATCTAAAATGTCTTGCCTGCTTTACAAACAGTCAGATAGCACTTACTAATCCAGACATGTGTCCACTTCTCCCTTATCTTGAATTGGTTAAAGAGAACTTCAATATCTCTCAAAGCAAGATTAATACAATTCAACATGCTAGTAAAAGCCTAGCCAGCCTGCAATCTGCATCAAAACCACTGCGTGGACAACATATATAAATATAGCATAAACATCTCTCAACAGAGTATCATGAAATCATATACCGTATTTTTTGGACTATAAGACGCACTTTTTTCCTCCAAAATTTTGGAGGAAAGTGGGGGGTGCGTCTTATAGTTCGAATGTATATATACATGGCTGTGGCTGTGGGTGGTGGGGGAGCGGCAGTGGCGGAGGAGTGGGGCACAGGAGGCAGGAGCCGCCTGCTGTAGCCTACACTGTGCCCTCTACTAAAGAAAATGAATATTCATTTTCCCTAATAGCACACTGTACCTGCAGCGCCACCAGTTGCAAAAAGCATAAAAAGTACCAATACCTCTGCTCCGTGTATAGTCAATGCGTACCAGTCCTTTCAGAGTGCCACATGCTCCCCGGCCTTGACGTTTTTACAAGGACTTTACCAGCAGTGCGGCTCCTGCGGTGGCCGGCGCTCACCTGTGCCCACTATTAAAGTCCATGAATATTCACTACGCCCATGGAGTGGGCATAGTGAATATTCATGGACTTTAATAGCGCACACACATGACCACCGAGCGGCAGCAGGAGCCGCGCTGCGAGTACACTGTGCGCGCTATTAAGGTGAGTGAATGATCACTGCTCCCCACGCACAAAGTTCCGGTGTCGGGAGCAGTGACTATTCCAGCATAGCATCTCACAGTGTGTGGACACATGGCAGTGACACCATGCGCGGCTCACACTGAGATCACTGCTGGCAGCAGAGCAGGATGCAGCGGTGGAACACAGGGAAGGAAGGTGAGTATAATTATTTATTTTTTTGTGTGCAGCAAGGGATGGAGGTGCCATGCATACCAGGATAAGGGGTGCCATGCATACCAGGATGAGGGATGAGGGGGGCCATGCATACCAGGAGGAGGAGTGCCAAGCATACCAGGAAGAGGGATGAGGGGTGCCATACATACCAGGATGAAGGAGGCCATACATACCAGGATTGGGGATGAGGGGGCCATGCATACCAGGATGAGGGATGCCATGCATACTTGAATGAGGGATGCCATGCATACCAGGATAAGGGGTGCTTTGCATACCAGGATGAGGGGACCATGTATACTTGGATGAGGGGTGCCATGTAAACCCGGATGAGGGGACCATGTATACTTGGATGAGGGGTGCCATGCATACCAGGATGAGGGGACCATGCATACTTGGATGAGGGGTGCCATGTATACCAGGATGAGGGGACCATGCATACTTGGATGAGGGGTGCCATGCATACCAAGATGAGAAATGACGGGTGCCCTGTATATCAGGATGAGGGGTGCCTTGCATACCAGGATGAGGGGTGCCTTGCATAAGAGGATGGGGATCAGGGATGCCATGCATACTAGGATGGGGATCAGGGATTCCATGCATACCAGGATGGGGAATTGGGGTGCCATGCATACCAGGATGGGGGATTGGGGTGCCATGCATACCAGGATGGGGGATTGGGGTGCCATGCATACCAGGATGGGGATGAGGTGTGCCATGCATATCAGGATGGGGATGAGGGGTGCAATGAATATCAGGATGGGGATCAGGGATGCAATGCATACCAGGATGGGGATCAGGGATTCCATGCATACCAGGATGGGGGATGAGGGGTACCATGCATACCAGGATTGGGGATGAGGGGTGCCATGCATACCAGGATGGGGGATTGGGGTGCCATGCATACCAGGATGGGTGATTGGGATGCCATGCATATCAGGATGGGGATCAGGGATGCCATGCATACCAGGATGGGGATGGGGGCCATGTATAACAGGAAGGAGGGGCCATATATACCAGGATGGGGGATATTAACAGAATTGGGGGATATTACCCCAATACCAGTGTCAGCAGCAGACCCCTCCCCCATAACAGTGCATCATGACCACATTTTTTGCTTAAATTTTTTTTCTGTTTTCCTCCTCTAAAACCTTGGTGCGTCTTATGGTCTGGTGCGTCTTATGGTCTGAAAAATAAGATATATTTCTTAAAGCTGACAATCTCACACCTTATATCTCGGGATATGTAGAGGCAAGAGAAGGTAAAGGTATCTTAAACGTGCTTTGGTGCGAGTCCAAAAAACATGTTTAACTCAATTGTTGCCGAACATACCCCTGCTGACATTGTGAATCCCGCGTAATCGCTAGAAGGAATCACCATTACAGATTTATAAAATGTTACATAGTAGAAAAAAAGGCTTAGACATAAGAAGTTGAAGAGGAGTACAAGCAAATAGCATGAAAATGCCTTCCTTTCCGAGCTACTGTGAACTGAGATACAGAGAGGCTGACGGTGTGTGCAGAATATTTTATGAATATCCCACAGTGCACCCTCTTGTAGAGGAGCCATACATTAATTAGAGCATTCGGCAGACACTGCAATGTGTTGCACGCATCCAAGTGAATCTTCATTTTTCACATGCAGTGCCACACTAATTAAAATCAGCTTTGCAATTAAATGTGGAAAATTGTGTTCTATTTCCAAGCATGGACCAAGAAGAGAATGCATTTATTTTTAGAATATTTTATTTTGATGCAAATGACTATCCCATCACGGTGAGACCTGCGGAAGGGAAATAGAAGGATTTCTCACTCTATATTTTTTGTATAATACCCAGTCTTCTCGATTGCAAGTTGCAATGCTTTACTATCTCTCTGCCAGTACCTGGCCTTGTTCCAATGCTTTTAGTGAGTGCTATCTGTCAAGGCATGAATAATACAGCCCCAAGGCTGTCGGCTGAATCCAAATGAGGCATACATCAGGAAGAAAGCACTCGACTTTAGCTCCAGAACATGCTCCTGTGAAGACAGGCAATTATTCACCCACGGCTGCAGCCATGGCAATCAAACTGGTGGGTGAAAAGGTATATGAAATGAAGAAAAAAAAAAGAGAGAGAGACAGAGAGCGGGAGCAGTGCGGCACAACAAGCAGATAAAATTCAATAATTTTCTAATGAAGGATGTGAAATCCCTTATTTGCATATTTCTTACATATTTGCGATTTTAACGCTTTCGCTGCTGCCACTAGACTACAATTCTATATAAGGGACTAATAAGTGACATTTCACATGACTGCCTTGTCTACCTGCATTTACTGGGCAGTGAAGACTATTCCGCAGAGCGAAGGAATATCCCGGCATTATTGGACTCTTATGACTTTGTATGCTTTGCTGACCTCAGAAGTGACGTGAAGCCTGCACAGTAGACTCCGCTGACACCTCTCAGAAATGAAAAACCCAAGTAGCGTACCTTGATGCAATTTTGTCACTTCCTAACTAAGATGTAACTATAAAAGCATGTACGGTAAGAAGGTATGAAAATAGGTCAACTTTGGATGAGGGTTGCCGCAGCATAGGAACAACCCTAGAAAAAACATCATCGGGCTAGATACTGTTGATGGATCGTAATATACTGTTGCTTAATTTGTATTCTGAATGTGATTTGTCTGAATGCCAAGGGAAAACTCAACTAGCACTTACAAGAGCATCCACAGATACTTATTAACAAAAATATGTATTTTTTACAGATCCATCAACAGTCACTTATTGATAGTTGTGCATTGAAAAGGCAACGATAAAGAGATAATTGACAAGAGGAATAACACTTATAGCTTGCATTTTCACCAGTTTTTCCCCTCTGCAGGCTCTATCTCTCATTTTCCATGGTCTCTAAACTAGAGGGTGGAGACTATCTCCTAGGGCGTCTTACATACTTATCAGGGCTGTGGAGTCGGTAAGCCAAACCCCCGACTCCGACTCCTCAATTTCCATGACACCGACTCCATGACTCTGACTCCCTCATACATGGCTCATGTTTAAGTGATAAATTTACCGTAGCACAGATTAATGTCAACTAAAAGTCTAGACCCTTAGATCAGGAATAGGACAGACATTTATAGGACATTTCATAACTTTCCCAAATTCTTATGCAAAAATATTCCCCACAAACTGCATTGAACTACTGTACCCAATTTATTATATATTTTAGGAGTCGGTACATTTCATACCGACTCCGACTCCACCAAATTAGGCTCCAACTCCGACTCCACAGTCTTGATACACATCACACAAATAGACATGGATCCCTGCTTTTCTTACTCTATAAAACACACTGATGCAGAAGCAGCATGGAGGACATTATACAACAGTACTGAGCAGTGTGGCTATGAATCCAGCACTGAAGTGAAATACTTTTGCTGAAAGCTGCAGCACGATCTTTCTATGTCTGCTTCCTGTGCTGAGTTCTCTTCACACCTCCTTTCATTTTATATAGACTTCAATATGCTCTATAACCTGACACCTCACTGTGCTGGTAGTCCGCCTTGCTTTGAGAAAGGCATAATTAACATGTTTTCATTAGAATGGATGAGTTCAAGAAGTGGGGAGAGGGAAGAAATTGCTAAAAAGTGGAAATTGAGCTATGTTTCTCTGATAAGATATATAACAAAGTTTCCTATATTAATTTGCTCGATTGATTTAGAAAACGTTTTCTGAAACAATAGTGAACATTAAGAAAAAACTGCCATTTTTTTGCCATGCATGAGTTTGGACCACCATCCACAAAGTAGATAATGCATTTATGATCCCTGGGAATGGGGTTGATGGCCACTGCTGGGATATTCAGAGATAGCTGAGTTCTGACTGTCATAACATAAACCTTGGAAATCACTGATTAGATAAGATTTTGTTAATGAAACTAACTTTGGCAACTTTCTATCATTTATTTAATTCCTTTAATTTAATTTCTTTCATTTAATTTACTTACTATATTAAAGAAATTTATAATTTTAAAGTCATTTAGGGATAAAACTGACGGATATTTTATCATTAAGTTCTTGTTAAAGAAAGCTCATACTTAAATACCAAATTAGGAAAAGGGAAGTTAAAGGAAGCATGTCAATCATTTGGTATTTCCATTAATAAGCCTGAGAAGAAAGCAGGTAAAATTAGGCTAATTTATCATTGAATTTTCACCTTTATTTAAAATAATTTTCTCATGTTTTCATGTTTTCAGCTATTTTTGTGCCTTTTTAAACTGTTTGCCACGTTTTTTTTTTTTTCTTCAATATGGATGAGTTCAGCCAGTTCCAGGTATTTTTCCTAATTTTTAATTTGCAAGTTTATAAAAAATTTCAATTTTTTTTGGCCAAATGTACTCCAGTACAGGATTGCGTGACTTTTATCTTTAAAAATGAACTAATAAGGTGAAAGAACAAAAAAAGTATCTTTGCATCTACAGATCAGATATTAAGCACTATTTCTATAGTTTTTAGGTTGAAAGTAAAAACAAGTCCATTGAGTTCAACCTACAACTTAACATGTTGATCCAGAGGAAGTCAAAAATCCCATTAAGCAAATATTTGGGGAAAAATTACTTCACCACTCCACATACGGCAATCAGACTAGTTCCATGGATCAACATCCCACCACAGAATCTAGTACCCAATAACCTCTAATATTATTTTTTAAGACCTTTGAACCTTTTTAGTGAATCAACCATTACGACATCATGTGGCAGAGAGTTCCATAATCTCACAGTTCTTACAGAAAAGGAATCACCGTCTAGTATTATGATTAAACCTTCTTTCCTCTAGAAGTTGAGGATGCCCCTTGTCACTGTTGCAGGTCAAGGAGTAAAAAGATTATTAGAAAGATCTCTGTACTGTCCCTTCATATATTTTTACATTGTAATAAGATCGTCTCTAAGCCTTTGTTTTTCCAAACTGAATACTCCCAAGTTTGATAACCTGTCTTGATATTGCAGTTCATCCATTATCTTAATAACCTTGGTTGGTCTTCTTTACACTCACTCAAGTTCAGCTATGACCTTGTTATACACTGGAGACCAAAATTGTGCAAACTATTCTAAGTGTGGCCACTTTAGTGACTTGTATAGAGGCAAAACTATGTTCTATGAGCATCTATGTCTCTTTTAATGCATCCCATGATTTCATTTTCCTTGGCAGCAGCTACCTGTCACCGGTCACTAAACTTGAGTTTGCTGTCCACCCATATACCCAGGTCTTATTCTGTGATAGTTTTACCCAATGTTTTACCATTTAGCGCAGAATGGTACATTTTATATCCTCTGTCCAAGTGCATGACCTTACATTTATCTACATTAAACTTCAATTGCCATTTCTCAGTCCAAGCCTCTAGGTTATATAAATCCCTCCTTAATATTAAATTATTCTCCTATGTGTTGATTGCTTTTCAGAGTTTAGTATCATCTGAAAATAATGAAATTTTACTTTGTTCACTCTGAAAAAGGTCACTAAAAAGATGTTAAAAAGAAGAGGGCCCAATACTGACCCATTTAGTATTCCACTGTTAACTGTGACCCTCTGTTTTCTATCACTGGGCCAGATATTAACCCAATTATATATATTTCCCCTTAGTCCCATTGCTTTAATTTTATATATCAACCTTTTATGTACATTTGTATTAGACACCATTAAAAAGTTCAGATAGAGGACATCCATGGCTTTACCCTGGTCCAGTCTGGAACTTACCTCCTCATAAAAACTGATCAGATTAATTTGATAGGACTGACCCCTCATAAACGCTAGTTGATGTTGGTTCTTGTGGTTATTCTTATTGAGATTTTCCATGATAGCATCTCTTTGAAAATCGTCAATGATTTTGCCTACAGTACAGTTTAATTTACGAGCCTATAACTTCCATGCTCAGATTTTGTCCCCTTTTTGAATATTGGCACCACATTTGCTATGCGCCCATCCTGTAATACAAACCCTGCTCTTGTTTAATCCTTGGATATTAGAAATAATGGTCTGTCTATCATGGTACTTAATTTTTGCAATATGCAGGGTGTATGCCATCCAGGCCTGGGCTTTGTCTACTTTAGTGTTTTTGAGGTGATGCTCTTCTACTGTAGATTTATGCTATCCCAGATCATGTCACCTGTCTTTTGATTTTCTTGTGTAAATAATGTAGAGAAGAAGGTGTTTAGTTGATTGACCTTTCCTTTATCCTCTTACACCATTTCTCTCAGATTATTTTGTCATATTTTCTATATAAGTCATCCCGTCCCCCTTGCTTATTTGTATGGTCATTCATGAATAGACTATAGCCCCGTAAATTGTCAGCCCAGTCATAGCTCTCGTTCAGCCATGTCTCCAATATTCCCACCATATCATAATTTTTTGCAAACATTACTAATTCCAATACCTCCATCTTGTTGGTGAAGCTTCTGGCATTAGCATACATACACTTCATGTATTATTATGAACTTGTGCTTTTTTGATGATTTATTTTTGTATTGTCAAGTTACATCCAAAAATGGATTTTATTTTTTTTTCACGATTTTTTCTAGGAACTGGCGTTGAGCAAATTTGTTTGGCATTTCAAATTCGAGTTCATGTTCGGGGTTCTGACTTGTTCGCGCCAAAAAATCGGCTCCACCCATGAACATCCCTGATTTGCCACGCTGTCACGCAGATGACATCTGTGTGACAGCGTGGCAAATCAGGGATGTTCATGGGCGGAGCTGATTTTTTGGCGCGAACAACTCGGAACCCCGAACACGAACCCGAATTTGAAATGCCAAGCAAATTCGCTCAACACTACTGGGAACTAAAGATCTCCTGTAGAAGTCCACTGCAGTATTATATTATACATTTCTATAACAATAAAATTTTAATTTCAAAGGAAGTTCTAGCATTATCCAAATTTAGTGATATTCCCTGACTTAAGAAATGGACAATCTTGGGCTTCCAAATAAGACGTTGGTTTATAACGTAATCTTCTCAACTTTTCTAAAGCATGTGCATGTAGAGGAAGAACTGAGGTGATATAATTGACAATCCCTTTTTCCATAAAGACAACATCTTACTTTTTTTTGCATATATGTGTTTATTATTTTTAGCAAATGAAAAGTAATATACAAATGCATAACTGGCAGTGATAGGGCCAAAGGCAAAATCTGCAACAAAGACACCAACCTATCAACCCCTTCTTGACATATGACGTACATTTACGTCATATGTCAAGTCCCTGTCTTTGATGCAGAGTCGCATGCCGAGCCCGGCTGATGATGGCGGAGTGGAGCGGAGTTTCTCCTGTGGCTGTTAACCTGTTAAATGCACTGTCAATCTCTGACAATGACATTTAACATGTCCAGCGGGGGGGGGGGCCTTCATTCCAATTGCGCATCGGCACACACGTTACTTAATCACAGGGCGCTGATGGGTTTTTCTGACAGCTGGGAGTCTGCTGAAGACCTCCGTTCTTGTCATGACGATACTCCTGAGAAAGCCACCGATTAGGTGGCACTCATAGGATATCGTGATTTTCTCTACACATAGCAGTGCTGGTGCATTACTATGTATAGCACAAGCAATCAAATGATCGCAGCTTAAAGTCTCCTAAGTGGACTAACAAATGCAGTATACAGTAAAAAAAATGTTTTAAAAAATATGAAAAAATAAATAAATAAATACAAAAGTGACCCTCCTGTTGTCTCATTAAAAATACATATATTTGGTATTGCTGTGTTTCTAAAAGTCCAATCTATCAAAATATAAAAATAAACTAATCTGATCAGTAAACAGCGTAACGAGAAAAAAAATTGAAACTCCAGAATTATGGTTTTTGACTGCCGCAACACAGCAACAGAATGCAATAAGAGGTGATCATAACATTGTATCTACCCCTAAAGTGCACAAAAAATAAGCCATCACACAGCCCCATATCTTAAAAATTGAAAACGTTATGGGTCTCAGATAATGGTGACAAGAGCAAAGACATTTTCCAATTTTTTTCACAACTTAAAAAAACGAACGATATATGTTTGGTATCTACCTACTCGTACTGACCTGGAGATTCATATTGTCAGGTCAATTTTACCATATAGTGAACATGGTGAATATAACATAGTTGTGGAATTGCACTTTTTTTGCAATTTCAACTCACTTAGAATTTTTTTCCCGCTTTCTAATACATCACATGATAAAGTGAATAGTGTAATTCAAAAGTACAATTCGTCCTGTGATAAAATAAGCCCTTATACAGTTATTCTGGATGGAAAAGTAAAAAATTATGGTTCTTGGAAGAAGGGGAGGAAAAAACAAAAAAAAGGAAATTGACCGATGCATCAAGAAGTTAACAGTCCTGGTATCATACAGCGGGCAGGAACTTTTTAGGCTCTTTCAGGTACCAGGCACTGGATGGGACTACAACCCTCTATAGTTGCACTTTAGTAATATTAATATTTAGGTGAACCAGAAACTTTGCATCATATGTATCTACATAATCAATCAATATATTACCAAAATAGCCATACATATACCATACATACACCAGCCATCACATTAAAACCAATAGCATTGATTATCTGATTACAATTACACTTTTGATTAGGTGAGATATCTTAGGCTGTACGTGACCAGTCGGTTTTTCAAGTTGAAGTGTTGATAGCAGAAAAATGAGAAGGTGTAAGGATCTAAGCTACTTTGATAGCTAGATGACTAGGTCAGAACATCATTAAAATGACAGGTCTCGTGAAGTGTTCCTGGTATACCATAGATAGTACTTACCAAGAGAGATCCAAGTTAGGACAACCAATGAATCGACTAGAGGGTGTGTACCCAAGACTCATCGATACATGTGGAGAGTAAAGGCTAGTCCTTATAGTCCTTTCTTACAGAAAAGCTACTGTAGCACAAATTGCTGACAAAATAATCCTGACTATGATAGAAGGGTGTCAGAACCCACAGTGGATCAATGCATGAGCATCAGAACTGGATCATTGGGCCATAGAAGAACAAGGTCTGGGCAATGGTCAGCTAGAAATCCGTGGGTCCTAGTATTCAGGTGGATGCTACATTTACACATCAGGAACATTGTTTAGATGTTCCTGACTTACTTAAATGTTGTTCCAGTAAACTACTTTATGGCAACCCTTTCAGCAGAATTATGCGCCCTGCAACACTGCAAAAAATGTTATGGAATGGATTGAGGAACATGACAAAGAGTTATTAAGATTTGTACTTTGTCTACAAGTTCCCCGGCTCTCAATTCTTGGTGCCAGATACCACAGGACTTATTCAGAGGTTTTGTGGAGTCCAAGCACAACAGAGACATACACAATATTATGCAGGTGGTTATACTGTTATTGCTCAGTGGCATATACTATAATTGCCATAAGTGCTCGCTCACACGAGTGAGAATCAAATCGATTATGCTAATTCTCACAGATGTGGAGCATAACTTAATTTCTCCATTGTCAGTGTCCACGGAAAAATGACTGCACAAGGATGACATCTGAATTCACTCCAATGATTTTCACAACCTATAGACTTGAAAGGGATTTGCGCCGCCGAATCGGATCATTGTGGTTTGTCCTGATGAAGAAGTGTGGTCACCTCAAAACGCGTTGACAAATAAAACCGCATACATACTGCATCTGGTGGTATCGTATATCCTCGGGTTTACATCCACTTTTACCTCCAAGTTTGTACCCTATCTGCAGCAGCCATTTTTATACAAGTCAACAAAGGGGTTGTGACTGTCGCAACTCCTCCAGGTGAGCAAGTCCCGTTTTACTTTTTCCCTTGTAAACCTATTGCGCTTATTCTCATTCCAGTTTTTATTTGTCCTAAGGGGTAACCTCAGCACAGAAAAATATTAAGGACTTATGTTTTTGCAAAGGTGAATATATTTATGAAGACCCGGCTCGTTCCTTATACAGATGTCTTTGAAAAAAACCATTGCACTGGAGGAAACGTTAGAATTCATCTGTTTTCGCTAATTCCGGATCCGAATAAATATACCGTATATTCCGGCGTATAAGACGACCTGGTGTATAAGACGACCCCCCTACTTTCCTGTTAAAATATAGAGTTTAGGATATATTCACCGTATAAGACTACCCCTTTTCCAACGCATACCAAACACCGGTAAAAATTAAAAAAAAACAGATTTGAATTTAACATGGTCCTTTTTTAATTTAAATTCTTATGACATGCAGGTATATAGCAGGAAAACTGTCACTCATAAACATATTAAAATAGGGGGGACCCCACGTCATTTTTTGGGGGGGTCCCCCATTCTAATAGCTAGTAAAGGCTAGGTATTCAGCTGGGGGCTGATATTAGTAGCCTGGGAAGCTCCGTGGGTATTACCCCCTTCCCAGACTTCAAACATCTGCCCCAGCCGTCTGCTTAACCTCCGCTAGAGACTATAATGATGGTGGATCCCACGCCAATTTTCTTTTTAAAAAATCCTTTATTTTAACACTAAATGACAATTGAGGGGTTAATAAAGATGCAGTCCCTAAATTATTAATTTTGTAATTAATTTTTTCCAAAAATGTTGACGTGGGCTTCGCCATATTTTTGTGTCCAGCCAGGTACAGCAGGCAGGAACGGGCTGCCCCCAACCACCAGCTGCCTATTTGTACCTGGCCGGACACAACAATATAGGGAAGCCCTTTTTTTTTAATTATTTCATGAAATAATTAAAAAAAAAAAGACGTGGGGCTTCGCCCTATTTTTGTGTCCAGCCAGGTACAACTAGGCAGCTGGGGGCTGGAATCCGCAGCGCAGGGAGGCCCAAGCTTTCTGGCCCCCCCCGCTGCAAATTGCAGTCCGCAGCCGCCCCGGAAAATGGCTCGTTCATAGAAGCGCCATCTTCTGGCGCTGTACCCAACTCATCCAGGGCCCTGGTGCGGTGGCTCACTGGGTAATAAAGGGGTTAGGGCCAGCTTGGCATTATCAGCTGGCCCTAAGCCCGAAATTCATGGGGTCACGCCAATATTAGACATGACCGCCATGAATTTCTAGTAAAGTAATTAAAAAAAACACAACACCCAAAATAAAGTCCTTTAATCGAAATAAAGACACAATTTTTTAATGTTCTAAATTAAACCATACTTACCATCACGCCCATTCCAGCTGAAGCCAACGATCTCCTGCAATAAAAGTAAAATAATAAAGCAACCTCATCCTTACCTCTCCATGGTTCCCAGGACCGGTCCAGCTCTGCTACATTCACATGACAGGCTGCACCGCAGCAGAACGCTGCCGTTCAGCTTGCCATGCGGCAGACACTGAGAAGCGCAGGCATGCTTGTGCTCCTCAGTGTCTGACTGTGACGGCATCCAGATGAGCCGAGATCATGTCCAATGAACTCGGCTCACCTCATGCACGTCACTGACAGCGTGGGAAAATTCTCCTGCTCCCCGCATGCGCAGTAGAAGTTTCCCACGCTGTCAGTGACGGACGTCCAGGAGGTGAGCTGAGTTCATTGTCGGCTCATCTGGATGCCGTCACAGCGAGACACTGAGGAGCGCAAGCATGCCTGCGCTTCTCAGTGTCTGCGGGATGACAGGCTGGATGGCAGCGTTCTGCTGCGGTCCAGCCTGTCATCTCGATGTAGCAGAGCTGGAGCTGTCCTGGGAACCATGGAGAGGTAAGGATGAGGTTGCTTTATTATTTTACTTTTATTGCAGGAGATCGTTGGCTTCAGCTGGAATGGGCGTGACGGTAAGTATGGTTTAATTTAGAACAATAAAGAATTGTGTGTTTATTTCAATTAAAGGACTTTATTCTGGGTGTTTGTGTTTTTTTTAACTTTTACTATGGGGTTAGTAATGGGGGTGTCTTATAGACGCCTCTCCATTACTAACCTGGGCTTGATGTCAGCTGGCATTATAAGCTGACATCAACCCCAACCCTATTACCCCACTGCCACCGCTACAGGGCAGTGGGAAGAGCGAGGCTAAGTGCCAGAATTGGCACATTCTATGGATGCGCCATTTCTGGGGTGGCTGACGGCTGGTGTTTCTAGCCTGGGAGGGGGCCAATATTCATGGCACCCTTCCTGGGTTATTAATATCAGCCTCCAGCTGTCTGCCTAGCCTTTGCTAGCTATTAAAATAGGGGGGACCCCACGTCATTTTTTTGGGATCCCCCATTTTAATAGCTAGTAAAGGCTAGGTATTCAGCTGGGGGCTGATATTAGTAGCCTGGGAAGCTCCGTGGGTATTACCCCCTTCCCAGGCTTCAAACATCTGCCCCAGCCGTCTGCTTAACCTCCACTAGAGACTAAAATTACGGGGAACCCCACGCCAATTTTTTTTTAAATAAATCCGTTATTTTAACACTAGATGACAAGTACAGTAACCAACACTATCACTGTACTTCTCATATATGTGACTGACATGTTTCTATCTATCTAATCTATGTGTGATGCTCTATCTTTCTGTTATAAATTGTCGGGTACAGATGCTGAATTGCCGGCCGGCTTTTTTAAAGAGACGGTGCATGAAAACACTAATATTTGTTTTAATAAATCCTTTACACTAAATGACAAGTACAGTAAGCAATACTGTCACTGTACTTCATATATATGTGACTGACATGTTTCTATCTATCTAATCTATGTGTGATGCTCTATTCTTTCTATTCTAAATTGTTGGGTGCCGGCTTATGCCGCTGCTGAATTGCCGGCTTTTCATATATTGTCACAGAAGCGATGCGAACTTCCCTGCTCCGGACACAGCGCAGCGCTTCTGTGACAAGTGAAAGCTGTCGGCACAGAAGCCCTGCGCTGTGTCCGGAGCTGGGAATACGCAGCGATGTGTCAGTTTCAGCACAGAAGCGCTGACTGTCTGGACCTACCGCCGCCGTATTTTAACTCCCTCCACCTTATATTAACTCCGACATGGCAGGGATACGGCCACGGCAGCTTATTAACACCCCCAGAGTATCCCCGCATGTCAATTTCTGAAAGTTCAAAAGCATTACCGGCGTATAAGACGACCCCAGACTAGACAGAAGATTTTTCAGTCTTCAAAAGTCGTCTTATACGCCGGAATATACGGTATTCACCTTTGCAAAAGCATCAAGCCTTCATCTTTTTCTATGCTGAGGTTACCCCTTATGATATGATTGGACCATCATCCTTTCCTACTAAGACACAAAACCTTTACTGCAACGTTACCAATCCTTTACCATTTGCACTATAATTGCCGTACAGCAAACACACATGGTGCAACTATTTACTGTAGGAAAATGCTTACAGTTGGTTAAAAAAAAAAATCACTATCGATATTCAAAAATGCAAATTCTGCGAAATGTTATAAACGGAAAAAAAAAATCTACAATATTATAAGTTCACCAGAAAATGGCAGTTTCTATATTATATAGTCAATAAATGTTCTTTTGAAACATGATACGACTAAATCCACAATGTGTTGACGGGTAATACATGATTCAAGTTTGTAAATGATGGATACTTATTTTTAGAATTATTGGGGATTTATGTCACATGTAGAAAGGATAAGCATTTATTCACATACCAATCCTTTCTGATTCATCATCAGGAGCATTACATTTTCCATTCTATGGCATTGGGCATGTACATGAATCCATTCCATTCTCTAGTTAGCTCATGCCGGTGTGCATGCTTGTGCCTCGCCAACAGAGACTGTGCCCTAAGTATATGGAAAACAATAGCAAAACAACATAAAAACTGCCATCAGAAACCAGGTGTATTATGGGATACAATAGAAAAAAAAAGTAAAATAAATGAATAGATGACTCTAACATGCTTACCGCTGTACATAAGCCCAAATCATGCCAATTATCCCTACCCCAAGAACATTCCCAAAATGTTGGAAATGTGTCAATCTGCTCACTTTTCTAAGGGCTGCATAAACATCACTTGTTGTGTGGTCAGTCACACTTAAACTTCAGTTTTGGGAGGAGTGTAAGGCTATCCCAATCAACCCCTCACATTTTACTGCAGTTGGGTATAATGTTCTAGAGATCTGGTGAACTGATGTTCTCTCTAGATTCTACATGTCCACAATGCTCATGAAGGCAAATTATCAACATTTTATCAGCAAACATATCATTGCCTTGGATTTTTGAAATATCGAATCCAAGTACTGTGAGATTTATTAGAAAGAAGCTGCCAACAAATTTGCATTTCTACCAAAAATTAATGAATGAAAAACTAAAGTAAATTTAGATGCAGGCCATTAGGGAATGATGAAATAAAGGTTCCTGCGAACATTTTCCCATGAAGGCAATGATTGAGGGTATAACTATCAAGAATAAAGAATTGAGGCATGACCACTGTCAGGGTAGGTTCACGCGACCGTTTTCTCTTCATCTGAGAAAAATGGACCGATCAGAGTTTGATCAGGGCGTCATCAAATTTTCTTAGAGGTGGAGAGAAACAAAAAGTTTCTCCACCTTCTCCATTCTGTCAGTCCATGAAAATCGAACACCACTGGGTTGTCATCCGAGTGAGGGCCAATGTTTCTCATGGACCCATATACTTGCATTACCCATTTTGATCTGACTCTCGAATCAAAATCAGGCATGTCTCCATTTCCTTCCTCGGACCAATCAATCCAAGGAAAAAAATCAGGCATAGAAAAAATCAGCCCCATAGAATGTCATGGATATGAGTGCTATCCATGAAAACCATGGATAACACTCGTCAGATTTAATCGGTCCTATGCACAAGCCCTTAAAGAAAGCAGTTGGGAAGGCCCCAGTTATGTTATGACCTCAGTCCACATGATCTTTAAGATTTCAGTAGAGGATATAATTTTGAGTAATATAGGCAATCTTTATGAAAGTATTATATTTACTGCTGTAGAAAGCCCCAAATGGGACATGACCGCTACTTATCCAGAACCTGAAAACAAATTAAATTTAGCATTTTTTCCCAGTATATTGATATTTTGGTATAAGATTTAACTTCTGATAAAATGTGTCATCTCAAATGGACCAATTAAGTTTTGGCCATCATCAGGGGTGTAACTATAATGAGTGCAGGAGTTGCAATCACACCAAGACCATGAGGCCTAAAGAGGGCCCAATGTCCTTTGCACTATAGGAGAAGACCATTACTATTAAAGACCTGTGATAATTATGGGCCCAGTTGCATTTATGGCCCATAAGTTTTAAGTTTCTTCGCTGGCCAGAGGGGGGGTTAATAGCTGAAGAAGTGATGTCCTCCCAGTTTTTATTTAATCTTTACTTCTACCTAGTTTTTTCTTGCGCCAGGATTTTTTTCATGACTCTCTTTTATATTACTCTAGTCACTCACAAAGAAGTTAAGCATTTACAAACTATATATATTGTATACAAAAGCTCTTAGGTTCCACTTCCCAGCTACGAGCATAGGATGTACTCTGATAACCTCACTTCATATTGTAGCGAGCTCCATAAAACACCATGAACTTTTGCATTGCTTTTGTAAAGCCATCAAACCATTGAAGGTTTCTCATTTTGCTCTGGTTACCTTCAAAATACTTTTTTTTTTCAAGCTTTTAGAATGATTTTACTAAGAAAAAAAAATCAACTATTCAAAAACAACTGAGGACGATGTCTGAATACAACTGCTTCACTTTTTAATTTGAAGCCACAAAAGCCCATTTTTTTCCTCCTGCTGTGGTCTACCTCCAACCACCTATGCAGCTACATTGAAGCCTACTGATTTCCACATGTTCAAAATGGCTGGCATATTCTTGAAAATCTGATATTAATAACGAAAAGCCAAGAATTTGATTTTGTCTCTCTAATACATATCATATAGACATAAAATTGATAATAAACTTAAAAATATTAAAAAAAATAATAATGATAGTGCCAGAATTTGTAGTTTAATTTTATAAATCACTCTTAGAAGTTTTTGCTGTTAACCCACGACAATGACCGCACTAGTTCTGTGCTGCAGACTGCCCTGAACTAGATAGTGTCCTGCTTCTCACTCTTAGCTACCATCTTCGATGTACGCGTGAGTTCTGTAAAATTATATGTCGCTCGCTCTTTAATTGCAAACATATCGGTGGCGGTCCAGTTCCTGAGAACCAAACCAATTACTCAACTTTCCCTATCCCCAACCAATCTATCAACCCTCCCTCCCCCCCAGAAAGAGTGTAGCTCTGGAGACAGTAGTGTACAGCTCTGTGTGCTCATGTTTCTTGAGCTATTCACTTTTCAGACTTTTGCTGAGCAATATGTGATCGTCTCTGATCCTAGAACTCCTACCGATTTACTTGCAGTTAGAAATGCACAAAAAAATAAGTAAAAAAAAAAAATCTTAAAGGCCCACTTAAAAAGTACAAAGTTTTGAGTTCACTTGTTTCATGGAGCAGGTAGAGAGTTTTCATTTATTATTTCCAGTAAAGTGGCCTAATTTCCACATTTGCCAAATTTGATTGGAGTTAAGTCTCCACGCTTTAGCTCTTGCAGCCTAGATTTGGATTAAGGAATTAAGACTCAGGTAGGACCTTAGTAATGACCAGTTGCCTACCTAAATATCTATTGTTATAGGGTTTTACTGTGTGGTCACCCTATATAATGTGCAACCGCTACATGCCTGAAAAGCTAAATGATTCTCAGGTCATCAACTCATGATCAGAAATTATGTTCCGTCACGAGATAGCAAGCAAGTTATCTAGTTAAGTAATGTCAGAATGACGGACAATAAACTCTCTTTATTTGGGTCTGTAAGTATAAAATCTACAGTCAGGGCATGTCCATCATAGAAAATTGATAGGATATTGCTAAGATGTTTCACCAATATCTAATTAGTAGGGGTCCCACCATTGAAACACATCACTTCCACCCAGTGTCGGACTGGTTTGGCAAAGGCCCACCAATAACATTGATTCTTGGAGCCCACTGTTCAGATACATGCAAAAATAAGGACAAAAATTTACTTTTGCTTCTATGTAATAATAATTTGGCTACCTTGTTTAATGAATGATTAGATCATACCATTTTTGCAAATTGTGAATCAAGCGTAATAGCACTGCTCAACAGCACTCCTTCACAAAGGCCTGCTGGAGGATTCTCCGGTTCCCCAGTGGGCCAGTCTGGATCTGCCTCCACCAATTGCTAAGCTAAAGTAACAGTAAGTCTAGGAAAGTTTTGTGCTACATTTTCTTCTGTAAGCTCGTCTGTTCATTTTAAAGGTTTCATGGTTGGCCCACTATATTTAATGTCAAATCGTGAAACCTCCAAAAAACATGGGCAAAATGGCCACTGCAGTTTACTAAATTAACTAACACTTTACTTTAGTAATCAGAAAATGAAATCAGAATCAAATCCTGATCGGATCTCTCTCTGCTCTCTATATCAAGCCAAACCGGAAGGGGAGTAGCCAAAGGGACATGGCCTAATAGGCACTGTTCCACATCTTCATTTTTACATTTAAAAGCTATTATAAAATCTACAAGTATATACAGCATGCCGTATTCTACGCCAAATAATATCTTAATTGCCACACTTAGTAGTAATTAATTATTTCTCAGTATTTAGCGATTTCTGTATTATATAGCTTTCTTCTAAGCCCGGTTCATATTTACAATTTTCTTTTCTGCTTTTCTTCTTATGAACATTAAAGATACATTTTAGATTATTAACACCACAAGACATTATGTCAGAACCGAAAATAAATTGTGACACCGCAGTTTAAAACATTCCGCTCGGATAATGGGTAAGAGATAATGAGAGCACAGCCAGACGAAAGGTCGCTAGCAGTGGGGGTGGTACTCGTTATGACTGAGCTCTTGGCATTGCTTCAATCCCCTTGCTTGACAATAAAGTTTGCCCTCATAAAGTTATTTTGCAGTTAAGCCACGAGGAGAAGTCCTTTTAACTATGTTTTGCCCATTCTGTTTTCTACACATAGCTCAGCACAAGGAAGGTTTCTATGTTTTTTTGTGCTTTTGTACAATGTAATTGCTCCATTAATTACCTTCATTTCCAGAGCTACTGCTTGGAAGTGATTGTGCAAGTGTGCTGCAACCCAATTTCCGATTCTGGAAAGGCGGCATAGAAATTCACTGTATCTTATCTCACTCCCCCACAGCACAAGTACAATAGATGTGTTTACTAATTCCATAGACATTCTATATATTCTTTCATCTATACCCAGAAGGCCCTGGAGGATGGTATAGTCTATCTTTATTCCTCACCCGATAACCAGAACTTTAATGTTACACCACCTTAGGTGCCGCTAGTTCCACTAAAAATAATTACTACACATAGAGGCATAGCGCAATGACTTTTCTCAGCATAATACCTGAGCTGTAGCTGCGCAACAGAGCTAAACCGTACACAGTTTGTAAGTTGTCCACACACATGAGATAAAAGTTGAGTGAAATGGCTGATTTTGTATCATTACATAGTTACACAGGTTGAAAAAACACCTAGGTCCATCAAGTTCAACCTTTCTCCACCAATTGTGGAGAAAATTAATCATTGTTTAGATGGCAGATTATAAGAGATTATCAAACTGTTGGAAATTCAAATTTGCTGGCTTTGTTGAATTTTCCCCCAAAATTTCAGTCTCAATATTGCGAATCCTTCAATTGGCCAGAAAATACAACACTCGTAGGTCACCTTGGATTGTACTGGTCCATTTTTTTAGTGCAAGCACAGCCTTTTTTAGTGTCCAAGTGACCTCAGCCTATCCAGCTAGGGATCAATGGGTGGTAACCTTCCATTTGGTCTCCGGTGTATAAGAAGAACATAGCTGAACTTGAACGGGTGCAGACAAAGTTATTAAAGAATGGGTGGACTGCAATACCAAGACTGATTATTAATCTTGGGGGTATTCAGTTTGGAAAAACAAAGGTTTAGGGGCGATCTTATTACAATGTACATATACAGTACAGACCAAAAGTTTGGACACACCTTCTCATTTAAAGACTACCTCTTGAAGCTCATCAAGAGAATGCCAAGAGTGTGCAAAGCAGTCATCAAAGCAAAAGGTGGCTACTTTGAAGAACCTAGAATATAAGACATATTTTCAGTTGTTTCACACTTTTTTGTTAAGTATATAATTCCACATGTGTTAATTCATAGTTTTGATGCCTTCAGTGTGAATGTACAATTTTCATAGTCATGAAAATACTGAAAAATCTTTAAATGAGAAGGTGTGTCCAAACTTTTGGTCTGTACTGTATATGTGGGGACAGTACTGAGATCTTTCCAATGATCTTTTTACACCTAGATCTGCGACGGGGACAAGGGGGCATCCTCTATGTCTAGAGGAAAGAAGGTTTAATCATAATCACAGACACAGATTCTTTACTGTAAGAGCAGTGAGATTATGAAACTCTCTGCGACATGATGTTGTAATCATTGATTCACTACTAAAATTCAAGGAGAGCCTCAATGCCTTTCTTGAAAAATATAATATTACAAGTTATGGGCTCTAGATTCTGAGATGGGGCATTGATCCAGAGAACTAGTCTGATTGCCGTATGTGGAATTGGGAAGGACTTTTTCACCTATATAAAGCTATTAATGTCTGCCCCATGGGGTTTTGGCCTTCTTCTGGATCAACATGTTAGGTTATAGTTTGAACTCGATGGACTTAGGTCTACCTTCAACCTTACAAAATAAGAAACTATAAATCCAGTGGGTTTTTTTTTAATTTATTTTCATTTAAAAGCCATTCCACCTTTGCCAACAAATGCAATGTATGTCACCCTAAAATACTATATTGCTCTGTAGTTATGAGCGTTGAAAGTCATTTGCAGCAATACCCATCACTGCAATATTGTTGTGTTTATTTTATTTATTTCTTTTACTTATTTAATTTCCACTGTGCTTTACAGACATCATCATCATTGCTTACGTGTGTAAAATTCCTCTACTAAAACAATTATAAAACCTCAACCTTTCTTGTTTTTTTATTTTTTTTTAACCCACCCATCCCTCTTGCTAAAAATCTCAATGTACTAAATTGAACTAAAATACTACATTACTAGATAGGTTGCAACATCAGAAAGTAATTTGAAGCAACAGCCACCAGTATTGTTCTGGCACCTGCAGTTGTTAAATCCAACTGTAGTGGTAAAACTTTTTTTTTTTAATTATTTATTCTTTAAAGGGGTTTTGCACTACTTTTTCTCCCCTCTGTTACATATCATAGCTTTTCAAAACAATACCTTTTGTAATATACTTGTATTAGATGTACAGCTTCAATGAGCGCATCTCAGCAGGGATCACATGGTTTGTTATGGAGATTCTTCTTCCTCCACTGTTTTGTAGGATACTTCCCTTTTCCAGCACTGGAATCCCACAAAATGAAAGGAAGCCTTCACTGTGCTCCTCATGGTGGGTGTAGACGTTTTGCATTGAATGACAGCTTGCCTGATCCTGAAGACACAAGTAGTCTGCCTCAGGCAAGCTGAGCAGGCAGTGTGATTCAGCAGTAGAGCAGGGGCCAACACCTTTACTAGGGATCTGCATTTCAAAATCAAAGGGGTTATGTCATCTAATCCCTGTGAAAGACTATTGCTTTAGAATAGTAGCATGGACCCCTTCACCTGAAAAGTGCCCAAATTTGCATAACAAACACAATGGGGTGCATGTAACCAGAGTAAAAGGAGGCATGGAGGAGGGAGGAGTATGGGTGGAGAATGGAGAGGGCATGATAAGTGCTGGCTCACAGACCACAGCAATACATGATGGAACATGTAGTATTAGATATCAGTAAGCCTGGGGACAGCAAGTGATCAATGTAAGCATCAGAGCTGCAGCTGGCAGACACCAAGTGATGCTATCTGCATGATAAAGGTATATATCACTATAAGAAGAGTATGGATACATTTACTGGCGCATAATAGCAAGATTAATGAATAAAAAATGAAATGAGTTAGGGTAGTGGATAACTTCTTTAACTTATCCTCCCCTTGAACAAAGCACAATGCAACTTAAAATGCTATTTTGCAAAATAGGTACACGTTACACGCACGCCCCTAGGTTCAGATAGGGGCGAGATGGGTTTCATGAATGCTTTGGAATCCTGGGGGAACCGTTACTCGGGGCGACCATAGGCTGCAGCTTCTCTCAGGCACATGACAGATTCAATTGCTGACCAGACACATCTGACAAGAGTCTTTTGCAACAGTTTAACACTGGAATTTAATCTGAAGCACGACCAGTGCAATTCAGGGATATTACAGCAACAATCTTCATTACAGTATAGTCTGAGTTTCTTGAGCAACCGGCTCCAGTAACAATACAGTAGTTTCTTCAAAAGGCACAGTATTACAGTCTCTTCAGTAGCATAATTCAGCATATATTAGATCTATTAGCAGCACACTTCTATGCGTACACAACCACAGGTTTTTCCTTCACAAGGACACAATAGTAAACAGCATTCTTTATTCTGCATGGAGATGGAGGGGGGAGGGTTTGATGAGGGAGATGATCCCTGTGATACAATTCCTTCCAGTCCTTATCTTCCTGCCCGATAATACTCTGCACTGTTAGTTCAGGGAGTTTATCTGACCTGTGTTTAGTTTCTCTCCTGATTTGAATCCTGTTCAGTTGCCTTCTGTCAGATCCAGATAACACGCCACCTTTCTCTTCGGCTTCAGCCAGACTACAATAACAAGTTCCCCACAATCTCCCTGAGGCTCTGCTAAAACACTCCCTGTCTCCTGTGACTGTGTTAACCCCTCTAGTTTCTGGATGCTTCTGAAGCACAACACTTCCTGTCTCCTGTGCTTGTGTTATTTGTAACAGTTGCTGGATGCTTTGGAAGCAACAGCACTACTTCGGCATGTCACATACACGTAGGTTCATGCCTGAAAGTGAAAATATGGCAACAACGTTCAGTATGGTTGTGGGGTGTACAGTTGATGAATGGGACTGCTAAAACAGATTTGAAACTAATTTGTTTGTGTTCTTTATTTAAAGATTTAAAATAATAATAATAATAATAATAATAATAATAATAATAATAATAATTATTCACCCCTAGTACTTCAAACGAAAGAAAGGGAAATGAAAAGATTGTTAGTTTCTCATCCCAAAAGTGAGCACCTACGACAGGCTACTATATTTGGGTTTTGTAAATGGGTCTAATATTGGACTATGACAAGAAAGTAGTGTGCAAAAGTTGAAATTTTTACCAACAAGCACACTTTGTGAAGTAGACTGTTGACTATGAAAATTGTACATTCACAATGAAGGCATCAAAACTATGAATTAACACATGTGGAATTATATACTTAACAAAAAAGTGTGAAACAACTGAAAATATGTCTTATATTCTAGGTTCTTCAAAGTAGCCACCTTTTGCTTTGATGACTGCTTTGCACACTCTTGGCATTCTCTTGATGAGCTTCAAGAGGTAGTCATCGGAAATGGTCTTCCAACAATCTTGAAGGAGTTCCCAGAGATGCTTAGAACTTGTTAGCCCTTTTGCCTTCACTCTGCGGTCCAGCTCACCCCAAACCATCTCGATTGGGTTCAGGTCTGGAGACTGTGGAGGCCAGGTCATCTGACGTAGCACCCCATCACTCTCCTTCTTGGTCAAATAGCCCTTACACAGCCTGGATGTGTGTTTGGGGTCATTGTCCTGTTGAAAAATAAATGATGGTCCAACTAAACGCAAACCGGATGGAATAGCATGCCGCTGCAAGATGCTGTGGTAGCCATGCTGGTTCAGTATGCCTTCAATTTTGAATAAATCCCCAACAGTGTCACCAGCAAAGCACCCCCACACCATCACACCTCCTCCTCCATGCTTCACGGTGGGAAGCAGGCATGTAGAGTCCATCCGTTTACCTTTTCTGCGTCGCACAAAGATACGGTGGTTGGAACCAAAGATCTCAAATTTGGACTCATCAGACCAAAGCACAGATTTCCACGGGTCTAATGTCCATTCCTTATGTTCTTTAGCCCAAACAAGTCTCTTCTGCTTGTTGCCTGTCCTTAGCAGTGGTTTCCTAGCCGCTATTTTACCATGAAGGCCTGCTGCACAAAGTCTCCTCTTAACAGTTGTAGAAGAGATGTGTCTGCTGCTAGAACTCTGTGTGGCATTGACCTGGTCTCTAATCTGAGCTGCTGTTAACCTGCGATTTCTGAGGCTGGTGACTCGGATAAGCTTATCCTCAGAAGCAGAGGTGACTCTTGGTCTTCCTTTCCTGGGGCGGTCCTCATGTGAGCCAGTTTCTTTGAAGCTCTTGATGGTTTTTACAGCTGTACTTGGGGACACTTTCAAAGTTTTCCAAATTTGTCGGACTGACTAACCTTCATTTCTTAAAGTAATGATGGCCACTCGTTTTTCTTTACTTAGCTGCTTTTTTCTTGCCATAATACAAATTCTAACAGTCTATTCAGTAGTACTATCAGCTATGAATCCACCTGACTTCTGCACAACACAACTGATGGTCCCAACCCCATTTATAAGGCAAGAAATCCCACTTATTAAACCTGACAGGGCACACCTGTGAAGTGAAAACCATTTCAGGTGACTACCTCTTGAAGCTCATCAAGAGAATGCCAAGAGTGTGCAAAGCAGTCATCAAAGCAAAAGGTGGGTACTTTGAAGAACCTAGAATATAAGACATATTTGCAGTTGTTTCACACTTTTTTGTTAAGTATATAATTCCACATGTGTTAATTCATAGTTTTGATGCCTTCAGTGTGAATGTCCAATTTTCATAGTCAAGAAAATACAGAAAAATCTTTAAATGAGAAGGTGTGTCCAAACTTTTGGTCTGTACTGTAGATATAAATATATATATATCTATATATAGATATAGATATATAAACCTGTGGCTACAAGTCTAAGTCTCATTACCAACACCATTAAAGCACACTTTTATTTCTTTCAAGAATGTTACATAATAGACAAATTATAAATAGTATTTATATTATCATTTATACTGTACATATATGATAGATTACATTATGAATGAGAAGACAGCTCATTCAAATAGCGACAGAGAAAAAAAATATACAGAAAACACGTGGCTTTGCTGTCTGTGTCACACAAGCCTAGGTTTCAGGATTCTTGTTTATTAGGAAAATTAGAACACAGGGTATTAAATTGCCCTCCTGATTTGCAATTACAGTGTATGAAGATTAAAAAAGAATTCTGATATTAATGTGATGTTCCTGCAGTATATCACAGATCAATGAATTCACAGTCACACTGACTATGCAGCTTCAGCACCTCCCTATATCACTTGAATCTTTGGATTATTATTCACAGACTGAGACTATAATTCCCATACTCAATGTCATTCAGTGCTAGTGTAGGAGTACAACATAATCCAATTTTGGCCTCTTTCTTTCCCTATGTGAATGAGCTGTGGCCTCATTAATAATGTAAAATATGATATAAATGATAATATAAACTGTATTTATAATGTGTCTTTTATGTAACATTTTGAAAGAAATACAAATGTTCTTTAATGCTGGTGGTAATGAGACTTTGTCTTGTAGCCACAGGTTTGTGCCAATATCCGCATTGGACTGGCAACAGAAGAAAAATGTACAGTACATGTGCCTGAATGTGATGCATGGAATATAAAAGATCATATGTTCTTTATAACACATAAATCTTACACAGTACAATGGTTGTCAGTAACAGAACGATTTCCAACTGAGTATTAGGGTGTTTCAAATGAAGGGAGCTGCAAAACACAAATTTCCACCGCAAATACAAATTTTCTGAAATGGACCATGAACATGAGGAATAGAGTTGTGTTGCAATCTATGCACATGGCTGAAATTCATTACGTGCCTTTTTCACTTCTATGGGTCATAAATGATCCATATAATATGTAGCACAAATGCATAGATGATCTGTTTCATTGGATTATGGATTATGATATATATGTCTTCCAAACCAGTGTTCTACATAAAGTAGTCGTCTCACAATGGCTCTTTATTTTAAAAATGTCCAAACCAATATTTTGCTTAAATACTTGTATATTTGCTTGAAGGTCTATTTATTGATGGTCATAGATTTCCTAAAAAACTTCCAGTATGCTGGAATCTTCATTATTTTTCATAGTTAATGATCATAATCACATAGGAGAAGACAACCAAAGACAATTTGGTAATTGAATTTTGAGACATCAAGCAGGAACTATGGCTTCCCGTGTTGTAGGCTTGCTATGAGCTTCTCTTACCATTTGCTATGAGCTTCTCTTACCCTTGGCTATTTCATCTCTAACAAGACTCAAACAAAATAGTAAAGAGAAATAAAAAGGATAAGAAGCTTAATTAAGAGCATTGCCCAAGCCAAGCTCAACCAAGAAGCATTCTGATGGACAGCCATCTTCAGACCGGTATCAACGAAGCACATCAACAAACATCTTCATGTCAATACAGAGACTATTTGAGAGTAATACCTACTCTATTAACTTCTATGATATAAAAGATTTAGATTCCTGAGAGAATATATGAAGGAAGGCGTGAATTTATAAAGCTCTATGAATAGTTTACATAGAAAAGCCTCATTCATTCATTCAAACACACATTATCCAGAATACATACGTTTGTTGACCTAGTCGATGAGGACAATATGAGGATAGGAAATCTGAAAATATTATGAGTAGATTGAATGGAAAACCATAGTGTAAATCCTCAAGCATATATGAAAGAAATATACGCATTTACCATTGGCATATCTATAGGTAAAAAATTTCATCCTTTTAGGGTCAATACCCCCAATATATCTACACCAATAATCAGACTAGATAGACAAAAAATGTAAGTAATTATTAAATCCTTCTTTTTATCGTCTTCGACCTCCCCTCCTTCTCCAAATCCATGTTTTTTCCTTCCTTTAAGGCCACGTTCACATGTTCAGTATCTGGTCAGTATTTTACCTCAGTATTTGTAAGCCAAAACCAGGAGTGGGTGATAAATACAGAATTGGTGACGTGTTTCTATTATACTTTTTCTCTGATTGTTCCTCTCCTGGTTTTGGCTTACAAAAACTGATGTGAAATACTGACCAAATACTGAACGTGTGAACGTGGCCTATGCAGATGAGCATATGAAAAATCATCAAAGTATCATCCAGAAAATCTGGACGATTTTTTTCTAATTTTCAATCATCCATGTGCCCAGTGTCCATTTTACGTTCGTATGCGATCCGTTTTCATACAACTGCATTAAAAAATGTACATGATCAAATACAGTTTCCTAGCTTCATAACAGAAATCTATCCGTAAAAATCGGATGCAACTCGGATTGTCGGTGTGGGATCTGATTTTTTTCTCGCACCCATAGCCTTGAATGTGTGAGTCTCATCCATGCTGCAACTTTTTTTCTGACAGACACTTGGACCGAGAAAAAAATAGTTAATCTGAACAGCCCTATTGAATAACATGGGTCAGTGCTCTGTCCGTGTGCAATCTGATCAAATATTGGACAACACACATCCGATTTATACTCTCGTCTGCATGAGTCCTAAAGAAAAGTCAAAGAACTCTAGTGTTATTTACTGCTTGACTAGTGACAAGAAAGTGCTTATTGTATGGATATCTGAAATAGCTCATGTGGTTTTACTGGATATTTTATAGTGCACACAACCTATTCAATGTCTAATGATTATATTTCAGATACTTTTTAAAAATGACATATATACCATTGAATAAAAACAACACAAATTCCACTTTTTCTATAGGACAACTACAACTAAAACCAGCATATCCCCTTTGAATGCTATTTTGATCTGATCATAGTCAGTAACGTCTCTTCCTAAACTCGTAAGTTGCCAAACTTAATTTACCCTCCTGTGGAGTAAATTATCCAGATACTAAATCCTTTTTTTTAAAGCACCACTCTGGCGTCTTTTTTTATTTCGGCGCTGAGGTGGTGTCACTAATCTAAGTTCTTTGCCCCTAGTATTACAATTACCAGCTGCTGTCTTCTGCTCTTCCCAGCACCGCTGTGGTCCCACTCTGCCATCTTGTGACTGCAACTTCTGACTGATCGGAAGTCAGAGGTAACGGCCGCAAGTTCTCAATGTAAATCTATGAGAGTCTCATTCTGGCCTCGTTCTGGCCTCATAGACTTATATTGAGATGTGACCTCCAGCTCGCCCAGCAAACACTGGAGCGACCCAGCAGGTCACAAGCTACAGAAGACGACCGGAGCGGCATTAATAACAGCTGGTAAGTATAATACTAGGGGCAGGAAACTTAGATTGGTGACGGCCATCTTGCCTGCTCTTCTGTAAACACCATTCAGAGATATGTTTCATAGCAGCCCCAAATGGATTATTTCTTAATATAGAAAAAAAACATGCAAAATTGAAAAAAAATCACCCAAAAATTCTGAAATGCTTATAAGTTAAAAATGTACACAATTAAGTACTTTCTGATAACCCACTCCCAATTTAAACTTCTTAGTTGAGAGGATATTATCAAACATGTTATAATATGAAAACCTCTTACAAAATGAAAGGGTATCAGTGCTATATAAATTGTCGTAGGTAAATTATTTAGATCGGTAGAGATGTTCTGATGCGTCCATCCTTCACTTTTCTAGAATTGTATCTATACAATTTGTCATAATACCTAATTCAGTGCAGTCTCATGCCATGCAGCTCCCCGACGTCATACATCAAGGTATCCTGTACATTTTTTTCATGTTTAACATCTTGTGCCATGCATTGCATGATAAGTTGGGTTTAGAGAAGTTAAGGAAGGGCACGTGTATGTCCAGTGGTTTTGTTGGTGGGAATAAAGTTGATATAGACAGTATAGTTTGTTGTTTCAATTATGCAAGAAGCTGCATTAAAGAGAATCTGTCAGCAGGTTTTTGCTATGTAATTTTTCTGTGTACATTGTATAGTGACCTCAGTTCTGGAGGTGTAGTTAGACTAGGAGGCAGAAGGCCAGTAGTCCTCTAGTGATAATCTCCTGCTGATAAAACACTGATTGTATTGAAACAGCAAAACACATAGCTGGAATCAGGGTGTTTGACCCTACATCATGGTGCTCTCATATTACATAGCAAAAACCTTCTGACAGGTTCCCTTTAAGTTCATATTTCCATTATCACTGGATCACTTAGTAAGTCAGACACATAATCAAAAATCAATGTCAACTATCAGCAGTAAACCTGGACCTCAGAACAATGGAATAATGGTGTGCTGTTACTTTGCATTAATATTTGTCTTTAGTTTGGAAGTAGAAACTAAATTCTTTACTTTGATGACTGATAAAATAAGGGTGACAGAATAGTAAAGAAAAGGATTTACCAAATTTAGAATTTTTCAGGCCAACGTGTCATGCACTGCTCATAAACCTCATGTAAAAAGGAAGTGGTGCCACTTTACAAAATAATTACATAAAGTCTGAAATGTTAGCAGTATATATTTTATAATTACCTTCTATGTCTTGCATATTTACCACTAACATGACCACTCCCATCGCAACCAGGAGTAGGACAGCTGTAGAGAAGGAACAAGGGATAAAAATGGTTGGACAAAAGACTAGACCACACTTAATAAGTGTATGTTTAATTGTATAGTAGGGCCATTATTCAACAGAAACTGAGATTATGAGTTTATTACAATGTCTACAGTAAGTGCAACAGATGAATCTTAAGTATGGATTATGCACAAAGGAGCAATAGGCAACAAATGGAGTCAATGGTTTGGTCTCTGGTAAACGAATGGAACATCTGACATGAGAAATAGACACTATTAGAAGTATTGACTTTAATGCGTAGAAAGATGAGTTTTGTTGGGTTTGTGCTTAAAATACCCCAGTCTGTTTAACTATTCACATGGGAAGTCCCAAATAAATGTATACTGTATGTCTCTCATCAATGCTCAATGTGGTATATACCGATCTGTCCCTCCTTACCTAACCCACATCACATATAGTGGGTGGTCACATGTAGATGCATATACCAAAAACATGTCTCGATAGAGTACCCTCAAAATCATGTGTTTTAAAAAACTGGTAATCCCGCGACACTCATCTCGAGACATGTCGAACCAAGGTGAAAGGTAAGGAATGACAGATTTGTATATGATATATGGTATAGTTACAGTATACAGGTCATCTAATATATCATATCTATGAAGGTTTTGGTTAGATCTGGGCAATGTCAGTAACTCAGTATTTAAGTCTGGGTTCCTAATTCTCAAGTTTATCATTGAAATTAATATTTCTAGAAAAAGATGAATTTGCATCTAACACTTGAAAGAAAAAGTACCTACTTGTCTACAGATATCACTAAAAACAATTACATGGCCATTCTTACGAGTCTACATTTAATCCAGTGATAACATTTCTTCGAGCAACACTCAACTTTCATCACTCTTTAGGCAAAATAAATAAAATCAAACTAAACCTTTAAATACAGGGGAGAACATATTGAATCTAGAGTTACAACTTGAAAAGCTTTTGGGTAATGTTCCAAGTGGTAATGACCCACTTTTATTTAGGACCAGATATTGATGATCTGGTTTTAAAGGCCAGTAAGATATTTGTCAAGGAAAATTCATGGGATATCATCTAGATTATGTTTTCTTCCTTTGGTAATTTTTAGAGTTTTCCATTTAAATGTAACTTAAAAGTCAAATTAAGTCAATATTTGCAGTGTTGCCCCTTCTTCTTCAAGACCTCTGTAATTCTCCCTGGCATGCTCTCAATCAACTTTTGGACCAAATCCTGACTGATAGCAGTCCATTCTTGCATAATCAATGCTTGCATTTTGCCAGAATTTGTTGGTTTTTGTTTGTCCACCCGTCTCTTGATGATTCACCACAAGTTCTCAATGGGATTAAGATCTGGGGAGTTTCCAGGCCATGGACGCCAAATCTCTATGTTTTGTTCCATGAGCCATTTAGTTATCACCTTTGCTTTATGGCAAGGTGCGCCATCATGCTGGAAAAGGCATTGTTGGGCGCCAAAATGCTCTTGGACGGTTGGGAGAAGTTGCTCTTGGAGGACATTCGGGTACCATTCTTTATTCATGGCTGTGTTTTTAGGCAAGACTGTGAGTGAGCCGATTCCCTTGGCTGAGAAGCAACCCCACACATGAATGGTTTCAGGATGCTTTACAGTTGGCATGAGACAAGACTGGTGGTAGCTCTCACCTCTTCTTCTCCGGATAAGCTGTTTTCCAGATGTCCCAAACAATCGAAAAGGGGATTCATCAGAGAAAATGACTTTGCCCCAGTCCTCAGCAGTCCACTCCCTGTACCTTTTGCAGAATATCAGTCGGTCCCTGATGTTTTTTCTGGAGAGAAGTGGCTTCTTTGCTGCCCTCCTTGAAACCAGCCCTTGCTCAAAGAGTGTCCGCCTCACAGTGCGTGCAGAAGCACTCACACCAGCCTGCTGCCATTCTTGGGCACCCTGGAGCCTTTTTGACAACAATGGTAGCTCTCTCCTTGAAGTTCTTGATGATGCGATAGATTGTTGACTGAGGTGCAATCTTTGTAGCTGCGATACTCTTCCCTGTTAGGCCATTTTTGTGCAGTGCAATGATGGCTGCACGTGTTTCTTTAGAGATAACCATGGTTAACTGAAGAGAAACAATGATACCAAGAACCAGCCTCCTTTTAAAGTGTCCAGTGATGTCATTCTTACTTAATCATGATTGATTGATCGCCAGCCCTGTCCTCATCAACACCCACACCTGTGTTAATGGATCAATCACTAAAACGATGTTAGCTGCTCCTTTTAAGGCAGGACTGCAATGATGTTGAAATGTGTTTTGGGGGTTAAAGTTCATTTTCTGGGCAAATATTGACTTTGCAAGTACAGTAATTGCTGTTAAGCTTATCACTCTTTAACATTCAGGAGTATATGCAAATTGCCATTACAAAAAATGAAGCAGTAAACTTTGGAAAAATTACTATTTGTCTCATTCTCAATACTTTTGGCCATGACTGTAGATGAAGTAACAGGATGGATATGCCTGGACTCGATGTAGACAGTTGACTATGAGAGATGGATATGCCTATGCCTAATGCAGACGGATGATTTACAATGATGACTATCCTTGCATTAGATGCAGACCAGACAGGTTAATTAGAGGAATATCTAACCCTGCACTACTTTTGGAAAGGTAAATTAGGGAGATGGAGGGCAAATAAGACAGATAGACACAAATCAAATAACCGGAGTTAAAAAAGAAAGGAGGCGATGCCAAATCTATTTTATTAGCAAGCCTCGAGAGAATAAATTTAATCAATGCAGCAGGGCATGAGCAAGGCACCAATGAACTTGAAAGTGCATTATGCCCATTAAAAGGCCTGAATTTTCTAAATTGCTAATGGGATACATTTTACACTCCGAGCACTAACCTGAACAGCTCTTGTATGGCTGGTTCCACAGGAACTGTAGAGAGAATGGAAAATATATAAAAATTTATCATCTATCATAAGTACCCCTCTGCTATAGAAAATTACCCAAAAGGTTATGCAAAAGTAAGGGTCAGAATGAATTGCGAAAGAGAGAATCTGCAGGATGAAGGTCATTTCAGAGTGGAGGCCCTGAGTGATTTAGTGAAGCACGGAACGTACCTCGAACACCTTTGGAGCGCGTGCGATGCCGTTTCTCGTCTGTATCCACCTCCATCTGGGAATAGATTAGCAGGCAGTGAATGCTCTTATTCTTCATGCACAGACTATCAATGCACTGTCTGCTGCAGACTGTCACACAATCTTTTAATTCTATTTTAGAACAAGGATTTCTTTACGTGACGTGATAAGCTTAGTAATTATATTGAATACAGATGAATTCTTTACATTTTCATTATTGCTTTTGCTCGGATTCAGACCGTGGCTATAGATTTTTAGATGTGGCATTTCGGAAGATTCGATTATGTTATATGCTGGCTGGTAAAAATCATATTTCTTTCCGTATAGTTTATTTAAATTGGTACCTTATAATATTGACGCTCTAGGATGGCATTATTCTGTCTAATGTTCTACTTTCGCAGCTTGTATTACATATTTTTTTCCATCTATTTACTATATATTGTACTATTCATTTATTTTGGTTTTGTCACCTCCAGATTGTAAATTAATTATAACACCATCATCTCTTTGAGAAGACCATGCTTGATCAAGACCAGATTTTTCCATGCTCTTATATCCTATGTGTTTCATCTTCTTTTGAGAGCACTTCCTCTCTAAATTTGTTATTATTTAGGATATTCTTTTTAAAATATTGAAAGGAACCTATCACTAAATTCATGACCAAACCATGGACAGCATTAGTTTATTATTTTATTTATGCGCTTTTAGAGCACCATTCAATTCCGCAGCACCAGTCCCCATTGGGGTTCACAATATAAATTCCCCATCAGTATGTCTTTGGAGTGTGCGAGGAAACCAGAGAGCCCAAAGAAAACCCATACAAACAATGGCAGAACATACAAAATCCTTGCAGATGTTGTCCATGATGGAATCTACACCGAGGACTCCAACGCTACAAAGTTACAGAGTTAAACACAGAGCCACCATGCTCAGCCAAGTATGGTTTTATCTGAAACATTTCCACATTTCAGAGAAGATATAATTTTAAGGGCTGGCTGGGGACCATAGGGATAGACTTGACTAGACAAGCGAAAAGAGCGGTCAATCAACTAGAGCTGTGGGGAGAGAAGTCCAAATGGCTCTTCAAACTATCCAGCCTCTGATTCATGTTGCTTGAGGTTTGGACAGCATGAATCAAGTGAAAGGTTCCTTTCAAAGGATTTATAAAACATTTGATATGTGTTTTAAACGCAGTTGCAAGTCTCATACAATAAAAAAGAAACTATACCCATTTTCTTCTTTCCCTCTCCGATTCAGCACTGATGCTCTGGCTCTTTGTCCCCAATCGGTCAGCATGTGACCCAAAGTGGTCATGTGCCGTACAACTGGCATCACAGTTCACCAATAGGAGCCATGATGCCAGTAATAAGGCTTGTGACCACTGAGGCCACAGATTGGCTGTAGAAGTCATTTGATGACTGTTTGCATAGAAAGGAGCACCAGAGCAACAGTCCTGGATTTGCATTGAACAAAAAATAGGTGTGTATAGTTTATTTGATTTGTTTTGCCAAATTTACAAAAATATATAAAATATTTACATTGAATAACTTCTTTAAATCTTTTAAGTGGTTGTCACAGGAACCTTGTAAGATTAATTAGAAAGTAATGTGGCTCAGCGAATCCAGGATTTAGCAAAAAAATCACCATGAAACGCGTGTCTGGAAATAGAGGGTTTGGGTTGGCTTTTTATTCGTATGACAACAATGCTCGTTGAAGGGTTGATATTGACTTTTATGATTACTGCTTCTAAAAGGTGGCACTAGAGTTAAAGTCCTCTTTCTCTCCAAAGAGACAAAAAATATACTACAGGCAAGGAATGCGGTAGAATAAAAAAATAATTTGTATTCACGTGGTAAATGCCCCACCGCTCCAGTGTCACTGCTCTGTTCTCCCACCAGTCTTGTTGTTTAGTTCTATATGACCACTGCAACCTCAAGAGAGGTGTTTTCATGTATGACACGAGACCTCTAAGGCCGGCTAGTGATTAGTTGCAGAGTTTAGGTGCCCATGTGTAGAAGGTCTCTACTGCAGACAAGTCAATATGATGGTATGGACACTCGAGCAATGGGGGTTTTATCAGGTGTGATTGTTTTTTTATAATATCATCTTGTGTCTGTAATCATTCTTTTCATCCTTTTCAAAGCCTTTAAGTGTTTCTCGATACTAAGCTAAGTAACTGCTCAAATAAATTACATCAAGTACCCGTAACCCAAAGCAATATTTGTAGAGTGTGTTATCTATTAGAACCACAGACTGGCATGACACGTACCCCCAGGGGGTGCATGTACCATAAGTTGAGAGCCAAAGCTCTAGAAGATAATTTTTTACTACAAATCTTCGATTGTATCTCATCACAAATGTAATAGTGCGTCGTCAGTTACATGTTGTCCTATGGGACAAATCCCCTTGCATTGAATTTATGAAGTTTCAAGCAGATGGTGTCAATGTACAATCATAGAGATGATTGGTAAGATCTCCAGTCTGTCGTTATACAACTTTAATGCATCATAACGACATGACAGAAAATGTCCCAACTTGCTGCAATTAACATCACAACCACTGGATGACCACACATAGATACACATGGCATACACATCTCCTGGCAGATTAAAAGTAAATCAGGTATTTTTCAAAAGTTAGTAATCTCGCACCACTCTTCTTGAGATATTCTTAAGTCTTTGTTCACATCATATTTTTGCCACACATTAGTAGCTCTGTTGGGGCCCTAGAAGTGAATTCAGACATATCAGCCAACTGAACCATTGACTTTAATGAAGCAGACATGTTGACTTTGTGCCATCTGACCTAATTTTCGGGAGTGTTTGACTTTTTGAGGTGAGCACAAATACATAAATTATCATGTTTTTGTGCCTAGCTCAAAAAAGCAGACAGTGATGAATATGGGGTTAGACAGCGCACAAAGTACCTTAACTCCAAAGCCTGTTTTCCAGCGTCACTCTTTATGTGCTAATAACTCTGGAACGCTTCAACATATCCCAGTGATTCTGAGATTGTTTTTTCGTGACACATTGTACTTCATGGTAGTGGTAAATTTTTTTTAGATTTTGTTGATTTTATTTATGAAAATATCGAAAATTTTACAAAAAATTTGAACATTTTTGCAATTTTTAAACTTTTAATCTTTATGCACTTAAACCAGATCGTTATATCACACAAAATAGATGATAAATAACATATACCACATGTTTACTTCACATCAGCGTCATTTTTGAAACATATTGCTAAGAAGTTAGAAGGGTTAAAAGTTTATTAGCAATTTGTCATTTTTCCAGACAAAGAACTTCCAGACTACAGCACATTTGAAGTGACTTTGAGGAGTCTATATGATAGATAATACGCAAAAGTGATACCATTTTAAAAATTGCACCCCTCAAAGTGCTCAAAACCACATTAAAAAAGTTTAATAACCCTTTATGGGCTTCCCAAAATTAAAGCAATGTGGAAGAAAAAAATGAAAATTTTACTTTTTCACAAAAATATTGCTTTAACCCAAATTTTCCATTTTCGAAAGAGTAAAAGGAGAAAATGGACAATTTGTTTTGCAGTTTCTACTGAGTACACCGATATAACACATGTGATGCAAAACTACTGTTTGGGCGCACAGCAGGGCTCGGAAGGGAAGGAGCACCATTCAACTTTTGGAGCACAAAATTGGCTGGAATAGATAGCCATGTCGCATTTGCAAAGCCCCTGATATGCCTAAACAGTGGAAACCCACCAGAAGTGACCCAATTTTGAAAAATACACCCCTCAATGAATTTATCTAGAGGTGTTGTGAGCACCTTGAACCCGCAAGCACGTCACAGAATTTTCTAACATTGAGCCAAGAAAATAAAAAATGAAATTTTTCCCACAAAAATGTGGTTTTCCCCAAATTTCTCACTTCCAGAAGGATAATAGGTGAAAATGGACAATGCAATTTGTTGTACAATTTCTCCTGAGTACACCGGTACCCAATATGTGGTGGAAAACTACCATTTGGGTGCACAGCAAGACTTGGAAGGGAAGGAGCAGCATTTGACTTTTGGAGTGCAAAATTCGCTGGTATAGATAGCGGACGGCATGTCGCATTTGCAGAGCCCCTGATGTGCCTAAACAGTGGAAAGGCCGCATGAGTGACCCCATTTTGGAAACTACACCCCTCAAGGCAGTTATCTAGAGGTGTGATGAGCACCTTGAACCACCAGGTGCTTTACAGAATTTTATAACATTGAGCCTTGAAAATGAAAAAATACATTTTTCCAGCAAAAATGTTGCTTCAGCCCCAAATTTTTCATTTCTATAAGGGTAACAGGAGAAAAGGGACGATACAATTTGTTGTGCAATTTCTCTTGAGTACACCGATACCTTATCTTTTGCTTCCCCCTTGAAATGTGGTATGTGCAGAACATGTTCCTGCATGGTGAAACAAAGCCATTAAACAGTACATAGCTGGGGCACATTTATAAGATTTTCTCAGTAGGAACATTTTTTTTAACATATACAATTGTAGAACTTATTTTTATTCCAAGATCTATTGATTAAAATGTAATTTGTTTATGGGAAAACCTCTTTAAATATTAACCAATCATTGTCTTCTTCTGCTCCCAGTGATGTTTTGATTATCACCTGAATCACATGGCTGCAATTCAGAATAGCCAGCTTACGCATCGTCTTTTTTGTCAAGTAGAAGTTTCTTTTTCATTGTAAGTCTATGAGAGCCTTAATTTCTCATAGGTTTTCATTGGGCTGACACTTTGTGAGCAGGCTAAGCGGTCATGTGTTTCTGAACAGGAATAGAAAGTCACTGGGAGCTGAAGAAGATGGTGGTATGTAAGTATTTAACCACATCCACACTACACTACATATATATGTTAAGGGCTCATGTAGACGACCATATTATTGGTCTGAGTGTGATCCGACAAAACATTGGATAGCATTTGTATCAAAGTTATTGTATGGGTCTGTGCAAATGCCACAGCATGCACAATTTGCATCCGATATTCGGAACGCACTCGGCCATGCAAGTCAATGAGTTTGTTGAAAACATAGAACTGTACACAGATTAAATTTTTTTTCACGGATTGACACAATGGAAAAGATGGAGACTTTTTTTATCCATCTTCTCCACATTCGAGAAAATCGGAGTACATTATGATTACACTTTAATCAAACTCTGATCAGAGTTTGATCAAAGTGTGATTAGCATAATCGTCCCAATTCTCTTAGATGCGAGAAAATACGCTCATCTGACCCTGGCCTTAGGGATTAGGAAATAACATTTTTGTTGGCAGCGCTCCTTTAAAGGTAAGGTAATGAAAGATATAGCTGGATGTTGGTGCCTACTATATCTATAATGTCTAACCTTATTTAGTGTCTTTCAGCCCATGGGTTATACCAACAAGATATACATTTAGGAAACGCAAGAGGTATATATCATGAAAAAGAAAGAGCTTGGACATGCTAATAAGTGCAAACAACAGCATTGTTAGTTGTGATTTTAACAGTTTCCATACGTTTTATATATATTTTTACATCCAATTTATTTATTTTTGCTCATATAATTATTTGGGGTAAATCTGTACAACATGTAAATACATAAAACATTGCAATATATGTCAGAGAAAATGGCAACTTGATTATGGTCCAAATTATTATTGTACTCTTTTCCCTTTTACCAGTCCCCAGAGGGGGAGGAGGGTGATGCAGCTGCAGTCTCTACAAGCAGAAATAGGAATGTTTTTAATTGGTTACCACTGAGCAGAGCAGTAACGTAACACCAGAAAATAAATACCCACTAAGTAGGCATTAGTGTTGAGCCACCCCCGTAGTGTTCGAGTTCGGTTCGGTTCGTCGAACTGTTCGTCGAACTGTTCGTCGAACTGTTCGTCGAACACCTTCGAACACTGTTAAAACCAATGGCAGGCAAACGAAACACATAGAAACACATAGAAAACACCTTCAAAGGTGTCCAAAAGCTGACAAACTGCTCAGAAGACATAACTAACACATGGAAAAGTGACAAGTACATATAGTCATGCGAAAATAAAAGAGGTGGAGGAGTAAAAGGAGGGGGAGACACAGATATAGGCATGTCATGCCCTTCTAAAATCCAAAAAGTGAGAAGCCGACACGGCCAGTCCGCTCCTGCCCGTGCCACCTCCGTGTCGCCGGGTTTGTGCCAGAGCCGCGGTGAACCCTGATGGCCAGCCCCCCTCTCCCAATACTGGTGCCTGTCCGCTGGTGGGTCGAGCGAGCCCCCCTGTGGTGGAGGCAGCTCTAAGCTTTTTAATTTAAATTGTCTCTCTAATTTGAATGAATACACTTTAAATCCATTTACAAGGATCTATTGGAGGGCAAGTCTCATGCCAGCAGCCGCGTAATTCCAGCTCCAGTAGCGTCCACTAAAGCTGCTGCAGTTAAAAAGCTTTTATAAGGATCGAGCTCGGCTGTCCACCGCAAGGCATCCTACTGCCAGTCCCAGCCCCTATGCCTTGGGGTGCCTCCTGATGCTCTTCACTGAGTATCCCATGGTCCCGAAGCATTTCCTTTGAAAAAATTAAGTGTCTAAACTACAGGTGGTGTAGCTTGCTTAACAGCCGGGATAATCCGCTGACTAGCAGACACTGCTACTAGGCACAAAGTATTTCCTGGGCTAGATGCAGTTAAAAATTTGTAATTAGATACTCTCATTGGATGCTGAGAAAGCATTCCATAGAGTCTCCTGGCACGCCATATATGATTCTCTTAAAAAGCTTGGGGTAGGGGTCTAGGGGACCCTTTTATAGCCAAAATCACGACCCTGTATCACAATACGTCCCCTAGGCTGAAGATAAATGGAACTGTAGCACCCTGAGGGCTCGGTTGCTACAGAGGTATTGCACCTCACCCAGAGGTGTGATATCTCACTCTCAGGTATGGATGGAGTGTGGATCAGGACCCGACACCTGCATGCATTACACCACATTGTCGTGGGGCAGGGCAACCAATATGCCTCTGAGATGGGCACGACAGTCCCTGTCCCTGGCTGGAGTGGGGGGAGGGAACACTGAGGAAGGGGAACCCTGTAGTGCAGGAGCAGGGAGGATGCAGTTCCTGGGTGCATTGAGAAGGGAGTATAAAAGGTGGGCACCATCTTAGTTCAGTGCAGAGAAGTCTGAGCAGAAGTGGCAGGGAGCAGGGGCTCTGCATGAGCTCTGCTCCGGAGGCGGGCCTAGTAACAGAGGCCCAGGCCTGGAAGAGGGAGAAGGAAGGAAGAGGAGCGGAGAAGGCTCCAGGAACGAGGAATGAAGGGATCCCAGGGGTGCGGATGGGCGAGTCGCCACCGCACGCCCAAATCCACCTGCGTGGAGGGGTCAGGCCAAAGGGAGAGACCGGTCCCCGAAACTAGTGGAGGCAGGAAACGACCCTCAGCTAGAAACCGGAGGCTGTGACATTTTATGTGGCGCAGCCCCTCGCTACACCCGCTAGGAAGGCACCACATAGGGTCAGGGAAACTGGCGCCAAGTTTACCAAGAGGAGGCCCGAGGCAGCCGGACAGAAGGGTTGGTAAGAAAGGCCAGACAAAGGACACACAAAGGGGGTCCTGTGAAGTGCTCCAAAGTTATCTGGGAGTTGTCTGAGCCCCTCACCTGGTGAGCACAGTACGACGTGGGCAGTCGTTACCTGCAGACGTGGTCTGGATAATAAGAACTGTGAGTAAAGGCCCTGGACTGCATCACTGATTCCGTGTCGTTACTGCTGCTGCCCTGCACCATCACCCCCATCCTCCGCATACACTGCCCTGAGGCTATACTCCTCCCGTGGGGAGTTATGCTACGCTCTGCTGCACCCAGAACACCAGCCTCAGCGGTCTGCCCTGCAGCGGCGGTTCACTCTGACCGCAATCCACGGGTGGCGTAGTCGGACATTTAAACATCAAAACCACATAAATAGTTCCGCCACTGGTTTGACCACCCTGAGCCACGGAACCGGGTTACCGCCACGAAGACTACAACCACCAGCATCCACCAAAAAGGGTCCGGCTCCGGGTGTCCCATGGCCCAGGGGGTGCATCAGAACATTTTCATCACCTTTCACAATCACCAATGGGACAAGGCAGGGATGTCCTCTGTCCCCTCTCTAATACATCCTAGTGACGGAGCACCTGCTCTCATCAATTCGCCATAACCCCAATATTAGGTGGATTGAGGTGGGAGGCACCGAGTACAAGTGCTCTCTATTTGCTGATGATGTCCTAGTATATATCACTCAATCACATATATCCATCCATGCTGTTATGGCTGAAATAGATCACTTTGTTACATGGTAAAATTTTAAAATCAATGCAGCGAAGTCTGAGGCCCTTGATGTCTCCCTCCCCAAATCCATATAGGATTCCATCCAGTCCAACTTTCCCTTTGCCTGGCCCTCACAGGGTATCAAATACTTAGGAATTCCTATTCATAGAGACCTCTCCCATCTATGTTATCTTAATTTTGGGCCCTTTATTGAACAACTCCATACAGACCACGGTTGGAAAGTTAGAACTGTAAGATTCACTACGTGAACCACTGGTGTTTTGTGGAAAAGCACATGTACACTGCGTTCCAAATTATTATGCAAAAAGTGCTTAGGAGTGATAAGGGAAGAATTTGTTTGTTTGTCAGTTAAACTCATTGATGGTGATGTGTGTCAGGGCTCTTTATATCACTGTAAGCAATTGCAGACACCTGTGCTAATTAGTTTGGCAGGTGTGTCCAATGAAAGGCAAGACTACTTAAGAAGGTTGTCTCACATTATTAAGCAGCCTACATTTTCTGCCAAATTGGGAAAGAAAAAGGATGTGTCGGCTGCTGAGAAGCAACAAATTGTGGAGTGTTTAGGTCAAGGCATGACTACAATCAACATTGTGCGATGATCAGGATGAAGTGTCTTGGCAATCAAGAAGTATGTAGCTGATTCACAGTACACACGTGTGCGTGCTGATAAGGGCAAATTGAGGACTTTTTCCTACAGGCAATTACGTCAGGTTGAAAGAGCAGCGGCAAAAAAGCCTTGTCATAGCAGCAGACAAGTTTTTGAAGCTGCTTGTGCCTCCAACGTCCCCCGAACAACAAGATGCAGGGTCCTTCAGAGGTTTGCAGCTGTGCATACGCCATCCTGTCGACCTCCTCTATCCACTTCACACAAGCAGAAACGGCTCCAGTGGGCCAAACATTACATGAAGACTGATTTCAAAACTGTTTTGTTCACGGATGAGTGCCGTGCAGCGCTCGATGGTCCAGATGGATGGAGTGGAGGATGGCTGGTTGATGGACACCCCACGCAAACACGGCTACAGCGCCAACAAGGAGGAGGTGGAGTAATGTTTTGGGCTGGAATCATGGGGAGAGAGATTGTCGGCCCCTTTAGGATCCCTGAAGGCGCTAAAGATGAACTCCATAATGTATGTGGATTTTCTCAAACAGCACTTCCTGCCATGGTTCAAGAAGAAGAACCGTGTATTTCACAGCAAGATCATTTTTCTGCATGATAATGCACCATCTCATGCTGCACATAAAACATCTGCATCTCTGGCTGATATGGACATAAAAGGGGACAAACTTATGGTGTGACCCCCATGCTCCCCTGACCTGTACCCCATTCAGAACCTTTGGAGCATCATTAAAAGGAGTGTCTATGATGGTGGGAGGCAGTTCACATCTAAGCAACAGCTCTGGGAGGGTATTCTGTCCTCATGCAAAACAATTGAAGCAGAAACCATCCAAAACCTGACAAATTCAATGGACGAGAGAGTTCAGAAGCTCCTTTCGAACAAGGGGTCCTATGTGAAAATGTAACATCACCTAGAATAAAGTTTTGAGTTGAAAACTGTTTGATTTCAGTTTCTAACAACCTGCTAATGCTTATAATTTCAAAAATGACCATTTTTTTGGTCTTTATGAAAATGAAAAGGTTGATCGAAAAGTTTGGGGGATCTAAGAGTGTGGCAACCCAGTAGTAATGATTACTTCGAATTCTGACAATATGAGGGTCATGCTGCATGTAGTGCAGCAAGAAGGCACTTATTGTGTCTTGCGCATCTCGGAGCCCCAAAATTATTTTCCGGGCTAGATGCAGCTAAAAATTATTATTAATTTTAAATCTGGTGAAGCTTTAGTATAGATGGCCTAATAGGATCAGTGCTGCACACTGCTACAAAGCCCAAATTATTTTCCAGTCAAGATACAGATAAACATGATTAGTAATTTTAAATCTGGTGGAGCTTATTATAGATGGCCTAATAGAATCAGTGCTGCACACTGCTACAAAGCCCAAATTATTTTCCAGCCAAGATACAGATAAACATGATTAGTAATTTGAAAGCTTAAAACGGTTGGTAGGGTGATTTTAACCAATCATCAAGCTTTTACTCTCCCCAGGATGACACAGGGGTAGAAAAGTCGTTTCGGATCCATGATTTGTTCATCTTTATGAACGTAAGTCTGTCTACATTATCAGTGGAGAGCCGCGTGCGCTTATCTGTCAGCACACCACCAGCAGCGCTGAACACACGTTCAGACAGAACGCTGGCTGCGGGGCATGACAAGATCTCCAAGACGTAAGTGGCTAGCTCCGGCCATTTATCCAGATTGGAAGCCCAAAAAGAGCAAGGGTCCAGTGACACAGTCGTGGCTTCAATGTTTACTTGGAGATACTCCTGTACCATCGTCTCTAGGCGTTGACTATGTGTCAGACTTCTTGTCTCCTGTGGCCTTGCAAAGGATGGGCTAAAAAAGTGGTGAAATGATTCCGCAAAATTGATGTTACCAGCAGATACTGTGGTTCTGTTACGGTTTGAGTGCTGAACACTTGACGGTCCCACGGTTGGCAAGTTGGAACTGTGAGATTCACTACGTGCACCACTGGTATTTTGTGGAAAAGCACATGTAAGATTCTGCAACAGTCTCTGCTGATACTCCTGCATGCGTGCATCCCTTTCTATGGCAGGAATAATTTCTGCAAATTTACTTTTGTACCGGGGATCTAACAGTGTGGCAACCCAGTAGTCAGGATTATTTCTAATTCTCACAATTCGAGGGTCATGTTGCAGGTAGTGCAGCAAGAAGGCACTCGTGTGTTGCGCATCCAGGAGCACCAAGTCCCTGTTGTGTTGGTGGCGAGGTAACAATCATGCTTCCTTCCTCTGTCCTCTCCCCCCAACCTCGCACAACAGAAATGTGATCAAGGTCTCCCTCATCTGATGAGTCTTCCATCAGTTCGTCCTCCACTTCTTCCTGGGCTCCTGCACCTTCCTCACTAGTTTGGCTGCTACCATGCGCCCTGGTAAAACCATCTCCCCCACCCTCACATGCCTGCCGCCTTGGTGCTGCCGACCGTCTGGACCTTGCAGATGTTAGCCCTTCCGCATACAACTCCTCCTCCTCTACTTCCTCCACCTCCTCTTGTGCCACCACCTGACTCCGAATTCTGTTTAACATGTGCTCCAGCATGTAAATCACCGGAATAGTCATGCTGATAATGGCATCGTCAGCACTAAACATCTTCGTCGCCATTTCAAAACTGTGCAGAAGGGTGCATAGGTCCCTGATCTGAGACCACTCCTCCAGCGTGATTTGCCACACCTCTGAATCTCGTTGGCCCAGGCTATACGTCAGAACGTATTGCACCAGGGCTTGTCGGTGCTGCCACAGTCGCTGCAACATGTGCAGAGTTGAATTCCACCGGGTAGGCACATCGCATTTTAGCCGGTGAAGTGGCAGGCCCAACGACTTCTGTAGAGATGTAAGTCACTGAGCTGCGGGATGCGAACGGCGGAAGTGAGCACACAGCGACCGTGCCCTCTGCAGAAGGCCATCTAGTCTGGGATAGTGGGCTAAAAATTGCTGGACAACCAGGTTCAACACGTGAGCCATACAAGGCACGTGTGTGACATTGCCCCGGCGAAGGGCCGCACCCAGGTTTGCAGCATTGTCGCACACGGCCTTCCCTGGTTTCAGGTCCAGTGGAGACAACCATTCATGAAATTGGTTCTCCTGAGCTGACCACAACTCCTCAGCTGTGTGACTCACATTTCCCAGACATTTCAATGTAAAAACCGCCTGATGACGTTGAGCCCTACTGCCAGCATAGTAAGGAGGTGTGCAGGATCCCTTCTGCGCAGTTAGAAAGCTTGTGGCATGACCAGACAGGCTTTGGGTGCAGGTGGAAGACCGAGAGGAGGTTGAGTAGGCAGAAGCAGTGGAGGAACTTTGACATAAAGAGGATTGACGCACAACTCGTGGGGACGGCAAGACTTGGACAGCAGCCCCTTGTCCTGCTGTCACCATAGTTACCTAGTGCCCAGTCAGCGACATGTAACGCCCCTGTCCATGCCTACTCGTCCAAGTGTCTGTGGTGAAATGCACCCTGTCACACACAGAGTTTCTCAAAGAAGCGGTGATGTTGTGTGCGACATGCTGGTGGAGCGCAGGCACACCTTTCTTTGAGAAGTAGTGCCGACTGGGCATCTGGTACTGGGGCACTGCGACGGACATAAGGTCTCGAAAATCCTCTGTGTCCACCAGGCGGAAAGGCAGCATTTCTGTAGCCAAGAGCTTGCAGATGGTGAAATTCAACCTCTTAGCTTTCTCATGGCTAGGAGGAAATGGTCTTTTACTTGTCCACATCTGAGGGACCGAGGGCTGGCTATTGTGCTTAGACGGGGTTGATAAGGGTGTCCCCGGCAAACTGCCGGTCTGTGAGGAAGATGCAGGCGGACATGTTAGGTTGCCTTGATCCAAAGGTGGTGCTATCAATGTCGGACAGCGCTCAACACCAGCTGGTGTTACCACCTCCAAAGAAAATGATGACCTGCCAATCACGCTGGCTGTTGCGGGTAAAGAGGTGGCAGGTCTGCGCCCCAAAACAGGTGTGACTGCTGTCCCCCCAGTCACAGAGGATGAAGAGGCCGCGGATGCACAAGATATGGCAGACGGTGGTTGGCCCGGCCGGCTAGGCCGCATTGTAGCACACTGAGCTTCCCACTGCAACTTATGCTTCATGTCCATGTGCCGGTTCATGCATGAAGTACTCAAACTATGTATTTTTTGGCCTCTACTTAGCTTTTGCTGACAAATGTTACAGATAACACGAGTTGGGTCATCTTTATCGATCTGAAAAAATGCCCAGGCTATGCAAGGCTTAGCACCCATGCGACCTGAAGAGCCACCACGACTTGTGGTGAGAGGCAGAGTTGTGTTTGAGGATGCAGTTGTTGACGTGCTTCCAGTACTACGTCTCTGTCCAGGAAGGCGCAACCTGACCTCGTCGTCACTAGCATCTTCCTCCACCTCCTCTGCTGACCTCATCTCTTGGCTGACTGTGGGTTTACAGTAAGTGGGATCTCCAACCTCATCATCATCACCCTGTGCGTTATCACACCCGTCGTCCTCAGAGCCAACCTGTTCCTGCCCTGACAAAAAACTAAAGTTGTCGCTCCAATCAGGTATTTGAGTCTTATCATCGTCTTCCTCATTGTCTCCACCAACAGGAGTTACAGTTTGGGAATGAGGGTCTACATTATGGTCAGAACCTTCTGCGTCTGGTCCTGGATCCGACTCATAAAGATTCTGGGCATCAGTGCAGATCATTTCCTCGTCTGGATTCACAGAAGCGCTGGAGTCGACCTCTGATTCCCAGGCTATAGTATGAGTAAACAGCTCTGCAGACTCAACCATCTGTTCTACCTCATACTCAGACGGGCAGCTGGAGATTTGGGAGCTGTGAGGAAGCAAGTGCGATTGGGGTGACACCTTTGAGGACTGGAGTATTTGTGATGTTGAAGTTGATGTGGAGGAGAGCCCACTTAAAGGAGCACTTGATATCCGTTGAAGCACCTGCTGTTTTTGTGCCTCATCTGGAATTTGTAGCGATTGGCGTGGCCATAAGAAAGGGATCTTATCACATTGTCCGCTAAAAGAAGTAGACATTTTAGTTTGGCTGGAAGATGGTCTTTCTTCTGCAGATGTTACTGTTGCTTTAACACCTACCCCACGGACACAACCTTTTTTCCCCTTCCCAACACGCCTATTCCCCTTTCCACCAGCAGCAGGCCTTTTTCCACTCATTTTGGTGGTTAACTAATTCACAACTCTGGAGTTGTTTGCACAAAAAAACAATGGATGGGAACCGAGCAGAGCTGAGTGGCCAAACTGTGGTATTAGGCCAAAACTATTGGCTGGGTTAGATGCAGAAAAAAATTATATTCAATTTGCAACCTGATGGAGGTCTGTATAGATGGATTAATAGAACAAGTCCCACACACAGCTAGAAGCCCAATATTTTTTCAGAGGTAGATGCAGAAAAAAATATATTCAGTTTGCATCCTGATGGAGGTCAGTATAGATGGACTAATACAACAAGTCCCACACAAAGCTAGAAGCCCAATATTTTTTCAGAGGTAGATGCAGAAAAAAATATATTCAGTTTGCAACCTGATGGAGGTCTGTATAGATGGATTAATAGAACAAGTCCCACATACAGCTAGAAGCCCAATATTTTTTCAGAGGTAGATGCAGAAAAAAATATATTCAGTTTGCAACCTGATGGAGGTCTGTATAGATGGATTAATAGAACAAGTCCCACACACAGCTAGAAGCCCAATATTTTTTCAGAGGTAGATGCAGAAAAAAATATATTCAGTTTGCAACCTGATGGAGGTCTGTATAGATGGATTAATAGAACAAGTCCCACACACAGCTAGAAGCCCAATATTTTTTCAGAGGTAGATGCAGAAAAAAATATATTCAGTTTGCAACCTGATGGAGGTCTGTATAGATGGATTAATAGAACAAGTCCCACACACAGCTAGAAGCCCAATATTTTTTCAGAGCTAGATGCAGAAAAAAATATATTCAGTTTGCAACCTGATGGAGGTCTGTATAGATGGATTAATAGAACAAGTCCCACACACAGCTAGAAGCCCAATATTTTTTTAGAGGTAGATGCAGAAAAAAATATATTCAGTTTGCAACCTGATGGAGGTCAGTATAGATGGACTAATAGAACAAGTCCCACACACAGCTAGAAGCCCAATATTTTTTCAGAGGTAGATGCAGAAAAAAATATATTCAGTTTGCAACCTGATGGAGGTCTGTATAGATGGATTAATAGAACAAGTCCCACACACAGCTAGAAGCCCAATATTTTTTCAGAGGTAGATGCAGAAAAAAATATGTTCAGTTTGCAACCTCATGGAGGTCTGTATAGATGGATTAATAGAACAAGTCCCACACACAGCTAGAAGCCCAATATTTTTTCAGAGCTAGATGCAGAAAAAAATTATATTCAATTTGCAACCTGATGGAGGTCAGTATAGATGGACTAATAGAATGATGCTATGCCCAAAAGATTTAACTTCACTAGGTGCAGTAAAAAAATTGGTATTCTATACACAGGTGGTATATCTTGCAACACAGATAGGCTACTCCACTGACTAACACACTCTGCAATAGGCCAAAAAGGATTAGCTTTGCTAGATTCAGCCAAATGCTGTGAAAAAAACTTACACAGCACTGGCACAGACCTGCCTGGCAAAAACTGATAGGAACTGATGTAACCTAGTCCTGAAAAGGACTCCAATTACAATTAGTCTTTACTCCCACAATCTATCTATTTAAGAGCACAGACCTGCCTGATAAAAGTCGTAGGAAATGCTGTAACCTAGTCCTTAAAAGGACTGCAATCACAACTATTCCCTACTCCCAAGCTATCTGTAGATTTGTGCGAAAATTGGCTTGAAATTAACAAGGTAAAGCGCACACAGCAACAGCGGTGCCGTCTAACACGCAGCTGCAGCAGTGAGAAAATGGTGGCGACGGGGAAAATGGCTTGGTCTTATAGGGCAAGGACATGTGACATACACTGCCAATGACACATGCCCTTGCTTGTGTGAAAAAAAGCACTTCGCTCCGTGTGTGCGCTGCTGATAGGCTGACAGATTGCACCTCCCCACTGCAAATGCGGGAAAAAGCAAAAAAAATGGAGATCTTCATTATTCCTGCAGAGATCCATCCCCTGCCCCTCCCCCCGCCCCGCTGTACACTCAAACTGCGTATTAACATTAATTTTCATCATTACTGAGAAAAAATCCAGTTATGATTTTGGTGCACGAACAGTTATCGAATATAACCTCGAACAGCCGAATTTTTCTCAAATTGTTCGTGTTCGCCGAACGGCTCGAACACCGCCCAAAACAGCTCGAATTTGAGATTGGCGAACAGTTCGAGTAGAACAACGCTCATCTCTAGTAGGCATGGAGAGTTTAAAAAAACAGAGAGTTGGGAAAAGATCCAAAAAAAAACCCCACATCAGACCCATAGTTGTAGACTGCAATAATCTACATCTCCAGCTGAATTCTTTATATTGCATTTCAACAATGGTTAATGTGCAATACATCAGTTGACCCAAATTTTCTATACAAAATAAGATATGTGATGATATGCCTAAACAGAGTAACCTAAAAACAGCAAGCATATAAACATGAAGTTATAACAGGATTCAAAGCAGAATAATTGCTATGAAGATAAAACTTCCGGAAAGCAAGAAAATATTTTCAGTGCTTAAATTCTTACCAGAAGCAAAACTGAAATGAACTTTAAGTCAAAAATCCACATCAGTAGAAGAAATCAGTATATACTCAAAGTGGACACCGCAAATGCAGTGAGAATGCAGTTATATCTTTTAAATGTATAATTACAGCTCCATCTTTTACTCAGTTTTTATTCATGTGTTTATCCTTTTTATTTCATCAAAGTATTTAATATTTCTTCCCCCAAAAATAGACTTGTGACGCCAGGTCTAGGGGATTTCAGATCAGCATGTTCTTTACATAGCTGCTACAATACACATTGCTGCCATCATTAGATGAATGAAATTCCTTTTGCAAAATACAACATTTTTCCATATGTATTATCAATGTTTTGCTATGATATAAGACCCCCCAAAAATCCATTGACTAAACAACTTAATAATTTGCTAAAATGTGGGATCACCTATTATTCCTCATTCCTTCTCACTAACTTAGATTATAATTTTACAGATTTTTCCAAATTTTATCCATAAAGAATTCTCTTACATTATATGGACACAAAAATTGCTAATGAATTGACCACCCTGCCATCAATTAATTTATTTATTAAAGCCATGTTCACACCTTGAGTATTTGGTCAGTATTTTACACCAGTATTTATTAGCCAAAATCAGGAGTGGAACAATCAGAGGAAAAGTATAATAGAAACACGTCACCACTTCTGTATTTATCACCCACGCCTGGTTTTGGCTTACAAATACTGATGTAAAATACTGACCAAATACTGAACGTGTGAACTTGAACTTGAAAGTAAACAATTCGACAGATCCCTTAAAATTAAGGCCTCTTTAAAGGTACTTGCACACAGTGTCCTTTAGAAGCCTACACGCTCACCAAGTTTTCCCAGGTGAAGCCACTTGAGGAAACCCCCGGCGGTGTTTTTTCTGAAGTTTCTTCACCGGTGGTTTTGTCGTCATTCTTGAAAAGTCTTTCACTCCATACTTTCAAGTATAGAAAGCGGGAAGGCTTCCCAGAAGAAAGAGTATGTCATTTCTTTTTCCCTCTTCATGGTTTCCGAACCTTGAAGTACTTAAAAGATGTGACATGAGACGGAATATGTGCATAGCAATGTCATTTTGACATTGCTGTGTATAATTTTATTTTTTTGCGGTGGATTAACAGTGACTTTTCTGGAGGATTCCATGAGGAATCGACCTGAAAAAGACTCTGTGTGAATCTACCCTAAAATAACTTTATTAAACATGATCTAGATATTTTCATGATTTCCATAGAATTTCAAAGGTGATAGAATTATCACCTGGACAATACTAAGGAAACCATGAAAACATGATCTGTTGGTGGGCCTTGAAGATTACAGATGAAGAACACTCACCAAGAGGAGTCGTATTTTCCACTAAGTACCCCAAAGTTCAGTTTTGTAGGTGCAAAAATAAATTTAAAGTTGTGCTTATAGTGCTCTCTACCACCTAGTTTCCATGGGTTATGCCATGATTAAATATTAATTTATCCTGTTTGCTCAAGAATAATTCTTATATCTGTGTACAAGTGGATCCAGGTGGTGGGGTCGAGCTACTGAACATGTGTGTCCACCATCAGTGGAAAATTCAGCTTGATGTTCCCCCTGAGACGGAATGAAAAAAATAACAACTACAAACATGAAATAGGATTTTCAAGATTAAGGAACATTTCTCTGCAGAAAAAGTAACAGTCTTTGAAGCTTTAAAGTGCAGGCTTGATGACATTGTACCTTAATGTCGTCCAACAGTCATAGTAAGTGGGTCATTTCTGCCTTGTATGTGGGAATAAAAAAAAAAGTACACATATTTGGAATTACTGCATATTTATCCACCTATATAGTAAAGTTCAACTTATTTATACCCAATATAAATGGTGGGAAAAATTCCAAAAGACAATGACAAAATTGCACATTTTCTAAAAAGCATCCAAGAATATAACTTGTCCTGTTGAAAGAAACACCTCAAAGCTTTTTCTGCAAAAATGTAAGCTGTGACTATGCAAATCCTTCCATATTTTAATAATATACTTTATTATTTTATTTTTTATTTTTTCCACCCTTAAAAAATTAATAGGTACCATAGGCAAAAAATATAACTTATCCAATATATGGCTATGTTGTAAAAGTAAAAAAAAAAATAGTGAAGAAAAGTGCTCCATTCTATGAGCAAAAAAAAGTCTATATCTTTAAAGAGTTAGGCCTCCTTCAGACGCTAGTTTTTTTTGATGTACAAGAACAATGGACCAAGTTGCATCAGATTTTCAAAAGAGTGTCATCAGAGTGTCGCAGAGTGCCATCATAGTGCCATCAGAGTGTCACAGAGTGCCATCAGATTGTCATCAGAGTGCCATAAGAGTGTCATCAGAGTGCCAGCAGATTATCATCAGAGTGCCATCAGAGTGCCATCAGAGTGTCACAAAGTGCCATCAGATTGTCATCAGAGTGCTATAAGAGTGTCATCAGAGTGACATAAGAGTGTCATCAGAGTGCAATCAGATTATCATCAGAGTGCCATCAGGGTGCCATTAGATTGTCAACAGAGTGCCATCAGAGTGCCATCAGAGTGTCAGCAGAGTGCCAGCAGAGTGCCATCAGAGTGCCATTAGATTGTCAACAGAGTGCCATCAGAGTTCCATCAGAGTTCCATCAGAGTGCCATCAGAGTGTCACAGAGTTTCATCAGAGTGCCATGAGAGTGTCATCAGAGTGTCACAGAGTTTCATCAGAGTGCCATCAGAGTGTCATCAGAGTTTTATCAGTTTTTTTTCACTGATGAGAAATTTTTTTTTAAAACCTTTTCCTTTCAGGCAATGAAAAACAGATAGCACATGGACAGCATCTTAGTGCTGTCTGATTATTTCATTGACTCATAGACTTTTATTGCTAGTTTGATTTGACAATTGGATCATTATTGGACATGTCTTCATTATCGGACATATGAACAGCCCCATAGATTGTCATAGGAACGACAAATTTTATCTGTGAAAAAAATGGATACAATTTTTCCGTGAAAAAATGACATGTGAACGAGCCCTTTAAAAAAGTAGGCCTCTGGAATAAAACATCTAGTTTAAGGATTTTTTTATGGTTTTAAAGTGGATTCTGCTCCAAAAGCCACATGAAAAAAAAGCTTCAAGTACTTTTGGAATAATCTTCCTGTTGATTACAATTGGAAAACTCAACTATATGGAATATGATGCTGTTTTTCTCCATGTGTTTTTTTCCAGGCGGAAAAAGAAGCAAATATCAATTCCTAAGGAGTTCGTGCTTGAAAAAAAAAAGCCAGAGATTTGACTACATACACAAAAAATGCTTTAAAAAAACATACAACATTTTGGAAAAATACTACATCTTTTAAGGTGAATTTTGGAAATATCCAAGTAAAAAACTTCCATGTGAATTTATGCTAAAGCATCCTGGTCTGAAGGTCGATACAATGCAAAGTGATTGCTTCCGTGATTGAAAAGTGCAGTAATATGTACACTTACAGATTATATTTAAAGTTGATGTCCAGGAAGCCCAAGTTATGAATATCTTTCTCATAGACATCACACAGCTATGAAACACAATAGCCTGTGTCACAAAGGACTCCCAGGTCTCACAAAATCATTGAAAACAAGCAAAAGCTCTCCCTGTGCTAAATAAAACAGCAATGTTAGATGCCAAGTCGAAGAATTTTTAACAGAGGCGAGAATCTCTTTCCGCAGATAATATGAGTTAAAATGCAGCTCTCATTTAGTCAGAGTTCACATTCATGAACCTTTCGGCTTTTTTTTTTCTTCAAAATAGTTTCTGATAACGTATGATAAACTACTCAATGCATCCATTTGGAGAATCCTACATAATAAGCCTCCTCATTTACACCCAATATCGTGAGCTTCAATTCACCTCGAGCCACATAAAAAATGTGAAATACTTTTATGACTTCAAGGCACAGTGATTACAGCATGAAAGGAGACAGTAGCTGCGGTTCAATGGTGCTCAACCCAATCTTCTAGACTCTGCTTCATTGTCCTCATGGCATGTATGAGGAGACAGGGCCGAGGAATGCTATCCAAATTCTAACAAACCCATTCCATCATCATCAACGACCTACAATTGTTTATTATTTCACAACTTTTTTCTAGAATGATACAAATAAACCAAGTCAAAAACTTTTACCCTATTGCGGCCCTACATTTACTTATTTGCTGACCAAGAATCCAAAAATTGGAGTCTGCATATAGAGACAGCCCTTTAACAATGACTAGTGGTCAAGGTTCTTGTTCCCAGAAAGACTATAGTTCCTCAGAACATGATCAGTCATTCTTTTAAAGATGACATTGGAATGACCTGGCCATTGTTCTGTAATATTGGAACAGGAAACTGATCTCATACTATTGGAATATATTGGGAATAAGGACAGGATCAGATTTAGGTTGGTGGAAGCCCCATAGCAACAAATTTGGTGGCCACTCCCAACCCACCTCTGGAAACCTAACCATGCTGATCCCTGTTAGCAGAAATGTATAAGAAAGGTGGGCAAGCATGAGCATGTCACATTTCACTGAAATCAACTTATGAAGTTACCCAAACTAGCGACTTCTTTAGGTAAAGGTGTCTCCACCTCTTCCAAATCTGATATGATTGACAAACCGCTGTCTGGGGATCCCTGTTGTCCTGGATGTGAAGGTCCCATAAAGCTGTTTCTAGACATTCTTTTACCAGAGTAAATGATTTAGTTCACTGCCTTTACCTTGTACCTAAATACTTTGGCCCAGGCAGAGTGGCATGTTGATGTCCTCCAGGCACACAGTATGGAGGGAACGGGATCTGGTTTCCACCAAGCTATGCCCAGCATATCAACGATCTATATAATTATTAACTGTCAACGGTGTGATTTGATGCTGCTAGGCAGGGAGTGTGGAAAATAAAAGCCAACTAGGTCTACCAGGTGGTCGAGACCCTGGGGAATATGTCCCAATATCTCCCTACAATCCAGCCCTGCATATGGGCAGACAAAGCATCCAAAAACTCTTTGGGGACATAGAATTGACTGCTTCTCTTACCTAGGTGAAGCATTATTGAGGTAATGATAGGAGTAGAATTCTCCTAATGGTACCCTGGAGAACAGTAAAGCGTTTGTGATTTCAGGTTCTCACTGTGTAATGATGTAATTACTTTATTGCAGACGCAATACGACTTGCATTGTCTAAGACTCCCTCTAATCACTCATCTGTCAATAGAACATTATTAGTAGCAGCTTAGAGAGTAAAGAAAAAACTTCACAGTATTCCACGATTCCAGTCCACATGAAGAGTTGAGCAACTTTTTATACAAACAACACTGAATTCTAAATTCAGAATTCTGCTGGACTACAATTATCAGAGATCATTGCAATCTGGAAACTCAACCACAGCAGAGCGGTTCTAAGCTCAGGTTTAAACAAACCAAACTAGCAGAATAATGAATGAGAAGTAGTTAGGTAAAGGAATAAAAAACATCTGTTATGATCGTGCTCACACACTCACACGGGTAACACACTCCCTCAGAATCTGCCTACAAAGCTTATTTTAAAGGAAAGGGGGAGTTACCAATGTGAGACATGTAATGACTGACAGTCCGCTCTCTCAAACCTCATGTCTCACACGGTTAATGCCTTCTTTAATTTATAACAAGCTCTGGAGGCAAATTCTCAGGGAGATCTATATCCGGCCCATAGATCTTAGCAGATCATTTACAAATAAGAAAAACATGGATTTCTCTGGAATAAGACATCTGATTGCAGATATCAAGGTATCATTTTATTCAGCTTCCTATGACCTACATGCACAAATTGAAGACTTAGGAGGGTTGATCCTTCTGACAGGCTCCCTTTAATAGAATGAATAATAAAAAAAATGCAAAAATACAATAATGCAAAAACATGAGGCCCTGGGGTATAGGGTAACAAATACGAGATCATATTCATAGTAATTGCCCCACACAAGTGAATTCCCTTGTTTCTGATTATTATAAAATTCTGATTTTATGTAGGTTTAAAAACTACATACAAGAATACCAAATTTTGATGTATATTAGTAATGAGAAAATCTATTTGATGAAAATTGGATTTGTGCCAAGGTTTCAGAAATTCACAAAACCAGGTAAATTTGAACAATATGCAAATCACTTCTCATGAATTGCCTAAAGACTGTATCAGATCATATGATCTCGGGTGGTGCTGTATGGGCTTCTCCATAATGCCCAGCAGTAATCACATCACATGCTATAGCTCAGCCAATCAGGGGGGACTGTCAAAGCCTGTATAAAAGCAGAAGCAGGAAATGCATCAGCCATTTTGCGGTGAATCTGGATCATGAGAGGATGTCACAGCTCCCAGCTTAGCCATATAAATAGGGAAAGAAAGTCATAAAGCACTAAATAAACTGTACAGAAAGTGTAAAGAAGATTAGTGTGTGAAGAAAATAGAATAATATCGATTTATTTGATAGGGAATGACAGATAGGAGAGTCACTGTGTCCTTGGTGCAGGGCTGCTTTCTTGATCAGAATAGATATAGTGCTGCCGCAATTCAATCACACATACATGTCCTATCAGGGCAGTTAGAAGCTTTCGAGTACTTTTGATTTATGGCAAATAGAATTTCCTGGCAAAATTCGTCGAAGTTGGCCAAGTCAAATTTCAAAAGATTTATTCATCATTAGTGCATATGGAGACTAGTCATTGACTAGCACATGAACAAGGAAGGTTTCAAACATGTCTAGTGAGTTGCAACAATTATACACTGCTCAAAAAAATAAAGGGAACACTCAAATAACACATCCTAGATCTGAATGAATGAAATATTCTCATTGAATACTTTGTTCTGTACAAAGTTGAATGTGCTGACAACAAAATCACACAAAAATCATCAATGGAAATCAAATTTATTAACCAAAGGAGGCCTGGATTTGGAGTCACCCCCAAAATTAAAGTGGAAAAACGCACTACAGGCTGATCCAACTTTCATGTAATGTCCTTTAAACAAGTCAAACTGAGGCTCAGTATTGTGTGTGGCCTCCACGTGCCTGTATGACCTCCCTACAACACCTGGCCATGCTACTGATGAGGTTGTGGATGGTCTCCTGTGAGAACTCCTCACAGACCTGGACTAAAGCATCCACCAACTCCTGGACAGTCTGTGGTGCAATGTGACATTGGTGGATGGAGCGAGACATGATGTCCCAGATGTGCTCAATCGGATTCAGGTCAGGGGAACGGACGGGCCAGTCCATAGCTTCAATGCCTTCATCTTGCAGGAACTGCTGACACACTCCAGCCACATGAGGTTTGGCATTGTCCTGAATTAGGAGGAACCCAGGGCCAACCGCACCAGCATATGGTCTCACAAGGGGTCTGAGGATTTCGGTACCTAATGGCAGTCAGGCTATCTCTGGCGAGCACATGGAGGGCTGTGCGGCCCTCCAAAGAAATGCCTCCCCACACCATTACTGACCCACTGCCAAACCGGTTATGCCAAAGGATATTTTAGGCAGCAGATCACTCTCCATGGTGTCTCCAGACTCTGTCACGTCTGTCACATGTGCTCAGTGTGAATCTGCTTTCATCTGTGAAGAACACAGGGCGCCAGTGTCGACTTTGCCAATCCTGGTGTTCTGGGGCAAATGCAAAGCATCCTGCATGGTGTTGGGCTGTGAGCACAACCCCCATCTGTGGACGTCGGGCCCTCATACCACCCTCATGGAGTCGGTTTCTAACCGTTTGTGCAGACACATGCACATTTGTGGCCTGCTGGAGGTCATTTTGCAGGGCTCTGGCAGTGCTCCTTGTAATGCACATGCCCGGGCTGAGTGGTGTGTGCGTGTATATGTAGTGATTCCACTGCACCGTGCCGGAGAGTGAATGCCTGGAGGGGCGTAACTAAGTATTCACCCGATCCGACCAGGGTCGCACGACGGCATACGACGTCAGTGCACCAAGGAGGAACCGAGCAGAGGGACCAGGTGCTACTCCAGGACAGACCCCAGGACGGCTGTTGACCCACACAGGGGAATACAGGAACAGGCAGGTTAGGCTGGCACACAGACTGCTGGGTATAGGCAGACACGGCTGGTATGCAGACTGGCGGATGCGGGTAGGTATGACAGGTTGGAGCATCGAGTGGATAGGACCCAGAACAGACTGGGACTCAGGAACAGAACCGCAGATGCGATGGAGAAACACAGCAGAGTGAGGCCGCCCAGAGAGGCGAGCAAGAGCAGAACAAGACGAGACCGCCTGGAGCGGTGAGCGAGAGAAGAGCAGGACAAGGCCGCCTGGAGCGGTGAGCGAGAGAGGAGCAGGACGAGACTGCCGGAGCAGCGAGCAAAGGGTCAGAGCAGAGCGAGACTGCCGGAGCAGCGAGCAAAGGGTCAGAGCTGAGCGAGACTGCCGGAGCAGCGAGCAAAGGGTCAGAGCAGAGCGAGACTGCCGGAGCAGCGAGCAAAGGGTCAGAGCAAAGCGAGACTGCCGGAGCAGCGAGCAAAGGGTCAGAGCAGAGCGAGACTGCCGGAGCAGCGAGCAAAGGGTCAGAGCAGAGCGAGACTGCCGGAGCAGCGAGCAAAGGGTCAGAGCAGAGCGAGACTGCCGGAGCAGCGAGCAAAGGGTCAGAGTAGAGCGAGACTGCCGGAGCAGCGAGCAAAGGGTCAGAGCAGAGCGAGACTGCCGGAGCAGCGAGCAAAGGGTCAGAGCAGAGCGAGACTGCCGGAGCAGCGAGCAAAGGGTCAGAGCAGAGCGAGACTGCTGGAGCAGTGAGCAAAGGGTCAGAGCAGAGCGAGACTGCCGGAGAAGCAAGAAAAGGGTCAGAGCTCTGTTCACACGGAACAGACTGGAAGGGAAAGGCAGAACCAGGTACACACAAGATACTTGCAATGAAGTAGTGAGTGGACTCTAAACTCACAAACGGGAGTACAGGGACAACTAGTAGGAGTTAGGTACAGGATCAGATTCTGCAGGAAAAGGGAAGGTACGAACATAGAGAAAAACAGGTAACAGGCTAGGAGAGTATTCAGACAAGAACAGACACAGCAGCAAGATACAGGAGTGGGTCTAGGTATGCGGCCCCTAGAAGGCGGAACAAACAGGCTAGGAGCGTGTTCAGACAGGAACAGGCAAGATACAGGAACGGGTCTAGGTATGCGGCCCCTAGAAGGTGGAAAGAACAGGCTAGGAGTGTGTTCACACTGGCCTGGAAATACAGCCTCCAGGATAGGCAGAAGACAACAGGCTAGAAGATAGTTCAGACAGGACACAGTTCAGACACGGGAACTGATACCGCAAGGCAGGAAACATACAGGACCTGGCACATCAGTGACTAGAAGCCAAATGACAGAACACAATGCTCAGGCATGGATTCCAGGGAGGAGCTGGGTTAAATACCAGGTGACAAACAGCAATAGGCTGATGATGCATAAGGGGTGTGTCAGCAGCAGCTACAAGAAGCAGGAAGTGATCGGGCGCCGCCCTAAAGCAGCAGAAACAGAGGCAAGCAGACAGCATGGAGGGAAGCCAGGCTAGCAGACTGGACTGAAGATCAAGTGCGCGCTCTTGCACAGTGGGAGATGGACCACTATGCAAGGACACCACCAGGTATGTTACAGTACGCCCCCCCTTACGCCCCCTCTTTTTCAGGCCTGCCAGAATCTTCCACAGGGAATTCGAGGGCCAGTCCTTCATTTCAAGGAGATTACTTCTGCTGTCCACAGAAAAAACTGGTCTCATCTGGGTAGCTAGGATGCTACCTCCTATCCAGCCATCCTCAGCAACAGACGAAACGGGTGGAGTACCAGGAACAGCATACAAGGAAGTCTCTCCACATATTTACAGGTGGCACCCCAGAGGGTACAGAAGACAACTGGAAGTCCTCCGCCGGGTCGGAAGAGTGCAGAGACTCGGAGGTAACCTCTGCCTCGGAGTACACTAGGTCGGACTCACTGGGCGAGGTATCAGGTACCGAGTATAGGAAAGTCTCTGTCCATTCACTACCAGGTAGCTCCCCGAAGGGTTCTAGAGATAACTGGAGGTCCTCCACCTGGTCGGATTGGTGTAGAGACTCGGGGGTAACCTCTGCTTCGGAATACATTAGGTCGGACTCACTGGATGAAGCGGGCGAGGTATCAGGTGCAGAGTATAGAAACGTCTCTGTCCATTCGCTACCAGGTAGCACCCAGAAGGGTTCAGGAAACAACTGGAGATCCTCCGCCTGGTCGGAGGGGTGTAGAGACTCGGGGTAACCTCTGCTTCAGAGTACACTAGGTCGGATTCACTGGACGAAGCGGGCGAGGTTTCAGGTACCGAGTATAGGAGAGTCTCTGTCCATTCGCTATCAGGTAGCACCCCGAAGGGTTCAGGAGACAACTGGAGGTCCTCCGCCTGGTCAGAGGGGTGTAGAGACTCGGGGATAACCTCTGCTTCGGAGTACACTAGGTCGGACTCACTGGACGAAGCGGCCGAGGTATCAGGTACCGGGTGTAGGGAAGTCTCTCTCCATTTGTCATCAAGTGGTATCCCGGGGGATTCAGGAGGCAACAGGAGGTCCTCCGCCAGGTTGTAGAGGTGCACGGACTCGGAGGTAATCACTGCTTTGAAGTATCCTTGGACAGGCTCACCGGTTAAAGTGGGTGAAGTATCAGATACCGGGTGCAGGAAGTCCTCCTGTGTGGATTCTGGGTGGGCAGCAGTCTCTACGGGCAGGAGAACTGTTGCGCTACCCACGCACATTACCCGTCGGGGCTGCTCCGGGATACTGGGAAGTGAAGCTTCAGCAGGGACTTCAAGGTTGGGGTCAGGAGGTCATTGAGAGGACAGACCCTGGCGTGACAGCTTGCCTCTACGCCTAGCACGTCTGGACTGCCTCTTGAGGTTGGGAGAAGTATTCCAGAGAGCGTAGTCATCCGGTGTGGATACTGGGTGGGCAGTAATCTCATCGGGCAAGAGGACTAGTGCGCTACCCACACACATTACCCATTGGGGCTGCTCTGGGATATTGGGAAGTGAAGCTTCAGCAAGACCCTCCGGATTAGGGTCATCGAAGACCATTAGAAAGGCCACCAGGAAGGCCATTATGTCCAGGACGATAGGATCCTGTACGTCCCATAGGGGGGTGATCCATTTCAAGGCATCACCCGCTAGGTAAGACATCATGAATTCCACCTTAGCCCGATTGGTGGGAAAACAAAGAGGGAAGAACTTGAAGTGTAGCATGCATTGCTCCACAAATGCACGACTCTGTCTTGGATCCCCATAATACTGTGGCAGATCCGCTGGAACGGGTGCAGAAAGCTCCATCTGGACGGGTGCATAATTCCCCTGGAACTCAGCTAGTAGCAAAAAAAAATAAATTTCTTCTAGATGCATGTATTCTCTGGAAAACGTCTCAGAGAGCGAAGGCCGTGGGGCTCAACGGGAACCATAGCCTGAGCATGCTGTAATGCACACGCCCGGGCTGAGTGGTGTGTGCGTGTATATGTAGTGATTCCACTGGACCATGCCGGAGAGTGAATGCCTGGAGGGGCATAACTAAGTATCCACCCGATCCGACCAGGGTCGCACGACGGCATACGACGCCAGTGCACCAAGAAGGAACCGAGCAGAGGGACCAGGTGCTACTCCAGGACAGACCCCGGACACGGCTGTTGACCCACACAGGGGAATACAGGAACAGGCAGGTTAGGCTGGCACTCAGACTGCTGGGTATAGGCAGACACGGCTGGTATGCAGACTGGCGGATGCTGGTAGGTATGACAGGTTGGAGCACCGAGTGGATAGGACCCAGTACAGACTGGGACTCAGGAACAGAACCGCAGATGTGGTGGACAAACACAGCAGAGTGAGGCTGCCCAGAGCGGCGAGCAAGAGCAGAACAAGACGAGACCGCCTGGAGCGGTGAGCGAGAGAAGAGCAGGACAAGGCTGCCTGGAGCGGTGAGCGAGAGAGGAGCAGGACGAGACTGTCGGAGCAGCGAGCTAAGGGTCAGAGCAGAGCGAGACTGCCGGAGCAGCAAGCAAAGGGTCAGAGCTGAGCGAGACTGCCGGAGCAGCGAGCAAAGGGTCAGAGCAGAGCGAGACTGCCGGAGCAGCGAGCAAAGGGTCAGAGCAGAGCGAGACTGCCGGAGCAGCGAGCAAAGGGTCAGAGCAGAGCGAGACTGCCGGAGCAGCGAGCAAAGGGTCAGAGCAGAGCGAGACTGCCGGAGCAGCGAGCAAAGGGTCAGAGCAGAGCGAGACTGCCGGAGCAGCGAGCAAAGGGTCAGAGCAGAGCGAGACTGCCGGAGCAGCGAGCAAAGGGTCAGAGCTCTGTTCACATGGAACAGACTGGAAGGGAAAGGCAGAACCAGGTACACACAAGATACTTGCAATGAAGTAGCGAGTGGACTCTAAACTCACAAACGGGAGTACAGGGACAACGAGTAGGAGTTAGGTACAGGATCAGATTCTGCAGGAAAAGGAAAGGTACGAACATAGAGAAAAACAGGTAACAGGCTAGGAGAGTATTCAGACAAGAACAGACACAGCAGCAAGATACAGGAGCGGGTCTAGGTATGCGGCCCCTAGAAGGTGGAACGAACAGGCTAGGAGCGTGTTCAGACAGGAACAGGCAAGATACAGGAACGGGTCTAGGTATGCGGCCCCTAGAAGGCGGAAAGAACAGGCTAGGAGTGTGTTCACACTGGCCTGGAAATACAGCCTCCAGGATAGGCAGAAGACAACAGGCTAGAAGATAGTTCAGACAGGACACAGTTCAGACACGGGAACTGATACCGCAAGGCAGGAAACATACAGGACCTGGCACATCAGTGACTAGAAGCCAAATGACAGAACACAATGCTCAGGCATGGATTCCAGGGAGGAGCTGGGTTAAATACCAGGTGACAGACAGCAATAGGCTGATGACGCATAAGGGGTGTGTCAGCAGCAGCTACAAGAAGCAGGAAGTGATCAGGCGCCGCCCTAAAGCAGCAGAAACAGAGGCAAGCAGACAGCATGGAGGGAAGCCAGGCTAGCAGACTGGACTGGAGATCAAGTGCGCGCTCTTGCACAGTGGGAGATGGACCACTATGCAACGACGCCGCCAGGTATGTTACACTCCTCCTGTTCCTCCTTGCACAAAGGCGGAGGTAGCGGTCCTGCTGCTGGGTTGTTGCCCTCCTATGGCACCCTCCACGTCTCCTGGTGTACTGGCCTGTCTCCTGGTAGCGCCTCCAGCCTCTGGACACTACGCTGACAGACACAGCAAACCTTCTTGCCACAGCTCGCATTGAAGTGCCATCCTGGATGATCTGCACTACCTGGGAAATTTCTGTGGGTCCGTCTCATGCTACCACGAGTGTGAAAGCACAACCAACATTCAAAAGTGACCAAAACATCAGCCAGAAAGCATTGGTACTGAGATGTGGTCTGTGGTCCCCACCTGCAGAACTACTCCTTTATTGAGGGTGTCTTGATAATTGCCAATAATTTCCATCTATTGTCTATTCCATTTGCACAACAGCATGTGAAATTGATTGTCAATCAGTGTTGCTTCCTAAGTGGACAGTTTGATTTCACAGAAGTTTGATTTACTTGAGTTATATTCTGTTGTTTAAGTGTTCCCTTTATTTTTTTGAGCAGTGTATTTTAACTTTTGCACAACTTTGATAAATTTTTGCCTTAATTTGGAGCCATACAGGACTTGTCATGTGCATGAGCCCTTTTAAGTAGATTCACAGTGCCCAGTTCTCAGTATAACTACTTGTGGTACAACTACAATATGTAATGGTGACTAAAGTGATAGCAATTACTTTACTTTTTACTTGTATTCTGAAAGACGTATCAGAAGAGAATCTTCAAGCAGATTACACTTTGAGCTCATTTATTGCATGGCATTTATTATTTTACTACATGTCTCACAGTAATATTCCTCATGACAGTTCAATTATTAATATTCCATATCAGGAAGATCGCTCAAGAACCCACATGTGTCGGGCTGATCACCGCTCCCATCATCATTGATGGGTTGCTTTACGATATAATGATACAATGATCGTTTTTATTTGCATAAAAATACTTTGGTTAATCCTTTCAGAAGAATCAGGAAAGTTTTATATCAGAGAAACCTATTCAATATTTTGGTGGTGTGATATTTAATATCCAATTACTAAAAACACCGTGAATGTATTGGTTTCCAAAATAATAGGACATTTTTACTCTGGATACTTTCAGATTTGCAATGTTTATTCTTGTGTTCTTAAACACATCTATTTTTACAAAGGGTCAAACTTATAAAAGATAGATTTATTTTACTCACTTCTACAGCGCTATTAAGTATACAGTGCTTCACAGATATCAGCATCTCTGTCCCCATTGGGGCTGACAATCTACATTCCCTATCAGTATGTCTTTGGAGTGTGGGAGGAAACTGGAGAACCCAGAGAAAACCCACGCAAACACGGGGAGAACATATAAACTCCTTGCAGATGATGTCCTTGGTGGGATTTGAACCCAAGACCCCAGCGCTGCAAGACAGCAGTGCTAACTACTGAGCCACCCTGATACAGAGAGAGAGCTGGATTCCGGTCTTGGTACCTGCCACATTGTAGAGTCTATAGTCTGGATTTACTTCTATTTGTCTGTAGTAAAGAACAGACTGCTATCAATGACTGTCGTGGTCATCACTAGAGTCCAAGTATAGAAATGTATTGGTCCTAAATGGTAGACTCCATTCTGAGCACTAAAGAGGCAAGTGCCATTTACACAAATGGCAAGTTCTCATCGGGATGGCTACACTATGTGATGCAAATGGAAAAATTTTAGGGGAAGTCAACAATTGTCCGGCTTCCCCATAGATTCCAGCTGATTGCTGAAGGAGTAAAATAGTAATAATTTTATTAAAACAATATAATTTTGAAAATTTAACTACTGAGTTAGCGTTAAAATACAAGTCCATAAAGTGCAACAAGTACTAATAAAGAAGAACATTTATGCTTTACATTATGGAGAACTTTACAGAAAAGAGCACTTTTTTATCCATAATGACTCATGTACACAATAGTGCGTACAAAGAGGCTGCACTGCAATAAAGAGCCCACAGAACTCCATCCTATGTATACACACCATGAATACTATGGATGGCAAGAAGAACAAACAAATCAATTTTGGAACAAGTCAAGCCAGACATGTCATTCGATGCAAGGATCACCAAGCTACGACTTGCCTATTTTGAACACATCATGCGAAGAGAGCAATCACTGGAGAAGGACATCATGGTCAGAAGAATAGAAAGAACAAGGTAAAGAGGAAGACCAGCAACCTGATAGCTTGATACTATCAAGATAATGGTGAAGAAGATCCTGGTGGACCTATCTAGGATTACACAAGTTCGATCTTCCTACAGATTGTTCATCCATCAAGTCACCATGGTTCAAGATCAAGCTGAAGGCCATTAAAAAAACAACAAAAAAACTTGTATATATGCCATGTACCACCTTGTGGTGACTCATCACAACATTGAGAAACTCTACCTTAGACTCAGTGCTTGTAGAGGAGAGTATATGGCCATTATGATTTAATTGTTGGGTGATGGTTATTCATTTTGTCTATTGTGGTAGTTATATACACTACCGTTGGCCATGTTTTTTCTCTTTCTGTTTCTTTTTCAGGGGATATTGTAAATGTCTAGGGAATGTCCAGGTATTACTAAGGTAAGACGACATTAAACAGGGACACCATTCCTGCATTGCTTATTAGGGTGGCAACCTCCGTGATTAGATAGGATGCAATTTAGGGCGTCCTAGGGAAAGTGCAGCTACATGTTTATCAAATATTGACCTGCTTCCCATAGTTGTGATTGTAGTGATATGACTTATCATGTCCCTTGAAGGATTTTCTTTTTTATTCAATTGTTTTATTTCTAGTTATAGGTTACTGTATAACTAATTAAATATAGTCAAAATTTTAACGAGAGGTGGGATGTTTTTTGAGATTTGTTAGACAATTTTCAGGGGATAATACCTTATGATTTAATTTAGGGAATCATGTCAGAATTTGTTATCTATGCTATGCTTTATGCTGCGATACAAAATCAGGACAAACAGAAGTTTATGATTGACATATTACGGCCTTGCATGAAACCATGATCTTACTGTGCGCATGATCTATATTAGTGTGACTATATGTTAGAACAGGGGAGGAGAAGCTCAGACCCTTGGGTTGTTTATGGCCCTCGATGACTGGGCAGTTTCCTAGAGACTGCGGTACTTGGGCCGGCAGCTGTATTTTGCCGGCTGCCAGCAAATTAATTTCTTCTTGCCCTGTGAGTTCGTGTACACAGTGATAACTACTGAGTGCTGAGGCGCGTGCAATGAAAGATTATGTCCTGACACCAGTGACAGCATCAGGACATACTTTGCGGGCAGAGTTAGCGCGCAATTTGTACAGCCCCCGAAGGATGGTATAAATATCCAAATGGTCCTTGGCAATAAAAAGATTCCCCACCCCTGTGTTAGAAGATTTATCAGATTACAGTTTGCATTGTGGTTTTTGCTTATGACATGACACGTGCCAGGTCTGTCGCGTGACAGATATATGACCATCAATGACTATATTAACACAATCGCTGTCGACCGTTACGGTTCTGTTGTAGTTTATGTCAATTTAATAGAAAGCGTTAAGGAACCCATACCCATTGGGTGAAAATCAGCTGAATCCATCAATTTGGGCAAGACCAGCTAACAATCTGATGTATATTGGGCCTCCCAACTCTCCCCTATGATGTCAGGATAGAGAAGGACCAGGCAGTTGGAATTTTAACAACAAATTTTTTGTTTTTAGAGTCTGGCAGCAATTGTCTCCTCTCTCCTGTCATGTGAGCACTGTTCGTAGTCACCTGGGGGTTCCAAACTGGCTACCACAAACAAGTATAGTGTAAGCCACTTCATTTCCCAGAAACTAGGGGTTGCCCTGGTCTTCACCCTTTAACCCCTGTACAAGGATCTAAACTTACACAGTGGTCCCTGGACAAGGGCCACACATTCAGCTGCTGTTCAGTGGTGCAAGCTGGCAAGGATAGTCAGGTAGCCATGTCAGAACCAGTAGGTACGAGAGGTAGAAAATCATCAGGTAGGAGAAACATCAATAAACTAGTCAAGATCAGGTAACAGGATAAATCAGGATGAAACACCAGATGCAGCAAAGGCAGGTAAAGCCAGGATGCACAAACATTGACTGGCAGTGGGAACTAACTCTCAGGGGTTTATATAGTGAACAGCCCCACCAAATTCAGACAAATTATAGAAATCCAAACCAACAGGATTAACCCTGTAGTTTCCAGACTGGCAAGAGTCACAAGTCCCAGGTATAATTTAGGATTGATGCTGTCAAGCATCATCTAATATATATAATCGTCTTATCCCGTCTGTCTGTCTGTCCTTCTCTCCAGGAAATCCCGCGTCGCTGATTGGTCTGGTCACGGCCAATCAGCGACGCGGGTTTTCAGAAAAAGATGGCGGCCGTTAGCGGCTCATCTGCCGCACGGAGGTCAGCGGCGATGCAGCCGGGAGATAACCGGCACTAGCCGGTCCTCACCAACACTCACTAGCGACCAATCAGCGATTTTGGCGCCAAATTTAAACACGCTCTCCGGTCCTCACTAACACGGTTCGGTGATTGGTCGCTCTGCTGATTGCGCCCGGTCGGCCGCATACATATTCTAGAATACCCGATGCGTTAGAATCGGGCCACCATCTAGTCCACAATAAAGGAGTGGCACAACATAGTGGCTGGAGCAGAGACCGGCATTCATGTTACATCTCCCACTTGAAAACACATGACTCGACTGAGTTGAAAGCTTATTTGTATGGGGGAGTCGGGAGATAAGTCCCACATGCACATGTTTCGTCAACAGCCATCTCATGAATATAGCCAGTTTTACCCTACAGGTGTCCATAATCTTCTCTTTCACTCTTCAAATCTGTTAGAATTTGCAACAAAACCTACAAAGTAAATATGATTGGTGTCCATGAGTTGGCAGTCTTCCCAGCGCCGAAAATGCCAATGTTGCAATGGTCTAGTTTACTAGATAACCCCATGTACCTTTCCAAAGTAGCATTTTCAGAAATTACAAATTTAGTCACATCATTAACCAGCTTTTCATGGAAGGAAGAGTGTAGCACTAATGAAAAGTACTTCCCTTTCATTTGGGAGATCAGTATCAATATAGTTTTAAGCAAATAATAAAATAATTTGGTGAATATTAGTAACCTGGCTTCATATGAGTTGGCTTTCTCTGAGTTTAAGGTCATACAGTGACTCATCTAGGAAACCAAGAATAATTCCACTTGGAAAGTGGCACTAAAATGTCATTTTCTCTTACGCAGAACACAGTTATCCTAGTGGAAACAAGGTCTTGTATTGTGTCTCTCAGACAAAAGTTTTGTCTCCAAACAATGAAGTTTGTTTTCTGCTAAGCAATATTGAATGCTCCAAAACATTGCATAGCAGACATGAAGGTTGAAGAAGTCACAGGTACACCCATGAATTACAGATGGTTACTAGAACTTCTAAAAATGTAACAAGGACAGATGTACGATGCCGGAAAACTGATGGCGTCATCCAGACAGTATATTGTTCTGCACATCATGTCTCTAATGGGTGCCAAACCTGGGAAAACAAACCATGTGTAATCTACATATACAGACAAATCTTGGCTGACACGTGAAGGAACACGATTCCAGGAGTTATAGCGTGAATTTAAAGAGATAGTCTTGAAAGACAAGAAAGTCTGGCTTTGTCAGTCTTAGGGTTATGAGACCATCTGGACTTAGGAGAACTAGTTATATGTTTTGGAGAAAAATTAGTTTTCCAGAAATTACATTAAGCCCAAAAAACTCCCTAATACTGAGAGATCTAAATTTCTTCAAGATGAGAGTTTAACCAGTTACTGTCTCCTTGAAGTCCAATATGCAAAAGGTAGACTAGAAACACTTAATAATTTGAACCTTTGTTGTTAGAAAGGTGGTATACAAGGATTTAATATTTAAAAACAGGTAAAATGGAGCATTACACAGTTTCATAATACTCACACATCCAGGGTCCTCCAGAGTGAGAGACCCTCTTTGTAGCTACTCTCTATACTGACTTTTCAATGAACAGTTAATTCCCTCTATTAATTTACCTTCCATGTAGGGTTTGCAAAAATGGGTTTTCTAATCCAAACAAGCTATTTAATAATAAGTCCTATAGATTCTTTAAAATGTTCTTTCCGCTAAGATATCTTTATTGGAGGACTCTATATATGAGAACTAAACCTATGAGGCAGAAGCTGGAGAACACCTTGTTTTGACTGGTAGCTTTACTGTTTCACTATAAATGTTCCTTCTGTCAACTCCAAGAACTCACACTTTGTAACTCTACCCAAGATCCTCCAAAGATCATTTGGTTGAGGTCTACTAGTAAGGCTGCACCCAACGATGGCTGCCCGGTCTTGTCCAAATGTACATCCTTCCTTCCATTACATACCCTACCTGGGCTTTCAACCAAGACAATGCGCTAGCCTATTGTATAAGATGCCTGGTGCCCACTAAGTCACTACTCATTTACAAAGTCCAAGACATACTTCTTAGCTTCACAGAGAGTGAAACCTTATTAACACAGTCTAAGTCTATAGTTCTCAAACGGGATAACACCTTTGTAAAATTTCACTTTAAAGATGACCTTTCACTCTATTTTTTTAGTTAATTTAAGTATCTCCTTCAATTGTCATTGATTCACTGATACTATAACGATTATTTTTTTCTGTTCCAAAGTTCTGTCCACCAGTAATAAAGAAGCTAAACTGGGCATAACTTAACATAACTTCTCTGTGGGTGTTTGCTTTTTATATGCTAACACTGGCCAATCAAAACACGATCACTCCCCAGAGAAGTTTTGTAGCATACGCATAGTTGGTTGAAAGGAAAATTTGCATCTTTATTACCTAGGGAGCATAACTTTGGAACAGAAGATCACGGAAAAGTAAGAAAAACTGTTCCAGAATTATTAGGGCAGTGGCAATTTGAGCACTAAGCAGCTTGAAGTAAAGAAATACAGTTAAAGGTTTTCTTTAACTGTATCCATTGCAACGTTTACACCTTGCAGGAGATAGATTCCTAAAGACCATGGTCACAAATAAGTTAATTTCACCTGAAGACTCAATCCCTTCTGCCTCCCTCCACAGCACAATCTTTCCCTATCTGAGTCTCTAATGGCCCTTGCTCAGACAGAAGATGACCAGTCCTTTTACTATTCGTAGGACCCTATATGATGCTCCTCACAGTAGACAGTCCCCAGCTCTCTCAGAAGCCTCTGTGAGGCTATCTCTTCAGGATTACTTCTCTTTTGGTTTCTTTCACTAGGACCTGTCTCCCTTTAATTGTCGCTACTTTTTTCTTACTCTTACCTCTGTCACTCACTGACGTCTTTGTAGGCCTGATTTCTTACAGAGGAAGGTGGCAAAGATCAAAGACAGAGATGTTTAGTGAAAGAGAATATATAGTTTTTGGACCTGATGGAAGCAAATTTACAAGGGCTTTGTGATGTGTGACTAGATGTGTGGGCTTCAAAGGGGTTAGTTTAGTAAGTAGGTCTTCTTCCTGCTGGAAATCGCTCCCCCTCTCCTGTTGCATTTCTATTTTATTGGGGTTATTTGCATTCATACTAGTATTTTTTGTCATACAACTTACACCCAGAGTCAGATGCAGAGGACCTAGAAAATGGCTCTATTTGATGGATACTGCCTTATCTTATGGAATGGCATGTAGGAACCTACATGGCAATGGTGTCATCATTGACAGAACTGTTACCAGCTCCTAGTCTATGAGCCAGAATGTGCCCTGGACTCTGTGGATATAATGGCAAAAATAAATAAAAAATAAATAAAAAATCCCAGCAAAACAGGCCACAGCATTTCATATTGAATGATGCAGTGACATAACACCATGCCATCACAAGTGAGATGGTCTCATCCTCTTGGCACAGTCTTTACATACTATGGTTCAGGCCGGTGCTCTTCCTGCTCCACTGTGGCCCTATCTAAGCCTTAGAGTAGTGAACAATAATAACAAGGGCTGATTCACCCTCACTGCTAGCCATCTACCGTTGCTGGAATTCATCTGGCTTCATTCCAATCTGTGAGTATGACCTCCACCGGAAGCAAAATCTCACTTTTTTCACTACAGGTGGCCTGCTGTGCTAACCCTACACTGACCCATAATCCAGCTGTTCACCACCAGACCAGTGTATATCCAACACTAAAAACACTGTACGATACTCTTCCTATACAGGAATTACATAGAACCCCCTTTCTCTTGCACAGTGACACCCTGTACAACGCATTTCTTGACTTGGGGCTCCATTCTCTCTCCAGTCAACTCATCACTCCAGGGGTGGACAAAGACAGCAGAGGGCTCCTTTGCAAGAACCATATATGAGCCCTTTGCAGTTCAATAACTCATCATCATGCACAATTCCACCTGCTTTGGAAAAATGGTCACAGAAATAACTTGAATCTTACAAAAGTAATAAATTAAAAATCTATGAAACTGAGCAAATGAAAGTCAGACATTGCTTTTCAACCCTGCTTCCACAGAAGTTTAAAAAAAATTAAACTGATGAAATAGGCCTGGACAGAAATGATGATACCCCTGAAAATAATGTGACAAAGGGATATGTTAAATCATGTTGTGTCCACTAATTAGCATCACAGGTGTCTACAATCTTGTAATCAGTCAGTGGGCCTGTATATAGGGCTACAGATACTCACTGTGATGTTTGGTGACATGGTGTGTACCACACTCAACATGGACCAGAGGAAGCAAAAGAAAGAGTTGTCTCAGGAGATTAGAAAGAGAATTATAGACAAGTTTGTTAAAGGTAAAGGTTATAAGACCATCTCCAAGCAGCTTGATGTTCCTGTGACAGTTGCACATATTACTCAGAAATTTAAGATCCATGGGACTGTAGTCAACCTACCTAGACATGGCCGCAGGAGGAAAATTGATGACAAATCAAAGAGATGGATAATACGAATGGTAACAAAAGAGCCCAGGATAACTTCTAAAGAGATTAAAGGTGAACTTCAAGCTCAAGGAACATCAGTGTCAGATCGCACCATCCGTCGTTGTTTGATCCAAAGTGGACTTCATGGGAGACGACCAAGGAGAACACCATTGTTAAAAAAAATCATAAAAAAGCCAGACTGGAATTTGCCAAACTACATGTTGACAAGCCGCAAAGCTTCTGGGAGAATGTCCTATGGACAGATGAGACAAAAATGGAAGTTTTTGGCAAGGCACATCAGCTCTATGTTCACAGACGGAAAAATGAAGCATATTAAGAAAACAACACTGTCCCTACTGTGAAACATGGAGGAAGCTCTGTTATGTTCTGGGGCTGCTTTGCTGCATCTGGCACAGGGTGTCTTGAAACTGTGCAGGGTACAATTAAATCTCAAGACTATCAAGGGATTCTAGAGAGAAATGTGCTTTCCAGTGTTAGAAAGCTTGGTCTCAGTCGCAGGTCATGGGTCTTGCAACAGGATAATGACTCAAAACACACAGCTAAAAACACCCAAGAATGGCTAAGAGGAAAACATTGGACTATTCTGAAGTGGCCTTCTATGAACCCTGACCTAAATCCTATTGAGCATCTTTGGAAAGAGCTGAAACAATGCGGTCTGGAAAAGGCAACCTTCAAACATGAGACATCTGGAACAGTTTGCTCATGAGGATTGGGCCAAAATACCTGTCAAGAAGTGCAGAAGTCTCATTGACAGTTACAGGAATCGGTTGATTGCAGTGATTGCCTCAAAAGGTTGTTCAACAAAATATTAAGTTAAGAGTACCATCATTTCTGTCCAGGCGTATTTCATGAGTTTAATTTTTTTAAAAATGCTGTGGAAGCAGGGTTGAAAAGCAATGTCTGACTTTCATTTGTTTATTTTCATAGATTTTTAATTTATTATTACTTTTGTCAGATTCAAGTTATTTCTGTGACCATTGTGGGTTTTTCTTTCATTAAACGAGGGGTACCAACAATTTTGACCACGTGTGTGTATATCCCACTATTACAACATCTGCAAAACCATGGAGCAACTTAAATAACCAGGAACAGAGTCACTCATTAACCAAAGCAACCAGCAACAGACATGACATTAGTGAACACAACTCTGTAGTCTGTGTAATGTTTCATCTTTATTTGTGATGGATACGAGAAAAAGCATGGCACTTCTGGATATATGGTGCACAAGTAGGACCCCAATCCGTATTTAATATACAATAAATACTTGGAAATACTGATCTTTATTTGTGGCTGACTCATTTTCAGCACTCTTACAAAATGGATCCTGTCTTAAAAGGGTGTCCCCTTTAAGAAAGCTTATCCCAATATGCAGAGTTCATTGTCAAAAAAGAAAAAAACAGCTGAGCATTGCTTCCCCTCCCAGGGTCTGGAGCTGAGTCTCCATAGCTGCGTTGGCCTCCATTGTTTGGCTGCAGCAGTGATATTACGTCAGCATTGCTGCAGCCAATCACTGAGCACAGCGCTCTGAGTGGCTCATACAGCCTACACGATAGAACCGCTGAGCTCAGAGATTGGCGCTGTTGCAATGTGGTTGTGATGTCAACGCAGAAAAAAATAAAGGAGACTGGAGGCATGGTGGAAACTCAGAGCTGGATCCCGGTAGGGTAAGTAATCCACAGTTTGTCTGTTTTTTCCAATGAACCATATGTATAGGGTAAAGTGTTCTGGAATGAGACAATAACTTTAAGCATCTTTTCAGTATATCCAGTCCAATTACTGCGTCTCAGACAATTCAGGACAAGAATTGTTCATTTAGCAGTCAGTACCAAGAAAAAAGCACAAGAGGGAGCCCTGAGATGGCTTCTGGACTTCATCAAATGACCCGGCGCAACCTGAAAAATAGGACAGCGGGGAAGATTTCACAGGGTTACATCGATTAGTTGCAGCTGTTGCACACAAATATAGTGAAAATCCTCTTCCGTCCAGATGTTCCTGGCTGGGGGTGGCAGGGAATGGGCTTCGTTGCTTTAGCATTAAATCAGATTTGGATAAAATTGGTGACTTTGCCTTGTAAAGACTGTAAGCTTTAGCACAGCACTGGAATCCATATTTATAAGTCATAGACTTGATAGCACATTTGGTGTGTCTGCTTCTAGTATTTAGGAATTTAACATGCTAACATATAATTTAGTGCACCCCATACAGTGCGTGAGATCATTTACACTTCTCATTTTGAATTAAACAAAATCTCAGACTAAAGGTTATGAGCAATTTATTGATTTTGGCAAATATAATATCTCAATGGAATACAATGTATACTTTTTTGTTTAATAGAAATTACACTGGATTGAGAACTGAATTTGGTAAAACACAATTGTGCTGTATGTTATGTAGAATTTATGTGCCCCCCTACCTGCATGATATCTGCTGGTTTCTTTTTAAACCGGTATCGAGCCGTGACTCCATAGTTGGATTATCATATCCACCAGGAGTCATAAAAGATGTATAAGATGTATATGTAGTGGAAACTCAGGAGTAGCATATGCCAAAGCCAATTGGGAGCCAAGACCTGGCACAGACTTCATCTAAGACCAAGAATAGGATGGACAAGAATGCCAACGAGCTGTCAAGTCAAGCTCCAAACGCTTCAAAAGCTCCTTAGCCAAATTAGTATTTTTCAAAGTGTACGGTCTGTTCATAATTTAATTTGCAGCTTCCATTTTTGCTACCCTTTCTTATTATTGGGTTGGACATGGCCCTGCACCAGTTTTTATTAGTTCCAATAAAACTTTATACATTAGTTTATATATTCAGTAGTTTAAAAAAAAAAACAAGTAGAATGTAGGGTTTTTGATACCGGATCTAATATGATATGGGATATTTTTCTTCTTTTGTAATATCATTTCTAACTCCTTTTTTTTAACAAAGTGCAATCTGCTGATAAATTCACTTTCATGAAATTAATTAAGTCCATCAGTCAAAGTTTTTGGTTCCTGACATTTAAAAAGAACCAGATAAGGGTCAAATGTAAAATTGACTTTCATTAAGATCTAATGAAAAAAATGAAATTTCTCATTAGATAAACTGTTTGAACACAGTCTTTAAAGGTGACCACATGCACCAAATTTACCACCAAAAAATCTTTCTAGGATACCAGTAGAAGACTGTCATTAGAGATGAGCGAAACTTAAAAGTTCAGGGTTCGTAGTGGACAGTTAGCGACTGGGGCTAAACGCCGAACACGGACTTCTTCGCGCAATGTTAGGAGTTCTGGGGTAAGTTCAGGAGAGGAGATAGAGAGAATTTTCCCGCTCAAAAGTTCGGGTCGCCATTGTTTTCAATGGAATTCGGGTTCTGGTTCAAGTTCGGGAATAGTTCTGGTACCTGAACCAAACTTTGGAATTAAGTTCGGGTCGGCTATCAGAACCCGAATTTCCAATGGTCCACTCATCCCTAACTGTCATTATCTAGAAAAAAAGTTGGCCATGTATGACATTTTCATCCATTTGTCGATAGTCCACAAATGATAGTAGATCTTGAAACTCATTTGTTTGTGATGTTTTGACATTAGACTAATATCTGTGTATTACATTATTTATGCTTGACTGTTTTTTTTTATTATTTTATAAGATGTTCATTTTTACTAATGTTACTTTGACTTTATAGTACAGAGTGGGCCATTTATATGGATACACCTAAATTAAATGGGAATGGTTGGTGATATCAATTTCCTGTTTGTGGCACATTAGTATAGGAGAGGGAAAACTTTTCCAGATGGGTGGTGACCATGGTGGCCATTTTGAAGTTGGCCCTTTTGGATCCAACCTTATTTTTTCAATGGGAAGAGAGTCATGTGACACATCAAACTTATTGAGAATTTCATAAGAAAAACAATGGTGTGCTTTAATAGTTTTTCATACTGTACATTACTGTATTTGTTATTAATAAAGTTAATTTTTCTTATTTAAAAACACCTAACAAAAAAATTGGTGTGGTGTTTGGGGGGATCAGATTAACCCCTTAATGACCGGAGCATTTTCTCTTTTTGCTTTTTCATTTTTTGCTCCCCTTCTTCCCAGAGCCATAGCCTTTTTATTGTTTGGTCAATACGGCCATGCGAGGGCTTATTTTTTGCAGGACAAGTTGTACTTTTAAACGCTATCACTGGTTTTACCATATTGTGTACTGGAAAACGGGAAAAAAATTCCAAGTGAGGTGAAATTGCAGAAAAAGAGCAATTCCATGTTTTTTTTACCACTTTCACTGAATGCTAAAACTGACCTTTCATTATTATTCTCCAGGTCATTACGAGTTCGTAGATACCAAACATGTATAGGTTCTTTTTTATTTAAGTGGTGAAAAAAAATCCAAAGCTTGCTAAAAAAAAAAAAAATTGGCGTAATTTTCGGAGACCCGTAGCGTCTCAATTTTTCGTGATCTGGGGCTGGGTGAGGGCTTATTTTTTGCGTGTTGAGCTGATGTTTTTATTGATACCATTTTGGGGTAGATCAGATGTTTTGATCGCACGTTATTGCATTTTATTGTAATGTTATGACGACAAAAAAAACATGATTCTGGCGTTTAGAATTTTTTTCTCATTACGCCGTTTACCGATCGGATTAATTATTTTTTTATATTGATAGATCGGGCAATTCTGAATGCAGTAGTACCAAATATGTGTATATGGGGCTTTTTTAAATTATTTTATTTTGAATAGGGGGAAAAGGGGGTGATTTAAACTTTAATATTTTTTTTATTTTTTTAATATTTTTAAAAACATTTTTTCTTTACTTTCTGCTGGCTTCAATAGTCTCCATAGGAGACTAGAAGCAGCAACTGTCCGATCGCCTCTGCTACATAGAGGTGATCAGCAGATCACCTCTATGTAGCAGAAATGCTACTGTGCTATGAGCGCCGACCACTAGGTGGCGCTCATAGCAATCGAGACATGACAACCACAGGGGTCTGCTGCAGACGCCGGGTTGTCATGCCAACCCATCAGTGACCTGCGATCATGTGACGGGGTCACCGATGGGCGGGGCTAATGTCGCACTTCCGGTGTGGCGATGTTAAATGCTGCTGTCAGAGATTGTAAGAATCAGCTGACATGTGCCCGGTTCAGTGCGGGCTCAGCGCCGTAGCCCGCGCTGAACCGGGGTTTACGACTTGGTGCGTAGGGGGAAGTTTAATTTCATATATAAGCAAATTGAGTTAAGAGCTCAGTCACAGAACAAATTAAACTTGTAAGTCAAGGTATTACTGTATATATTGGATTACAGATACACATCACCTCTATTTCACTATCGAGTGCCTAGTTCTTCATATCTGTTAGTCCACAAATGTCCTTTTTGTAAAAGAATATTTCCAGAAAGACTGTTTGTCCTTCACCGGTTGCATTGATGGCATATGGCTGGTTTGAATGATTGTAACCATCAATTTGGGCTGAATCGTGTATGTGTGCATCAGTGTAACAATCATTCACCCCATGATCGTTGTCCTGTCCATCTGTTGTTCAATCATCTGCGTCTATCTAATGTGTATGGTTAAATTAAATGTTCTACATCTGAGTCTTCAGAGGCAACAAATATTGCACAATATCACACATAAGGAAGATATTAGGCCACTACAGGAAGCTAATGTATTGTGATAATAAAATTGTATTTACATAAAGCTGACCATAAACATGAGCGTAATCCAATCCTGCCAATTTTTGAAAGAACTGGCCGATCCCTGACTCCCCAGAAAGTAGATATAGAGAATCAGTTATTTTGATTTCAATATGCACCATCAATTAGTTGCTGATAAACATCATCCATCATCAAAGGTGCCTGGCAGTGACTTTAGCCCCATCCAGAGCACACGTGGTAAAAAGATCTACATAGAACATTTCGGTGACCATTTTTGCAAGATAAATTTGCTTTTTGCTTCATAAAAACAAATAAAAGCTAGATGAATTATGGAAACATAGCCTAACAAGGGGGCATCGTCTAAGTCTTCAACATGCTGTGATGAATGATCTGTTAAAAAAATTGTATATTGGTTTTGGAGAATTTTTAGAAAGACATCATTACAAATAGAAAGGAGCGGATCGATTCGTAGGACTCTGGTAAAGCGTCCAGGTCAGTGGTACTTGGTGGCCAGATAGGAGGCCCTTGAATCTCTTACCTCTGGCGTCCTCGACGTGGCATTTAATTAGCCAGGGCTGGAGCAACGTCATATGTGTATTACATTGTACAGATAATATTGTGGCAGCCCTGACAAATCAAATGACATGACGGGGATGCGAGTAGGTAAGAGATTTCCGGCACTCTCGTCTAGACACCAGGTTCCACTAACCTGGATGCTGGAATGAAGTTCCGCGAACTGATCCGCTCATCTCTAATTACAAATTGTAATTGCTGTAGATTTATATTTGATCAATGGAAAAATTTCCATTGACATTTTTGGGGTCAGAATTAATTTTTTTCCTTCTTGGTTTCTAGGTCATAAGGTTTATTTTTGCCTTCTTCGGGATCAACATGGCATAAAAATAGCATGAACTTGATGGACTTATGTGATTTTTCACCTTCACTAAATATGTTGTTATTATGACTAAATAACGGAAATGTATTTTCCCCACAATGAAATAAAATACCATTCGTATCAAAGGCTGAGTTTTTATCCTTTAATCTCAACATGCATTACCCAACATGCTGTCCATAAAACACTGCATACACACATCATGAAGCCCTATATTTTGCACACGTGTAAAATAAAAGCTATGCATTTCATTTGTGCCTCATTTTCCGAGCACTGTGGAATTTTTGTCTTTGATTGTTGTAAGTCTTAATCATCTCTATGTAGCCGGGTTTACAAGTGTTTACAAAAACAATCATCTGAGCAGACGTATCCTTTAAAGATTAACCTGTGATTCCCGCTGTTTACAGTGTTTAAAAGGGATCAGTCAGACGGATCCACAGCTGCCTTCCTGCTACACCTTAGACATCATTTCATAAAAACCATTAGTAACTCTTATCACTTTACTCACATGCATTATAATACTACAAAGCCGAATATTCCAATTAATTCTGTCAACAATATACATATACAGTGCTGGACAAAAGTTTTAGGCAGGTGTAAAAAATATTACAAATTACAAATCCTTTCTAAAATAAAAGTGTTCATAGCTCATTTTAATACATTAATAAAATGCAAAGAGAATAAACAAATTAGAAATCTAAACCAAATCAATATTTGTTGTAACCGTCCAGTGCCTTCAAAACAGTATAAATTCTTCTAGGTACAATTGCAAAAAGTCAAGGATTTTGTAGGATAACAGTCAGATGTATGATTAACCAGTTATACCAAACAGGTGATAATGATCATCATTTTCCTATGTAGGTTGAAATACAGTCAATGATTAAAACGGAAACAGGTGTGTAGGAAGTTTAAAATTGGGTGAGGAACAGCTAAACTCAGCTTCAAAGGTGAGGTTCTGGAAGACAGTTTCAGGTCACATGTAGTGATGAGCGAGTATGTTCGGTTAACCCTTTCGGCGAGTGTGCTCAGGCGAGTACAGAGTATCTTCAGCGTACTCGGTGATATGTTTGAATCACTCCCATGTGCATGATTTGCGACTGTTTGACAGCTTTACTACATGTGAGGAATGCTTAAGAAACAAGCAAATCATGCACATGGGAGTGATTCAAACATATCACCAAGTACGCTGAAGATACTCGGTACTCGCCCGAGCATACTTGCCAAAAGGGTTAACCGAACATACTCACTCATCACTAGTCACATGTGACCTAACATGGCAAAATTGAACACAGCTACAAGATACAAGGTAGTTATACTGCATCTGCAAGGTCTTTTCTAGGCAAAGATTTCAAAGAAGACTAGGGTTTGAAGATGTGCTGTTAAACTCTTTTAGACAGACAGCAAGAAATGGGCAACATTAAGAACTGTAAACACAGTGGTTAACCAAGGAAACTTAGTGCTGCAGATAAAAGACATTATGCTTACTTCCCTTGGAAATCGTAAGATGTCCAACAGTGCCATCAGCTCAGAACTGGAAGCAAACAGTGGGACCAAGCTAGACCCATCTACAGTTTGAAGAAATATTGGCAGAAATTGTCTTCATGGAATAATTGTGACTAAAATGCCATACCTTACACATGGACACAAGGCCAAGCTACTCAACTATGCACAAAAAAATAGAAACTGAGGTGCAGAAAAATGGCAGCAGGTGCTCTGGACTGATGAGTCAAAATTTCAAGTATTTGGCTGTAACAAAAGGCAGTTTGTCTGTGGAAGAGCTGGAGAGTGGTGCAATAATGAGTGTCTGCAGACTGCAGTGAAGCAAGGGCAAGAAGTTCCTTGCATGTCTGAGGTCTCAATTTAGCAGATGGAGTTTGGGATTTGGTCAGAATTAATGGTGTCTTCAATGCTAAGAAATACAGGCAGACAATTATCCACCATGCAATGGTTGGCATCCGATTTGCTCCAGATTTATTCTGCACCAGAACAATGATCCCAAACATATAGTCATATCTTCAGGGTAAAGAGGAACAAGGAGTCTGGGAAATCATATTTTGGCCTTCACAGAGCCCTGATCTCAATATCATTGAGTCTGGTCTGTCTGAGATTCCACGAAGAGACAGAAGGACTTGAGAAAATTTACATTCACGGAAGATCTGTGGTTAGTTCTCCAAGATGCTTGAACCAACCTTACTACTGAGAGTTTGAGATGAGCGGTGTTCGACTAGAACTGTTTGCCAATCTCAAATTCGAGCTGTTTTAGGCGGTGTTCGAGTCGTTAGACGAACGCGAACGATTTGCAAAAAATTCGGCTGTTCGAGGTTATGTTCGATAACTGTTCGTGCACCAAAAGCGTGTCCTGCATGTCTGGCATTTAGAGCACCAATCATGCAGGGATTGTCTGCCACTCACTGTAATGCCACAGCCATGGTGGTTGTGGCATTACAGTGGTTGCCCAAATCGATGGGAACAGTGCTCACAGTGAAACATGAAAAGCCGGCAATTCAGCAGCGCATACACCGGTGCCCGACAATTTAGAACCGAAAGAATAGAGCATCACACATAGATTAGATAGATAGAAACATGTCAGTCACATATATAAGAAGTACAGTGACAGTGTTGGTTACTGTACTTGTCATTTAGTGTAAAGGATTTATTAAAAAAAATATTAGTGTTTTCATGCACCGTCTCTTTAAAAAAGCCGGCCGGCAATTCAGCAGCGGTACCCGACAATTTGTAACAGAAGGAATAGAGCATCACACATAGATTAGATAGATAGAAACATGTCAGTCACATATATAAGAAGTACAGTGATAGTGTTGATTACTGTACTTGTCACTTAGTGTTAAAATAAAGGATTTATTTAAAAAAAAATTGGCGTGGGGTTCCCCGTAATTTTAGTCTCTAGCGGAGGTTAAGCAGACGGCTGGGGCAGATGTTTGAAGCCTGGGAAGGGTGTAATACCCACGGAGCTTCCCAGGCTACTAATATCAGCCCCCAGCTGAATACCTAGCCTTTACTAGCTAATAAAATGGGGGACCCCCAAAAAAATGACGTGGGGTCACCCCTATTTTAATAGCTAGCAAAGGCTATGCAGACAGCTGGGGGCTGATATTAATAGCCCAGGAAGGGTGCCATGAATATTGGCCCCCTCCCAGGCTAGAAACATCAGCCGTCAGCCGCCCCAGAAATGGCGCATCCATAGGATGCGCCAATTCTGGCACTTAGCCTCGCTCTTCCCACTGCCCTGTAGCGGTGGCAGTGGGGTAATAGGGTTGGGGTTGATGTCAGCTTATTATGCCAGCTGACATCAAGCCCAGGTTAGTAATGGAGAGGCATCTATAAGACACTCCTTTATTTTAACACTAAATGACAAGTACAGTAACCAACACTATCACTGTACTTCATATATATGTGACTGACATGTTTCTATCTATCTAATCTATGTGTGATGCTCTATTCTTTCTGTTATAAATTGTCGGGTACCACAGCTGAATTGCCGGCCGGCTTTTTTAAAGAGACGGTGCATGAAAACACTAATATTTTTTTTAATAAATCCTTTACCTTTAACACTAAATGACAAGTACAGTAACCAACACTGTCACTGTACTTCTTATATATGTGACTGACATGTTTCTATCTATCTAATCTATGTGTGATGCTCTATTCCTTCTTGTCTAAATTGTCAGGTACCAGTGTCTGCCGCTGCTGAATTGCCGGCCGTCTTTTTTAAAGAGAGTGTCTTCTGAGCAGTTTGTCAGCTTTTGGACACCTTTGAAGGTGTTTTCTATGTGTTTCTATGTGTTTTTGTTTGCCTGCCTTTGGTTTTAACGGTGTTCGACGGTGTTCTAAGGTGTTCGACGAACAGTTCCTCGAACATCCCGGTGTTCGACGAACCGAACCCGAACACTACGGGGGTGGCTCAACACTACTGAGAGTCTTCAAAAACTGTGTGCAACTAGAATTGATGCTGTTTTGTAGCAAAGCAAATATTGATTTGATTTAGATTTCTCATTTGTTCATTCACTTTGCATTTTCTTAATTGATTAAAATAAACCATCAAACGCTTCTATTTTTTAAATCATTTTACTTTGAAGCATTTTTACCAGACCTGCCTAGGTATATACAGCTCTGGCAAAAATTAAGAGACCACTGCAAAATTTTCATTTTCTCTGATTTTTCTCTTTATAGGTATATTTTTGAGTAAAATATACATTGTTGTTTTAGTCTATAAACTACTGACAACATGTCTCCGAAATTCAAAGCTAAAAATTTTGTATTTATTTGCAGCAAATGATAAAGCGTCAAAATACTAAAAAAGAAACAGTGCTTTCAGACCTCAAATTACTCATGTTTTAACTCAGTAACAGTTCAGAAATCAATATTTAGTGGACTAACCATGATTTTTAATCACAGCTTTCATACGTCTTGGCTGCTTTCCAACAGTCTTTCCATGCTATCCAATAGAAAACTGTTCAGTGGTCTCTTAATTTTTGCAAGAGCTGCATATACTTTAGGGTCAAAAGCACTAGAACTCACATTTTAAAAAATGAATTCCTATTACCACAGTTATATATAAAATCCTGCCCCTAGCTATGCCGTTTGTCTTTGTTAACATTTGTGAAAGAATGGGTCAATCTAAAGAGCTCACTGAATACATGAGAGGTCCTGTAAAAAGATGCCACTGTTGTAACAAGTCAGTTCATGAAATTTTTTCCTTCCTAATTATTTCATGATCACCTATGAGCAGTATTATTGAAAAGTGGACACATTCAGCCACAACAGTAACTCAACTACGAAGTTGAATCCACATAAAATTACAGAGCAGGGTCGTAGGGTGGTGAGGAACATAGTGCATAAAAGTCTAAATATACTCTGACATTAACATTAACAAAAACTGGGCCCCCGGAGCTTCATGACATAGATATTTATGGTGGAGCAGCTACATGCAAACCTCACATCACCATGCCCAATGCCAAGTGTCGGACGTAGGAGTGTAAAGCAGTCACTATCGGACTTTGTAGCAGTGGAAAAGTGTTCTGTAGAGTGATGAATCACACTTCTCCATCAGGCACCTGATGGATGAGTCTTGGTTTGGCGAAGTCTAGAACTTTACCTGCCAGACTGCATTGTGTCCACTGACAAGTTTGGTGGAAGGAGAATAGTAAATTTGCATTTCAGGGTTTGATCTACTTCACTTACTGTAGCTCCCGTCAAAGGAAATCTTAATGCTACAGCCTACATGACATTTTGGATAATTCCACTGTATGTTCCCAACTCAGTGGGAACAATTTTGAGGAGGCCCTTTTTGTTCCAACATTACTGTGCCCCAATACACAAAGTTTCATAAAGGCATGGTTGGTCGATTTTGTCATAGAAGAACTTTACTCTCAATTATCCTCAACCTCATTGAACACCTTTGATATGAACTAGAATGTAGATTATGATTCTGGCAGTCTAGTCCAACATCAGTGTCTGACCTCACAAATGTTCTTCCGGATGAATGACCATGTAAAAATGGCAAATGCAAACATCAAAATCATGCAGAAAGCCTTCCAAGAAGATTGGAAGCTGCGATAGCTGCAATGAAGGAGAGAGCAACTCCATGTTAATGCCTACGGAGTTACAAAGGGATATCATAAAAACTCCTGTAGGTGCAATGTGTACGTGTTCCAATACTTTTGTCCATATAGTGGGTACAAGCAGCAGAACTGAATTTGTGAATTAACTTTTCTTTGTGCTATGTGATAACAGCGCTCCAATAAATAATATAATTATAAGAGAAGAAGAGTTAAAAGGATTTTACTATACCTTCAGCCAAACTGTCTTCCATATAACTTTTTTAATAGTATGGACATCATAAAATGGGACAAGGTATAAGGAAAAGCAAATCCAATCTAGTGGACTCTGCAGGACTACATGTCATCCATGTATTTGAGCTGTATTACATAGCTTCTCCTAATATTAATAGAAGATCGCTGACTACTATCTGAGATGAGATCGGCCAGTTGAGCCAACCTTTTTAGAGTAAAGCTCCATTACTAGTAATTTTATAAATATATATCACATTTAATTGAATTGTATACTGTAAATATTATTCAATAGCTAGCATTCACTAATTTGTATGAATCGTACATTTTCCCACAATCGTAGTGGATATATATAATCAATGTCATACTGGGGTGCCAAGTTCAGCTGTAGGCAAATATTACATTACCAACATTCACAGATTTATATCATAATACATTTTGTAGTTTGTAAAATGAGTGAAGATATGCTGCCCTTGTCGGCACATAGCGAATCAAGTGTATTGTCCAACTACTGCTCAAATAGTAGGGTGGCGGGACAACTCCTGCAAAGAGGCCTACCGGGGGATTTACCTGTTCCCCTGTGGGCCAGTCTGAACCTAAATCGAGTCTGTCAATAGGATTTCATCCCCCACACTATGCTTACATACATGCAGCTTTTGATAAGTCCAGCAATACCTTTACATGGCCAGTCCGTCCCGCAGTTACTGAGAAATCAGCTTTTCAATTGATATGCAAATGAGGCTGAAGGTCTGAAGACTCTGTCATTCCAGCTCTATTCCGTGACCAGCGTCGCCCCCTCCTGCTTGACTAACAGCCTCTATGCTGATGTCAGGCACATGAGTCATTTGTCAAGCAGGAGGAAACAGTGCTGGGTGGGGAATAGAGCTGGAGTGACAGAGGCTTCAGATCTATAAACAGATCTTCTTCCTCATTTGCATATCAATTCAAACACTGATTTCTCAGTAAAAGAGAAACAGACTGGAATGTGAAAGGTATAGCTGGACTTGTCTTTGAAAGAGCTACATGAATATATTAATAGCTTGGGATGTGCAATCCTGCTTACAGATTCCCTTTACCTTCACTAAATTGCCAATATACACAGGCAGCATGCTATTGTTAAAATAAATATTGCATTTGTATGTTGAAGGGTAAGCCTTTTTGTGTACTTATCCAAATACATGAAAAAAAATAATAGGTTGATATTTAATAATCGTTTGTAAATTACCTGAGCATTTGAAGTACTGTCTGCTTGTCTGGTGGACCGAGCTGAATAAGGAAAGTGATGGTGAGTCCGTGTAGGAGGTCTAAAATGGAAACAGAGAAAATGATTTGGTTACAAACATTCACTGATAGAAGGCGTTGTCTATTACAGTAAAATAATATTTTATATTGGATTAGAAAAACATGGCCCTTTTCTTTAAATTACACTTTCGCATCTCTTCATAGGTTGTGTGTGATCTACTGAATTTTGTAAAGCTGAGCTGTAATACCCGACACCGCCTTTAGACTAAGGTGGTGCAGTATCTGAGACAAAGCAGACATGTTTTTATAATCCTAGACAACCCCTATTTCATAACATTCACATCAATCGACATATACTGATTAGTATTCACAATGCTGCTGAACAGCAGTGCATACAGACAGCAATGGGTACCATGTAAAAACACTATGTGAACCACTTACATTTTAATAGTCCATCGTAGTGCATCCCCTTTCATTTTTTAACAGTCCATCAGAAGCTAATTTTAAAGGGGTTTTCCAGGACCATTAGATTTTTTAACTATTGGCCTAACAATTAACAGGCAGCTAGTAACTAATTATCTGACTATCCTGCCTGTTCTACCTTGGACCGGCTCAGATTGATCATGGACCACTCCTGAGGGCGGTTCTATTGTTTCACGTCAACAAAGCAACTCTTCCTCTTCTGGGCTGTTTTGTCAATGGAGCGTAACTGCCGACGTCATGCTGATTAACAGCCGGCTTCCCACAGTTAGGAAGCAGGGAGTCAGCTGTCAATCAGTATGACATCGGCAGTCACGCCCCATCAACAGAGCAGAGGGAAAGAGCAGGAGGTGCTCTGTCAACATGACCATCAGTGGAGGCTGCAGAATCACCAGTAGGAGCGGTCCGTGACTACTCTTAGCCAGTTAGCAACTACCTGCCTGTTAATTCTTAGGCCCATAGTAAAAAAATAAAATAGTCCTGGACAACCTCTTTTAGGGATCAGTACCTCATGCTACGTACCGGGCCCTAGTACAGCTGCACATATGATTTATCAACCTCCGCAACTAATTCACCAAAGCCAGTTTGTGAAAGTTCCACTAAAATACTGATGTTACATCCAGTAGAAATTCACAGGCATTGGTAGAGATGTAAAAAAAGTCTTTTTGATTAACTCATAAAGGCACAAAAATTGACCTAAGAAGGGCCTGAGAAAGAGCCTTCAGGTCACCTGTATGCCCTGATGTATTTTAATTTACTTTTAGAGAAAACCTTTCAAAATAGTGAGGTGCTATAACTATTATTACATTCCCAGGCCACTACAGCGTGCAACGGCAGCCTGGTTCCTAGGAAATAATTGTCAGTCTGCAGATCAATAGCAACCAGTCTGTCTGAAATTACTAGTCATCAGCTGGATGTACAATACAAGTTATATTGTGGTACCGTGTTAGCCAGAATATTGGATGTAAATACTTTTATGTCCAAAAAATGACAAAAGTATACTCGGAGTGATACCTTTATTGGTTAACCAGAAAAAAAAATAGTTTTTCTGGTTAGCCAATAAAGGTATCACTCCGAGTATACTTTTGTCATTTTTAGGCATAAAAGTATTTAAGTCATCATATCAGCTCAAAATAAAATTACCACTGTTATGAGGACAGAGAAAGAGCAGAAAGGATAACCATTATTTGATTTCTATTCTGCATTTTTCACTAGTTTTCCACTTTGCAAGCTCAGTCTCTAAGCTTCTCTTCTCTCTGAGCTAGGGAGACAAGCTGCTATGATGTCTTCCAAACACAGCACACACAAAGAGATGAATTCCTGCTCACTTTTCTCTGTAGCAAATAGACAATAGCAACAGCAGCATGGAAGACATTACATGGTAATACTAAGCTATGTAGATGTGAATCCAGCAGGAAGTTAAATATTTTTTCTAGAAGCTGCAGCGTGATCTGCCCTTATCTGCTTGTCTCTCCCTGTGCTGATTGTTCCTCATTCTTTCTCCTGGTCCCCTTCACCACTAAGTTTAATAGTAGCTAGAACCTGATACTACAGTGAGCTGGCAGATCTCTTGAGCAAGATGGATTTGAGCTTTTTTCAGTGTAGATGGTGAGGTCAAGAAGCAGGGAAAGTGGTTGAGAAGAGGCTCACAAGTGGAAACAAAAACATATTTCTCTAATAAAATATGTTACAAAGTATCTTATAGTCACTTGTAGTATTGATTTATATAGAGTTTTTTGAAACAACAATGACCAATTAAACCCGATTTAAACATTATTGATATTTGACAATGATATACTCTGATGCGAGGCATGAATTGGGAAGTGTTTTATTCTAATTAAATGACTGAAAAAACTAAATATATACATTATGTAATAAGCCTAAATTCAAAAGCTACAAACATGGCAACTTTGGTTAATAAATTATTTTCTTTATGCTATCAATCATTAAGTTCCATCATATAACAAACCAAATTTGCATATTAATTTTTTTGCTTGGTAAAATAAAAATTAGCAGTGGCAATGGACGGGTTAATGTAAAAGAAAAGAAAACCCATGCCATGGCTAAGAATATAGGAGTCGCTAACAATAGTCTAAGCAACAACTAGCAGCGGCTGGCCGGGCTGTAGTACTACTAAATGCAGCCACAATTGGCTTTCTTGCCCTTTGCAAGCATATTAGTTGGAAAGAAATGGAGGATCTTATGGAATATATTGCAAATCACTCATTTGTTATGGCATGATGATGTTACCTCTGACAGCGACACTATGAGATGGTATTCTGCACAATAGAGTCTTCCCAAAAATAATAACTAAGAGGGATGATTTTTGGACTTTTTTATTTACAAAACATGAAAAGTTTGTCAGTACAATGTCTTATTAATTGGGATGCTGGTTACTACCAGATTAACATTCATTTTTACGGTCATTATGACATTACTAAGGCTTTGTTTGTGTCTAAGAGCCTAAAAGGGGTTTAATATAGTCCCATGACACTTCAGAGTGTTATACACAACTTTTCAGGGCAATTGGAGGCATGTAGTTTTGCGATTTGGGTGAATCAATTTGCTTCAAATCACATTTTCTGGAAATATTGGTCGAATATGGCAAATTCAAATTTAACTGATTCGATCATCTCTAAATCTGGAGTATTATCCAGTCCATTATGTGACTTTTTTGGATATGTTGATCACAGCGCCAAGTCAGTCATGCCAGTGGTCTACATGGTCCTGCTCTGGCCTTGTATCACTCTTTTCTACAGGCTTCTCAGAATGCTTTCTGCAGTGTTTAAAATAGACTAATTGGGTTCCATTTTTTTTCTGTTCATGAGAACTAGACAATTCTGAATGTATCATTCTGTAAATCAACATGTAATTACAGTAGCGTTGAATATAACATTATATATAATTAAGTTTAACTATTAATTGTAGCAGACAGATTAATGAAGAAGACTATTTTCCTATTCACTTCTAAACAATAATGAACTTGATGATAATTATGCCATACAAACCTATACACATAGTTGAACCTATCCTTTAGGTTTAGATCATTTTCACCAGTTTTGCAAATATAATACTTACAATCTTAGTCATCTTTACATCACAAAATCAGCTCATTGTTTGGACGCTTTATGAAGTGGAATTATTCAAATAGTTTTTTACTTGTTTTTAATTTTGATCAAACTCTAAATAGATTCTTCCAGGATGCATTGGGACTCTGCAGCATCAGATGGACTGTAACAGTATCCAGTGATTCAAGCAGAGCAGCAATTACAAGCTCTATAGCAAAGTACTTACAAGCACACACTCCTATCTTAGGCAAATGGTCACCTATGATAGACTTCAGTGGCCTAGTCAATAAGGAGTACAAAATAGAATTAAAAATCCCAACGTTCTTGAGAATGAGAGGATTTTTAAAAAGGGGTAACTTGTAAAATTGCTTCTTTTTACAAGTGCTTTGCAATTTTACGCATTTAACAAGATGAAAGCACCCCCTTTAGTGAAACCATCATGCTGCTGATAAAGCATCGGTGAAATGCAAGTCGAGAGTTTCATGGATGAGCCCTAACATGTTCCGATTACCATGTATTATTGTATCTTTAATTATTTATTACTTGGGACTTTAACCCTTTTACAACCCAAGGTGGTTTGCACGTTAATGACCAGGCCAATTTTTACAATTCTGACCACTGTCACTTTATGAGGTAATTACTCTGGAACACTTCAACGGATCCCCCTGATTCTGAGACTGTTTTTTCGTGACATATTGTACTTCATGATTGTAGTAAAATTTCTTTAATATCACTTGTGTTTATTTGTGAAAAAAACGGAAATTTGGTGAAAATTTTGAAAATTTTGCAATTTTCAAAATTTGAATTTTTATGCCCTTAAATCAGAGAGATATCTCACACAAAATAGTTAATAAATAACATTTCCCACATGTCTACTTTACATCAGCACAATTTTGGAACCAAAATTTTTTTTTGCTATGGAGCTATAAGGGTTAAAAGTTGACCAGCGATTTCTCATTTTTCCAACAAAATTTACAAAACCATTTTTCTAGGGACCACATCTTATTTGAAGTCACTTTGAGAGGTCTTTATGACAGAAAATACCCAAAAGTGATACCATTCTACAAACTGCACCCCTCAAGGTGCTCAAAACCACATTCAAGAACTTTATTAACCCTTCAGGTGCTTCACAGGAATTTTTGGAATGTGGAAGAAAAAAATGAAAATTTTACTTTTTTCACAAAAATGTTACTTTAGACCCAATTTTTTTTATTTTCACAGGGGTAACAGGAAAAAATAGACCCCAAAATTTGTTGTGCAATTTCCCCTGAGCATGCAGATACCCCATATGTGGGGAAAAAACACTGTTTGGGCGCACGGCAGGGCTCGGAAGGGAAGGAGCGCCATTTGAATTTTCGATTGGAAAATTTGCTTGAATAATTAGCGGATGCCATTTTGTGTTTGGAGAGCCCCTGATGTGCCTAAACAGTGGAAACCCCCACAAGTGACCCCATTTTGGAAACTAGACCCCCCTGGGAACTTATCTAGATGGGTGGTGAGCATTTTGAACCCCCAGGTGCTTCACAAATTAATCCGTAAAAATGAAAAAGTATTTTTTTTCCAGTTTTTCATTTTTACAAATCAATTTGTGAAGTACCTGGGGGTTCCAAGTGCTCACTATGCATCTAGATAGGTGCCTTGAGGGGTCTAGTTGCCAAAATGGGGTCACTTGTGGGGGAGCTCCAATGTTTAGGCACACAGGGGCTCTCCAAACGCGACATGGTTCCAATTTGTTAGCGGACACCATGTCACGTTTGGAGAGCCCCTGTGTGCCTAAACATTGGAGCTCCCCCACAAGTGACCCCATTTTGGAAACTAGATCCCTCAAGGCACCTATCTAGATGCATAGTGAGCACTTGGAACCCCCAGGTGCTTCACAAATTGATTCGTAAAAATTAAAAAGTGGGAAAAAAACCCACTTTATTAATGGGGTCATGGCAACACCCGGGAAGTCGCGGCAGACAGCGCTGGAGGCCGGAAGAGGAAGTGAGTATACCGATCACCTCCCCTTGCCACCGCAATGCTGCGATCGACTTCGATCGCAGCATTGCAGGGTTTAATGTGCCCGGAGCGGTGCGGGACCGCTCCCTGCACATAGTACCGGGTGTCAGCTGTGACAATCAGCTGACACGCGGCGGCGATCGCACCCGCACAGCCTGAGTGCGCGCGTGATCGCGAGCACGTACTAATACGGGTCAAGCTCTTAAAGCCCAGGGCACTGACGCGTATTAATACGTCATGGGCTGTAAAGGGGTTAATAGTGTTGGCCCCTTAATCCTTGTTTCTATATCTTTTTTATATTTTTTGATTATCAGTGTGCCTGTTTAACTTGTGATTGCACCTTCCTCTACCTATATCACTCATATTTTTGGAATTAACCATCATTTGTACTTATTTATCAAGGTGCACACACTTTTTCCACAGTTACTACTTTGCATTGTCCTTATTACTAGGGTGATTTTTTTACACTTTTGTGGCTCACCCACTTTTCATGTCTTTGTTTGTTATGCTGGATATTTATTTCTTTTCCCATTTTTAAATAATAAATTATAAAGATTTACATATTTTATACAGTGGCATATAAAAGTTTGGGCACCCCTGGTCAAGATTACTGTTATTGCGAACAGTTAAGCAAGTTGAAGATGAGATGACCTCTAAAAGGCCTAAAGTTATAAATTACACATTTCCTTTGTATTTTAGGCAAAAAACTATATATATATTTTCATCTTTTACATTTTAAAAGTTATAAAACAGAAAATGGGCGGATGCAAAAGTTTGGTCACCCTGTATGGTTAGTGTCTAGTAGCACCCGCTTTTGACAGTATCACAGTTTGTAAACACTTTTTGTAGCCAGCCAAGAGTTTTTGAGTTCTTATTTGAGGGATTTGCATCCATTCTTCCTTGGAAAATTCTTCCAGTTCTGTGAGATCGCTGGGTCGTCTTGCATGCACGGCTATTTTGTTGTCTAGCCACAGATTTTCAATGATGTTCACATCAAGGGACTGTGAGGGCCATTGTAAAACCTTCAGCTTGCGCCCATTGAGGTCTATTGGGGATTTTAACGTGTGTATAGGATCATTATCCATTTGCAGAAGCCATCCTCGTTTCAACGTCAGCTTTTTTACAGATGGTGTTATGTTTGCATCAAGAATTTGTTGAAATTTCATTGAATCCATTCTTCTCTCTACCTGTGAAATGTTCCCCGTGCCATTGGCTGCAACACAACCTCAAAGCATGATTGATCCACCCCCATGCTTAACAATTGGTTAGATGTTCTTTTCATGAAATTCTGTGCCCTTTTCTCTCCACATATACCTTTTATCATTGTGAAAAGAGTTCTATTTTAACCTCACCTGTCCACAGGACCTGTTTCCAAAATTCATCAGGCTTGATTAGATGTTCTTTTGCATACTTCTGATGCTGAATTTTATGATGAGGACACAGGAGAGATTTTCTTCTGATGATGACTCATCCATGAAGGCCATATTTGTGCAGGTGTCTGTAAACAGTAGAACATTGTATCACAACCCCAGAGTCGGCTAAATCTTCCTCAATGTCTTTAGCAGTCAAGTGGTGGTTCTGATTTGCCTCTCTAGCAATCTAGCAGCTCTCACAGAAATTTTGCTTGGTCTTCCAGACTTTATCTTGACTGCAACTATTCCTGTTAACTACCATTTCTTAATTACATTTTGAACGGAGGAAAGGAAATCTTGAAAACGCTTTGCTATCTTCCTATAGCCTTCTCCTGCTTTGTGGGCCTCCACCATTTTCATTTTCAGACTGCCAAATAGCTGCTTAGAAGAACCCATGGCTGCTGTTTTTTAGAGGAGGCTGAGTTTTTAGAAAGCTGGGAAATTTGCATCACCTGGCCTTTCCTAACGATGAACAAGCCATAACCCTAACAGGCTAATTAAGGTCTGAAACCTTAGTCAAAGTTATCTGAGCACACAAATCTCCAAATATTTGCATCGGCCCATTTTCCGTTTTGTAATTTTTAAAATGTAAAAAATTACAATAATTTTTTTTTTGCCTACAATATAAAGGAAATGTGTCACCTTTAACTTGAGGCCTTTTAGAGATCATTTAATCTTCAACTTGCTTAACTGTTCACAATAACAGTAATTTTTACCAGGGGTGCCCAAACTTTTACATTCCACTGTATTTAATTTTATCCCTGTACATTCTTTCTCTTTTGGTTTTTGTGTCCTTTAAGAGTATGTGGGACACTTTCCCCGATCAGGGCTACAACCTCTTGTTTTGCTTACTGCAGTCTGTGCACTGTAGTGTTGAGCCACCCCCATAGTGTTCGAGTTCGGTTCGGTTCGTCGAACACCCGTGTGTTCGCCGAACTGCTCGTCGAACTGTTCGTCGAACACCTTCGAACACCGTTAAAACCAATGGCAGGCAAACAAAAACACATAGAAACACATAGAAAACACCTTCAAAGGTGTCCAAAAGCTGACAAACTGCTCAGAAGACACAACTAACACATGGAAAAGTGGCAAGTACATATAGTCATGCGAAAAGAAAAGAGGTGGAGGAGTAAAAGGAGGGGGAGACACAGATATAGGCATGTCATGCCCTTCTAAAATCCAAAAAGTGAGAAGCCGACACGTTCAGTCCGCTCCTGCCTGTGCCACCTCCGCGTCGCCGGGTTTGTGCCAGAGCCGCGGTGAACCCTGACGGCCAGCCCCCCTCTCCCAATACTGGTGCCTGTCCGCTGGTGGGTCGAGCGAGCCCCCCTGTGGTGGAGGCAGCTCTAAGCTTTTTAATTTAAATTGTCTCTCTAATTTGAATGAATACACTTTAAATCCATTTACAAGGATCTATTGGAGGGCAAGTCTCATGCCAGCAGCCGCGTAATTCCAGCTACAGTAGCGTCCACTAAAGCTGCTGCAGTTAAAAAGCTTTTATAAGGATCGAGCTCGGCTGTCCACCGCAAGGCATCCTACTGCCAGTCCCAGCCCCTATGCCTTGGGGTGCCTCCTGATGCTCTTCACTGAGTATCCCGTGGTCCCGAAGCATTTCCTTTGAAAAAATTAAGTGTCCAAACTACAGGTGGTGTAGCTTGCTTAACAGCCGGGATAATCCGCTGACTAGCAGACACTGCTACTAGGCACAAAGTATTTCCTGGGCTAGATGCAGTTAAAAATTTGTAATTAGATACTCTCGTTGGATGCTGAGAAAGCATTCCATAGAGTCTCCTGGCACGCCATATATGATTCTCTTAAAAAGCTTGGGGTAGGGGTCTAGGGGACCCTTTTATAGCCAAAATCACGGCCCTGTATCGCAATACGTCACCTAGGCTGACGATAAATGGAACTGTAGCACCCTGAGGGCTCGGTTGCTACAGAAGTATTGCACCTCACCCAGAGGTGTGATATCTCACTCTCAGGTAAGGATGTAGTGTGGATCAGGACCCGACACCTGCATGCATTACACCACATTGCCGTGGGGCAGGGCGACCAATATGCCCCTGAGATGGGCACGACAGTCCCTGTCCCTGGCTGGAGTGGGGGGAGGGAACACTGAGGAAGGGGAACCCTGTAGTGCAGGAGCAGGGAGGAAGCAGTTCCTGGGTGCATTGAGTAGGGAGTATAAAAGGTGGGCACCATCTAAGTTCAGTGCAGAGAAGTCTGAGCAGAAGTGGCAGGGAGCAGGGGCTCTGCATGAGCTCTGCTCCGGAGGCGGGCCTAGTAACAGAGGCCCAGGCCTGGAAGAGGGAGAAGGAAGGAAGAGGAGCGGAGAAGGCTCCAGGAACGAGGAACGAAGGGATCCCAGGGGTGCGGACGGGCGAGTCGCCACCGCACGCCCGAATCCACCTGCGTGGAGGGGTCAGGCCAAAGGGGGAGACCGGTCCCCGAAACTAGTGGAGGCAGGAAACGACCCTCAGCTAGAAACCGGAGGCTGTGACATTTTATGTGGCGCAGCCCCTCGCTACACCCGCTAGGAAGGCACCACATAGGGTCAGGGAAACTGGCGCCAAGTTTACCAAGAGGAGGCCCGAGGCAGCCGGACAGAAGGGTTGGTAAGAAAGGCCAGACAAAGGACACACAAAGGGGGTCCTGTGAAGCGCTCCAAAGTTATCTGGGAGTTGTCTGAGCCCCTCACCTGGTGAGCACAGTACGACGTGGGCAGCCGTTACCTGCAAACGTGGTCTGGATAATAAGAACTGTGAGTAAAGGCCCTGGACTGCATCACTGACTCCGTGTCGTTACTGCTGCTGCCCTGCACCATCATCCCCATCCTCCGCATACACTGCCCTGAGGCTATACTCCTCCCGTGGGGAGTTATGATACGCTCTGCTGCACCCACAACACCAGCCTCAGCGGTCTGCCCTGGAGCGGCGGTTCACTCTGACCGCAATACACGGGTGGCGTAGTCGGACATTTAAACATCAAAACCACATAAATAGTTCCGCCACTGGTTTGACCGCCCTGAGCCACGGAACCGGGTCACCGCCACGGAGACTACAACCACCAGCATCCACCAAAAAGGGTCCGGCTCCGGGTGTCCCAAGGCCCAGGGGGCGCGTCAGAACATTTTCATCACCTTTCACAATCACCAATGGGACAAGGCAGGGATGTTCTCTGTCCCCTCTCTTATACATCCTAGTGACGGAGCACCTGCTCTCATCAATTCGCCATAACCCCAATATTAGGTGGATTGAGGTGGGAGGCACCGAGTACAATTGCTCTCTATTTGCTGATGATGTCCTAGTATATATCACTCAATCACATATATCCATCCATGCTGTTATGGCTGAAATAGATCACTTTGTTACATGGTCAAATTTTAAAATCAATGCAGCGAAGTCTGAGGCCCTCGATGTCTCCCTCCCCAAATCCATATAGGATTCCATCCAGTCCAATTTCCCTTTGCCTGGCCCTCACAGGGTATCAAATACTTAGGAATTCCTATTCATAGAGACCTCTCCCATCTATGTTATCTTAATTTTGGGCCCTTTATTGAACAACTCCATACAGACCACGGTTGGCAAGTTAGAACTGTAAGATTCACTACGTGAACCACTGGTGTTTTGTGGAAAAGCACATGTACACTGTGTTCCAAATTATTATGCAGAAGTGTTTAGGAGTGATAAGGGAAGAATTTGTTTGTTTGTCAGTTAAACTCATTGATGGTGATGTGTGTCAGGGCTCTTTATATCACTGTAAGCAATTGCAGACACCTGTGCTAATTAGTTTGGCAGGTGTGTCCAATGAAAGGCAAGACTACTTAAGAAGGCTGTCTCACATTATTAAGCAGCCTACATTTTCTGCAAAAATGGGAAAGAAAAAGGATGTGTCGGCTGCTGAGAAGCAACAAATTGTGGAGTGTTTAGGTCAAGGCATGACTACAATCAACATTGTGCGATGATCAGGATGAAGTGTCTTGGCAATCAAGAAGTATGTAGCTGATTCACAGTACACACGTGTGCGTGCTGATAAGGGCAAATTGAGGACTCTTTCCTACAGGCAATTACGTCAGGTTGAAAAAGCAGCGGCAAAAAAGCCTTGTCATAGCAGCAGACAAGTTTTTGAAGCTGCTGGTGCCTCCAACGTCCCCCGAACAACAAGATGCAGGGTCCTTCAGAGGTTTGCAGCTGTGCATACGCCATCCTGTCGACCTCCTCTATCCACTTCACACAAGCCGAAACGGCTCCAGTGGGCCAAACATTACATGAAGACTGATTTCAAAACTGTTTTGTTCACGGATGAGTGCCGTGCAGCGCTCGATGGTCCAGATGGATGGAGTGGAGGATGGCTGGTTGATGGACACCCCACGCAAACACGGCTACAGCGCCAACAAGGAGGAGGTGGAGTAATGTTTTGGGTTGGAATCATGGGGAGAGAGATTGTCGGCCCCTTTAGGATCCCTGAAGGCGCTAAAGATGAACTCCATAATGTATGTGGATTTTCTCAAACAGCACTTCCTGCCATGGTTCAAGAAGAAGAACCGTGTGTTTCACAGCAAGATCATTTTTTTGCATAATAATGCACCATCTCATGCTGCACATAAAACATCTGCATCTCTGGCTGATATGGGCATAAAAGGGGACAAACTTATGGTGTGACCCCCATGCTCCCCTGACCTCTACCCCATTCAGAACTTTTGGAGCATCATTAAAAGGAGTGTCTATGATGGCGGGAGGCAGTTCACATCTAAGCAACAGCTCTGGGAGGGTATTCTGTCCTCATGCAAAACAATTGAAGCAGAAACCATCCAAAACCTGACAAATTCAATGGACGAGAGAGTTCAGAAGCTCCTTTCGAACAAGGGGTCCTATGTGAAAATGTAACATCACCTAGAATAAAGTTTTGAGTTGAAAACTGTTTGATTTCAGTTTCTAACAACCTGCTAATGCTTATAATTTCAAAAATGACCATTTTTTTGGTCTTTATTAAAATGAAAAGGTTGATCGAAAAGTTTGGGGGATCTAAGAGTGTGGCAACCCAGTAGTCATGATTACTTCGAATTCTGACAATATGAGGGTCATGCTGCAGGTAGTGCAGCAAGAAGGCACTTATGTGTCTTGCGCATCTCGGAGCCCCAAAATTATTTTCCGGGCTAGATGCAGCTAAAAATTATTATTAATTTTAAATCTGGTGAAGCTTTAGTATAGATGGCCTAATAGGATCAGTGCTGCACACTGCTACAGAGCCCAAATTATTTTCCAGTCAAGATACAGATAAACATGATTAGTAATTTTAAATCTGGTGGAGCTTATTATAGATGGCCTAATAGAATCAGTGCTGCACACTGCTACAAAGCCCAAATTATTTTCCAGCCAAGATACAGATAAACATGATTAGTAATTTGAAAGCTTAAAACGGTTGGTAGGGTGATTTTAACCAATCATCAAGCTTTTACTCTCCCCAGGATGACACAGGGGTAGAAAAGTCGTTTCGGATCCATGATTTGTTCATCTTTATGAACGTGAGTCTGTCTACATTATCAGTGGAGAGCCGCGTGCGCTTATCTGTCAGCACACCACCAGCAGCGCTGAACACACGTTCAGACAGAACGCTGGCTGCGGGGCATGACAAGATCTCCAAGGCGTAAGTGGCTAGCTCCGGCCATTTATCCAGATTGGAAGCCCAAAAAGAGCAAGGGTCCAGTGACACAGTCGTGGCTTCAATGTTTACTTGGAGATACTCCTGTACCATCGTCTCTAGGCGTTGACTATGTGTCAGACTTCTTGTCTCCTGTGGCCTTGCAAAGGATGGGCTAAAAAAGTGGTGAAATGATTCCGCAAAATTGATGTTACCAGCAGATACTGTGGTTCTGTTACGGTTTGAGTGCTGAATAGTGTTGAGCCACCCCCGTAGTGTTCGAGTTCGGTTCGGTTCGTCGAACACCCGTGTGTTCGCCGAACTGTTCGTCGAACTGTTCGTCGAACACCTTCGAACACCGTTAAAACCAATGGCAGGCAAACAAAAACACATAGAAACACATAGAAAACACCTTCAAAGGTGTCCAAAAGCTGACAAACTGCTCAGAAGACATAACTAACACATGGAAAAGTGACAAGTACATATAGTCATGCGAAAATAAAAGAGGTGGAGGAGTAAAAGGAGGGGGAGACACAGATATAGGCATGTCATGCCCTTCTAAAATCCAAAAAGTGAGAAGCCGACACGGCCAGTCCGTTCCTGCCCGTGCCACCTCCGTGTCGCCGGGTTTGTGCCAGAGCCGCGGTGGACCCTGACGGCCAGCCCCCCTCTCCTAATACTGGTGCCTGTCCGCTGGTGGGTCGAGCCCCCCGCGGTGGGGGGGGAGTAACATCTGCAGAAGAAAGACCATCTTCCAGCCAAACTAACATGTCGACTTCTTTTCGTGGACAATGTGATACGATCCCTTTGTTACGGACACGCCCATCGCTACAAATTCCAGATGAGGCACAAAAACAGCAGGTGCTTCAGCGGATATCAAGTGCTCCTTCAAGTGGGCTCTCCTCCACCTCAACTTCAACATCACAAATACTCCAGTCCTCAGAGGTGTCACCCCAATCGCACTTGCTTCCTCACAGCTCCCAAGTCTCCAGCTGCCCGTCTGAGTATGGGGTAACACAGATGGTTGAGTCTGCACAGCTGTTTACTCATACTATAGCCTTGGAAATGGAGGTCTGCTCCAGAGCTTCTGTTAATCCAGACGAGGAAATGATCTGCACTGATGCCCAGAATCTTTATAAGTCGGATCCAGGACCAGATGAAGAAGGTTCTGAGCATAATGTAGACCCTCGTTCCCAAACTGTAACTCCTGTTGGTGGAGACAATGATGAAGACGATGATGAGACTCAAATACCTGATTGGAGCGACAACTTGACTTTTCGGTCAGGACAGGAAGAGGTTGGCTTTGAGGACGACGGGTGTGATAACACACAGGGTGATGATGACAAGGTTGGAGATCCCACTTACTGTCAACCCACAGTCAGCCAGTTGATGAGGTCACCCGGGCCTTTGCCTGGCCTTTGGGATGTCGCGGTGGTCGGCTCCCTGGCCCGTACCCTGGTGTCATTCTTTAAAAGGGTGGATAATTGTTAATTTTATAAGAGTTTGTGACACCACCTGTGGTATCTGGTGAGAAGCACCAGCGCTGCAGCAGTCCACTGAGGCCCGTGATAAGGCAGCTCGATGGTATAGCTCCCCACAGGTGGAGCTAAGTCTCAGGGCAGCGTATGCAGGGGGAATGCAGGACAGGCGAGACCCAGCTGGGTCAGAGCAAGAACGGAAACGGACACGGTAGTCACTTCAGTACCTTTTACTGGAGGAAATTCAGGCACATCCTGGAGCACTGTAGGGTGAAGGGTGCATATCAGGATCCTCCCCAATGAGCGGGTGTAGGGCCTCCTGTTTCTTGCCTCTGCGCAGTAAGTTTCTGACCTGCCTGGAGCTAGGCCTAACTTTGTCTCTGTCCTGCGCTGGCTGACCTTGTGGTAGGGCCTTCTCTTGAAGTTCACGCTCCCAGTATGCGGGGCCTAAGCGTCTCCTGGCTCTGTTACGTATCAGCACCTTAGCGATCCTGGGACTTGTAGTTCTCCAGGGATTCCGGTTATGCCTTACTGGGTCATAGAGATCCCGGTAAGCTCGGATCCGGTGTCCGGTAAATGCTTCGGGGTGAGCTGGTTAAGCTCCTCTGCCCCTTATGTACTAACTCGCCACTAGCCTTCGGCCTACTCGGGCCCTCAATAGGCTATACACACTAACGGCAGCTTGCCGCGCTTCACCGATCTTATGACGCCGGCACACCTTAAGCTCTATCTGGGCTCCCTGAATCTAGCTAGCAGGAGCCTCGTGCTCCACTGCTGAACTATTAACTGAGTTCTCTAGACTAGACTGAGCTCCACTGCAGACTGACCTCTCTTAGGCTTCTCTACTGCAGGAATTCTTCAGAGGAACTGAACTGCCTAGCTCCACCTTCCCTATTTATATCCCTAACGGGCTCCCTCTGCTGGTCTGAGGTGGAAGGTGGAGATGTGTGAATGTTTATGGGGGCCTCTTGTGGAGGATTCCATCAATACACTCTTCTAGGATCTGTGATACCAAGCGCAGCGGGGCGTCACAGATGCTATTGACGACGAGGTTAGGTTGCGCCTTCCTGGACAGAGACGGAGTACTGGAAGCACGTCAACAACTGCATCCTCAACCACAACTCCGCCTCTGACCACAAGTCGTAGTGGCTCTTCAGGTCGCATGGGCTCTAAGCCTTGCATAGCCTGGGCATTTATTCAGATCGATAAGGATGACCCAACTCGTGTTATCTGTAATATTTGTCACCAAAAGCTAAGTAGAGGCCAAAAAATCCATAGTTTGAGTACTTCATGCATGAACCGGCACATGGATATGAAGCATAAGTTGCAGTGGGAAGCTCACTGTGCTACAATGCGGCCTAGCAGGCTGGGCCAACCACCGTCTGCCCCATCTTGTGCATCCGCGGCCTCTTCATCCTCTGTGACTGGGGGGACAGCAGTCACACATGTTTTTGGACGCAGACCTGCCACCTCTTTACCTGCAACAGCCAGTGTGATTGGCAGGTCGTCAGTTCATTGGGAAGTGGAAACACCTGCTGGTGTTGAGAGCTCTCTGACATCGAGAGCACCACCTTTGGATCAAGGCAACCTAACATGTCCGCCTGCATCTTCCTCACAGACCGGCAGTTTGCCAGGGACACCCTACTCAACCCCGTCAAAGCACAACAGCCAGCCCTCGGTCCCTCAGATGTGGACAAGTAAAAGACCATTTCCTCCTAGCCATGAGAAAGCTAAGAGGTTGAATTTCACCATCTGCAAGCTGTTGGCTACAGAAATGCTGCCTTTCCGCCTGGAGGACACAGTGGATTTTTGAGACCTTATGTCCGTCGCAGTGCCCCAGTACCAGATGCCCAGTCGGCACTACTTCTCAAAGAAAGGTGTGCCTGCGCTCCACCAGCATGTCGCACACAACATCACCGCTTCTTTGAGAAACTCTGTGTGTGACAGGGTGCATTTCACCACAGACACTTGGACGAGTAGGCATGGACAGGGGCGTTACATGTCGCTGACAGGGCACTGGGTAACTATGGTGACAGCAGGACAAGGGGCTGCTGTCCAAGTCTTGCCGTCCCCGCGAGTTGTACGTCAATCCTCTTTATCTAGAAGTTCCTCCACTGCTTCTGCCTCCTCAACCTCCTCTCGGTCCTCCACCTGCACCCAAAGCCTGTCTGGTAATGCCATCTGCTTTCTAACTGCGCACCTCCTTACTATGCTGGCAGCAGGGCTCAACGGCATCAGTGTTTACTTTGAAATGTCTGGGAAATGTGAGTCACACAGCTGAGGACTTGTGGTCAGCTCTGGAGACCCAGTTTCATGAATGGTTGTCTCCACTGGACCTGCAACCAGGGAAGGCCGTGTGCGACAATGCTGCAAACCTGGGTGCGGCCCTTCGCCGGGGCAATGTTACACACGTGCCTTATATGGCTCACGTGTTGAACCTGGTTGTCCATAAATTTTTAGCCCACTATCCCGGACTAGATGGCCTTCTGCAGAGAGCACGGTCGCTGTGTGCTCACTTCCGCCGTTCGCATCCCGCAGCTCAACGACTTACATCTCTACAGAAGTCGTTGGGCCTGCCAGTTCACCGGCTGAAATGCGATGTGCCGACACGGTGGAATTCAACTCTGCACATGTTGCAGCGACTGTGGCAGCACCGACAAGCCCTGGTGCAATAGTTTCTGACGTATAGCCTGGGCCAACGAGATCCAGAGGTGGGGCAAATCACACAGCAGGAGTGGTCTCAGATCAGGGACCTATGAAGTTGACGCGCCCCCTGGGCCGTGGGGTACCCGGAGCCGGGCCGGTGGACGCTGGGGGTTGTAGTCACTGTGGCGGTGACCCGGTCCATGACCCAGGGTGGTCAATCCAACGGTAATTTGTATATATGGATTTTATAATGTCCGACTACGCCACCTGTGGAGTGTGGCCAAAGGGGTCGCCGCTGCGGAACAGTCCTCTGAAGCTGGTGGTTTTGCTGCAATGGTATTATTACTCACCACAGGAAGAGTGTAGCTTCAGGGCAGTGTGGGTGGATGATGGTGGTTGTAGTGCAGGGAGTCAGTAATGAACACAGAGTCCGTGTGATGCAGTCCCAAGATCTTTACTCACAGTTGTTGCAGTCCAGATTACAGGTACCAGAGCTATCTTACCCGTCGTGCTGTGCGTACTCAGTGAGGAGCTCAGTCCACCCCCAGATAGCTCCGGAGTACTTAGCAGGACCCCCTTCTGTGTGTCCTTTCTCTGGCCTTCTCCCTGCACCTCACACCCAGTGACACTTCTATCCGGTATCCTCGGGCCTTGGCGGGCGACTTGTGTTCCGTCCCCTGGGTCCTATGTGGCTACCTTCTTAGTGAGACTGGTGTGGACTTTTGCCTGCAGTACATGAAATGCTGCAGCCTCCAGTTTCTAGTTGAGCCTTGCTGTTTCTCCTCTAGTTGAGGGACCGGTTCCCCTTATCTGGCCTGACTTCTCTACCTCCTGGTAGCAGCGGGAGTACAGGTGGCCTTCTGCACGGCCCGTAGCCCTAGGGTCCCTTCGGTTCCTGGAGCCTTCCTGCTCCCACTCCTCTCTTCTCTCCTTCAGTCCTGGGCCTCCCAGGCTAGGCCCGCCTCCGGAGCAGAGCTCATGCCGAGCCTCTGCTCCTGTCACTTTTCCTCCTCTGACTGGCTTGCTCTTTCTAAGATGGCTTCCTATTTATACTCTCCCTGTCATGTGCTCCCCTAAGCTGCTCCCCTAAGCACCCACTACATAGGATCCTCCCACCAGCTAGGGACCTGGGACTGTGCTCTCCCTTAGGAGCAATCTCGCCCTAACCCCACTGCGGGTATGTGTTGGATGCAGGTGTTAGGGTCCCGAGCCATACGCCTTCCTTACCTGAGGGTAAGATACCACACTTCTGGGTGAGATGCAGTAACTCTGTGGTGACTGCACCCTCAGGGGCGCCACACACCTTTCTGCACAGTTTTGAAATGGCGACGAAGATGTTTAGTGCTGACGACGATGCCATTATCAGCATAACTATTTCGGTGATTTACATGCTGGAGCACACATTAAATAGAATTCAGAGTCAGGTGGTCGGACAAGAGGAGGTGGAGGAAGTAGAGGAGGAGTCGTATGCGGAAGGGATAACATCTCCAAGGTCCAGACAGTTGGCAGCACCAAGGAGGCAGGCATGGGAGGGTGGGGGAGAGGGATTAAACAGGGCGCATGGTAGCAGCCAAACTGTTGAGGAAGGTGCAGGAGCCGAGGAAGAAGTGGAGGATGAACTGGCGATGGGCATGGAAGACTCATCAGATGAGGGAGACCTTGATCACATTTCTGTTGTGCGAGGTTGGGGGGAGAGGGCAGAGGAAAGAAGCATGATTCTTACCTCGCTACCAACACAACAAGGACTTGGTCCTCCTGGATGCGCAAGACACATGAGTGCCTTCTTGCTGCACTACCTGCAACATGACCCTCAGATTGCAGAATTCGAAGTAATCTCGACTACTGGGTTGCCACACTCTTAGATCCCCGGTACAAAAGTAAATTTGCCGAAATAATTCCTGCCATAAAAAGGGATAGACGCATGCAGGAGTATCTGCAGACGCTGTTGCAGAATCTTACATGTGCTTTTCCACAAAACACCAGTGGTGCACGAAGTGAATCTCACAGTTCTAACTTGCCAACCGCGGGACTGTCGAGTCTTCATCACTCAAACCGTAACAGTAACACAGTATCTGCTGGTAACAGCAATTTTGTGAAATCGTTTCACCACTTTTTTAGACCATCCTTTGCAAGGCCACAGGAGACAAGAAGTCTGACACATAGTCAATGCCTAGAGAGGATGGTGCAGGAGTATCTCCAAGTGAACATCGAAGCCATGACTGTGTCACTGGACCCTTGCTCATTTTGGTATTCCAATCTGGAAAAATGGCCGGAGCTCGCCACTCACGCCTTGGAGATCTTGTCATGCCCTGCAGCCAGTGTTCTCTCTGAACGTGTGTTCAGCGCTGCTGATGGTGTGCTGACAGATAAGCGCACGCGGCTGTCCACTGAGAATGTAGACAGACTCACGTTCATAAAGATGAACAAATCATGGATTCGCAAGGACTTTTCTAATCCTGTGTTATCCTTGGGAGGCTAAAAGCTTGAGGATTTGGTAATATCACCTCACCAACCGTTTTAAGCAACTGTGGGGCAATTGATGCCACTTAACCCTAGAACGCATGACCATAAAAATCTACACTTTCATATACCTGGGGCCTTTTAGGCCCGTGTGCAAATAACATTGAATAACTCAAACTCAAATGACAAACAACTATATACATGAAGAATACCTAGAGTTTCAAAATTCTAACTAAAGTAATCTTGCAGAAAATAGAAAACAATTAACAGGGCGGGACTGCGAGGCCCCAGGTATGCGTTCTAGGGTTAAGTGGTGTCTGTGCCACAATTTTGGGAAAAAATGGAAACTCTTTTTGGAGTCCCCTTGCTGTGTCTTACGTGACGTTGGCATCGTCAATTCCAGGTGGGTTGGGTCACTCCCCCCCCCTTTTAACTGTAAGAAACTACATACACTATGGCTTGGGGTAACACAGATGATTGAGTCTGAAGAGCTGTTTACTCAGAGGTCTGCTCCAAATCTTCAGTGTCTGCTAGTCAGCGTAGAATTTTTAACTGCATCTAGCCTAGGCAATACTTTGGGCATAGTAGCCCAGCTGCGAAGCAAGCTGCACCGCCTGTGTATCTAATAAGAATTTTTAAATGCATCTAGCCTAGGCAGACTGTGGGGACCCCCAACCAAACCCAGACGCTCAGCCCCCCTACCGCCCCCCTTTCCTTGACAATACAATAATGTAACTCTTACAACTGGATGGGTGAGGATCGGTCACAGCTTTATTAACTCTTTATACTCATTCCATTAGAAAGACATTTTATTTCTAAAATAATTCAGCTTGTTGCAGCATGCCCTGGGTCTCCACTCCGGCAACTTGGCCAACAAGTGTAACTCTCCAACATGTCCTTTCTATTTCCAGGCCACGGAGGATCCTGCGTACTCGTATGCAGGACTCTGACCCCCACCCATCACTCTTAACGCTTGTTCCACTCCGTCCTGGAGTCCTGACAGGAATATGTCCAGTTCAATATCCATTAAGTGAACACCGTCGGGCCGTATGAGGCCTGCTTTATCTCCTTCCAGTTGTCGGTGTCGTACCACTACACCGCCTCTGTCTCTTCTAAATTTTGCCATCCGAATATTTATTACCCGCCTTGTCCGTTCGATGGCCGTGATGTCTCGCGCACCTTGCCATACCGCTATCGGCACAATCTCTGACCATACTATAGCTAGTTTTGTGAAAAATTCTCTGAAGCGCTCAGTGTCTAGTTTCATTATTGCCATTAGTTATGCGCTCTTGTGATGACCTAGGTTGTTTCCCCCGGCCTGTATAACTAAGATGACCAGACATCTTGCCTCTCTCCCTACCTTGATTACCTCCATTAGTACCTGTGGCCATAGCAGGCCTCTAATACCTCTCCAGTTGAAATATGTGTTATGAAACTCTAATTTCCTCCCGCCTGGGCGGACTTTCGCCCTTTAATCTGCCCAATATATATACGAGTGGCCTATCACCCACACTGTTGGCTTAGCGTCACCTGTAAAAGAAACAAACCACGTTAGGATAACAAGTCCGGTCTTATGTATCTTGCCAAACACGTGGATCACCATCTCTCTATCCTCTGAACTTCCGTTTCTGACACTCCTGCTCTTGCTGCTTCTGTGGCCGCGCCTATGCGGAATGAGTGTGTCCCGTAATCTTTGGGGTGGTTCCCTGCCGATGTTATGCATTTATTAAATATAGCTTGGAACTGGTATCTTGACAATGGCGTCCCATCAATGTGTGATAGGAACAAATTACTTTGTGACCTGATGGTTAGATATGGTTTTACTATTGTTACCCGACTCAGTGTACCGTTTGTGGGTTGTAGAAGTACCCAAGTGCCCCTGCCCGCTGGAACCATTTTCGATTTGTGTATGCGTAGACGTATTGCATTATTGCCTATGACTACGTCCTGGTGTAATAAGCCTCCACTGGTGCTAATTTTGGATTGAGGGACTAATTCGCTTATGCATAGCGCCCCGAAGAAGGCGATCACAAATGCAGTAGACAGTAGTGTTGCTTCAAATTGTGAGTGTCATGTTAATGGTGTTAGGGATATGATGTGAGAAATCAGTTTTAGTGACACGGGACGGGACGTCTACACTCCTGACTTGGCTGACCCCTTTTCCACCCTTTTATGGATTGTCTGATGATGAATCTTTGTCACATCTCCCCAATTCAGTAGTTGGAAGTGAAATGCTACTCCGGTCAGACACCGCTGCGCTGACGCCCCTGATATGCCCCTCATCATTAGCTGGTGGAGAAATTCTATGGTGACTTGTGATCTGGCTTGTTCACATTGGTCAACCCGTCTGCCTGCTACTAGTCGTGTCCACTCTTCCCATGCCTTACCGTATGCTTGCCACGTCGACGGGGCAACTGACGCTCTGATTAATGGCATCAACTATTCGCCACTAGATCCCATAGGAAAGGTGGGCAACTGTTGTCCCGATGGGTGGGCATTGTGGAAGAGCTCTGTGAAAATCTGCCAATTGAATTGTCATAAAGCGTTAGCAGCAGCTTTAGACCCCTCAGCATAGTGGCTAGCGCGGACCCATACATTGTGTTTTAGGCACAGGAATGCTAGCCTGGGTAGTAGGCCTAGCACTGGGAGAGACGATGATGCCATCTTATTAATGCAGTGCGCTAAGCTGGTGTTTTTTGTTATGAAGCGTATATTTTTGTAAGCCAGGAGCGCACCCCATATTTCTATTGCTACCACTATTGGGAAGAAAAATGATTTTCAGGGCTAGATGCAGCGAAAAATTATTATTAATTGAAAAGCTGGTGGAGCTTGGTATAGATGGCCTAATACAATGAGACCCACACACTGCTAGAAGGCCAAATATTTTTTCAGAGTTAGATGCAGAAAAAAATTATATTCAGTTTGCAACCTGATGGAGGTCAGTATAGATGGACTAATAGAACAAGTCCCACACACTGCTAGAAGGCCAAATATTTTTTCAGAGGTAGATGCAGACAAAAAATTATTTTGAATTTGCAACCTGATGGAGGTCAGTATAGATGACTAATAGAACAAGTCCCACACACTGCTAGAAGGCCAAATATTTTTCAGTGCTAGATGCAGAAAAAAATTATATTCAGTTTGCAACCTTATGGAGGTCAGTATAGATGGACTAATAGAACAAGTCCCACACACAGCTAGAAGCCCAAATATTTTTTCAGAGGTAGATGCAGAAAAAAATTATATTCAGTTTGCAACCTGATGGAGGTCTGTATAGATGGATTAATAGAACAAGTCCCACACACAGCTAGAAGCCCAATATTTTTTCAGAGGTAGATGCAGAAAAAAATATATTCAGTTTGCAACCTGATGGAGGTCTGTATAGATGGATTAATAGAACAAGTCCCACACACAGCTAGAAGCCCAATATTTTTTCAGAGGTAGATGCAGAAAAAAATATATTCAGTTTGCAACCTGATGGAGCTCTGTATAGATGGATTAATAGAACAAGTCCCACACACAGCTATAAGCCCAATATTTTTTCAGAGGTAGATGCAGAAAAAAATATATTCAGTTTGCAACCTGATAGAGGTCAGTATAGATGGACTAATAGAACAAGTCCCACACACTGCTAGAAGGCCAAAAATTTTTTCAGAGGTAGATGCAGAAAAAAATTATTTTGAATTTGCAACCTGATGGAGGTCAGTATAGATGACTAATAGAACAAGTCCCACACACTGCTAGAAGGCCAAATATTTTTTCAGTGCTAGATGCAGAAAAAAATTATATTCAGTTTGCAACCTTATGGAGGTCAGTATAGATGGACTAATAGAACAAGTCCCACACACAGCTAGAAGCCCAAATATTTTTTCAGAGGTAGATGCAGAAAAAAATATATTCAGTTTGCAACCTGATGGAGGTCTGTATAGATGGATTAATAGAACAAGTCCCACACATAGCTAGAAGCCCAATATTTTTTCAGAGGTAGATGCAGAAAAAAATATATTCAGTTTGCAACCTGATGGAGGTCAGTATAGATGGACTAATAGAACAAGTCCCACACACTGCTAGAAGGCCAAACATTTTTTCAGAGCTAGATGCAGAAAAATATTATATTCAATTTGCAACCTGATGGAGGTCAGTATAGATGGACTAATAGAACAAGTCCCACACACAGCTAGAAGGCCAAATATTTTTTCAGAGGTAGATGCAGAAAAAAATTATATTCAGTTTGCAACCTTATGGAGGTCAGTATAGATGGACTAATAGAACAAGTCCCACACACAGCTAGAAGCCCAAATATTTTTTCAGAGGTAGATGCAGAAAAAAATTATATTCAGTTTGCAACCTGATGGAGGTCTGTATAGATGGATTAATAGAACAAGTCCCACACACAGCTAGACGCCCAATATTTTTTCAGAGGTAGATGCAGAAAAAAATATATTCAGTTTGCAACCTGATGGAGGTCTGTATAGATGGATTAATAGAACAAGTCCCACACACAGCTAGAAGCCCAATATTTTTTCAGAGGTAGATGCAGAAAAAAATATATTCAGTTTGCAACCTGATGGAGGTCAGTATAGATGGACTAATAGAACAAGTCCCACACACTGCTAGAAGGCCAAACATTTTTTCAGAGCTAGATGCAGAAAAATATTATATTCAATTTGCAACCTGATGGAGGTCAGTATAGATGGACTAATAGAACAAGTCACACACACAGCTAGAAGGCCAAATATTTTTTCAGAGGTAGATGCTGAAAAAAATTATATTCAGTTTGCAACCTTATGGAGGTCAGTATAGATGGACTAATAGAACAAGTCCCACACACAGCTAGAAGCCCAAATATTTTTTCAGAGGTAGATGCCGAAAAAAATTATATTCAATTTGCAACCTGATGGAGGTCAGTATAGATGGACTAATAGAACAAGTCCCACACACTGCTAGAAGGCCAAACATTTTTTCAGAGCTAGATGCAGAAAAATATTATATTCAATTTGCAACCTGATGGAGGTCAGTATAGATGGACTCATAGAACAAGTCCCACACACAGCTAGAAGGCCAAATATTTTTTCAGAGGTAGATGCAGAAAAAAATTATATTCAGTTTGCAACCTTATGGAGGTCAGTATAGATGGACTAATAGAACAAGTCCCACACACAGCTAGAAGCCCAAATATTTTTTCAGAGGTAGATGCAGAAAAAAATTATATTCAGTTTGCAACCTGATGGAGGTCTGTATAGATGGATTAATAGAACAAGTCCCACACACAGCTAGAAGCCCAATATTTTTTCAGAGGTAGATGCAGAAAAAAATATATTCAGTTTGCAACCTGATGGAGGTCTGTATAGATGGATTAATAGAACAAGTCCCACACACAGCTAGAAGCCCAATATTTTTTCAGAGGTAGATGCAGAAAAAAATATATTCAGTTTGCAACCTGATGGAGGTCAGTATAGATGGACTAATAGAACAAGTCCCACACACTGCTAGAAGGCCAAATATTTTTTCAGAGGTAGATGCAGACAAAAAATTATTTTGAATTTGCAACCTGATGGAGGTCAGTATAGATGACTAATAGAACAAGTCCCACACACTGCTAGAAGGCCAAATATTTTTTCAGTGCTAGATGCAGAAAAAAATTATATTCAGTTTGCAACCTTATGGAGGTCAGTATAGATGGGCTAATAGAACAAGTCCCACACACAGCTAGAAGCCCAAATATTTTTTCAGAGGTAGATGCAGAAAAAAATTATATTCAGTTTGCAACCTGATGGAGGTCTGTATAGATGGATTAATAGATCAAGTCCCACACACAGCTAGAAGCCCAATATTTTTTCAGAGGTAGATGCAGAAAAAAATATATTCAGTTTGCAACCTGATGGAGGTCTGTATAGATGGATTAATAGAACAAGTCCCACACACAGCTAGAAGCCCAATATTTTTTCAGAGGTACATGCAGAAAAAAATATATTCAGTTTGCAACCTGATGGAGGTCAGTATAGATGGACTAATAGAACAAGTCCCACACACTGCTAGAAGGCCAAACATTTTTTCAGAGCTAGATGCAGAAAAATATTATATTCAATTTGCAACCTGATGGAGGTCAGTATAGATGGACTAATAGAACAAGTCCCACACACAGCTAGAAGGCCAAATATTTTTTCAGAGGTAGATGCAGAAAAAAATTATATTCAGTTTGCAACCTTATGGAGGTCAGTATAGATGGACTAATAGAACAAGTCCCACACACAGCCAGAAGCCCAAATATTTTTTCAGAGGTAGATGCAGAAAAAAATTATATTCAGTTTGCAACCTGATGGAGGTCAGTATAGATGGACTAATAGAACAAGTCCCACACACTGCTAGAAGGCCAAACATTTTTTCAGAGCTAGATGCAGAAAAATATTATATTCAATTTGCAACCTGATGGAGGTCAGTATAGATCGACTAATAGAGCAAGTCCCACACACAGCTAGAAGGCCAAATATTTTTTCAGAGGTAGATGCAGAAAAAAATTATATTCAGTTTGCAACCTTATGGAGGTCAGTATAGATGGACTAATAGAACAAGTCCCACACACAGCTAGAAGCCCAAATATTTTTTCAGAGGTAGATGCAGAAAAAAATTATATTCAGTTTGCAACCTGATGGAGGTCTGTAAAGATGGATTAATAGAACAAGTCCCACACACAGCTAGAAGCCCAATATTTTTTCAGAGGTAGATGCAGAAAAAAATATATTCAGTTTGCAACCTGATGGAGGTCTGTATAGATGGATTAATAGAACAAGTCCCACACACTGCTAGAAGGCCAAACATTTTTTCAGAGGTAAATGCAGAAAAATATATTCAGTTTGCAACCTGATGGAAGTCTGTATAGATGGATTAATAGAACAAGTCCCACACACAGCTAGAAGCCCAATATTTTTTCAGAGGTAGATGCAGAAAAAAATATATTCAGTTTGCAACCTGATGGAGGTCAGTATAGATGGACTAATAGAATTATGCTATGCCCAAAAGATTTTACTTCACTAGGTGCAGTAAAAAAATTGGTATTCTATAAACAGGTGGTATATCTTGCAACACAGATAGGCTACTCCACTGACTAACACACTCTGCAATAGGCCAAAAAGGATTAGCTTTGCTAGATTCAGCCAAATGCTGTGAAAAAAGCTTGCACAGCACTGGCACAGACCTGCCTGGCAAAAACTGATAGGAACTGATGTAACCTAGTCCTGAAAAGGACTCCAATTACAATTAGTCTTTACTCCCACAATCTATCTATTTAAGAGCACAGACCTGCCTGATAAAAGTCGTAGGAAATGCTGTAACCTAGTCCTTAAAATTACTGCAATCACAACTATTCCCTACTCCCAAGCTATCTGTAGATTTGTGCGAAAATTGGCTTGAAATTATCAAGGTATAGTGCACACAGCAACAGCGGTGCCGTCTAACACGCAGCTGCAGCAGTGAGAAAATGGTGGCGACGGGGAAAATGGCTTGGTCTTATAGGGCAAGGACATGTGACATACACTGCCAATGACACATGCCCTTGCTTGTGTGAAAAAAAGCACTTCGCTCCGTGTGTGCGCTGCTGATAGGCTGACAGATTGCACCTCCCCACTGCAAATGCGGGAAAGAGAAAAAAAAATGGTGATCTTCATTGTTCCTGCAGAGAATCATCCCCTGCCCCTCCCCCCACCCCGCTGTACACTCAAACTGCGTATTAACATTAATTTTCATCATTACTGAGAAAAAATCCAGTTATGATTTGGTGCACGAACAGTTATCGAACATAACCTCGAACAGCCGAATTTTTCTCAAATTGTTCGTGTTCGCCGAACGGCTCGAACACCGCCCAAAACAGCTCGAATTTGAGATTGGCGAACAGTTCGAGTAGAACAACGCTCATCTCTAGTGCTGAACACTTGACGGTCCCACGGTTGGCAAGTTGGAACTGTGAGATTCACTACGTGCACCACTGGTATTTTGTGGAAAAGCACATGTAAGATTCTGCAACAGTCTCTGCTGATACTCCTGCATGCGTGCATCCCTTTCTATGGCAGGAATAATTTCTGCAAATTTACTTTTGTACCGGGGATCTAACAGTGTGGCAACCCAGTAGTCAGGATTATTTCTAATTCTCACAATTCGAGGGTCATGTTGCAGGTAGTGCAGCAAGAAGGCACTCATGTGTGTTGCGCATCCAGGAGCACCAAGTCCCTGTTGTGTTGGTGGCGAGGTAACAATCATGCTTCCTTCCTCTGTCCTCTCCCCCCAACCTCGCACAACAGAAATGTGATCAAGGTCTCCCTCATCTGATGAGTCTTCCATCAGTTCGTCCTCCACTTCTTCCTGGGCTCCTGCACCTTCCTCACTAGTTTGGCTGCTACCATGCACCCTGGTAAAACCATCTCCCCCACCCTCACATGCCTGCCGCCTTGGTGCTGCCGACCGTCTGGACCTTGCAGATGTTAGCCCTTCCGCATACAACTCCTCTTCCTCTACTTCCTCCACCTCCTCTTGTGCCACCACCTGACTCCGAATTCTGTTTAACATGTGCTCCAGCATGTAAATCACCGGAATAGTCATGCTGATAATGGCATCGTCAGCACTAAACATCTTCGTCGCCATTTCAAAACTGTGCAGAAGGGTGCATAGGTCCCTGATCTGAGACCACTCCTCCAGCGTGATTTGCCCCACCTCTGAATCTCGTTGGCCCAGGCTATACGTCAGAACGTATTGCACCAGGGCTTGTCGGTGCAGCCACAGTCGCTGCAACATGTGCAGAGTTGAATTCCACCGGGTAGGCACATCGCATTTTAGCCGGTGAAGTGGCAGGCCCAACGACTTCTGTAGAGATGTAAGTCGCTGAGCTGCGGGATGCGAACGGCGGAAGTGAGCACACAGCGACCGTGCCCTCTGCAGAAGGCCATCTAGTCTGGGATAGTGGGCTAAAAATTGCTGGACAACCAGGTTCAACACGTGAGCCATACAAGGCACGTGTGTGACATTGCCCCGGCGAAGGGCCGCACCCAGGTTTGCAGCATTGTCGCACACGGCCTTCCCTGGTTTCAGGTCCAGTGGAGACAACCATTCATGAAATTGGTTCTCCAGAGCTGACCACAACTCCTCAGCTGTGTGACTCACATTTCCCAGACATTTCAATGTAAAAACCGCCTGATGACGTTGAGCCCTACTGCCAGCATAGTAAGGAGGTGTGCAGGATCCCTTCTGCGCAGTTAGAAAGCTTGTGGCATGACCAGACAGGCTTTGGGTGCAGGTGGAAGACCGAGAGGAGGTTGAGGAGGCAGAAGCAGTGGAGGAACTTTGACATAAAGAGGATTGACGCACAACTCGTGGGGACGGCAAGACTTGGACAGCAGCCCCTTGTCCTGCTGTCACCATAGTTACCCAGTGCCCAGTCAGCGACATGTAACGCCCCTGTCCATGCCTACTCGTCCAAGTGTCTGTGGTGAAATGCACCCTGTCACACACAGAGTTTCTCAAAGAAGCGGTGATGTTGTGTGCGACATGCTGGTGGAGCGCAGGCACACCTTTCTTTGAGAAGTAGTGCCGACTGGGCATCTGGTACTGGGGCACTGCGACGGACATAAGGTCTCGAAAATCCTCTGTGTCCACCAGGCGGAAAGGCAGCATTTCTGTAGCCAAGAGCTTGCAGATGGTGAAATTCAACCTCTTAGCTTTCTCATGGCTAGGAGGAAATGGTCTTTTACTTGTCCACATCTGAGGGACCGAGGGCTGGCTATTGTGCTTAGACGGGGTTGATAAGGGTGTCCCCGGCAAACTGCCGGTCTGTGAGGAAGATGCAGGCGGACATGTTAGGTTGCCTTGATCCAAAGGTGGTGCTATCGATGTCGGACAGCGCTCAACACCAGCTGGTGTTACCACCTCCAAAGAAAATGATGACATGCCAATCACGCTGGCTGTTGCGGGTAAAGAGGTGGCAGGTCTGCGCCCCAAAACAGGTGTGACTGCTGTCCCCCCAGTCACAGAGGATGAAGAGGCCGCGGATGCACAAGATATGGCAGACGGTGGTTGGCCCGGCCGGCTAGGCCGCATTGTAGCACACTGAGCTTCCCACTGCAACTTATGCTTCATGTCCATGTGCCGGTTCATGCATGAAGTACTCAAACTATGTATTTTTGGCCTCTACTTAGCTTTTGCTGACAAATGTTACAGATAACACGAGTTGGGTCATCTTTATCGATCTGAAAAATGCCCAGGCTATGCAAGGCTTAGCACCCATGCGACCTGAAGAGCCACCACGACTTGTGGTGAGAGGCAGAGTTGTGTTTGAGGATGCAGTTGTTGACGTGCTTCCAGTACTACGTCTCTGTCCAGGAAGGCACAACCTGACCTCGTCGTCACTAGCATCTTCCTCCACCTCCTCTGCTGACCTCATCTCTTGGCTGACTGTGGGTTGACAGTAAGTGGGATCTCCAACCTAATCATCATCACCCTGTGCGTTATCACACCCGTCGTCCTCAGAGCCAACCTGTTCCTGCCCTGACAAAAAACTAAAGTTGTCGCTCCAATCAGGTATTTGAGTCTTATCATCGTCTTCCTCATTGTCTTCACCAACAGGAGTTACAGTTTGGGAATGAGGGTCTACATTATGGTCAGAACCTTCTGCGTCTGGTCCTGGATCCGACTCATAAAGATTCTGGGCATCAGTGCAGATCATTTCCTCGTCTGGATTCACAGAAGCGCTGGAGTCGACCTCTGATTCCCAGGCTATAGTATGAGTAAACAGCTCTGCAGACTCAACCATCTGTTCTACCTCATACTCAGACGGGCAGCTGGAGATTTGGGAGCTGTGAGGAAGCAAGTGCGATTGGGGTGACACCTTTGAGGACTGGAGTATTTGTGATGTTGAAGTTGATGTGGAGGAGAGCCCACTTAAAGGAGCACTTGATATCCGTTGAAGCACCTGCTGTTTTTGTGCCTCATCTGGAATTTGTAGCGATTGGCGTGGCCGTAAGAAAGGGATCTTATCACATTGTCCGCTAAAAGAAGTAGACATTTTAGTTTGGCTGGAAGATGGTCTTTCTTCTGCAGATGTTACTGTTGCTTTAACACCTACCCCACGGACACAACCTTTTTTCCCCTTCCCAACACGCCTATTCCTCTTTCCACCAGCAGCAGGCCTTTTTCCACTCATTTTGGTGGTTAACTAATTCACAACTCTGGAGTTGTTTGCACAAAAAAACAATGGATGGGAACCGAGCAGAGCTGAGTGGCCAAACTGTGGTATTAGGCCAAAACTATTGGCTGGGTTAGATGCAGAAAAAAATTATATTCAATTTGCAACCTGATGGAGGTCAGTATAGATGGACTAATAGAACAAGTCCCACACACAGCTGGAAGCCCAAATATTTTTTCAGAGGTAGATGCAGAAAATTTTTTTATTCAGTTTGCAACCTGATGGAGGTCTGTATAGATGGATTAATAGAACAAGTCCCACACACAGCTACAAGCCCAATATTTTTTCAGAGGTAGATGCAGAAAAAAAATATATTCAGTTTGCAACCTGATGGAGGTCAGTATAGATGGACTAATAGAGAAAGTCCCACACACTGCTAGAAGGCCAAATATTTTTTCAGAGCTAGATGCAGACAAAAAATTATTTTGAATTTGCAACCTGATGGAGGTCTGTATAGATGGATTAATAGAACAAGTCCCACACACAGCTAGAAGCCCAAATATTTTTTCAGAGGTAGATGCAGATAAAAATTATTTTTAATTTGCAACCTGATGGAGGTCAGTATAGATGGACTAATAGAGAAAGTCCCACACACTGCTAGAAGGCCAAATATTTTTTCAGAGCTAGATGCAGAAAAAAATTATATTCAGTTTGCAACCTGATGGAGGTCAGTATAGATGGACTAATAGAGAAAGTCCCACACACTGCTAGAAGGCCAAATATTTTTTCAGAGCTAGATGCAGAAAAAAATTATATTCAGTTTGCAACCTGATGGAGGTCAGTATAGATGGACTAATAGAGAAAGTCCCACACACTGCTAGAAGGCCACATATTTTTTCAGAGGTAGATGCAGAAAAAATATATTCAGTTTGCAACCTGATGGAGGTCTGTATAGATGGATTAATAGAACAAGTCCCACACACAGCTAGAAGCCCAATATTTTTTCAGAGGTAGATGCATAAAAAAATATATTCAGTTTGCAACCTGATGGAGGTCAGTATAGATGGACTAATACAACAAGTCCCACACACAGCTAGAAGCCCAATATTTTTTCAGAGGTAGATGCAGAAAAAAATATATTCAGTTTGCAACCTGATGGAGGTCTGTATAGATGGATTAATAGAACAAGTCCCACACACAGCTAGAAGCCCAATATTTTTTCAGAGGAAGATGCAGAAAAAAATATATTCAGTTTGCAACCTGATGGAGGTCAGTATAGATGGACTAATACAACAAGTCCCACACACAGCTAGAAGCCCAATATTTTTTCAGAGGTAGATGCAGAAAAAAATATATTCAGTTTGCAACCTGATGGAGGTCTGTATAGATGGATTAATAGAACAAGTAACACACAGCTAGAAGCCCAATATTTTTTCAGAGGTAGATGCAGAAAAAAATATATTCAGTTTGCAACCTGATGGAGGTCAGTATAGATGGACTAATACAACAAGTCCCACACACAGCTAGAAGCCCAATATTTTTTCAGAGCTAGATGCAGAAAAAAATTATATTCAATTTGCAACCTGATGGAGGTCAGTATAGATGGACTAATGGAATGATGCTATGCCCAAAAGATTTTACTTCACTAGGTGCAGTAAAAAAATTGGTATTCTATACGCAGGTGGTATATCTTGCAACACAGGTGGTATATCTTGCAACACAGATAGGCTACTCCACTGACTAACACACTCTGCAATAGGCCAAAAAGGATTAGCTTTGCTAGATTCAGCCAAATGCTGTGAAAAAAACTTGCACAGCACTGGCACAGACCTGCCTGGCAAAAACTGATAGGAACTGATGTAACCTAGTCCTGAAAAGGACTCCAATTACAATTAGTCTTTACTCCCACAATCTATCTATTTAAGAGCACAGACCTGCCTGATAAAAGTCATAGGAAATGCTGTAACCTAGTCCTTAAAAGGACTGCAATCACAACTATTCCCTACTCCCAAGCTATCTGTAGATTTGTGCGAAAATTGGCTTGAAATTAACAAGGTATAGCGCACACAGCAACAGCGGTGCCATCTAACACGCAGCTGCAGCAGTGAGAAAATGGTGGCGACGGGGAAAATGGCTTGGTCTTATAGGGCAAGGACATGTGACATACACTGCCAATGACACATGCACGAACAGTTATCGAACATAACCTCGAACAGCCGAATTTTTCTCAAATTGTTCATGTTCGCCGAACGGCTCGAACACCGCCCAAAACAGCTCGAATTTGAGATTGGCGAACAGTTCGAGTAGAACAACGCTCATCTCTAGTGCACTGCAGACTATTTGAGAAAAATTCGGGTGTTCGAGGTTATGTTCGATAACTGTTCGTGCACCAAAATCATAACTGGATTTTTTCTCAGTAATGATGAAAATTAATGTTAATACGCAGTTTGAGTGTACAGCGGGGTGGGGGAGGGGCAGGGGATGGATCTCTGCAGGAACAATGAAGATCGCCATTTTTTTTTTCTCTTTCCCGCATTTACAGTGGGGAGGTGCAATCTGTCAGCCTATCAGCAGCGCACACACGGAGCGAAGTGCTTTTTTTCACACAAGCAAGGGCATGTGTCATTGGCAGTGTATGTCACATTTCCTTGCCCTATAAGACCAAGCCATTTTCCCCGTCGCCACCATTTTCTCACTGCTGCAGCTGCGTGTTAGACGGCACCGCTGTTGCTGTGTGCGCTATACCTTGTTAATTTCAAGCCAATTTTCGCACATATCTACAGATAGCTTGGGAGTAGGGAATAGTTGTGATTGCAGTCCTTTTAAGGACTAGGTTACAGCATTTCCTACGACTTTTATCAGGCAGGTCTGTGCTCTTAAATAGATAGATTGTGGGAGTAAAGACTAATTGTAATTGGAGTCCTTTTCAGGACTAGGTTACATCAGTTCCTATCAGTTTTTGCCAGGCAGGTCTGTGCCAGTGCTGTGCAAGTTTTTTTAACAGCATTTGGCTGAATCTAGCAAAGCTAATCCTTTTTGGCCTATTGCAGAGTGTGTTAGTCAGTGGAGTAGCCTATCTGTGTTGCAAGATATACCACCTGTGTATAGAATACCAATTTTTTTACTGCACCTAGTGAAGTAAAATCTTTTGGGCATAGCATCATTCTATTAGTCCATCTATACTGACCTCCATCAGGTTGCAAATTGAATATAATTTTTTTCTGCATCTAGCTCTGAAAAAATATTGGGCTTCTAGCTGTGTGTGGGACTTGTTGTATTAGTCCATCTATACTGACCTCCATCAGGTTGCAAACTGAATATTTTTTTTCTGCATCTACCTCTGAAAAAATATTGGGCTTCTAGCTGTGTGTGGGACTTGTTCTATTAATCCATCTATACAGACCTCCATCAGGTTGCAAACTGAATATATTTTTTTCTGCATCTACCTCTGAAAAAATATTGGACTTCTAGCTGTGTGTGGGACTTGTTGTATTAGTCCATCTATACTGACCTCCATCAGGTTGCAAACTGAATATATTTTTTTCTGCATCTACCTCTGAAAAAATATTGGGCTTCTAGCTGTGTGTGGGACTTGTTCTATTAATCCATCTATACAGACCTCCATCAGGTTGCAAACTGAATATATTTTTTTCTGCATCTACCTCTGAAAAAATATGTGGCCTTCTAGCAGTGTGTGGGACTTTCTCTATTAGTCCATCTATACAGACCTCCATCAGGTTGCAAACTGAATATAATTTTTTTCTGCATCTAGCTCTGAAAAAATATTTGGCCTTCTAGCAGTGTGTGGGACTTTCTCTATTAGTCCATCTATACTGACCTCCATCAGGTTGCAAACTGAATATAATTTTTTTCTGCATCTAGCTCTGAAAAAATATTTGGCCTTCTAGCAGTGTGTGGGACTTGTTCTATTAGTCCACCTATACTGACCTCCATCAGGTTGCAAATTCAAAATAATTTTTTGTCTGCATCAAGCTCTGAAAAAATATTTGGCCTTCTAGCAGTGTGTGGGACTTTCTCTATTAGTCCATCTATACTGACCTCCATCAGGTTGCAAACTGAATTTATTTTATTTCTGCATCTACCTCTGAAAAAATATTGGGCTTGTAGCTGTGTGTGGGACTTGTTCTATTAATCCATCTATACAGACCTCCATCAGGTTGCAAATTTAATATAATTTTTTTCTGCATCTAACCCAGCCAATAGTTTTGGCCTAATACCACAGTTTGGCCACTCAGCTCTGCTCGGTTCCCATCCATTGTTTTTTTGTGCAAACAACTCCAGAGTTGTGAATTAGTTAACCACCAAAATGAGTGGAAAAAGGCCTGCTGCTGGTGGAAAGGGGAATAGGCGTGTTGGGAAGGGGAAAAAAGGTTGTGTCCGTGGGGTAGGTGTTAAAGCAACAGTAACATCTGCAGAAGAAAGACCATCTTCCAGCCAAACTAAAATGTCTACTTCTTTTAGCGGACAATGTGATAAGATCCCTTTCTTACGGACACGCCAATCGCTACAAATTCCAGATGAGGCACAAAAACAGCAGGTGCTTCAACGGATATCAAGTGCTCCTTTAAGTGGGCTCTCCTCCACATCAACTTCAACATCACAAATACTCCAGTCCTCAAAGGTGTCACCCCAATCGCACTTGCTTCCTCACAGCTCCCAAATCTCCAGCTGCCCGTCTGAGTATGAGGTAGAACAGATGGTTGAGTCTGCAGAGCTGTTTACTCATACTATAGCCTGGGAATCAGAGGTCGACTCCAGCGCTTCTGTGAATCCAGACGAGGAAATGATCTGCACTGATGCCCAGAATCTTTATGAGTCGGATCCAGGACCAGACGCAGAAGGTTCTGACCATAATGTAGACCCTCATTCCCAAACTGTAACTCCTGTTGGTGGAGACAATGAGGAAGACGATGATAAGACTCAAATACCTGATTGGAGCGACAACTTTAGTTTTTTGTCAGGGCAGGAACAGGTTGGCTCTGAGGACGACGGGTGTGATAACGCACAGGGTGATGATGATGAGATTGGAGATCCCACTTACTGTCAACCCACAGTCAGCCAAGAGATGAGGTCAGCAGAGGAGGTGGAGGAAGATGCTAGTGACGACGAGGTCAGGTTGCGCCTTCCTGGACAGAGACGTAGTACTGGAAGCACGTCAACAACTGCATCCTCAAACACAACTCTGCCTCTCACCACAAGTCGTGGTGGCTCTTCAGGTCGCATGGGTGCTAAGCCTTGCATAGCCTGGGCATTTTTTCAGATCGATAAAAATGACCCAACTCGTGTTATCTGTAACATTTGTCAGCAAAAGCTAAGTAGAGGCCAAAAAATACATAGTTTGAGTACTTCATGCATGAACCGGCACATGGACATGAAGCATAAGTTGCAGTGGGAAGCTCAGTGTGCTACAATGCGGCCTAGCCGGCCGGGCCAACCACCGTCTGCCATATCTTGTGCATCCGCGGCCTCTTCATCCTCTGTGACTGGGGGGACAGCAGTCACACCTGTTTTGGGGCGCATACCTGCCACCTCTTTACCCGCAACATCCAGCGTGATTGGCAGGTCATCATTTTCTTTGGAGGTGGTAACACCAGCTGGTGTTGAGCGCTGTCCGACATCGATAGCACCACCTTTGGATCAAGGCAACCTAACATGTCCGCCTGCATCTTCCTCACAGACCGGCAGTTTGCCGGGGACACCCTTATCAACCCCGTCTAAGCACAATAGCCAGCCCTCGGTCCCTCAGATGTGGACAAGTAAAAGACCATTTCCTCCTAGCCATGAGAAAGCTAAGAGGTTGAATTTCACCATCTGCAAGCTCTTGGCTACAGAAATGCTGCCTTTCCGCCTGGTGGACACAGAGGATTTTCGAGACCTTATGTCCGTCGCAGTGCCCCAGTACCAGATGCCCAGTCGGCACTACTTCTCAAAGAAAGGTGTGCCTGCGCTCCACCAGCATGTCGCACACAACATCACCGCTTCTTTGAGAAACTCTGTGTGTGACAGGGTGCATTTCACCACAGACACTTGGACGAGTAGGCATGGACAGGGGCGTTACATGTCGGTGACTGGGCACTGGGTAACTATGGTGACAGCAGGACAACGGGCTGCTGTCCAAGTCTTGCCGTCCCCACGAGTTGTGCGTCAATCCTCTTTATGTCAAAGTTCCTCCACTGCTTCTGCCTCCTCAACCTCCTCTCGGTCTTCCACCTGCACCCAAAGCCTGTCTGGTCATGCCACAAGCTTTCTAACTGCGCAGAAGGGATCCTGCACACCTCCTTACTATGCTGGCAGTAGGGCTCAACGTCATCAGGCGGTTTTTACATTGAAATGTCTGGGAAATGTGAGTCACACAGCTGAGGAGTTGTGGTCAGCTCTGGAGAACCAATTTCATGAATGGTTGTCTCCACTGGACCTGAAACCAGGGAAGGCCGTGTGCGACAATGCTGCAAACCTGGGTGCGGCCCTTCGCCGGGGCAATGTCACACACGTGCCTTGTATGGCTCACGTGTTGAACCTGGTTGTCCAGCAATTTTTAGCCCACTATCCCAGACTAGATGGCCTTCTGCAGAGGGCACGGTCGCTGTGTGCTCACTTCCGCCGTTCGCATCCCGCAGCTCAGCGACTTACATCTCTACAGAAGTCGTTGGGCCTGCCACTTCACCGGCTAAAATGCGATGTGCCTACCCGGTGGAATTCAACTCTGCACATGTTGCAGCGACTGTGGCAGCACCGACAAGCCCTGGTGCAATACGTTCTGACGTATAGCCTGGGCCAACGAGATCCAGAGGTGGGGCAAATCACGCTGGAGGAGTGGTCTCAGATCAGGGACCTATGCACCCTTCTGCACAGTTTTGAAATGGCGACGAAGATGTTTAGTGCTGACGATGCCATTATCAGCATGACTATTCCAGTGATTTACATGCTGGAGCACATGTTAAACAGAATTCGGAGTCAGGTGGTGGCACAAGAGGAGGTGGAGGAAGTAGAGGAGGAGGAGTTGTATGCGGAAGGGCTAACATCTGCAAGGTCCAGACGGTCGGCAGCACCAAGGCGGCAGGCATGTGAGGGTGGGGGAGATGGTTTTACCAGGGCGCATGGTAGCAGCCAAACTAGTGAGGAAGGTGCAGGAGCCCAGGAAGAAGTGGAGGACGAACTGATGGAAGACTCATCAGATGAGGGAGACCTTGATCACATTTCTGTTGTGCGAGGTTGGGGGGAGAGGACAGAGGAAGGAAGCATGATTGTTACCTCGCCACTAACACAACAGGGACTTGGTGCTCCTGGATGCGCAACACACATGAGTGCCTTCTTGCTGCACTACCTGCAACATGACCCTCGAATTGTGAGAACTAGAAATAATCCTGACTACTGGGTTGCCACACTGTTAGATCCCCGGTACAAAAGTAAATTTGCAGAAATTATTCCTGCCATAGAAAGGGATGCACGCATGCAGGAGTATCAGCAGAGACTGTTGCAGAATCTTACATGTGCTTTTCCACAAAATACCAGTGGTGCACGTAGTGAATCTCACAGTTCCAACTTGCCAACCGTGGGACCGTCAAGTGTTCAGCACTCAAACCGTAACAGAACCACAGTATCTGCTGGTAACATCAATTTTGCGGAATCATTTCACCACTTTTTTAGCCCATCCTTTGCAAGGCCACAGGAGACAAGAAGTCTGACACATAGTCAACGCCTAGAGACGATGGTACAGGAGTATCTCCAAGTAAACATTGAAGCCATGACTGTGTCACTGGACCCTTGCTCTTTTTGGGCTTCCAATCTGGATAAATGGCCGGAGCTATCCACTTACGCCTTGGAGATCTTGTCATGCCCCGCAGCCAGAGTTCTGTCTAAACGTGTGTTCAGCGCTGCTGGTGGTGTGCTGACAGATAAGCGCACGCGGCTCTCCACTGATAATGTAGACAGACTCACGTTCATAAAGATGAACAAATCAAGGATCCGAAACGACTTTTCTACCCCTGTGTCATCCTGGGGAGAGTAAAAGCTTGATGATTGGTTAAAATCACCCTACCAACCGTTTTAAGCTTTCAAATTACTAATCATGTTTATCTGTATCTTGGCTGGAAAATAATTTGGGCTTTGTAGCAGTGTGCAGCACTGATTCTATTAGGCCATCTATAATAAGCTCCACCAGATTTAAAATTACTAATCATGTTTATCTGTATCTTGACTGGAAAATAATTTGGGCTTTGTAGCAGTGTGCAGCACTGATCCTATTAGGCCATCTATACTAAAGCTTCACCAGATTTAAAATTAATAATAATTTTTAGCTGCATCTAGCCCGGAAAATAATTTTGGGGCTCCGAGATGCGCAAGACACATAAGTGCCTTCTTGCTGCACTACCTGCAGCATGACCCTCATATTGTCAGAATTCGAAGTAATCATGACTACTGGGTTGCCACACTCTTAGATCCCCCAAACTTTTCGATCAACCTTTTCATTTTAATAAAGACCAAAAAAATGGTCATTTTTGAAATTATAAGCATTAGCAGGTTGTTAGAAACTGAAATCAAACAGTTTTCAACTCAAAACTTTATTCTAGGTGATGTTACATTTTCACATAGGACCCCTTGTTCGAAAGGAGCTTCTGAACTCTCTCGTCCATTGAATTTGTCAGGTTTTGGATGGTTTCTGCTTCAATTGTTTTGCATGAGGACAGAATACCCTCCCAGAGCTGTTGCTTAGATGTGAACTGCCTCCCGCCATCATAGACACTCCTTTTAATGATGCTCCAAAGGTTCTGAATGGGTTAGAGGTCAGGGGAGCATGGGGGTCACACCATAAGTTTGTCCCCTTTTATGCCCATATCAGCCAGAGATGCAGATGTTTTATGTGCAGCATGAGATGGTGGTGCATTATCATGCAAAAAAATGATCTTGCTGTGAAATACACGGTTCTTCTTCTTGAACCATGGCAGGAAGTGCTGTTTGAGAAAATCCACATACATTATGGAGTTCATCTTTAGCGCCTTCAGGGATCCTAAAGGGGCCGACAATCTCTCTCCCCATGATTCCAGCCCAAAACATTACTCCACCTCCTCCTTGTTGGCGCTGTAGCCGTGTTTGCGTGGGGCGTCCATCAACCAGCCATCCTCCACTCCATCCATCTGGACCATCGAGCGCTGCACGGCACTCATCCGTGAACAAAATAGTTTTGAAATCAGTCTTCATGTAATGTTTGGCCCACTGGAGCCGTTTCTGCTTGTGTGAAGTGGATAGAGGAGGTCGACAGGATGGCGTATGCATAGCTGCAAACCTCTGAAGGACCCTGAATCTTGTCGTTCGGGCGACGTTGGAGGCACCAGCAGCTTCAAAAACTTGTCTGCTGCTATGACAAGGCTTTTTTGCCGCTGCTCTTTCAACCTGACGTAATTGCCTGTAGGAAAGAGTCCTCAATTTGCCCTTATCAGCACGCACACGTGTGTACTGTGAATCAGCTACATACTTCTTGATTGCTAAGACACTTCATCCTGATCATCGCACAATGTTGATTGTAGTCATGCCTTGACCTAAACACTCCACAATTTGTTGCTTCTCAGCAGCCGACACATCCTTTTTCTTTCCCATTTTGGCAGAAAATGTAGGCTGCGTAATAATGTGAGACAGCCTTCTTAAGTAGTCTTGCCTTTCATTGGACACACCTGCCAAACTAATTAGCACAGGTGTCTGCAATTGCTTATAGTGATATAAAGAGCCCTGACACACATCACCATCAATGAGTTTAACTGAAAAACAAACAAATTCTTCCCTTATCACTCCTAAACACTTTTTGCATAATAATTTGGAACACAGTGTACATGTGCTTTTCCACAAAACACCAGTGGTTCACGTAGTGAATCTTACAGTTCTAACTTGCCAACCGTGGTCTGTATGGAGTTGTTCAATAAAGGGCCCAAAATTAAGATAACATAGATGGGAGAGGTCTCTATGAATAGGAATTCCTAAGTATTTGATACCCTGTGAGGGACAGGCAAAGGGAAAGTTGGACTGGATGGAATCCTATATGGATTTGGGGAGGGAGACATCGAGGGCCTCAGACTTCGCTCCATTGATTTTAAAATTTGACCATGTAACAAAGTGATCTATTTCAGCCATAACAGCATGGATGGATATATGTGATTGAGTGATATATACTAGGACATCATCAGCAAATAGAGAGCACTTGTACTCGGTGCCTCCCACCTCAATCCACCTAATATTGGGGTTATGGCGAATTGATGAGAGCAGGTGCTCCGTCACTAGGATGTATAAGAGAGGGGACAGAGAACATCCCTGCCTTGTCCCATTGGTGATTGTGAAAGGTGATGAAAATGTTCTGACGTGCCCCCTGGGCCTTGGGACACCCGGAGCCGGACCCTTTTTGGTGGATGCTGGTGGTTGTAGTCTCCGTGGCGGCGACCCGGTTCCGTGGCTCAGGGTGGTCAAACCAGTGGCGGAACTATTTATGTGGTTTTGATGTTTAAATGTCCAACTACGCCACCCGTGGATTGCGGTCAGAGTGAACCACCGCTCCAGGGCAGACCGCTGAGGCTGGTGTTGTGGGTGCAGAAGAGCGTAGCATAACTCCCCACGGGAGGAGTATAGCCTCAGGGCAGTGTATGCGGAGGATGGGGGTGATGGTGCAGGGCAGCAGCAGTAACGACACGGAGTCAGTGATGCAGTCCAGGGCCTTTACTCACAGTTCTTATTATCCAGACCACGTCTGCAGGTAACGGCTGCCCACGTCGTACTGTGCTCACCAGGTGAGGGGCTCAGACAACTCCCAGATAACTTTGGAGCGCTTCACAGGACCCCCTTTGTGTTTCCTTTGTCTGGCCTTTCTTACCAACCCTTCTGTCCGGCTGCCTCGGGCCTCCTCTTGGTAAACTTGGCGCCAGTTTCCCTGACCCTATGTGGTGCCTTCCTAGCGGGTGTAGCGAGGGGCTGCGCCACATAAAATGTCACAGCCTCCTGTTTCTAGCTGAGGGTCGTTTCCTGCCTCCACTAGTTTCGGGGACCGGTCTCCCCCTTTGGCCAGACCCCTCCACGCAGGTGGATTCGGGCGTGCGGTGGTGACTCGCCCGTCCGCACCCCTGGGATCCTTTCATTCCTCATTCCTGGAGCCTTCTCCGCTCCTCTTCCTTCCTTCTCCCTCTTCCAGGCCTGGGCCTCTGTTACTAGGCCCGCCTCCGGAGCAAAGCTCATGCAGAGCCCCTGCTCCCTGCCACTTCTGCTCAGACTTCTCTGCACTGAACTAAGATGGTGCCCACCTTTTATACTCCCTTCTCAATGCACCCAGGAACTGCTTCCTCCCTGCTCCTGCACTACAGGGTTCCCCTTCCTCAGTGTTCCCTCCCCCCACTCCAGCCAGGGACAGGGACTGTCGTGCCCATCTCAGGGGCATATTGGTCGCCCTGCCCCACGGCAATGTGGTGTAATGCATGCAGGTGTCGGGTCCTGATCCACACTACATCCTTACCTGAGAGTGAGATATCACACCTCTGGGTGAGGTGCAATACTTCTGTAGCAACCGAGCCCTCAGGGTGCTACAGTTCCATTTGTCTTCAGCCTAGGTGACGTATTGCGATACAGGGCCGTGATTTTGGCTATAAAAGGGTCCCCTAGACCCCTACCCCAAGCTTTTTAAGAGAATCATATATGGCGTGCCAGGAGACTCTATGGAATGCTTTCTCAGCATCCAACGAGAGTATCTAATTACAAATTTTTAACTGCATCTAGCCCAGGAAATACTTTGTGCCTAGTAGCAGTGTCTGCTAGTCAGCGGATTATCCCGGCTGTTAAGCAAGCTACACCACCTGTAGTTTGAACACTTAATTTTTTCAAAGGAAATGCTTCGGGACCACGGGATACTCAGTGAAGAGCATCAGGAGGCACCCCAAGGCATAGGGGCTGGGACTGGCAGTAGGATGCCTTGCGGTGGACAGCCGAGCTCGATCCTTATAAAAGCTTTTTAACTGCAGCAGCTTTAGTGGACGCTACTGGAGCTGGAATTACGCGGCTGCTGGCATGTGACTTGCCCTCCAATAGATCCTTGTAAATGGATTTAAAGTGTATTCATTCAAATTAGAGTGACAATTTAAATTAAAAAGCTTAGAGCTGCCTCCACCACAGGGGGGCTCGCTCGACCCACCAGCGGACAGGCACCAGTATTGGGAGAGGGGGGCTGGCCGTCAGGGTTCACCGCGGCTCTGGCACAAACCCGGCGACGCGGAGGTGGCACGGGCAGGAGCGGACTGAACGTGTTGGCTTCTCACTTTTTGGATTTTAGAAGGGCATGACATGCCTATATCTGTGTCTCCCCCTCCTTTTACTACTCCACCTCTTTTCTTTTCGCATGACTATATGTACTTGTCACTTTTCCATGTGTTAGTTGTGTCTTCTGAGCAGTTTGTCAGCTTTTGGACACCTTTGAAGGTGTTTTCTATGTGTTTCTATGTGTTTTTGTTTGCCTGCCATTGGTTTTAACGGTGTTCGAAGGTGTTCGACGAACAGTTCGACGAACAGTTCGGCGAACACACGGGTGTTCGACGAACCGAACCGAACTCGAACACTACGGGGGTGGCTCAACACTACTGCAGACATGATAAAACTGTCTTTTGGATTTTAAAAAATCAGGAATGTATTATGTATATTAGAATTATACTACTAATTATTGTTGAGCCAATTCCAAACCACATTTTCAATGCCCTTTTCAATGGCATGCAATAACCCCTAGCACACACTTTGGGTGGCGTTTGGATAAACATCACCCTCTTTGCACTTTCTCCGGATAAACCTGGCACTTTTGGCAAGTATGTGTTTGGTAATAAAGTTCCTCTAGGTAGTGAAGTTCTGTACAAGTTCTTAACACCGAGTAGCAAAGGGGATGGGACCATCCAGAGCTAGGTCAACTCTCACCAAGGGCCCCATGGCAGCCACATGACCAGATTATATGTAGGTAGTAGGTACTAAAAAGGTCTTTTTCAAATGAAGCCAAAAATGGATCTAGAAAAGTATAAACCTAACAATACTGTAAGGATGCGGGAAAGCTGCCAGAAAAATGAATATGTGACAGCTGGAGCACACGTTTCCATATGATAGTGTGAAAACCGCTAAAAGATAAAGTGATGTATGCTACATATGATAATATATTGCCGTGTAATCTCAGCGGTAGTAAATCAATTTGGTCACTTTTTTTGTATATTTTTCTCAATCACATGCTCTCAGTTCTGTTATGCAGGAAGGTAATTTAAGGATTTTTTGTTCTATGAATGACAAAATACAAAGTGATAATCTGGATGCCATTGTTTCTTAGTATTATTTCTCCATGCGCTGGAGAAATGATATATAATTTGAAAAGAGTCTACAGAAATGAAGGTGGAAAGGCTAGTACATGATTATAGGGCAAGATATTGTTAGAAAAAAAAGTATTTTTAAAATAAACTTTATATTTTTAAAACTTTTTGGCGATTTATTTTACTTTTTGTATCTCTATGTGAAAACTATCGATGTCCTGTACACATTACACAGACCATGCTCACAACACTGTCCCATAGATAAAATAACTTTACCCCAGTCCTCTGCAATCCAATCCCTGTACTTCCTGCAATGTTATTTTCTCTAGTTTAGTCTCCTTCAGACTGTTTTGGTCATCTGGAAGATTGTTAGGAAAAGAAAAGGTGATCGCTACTGTGAGTCCTGTGTCATGCCAATAGGAAAGCATCCTGAGTCCATTCATGTATGGTAGACTGTGAGCTCTCGTGGGCAGGGTCCTCGCTCCTCCTGTACCAGTCGCCGTCACGTTTTGTTCAAGATTATTGTAATTGTTTTCGCTATGTATACCCCTTTTTCACATGTAAAGCGCCATGGAATGAATGGTGCTATAATTATAAATAATAACAATAATAATCCATAGAGGGGGCTCACTCGCAATTTTGACTAAGAACATTGCCATGAATAAAGGATGGCACCTAAGCATCTTCCAAAACCAACTTCTACCAACCATCCAAGAGCAGTTTGATGATGAACAATGCTTTTTCCAGCATGATGGAGACCGTGTCACAAGGAAAAAGTGATAACTAAGTAGCTCAGTGAACAAAACATTTATATTTTGGGTCCAAGGCCAGGAAACTCACAGGATCTCAATCACGTTGAGAACCTATGGTCAATCCTTAGAAAGCTAGTGGTCAACCAAAAACACAGAAATTGTGATAACTCCAAGCACTTTTTTTTTTTTTTGGGTGGTTGAATTGGCGTATAACTGGGTAAATCTGTGTTACCTAATCAGTAACAGTTGACAGTTGCCAAAAGCATATAATACCAAGTAACTTACTTCTGCAGAGTCAACACTTTCCCACTTGTACGACCCTATGCAGGTCAGGTCACAAAAGGAAAAATTGTCATAAAAGGCTAGATTATTTTAAATGATCAAACCAAAGTTCAGTTTTCTTTTACAAAATTAAAAAACAATTACAAACAACCAATCCAGCTGCAGCACTAGTCATAATTTTTTTCACTTCTAGTTGAGCGGCCATTACTTTTTTACATTCAAAACACCTGTTTTGTCTCCCTAATTAAATGGATAATTTTTGGACAGTATTTGAAAAAGCTATCACTTCTTCATTTAACAAAGTGAAAAGATCTTTATACTCCCCAAACAGGGATAATTGTTGCACCCAACCATGTGAAAATGCCACGGCTTCTTCCGTTTGCACCACCTGTCTATAAACAACAGGAATTCATGCATCCACCCCCAACAAAAGGGGATAAATTTTAGATCATTTATACAATTTAGGTAGCCTAAGAAGTCTAATACTTCAGTGTGTTGTTAAATATGCTGTTGGTTACCATCCATTTTGCCCTAGCCAGATAGGTCAAAGTCATTTGGACATGAAGAGGTCTGTGTTTAAACTACAGATATTAAAGCATGTGCAATTGACTCCAAGGGGATCTTGTAGTGTTCTACATATATTTTTCAGGCAATTAGAGACTTTTTAATTAATTTTTTGTGAGAATCCAGCAAATTGAAATTTCAAATGATCGGCTCATCTCTATTAATGTCTATTAGATTTATTTATTTTTTCAACCAAATTTGAGCAGATGCAATCGAGGGACAGAACAGTTTTAGGAGGGGAATATCTTTACTTGTTCTTGCATCTTTTCATCCTCATCTGTTGTTAAAGTTGTTGTCCAGTCACAGAATATTGATGATTTATTAGATCATCAATATGAGGCCGGTGGGGGTCTGACACTCGGCACACCCATTGATCATATTTTAGCTGCTCTTCAGGACCAGGCAGCGCCACTATATACAGTTATATGAAAAAGTTTGGGCACCCCTATTAATCTTAAGCTTAATGTTTTATAAAAATTGGTGTTTTTGCAACAGCTATTTCAGTTTGATATATGTAATAACTGTTGGACACAGTAATGTTTCTGCCTTGAAATGAGGTTTATTGTACTAACAGAAAATGTGCAATCTGCATTCAAATAAAATTTGACAGGTGCATAAGTATGGGCACCCTTATCATTTTCTTGTTTTAAATACTCCTACCTACTTTTTACTGACTTACTAAAGCACTTTTTTGGTTTTGTAACCTCATTAAGCTTTGAACTTCATAGCCAGGTGTATGCAATCATGAGAAAAGCTACTTAAAGTGGCCACTTGCAAGTTGTTCTCCTGTTTGAATCTCCTCTGAAGAGTGGCATCATGGGCTCCTCAAAACAACTGTCAAATGATCTGAAAACAAAGATTATTCAACATAGTTGTTCAGGGGAAGGATACAAAAAGCAGTCTCAGAGATTTAACCTGTCAGTTTCCACTGTGAGGAACATAGTAAGGAAATGGAAGAACACAGGGACAGTTCTTGTTAAGGCAAGAAGTGGCAGGCCAAGAAAAACATCAGAAAGGGGGAGAAGAAGAATGGTGAGATCAGTCAAGGACAATCCTCAGACCACCTCCAGAGAGCTGCAGCATCAACTTGCTGCAGATGGTGTCACTGTGCATCAGTCAACTATACAACGCACTTTGCACAAGGAGAAGCTGTATGGGAGAGTGATTCGAAAGAAGCCGTTTCTGCAAGCACGCCACAAACAGAGTCGGCTGAGGTATGCAAAAGCACATTTGGAGAAGCCAATTTCTTTTTGGAAGAAGGTCCTGTGGACTGATGAAACCATGATTGAGTTGTTTGGTCATGCAAAAAGGCGTTATGCATGGCAGCAAAAAAACACAGCATTCCAAGAAAAACACTTGCTACCCACAGTAAAATTGGGTGGAGGTTCCATCATGCTTTGGGGCTGTGTGGCCAATGCCGGCACCGGGAATCTTGTTAAAGTTGAGGGACGCATGGATTCCACTCAGTATCAGCAGATTCTTGACAATAATGTTCAAGAATCAGTAACAAAGTTGAAGTTACGCAGGGGATGGATCTTTCAGCAAGACAATGATCCAAAACACTGCCCCAAATCTACTCAGGCATTCATGCAGAGGAACAATTACAATGTTCTGGAATGGCCATCCCAGTCCCCAGACCTGAATATCATTGAACATCTGTGAGATCATTTGAAGGGGGCTGTCCATGCTCGGCGACCATCAAATTTAACTGAACTGGAATTGTTTTGTAAAGAGGAATGGTCAAAAATACCTTGATCCAGGATCCAGGAAATCATTAAAAGCTAGAGGCTGTTATTTTTGCAAAAGGAGGATCTACTAAATATTAATGTCACTTTTCTGGTGAGGTGCCCATACTTATGCACCTGTCAAATTTTGTTTGAATGCAGATTGCACATTTTCTGTTAGTACAATAAACCTCATTTCAAGGCAGAAACATTATTGTGTCCAACAGTTATAACATATATCAAACTGAAATAGCTGTTGCAAAAACACCAATTTTTATAAAACATAAAGCTTAAGATTAATAGGGGTGCCCAAACTTTTTCATATAACTGTATATCAAACTGAAATAGCTGTTGCAAAAACACAAATTTTAAGAAAACATTAAGCTTAAGATTAATAGGGGTGCCCAAACTTTTTCATATAACTGTATTGCACTGTAACTCCACTTTGTAGCTCCCTTCAAATTATTTACATCTGGTAGCCAATGGAGCAATTAACAGCTGATCGGTGGAGGTACCAACTGATTGGCTGTGGTGCTGATGCCATATTGATGACATATCCCAAGGCAGGATCATCAATATACTGTGACCAGATATTCACTTTAAGAAAAATGTTTAAGGGTGATATCAGAGGTTAAAGGATGAAAATATGTCTGCAGGCTGATTTTCTATTGATTTTTAGGATGGCTCAACAGCAAAACCGGGCAAGTGTGCTCCTGAGTTCAAAATGTTCAGAAGTCTTGGCACTTTCTTTTGAACTCAAGCAATGATGGTGCTTAAAATAAAGGTTTCTGTGTGCAATGTCTATTGACTATAACACCAGCACCAGTGCTGCAGGATAGTCATGTCTGTGACATTTACATTTCAGCTAAGTTCTGTGCAGCATCAAGAAAACTCGCTGCAAAGCACAAAGGGAATTCTCCAAAATAACGTCAATCATGTGACAGAGATGGCTTGGCCTAGATGCATATCAAATGCTTTCTCAGATTGTCGCTGGGTTTCATCGTCCTGTATGAGATGTTTACAGGGAGGATTTCTTGTATTGTTTTCTACAACATATAGACTGAAATTTATCATTTATTATCTATAATCTATCTCTCTACTATCTATCATTCTATGTATCATATATGTCTGCTACCTATCTATTTATCTATCTCTCTGTTCATTTCATCTATCTATCTAGAGATGAGTGAATCTGTTGAAAATTGAAAGCTTTACGAAATTTTTACATTTTTTAAATTTAGATTGAGAGCCCCAAAAGGGACAGTGATGATGTCTGAAAGGGTTGTGCAATATAGTGGTGTGAAAAAGTGTTTGCCCCCTCCTGATTTCTTTTTCATGTTTGTCACACTTAAATGTCTCAGATCTCCTAAAACTAATTTAAATATTAGACAAAGATAACACAAGTAAACACAAGATGCAGTTTATAAATTAAGGTCTTTATTATTAAGGGAAAAAGAAATCCAAACCTACAGGGCCCTGTGTGAAAAAAGTGATTGCTCCCTTCCTGACTTCTTATTCTTTTGCATGTTTGTCACACTTAAATGTTTCAGATCGCAAAAAAAAAATTAAATATTTGACACCACTGTATATTATACAGATGAGTCAAAAAACTAAACATAAGGTAAACAGGTAGCTGTTTTTCACTGCTGTCTTGTCACTCACACACACACTATATGTATTGTTTATTCAGTGTTTTACAGTTTTTTCCTATATCTATGGCTAAGCTCTGAGCTGAGAAGTCTTCCTTACTATCCAGATTCATTACAAAATGGCTGCTTTATTTCCTGCCTCTGCTCTTATAGAAGCTATGATAGTTCCTCATGATTGGCTGTGCTAAACCTTGTGATGTGATAGCTGTATGGCATTGTGCGGAAGCCCAATATGGTCATGGAGCCTTCTCAACCTGATGCTATCTATCTTATTATCTATTTATCTAATCCTGCAGACGGTTGCTTTTTAGCATATCCACTGTGTCGGCAAATTTGTTGTTTCCTTGTATTTTTTTTTTACATTTTCTCAGATTCTCATTATTGTCATTCTTCATTATTCACCTGCATAAACAATACACACAATGCATGATATCTTTTAATGGCTCTTGCAAAGAACATAACAGCTGAGTACAGTATTCAACTGAGGACATGTGGATTAGCTTCAAGAAACTTATCAAAAGGAAATAATAGGTTATGCTTGTTGAAAGTTTCTTTTCCGCTAGGTATTTATTTGCAGTATTCTCCAACGTCAGCCCATGTCCTTATAGCAAAGTATCATAAGTGAAGCTGAATACTATGCATTATGTAGTTTAGACGTCATCTTCATTGGAGCAGCGCTGTTATCTACCTTACATGGAAGTATAAATTCACTTTTTATATAGCATGTTTTATGACATTTGGAGTTATTACAGAAAAGCTTATCAATTTGATACAAATTTAATCTGTGTCAAATTTTTATAGATTCAGTTAACCTGGCAAACTTGAAGAGCTTGTGAATCGCTTTTTGTGGATCACCAAAAATGGCAGTCGTCAAAGTGGGCCAAGGCAAACATGGAACTGTTGTTGGAAACTTTGGACTTGGAGAACGAAACAAGTCTGGAGGAAAAGTCATTGACTTGTGTATGACAAATCCACTATCCATCATGAATACCTTGTTCCAAAATCACAAACGAAGTTTTTACACATGGCCATAACTGAACTGCTTATAAGAATCAGATTGACTACATATGTTTTCGCCAAAGACGGAGGTCGTTGACCATTACCGTGAAAACAAGTTTTTTGGAACGGTCTGCACAACCGATTTTCACCACTGGACATGGATGAAAGAAAGCCTGAGGAATTATGGAGACATATAAAGACTATTATTACTAAAGGAGCCAGTTAGACAATAAACAAGAGGCAGAATATACCCCCGCAGCCATGGTTAACAGAAAAGAACCTAAAGATAATCGAAGAAAGACGAATAGCAAAAGCAAAAAGTAACAAGCAGGACACAGACAACATTAGTAAAAGACTAAAGACAGCCATTCAAGCAGACAAAGAACTTTATTATTAAAAGATATGTACAGAGATAGAATGAGAACATCTGAGGGGCAAGACCAGGAAGGCATACCTAAACATCAAAGAGATACAATGAAAGTTTAAACCAAAAGTGGGCATGTTGAAAGACACCATTGGGAACAAACTAACTGAGCCAGAACAGATCAAGGAAAGATGGAAAGAGTTCATGGATTTCCACAACAAGAACGACTCAGTGATACGGGAAGAAACTGAGACTGAAAATGATAGAGAGGCGAACATCCTGAAAGGCAAAGTCGTTGCTGTGATAAAGCTTCTGTCAAACAACAAAGTGCCTGGATTTAACAATATTCCAATAGAGCAAATAAAGTCTTCTGAAGCAGCAGTTGATGTCATCACATGCCTGTGTCAACAGATATGGGCAACTGGTAAATGGCCCAAGAACTGGAAAAGATCCGTCTTTATTGATATTCCGAAGAAGGGAGATGCTACCGATTGGTAAAACTATCATCCTATTTCGCTCATAGCTTATGCCAGCAAAATACTACTGAAGATCCTACAAAGACAGTTACAGCCTTACTTTGACAAAGAGCTGCCAAAAGAACAAGCAGTATTCAGAAAAGGCAGAAGAACAAGAGATGTGATTGCTAACATTAGATGGATCATGGCAAAGGCCAAAGAATACTACAAGGAGATCTATTTTTGCTTCATCGACAACAACAAAGTCTTCAACTGTGTTGATCACCAGAAACTTTAGAACACCATGAAGAATATGGGTGTGCTGAACAATCTGATCAGCCTCATTAGGAACCTTTACATTGACCAAGAAGCAACAATCCGAACGGAACACAGCAACATGGCATGGTTCAAAGTACAACGAGGCATCAGAAAAGGCTGCATTTTTTCACCATTTCTCTTCAATTTATATAATGAAACTATTTTCATCAAGGCTGGACTTGTCAAAAAAGAAGAAGGAATCAAAACTGATGGACAAATCATCAACAATCTTTAATAAGCAGACGATACAATATTGATAGCAGCAAGCATAGATGGAATGAAGTTCTTAGGATTGTTAAGCTGGAAAGCTCAAACATAAGACTGCAACTCCACACAAAGAAGACAAAGAAACTGACTACTGCCAGGTATGATAGGGACACATTTGAGATGGACGGCGACAAACTGAAAGTTGTAAAGGATTTCAACGTAGTTGAATCAATGATAACTCAAGATGCAGCAATGACACCAGAAGTCAATAGGAGAATAACTATGGGCAAGTCAACAATAAAGTCACTGGACAAGGTCTTCAAATTGACAAACATTTCACTAGTGTCAAAGACATGACAAGTGCAATTTGGTCTTTTCTGTGATAACATACAGATAGAAACTTGGATGTAAAAGAAACAAAACAGTAGAAGAATCAACGACTTCAAAATGTGGTGCTGGAGAAGGATGTTATCAATGTCAAGGCTGGTAAAGTGAACAAACGAATCAATTTTGGAACAAATCAAGCCAGACATGTCCCAAGAAGCAAGGATCATCAAGCTATGACTTACCTACTTTGGAAACATCATGAGATGAGAGCAGTCACTGGAGAAGGACAACATGGTCGGAAGAATAGAAGAAACAAGGCAAAGAGGAAGATCAGCAACCCAATGGCTTGATACTATCAAGATAATGGTGAACAAGACCCTAGTAGACCTATCTTGACTTGCACAAGATCGATCTTCCTACAGAGTGTTCTTCCATCAAGTCGCCATGGCTTGAGACCAAGCCAAAGGCTGTTAAATAAATATGATGACTTTGGAGTGTGAGAGGAAACCAGAGTATCCATGGGAAACCCACACAAACACGGGGAGAACATGCAAACTCCTTACAGATATTGTGCTTGGTGGAATTTGAACCCAGGACCCCAGCACTGTGAGACTACAGTGAAAACCACTAAGCCACCATACTGCCCAAGGTTTCAAGGTAGTTTCAATTCATGGGGAATCATTTCACTGCAAATCAAATATTTTGGAAAAATTCAGCAAAGTTGATACATTTAAATTTCAAAAGATTCTATCATCAATAGAAGTTATAGAGTTGTTGAAGATCCATTACTACTAGCACCCACAACTTGTGATCATGCTTTGCTTGCCACTTGGCTATTCATCAAGCTTGACTCATTGATCTCTGGTGGTTGTCTTGCCAGAAATCTAGGCAGCCATGAGAGCTTTGGTCGGTATTTCTAAACTTTCACAAGTAACAGTTACTTGTTTCTGACCCTTGCAAGGGCTTCTGGATCAGGGGATTGAAGAGTAACTTTGTTGAGGTCATATTGATCCCAGTTTCTGATGTCTCAGTCTGGTCAGAACAGAAACAGAAAATGGATAACTCCTTTCATTTATTTTAATTTACACAAAACCTTAAATTACACAATAACTTAATTACACAATAACATTCATAGATTTTATCTCTATTTTAGTAAAATGTTTGACACATTGCTGTATTTTGGCACTGAAACCGATCTGACAAGTGGATACAAAGGGAGGAAGGAGGCAATGAATGTCATGACGTGTGCCCCCAGGTGACCATGTGAAGCTAATCCAATTGTTAAGAAGTGGGTACAACACAAATCATGCCAGTTTAAGTCCAGTCACACGCCTCATATTGGCCTCAGCGACAAAATGGAGCAAAGGAACAAAAGAAGACCATCACGAATGACCGGAGTAGAGGTGGCAGAATAGATGAGAATAAAATTATTTTTATTTTAACCTTAAATATCCTTCTAATGGTAGTCCGGTAGGATATATAATATGCAGTATACGCCCTGTAGATATGTATTGCACAAAAACCTCTAAGTTATAACCCACATATGCTTCAGATAAATGATTAGGTTTTGCACACAGACTGCATCACACTTCTTCATAAGTCATACGGAACTCCTGTTACCAACATGGCAGTTTATGTAGTGGCATATGTATATCTAAAGAATAGTATTTCAATTTTAGAAAAGATTAGGAGAAATTTCTAAAAGACCTTCATTGAGTAGAGAATTGTAGATATTTCCTGCACATTTCTCTATATTTTAGTTCTAAGTTAGAGAAAAACAGGAATGGACGTTGGGCTGTGCATGGGCCATTAGGTGCTGCTCTTTCAGCTACTTCTGCTCAATGTTTGTGTTATGTACTGCACATCATACTTCCTTTGTTCTCTCTAAATATATAACAGAAATCCCCTACCAGGCTTTTGCTCCTTGACGTCAAATGTTTCCGCATTTGCATGAAAACATCTCATCAAGACATGCTCGGGATACATTTGTCTAGATAAGGCAGTGTTTTCCAAATTTAGGCTGTATAGTTGTTAGGAAATTGTCACTCTCATCATGCCCTTACTGTCTACAATTGTTGTCACACAGCGGTCTTAAACTCCTTTGGTGACATACGCCATAAACATGGTGCTGAAAGCTAGTAATTAGTGCCATAAAATAATAAAATTCAAAAATAGAAAACTATCAATATCACTATCAGGGTCAACTGTGGCTGAAAGACGCCATGCAGAGGTAGTTTGTAATGCCTTGATAGCAAACTTGGCTTCACAATGGATAGAAGGGTCTTTTTTGAGTCAGACTTTCAGCCTCGGCAATGGCCACTTTTAAAGAGGCTATCTACTAGTGGACTACTGGATAACCTAGGCTATCCACTAAAGGACTACTGGATAACCCAATCTGATACATTTTTAAGTGCATCATAAATTAGAAAATGCTATACTTACCTCCTGGGTGTCACCTGGCAGACAGGTGACATTGTTATGTGACGTGACCACTGAAGCCAATCAGCGGGCACTGATTGGCTGCAGCTTTCAGTATCCTGCCAAAACGTGATCGCTACTGCTTGGAATATTCTGTCACATGACTGCTGTGATCAAAGTCCGCTCTGAAGGATTAGTGAAGGCTGCAGCCAAACAGTGGCCTAACACTAGAGAAAAAGCGCTAGTCTAAGTAGTAAATATAGCATTTTTTAATTTTATGTAGCACTTTAAGATGGTTAAGGAGGGGTTGTCCGGTAAAGGATAACCCCTTTAAGAAACAGCCTGATTATACCATAACTAAAGTACAGTATACCCCAATAGCAGTTCTTGCATACACAGGCAATAGTTTATTGTAAGACATAAATAGTCTAATGCATTATGATTAACAATAAAATTAAATTGTTAAGGGGAACCTGTCATTCAATTCATAATGTGTGACTGTTAGAATCTGTTTCTTTGGGACCATCTGCCATTTTGTTGTGGTTTTCTGGCTGTTGGTCTTTTTCCCCTGGTGTTGGTTTTGACTAAGGTCAGGTGATTGTTTCACCCTTTATTACTCAGCACCTGCCTCCTAGTCCTTGCTGGACAACAGTGTTAATCCGTGAGAGTTCTGGCTAGGAGGTTTGGTAGTAGTGCTTTTTGTGTTTAGTTTTGTTTTGTGCAGTTCTTGGATCTTCTAGTTCTGCCTGCTGAGATTCCTGTATTCTCTTTTTTGCTTCTGCAGCTTCCTCTAGTTTCCTGCTAGGAGGTCACCTGTTTGTTTTTTTTCCTAGTCCTTAGTTCTTTCAGGGTCTCCTTTCCCTCTTCCTTTAGGTCTTCTTTTGAGTTTAGTCTAGGAAACGTTGGTGGGTCTATTCACTAGGAATAGGTTGCCCTCTCTACTGTAGGGCTTCAGTCTAGTCCTAGTGCAGGGACAGCTTTTCCCTCTCCTGTCCTAGTTCTGAGTTGCAGTTTCGTAACAGTGACTACCAGTAGCATGAATCAGAGCCTGGCTGTGTGATTGCAGCCAGATATGTTTTACTTTGCTGCATTTAGGAGTAAATATAGTTAGAAAATTTGGCTGAGATTATAGAAAAAGACCTTATTAGTCCGGCTCGGTTCCAGGCCAGCTTCTCACGCCCCACTACAGTTGATTGACAGATCTCTCCTATGTATGTACACACATGGGAGAGAACCGTCAACCAACTGGAATAGGGTGAGGAGAAGCTGGCATGAGGCCACAGCAGACTAATGAGGTCTCTCCCTATTACCCTTGGACGGTTTCTTGAATTGTCGTCCTGTAATACACCACAATCTTTCCAGGGTACTATATGTCCGGCTGCAATCCTGCGGCCAGGCTCTGATTCATGATATCATTGGTTCAGGTCGCATGAGTCTAGTGACCAATTAAATTTGAAGTGCCCTTTTGGGTTAAAAAATTTAAAGAATGTAGAATAAAATAATGTAATAATAACATATAACAATACATTATTTACAATGAATGTAAAACCTAATTTAAGATTTTAATTTATAATGTAACAACAATTGATTAGAAAATAAAAAAGCACAAATTGGAAAAAAAAGAAAACATGCAACATCAATAAAAAAAACAAAAAGTTATTGTATAACTAGTAAATGCAGTGAGGCAAACATTGGACAATTCGCTCTCCTTATGTCAGCTTAGAACAGGGGAAAGATGGCTGCACCCAGGAGCCAGGCCCTGGTTAGTATTTTCCACCCACTGACCTGTGAACTGTTAGCCCTCCCCGAGTCCCTTGGATCAGTCCAGCAATGAAACCCTTATATACCAAACACATGTATTGTATTTTGAGGAAAATATTGATGAAATTATAGTTTGCATGTTGACATCCAGTTTTAATAATAAAAAGTGATATGCTTAATTTTGTTTGCTCTATGTATCACTTGAATCACGTGAGTCTTCAGCAGTGTGTGAAATGGTGACGGACATTTTCTTTTTTTGACTGATCCTTGCGAATCGAATCACAGTGTATTCAAATTTGCAGGGACCTGCAAATTTAAGGAAATTTGACTCAAAGTCAATCCTCCAGGGATTGATCAGCTCATCTCTAGTCCTAACCCTAAATCAAGCCCTAACCATAGCCCTAACCCTAATTAGGGTTAGAAAAAAACACAAAGGCAGCACTTAATAAACATTGGAGATAGTATTGAATAATGTTTTTTGCACTGCAAATTCTTCACTCCTTGTACTTATTCATTAGTTGCTCATCTTATGAGATCTCAGTTACTACTTATACAGAGCGCAGCAGTCTGGATGATCTAGTCATAGTCTGCTGTGCTCTGAATAGGCAGCGAACGAGATGACAAAGCTGACTTCATTATTTGACAACTTTACTCTGCACAGGCTGCTCCAAACAGGCAAACTGCACCCCATTTAACAACAGGGTAGCATGGGGGGCTTGAAATTTTGTGCCTGGGGTAACTGTCCTTGTGCCCCCTTCCCTAATGCCCCCCTTGACTATTGCTGACTACAAATAATATAGCTGTACTAAAACTAGAATGTTAAAAACTATCAAATGTTGATTGGTCTAAAGCAGAGGTGGGGAATATTTTTTTTGCCAAGGGCCATTTCAATATTTATACCATTCTTCAGGGGCCGTACAAATTGCGCGTTAACTCCGACCACAAAGTACGTTGTGATGCTGACACTCGTGTCAGGATGTAGTCTTTCATCGCATGCGCCTCAGCATTCAGCAGTGAACACTGCGTGCGTGTACTCACAGAGCAAGAAGAACTTCATGGGCCATTGATCGGCAAAATACAGCTGCCGGCCCAAGCACTGTAGACCCTGGGAATCTACCCGGGGGCCGGATAAAGGGTCATCAAGGACCTGAGGTTCCCCACCCCTGGTCTAAAGAATCTCAGTTTTGGTGTATGAATCTGATGGTTTTAGCTTGGCATAAATTGTGAATCCATGTTGAATTCATCCTATCTTGGGTGATCAGCCCAGGTAAGAACAGTAATTCAGCAATACTATCATGACAGCATAACCAAATTGGCAAAAATGGCAAATATGGGTTCTGAGGGCAAATATGGGTTCTGAATGTAAGTATGGGTTCTGAGGGTAAATATGGGTTCTGGGGGTAAATATGAGTTCTGAAGGTAAGTATGGGTTCTGAAGGCAAATATGGTTTCTGAGGGTAAATATGGGTTCTGAGGGCAAATATGGGTTCTGAGGGTAAATATGGGTTCTGAGGGTAAGTATGGGTTCTGATGGCAAATATGGTTTCTGAGGGCAAATATGGGTTCTGAGGGCAAATATGGGTTCTGAGGGCAAGTATGGGTTCTGAGGGCAAATATGGTTTCTGAGGGTAAATATGGGTTCTGATGGCAAATATGGGTTCTGAGGGTAAATATGGGATCTGAAGGTAAGTATGAGTTCTGAGGGTAAATATGGGTTCTGAGGGCAAATATGGGTTCTGAGACCAAATATGGGTTCTGAGAGCAAATATAGGTTCTGAGGACAAATATGGGTTCTGAGGGTAAGTATGGGTTCTGAGGGCAAATATGGTTTCTGAGGTCAAATATGGGCTCTGAGAACAAATATGGGTTCTGAGGAAAAATATGGGTGCTGCCAGGGTACATAAGATGAAGGTCCATTGTTTTATCTTTCCTGGATAAAAACACAAGTGTCTGTCATATACTTTTCATTACATTCATACGCAGTTACCTTATATGTATGCAAAATGTCATTACTGTAGTTGGCAAACGATGTAATTAACCTTCCAATGCCACTAAATAACGAACAGGAGACCAGCACTGGTAATCCTCTTCGTATAAACAGATGTAAAGCAGGTTTATATTTTTTATGCAGAAAATTGAGCTGTATGTAAAACTCCTTCCTGAATGCATAACATCGCGGTAATGCCGACTTCAGGAAAGTGGTGTATTATGAGCAATTTGTGATTGCACCTCTCTACTGTATTTAAGATTAATACATATTCACAATTTTGTTCTTTTTTGATTCTAATGGATCCTTTTGTAAAAAAAAACCCTCACTTTTTCCATCTTGAATGCTTTAGTTAAGGACTTGAATAATGTCAATACAATATGTTAAACTACACGATAGAGGTTGATGCCAATGTTTCACACATAGTACAACATCACTTACTGTCTTTAAACATAATTCATGCCCATGTCCAACACAATATCCAACAGAAAAAATACACTTGTATTGTAGTATTCGCTAATGGTTTTTTTTGCGTGCAATTCTTTAAAATGGCACACATCGTTCATCATTCATAAATTTTGGACTAAATCACAGAAATGCTTTTTATTTTTGTCTTTTACCTTGCTTTGTTCCTTTTTACAGCCCAAAAAATTAGATTTTCAAACTAAAAATGTCTCAAAATGTAGGCAAAAATCGCAGGTGTGCATAAAATCATTTTACAGTACATTCGGGCAAAAATTTTTTGTTTGACACTTTCTTAAAAAAAATGGCAATTAATGATTTGGTCTCATATATCTGGAGATTAAAAATATCATCTAAACAGTGAACATACGGTATATATAAAAAAGCAAAATGCATACAGTATAAAATAAACTTTAAAAAAGGCAGAAATTAAAAGAAGAATTTGGCGCAAAAAGTAAAAACAGGCCAAAAATCACCGAAAACTAGACAAAAAAGGACACAAATTCAAAAATGATTCGGAACCTATATACCGATCTGCTCATCTTTTCCTCTCTATACCATGCTGTCTGCAGATCAGACTCTATGTTCATCATGACAGGCTCCATTTATCATTTCGAGATCTATATATGTCATTGTGATTTTCTTCATATTATAAAATACTAATACCATGTATAGTATATGGTTGTGCACTTTTGAAGCGTTCTTGTATGATTTTTACCCTACAGATGTCAGGTTATTTTAGGTCGTATCTCAACACTGTTATGTTTCCTTTCAGTATTTCCCGGGGTGTAAGCATTCTCCTTAGCAGATGCCTTTTTAGCAGATGCGCTCATCTCTGTTTTGCTATGTGTGAAATGATTTACTTATTGTATTCATTTTTTTGTGTGTTTGCCTGGTACATTGTGAATTTATAATGGCAGTAACAACGCCACCATTAATATTTGACAAAGGATGTTCTTCTGGAGATAAATAAAATACTTGAAAATACTGAAGTGTTTAGCATTATTGGAGCCCATCTGCCACATATACTTTCTCAGCCAGCGGGCCACCATTTTTTTTTAGGAATTTCTCCTCTTACCAGACAGCAGGCATGGAGGGAGTAACACAAAAAAGAGAATGTCATTTTGGGTTAAAGGGGTATTCCTATCTCCAAGATCCTATCCCAATATGTGGCAGGTGTAATAATAATAATAATATTATCAAATACCTCCAATTAGAAATGTAGTATAGTTCTTCCGATTCGCTATGTCTCTTTCCTCATGTGAAGGTATTGCAAGACCTTAGGTAGCCATGATATAGTGACAGTTAGTTAGCTAGTTGCTAGTGGTCGTAACCACTACAGACAGAATTGGCAGAGAGTATGCCGGTGTAAAAAATCCATTACCCATCTAATAAAACACTGCTGTACAAGTGCTTGTGCTTCCCGATGTCTATCTTCCCAGTTGCCAGTTCCCCGCATGACTGCTGCAGCTAATCACTATACCGATGATGTCAGTGATTGGCTGCAGCAGTCCTGTGAGTAGTGGGGGACTCCATTGCTGCAGCATAATAAACAAGTGTGGTGACTAGCGATGAGCGAGTAGGTTCGGTTAACCCTTTCGGCGAGTATGCTCGGGCGAGTACCGAGTATCCTCAGCGTACTCTGTGATATGTTCGAATCACTCCAGTGTGCATGATTTGTGACTGTTTGACAGCTTTAATACATGTGAGGAATGCTTTTTTCACATTCGATAGTCGCCCGATCATACTCGCCGAAAGGGTTAACCGAACATACTCACTCATCACTAGTTGTGACAATAAAATAATACCTCTCACTACCCACATGACTGTCGCAACAAATCCCTGGCCTCAGCTGTCTATCACCGAGGTCACTGATTGGCTGCAGCAGTCATGTGGGTACCTAAGGACATCATTGCTGCAGGTCAGCATACAAGAAAAGGTGCTATAGTAATAACAATAACCTTACCAACAATCCACATGTGACATGACCACTGCAGCCAATCACTTGCCTAAACTATACACAGTAGGTTGTTGGAGCACCTGATTGGCAGAGCTGGAACAGCAGGGGATTTATCAGGTGGCTAATACGTCTGATTATTTTATGACATTTTCCCACATGTCTCCATTTTTTTTTTTAATTTCATAACATCCTTTTAACTCCAACTCCGTTCTAGTAAGAACATCTTGAAGTTAATAGCAACAACCCTTTAATGCAAATTATGGAGTTCATTTTATTCACCAAATTTAATTTGTGTCTTCAACACATTTCCCTCCAAAAAGTATTGAATAAAAAAGATGGTTGAGAGTATGATCTCACTTCTTTGTGCATTGATTTTGGAATCAAATAAATTCCAAAATCTGCAACAAAAACCACATCAAGTACTCATTGAATAAGCTTCCTATCGCTTTCATCAGGGAAACTATAACAAGTTTTTTTTCTATGAAGTTTTGAAAAATATGTCTTGTAAAAAAAGTGATATGAATTCTTTCTAGAAACTTAAGAACCTGCAAAATTGAAATTGAAGTCAAAAGACTGCAAAAAAAAGTGTGTAAAAAAATCAAATCAGAATTGAATGCTGCATAATAAAACCGCATCGATATCTGATGTGAATTTGTCTTGAAGATGACTCAGATCTTCTCTCTTCACAAAAACTTAGTATTAACATACCCTAAAGTAGACCTTGATGTCATTAGCTGTTATATATGAAACCTCATACACTACACCACATCTAAAATATGCATATTTGTTTTAATAGGCTCTTTTTACTTTATATATTTTTCCCATTGAAAATAAAGTAGAAAACATTCCCCAAAACAATTATACTACAATGCGCTGTAAAAAGGCTCTATTCCTGATTGCCTGGCAGCTCTAAATAGGGCTTTGCACTAGCTACTGTGGTTATTAGGTCCCAGGGGAACCCTGGCTTTCACCTTTTAATCATTCTACATGGATATGGACTTATACAGGGGCCCCGCATCAACAGATTAGCTGCTGGCCAGTGGAGCATGCTGGCAGGAATTTTCAGATAGCTGAGTCAGATACAGCAGGTACTAGTAAGGGACAAAACTGTCAGGCAGAAGAAAAATCCCCCAAAAAAACAAGCTGAGGTCTGAAAAGGAATAATCACTAGAACAACAGGAGTAGAGAAAATGGGTGTAAAAAAGGTAAGGCAGAATTGATAACTGGCAAAAGGAAATAGGGACTCAGAGGCTAATATAGTGAGCAGCTACACGCAATACTCACAGACTGGTTGCCTGGCAGCTCTAAATAGGGATTTGTGCTAGCTATTGTGGCTATTAAGTCCGAGGGGGACCATGGCTGTAACACTTTAACCCCTCTACAGGGATATTGACTTAAATAGGGGCTCTGTGTTGTATTTACAGAGTAGATGCTGGGCAGTGGAGCATTCTGGCAGGAATGGCCAGATCTTCAGTCAGAATCTGGAGATACGATTAAGGCCATGGCCCCACTATCAGTATTTGTTCAGCATTTTTTCTCAGGAGTGGGAGCCAAAACCAGGAGTGGGAGAGAAATGTAGAATTGATGCACTTGTTTCTATTATACCTTTTCTCTGATTGTTCCTTGCTTGGTTTTGGCTCCCACTCCTGAGAAAAAATACTGACCGAATACTGACCAAATACTGATAGTGGGGCCTTGGCCTAAGGGACAAAATGATCCGGTAGAATAATAATCAAAAAACAAGCGGAGATCTGTAAAAGGAATAATCACTGGAACAAAAGGAGTAGAAAAAATGGGTGTGGACAAGGTAAGGCAGAACTGATAACTGGCAATAGGAAATAGAGACTCAGAGGTTAATATAGTGAGCAGCCACACACAATACTTACAGAATGGTTGCCTGGCAGCTCTAAATAGGAATATGTGCTAGCTACTGTGGTTATTAGGTCTAAGAGGAACCATGGCTTTAACCCTTTAACCCCTCTCCAGGTATACTGACTTACATAGGGGCTTTGTCTTGTATCTACGGAGTAGCTGCTGCCAAGGGGAGCATTCTAGCAGGAGTAGTCAGATAGTTCCGTCAGAATAAGGAGGTATGAGTAAGGCCACAGCCCCACTATCAGCATTTGGTCAGTATTCGGTCAGCATTTTTTTCTCAGGAGTGGGAGCCAAAACCAGGTGAGGAACAATCAGAGAAAAGGTATAATAGAAACAAGTCACCAATTCTGCATTTATCACCCATTCCTGGCTTTGGCTCCCAGTCCTGAGAAAAAGACTGACCGAATACTGACAAAATACTAATAGTGGGGCCATGGCCTTAGGGACAAAACTATCAGGTAGAATAATAATCAAAAAACAAGCTGAGATCTGAAAAAAGAATAATCACTAGAGCAACAGGAGTAGAGAACATGGGTGTGGACAAGGTAAGGCATAGCTTATAACTGGCAATTGGGGATAGGAACTCAGAGGTTAATATAGTGAACAGCCCCACACAAAGCTCACTGAAAGAATTAAGAGGCAAAGCAAAGAATTAAACCCAAATCTCCCTGTCTGGATAGCACTACAAGTCACAAAGAATTGTGTTGTCACTCTGCGATGCCTACAATGAAGGTGGAATGATGGAAAAAAGAGGAGGGAGTACTGACATGGATATCAAAATCCCAAAAGAGTGGGGAGAAAAACCTCAATGCATGGATGGAAATTTTACCCAGTAACTCCTGTCTATTGGATGTTTTGCAGCAGACTAGCACCAAGGAGACATTAATACATAAGTGACTTCCTTACATATATTTTAAAGGTGAAAATACTTGAAATGGACTTAAAAGTCCTAGTTGATAAAGTTCCCATTTTATTCTGCATTCAACAGCATTGCATTATACTGACAACTGTTGTGTCCTAAATGAATATGCAGCAAATGACCTTGTCATGGAAGGTTATGGTCCATTAAGAAAGCGACAAATTAAATTCTTCAAGGCGTCTGCTTGTGGAGCCTGCCAAGTTACAGAATATCAGTCAGAACATCAATCCAGAGCCTATGTGCAGAGTATAACAACTACACCAGAGTCCACATTTTCACAGCATCAATGCAGAGTTAAAGTAACAGACATTATAAAAAGACCTTTCGAATTGAGGTTTTCAAAAATAAAATTGTAAAAGTTGCTAATCTTTACTGTAATAAAAAATGAAGTAATTTTATTTTAAATAAAATATCAGTATTTATGTAAATGCGATAATTCCCAGGCTCAACAACGTGCATTGATCTCGTGCAGTGAGTTACTAGATACTTTAATGCATAAAATCTCATAAGATCTTCAGGTTAAAGTAGTAGTAAAATCCCCTGAAACACATTTGACTTCTGTCAGTACAAAGGAATCTTCCTAAAATCCAATGTATATGGAGAGTGCTAGGGAGTATACTGGGGAAATCTGAATTGGACAAGTTTGATTTTAATGGAAATTCCAATTGTTTTTCCATGTGTTATAGTTTTGTTGTTGGCTTATAGTACCTTGGATTAAATTCAATGAATATACAAAATCTATATATCCTGATTAGCCTGTACTGGAGCCAATAGTTGCCTTTTTGACTGCGAGAGTGACAGTCTTTGTGTTGTCTATCTAAATTAGGATTACCACAATGTGTTACGGCATCATTTTTGGAAATTATATGGCACTGTGTACTTACAATTGCTCATTTTGCTTTTCTACCCAGTTAATTTTTCTCTTTTCCATTAGGTCTATGGCATCAAGTGATTAAAAACTGACTAGCTGAATCCTTCTAAGCTCTATGTAGAAAAAGGAGGTCAATTTTACCTGCATGAGTGATAAGTCACTGCAAAAATCCCTGGCAGGGGGGAGGAGGGAGCAGCTGCGTCAGCAGTTAAAAAGGGGAATGACTCAAGCAGGGAAAAGAGAAGACTTTACTGGGTAGAAAGGCAAAATGAGCAATTGTAAGTACACAGTGCTATATAATAAAACAATTGTAATATATTAAGAGGATAACAACTTTTATGGGTGTGCTTCTTTAATAATAACTAGTGATGAGTGAGTATGTTCTGTTAACCCTTTCGCCGAGTATGCTCGGGCAAGCACCGAGTAGTTACAGCTGCTCGGTGTTATGTTTAAATCACTCCCGTGTGCATGATTTGCGACTGTTTGACAGCTTTAATACATGTGAGGAATGATTGTTTCTTTTGCATTCCTCACATGTAATAAAGCTGTCAAACAGTCGCAAATCATACACACGGGAGTGATTTAAACATAACACCGAGCAGCTGTAACTACTCGGTGCTCGCCCGAGCATACTCGGCGAAAAGTTTAACAGAACATACTCGCTCATCACTAATAATAACTAATTTCAACAAACTTTGTATAACTCAATAGCATAGGAGAATTTAAGAAACTTTGTAATATATCTTATTAAAGAAATCTGCTTCTTTCACCACTTATGAGCCTCTTCTTCTCTCGCTGTATCGCTTGACTTCACCATCCACTCAGATAAACAGTTCAAAAGTATCTTGCTCAAAGCAAGAGGAACTGTCAGATCAATGAAGTATCAGATTATTAAATTCTATAGAGAGAGGAGGGAGGTGGAGGAGTAAGAGGACTCAGCATACTGAGAGAACAGGCAGAAACATATAGACTGAGCTGAAGCTATTAGCAAATTTTTCACTTCAGTGCTAGATTCACAGTCACACAGCTCAGTAGTGCTGTATTATGTCCACCACTTCTGTCTGTATGATACAGAGAAAGAACAGAAGTAATCCATCTCTCCGTGTGTGCTGTGTATGGGAGACATCATAGCAGCTAGGTTCATTCAACCAGCTCAGAGACAAGTGAAAATTAGAGATAGAGTCTAGTCTGCTAGAAATAGTGTTATTCCTCTTGTACACATATACGACAGATTATTCTGAAAAGTTACCTGGAACGACAGGTGCGCTTTAATGAGCCTCTTAAGTTTTTTACTTCACACATCTCAAGAATGATGTCTTTAGAACGTGAGAGCCTAGTAAAATACTATTTGGGTTTTCTGGACTATCAGTGTGTGAAAATGTCTTGACATGGCTGTATTAGAATGACTATGTGAATGTGCGAACAGTAAATGGGTATGTGGTAAGAGGTGGTGATATGTACTCAAGAATGACAAGGCAACCTTACTGAGAGAAGTGATAATCAAGGCTACAGGATGTCGAAAAACAACATTCTGGAAAATAAATGGATTCTGTCTGTAGAAAAAGGGAAAAGCATCCATGAAAGTTGATAGAAATCCCTGAGTAGTCCACTTGTGTAAAACATTCTAGATGTTCTACAAGAAGTTCTGAATATTTGTAGAAGATAATTCTGTAATATGGGTCATACTTTATGAAGATATAGTTGAACATATTGTATATCTGCCCCCTATTTAAAGACGCACTCCTATGAAAATTTTTATCTTATTACTATATTACAATCATCATATTATATAGCACTGTGTACTTATAATTGCACATTTTACCTTTCTACCCAGCACATTTTTCTCTTTTCTCTGTTCTATGATGTCTATGTAGAATCAGGAAGTCTCTTTTGCCTGCATGAGTCATCCCCCTTTTCAACTCCTGACCCAGCTGCTCCACCCCTCCCCCTGCCAGGGACTTTTGCAGTGACTCATGACTCATGCAGGGAAAAGAGACTTCCCGTTTCTATGGATTCAACTTGTCAGTTTTTAATCACATGATGTCATAGACCTAATGGAAAAGAGAACTAACAGAGTGGAAGGGCAAAATGAGCAATTGTAAGTGCACAGTGCAACATAATATGATGAATGCAATATATTAAGAGGATACAAATTTTGATTGGAGTGCTTCTTTAAGCATGTGTAATATTATACTTTTGTGCTTGGGAAATACCTTATTCTATAGACTCTTGGAAATAAATACAAGTGAATTACTGTCACGCCAGGTGTTAGTGCAACACAGAGGCAAAAGGGAGAGGGAGCCCATACACTAGGGAAAGGGGGAAGTGGAGACCTCCTAGCCTGGTCTAGCATCACCCTGTCTCAACTAATGTCCCTATATTGCCTCTTCAGCAATCGCCGCATGCGTGCCTCGCCTGTTATGTTCTGCTACCAGAGCTAAGGAAAGAGAGGAGATCTGTCCCTACGATAGAACTCAGCTTAATCCCTACGATGTAACAGGGAACCTGATCCTGCGATCAGACCTGCTAAAGTCCTAAGCTAGTCTGTACGGAGACCTATAGATGTGGGGAAGGAATCCCTACAAGTACTAAGGACTGGGAGGAATATGGGACACCTCCTAACAGAAATAGTAGCAGACAGACGAACAAACAAAATATATAGAACATAGAGGTCAGTAGACCAAGCAAACTAACAGAGCAAGACACAGAGCACAGGCTAGCTAGAAAGTAGATATACAATGAAGTCCAGCAAAGCCAGAAGGGCGGAGCAGGATTAAATAGGCCAACAAGGTCATGTGACCAGCAAAGGAAAAAAAACCTAAGAGCAAGGTTCTAACATCGCCCTACTTTCCCTGACATATGGCTACGGCTAGGGATGGAAGGAGATGAGTACTAGTCAACCTCCACTAAACACTAAAGACAACAAGGGAAGACAAAACAGGGGGAAATGGCTTAGCTTTTAGAAGATTCCAAATATGCAGAAGGCCTCAAGCTCCAGAGAGGACGAAGTACTGCTCCAGCTAAGCCACACATTTAGAAATGAGTATAGCCGGCGACTCCCTCTCAGACACACCAGGTATATATACACCGAGGCCAGAGAGCTAATTAGCAACAAGGAGGAGCCGCTCGGTCCTAAAGACAGCCTCTTATCTAAGAAGCTGTCTGCAATGCCAAACGTAGAGATCTCCTGCAACCAACTGCAGGGCAACTGTCTGCCACCTCTGACACACCCATGACAATTACCTCCAAATTTTATAAATATAAGTTGGTGCTCAAAAACCTGGCAACAGTAATTGCTTTTTACCTAAATTTATGAGAATAAATCTATACCAGCACCTTTTTTCCCTTTTTTTTAAATCTACAAAAAAATTAATACAAAAAATTATGAGATGCTATAGATATTGTAAAGGTAACAATCGGATCAAGGCACTGGTGCCTGATTGGGTCCTAAAGCACCTACATTGCAAGTACATGGCAGATGCAGTTCTGTTACAGTATTTTCAATGCCACATGGCATGAGAGGCTTTGCCTAAAAAAGCATAGGAGGGAATTTATCAATCAGTTTATGTCTGAAAGTTGTTGTGCGAAAGTCGTAAAAAATTACCTACACTGCGCACAGAATTATTAGGCAAATGCGTATTTTGATCACTTTGATACTTTTTATACATTTTGTCCTACTCCAAGCTGCATAGGCTTGAGAGCCAACTAGCAATTAAGTAAATCTGGTGCTGTGCATCTCTATGATGAGGAGGGGTGTTGACTAATGACATCAACACCCTATATAAGGTGTGTTTAATTATTAGGCAACTTCCTTTCCTTTGGCAAAATGGGTCAGAAGAGAGATTTGACAGGCTCTGAAAAGTCCAAAATTGTGAGATGTCTTGCAGAGGGATGCAGCAGTCTTGAAATTTCCAAACTTTTGAAGCGTGATCACCAAACAATCAAGCGTTTCATGGCAAATAGCCAACGGGGTCGCAAGAAGCGTGTTGGCCAAAAAAGGCGCAAAATAACTGTCCATGAATTGAGGAAAATCAAGCGTGAAGCTGCCAAGATGCCATTCGCCACCAATTTTGCCATATTTCAGAGCTGCAACGTTACTGGAGTATTAAAAAGCACAAGGTGTGCGATACTCAGGGACATGGCCAAGGTAAGGAAGGCTGAAATATGACCACTTTTGAATAAGAAACATAAGATAAAATGTCAAAAATGGGTCAAGAAATATCTTAAGACTGATTTTTCAAAGGTTTTATGGACTGATGAAATGAGAGTGACTCTTGATGGGCCAGATGGATGGGCCAGAAGCTGGATCAATAAAGGGCAGAGAGCTCCACTCCGACTCAAACGCCAGCAAGGTGGAGGTGGGGTACTGGTATCGGCTGGTATCATCAAAGATGAACTTGTGGGACCTTTTCGGGTTGAGGATGGAGTGAAGCTCAACTCCCTGACCTACTGTCAGTTTCTGGAAGACAACTTCTTCAAGCAGTGGTACAGGAAGAAGTCGGTATCGTTCATGAAAAACATGATTTTCAGGCAGGACAATGCTCCATCACATGCATCCAACTACTCCAAAGCATGGCTGGCCAGTAAAGGTCTAAAAGAAGAAAAAATAATGACATGGCCCCCTTGTTCACCTGATCTGAACCCCATAGAGAACCTGTGGTCCATCATAAAATGTGAGATCTACAGGGAGGGAAAACAGTACACCTCTCGGAACAGTGTCTGGGAGGCTGTGGTGGCTGCTGCACGCAATGTTGATCGAAAACAGATCAAGCAACTGACAGAATCTATGGATGGAAGGCTGTTGAGTGTCATCATAAAGAAAGATGGCTGTATTGATCACTAATTTTTGGGGTTTTTGTTTTTGCATGTCAGAAATGTTTATTTCTAAATTTTGTGCACTGATATTGGTTTACCTGGTGAAAATAAACAAGTGAGATGGGATTATATTTGGTTTTTATTAAGTTGCCTAATAATTCAGTACAGTAATAGTTACCTGCACAAACAGATATCCTTCTAAGATAGCCAAATAAAAAAAAAAAACACTCCAACTTCCAAAAATATTAAGCTTGGATATTTATGAGTCTTTTCAGTTGATTGAGAACATAGTTAATGATCAATAATAAAAATAATCCTCTAAAATACAACTTGCCTAATAATTCTGCACACAGTGTATAGGCCAATTCTAAAATACAAGTGTAGCACCCTGAGGATTCGGTTGCTACAGGGGTATTGCACCTCGACCCAGAGGTGTGGTATTCCACTCCCGGGTAAGGATGGAGTGTGGAACTGAGCTTAGTAGGCTGCATGCACTACATACATCCCATTTCCGGGGGACAGAACAACGGTACTCCCACCAGTATATGTGCAGGTACGACAGCGTCTGTCCCTGGCTGGAGTGGGAGGGGGGTGGAACATCCCAGTAGTGTAGGGGCAGATAGGGGGAGTAGTCTGGGTAAAGCTAGGAGCCCATTGGGTGCTGGTCACCTGGGTTCACACATAGAGGGAGTATATAAGGTGGGCACCATCTTAGAATAGGGTCTTTAGTCAGAGAGAGGAGGAGCAGAGCAGAGGAGCTCAGCCAGGAGGGCTGACAGGGAGCTGTGGCTCCGGCTGGGCCCAGCTCCAGAGCAAAGCCTGCAGTGAAGAGAGAGAGGAGGAAGAAAGGACCCAGAGAGAGAGACAGAGGGAACCCTAAGAACCCAGAAACAGACCAGAAAGGGTGAAGGGTTGGCAGAAGAGGGCACCGGATCCCAAGCTGGCGGAGGCAGAAGTAACCCTTAACCAGGAACCGGAGGTCGTGGGCAAGTTTTGCCACGACCCTCACCATATCCACCAGGAAGGCACACCACGAGTAGGGCCAGGGAAGCCAGAGAAGGTTCAACCACTAAGAGGCCCGAGGGAGCTGGACAGAGGTGGATCCCTGGTGGGGACGGCCAGGAGAAAGAGAGTGAGAGGGAAGCTCAGGACCACGCTCCGGAACTGCCTGGGGGTTAGCCGAGTCCCGCACCTGGTGGACGCAGCACGGCTCGGGTGGTCACTCAAGGCCAGAGTGATTAAAAGCAACATCAGTGAGTAAAAACCCTGAAACTGCATCTCCTGACTCTGCCTCTCCTTCCTGCATCATCACAACCCCCATCATCCACACCTGCTGCCCTGAGGCCATACCCCTCCCGTTGGGGGTTATACCATCACTGCTGCACATATACCACCGGCCTCAGCGGACTGCTCTGCAGCGGCGGCTTCAAAGCCGCACTCAACGGGTGGCGTAGTCGACACTTAAACAACATCTACAAAGACTGCCACACACTTAGTTTGACACCCTGGGCACGGACCGGGTCACCGCCACAAGGACTACTACCCCCATACAGATTCGGCTCCGGGTATCCCTTGAACATGGCCCAGGGGGCGCGTCAACTTTGGCGTAGTCGGCAGGATAACGTGCCCGCAACCACGGGTACTGCGTGCCTGAAGAAAAGTTCATATTTACCGTAAAAAGAAGTCTCCCGCCAATTCCGGAGGGTCCCCGCCATCGGACGCCATCTCGGATCGTTTCCCGCCGTTTGCCCGCCATCTGCAGTCTTTTCCCGCCATCCACAGAGTTTCCCGCCATTGGGAAGCGGTTCCCGCCATTTGAGAAGATTTCCCGCCCTGGCAGAGCGGACGCCATTATGGGCGTGCCAGAGGGTGGCAAGAGGCCACCTCCCATCGTGGGCCAGGACCAAGAATGGCGCCAAAAACGAAGACCGCCCCCACCAGCAGAGACTGCAATGATTGAGATGTCCATCAGCGTGGGGGGTCTGCCCCTGGAACTGACAATCACCAAGTTGCCCCAGGACCGCCCTCAATGGGGGCGGAGAGAGAAAAAAAGAGAGAAGATGGGAGCAGCCTGGAGGAGTCTAGAGAGAACGCACCCGGAGATGGAGGGAGAGGCAGGCAGCACCGACCCAGTGGTCAGGAGCCTGTTGCAAGCGACTACCCCAGAAGGCCTGGTGGAGATCCTGGCGCAGCTCCCCGGAGATCGGGAGCATGCACGGACCGCACTGGAGGGCTTGGCTCAGAGGATGGCCCGAGTGCAGCGAGACGTACTGGCCGCGTGGAGCAGAGAAATGGCCCAGCAGGCTGGAACCCGCCAGCAAAAGACACCGCCAGCAGCGAGGAGCACGCCTGCCCTTGAAGGAAGAGCAGGAGGGACGAAGACCGGAGACGGCGCCGTGGAGGGAGCTGAAGTAACGGAGGCAGGTAATGGGGACGTCTACACCCCGTACCCGGAGGCCGAGAACCTGCCCCAGCTCCCCGTCGCAGAGCCCGAAATCCCGTTCACTGTGCCCGTCGCTGCACCGCCACTGCTCCAAACTAGGCCTCAAGCGGCAGGAGCCGCGGCCGCGCTCCCCGTGACGTCACGCGCCTCAAATCAGAGTGCGACCAAACAGGAAGCGCCATCGGCCTGGTCACAGGGCAGAGTACCCCCGGGCGCAGCCGTCTCCACAGTGCCCTTCACATTCAGAGTGCCCCCGGGCGCCGCGGCAATCATCGCGCCCGCAACCTCCATCATGCTACCCCTGGGAGAAGACTTGTTTACCCAGCATACTTGCCCGGATGGGCAGCCCTTTGTGTGGCCGCCGGAGTTCGTCAATCCCCGACTCCGGAGAGAACGGCCTCTGGATGAGCCCCTGATCCCGGCTCCGGCGCCCGCCAAGATCACCCCACTCTCGTTGGAGGAGGCGCAGTTCGCGTGGGACCCCACTGGAGAAGACCTCATCGGGTTCACCCAAGAGACCCGGGCGGCCGTAGCCCAGCGTGCAGAGTGCTGCCGACAGCAGTTAGAGGTCTTCGACAGAGAAAGGAGAGAGAGGCGGGTCCGCGAGGAGCAACTGCAAATCCGGAGTGCAGAGCAGAAAAGCCGGACCCGAAGGAACCCCCGTGCAGCCCACGGTCCCCGTGCCACCGGGACTGTAATTAAATTCCAACTGCAGCATGGTTGGGGCTTCATCCGGGATCACCGCACCCCCGGCGACGTCTTCGTGACCCGCAGGGATGTCGAGTCTCACCTACCGGAGGGACACCGTGGTCGTGACCTGTACCTGGGTGACGAGGTCACCTTCACCCGGCACCAGTGTGCCAAAGGACCCTATGCCCTTCATGTACATCGCCTGACGGAAGAAGAGCTGCGGTGTGAGGAGGAACAAGAGGACCCGGACGGGTCTGAAGCCTACCCTCAGGAAGGAGCAGGAGGGCATCGTCACCATTAAGAGGTGAACTGAAACTGTATATAGTTACCCGTAAGGGTATATGCCATGCTGCTTAATTAAAATGAGTTCCCCGTTGGGAGAAGTGTGAACTGTTCCAGTGTGTCCCATCTCCCCACAGGCTGAGGACTGTGAACAGCCATCCCTCTTCCCCACTGGCCGAGGACTGAGAGCGGCCATATCCCTTGTAAATAGTTGTGACGCGCCCCCTGGGCCATATTCTTTAGGGGGAATATCCGGAGCCGGATCAGATGGGAGTTGTAGTCTTCCGAGTGGCTGTGACCCGGTCCGTGCCCAGGGTGTCAAACTGAGTTGTATGTGGCAGTCCTACAGATGTTACTAAGTTCTTAATGTCGACTACGCCACCCGTTGTGTTGCGGTCACTGTGGCCGCCGCTGCAGCAGGGTCCGCTGAGGCTGGTGGTGTAGGTGCAGCTTTGGTGATATAACCCCCAACGGGTGGGGTATAGCCTCAGGGGGATCAGGTGCAGAGGATGGGAGTTGTGGTGATGCAGTGTAGACGGCAATCAGAGACAGAGTCGGGTTATGCAGTTTAGGATGTTTACTCACTGCTGATGTTCTGGTCACTCCAGCTTCGAGTGACCTCCCGAGCCGTGCTGCGTCCACCAGGTTCTGGATCCAGCCAACTCCCAAATAAGTCCGGAGCGTGACCCTGAGCTCTCCTTCTGTCCTTTCTCTGGCCGTCCCCACTATTGATCCACCCAGGTCCAGCTCCCTCGGGCCTTCTGTTGGGAGACCCTTGGCCTTGGGTTCCCTGACCCTCCACGTGGTATGCCTTCGTGGTGGATGTGGTGGGTGACCGTGGCAAACGCTGCCCACGGTCTCCGGTCTCTGGCTGGGGTGTGTTTTTGCCCCCCACCAGCTTGGGTTCCGGTACCCTGTGCCGACTCTTCACCCGGGGATTTAAGTTGGGTTCTTGGAGTCCTTTTCTTCTGGTTCCCCCTCTGGGTCTCTCTTTCTCCTCTCTCACTCTGGGTCCCTCTTCTCCTCTGCTCGCTGACTTTCTCTCTGCAACTGACCCTGTTCTTAGTTGGTGCCCACCTTATATACACCCTCTATGTGTGAGCTCAGGTGACCAGCACCCAATGAGCTCCTATCTTTACCCAGGCTGCTCCCCCTATCTGCCCCTACACTACTTGGGATGTACCACCCCCCTCCCACTCCAGCCAGGAACAGACTCGGTCGTACCTGCACATTTCTAAGTGGGAGTACCGTCGGTCTGCTCCTCGGAAATGGGATGTGTGTAGTGCATGCAGCCTACCGAGCTCAGTTCCACACTCCATCCTTACCCGGGAGTGGAATATCACACCTCTGGGTTGAGGTGCAATACCCCTGTAGCAGCCGAATCCTCAGGGTGCTACATGCCCCCCTGGTAAATCACAGCACGTCCTCGGGCTGTAAGACAAAAACATCACATAACATGCAAAATTTTTCATAAACATATAAAATATATAAAACATCATATATATCAGCATAAACTTTTCATAGAAACTTTTCATAAAAACATTCTTGTCTTCTGGTACCTCCGGTCACGGTGCAACTTGTGACCGGGTAAAGTGCGACAGTCTCTTGAAGAAAAATCAGTTCTTCTATAAAACCGGTAGGGGGCGCTTTAGGAAGCGCAACTATATACAAGGGGATATGGCCGCTCTCAGTCCTCGGCCAGGTATTAGGAAAGGAATGACCGCTCTCAGTCCTCGGTCAGTGGGAATAGGGACACACGGGGTTAACAGTTCACTTTTGGCTGGTCCCAACGGGGACTATATTTTAACTAAGTAACAGTTCTTGGTACCCCGACGGGCAACTTTATACAGTCTCTCTCTACCGTACTTCAACGACGGCGTCCTCCTGCTCTTTCTTTGTGGACAGTTTCAGTTTCAGACCCGTTCGGGCACGTATGCTGGGCAAATAGATTTTCACCCAGGTGCGGCACTCTTGGTTTTATGGGCGCGGTGGTGGTGGCGCCCGGGTTGCCCGGGCCTTGCGGCCAGGCCTGGGGTATCTGGAAGGTAAAGGGCACCGTAAGGACGGCGGCGCCCTGGGCTACTTGGCCCTGCGACCAGGCCGGGGGCTCCGCGGAGGTAGGGGGCGCTGTTGGTATTGCGGCGCCCGGGGGTACTAGGCCTTGCGACCAGGCTGGTGGTACTTCCTGCTTGGTCACGCTCGGGGTCGAGGCGTGTGACGTCACAGGGGTCGCGGCTCCCGTTTGAGGCCTAGTCTGCGGCGGTGACGTTGCAGCGACGGGCACGGCAGGATAGACTTCGGGCTCTGCGACGGGGAGCTGGGGCAGGTACGCGGTTTCCCGGTCTGGGGTATAGACGTCCCCTTTACCTGCCTCCACTCGTTCGGCTCCCTTCTCGGCGCCGTCTCCGTCCTTCAGTCCTCCCGCGCCATCCTCAGAGGCGGTCTGTCTCCTCGTCTCGGGTGGCGTGCTCCGCTCACAGGTCTCGGTCTGCTGGGCCATCTCACGGCTCCACTCCGCCAACGTCTCTCGCTGCACCCGGGCCATCCTCCTTGCGAGGCCCTCCAGAGCGGTCTGTGCACACTCCCGGTCTCGGGGGAGCTGTGCTAGGACCTCCACTAGGCCTAGTGGGGTCGTTGTTTCCAGCAGGCTCCTGACCAACGGGTCGGTGCTGCTCTGCTCTCCTACAGTCGTCTCCAGCAGGCTCCTGGCCAGCGGGCCGGTGCTGCTCTGCTTTCTCGCCATCTCCGGGTAAGCTCCTCCGATACTCTTCTCCAGGCTTCTTGCCTCCGGGTGCGCTCGCTCTAGACTGCTCCAGGCGGCACCCATCTTTGTTCTCTCCTTTCGTCTCCTCCCACTTCGAGGGCGGTCCCGGGGCCACTTGGTGACTGTCAGCTCCAGGGGCTGTTCTTTCACGCTGACAGACACCTCTAGCATCACAGTCTCTGTTGGTGGGGGCGGTTTCCACTTTTGGCGCCATTTTCGGTCCTGGCCCACGATGGGAGGTGGCCTCTCGCCACCCTCTGGCACGCCCATAATGGCGTCCGCTCTTCCAAGGCGGGAAACCTTTGGAAATGGCGGGAACCGCTTCCCAGTGGCGGGAAACTCTGCAGATGGCGGGAAAACGCGATCAATGGCGGACAACCGGCTGGAATCGACTGGTGATGGGGTCCGATAGCGGGGACCCTCCGGAACCGGCAGGAGACTTCTTTTTGAGGTAAACTCATTCTTTTCTTCAGGCACGCAGTACCCGGTTGTTGCGGGCACGTAATCCTGCCGACTACGCCAAAGTTGACGCGCCCCCTGGGCCATATTCTTTAGGGGGAATATCCGGAGCCGGATCAGATGGGAGTTGTAGTCTTCCGAGTGGCTGTGACCCGGTCCGTGCCCAGGGTGTCAAACTGAGTTGTATGTGGCAGTCCTACAGATGTTACTAAGTTCTTAATGTCGACTACGCCACCCGTTGTGTTGCGGTCACTGTGGCCGCCGCTGCAGCAGGGTCCGCTGAGGCTGGTGGTGTAGGTGCAGCTTTGGTGATATAACCCCCAACGGGTGGGGTATAGCCTCAGGGGGATCAGGTGCAGAGGATGGGAGTTGTGGTGATGCAGTGTAGACGGCAATCAGAGACAGAGTCGGGTTATGCAGTTTAGGATGTTTACTCACTGCTGATGTTCTGGTCACTCCAGCTTCGAGTGACCTCCCGAGCCGTGCTGCGTCCACCAGGTTCTGGATCCAGCCAACTCCCAAATAAGTCCGGAGCGTGACCCTGAGCTCTCCTTCTGTCCTTTCTCTGGCCGTCCCCACTATTGATCCACCCAGGTCCAGCTCCCTCGGGCCTTCTGTTGGGAGACCCTTGGCCTTGGGTTCCCTGACCCTCCACGTGGTATGCCTTCGTGGTGGATGTGGTGGGTGACCGTGGCAAACGCTGCCCACGGTCTCCGGTCTCTGGCTGGGGTGTGTTTTTGCCCCCCACCAGCTTGGGTTCCGGTACCCTGTGCCGACTCTTCACCCGGGGATTTAAGTTGGGTTCTTGGAGTCCTTTTCTTCTGGTTCCCCCTCTGGGTCTCTCTTTCTCCTCTCTCACTCTGGGTCCCTCTTCTCCTCTGCTCGCTGACTTTCTCTCTGCAACTGACCCTGTTCTTAGTTGGTGCCCACCTTATATACACCCTCTATGTGTGAGCTCAGGTGACCAGCACCCAATGAGCTCCTATCTTTACCCAGGCTGCTCCCCCTATCTGCCCCTACACTACTTGGGATGTACCACCCCCCTCCCACTCCAGCCAGGAACAGACTCGGTCGTACCTGCACATTTCTAAGTGGGAGTACCGTCGGTCTGCTCCTCGGAAATGGGATGTGTGTAGTGCATGCAGCCTACCGAGCTCAGTTCCACACTCCATCCTTACCCGGGAGTGGAATATCACACCTCTGGGTTGAGGTGCAATACCCCTGTAGCAGCCGAATCCTCAGGGTGCTACAGTTGCGCTTCCTAAAGCGCCCCCTACTGGTTTTATAGGAAACTGTTGTTTTTTCTACAAGAGACTGTGGCACTTACCTGGTCACAATTTGCACAAGTGGCCAGAGATCAAAAATGTTTTACATGAAAAGTTTTATTATGCTGAAAGAGTTAATATTATTTTATGATGTGTCTGTAACATTTTAAGAGAGAAGTACCTCCCATAAAGGGATGGGTTGAAAGTTATATTTTATATGTAAGTGCACTTTCAAAAATTTGTATGTTTTATGTTTTGCTCTTTTACAGCCCGAGGACGTGCTGTGATTTACCAGGGGGGAATGTAGCACCCTGAGGATTCGGTTGCTACAGGGGTATTGCACCTCGACCCAGAGGTGTGGTATTCCACTCCCGGGTAAGGATGGAGTGTGGAACTGAGCTTAGTAGGCTGCATGCACTACATACATCCAATTTCCGGGGGACAGAACAACGGTACTCCCACCAGTATATGTGCAGGTACGACAGCGTCTGTCCCTGGCTGGAGTGGGAGGGGGGTGGAACATCCCAGTAGTGTAGGGGCAGATAGGGGGAGTAGTCTGGGTAAAGCTAGGAGCCCATTGGGTGCTGGTCACCTGGGTTCACACATAGAGGGAGTATATAAGGTGGGCACCATCTTAGAATAGGGTCTTTAGTCAGAGAGAGGAGGAGCAGAGCAGAGGAGCTCAGCCAGGAGGGCTGACAGGGAGCTGTGGCTCCGGCTGGGCCCAGCTCCAGAGCAAAGCCTGCAGTGAAGAGAGAGAGGAGGAAGAAAGGACCCAGAGAGAGAGACAGAGGGAACCCTAAGAACCCAGAAACAGACCAGAAAGGGTGAAGGGTTGGCAGAAGAGGGCACCGGATCCCAAGCTGGCGGAGGCAGAAGTAACCCTTAACCAGGAACCGGAGGTCGTGGGCAAGTTTTGCCACGACCCTCACCATATCCACCAGGAAGGCACACCACGAGTAGGGCCAGGGAAGCCAGAGAAGGTTCAACCACTAAGAGGCCCGAGGGAGCTGGACAGAGGTGGATCCCTGGTGGGGACGGCCAGGAGAAAGAGAGTGAGAGGGAAGCTCAGGACCACGCTCCGGAACTGCCTGGGGGTTAGCCGAGTCCCGCACCTGGTGGACGCAGCACGGCTCGGGTGGTCACTCAAGGCCAGAGTGACTAAAGCAACATCAGTGAGTAAAAACCCTGAAACTGCATCTCCTGACTCTGCCTCTCCTTCCTGCATCATCACAACCCCCATCATCCACACCTGCTGCCCTGAGGCCATACCCCTCCCGTTGGGGGTTATACCATCACTGCTGCACATATACCACCGGCCTCAGCGGACTGCTCTGCAGCGGCGGCTTCAAAGCCGCACTCAACGGGTGGCGTAGTCGACACTTAAACAACATCTACAAAGACTGCCACACACTTAGTTTGACACCCTGGGCACGGACCGGGTCACCGCCACAAGGACTACTACCCCCATACAGATCCGGCTCCGGGTATCCCTTGAACATGGCCCAGGGGGCGCGTCACAAGCTTTGATGAATTCCACCCATAGTCACTGTTTCCCCTAAGCTGTGCACTCTGGAAAGAAAATAGTTAAAAGAAATTAATAAGGATTAATGAGCACAATAACAGCTCTACCTGTTGCAAGGTTTAGAACACTCAACGCATTATCATTTCCAGAGCACACGACTTAGTGGGAACCGAACCCTTGATGTACACTAAAAAAAAAAGTTAACTTTACTTATGGTTTACCTAGAAATGTAAATTTGCAACATTTATCTAATTCCCTGTGGCATCAGAGGAGCTCTCCATCAGTCTTTAAGCTGTTTGATAACAGTACGTAGCATGCAGTCCATAAAGTAATTATCGTTAACCATAAACACTATTCTAAAATTTTGCTGAAGAAATCCAGGAGAGACTGTGGATAATTTCATTGCAGATTCCTCAGGATTATAGCTAAAGCTTTTCTATATGATAGCAAATTAAAAGATATGGACACCTTTGAGATGGGAAAAAAAATCTTTTTTTTATATGCAGTATGTTAATGTTTACGGTAATCTTGTTCAATAAAACTGCACTAAGTTTTAGTCTGAAATCTGAATGTCTTCATTAGTGTTCAGATCCCCTGATATGCAGGATAAAGCTTGATTCCAGTTTCAGAATTTTCTTTTGTGTGAGTGTCTCTCCCAGTAATATAGGTTGAATGTGAGATCTGTGCGGGTGTTGATGTCTTTATTAGCTCATATATCAGCACAGCTTCTGTCCTGCACTTATTTACTCTTCATGAGCTTTAAACCTTTTTATAGTCTGTTTTTCTATCATCCTTGAGACTGCAGGTACTTTGCCCCCATTCCACAATGGACATCTTTGTTTAACTCCCTCCCTCAAAATGCTGCTATCTCCATGGGTTCATGCAGAAGAGCGTATACATCAGACATGTTTTCTCCGATTTTTGATCAGCACGCTGACCCATGTTATTCAGTAGGGATGTTACTCGCTCTGACCATCTGTGAGAAAAAAATTGCAGTATGCCCTACTTTCTTCTGAGTCTCGGGTGAGACTCACCCATTCAAGTCAATGGGTGCGTAAAAAAAATGGATCCCACACAGAACATCCGAGTAGCATCTGATTTTTATGGAGACATCTCTACTAATAACCTATGTAATGCAGCGGCTTTCTGCATTGCTAGAATGTCCAGGGGGTGTGCTCTAGCTGACTATTTACCTCCCCCTCAGGTGACTGATCACATGACTGTGAGATCATCACAGGTCCTGTGTGCACAAAGGATATATAAACCCTGGTAGTTTTGAAACAGGTGGAGAAAGAGTGGCCTGGTGAGGCCTAGAAAGAGAGGCCTGGTGAAGCCTGGAAGGCAGAGGCTGAATCCCCCTGTGTTTAGGATATCAGTAGCCTTGGAGGGCGAGAGGCCTGGTCCCTGTGTGGGACTCCACTAGCCTGGAAGGCAGAGGCTGGATCCCCCCTGTGTTTGAGATACCAGTAGTCTTTGAAGGTACGTGGCCCGGAGGCCCCATCTAGGAAGCCTTAAAGCCACAGCTTTGGCACAAACGAGCTGAATTAAGCAGCTACGACCCGGCAAAGGTAAAACCACTGCTTGATGTGGACATTGATATTGTTACCTTGCTGAAGGCTGTATCTGGAGCCAAGTGGGCATATCTGTCACTAGAAAGGCTCTGGGATATTATGTGTAACATGTCAGCGTGCCACTGAGATGGACTATGTTATGAGCGGTTTATGAGATGTAATAAACTGCTGGACTGTGAATTACCGGAAAAACGTTGCATGTGTGCTTTAATTGACCCGGTGAAGCGAGTACCCCAGAGTGATGAATAGCGCTACCTCACACCTAGGAAACTGTGTTTGATCGTGCACATTTCTAGTGTAGATGTATGAAAATGGATCGCACATGGACGTCGCACGGACATAAAAATCTGACACACAAATGACACTCGGATGAAAATAAGATGAAATTTAGAAAAGAATTGTTTGAGTTTTGTGGTTGAAACTCGGACTATTTCTGATATGCTCATCTGCAGGGGCCCTAACGCTGAGAGTCAGGTCATTTTTACCATACAAAGAACATCGTAAAACCAAAATTTTTTTCACCATTTTACCGCACCTACATTTTTTCTGCTTTCCAGTACAATGTATAGTGAAATATACTGTGTTATTCAAAACGAGCTTCAACTTAAAAATGCAATGAAGAAAGACATAGTCTGAAACGCGTTTGTGGTTTCTAGGTGATGGATTGGATTTTAAAGAATTTGCAATAAACTTATGAATTTTTAAGGATCCTTTAACTAGATATGCCTTTTTTTTTACTTCAATTTATTACACACAAAACAAGTCCTATATGGTTGTGTCAACAGAAATATTTAAAAAAATTATGGCTTGTGGAAAGAAGGAGGAAAAAACAGAAAAATGGAAGCGCAAAAAAAAGAAATTTGGCCAAGGTGGGAAGGCTTTAAACATTGCCAGATTTTACAAATGATCACTGAGGTTCCCATCAGAAGTATAACTTGTCATTATAGTATTATCAAGGGATGCTTATAACAAAAAAAAGAGTTTTCCAAAGTGAACAAACCCTTCATTGTCCTTTTTTTCCGATCTCAAATGTAGCCGGTAAAATATAGTAATATTTTCTACATGAAGGTTTTCCCGTGCATTTACAATTTCTTTTAAAGACTTACTTTGGCTCAGTTCACAATCGTATGATATTTTACTGAGACTCAAAAGATACACAAAAGAAAATAATAGAAGATATGTTATATTATTTATAGTACATTGTGTAAAGTGGTGCCGTGATTGTACGCAACGCAAGAAGAAAATCATAACTTTCTATCGCCAAGGTCCCTATAAAACTCAACTATGTTACACAGTTTCTGGTAGTGAAAAAGATGACAAAGTGTTAAATATAGTATGAACCCTTTCTCAACATCTACCCTTCATGTATGGTGCAGGTCCGGAGTGTGTATATGGAGGAGGCTCAAAGGCCACTTCCGGCAGATGTTGGCTGTGCTACACAACCATGATCTTTCTCTGACAGTCATGTGTGGAGCCGAGCTCGGCCTGAAGCTAACCTCCTAAATGCCACTGTCAACCTCAGATAGCGACATTTGAAGTGCACAAACCAGGGAGTGTGCCACTCCATGCACCCATTGACTCCCAGCAAAGAGATTTCAGGGTGCCAATGGACTGCCAAGGCAGCTGGACGTCTGCTCAAGAAGACCCCTGTACCTGTTATGATGCCACTCCTTTGAAGACCAGCCATGATTTTTACCATATACTGCAATACAGTTGAACAATTATACTGAAGTGTATAGTACTAGCGGATGATCACAGGTTCAAGTCCCCTAAAGGAACTGAAAAAAAGTTAAAAAAATAAAAAAGTTTTAAAAAATAATGAGAAAAATAAGGAAGAATATAAAAATTCAAATCACCTTCCTTTTTGACACATTAAAAAAAAAAGATATTAAAAAATAAACATTTGGTATTGCCCTATCTGTAAAAGTCAGATCTATCAAAAATATAAAATTCATTAACCCAATCAGTTAATGCTATAAAGAGAAAATTGAAAATCAAAACTCCAGAACTGCATTTCTTTGGCAGACGTGACGCCCCAAAAAATGCAATACGAAGTGATCAACATGTTGTATCTATCTCAAAAATGGTATCAATAAAAACAACATGTTTTCTTACAAAAAAATCCAAGCCCTACACTGCTCCTTTGATGAAAAAAATAAAAAAGTTATGGATATAGGTAAATAGTGATACAAGTTTCAGGGCTTTTTTTTTCACCACTAAAATAATAAAAAATTGTACAACTTTGATTTTGCCATAATTGTTATAATGTGCCGAATCATGATACCAGGTCATTTTTACCATATAATGGAGCCCATGACCATGAGAACAACCTTCATACAAAAAAAATGGCAGAATTGCGTTTTTTTTCACTCTTTCATAGCACTTGCAATTATTTTTTCCATTGTCCAGTACCTTGAACTTGTTTCATCAAAGCTTTTATGTCAGAATTCCTGGGTAACAGCTTTGAAAAGTCACACAACTTTAGTGCAATGTGGGGCTGCGCTAGAATATTACCTTTGGTGGTCTTACGCCATTTTTGCCCAACTCTGACAAAGTGAGTGGAGCTTCGGTAAAACGGGGGCGTGGAAACACACTTGTAAAAATCATGTCAAGCTATGGCATTCCTTACGCCATAAGTCTTACTCCAATCTGGCGCACACGGAAGACGGGGCACTTAGCAGACACACCAGAATCATTAAGAGGCATACGCCTCATCGTTTGTTTCCAGCATGCCTCCTTATCAACAACGGCTTAAACAATGCCACTCTTGATGAATCAAGGCCATAGTATTGTAAAATGAATGGGGTCATTCAAAACTACAACTCGTCCCGCAAAAAACAAGCCCTCGTATGGCTATGTTGACCGAAAAATAAAAAAGTTATGGCCCTTGGAAGAAAGAGAGGTAAAAACAGAAATTGGCTGTGTCGGGAAGGGGTTAAATTGAGCATATAATACTAAACAAACGCAATACTTTATCGTAAAGCTGGCCGTTTATTAAAAATAAATGGACTTGTTTAATTAATTTACCCTCCTATACTTTGTTACAAGGGAGTCATTTTTCCAGATTGTGAAAAGCAGTAATGCGATTCAGTCCTCATTGTGTCAGTGACACATTGTGGAATTGCTAAGCCCCCGGCTGACCGCGCTGTGGTCATCTGATTTGCCGTCATAGTGAACCCACTGATCAGCACATTTCTTGACGTATGATTTGAAATACTACAATTATTGTCAATGAAATATTTACTAATAAAAATATCAATACTTCCTCAACTAGAAAGAAGGAGATTTCAACAATCTTTGTTCATAGCAGCAACTGGTTAAATGTTTGAAAAGACAAAAGACCAGATGTAATCCATTTCCTATAAGAAGTTTACAGCATTATTCATAGAAATGTATTACATTTCGGAAGTGATCTGCACAATCTGGTTCTAGTAGAACATATTATCCCTTTAGATAAACCTTCTGGATTAGCTAGTTCTGGATGATTACCTTTTAGATTAAATAGTTTTACACCAACATGTTCATCTTCTGAATTAACAAATTAAAGCTGCACTTTGTTAAATGCTAGCGTATCTAAAGATTGAATTTATGAAATTGGAATTGCATTACTGCCATAGAAAATAAGTTTAATAATGAAGCTAGTTAGCGCATAAATTGGCCAATTCCTGTGTGCCCAATAGCAAGCAACAAGGCGACCCTCTCTGCTTAGTCCCAGCAGACATGGTCAGCTTGTAGTTGGCTGTTTTTTTCCCTATTTTCTACCCTTGTGAGTGCTGTCCTTCATTTGTTTCTTTGGGACTATATGTGGATCAGCAGGTTCTGGTCTTTTTTCTGGTCCGTGTCACTGGCAATAGAGAGTGTGCTGCGGATATATTCTCTTTTTTATAGGGCTAGACAGGTGGCGCGGCGAAAGATCGCTGTATGCCGCTGCTATATCATAGGCAATGATAAGTGAATAGGGTCACATTGAGACACAAGATTTACAATGACCGCGACAAGCAAAAAATCCAACTCGTTCCAACATTTTACTTCTTGCCTTATCGTGGTCTCGTGGCCTTGTGGGTTTCAATGTGATTCCATTCATTTGCATTATCCTCTAATGTAGCAGCAGCAGTGTAAAGAGACCTTTGGCTGTGACCAGAATCTCGGCGAAAAGTCAACGTTGATCTCCAGCCTTAATGACCCAGTCCAAAGTTTTTACTGCTCTTCTCTGCCACAATGGATAACAAAGGGTGTCTAAAAGTAAGATGTTGGACCCTCATTGCACCCTCAGAACCTAAGGTAAGAGTGGTTCCTATTTTTGTAATGGTCGTCATTGCTCTTTCCTAGAATATTATATACTGTTGTATCCTGATGGGGAAGTCTTCCATTTCCTAGATAGGGGTATTATGAGTTTTGCAATAAAATCTATATTTATGAAAGGTGTTTTTTTACTATTTCTCTTCGCATCAACTTTAATCATCTCTTCCATTTCTTAGCTTTGTCATAATACATCCAGAATTAGAGTGCTTTAGTCATTTAAACTAGGCCAGGTGTCCCCAACCTACATGTGGCTCATGGACCCATTATGTGTGCCTCGCGACTATCCAACCAGGTCTAGCAAACAGCTATGAATGGGAGACTAACAGAGGGTGACTTCTGTGAGTAGCCCTGCACAGATGAGCAGATCTGGATGCGCACATACTGGCCTTGGGAGTGGAAACATAAACTAAGTACTGTTGGCCTGTCTGGCTCTTTTTGATGATCAGGATTACCAAAAAAGAGCTGGGTCTTAGATTGTAAATGGATCCCTATTAAGTATATGCTTACCCATAACCTTGCCCACCTGAAACCTCAAATGAATGAGCTGGATAGGCAGGGTTTGACAGCCAATCATTTTACCCACAGTGAGAGCCATTCAAAAACTGCAAGTGACTTTCACTGCAGTGGCGGCTCCCATCATCCAGTTGCTAAGTTGGAGATAAGATGATATTGCAAGATAGAAGATTGAAATTGGATTCAATGGTATGGTGGGAATACTTGTTGCGAGGATGCCGAATGAGGGTAAGATAGGAGCCACTGGATGAAATTGGATGCAATGGTATGGTGGGAATACTTGATGCGAGAATGCCGAATGAGGGTAAGGTAGGAGCCACTGGATGAAATTGGATGCAATAATATGGTGGGAATACTTGATGCGAGAATGCCGAATGAGGGTAAGGTAGGAGCCACTGGATGAAATTGGATGTAATGGTATGGTGGGAATACTTGATGCGAGAATGCCGAATGAGGGTAAGGTAGGAGCCACTGGATGAAATTGGATGCAATGGTATGGTGGGAATACTTGATGCGAGAATGCCGAATGAGGGTAAGGTAGGAGCCACTGGATGAAATTGGATGCAATAGTATGGTGGGAATACTTGATGCGAGAATGCCGAATGAGGGTAAGGTAGGAGCCACTGGATGAAATTGGATGTAATGGTATGGTGGGAATACTTGATGCGAGAATGCCGAATGAGGGTAAGGTAGGAGCCACTGGATGAAATTGGATGCAATAGTATGGTGGGAATATTTGATGCGAGAATGCCGAATGAGGGTAAGGTAGGAGCCACTGGATGAAATTGAATGCAATGATATGGTGGGAATACTTGATGCGAGAATGCCGAATGAGGGTAAGGTAGGAGCCACTGGATGAAATTGGATGCAATAGTATGGTGGGAATACTTGATGCGAGAATGCCGAATGAGGGTAAGGTAGGAGCCACTGGATGAAATTGGATGCAATGATATGGTGGGAATACTTGATGCGAGAATGCCAAATGAGGGTAAGGTAGGAGCCACTAGATGAAATTGGATGCAATGGTATGGTGAGAATACTTGATGCGAGAATGCCGAATGAGGGTAAGGTAGGAGCCACTGGATCAAATTGGATGCAATGATATGGTGGGAATACTTGATGCGAGAATGCCGAATGAGGGTAAGGTAGGAGCCACTAGATGAAATTGGATGCAATGGTATGGTGAGAATACTTGATGCGAGAATGCCGAATGAGGGTAAGGTAGGAGCCACTAGATGAAATTGGATGCAATGGTATGGTGAGAATACTTGATGCGAGAATGCCGATTGAGGGTAAGGTAGGAGCCACTGGATGAAATTGGATGCAATGGTATGGTGGGAAACCTTGATGCGAGAATGCCGATTGAGGGTAAGATGGGAGTCGCTGGATGTCAGTGGCTCTGGGTGTCATTGTTGTAGAAACCTTTGGATGTGGCTTGTGACCATCTCTCAGAGCTGAATGTGGCTCTCAAGGTAAGAAAGGCTTTGGACCACTGCTGTAGGTTATAATGGTGTACAATTCTAAATGACCAGAATAGTTCAGCAGTAAGCAGTAGCACCCTAGGTACAATAGGAAATTCCCAACAAGCCAGCTCCAATATTGGGAAATCTCCATGAGCTGGGTGTCATGCAATCATTCCATGCATTCTCCATGTCTTGGGCTCATCACAGTCTTAAGAAAGGACACAATGTTTTCAAATGTGCTGATTTAGTTTACAAACATTTAACAACTTTGTCAGAAGATATTCAGGTTACTACAGCTAATGTAGCATAATGTAAATTGGTTAATCAAGTAGTAGGAGGTGTTCAACCTTGGGCAATGGACTGATTATCCAACTGTGTTGGTGCCGCAGGCGCACAGTTAGGGTAATTGCCCATTGTACGATCTTCTACTGATTGTGCTCTGGAAAATAAAGTTGTTGCCTCATTTGCTAACCTTCGTCTTCTGCTTCCTTGTGATACGACTTATTTTGCTGTTTACAGCTTTGTCTACACAGCAAAAGGGAACTATTCAGCTATACTGGATTTTAATGAATCTTCTAATTTACTCAAAGCCAGAATGCAAATCTTCCTATGTGCTGAATTTAGAAGACAAAACAATCTGGAAATCAAAATTATGTTTTTAATATGCAGTTTTTACTTAGTATAAAGTACAAAGGCACAAACCGCCCGATCAGCATGACGTGTATATATCCATCATGGACCTCTTATTAACAAACGCTCATGACGGATATATCTATGTCATAGCACAGTAAAGGATTGGGAAAGGAAAATTTGCTGCGTCTTACAGTATATCACAGATACACAGTAACACACAACAAGAAAAAGGATAAAGGAAACAGAAAATCTTAATTTCATATTAATTTAAAATGCAATTAAAAATAGAAATGCACCACATTGTAGCAGCATCCACGTACAAGGAAGAATTGTGGATTTATAAACTTTTATAAATATGTTAGACACAGTATGTATATTATTATTAATTTGGGTTTGTTGTTTTTTTTTCAATTTTCAATTTTTCCACCTCATTATTAATATTAAAAAAATAAATAAAAACAAAGTAAAAATGATTTAGCATTTTCACACTGGCCAAAAGGCCTTAGACCAGAATCATGATTTCAGTTTTGTACTGTGCAGAAGTCTTTTCAGCAGTCTCATTATCATTACAGACAGCATTACAATGACAGGTAACACCTATATAAACAGTAAATAACAGAATCCACCATTCACTATAGGTGATGTTGCAGCTCACTGCCTTCTCTTCCTTTATGTTTGTGTAGATTAGAGCATGGCCAGATAACACTTCTATACAGACAAATAGGGACTGAGCCAGTCTCTTATTAAAGAAATACATCTGAGGAACAGGAAATAGGAATCTAAAACTAGGCTTCATAAAATTATTTTATGATATATTAAATATATATCTCTATATATATATAGTTATATACAGTACAGACCAAAAGTTTGGACACACCTTCTCATTTAAAGATTTTTCTGTATTTTCATGACTTTGAAAATTGTACATTCACACTGAAGGCATCAAAACTATGAATTAACACATGTGGAATTATATACTTAACAAAAAAGTGTGAAACAACTGAAAATATGTCTTATATTCTAGGTTCTTCAAAGTAGCCACCTTTTGCTTTGATGACTGCTTTGCACACTCTTGGAATTCTCTTGATGAGCTTCAAGAGGTAGTCACCGGAAATGCTTTTCACTTCACAGGTGTGCCCTGTCAGGTTTAATAAGTGGTATTTCTTGCCTTATAAATGGGGTTGGGACCATCAGTTTTGTTGTGCAGAAGTCAGGTGGATACACAGCTGATAGTCCTACTGAATAGACTGTTAGAATTTGTATTATGGCAAGAAAAAAAGCAGAAAAACGAGTGGCCATTATTACTTTAAGAAATGAAGGTCAGTCAGTCCAAAAAGTTGGGCAAACTTTGAATGTGTCCCCAAGTGCAGTTGCAAAAACCATCAAGCGCTACAAAGAAACTGGCTCACATGAGGACCGCCCCAGGAAAGGAAGACCAAGAGTCACCTCTGCTTCTGAGGATAAATTTATCCGAGTCACCAGCCTCAGAAATCGCAGGTTAACAGCAGCTCAGATTAGAGACCAGGTCAATGCCACACAGAGTTCCACCAGCAGACACATCTCTTCAACAACTGTTAAGAGGAGACTTTGTGCAGCAGGCCTTCATGGTAAAATAGCTGCTAGGAAACCACTGCTAAGGACAGGCAACAAGCAGAAGAGACTTGTTTGGGCTAAACAACACAAGGAATGGACATTAGACCAGTGGAAATCTGTGCTTTGGTCTGATGAGTCCAAATTTGAGATCTTTGGTTCCAACCACCATGTCTTTGTGCGACGCAGAAAAGTAGAACGGATGGACTCTACATGCCTGGTTCCCACCGTGAAGCATGGAGGAGGAGGTGTGATGGTGTGGGGGTGCTTTGCTGGTGACACTGTTGGGGATTTATTCAAAATTGAAGGCATACTGAACCAGCATGGCTGCCACAGCATCTAGCAGTGGCATGCTTTTCCATCCAGTTTGCGTTTAGTTGGACGATCCTTTATTTTTCAACAGGACAATGACCCCAAACACACCTCCAGGCTGTGTAAGGGCTATTTGACCAAGATGCCTTCAGTGTGAATGTACAATTTTCAAAGTCATGAAAATACAGAAAAATCTTTAAATGAGAAAGTGTGTCCAAACACATATATATATATACCTACAATATATATAAATATGTATATATACATTCCTCAACATTGAAATTTCACTACCAAGAAGGAAAAATCATGGAGTCATGGAAATCACATGATGGATAGAAATGTTAATGATACGCAAAAGATGAAAAAATGGAAACAAAATTTTCAAAACATCTCAGTCTGTTGAGTGTTGAGAATGAGCACCTCATGCAGAAATCTCCACACCTACAGCTCCTTTTGGGGTGTTCACTTTGTTTATATAGCTTTCCACAGATGGGTGGCTGAATAGTTGGGATCCGGTCCTGCTCTGCCCCCATCTATATTGAGGTTGGCTGACACATAGTGAGTTTGAAACTAGAGGTAGGACCGCCCCGGTTGGGTACACCTTGTTGTAGTGAAATGGCTTGTAGGACCGTTGTGATGGGTACACCTTGTTGCAGTGAGATGGTTCTTTCGTTTTTTAGTCAAAATAGCGTTAACTAAGTACATTCTGTTATTTAGATGTACTACTACTATTCATTTATTGACTACAGGGTATTTGCTCATTTTGTTTTTATCTTAGGTTCTGTTTGTTAAATGGCTGCTGTGTGAATACACACCTGTATATTGTACTGATGTCAACATATGCTCTGGCTCAATTTTTTGGTTTTGCCTTTGCTGCTATCCATTAGATTATTAATGTTTGTCTGAGGAATGTTACATTGATTTGGTGGTGGAACCAGTGGTAAGGCCATTTTTTCCAAAGTTTCCCAGGAGCCTATTTTGAACATGACAACACCGGTCTACATGTTGCATGTGCCACTAGGAGCAGTGTATGTGGCCTAAGCATGCTACCATGGCCTGCAGCGTCTCCAGACTTGTCTTCCATCGAACACATCTGGGACGTCATCGATCGGCAATGGCAAAGTAGCTGCCAGCTGCGGATCTTGATAATTTTGTCCAATTGCATTCAGCGCGGCAGAACATTCCTCAGACAACCGTTAACAGATGTATTGCATACATGCAAAGGCGTGTGTGTATGTATCTCTGTTTGTGGCGCTAATACTTAACAAAGGACAAATTTTGATATTTTGAAAATGTTTCTATTTTTCATCTTATGCATATCATTGACATGTCTATTGATCCTATGAATTCCATAAATCAATGAATTTTCCATTTTTCTATTGCAATTTCAATGTTGAGGAGTATATACATATATACAACTAAATATATGAAAAAAATATATATACATATTCATTTATAGAAATCAGATTATCAAAAATGATTTACAAAAAACATTAAACATAAAACCCTGATTTAAAGAAAAGTTCATTGTTTGATGACACATTCCCTTTAAGTTCTAGATACCAAGATACCATTCTGAATTACATAGTTGAAATTTGTACAGCTCCAAATAAGCTATGTACAGTATATAAAATATATACATACAGATTATTACATTATTTAAATATAAATAATCCCATGATAACTAGTGATGAGCGAGTATGTTCTGTTAACCCTTTTGGCGATCATGCTCATCTGCTTGCCGAGTATCTTCAGCGTGCTCGGGTGTTATGTTTGAGTCAGGCTGTGTGCATGATTTGCGACTGTTTGACAGCTTTAATACATGTGAGGGGATGCCTAAGAAACAGGCATTCCTCACATGTATTAAAGCTGTCAAACAGTCGCAAATCATGCACACGGGAGTGATTCAAACATAACACCCAAGCACACTGAAGATACTCGGGAAACACCGAGCATGCTCGTAAATCTCGAGTAACGAGCATGCTCGCTCATCACTAATGATAACCATAGCAGTAGTAGTACTGAGTAGTGATGAGCGAGTATGTTCTGTTAACCCTTTCGGTGAGCATGCTCGGGTGCTTGCCGAGTATCTTCAGCGTGGTCGGCCGTTATATTTTAGTCACTTTGTGCGCATGATTTGCAACTGTTTGACAGCTTTACTACATGTGAGGAATGCCTAAGAAACTGACATTCCTCACATGTATTAAAGCTATCAAACAGTCGCAAATCATGCGTACGGCGTGACTCAAATATAACACCCGAGCATGCTAAAGATACTTGGGAAAACACCCGAGCATGCTGGTAAATCTTGAATAACGAGCATGCTCACTCATTACTAGTTCTGAGCCAAGTACGTGCATACCACTATTTGACGTGTGTTTCGCCATTAGACTTTTCAAGGGAATGCCTACTACACTAGCGGCACTGTGAATGACAAGGTACGAAATATCATGGAAATGTTGCATGGCTAGCGAGTTCACTGCAGCTTACCGTTGCAGATGTTTCCCTATGAACCTTTTTGCATATACCATTATAAGACATATTACCTAACAGGCCACCATTTTTGAATATACCTTCTGAATCATTTTACTACAGTTTTCATAACCTCTTCTTGCTGTCATTCAATAGTAACCCTCATTTTTTATTGTTGTATATAAAAATCTATCCTGGTCACATGATGAATATACAATTATGGATGAAACTACATTAGAAGTTCACAAAGCACCGAGGAAGGGAAACCCAGTAAATGATCCCTTCCCTTATTAAACGTGGATTTATCCTTTAAAGCATCTACATACCCACACTGCATAATTCATCTATATGTTTAAAGAGGGAAGATTCCAGCAGAGCTAAATCAGATGCGCCCAGCAATTAGGACACAAAGGGAAAAGAGACTAACTTAATCCGGCCATCGTCTTCGCTTCCCTAATTAGTGCATGCCCAACTTCCCCGTGTTACTAATTGGCTGCGGTTCAGTCAGATGCACCGTGTTAAGCTGGCTCTTTTCATTTTTTTTCTCAAAGCAATCTAGGATTTATTGCCCAGCCTTTTCATTTCTGAAAAGCAACAGTGTCATTGAGCTGGAGGCATAAACACAATGCAGCGCACGTCGCTCCTTTGTTGTGGTTTCGCTGTAATGTGCACACTGATCCGTTCCAGAGGTCCCCCTTTCATGAAAACTCTCCCCAGAATATAGCCGCCGGGAGGGGCGAATCATAAATTATCCCTAATCTTTCATTCACCTGCCTTTAACACTTTGAAGTCAGACTGTAGCCATATCACAGGCAGGTACAAGAGGCTTAATGCACATTTCCCAGCATGCCTCTTTCCTGTCTGTGCCGCGGCTAATAGTCTAGTGATTGTTTTATACCAGGCGAGCCTGGAGGAAACCTCTGCCACCCGCCACTCTCTGCTGGGAGATCAGAAGACATCTCGAAAACTATGATCACTCAGGAGAGTTACTTTTTATGCTGCTAGGTTCCTCCCTAAATTAAAGAGGACCCACTATGCCATAGTGATCAGGGGCGGACACAGAAAGATAAGGGCCCAGTACAAGAACAGTACATGAACACTCTACAGTGTGATCTGTGTCTGTGACTGAAGCTACATGCTATTTTGGAGTTAGAAGTAGAGATGAGCGGTGTTCGACTAGAACTGTTCGCCAATCTCAAATTCGAGCTGTTTTGGGCGGTGTTCGAGTTGTTCGACGAACCCGAACGATTTGCAAAAAATTCGGCTGTTCGAGGTTATGTTCGATAACTGTTCGTGCACCAAAAGCGTGTCCTGCATGTCTGGTGCTATTTAGAGCACCAATCATGCAGGGATTGTCTGCCACTCACTGTAATGCCACAGCCATGGTGGTTGTGGCATTACAGTGATTGCCCAAATCGATGGGAACTGTGCTCACAGTGAAACACGAAAAGCCGGCAATTCAGCAGCGGCATACACCGGTACCCGACAATTTAGAACCGAAAGAATAGAGCTTCACACATAGATTAGATAGATATAAACATGTCAGCCACATATATACGAAGTACAGTGAAAGTGCTGCTTACTGTACTTGTCATTTAGCGTAAAGGATTTATCAAAAAAAATAATAGTGTTTTCATGCACCGTCTCTTTAAAAAAGCCGGCCGTCAATTCAGCAGCGGTACCCGACAATTTAGAATAGAAGGAATAGAGAATCACACATAGATTAGATAGATAGAAACATGTCAGTCACATATATATGAAGTACAGTGACAGTGTTGCTTACTGTACTTGTCATTTAGTGTAAAGGATTTATTAAAAAAAATAATAGTGTTTTCATGCACCGTCTCTTTAAGAAAGCCGGCCGGCAATTCAGCATCTGTACCCGACAATTTATAACAGACAGAATAGAGCTTCACACATAGATTAGATAGATAGAAACATGTCAGTCACATATATATGAAGTACAGTGACAGTGTTGGTTACTGTACTTGTCATTTAGTATTAAAATAAAGGATTTATTATTAAAAAAATTGGCGTGGGGTTCCCCTTAATTTTAGTCTCTAGCGGAGGTTAAGCAGACAGCTGGGGCAGATGTTTGAAGCCTGGGAAGGGGGTAATACCCACGGAGCTTCCCAGGCTACTAATATCAGCCCCCAGCTGAATACATAGCCTTTACTAGCTATTAAAATGGGGGACCCCCCCAAAAAAATGACGTGGGGTCCCCCCTAATTTAATAGCTAGCAAAGGCTAGGCAGACAGCTGGGGGCTGATATTAATAGCCCAGGAAGGGAGCCATGAATATTGGCCCCCTCCCAGGCTAGAAACACCAGCCGTCAGCCGCCCCAGAAATGGCGCATTCATAGGATGCGCCAATTCTGGCACTTAGCCTCGCTCTTCCACGCTGCCCTGTAGCGGTGGCAGGGGGTAATAGGGCTGGGGTTGATGTCAGCTTATAATGCCAGCTGACATCAAGCCCAGGTTAGTAATGGAGAGGCGTCTATAAGACACCCCCATTACTAACCCCATAGTCAAAGTTAAAAAAAACACAAACACCCAGAATAAAGTCCTTTAATTGAAATAAAGACACAATTCTTTATTGTTCTAAATTAAACCATACTTACCATCACGCCCATTCCAGCTGAAGCCAACGATCTCCTGCAATAAAAGTAAAATAATAAAGCAACCTCATCCTTACCTTTCCATGGTTTCCAGGACAGCTTCAGCTCTGCTACATCGAGATGACAGGCTGGACCGCAGCAGAACGCTGCCATCCAGCCTGTCATCCCGCAGACACTGAGAAGAGCAGGCTTGCTTGCGCTCCACATTGTCTCTCTGTGACGGCATAAAGATGAGCCGAGGTCATGTCCAATGAACTCGGCTCACCTCATGCACGTCACTTACAGCGTGGGAGAATTCTCACGCTGAAGCGCTGAGTGCAGGAGAATTTTCCCACGCTGTCAGTGAGGTGCATGAGGTGAGCTGAGTTCATTGGACATGAGCTCACCACATGCACGTCACTGACAGCGTGGGAGAATTCTCCTGCACTCAGCACTTCAGCGTGAGAATTTTCCCACGCTGTCAGTGACGTGCATGAGGTGAGCCGAGTTCATTGGACATGACCTCGGCTCATCTGGATGCCGTCACAGCGAGACACTGAGGAGCGCAAGCATGCCTGCTCTTCTCAGTGTCTGCGGCATGACAGGCTGGATGGCAGCGTTCTGCTGCGGTCCAGCCTGTCATCTCGATGTAGCAGAGCTGAAGCTGTCGTGGGAACCATGGAAAGGTAAGGATGAGTTTGGTTTATTATTTTTCTTTTATTGCAGGAGATCGTTGGCTTCAACTGGAATGGGCGTGATGGTAAGTATGGTTTAATTTAGAACAATAAAGAATTGTGTGTTTATTTCAATTAAAGGACTTTATTCTGGGTGTTGTGTTTTTTTTAAATACTTTACTAGAAATTCATGGCGGTCATGTCTAATACTGGCGTGACCCCATGAATTTTGGGCTTGGGGCCAGCTGATAATACCAAGCTGGCCCTAACCCCTTTATTACCCAGTGAGCCACCGCACCAGGGCCCTGGATGAGTTGGGTACAGCGCCAGAAGATGGCGCTTCTATGAACGCGCCATTTTCCGGGGTGGCTGCGGACTGCAATTTGCAGCGGGGGGGGCCCAGAAAGCTTGGGCCTCCCTGCGCTGCAGATTCCAGCCCCCAGCTGCCTAGTTGTACCTGGCTGGACACAAAAATAGGGCGAAGCCCCACGTATTTTTTTTTTAATTATTTCATGAAATTCATGAAATAATTAAGAAAAAAAGGCCTTCCCTATATTGTTGTGTCCGGCCAGGTACAAATAGTCAGCTGGTGGTTGGGGGCAGCCCGTTCCTGCCTGCTGTACCTGGCTGGACACAAATATAGTGCGAAGCCCCACTTCAATTTTCCCACGCTGTCAGTGACGTGCATGAGGTGCGGAACCATGGAAAGGTAAGGATGATGTTGCTTTATTATTTTTCTTTTATTGCAGGAGATCGTTGGCTTCAGCTGGAATGGGCGTGATGGTAAGTATGGTTTAATTTAGAACAATAAAGGATTGTGTCTTTATTTCAATTAAAGGACTTTATTCTGGGTGTTTGTGTTTTCTTTTAACTTTGACTATGGGGTTAGTAATGGGGGTGTCAGCTGGCATTATAAGCTGACATCAACCCCAGCCCTATTACCCGCTGCCACCGCTACAGGGCAGCGTGGAAGAGCGAGGCTAAGTGCCAGAATTGGCATCCTATGAATGCGCCATTTCTGGGGCGGCTGACGGCTGGTGTTTCTAGCCTGGGAGGGGGCCAATATTCATGGCTCCATTCCTGGGCTATTAATATCAGCCCCCAGCTGTCTGCCTAGCCTTTGCTAGCTATTAAATTAGGGGGGACCCCACGTCATTTTTTTGGGGGGGTCCCCCATTTTAATAGCTAGTAAAGGCTATGTATTCAGCTGGGGGCTCATATTAGTAGCCTGGGAAGCTCCGTGGGTATTACCCCCTTCCCAGGCTTCAAACATCTGCCCCAGCTGTCTGCTTAACCTCCGCTAGAGACTAAAATTAAGGGGAACCCCACGCCAATTTTTTTTAATAATAAATCCTTTATTTTAATACTAAATGACAAGTACAGTAACCAACACTATCACTGTACTTCATATATATGTGACTGACATGTTTCTATCTATCTAATCTATGTGTGAAGCTCTATTCTGTCTGTTATAAATTGTCGGGTACCGCTGCTGAATTGCCGGCCGCCTTTTTTAAAGAGACGGTGCATGAAAACACTATTATTTTTTTTAATAAATCCTTTACACTAAATGACAAGTACAGTAAGCAACACTGTCACTGTACTTCATATATATGTGACTGACATGTTTCTATCTATCTAATCTATGTGTGAGGCTCTATTCCTTCTTGTCTAAATTGTCGGGTACCGGTGTATGCCGCTGCTGAATTGCCGGCCGGCTTTTTTAAAGAAAGCGTCTTCTGAGCAGTTTGTCAGCTTTTGGACACCTTTGAAGGTGTTTTCTATGTGTTTCTATGTGTTTTTGTTTGCCTGCCATTGGTTTTAACGGTGTTCGACGGTGTTCTAAGGTGTTCGACGAACAGTTCGACGAACAGTTCCTCGAACATCCCGGTGTTCGACGAACCGAACCGAACCCGAACACTACGGGGGTGGCTCAACACTAGTTAGAAGTTGGCCCCCTTACCTCTTGGACCCTTGGGCAATGATTTGTCCACCCTTAGATATTAAAAAGAAGTTGCGTTTTCCTAGAGTCATAAGTCTATAAAAAAAACTTCTATATATGGCTAGCAATTTATAGATTTGGCCACCCTTGTTTTTTCCATCATTTTAATGACAGAGGTTTTCACAGTAAATATAGGTGATAAATGAATGATGGTTGGGGGTCCAACTGAATCCGAGAACAAAAGTCTCAATGTCTCCTGTGTGAATTCAATGGAAAATGTGCATGGATGACCACTGAGCCTTCTATGTGACTGATGAAAGGACTATCTGCACCTGTCACATAGACATGAATGAAGCAATGGTCATGCAAGCAGACTTTGGGATCCTTGCTCTCAAGTTAGGCTTCAGCAGGGGTCTCAGCAGTTGGATTCCCAGCCATCATATACTTATAACCTGTCCTGTGGATGGATAATAATTATACTTAGTAGTAAAACCCCTGAAACAAATTTAATAAATTGTGACATGTGAGCAAAACTCTCAACAGGTTGCAGTACACATCACAAGCACTGAAAGGTCAGACATAGACACACATAGCATTAACATCTCCTGACAGAGCATTGCGAAAATCATGTTTTTTTCTTTTCTTCAAAGATCGTGCTACTCTACCTGGTATGGAATGAGCCGAGAGGACCTTTCACCAAATTTTTCAAGTTGAACTGGAAACATGAAGTAATAGTTACTGTAGAGCGGAATAAAACTTTTTGTTGTTGTTCGCTTCTCTGTTGGGGGAAATATTATCAATCAATGTATTTGGCCCATATTTAGTTAACTTTTGTTAAGTCCAAGTGTCTGTTATCAGATAGCTACTTGTACAGGGAGAAGAAATGCATCTCCCACTGAAAACTGTCTGATAACACCCCCTTGGACTTGGGTAAAGTTAACTCATTAGGTGCCAAATACTTTGATTGTTGATATCTCCACAATAGAGAGGCAAAAAAAAGCAACTATTGCATGGTGTGTCCATCTCAACATGAAACATTTGGTGAAAGGTCCTCTTTAAGGAACCCTTCTGTACTTCAAGCGTCATTCCTTTTATGAATACAAGCATTCAGTTTAATCCTCTTATTATTTCTATTCATGTATTTTTGACTATTATTTAAAGCACCACTCCAGCTTTTTTTTTTGTTTCAGCGCTGGAGTGGTGCCACTAATCTAAGTTCCCTGACTGTAATAATATACTTACCAGCCACCATCTTCTGCTCTTACCAGCAACGCTCTTGTCCCCCTCTGCCATCTTGTGACCACAAATTCTGACTGACCGGAAGTTAGAGGTAATGGTCACAAGCTCTCAATGTAAGTCTATGATGACCTTGTTCTGGCCTCTTAGACTTACACTGAAAAGCAATTTCCAGCTCACGCAGCAAACAGCGGAGCGATCTGGCAGGAGACAACCTGCAGAAAACGAGCAGAGCGGAGCCAATAACAGATGAGGACAGCAACTTGTGAGCAGAAGACTAGCGGCAGGGAAGTTAGATTAGTGTCACCAGTGCAGCGGTAAAATAAAAGAAAACTCTGGAGCACTGCTTTAAGGCTGGGTTATCATAGACTTGTAACAGTAGTGGGGGTATTGGTTTTTGTGACATCAAACACAATCTTAACCTCATTTATAGGAAAGAAGTCTGCAGCTTGTTCTCCAGTAATCATGCGCCATATAAGACGATACCTTTTAAACTTTCTTTGGACTCCTGCAGAAAAGAATCCAGATCTTAAATGGAAAACAAGGAAAAAAGTTGCTCATCACATGCACCTACCAGACCCTGAGCACCATTGCCAGTGTCCTCCACTGGTATACTCACTTCCTCTTCCAGATAAGGATGTCACATGAGCACTGCAGGCATGCTTGCGCTCTGCAGTGTCTATGAAGGATGGCATGCTGGATGGCAGCATTCAGCTGCATTCCAGCCTGTCATCTCAATGCCATCCCAGCGTGGGAGAATTCTCCTGCTCAAGCACTGAGCGCAGGAGAATTCTCCCACGCTGTCATGTCAATGTAGCAGAGCTGAAGCCGTCCTGGGAACCATGGAAAGGTAAGGATGAGGTTGGTTTATTATTTTACTTTTATTGCAGAAGACATTGGCTTCAGCTGGAATGGGCGATACGGTAAGTAGGGTTTAGTTTAGAACATTAAAGGAATGTGTCTTTATTTCAATTAAAGGACTTTATTCTGGGTGTTTGTGTTTTTTTTTAACTTTGACTATGGGGTTAGTAATGGGGGTGTCTTATAGACGCGTCTCCATTACTAACCTGGGCTTGATGTCAGCTGGCATTATAAGCTGACATCAACCCCAACCCTATTACCCCACTGCCACCGCTACAGGGCAGTGGGAAGAGCAAGGCTAAGTGCCAGAATTGGCGCATCCTCTGGATGCGCTATTTCTGGGGCGGCTGACGGCTGATGTTTCTAGCCTGGGAGGGGGCCAATATTCATGGCACCCTTCCTGGGCTATTAATATCAGGTCCCAACTTTCTGCCTAGCCTTTGCTAGCTATTAAAATAGGGGAGACCCAACGTCACTTTTTTTTTGGGTCCCCCATTTTAATAGCTAGTAAAGGCTAGGTATTCAGCTGGGGTCTGATATTAGTAGCCTGGGAAGCTCTGTGGGTATTACCCCCTTCCCAGGCTTCAAACATCTGTCCCAGCCATCTGCTTAACCTCCGCTAGAGACTAAAATTACGGGGAACCCCACGCCAATTTTTTTTTAAATAAATCCTTTATTTTAACACTAAATGACAAGTACAGTAACCAACACTATCACTGTACTTATTATATACAGTACAGACCAAAAGTTTGGACACACCTTCTCATTTAAAGATTTTTCTGTATTTTCATGACTATGAGAATTGTACATTCACACTGAAGGCATCAAAACTATGAATTAACACATGTGGAATTATTTACTTAACAAAAAAGTGTGAAACAACTGAAAATATGTCTTATATTCTAGGTTCTTCAAAGTAGCCACCTTTTGCTTTGATGACTGCTTTGCGCACTCTTCGCATTCTCTTGATTAGCTTCAAGAGGTAGTCACTGGAAATGGTCTTCCAACAATTTTGAAGGAGTTCCCAGAGATGCTTAGCACTTGTTGGCCCTTTTGCCTTCAGTCTGCGGTCCAGCTCACCCCAAACCATCTCGATTTGGTTCAGGTCTAGTGATTGTGGAGACCAGGTCATCTGGCGTAGCACCCCATCACTCTCCCTCTTGGTCAAATAGCCCTTACACAGCCTGGAGGTGTGTTTGGGGTCATTGTCCTATTGAAAAATAAATGATGGTCCAACTAAACGCAAACTGGATGGAATAGCATGTCGCTGCAAGATGCTGTGGTAGCCATGCTGGTTCAGTATGCCTTCAATTTTGAATAAATCCCCAACAGTGTCACCAGCAAAGCACCCCCACACCATCACACCTCCTCCTCCATGCTTCTCGGTGGGAACCAGGCATGTAGAGTCCATCCGTTCACCTTTTCTGCGTCGCACAAAGACACGGTGGTTGAAACCAAAGATCTCAAATTTGGACTCATCAGACCAAACCACAGATTTCCACTGGTTTAATGTCCATTCCTTGTGTTCTTTAGCCCAAACAAGTCTCTTCTGCTTGTTGCCTGTCCTTAGCAATGGTTTCCTAGGAGCTATTTTACCATGAAGGCCTGCTGCACAAAGTCTCCTCTTAACAGTTGTTGAAGAGATGTGTCTGCTGCTAGAACTCTGTGTGGCATTGACCTGGTCTCTAATCTGAGCTGCTGTTAACCTGTTATTTCTGAGGCTGGTGACTCGGATAAACTTATCCTCTGAAGCAGAGGTGACTCTTGGTCTTCCTTTCCTGGGGCGGTCCTCATGTGAGCCAGTTTCTTTGTAGCGCTTGATGGTTTTTGCAACTGCACTTGGGGACACTTTCAAAGTTTTCCCAATTTTTCGGACTGACTGACCTTCATTTCTTAAAGTAATGATGGCCACTCATTTTTCTTTACTTAGCTGCTTTTTTCTTGCCATAATACAAATTCTAGCAGTCTATTCAGTAGGACTATCAGCTGTGTATCCACCAGACTTCAACACAACACAACTGATGGTCCCAACCCCATTTATAAGGCAAGAAATCCCACTTATTAAACCTGACAGGGCACAAGTGAAGTGAAAACCATTTCCGGTGACTACCTCTTGAAGCTCATCAAGAGAATGCCAAGAGTGTGCAAAGCAGTCATCAAAGCAAAAGGTGGCTACTTCGAAGAACCTAGAATATAAGACATATTTTCAGTTGTTTCACACTTTTTTGTTAAGTATATAATTCCACATGTGTTAATTCATAGTTTTGATGCCTTCAGTGTGACTGTACAATTTTCATAGTAAAGAAAATACAGAAAAATCTTTAAATGAGAAGGTGTGTCCAAACTTTTGGTCTGTACTGTATGTGACTAACATGTTTCTATCTATCTAATCTATGTGTAATGCTCTATTCTTTCTGTTCTAAATTGTCAGGTACCGATGCTGAATTGCCGGCCGGCTTTTTTAAAGAGACAGGTGCATGAAAACACTATTAGTTTTTTCAATAAATCCTTTAACACTAAATGACAAGTACAGTAACCAACACTGTCACTGTACTTCTTATATATGTGACTGACATGTTTCTATCTATCTAATCTATGTGTGATGCTCTATTCTTTCTGTTCTAAATTGTCGGGTACCGGTGCATGCCGTTGCTGAATTGCCGGCCGGCTTTTTTAAAGAGACGGGTGCATGCAAATCGGAGGGCACCAGTGTGTTCCAAGTGCCCTGCTATATTTTTCATGCACTCTCCTATATACCCTGCCTGCCTGTCTGCCTATATATTCTGCCTGCCTGACGTTTAATTGAGCACTGTTCCCATCAATTTGGGCAATTTTTGACCTTCTGCAGACCGCCGGGGGGGGACAGCCAGAAAAATGCTTGAGTTTCCCATAGACTTACATTGGGCTTGTTGCTCGGGTCGAGCACCCGAGTATTCCAACCAATGTGCTCGACCTGAGCTTCGAGCACCCATACATTTTAGTGCTCCCTTATCACTAATAGATAGATATATGGATAGAAAGCCAGATAGATAGATAGATATGGGATAGCTAGATAGATATGAGATAGATGGATAGATAGATACCGTATTTTTCGGACTATAAGACGCACCGGACCATAAGACGCACCTAGGTTTTAGAGGTGGAAAATAAAAAAATAAAAATTTAAGCAAAAATGTAGTCATAATGCACTTTTAAGGGGGAGGGTGTCTTCTGCTGACACTGGAATAGGGGTAATGTCCCCCAATTCTGACAATATCCCCCATCCTGGTATATATGCCCCCCCTTCCTTTTATACGTGGTCCCCATCCCCATCCTGGTATGCCTGGCATCCCTCCATCCTGGTATGCATGGCACCCCTCATCCTTATCCTGGTATGCATGGCACCCCTCATACCTATCCTGATATGCATGGCACATCTCATCCCTGTCCTAGTATGCATGGTACCCATCATCCCTGTCCTGGTATGCATGGCACCCCTAATCCCTATCCTGGTATGCATGGCACCCATCATCCCTGTCTTGCTATGCATGGCACCCCTCATCCCTGTCCTGGTATGCATGGCACCCATCATCCCTGTCCTGGTATGCATGGCACCCCTAATCCCTATCCTGGTATGCATGGCACCCCTCATCCCTGTCATGGTATGCATGGCACCCCTCATCCCTGTCCTGGTATGCATGGCATCCCTCATCCCTGTCCTGGTATACATGGCACCCCTAATCCCTATCCTGGTATGCATGGCACCCCTCATCCCTGTCTTGGTATGCATGGCACCCCTAATCCCTATCCTGGTATGCATGGCACCCCTAATCCCTATCCTGGTATGCATGACACCCATCATCCCTGTCCTGGTATGCATGGCACCCCTCATCCCTGTCCTGGTATACATGGCACCGCTCATCCCTATCCTGGTATGCATGGCACCCCTAATCCCTGTCCTGGTATGCATGGCACCCCTCATCCCTGTCCTGGTATGCATGGCACCCCTAATCCCTATCCTGGTATGCATGGCACCCCTAATCCCTATCCTGGTATGCATGGCACCCATCATCCCTATCCTGGTATGCATGGCACCCCTCATCCCTGTCCTGGTATGCATGGCACCCTTCATCCCTGTCCTGGTATGCATGGCACCCCTCATTCCTGTCCTGGTATGCATGGCACCCCTCATCCCTGTCCTGGTATGCATGGCACCCCTAATCCCTATCCTGGTATGCATGGCATCCCTAATCCCTGTCCTGGTATGCATGGCACCCCTAATCCCTGTCCTGGTATGCATGGTCCCCCTTATACCCATCATGCTGCACATTAAAAAAAAATAACACTCCTACTCACCTTTCTTCTCTCTCCTCCAGCGCTGCGTCCGGTCTGCCTGCACTGATCTCTCCATGTGAGCCGCGCATGACGTCACTGCCATGAGCGGCTCACTTGGAAAGATCAGCTGCCGGAAGTCACAGCTCCCCACGCCGGGTCTGTGTGCGCGGGGAGCAGTGACTTCACTCTCCTTCATAGTCGGCACACAGCGGAGCCGAGCTGCGGCTGCTGCTGCTGCCGGCTATCTCCTGTGCCCGCTCATTAAAGGGCATGAATATTCACCCCCTCCCCACGCCGATGGGCGTGGAGAGAGGTTGAATATTCATGCCCTTTAACAGCGGGCACATGAGATAGCCAGTAGCAGCCGCAGCGCGGCTACACTGTGTACCGCTATTAAGGAGCATGGATAGTCAGTGCTCCCCACGCCCCATGGGCGTGGGGAGCAGTGAATATTCATTTTCTTTAGCAGCGGGGACAGTGTAGGCTGCAGTAGACGGCTGCTGCCTCCTGTGCCCCGCTCCTCCACCGATACCGCTCCCCCATACCACACATAAATATACACCTCCCCCCCAACATTCGGACCATAAGTTGCACCCCCCATTTTCCTCCAAAATTTTGGAGGAAAAAAGTGCGTCTTATAGTCCGAAAAATACGGTATATATGTGATCGATAGATGGATAGATGGATAGATAGAAATATATGTGATCGATGGATAGATAGATAGATAGATAGATAGATAGATAGATAATAGATACTGTAGATGTATAGATAGATAAGCTAAATTTAAGCAGGGTTTATATTATTTCTCACAATTTCTTACAGGCCTGTGTTGGTAACATGTAATTATGGAAGCAATGTAACAGACAAACTTTCAGCTGACATTTAGAGATGGACAAGGACGGCTCCTGGGGGATTTGGCTAGTTGTGCCTATCACTCAGATGAATTCCCTCGCTGCCGTTCACACTAATAGTCTCTAATGACCATATGCATATTTAGTGTTGGATTCTACTGCTGTCATCATGACTGTGGTATTCAATGAAATATATTAACAGTTTATCACTCACAGGAGAGGATATACTATCTATCTATCTATCCATATATATAGTATATCCTCTCCTGTGAGTGATAACCGTGCCTTTCTTAAATGACTACATATTAAGCTGTTAACATATATATATATATAATGCTTGAGAAAGGTTCCAGGAAGAACTGAAATGTTGCTATTGGATATGAACTAGGAAATGCATCTTATTTTTTCACTTGCCGGAGAAGTGCTGCCTGTTTTGGATCTGTTATAATTTTTTTTCTTTAAATAATAGTAAGCTTTGTCTGCTTTCAGTTAAAACCTTAACTTCTTTTCTTAACACAGACATGCTTGTTTAGTGATGCAGTTTTCTTAATTTCAATGACAGCAGAGAAAAATGTTTGGTTGCAAACATGTAAATGTCCTGCTGTAGTTTACCTACTGGTTGGTGTGAATGATGCTGGGACTTCACGCTGGGAGAGAGGGAAAAAGAGCTGACTCATGCACCATCTGGGACTTTGCTGCGCTGCTGCTGCAAAAGTTACATGTGAAATAATAATATCAACAGAAAAGCTGGGGATTTAGCATGGGCTTGAGAGTGTTTGTTAGACTTTATATATTTTATTACTATTTGTTTTCTTTTTTATGGGGGGGTAATTTTTTAGGTAAGCTTGTTTTATCTTACAAAGTCTTACAGATAAGGCAAAATCTCATTATTCTCTTTTGCCCCCGTGTCTAAGCCTTGTTCGGTACCTTTATTTCACAATCTTCTCTGCTTTTGTCTATGTTTATAACAGAGAACTGAATGTTCATTTCATTTTAATGATCATCAATTTCATCTTTAAATAAAATTATGAAGTAACATTTCACTAATTTAACTAATATAGGATTATATGGAGGGAGCAGGTTCACTTTAATAGCCTAGAACTGGCAATAATTTGTTGGCAAGGCAACATTTACTTTGATATTGAGTTAGTTGGATTCTGTGAATTTTTATAGTCAGTCTTACAAAAACATAGAATTTATTTTTATATATATTTTTAAGGTGTTTGCAATGTACAATAATCCAGTCTTGTCCATTACATGCACCTTTTTATTGGCCTTTGGCTTGATCTCGAGCCATGACGACTTGATGGATGAACGATCTGTAGGAAGATAGATGTTGTGCGAGCCTAGATAGGTCCACCAGTGTCTTCTCCACCGCTATCTTGTTTGTATCAAGCCATTGGGTTGCTGATCTACCTCTTCGCCTTGCTTCTTCTATTTTTCTGACCATGATGTCCTTTTCCAGTGATTGTTTTCTTCGAATGATGTGTCCAAAGTAGGCAAGTTGTAGCTTGGTGATTCTGGCATCGAGTGATAATGTCTGGCTTGATTTGTTCCAAAATAGATTTGTTTGTTCTTCTTGCCATTTGTGGTATTGATAGCATCCTTCTCCAGCACCACATTTCGAACACGGCGATTCTTCTTTCATGCTAAACCTAAACCTATATTCACTTATGAAATATGTTGCCCCTCCGCATACTAAATTGTTTTAACTAATATAGACTTAAAGAGACCCTTTGTCTTGGTACCGAATTATGACCATAATTTTGTCATCTATAGTCATCCTAACTGGTCTCCTCTTTTGGCCTTCTGCTACCTTCTACTTGAGACTGGGATTCTGGCATCCGACTGTCACGGGTGTGTCAGATGTGAAAGATAGTCACCCTGCAGTTCGTTGCAGAAGATCTCTTCGTTTGGCATTACAGACACCTTCTTAGCTGTTTCACTCTAGGACCCAGCAGCTACCTCCCTCCTGCTTTAATTGAAACCCTTGCCTGGGTGTTTAAATAGTTTCACCTTGCTGCATGTTCCCTTGTGAAAGCTTGGAGCGAGTGCAGTCTGTTTACTTCCTCTCTGGTGATAAGCGGACGTCTGTGTTATCTTTCTGAAGACGGCTCAAGCTAAGTTGTTTTTCCCCCATGTCTGTCTACCTTGTTGTCTTTAGTTGTTAGTGGGGATCGACTTTTCCTCATCTCCCCCACTTCCCTACCCAGGGCCAAGCGCTAGGGAAATACAAGGGTAGGTTCCTGTGCGGCAACTGGTGAAGAACCAATATAGGGACGGTAGGGGAGACAGGGTGATATCAGACCAGCCTAGGAGGTCTCCACTCCCCCCTTTCCCTAGAGTCAGGGCTCCCTTCCCATCTTCCCTTTGTGTTGCACTTAGTCTTTCCCACACCTTGCATGATACCAACACAGTGGAGTAAAGAGCATTGGTTACCCTCATCTCCACAACACAGGAAAGGCAGGGGAGGCATGGATCCCTTACAATTGAGCTCCACGTGGCACTACGGTGGCCATCTTGGATGCTGGAGGATCAGAACACCATTATCAAAGGAGAAGGCACCAGGAGGCAGATATAGAGTGTTATGCACACGCCCGGGCTGAGCGGCGTGTGCGTGTGATTGTAGTGATTCCACTGGACCATGAACCGGAGAGTGCCTGGAGGGGCGTGACTAAGTATCTGGCCGATCCGACCAAGATGGCACGACGGCATACGACGCCAGTGCACCAGGGAGAAACCGGGCAGAGGGACCAGGTGCTACTCCAGGTCAAACTCCGGACACGGGGGTTGACCCACACAGGGATTACTGGATCAGGCTGGTTAGGCTGGCACACAGACTGGAGGGTATAGGCAGGCACGACTGGTATGCAGGCAGGCGGGTAAAGGCAAGCGCAGCTAGAGTGCAGACAGGGAGGCACTAGCAGGTAGGAACACAGGCGGGATAGGACCCAGTACACACTGGGACTCAGGAACAGGCAGGTTAGGCTGGCACAGACTGGTGGATATAAGCAAACACGGCAGGTATGCAGATGGGTGGATACAGGCGAGTATGCAGGCAGGGAGGTACTGGCCGAAAGGACGGGCTGGAGCACAGAAAGGTTAAGACCCAGTACAGACTGGGTCACAGAACCGCAGATGCGGTAGACAACCACAGCAGAGAGGGAACGCCCGAAGCGGTGGGCAAGAACAGAGCAGGACGGGGCTGCAGGAGCAGCGAGCACAAGCAGGGCAGGACAGGACTGCCGGAGCAGCGGGCAGAAGCAGGGCAGGACAGGACTGCCGGAGCAGCGGGCAGAAGCAGGGCAGGACAGGACTGCCGGAGCAGCGGGCAGAAGCAGGGCAGGACAGGACTGCCGGAGCAGCGGGCAGAAGCAGGGCAGGACAGGACTGCCGGAGCAGCGGGCAGAAGCAGGGCAGGACAGGACTGCCGGAGCAGCGGGCAGAAGCAGGGCAGGACAGGACTGCCGGAGCAGCGGGCAGAAGCAGGGCAGGACAGGACTGCCGGAGCAGCGGGCAGAAGCAGGGCAGGACAGGACTGCCGGAGCAGCGGGCAGAAGCAGGACAGGACTGCCGGAGCAGCGGGCAGAAGCAGGGCAGGACAGGACTGCCGGAGCAGCGGGCAGAAGCAGGGCAGGACAGGACTGCCGGAGCAGCGGGCAGAAGCAGGGCAGGACAGGACTGCCGGAGCAGTGAGCAAGGAGTCAGAGCAGGCTAGAACCGCCGGAGCGGTAAACAAAGGAGTCAGAGCAGACTAGAACCGCCGGAGCGGTGAGCAAAGGAGTCAGAGCAGGCTAGAACCGCCGGAGCGGTGAGCAAAGGAGTCAGAGCAGGCTAGAACCGCCGGAGCGGTGAGCAAAGGAGTCAGAGCAGGCTAGGCTGAGTAGGGGGGACAGGGCTCTGTTCACACGGAACAGACAGGAAGGGAAAGGCAGAGCCAGACACCCACAGGGTACTTGCAGTGAAGTAGCGAGTGGACCACAAACTCACAAACGGGAGTACAGAGACAACAAGCAGGAGTTAGGTACGAGTTCAGACTCTGCAGAAAAAGGAAGGGAACGGACATAGAGGCAAAACAGGTAAAGGATAGGAGAGAGTTCAGACTGGAACTGAGTGTACGGAGGAGACCGACACTGCAGCGGAATACAGGAGCGGGTCTGGGAATACGGCCCCCAGAGAGGCAGGACGAACAGGCAAGGAGCGTGTTCAGACAGGACAGACAAGATACAGGAGCGGGTCTAGGTAATCAGCCCCTAGAAGGCGAGAGGAACAGGCTAGGAGCGTGTTCAGACAGGTCAGACAAGATACAGGAACAGGTCTAGGTAATCGGCCCCTAGAAGGCAGGAGGAACAGGCTAGGAGCGTGTTCAGACAGGCCTGGAAATACAGCCTCCAGGATAGGCAGACAAGAGAACACAGAACGGGACCTGGCACCTTCAGAGTGCACGCACACACTGAATGAAACACTATGCTCAGGCAGGGATAGATGGGCGCAGCTGAGCTATATACCAGGTGACAGACAGCAATAGGCTGAGGACGCACAAGAGGTGTGACCCACAGCAGGTACAAAAAGCAGGAAGTGATCGGGCGCCGCCCTTAAGCAGCAGAAACAGACACAAACAGACAGCATGGAGGGAAGCCAGAGAGACATTCTGGACAGGAGATCAAGTGCGCGCTCTTGCACAGTGGGAGATGGACCACTATGCAAGGACGCCGCCAGGTATGTTACAGTACCCCCCCCCTTACGCCCCCTCTTCTTCAGGCCTGCCAGAATCTTCCGCAGGGAATTCGAGGGCCAATTCTTCACTTCGAAGAGATCACTTCCCCTGTCCACCCGAAAAACTGGTCTCCTCTGGGTAGCTAGGATGCTACCTCCCATCCAGCCACCCTTAGCAACAGACGAAACGGGTGGAGTACCAGGAACAGCACACAAGGAAGTCTCTCTCCACATATTTTCAGGTGGCACCCCAGAGGGTACAGGAGACAACTGGAAGTCCTCCACCGGGTTGGAGGGGGACAGAGACTTGGGGGTAATCTCTGCTTCGAGGTACATCTTGTCAAGCTCACAGGAAGAAATAGACGGGTTATCAGGTACATAATGAGGAAAAGTCACTGTCTCTTTGTTTTCTGGTGGTACCCCGGAGGATTCAGGAAACAACTGGAGGTCCTTTGCCGGGTCAGAAGAGTGCAGAGGCTCAGAGAAAACATCTGCTTCAGAGTACACTAGGTCGGACTCACTGGACGAAGCAGGCGAGGTATCGGGTACCGAGTATAGGAAAGTCTCTGTCCATCCTCCACCAGGTGGCACCCCGAAGGGTTCTGGAGACAACTGGCGGTCCTCCGCCTGGTCAGAGGGGTGTAGAGACTCACGGGTAACCTCTGCTTCAGAGTACACTAGGTCGGACTCACTGGACGAAGCAAGCGAGGTATCAGATCCAGGATATAGGAAAGTCTCTGTCCATTTACCACCAGGTGGCACCTCGAAGGGTTCTGGAGACAACTGGAGGTCCTCCGCCTGGTCAGAGGAGTGTAGAGACTCGGGAGTAACCACTGCTTCAGAGTACACTAGGTTGGACTCACTGGACGAAGCGAGCGAGGTATCAGGTACAGAGTATAGGAGAGTCTCTGTCCTTTCGCTACCAGGTAGCACCCCGAAGGGTTCAGGAGACAACTGGAGGTCCTCCGCCTGGTTGGAGGGGTGTAGAGACTCGGGAGTAACCTCTGCTTTGGAGTACACTAGGTTGGACTCACTGGACGAAGCGAGCGAGGTATCAGGTACAGAGTATAGGAGAGTCTCTGTCCTTTCGCTACCAGGTAGCACCCCGAAGGGTTCAGGAGACAACTGGAGGTCCTCCGCCTGGTCGGAGGGGTGTAGAGACTCGGGGGTAACTACCACTTTGGGGTACCCATTGTCAGGCTCACAGGACGAAGCGGACAAAGTATCGAGTACCGGGTGTAGAGAATTCTCTCTCCATTTGTCATCGAGTGGTATCCCGGAGGATTCAGGAGGCAACAGGGGGTCCTCCGCCAGGTAGTAGAGGTGCACAGACTCTGAGGTAACCACAGCTTTGGAGCATCCTTGGACATGCACACCGGTTAAAGTGGGTGAAGCATCTGATGCCGGGTGCAGGAAGTTCTCCTGTGTGGAGTCTGGATGGGCAGAAGTCTCTTCGGGCAGGAGAACTGGTGCACTACCCACGCACATTACCCGTTGGGGCTTCTCCGGGATACAGGGAGATGAAGCTTCAGTAGGGACTTCAAGGTTGGGGTCAGGAGGTCTCAGGGAGGACAGACCCTGGCGTGACGGCTTGCCTCTACGTCTAGCACGTCTGGACTGCCTCTTGAGGTTGGGAGAAGTATTCCGGAAAGCGTAGTCACCCTGTGAGGATTCTGGGTGGGCAGTAGTCTCATTGGGCTGGAGGACTATTGCGCTACCCACACACATTACCCATTGGAGCTGCTCCGGGATATTGGGAAGTGAAGCTTCAGCAGGAGCCTCCGGGTTAGGATCATCGAAGACCATTAGAAAGGCCACCAGGAAGGCCATTAGGTCCAGGAGGATCGGATCCTGTGTTTCATATAGGGGGTTGATCCATTCCAAGGCATCACCCGCCAGGTAAGACATAATGAATGCCACCTTAACCCGATCGGTGGGAAAACATAGAGGGTAGAACTTGAAGTGTAGCATGCATTGCTCCACAAATGCACGACTTTGTCTAGGATCCCCATAATAACGTAGCGGATCCGCGGGAACGAGAGCAGATAGATCCATCTGGACGGGTGTGTAATTCGCCTGGAACTCAGCTAAAGGAAAAAAAAAATATTTATTTATTTATTTTAATGCATGTATTCGCTGGAAAACTTCTCAGAGAGCGAAGGCCGTGGGGCTCAACGGGAACCATGGCCTGAGCATGCTGTTATGCACACGCCCGGGCTGAGCGGCGTGTGCGTGTGATTGTAGTGATTCCACTGGACCATGAACCGGAGAGTGCCTGGAGGGGCGTGACTAAGTATCTGGCCGATCCGACCAAGATGGCACGACGGCATACGACGCCAGTGCACCAGGGAGAAACCGGGCAGAGGGACCAGGTGCTACTCCAGGTCAAACTCCGGACACGGGGGTTGACCCACACAGGGATTACTGGATCAGGCTGGTTAGGCTGGCGCACAGACTGGAGGGTATAGGCAGGCACGACTGGTATGCAGGCAGGCGGGTAAAGGCAAGCGCAGCTAGAGTGCAGACAGGGAGGCACTAGCAGGTAGGAACACAGGCGGGATAGGACCCAGTACACACTGGGACTCAGGAACAGGCAGGTTAGGCTGGCACAGACTGGTGGATATAAGCAAACACGGCAGGTATGCAGATGGGTGGATACAGGCGAGTATGCAGGCAGGGAGGTACTGGCCGAAAGGACGGGCTGGAGCACAGAAAGGTTAAGACCCAGTACAGACTGGGTCACAGAACCGCAGATGCGGTAGACAACCACAGCAGAGAGGGAACGCCCGAAGCGGTGGGCAAGAACAGAGCAGGACGGGGCTGCAGGAGCAGCGAGCACAAGCAGGGCAGGACAGGACTGCCGGAGCAGCGGGCAGAAGCAGGGCAGGACAGGACTGCCGGAGCAGCGGGCAGAAGCAGGGCAGGACAGGACTGCCGGAGCAGCGGGCAGAAGCAGGGCAGGACAGGACTGCCGGAGCAGCGGGCAGAAGCAGGGCAGGACAGGACTGCCGGAGCAGCGGGCAGAAGCAGGGCAGGACAGGACTGCCGGAGCAGCGGGCAGAAGCAGGGCAGGACAGGACTGCCGGAGCAGCGGGCAGAAGCAGGGCAGGACAGGACTGCCGGAGCAGCGGGCAGAAGCAGGGCAGGACAGGACTGCCGGAGCAGCGGGCAGAAGCAGGGCAGGACAGGACTGCCGGAGCAGCGGGCAGAAGCAGGGCAGGACAGGACTGCCGGAGCAGCGGGCAGAAGCAGGGCAGGACAGGACTGCCTGAGCAGCGGGCAGAAGCAGGACAGGACTGCCGGAGCAGCGGGCAGAAGCAGGGCAGGACAGGACTGCCGGAGCAGCGGGCAGAAGCAGGGCAGGACAGGACTGCCGGAGCAGCGGGCAGAAGCAGGGCAGGACAGGACTGCCGGAGCAGTGAGCAAGGAGTCAGAGCAGGCTAGAACCGCCGGAGCGGTAAACAAAGGAGTCAGAGCAGACTAGAACCGCCGGAGCGGTGAGCAAAGGAGTCAGAGCAGGCTAGAACCGCCGGAGCGGTGAGCAAAGGAGTCAGAGCAGGCTAGAACCGCCGGAGCGGTGAGCAAAGGAGTCAGAGCAGGCTAGGCTGAGTAGGGGGGACAGGGCTCTGTTCACACGGAACAGACAGGAAGGGAAAGGCAGAGCCAGACACCCACAGGGTACTTGCAGTGAAGTAGCGAGTGGACCACAAACTCACAAACGGGAGTACAGAGACAACAAGCAGGAGTTAGGTACGAGTTCAGACTCTGCAGAAAAAGGAAGGGAACGGACATAGAGGCAAAACAGGTAAAGGATAGGAGAGAGTTCAGACTGGAACTGAGTGTACGGAGGAGACCGACACTGCAGCGGAATACAGGAGCGGGTCTGGGAATACGGCCCCCAGAGAGGCAGGACGAACAGGCAAGGAGCGTGTTCAGACAGGTCAGACAAGATACAGGAACAGGTCTAGGTAATCGGCCCCTAGAAGGCAGGAGGAACAGGCTAGGAGCGTGTTCAGACAGGCCTGGAAATACAGCCTCCAGGATAGGCAGACAAGAGAACACAGAACGGGACCTGGCACCTTCAGAGTGCACGCACACACTGAATGAAACACTATGCTCAGGCAGGGATAGATGGGAGCAGCTGAGCTATATACCAGGTGACAGACAGCAATAGGCTGAGGACGCACAAGGGGTGTGACCCACAGCAGGTACAAAAAGCAGGAAGTGATCGGGCGCCGCCCTTAAGCAGCAGAAACAGACACAAACAGACAGCATGGAGGGAAGCCAGAGAGACATTCTGGACAGGAGATCAAGTGCGCGCTCTTGCACAGTGGGAGATGGACCACTATGCAAGGACGCCGCCAGGTATGTTACATAGAGTCATCATTCAGTATCACAGTAGGGGATTTTCTTTAAAACGGCTACCTATAGCAGCTCTGTGAGTGTTTTTTAGTAATTTCAAAGCTTTAGATTCAGAGGATGTCAGTATTATATATGATTATGTCTATTAAACTTTGCTTGTGTGAAGTACCCTACAGGACATGTCTGAACTTAAGTTTATCATTCGGACTGTTTTAAGCATTTAGGTCATTATTTATTTTGGTCTAGAGCACAGATTTTTCTTGCAGAGACCACCATCTGGTGTATAGAAACTTATTGGCCAGGCAATGCACACTGGGTAAAAGGTTTCCAAATCAGTTCTACTTTAGAAGGATGAACGTTAGCTGTGCAAGGAGATCCAATATCAATCTAGACCTTTGCACTGATGAGGGGCACAAATTACGAAATAGCTGCCTGCAGATGGTTGTCTTCCAGGTTTGCCAACTGTCCAGAAATTCCAGGATAGTCTATAAAAATAGGGCACTTTTTTGCCCTGACCATAAAAAAATGTAAGGGGTCCGTTATCTTTTTCAAACTGAAGAAACTTATATAGAATATTTTAATTGTAATTACCATCATTTTACAGGTCACAGTGAATACAGCTGATGTCATCATATCACAATTATGGGTTGTAGACATGGATCACTGATAATCATAATGATTTATTCAGGTTTTACAATGTGTCTGTAAAAAATATTATCTGATTTTTTGATAAGCTGTCCAGAAAATATAAAAAGTCAAGTTGGCAACTCTGTTGTCTTCTTCTTTTGGAGAAGAGTCTGGTTTAACTAGACATCCTTATAGTTATGTTGCTTGACTCGCAAAAAAGGTCAGACACTGACTTAAAAGAAAGTGACCTCCAGTAGATAGCACTATAGAGCGGTCGGTACTGTATCATGACTATACTTTTCTATCCATACTTGGTATTCTATTGTTGTATTGTGAGTTCAGACCTCGGCTCCATTTTCAAAGTATGACTCTTTCCTGTCACTGTGACCCTTATCAGTCTTCTTGGTATTGACCCTTGGCCAAGTCTATAGTTCCATGAGACATTTAAAGGTTAGCTATTTAAGAATTTCTTACACATGTGCCCTGGTGCCAAGTCACTTGCGGCATTGAGGTTACACTAATTGTTAACACTCTGAATATCTACAGGAACTTAAAAGGAGCCTATTGACAGTATAGAAATGACTTAAAGAGTATTTGAACAGTCTAGAAATGACTGTTCAAACCAAGCACTTAATTTTATAGGGAGTATAATAATGCTAAAAATCATACCTTTAGTGCTCCCATCTGTTGCTGCATTTACCAGAAATCGTTCTTATCTTGCAGCCTTAAAATGGCCATTAGCTCAGTCTACCTTCCATCTACTTGTTTTCCATGTATCTTCACCCTTTTCAAGCTCTTGTAAAGCCAGAAATGTCAATCAAAGGAGAGGAAGGTGGAACTTGATGGGAAATAAATGGGTGGAGAGGTGCACTGAGCTGCGAGGCCATGCTGAGGGTGCAAGAAAAGAACGATTTCTGGCAAATGCAGCAACAGCTTTGAGCACTAAAGGTGCGATTTTTATTATTATGTTTTTTACATGATGGTAGGTTTGAAGAGCTATTTTTGTGCTGATAAACTCCCTTTAAAGAACTAGGACACTGCCATGTGACTACTATAAAATGTCAGCATCTTAAAGAATCCCTAATGAATATATACTATGGAAAATTCAGGTTTCCCTTTAATATATTCTTTACTTCCTTATAGTCACGACTTGACCTTCATTACAGCGGTATTTAAACTAAAGCAAAGAAGGGATTCCAATGGGGAAGCATGTATGGATGTCAATTGCCCATGGCAATGTCAACTCTACGCACGGATCTGCATAGCTAAGCAACCTTTGTCTTCACATAGACATTATAGCTCAATTTTCCATATGATGACTGGTCACATGACAAGCCCATCCATATTCATAATTAATGCCAAAGACCCATACCTAGCGTATAAGCCATCCGTCTCCATTCTAATTGACCCGGGGCTATGGATAGTGCTCATGTGTCATTATGCAGCACTGGTGTGTAAGGATAATTGCCTGCAGCTCAGTGTGATTTACAACAGGACAATGTAACGATGGACAGAGAACAAATCCGTCATCATAACATAAGCACGCCTGACATACACGCTCAATCTGATCCCATGTAGACATCACAACATCAGTGTACTATCAGCGCCATTATTTCTCTTCTGCACAAAACGCTGAACATTATTATAAATAGGAGACATTTGTAGCTCACATTAAACCTTTCAAGCGGATGGCAGGGAAAGCGGCTGCACTATGTATACAAGCCGGTGCCTAAAAGACTTATTAGTATCAGTCGCCATTGCAATTATAATTCTGATAAAACCACACTTTGTCACATTTCTTATGCCGATCTCTGCCTTTCACAATGCTGCAGCGAGCTATACTATGTAATTGGATGCGTTGCGATCACTAATAAGAACTGTCCCAAGGTATAATGCCACCAGTGATATGTGAGGATGACGTCTTCATTCTCCTTTGCCCCATTTAATTTTAAACAAGTATTAATATATATGAGGATCTTGCTGATAATTATTCACTAAAGGGTAATCGCACTTTTGCAATGATTTTTTTATATAGTTTCAGTGTAACAAAAAATGGAAAATGAAGCAACATTGTAAATTGTATTTATTAAAAGTCTATTGTTTTATGTATACAGCTCATATGTTGACTTATGTGGTCATAAACCAAGTGGTCGTCTGTTACATCGGTCACTCATTGTACGTTAAGCCGGCCATACAGATTACGGTAGATGACTGTTGGCTTAACGATGCTTCAATGCTCCAATTATTTGACGACAGCCATCTCAGCCAACTCTTCCATACGCAGGAGGGCTCGTTTGGTTGAGCTCCTGTGTTCCGTATGAGAAAGCAGATGGCCGATGTGTCTTATCTCCAGAAGGGAGATGTGATGGTCAATCTATAATCCCAAATGTGTGATCGACATTTTCCCGGACAGTCAGCTGGCCATACACATTAGACCATCCATATCGGCAGGTTTGGCTGACAATAGTCTAATCTGTAAAGGGGTTTTTAGAAATAAAAAGAGAAAAGATCATACTGCATAACCATAGGAACTGCATGTGAGCTGTACACAAAAAACGGTATGATATAACATACTTAAAGTGCTCTTGCTATTATATATACAGGGTAAGCCATTTATATGGATACACCTAAATTAAATGGGAATGGTTGGTGATATCAACTTCTTGTTTGTGGCACATTAGTATATGGGAGGGGGAAAACTTTTCCAGATGGTTGGTGACCATTGGGCCATTTTGAAGTCGGCCATTTTGGATCCAACTTTATTTTTTTCAATGGGAAGAGGGTCATGTGACATCAAACTTATTGAGAATTTCATAAAAAAAAAAATGGTGTGCTTGGTTTTAACATAACTTTATTCTTTCATGAGTCTTTTTACAAGTTTATGACCACTTATAAAATGTGTTCAAAGTGCTGCCCATTGTGTTGGATTGTCAATGCAACCCTCTTCTCCCACTCTTGACACACTGATAGCAACACCACAGAAGAAATGCTAGCACAGGCTTCCAGTATCCATTGTTTCAGATGCTGCACATCTCGTATCTTCACAGCATAGACAATTGCCTTCAGATGACCCCAAAGATAAAAGTCTAAAGGGGTCAGATTGGGAGACCTTGGTGGCCATTCAACTGGCCCACGACAACCAATCCACTTTCCAGGAAACTGTTCATGTAGGAATGCTCGGACCTGACACCCATAATGTGGTGGTGCACCATCTTGTTGGAAAAACTCAGGGAACATGCCATCTTCAGTGCATAAAGAGGGCAATACATCATTGTGTAGTAATTTCAGATATCCAGTGGCATTGAGGTTTCCATCGATGAAGAATGGCCCCACTATATTTGTACCCTATATACCACACCCCACCATCAAGATACGAGATGTGCAGCATCTGAAACAATGGATACTGGAAGCCTGTGCTAGCATTTCTTCTGCGGGGTTGCTATCAGTGTGTCAAGAGTGGGATAAGAGGGTTGCATTGACAATCCAACACAATGGGCAGCACTTTGAATACATTTTATAAGTGGTCATAAACTTGTAAAAAATTCATGAAAGAATAAAGTTATGTTAAAACCAAGCACACCATTGTTTTTCTTATGAAATTCTGAATAAGTTTGAGGTGTCACATGACCCATTGAAAAAATAAAGTTGGATCCAAAATGGCCGACTTGAAAATGGCCGCCATAGTAACCACCCATTTGGAAAAGTTTCCCCCCTCCCATATACTAATGTGCCACAAACAGGAAGTTGATATCACCAACCATTCCCATTTAATTTAGGTGTATCCATATAAATGGCCCACCCTGTATATAAAACGTTACATTTTTGCTGATGTTTTTTTTACTCAAATGGGGCATCACAGGAAGCTGGGACTGCACTCACTTTTCTGCAGCATCTATTACCCCTCCGGAAATAGAATGTGATTAGAGGGCGGCACTACGGTCCCTTACCAACACTACTGTCACCACCATCACCCCATGACATCTTGGTTTAGTAGAGGTGATTGAGAAGTGCCACATCTTCAGTTGTTGCCACCATCACAGTCACTGCTTCTAACACTGTGACGATATGTTTGAGGGCGGTGATAGAAGCAGGTTGAGTGACAGCAGCACCATTCCACAGCTTTTATCAACACCTTCAAATGAATCATCATGGGGCGACGGTGGTGTCACTTACACTGCTTCTATCACCACCTCCTAATGATGATTTGTTTCATCAGAGAAAGAGACTGCGCTGTTAGAAGCGGTGACTGTGGCGGCGGCGGTGACTGAAGATGTGGTCACCTCTACTGATCCAGGATGTCATCAGGATACAGCGGTGTCAGTAGCTGTCCTAATTGACCACAGCTCCGCCACCTAATGACATCCTGTTTCAGGAAGGGTGATAGACACTGCAGAGAAGTGAGTGCAGCCCCAGCCTCCTGTGATATCCTGTTTAAGTCATATTGTTTTCGAAAAACAGAAATTCGTAGACAACCCCAAAGTTATTTCCTTTTACGTATACAAGGTCAATTATGAATTCCGTAAAAAAAAAACAAAAAAAAAAACATCTTAGGTATTCCCTATACTTGAATTGACCTGTACAATCTAAAATAGTATACATGTTCCCAAAGTTGACGCCTACAAAAATGTATGACTTGGCTTTCAAAATCACTTACATAGTTGACAAGCTATAAAAGAAAAGTTATGATTGATAACACAAATGTGAAAGGATACGAAAATAAATAAATATTGGTCTACAGGGACAAAATTGGTTTAGTCTTTAGAGGGATAATGTGTATCCTATAAGTAATTATCTGTGAACCTTTTATATGACCAGAGTATCTGTCTGAGATATTATGGGTTGCTGTGAATATTGCTCTGTAAGTTCTGAGTCCCTCCATTATTTCTTTTTACCTTATATACCCTTAGTTGCTATAAACAAGACTTGTCTATTCAGATATGTTCTCGCACAGATCCGACTCGGCAGTGCGAGCGTTGCTATTATTCCTTTCTTTCCTATACATTGCTGTCTATGTGCCATGCTTATAAACACTAGACGGGAACTGAACAGACGGAAACAAGAGTCACGGCATTGTGTTCTCAGAAATCAGAACATGAAGCCTTTGTCTCGGATTCGGTGCTGTTGCTCTTTAAATTTACATTCATCCGTTTCTATGATTCTGTATCTTCATTAACTGGGGTCATGCTAGCAAGATCACAGCCAGGAAGCCAGACACAAAGAGCTATTTACATACATAGAGCAAACAACTTAAAACACCTGCCAATAGCGGGTATTCATAGATCTCCAACTGCTAGCCATGTGCGGAGATTTCCAGCTGACAAATATATTCACACTTCTACAGTTTGTAACTTTTTTTTCCCAATGATTTCCATATCTTGGCTGCAAATGTGACATTATATGTAAAATTGACAACTCTCACTTGCCAGTGTTATTTTTCGGAAAGGTTTCTACCAGTAGATTATTTTTTATTGTATTTATCAGTTCTATATATTACCCTTAACTTTTGCTTCATATGGGTCTTCTTAAAGGGGTAGTCTGGCCTTAGGCTACAAGACTGCAGTCACCCGATGTGTCTGCAGACTTGTGAAACCTTACATTGCGCGCACTGTGCACTTTGGAGATTCTCCAATAACGACGAAGGTCATGTGATTTGCATACTTCCGGCCACATTCCAACTAGACATGTCTGTCCTTGCTGGATACACTTGCATTGAGGGAGGCTGTACACGTCTGGTTGACAGGTGATCGCATGCATGCAAATCAGATATTTGTGGTCACATGCCAGTCGCTAATGGCGCCACCACCGGATAATCCTGACAGTGTGCAGTGCGCGCGCTATGAGGATTTACAAGTCTGCAATCACATAGAGTGACTGCAGACTTGTAGCCTAAGGCCGAACAACCCCATTTAATGTTTTTAAGGTAGCTCTATTTGGAGGACCTTTGCTCAGTATTGAGTAGAAGCACCCTTTTGAGCTAGTACAGCCATGAGTCTTCTTGGGAATAATGCAACGAATTTTTCACACTTGGATTTGGGGATATTCTGCTATTCTTCATTGCAGATCATCTCCAGTTCCATCAGGTTGGATGGTGAACGTTGGTGGGCAGCCATTTTCAGGTCTCTCAAGAGATGCTCAATTGGGTTTAGGTCAGGGCTCCGGCTGGGCCAGTCAAGAATGGTCACAGAGTTGTTCTGAAGCCACTCCTTTGTTATTTTAGCTATGTGCTTACGGTCATTGTCTTGTTGGAAGGTGAACCTTAGGCCAAGTCTGAGGTCCACAGCACTATGGAAGAGGTTTTCATCGAGGATATCTCTGTACTTGGCCGCATTCATGTTTCCTTCAATTGCAACCAGTAGTCCTGTCCCTGCAGCTGAAAAACACCCCCACAGCATGATGGTGCCACCACCATGTTTAACTGTTGGGATTGTATTGGGCAGGTGATGAGCAGTGCCTGGTTTTCTCCACACATGCCGCTTAGAATTATCACCAAAAAGTTCTATCTTTGTTTCATCAGACCAGAGAATCTTTTTTCTCATAGTCTGGGAGTCCTTCATGTGTTTTTGAGCAAACTCTATGTGGGCTTTCATATGTCTTGCACTGATAAGAGGCTTCCGTCGAGTCACTTTGCCATTATAGCCCGACTGGTAGAGGGCTGTAGTGTTAGTTGACTTTGTGGAACTTTCTCCCATCTCCCTACTAGTGTTGAGCGAATTTGTTCGGCATTTCAAATTCGGGATCGTGTTCGGGGTTCCGGTTTGTTCGCGCCAAAAAATCAGCTCCGCCCATCAACATACCTGATTTGCCACGCTGTCACATAAATTTCTTCTCCTGCCATTAGCACACGCACACAGTGTTCACTACTGAACGCAAAGGGGCGTTCAATGAAAGATTACGTCCTTGCACCAGTGCCAGCGTCAGGATGTACTTTATGGGTGGAGTTAGGGCGCAATTTGTATGGCCCCGAAAGGATGATATAAATATCAAAATGGCCCTTGGCAGAAAATTTATTCCCCACCCCTGCCCAAGCATATTGTGACTGCTGCAAACAAGTTGCAAGAAGTCGAACCTTGTAAGATTTTTTGCGACTTCCTTCTCGATGTCGCTGTACCCTCAGTGTCGCAGACCCCATTCACTTGGATTACAGTACAATGTAGCAACGACACTTAGTCATGCGACAGGTGCCATGGCCAAAGTTGCCACGTCCTATGCCCCAGCCTTATTCTTTGTTTTTACTTAGGAATTGGGCAAATTTGAGCAATTTGAGAACACTAACCATCAGTCATCCATGGTATTACAGTATGTATGATTCTACAACTATTGAGGGCAGTAACCATTGACTCCTATAAGAGACTTTGTGCTTCTCTATAAAATGTGCAACTTGCAATATGAGTCTTTTGGTTTGCAGTTAGGGAATAATCTATTTCTGCTGCTTCTTTGTAGCCGCCAGCAGATCCCGTTTTATAGTATCGCAGAGAGGGCCGGAAGCTAGATACTCGGATTTCCATCGCCTCCAGGGGGGCTGATTTAAATCAGTAAAGGATCCTTGGTGTCTAATAGGAATGTTAGAGGTTATTCAGATTATAAGTGCGTCCCATATTGTTAGACCTAACTGTACCCAGGCTGCTACTAACATTCACATTAATGCTTGTTATCAGTTATTATGCACAATGAAACTGGAAGGTGTTTCTTATATTTAGGTCATCATATTATTTCCTAAAAGACCACCATCAATAAGGGTGGCATTTATGCACAATAGGCCATGTTGATGACTGTGATGGTTATCAAGCTTTTCAGAATAAAGTGCAACTTTGGGCAAAAGTCTATTAATAATATTAATAATGGCAAATTAAAAAAAAGTCTTTAAGGAACACTAAAGCTAGAAATGAAAGATTAAATGAAACACAAAATTCAGTTTTCCTCACTGTTGGTCTGCAGCATTTTCTGCAGGATCTAGAAAGTCCTGTAGAAATTAGGCAGAAAATAAAGGGGTTTATCCGCTGATCGGTTTCATCTTTGGCTGGTGGCAGACTGAAGACATACCCCTTTATCAAAGTGGGAATGGCTTAGCAATCTTTTGTCATACTGCAGGCTGAACAAGGAAGGGGGGAGAGGTTTCTGCTGCAGCAAATTGACCTACAGCCATAACAAGGACAGCGAGGGGGAGGAGGAGGCTGAGCTCTTCTGGTGCACAAAAATTTCTTCATACTCAGTATTTTTCAGCAAAAATAAAAGGAGGAAAAAGAGGAGATTATGAGAGGTATTGCTAAGATATTTTTTTATATTTTTTCACATTCTCTGAATTTAAAGGGAACCTGTCATGTAAAATAACGTTATTAACCTGCAGAGATGAGGTTAATCTGCAAGTTTATAATGTTCTGACACCGTGTTGCCACTGCACTGAGAGCCCCACTGCCAGAAGGAAATTAACTTTATTCCTCCCGGCAGGCTTTGAGTCACAGGGTTGGCGCCAGCTCGGTTTCAGTACCCGCTGTGTGCATATAGAGTAGAGGCGGTAAACAGCTGTAAAGGCACTGACTGACAGCAGGATCAGCATTACACCCAGTTGTCAGTCATTGTCGCGGGCACAGATACAGCCGTTGCGCTCTATACACAGATAGGTGACTGAACCTGTGCTAGTGCTATCCCCGTGACTGAGAGAGCGAGCCTGCCGGGAGGAATAAAGTTCATTTCCTCCCGGCAGTGGGGCTCTCAGCGCGGTGGCAATACAGTGTCAAAACACTATTAACCTGCAGATTAACCCCACACCTGCAGGTTAATAGTGTTATGTTACATGACAGGTTCCCTTTAATGTTGCTTACCAAAAGGATGTTTTTGTTCTCGACGAAGCTTGCTGAATTACCAAGAAAATAGATGGAAAGTAAGTGACTGACTCTAGATTATAAAGCAATTACTAGTTTTGCAATCCATTAAAATGGGTTTCTCATATTCCAAAGCAGAAGTGCTCCCAGCCACCCAGTTTCCTGCTGGCTCAGGGGCCCTAGACGCTTGCATGATTCACATTTTGGACCATCGCCATTATTGCATCTCTGGCCAGTACTATGCACTCCTGGTGGAGCAATATGAGGCAATTTTGAATTGCAACATTGGAGGAGAGATGTGTTACTGAAGTTGGTCAGATCGGAAACCAAGGGTGTGCTCCAGCGATCTGGCCATCTTTCTGAGCTGTGCTTACAAGTAGTGTTGAGCCACCCCCGTAGTGTTCGAGTTCGGTTCGGTTCGTCGAACACCCGTGTGTTCGCCGAACTGTTCGTCGAACTGTTCGTCGAACACCTTCGAACACCGTTAAAACCAATGGCAGGCAAACAAAAACACATAGAAACACATAGAAAACACCTTCAAAGGTGTCCAAAAGCTGACAAACTGCTCAGAAGACACAACTAACACATGGAAAAGTGACAAGTACATATAGTCATGCGAAAATAAAAGAGGTGGAGGAGTAAAAGGAGGGGGAGACACAGATATAGGCATGTCATGCCCTTCTAAAATCCAAAAAGTGAGAAGCCGACACGGCCAGTCCGCTCCTGCCCGTGCCACCTCCGTGTCGCCGGGATTGTGCCAGAGCCGCGGTGAACCCTGATGGCCAGCCCCCCTCTCCCAATACTGGTGCCTGTCCGCTGGTGGGTCGAGCGAGCCCCCCTGTGGTGTAGGCAGCTCTAAGCTTCTTAATTTAAATTGTCTCTCTAATTTGAATGAATACACTTTAAATCCATTTACAAGGATCTATTGGAGGGCAAGACTCATGCCAGCAGCCGCGTAATTCCAGCTCCAGTAGCGTCCACTAAAGCTGCTGCAGTTAAAAAGCTTTTATAAGGATCGAGCTCGGCCGTCCACCGCAAGGCATCCTACTGCCAGTCCCAGCCCCTATGCCTTGGGGTGCCTCCTGATGCTCTTCACTGAGTATCCCATGGTCCCGAAGCATTTCCTTTGAAAAAATTAAGTGTCTAAACTACAGGTGGTGTAGCTTGCTTAACAGCCGGGATAATCCGCTGACTAGCAGACACTGCTACTAGGCACAAAGTATTTCCTGGGCTAGATGCAGTTAAAAATTTGTAATTAGATACTCTCGTTGGATGCTGAGAAAGCATTCCATAGAGTCTCCTGGCACGCCATATATGATTCTCTTAAAAAGCTTGGGGTAGGGGTCTAGGGGACCCTTTTATAGCCAAAATCACGGCCCTGTATCGCAATACGTCACCTAGGCTGAAGATAAATGGAACTGTAGCACCCTGAGGGCTCGGTTGCTACAGACGTATTGCACCTCACCCAGAGGTGTGATATCTCACTCTCAGGTAAGGATGGAGTGTGCTAATCAGGACCCGACACCTGCATGCATTACACCACATTGCCGTGGGGCATGGCAACCAATATGCCCCTGAGATGGGCACGACAGTCCCTGTCCCTGGCTTTAGTGGGGGGAGGGAACACTGAGGAAGGGGAACCCTGTAGTGCAGGAGCAGGGAGGAAGCAGTTCCTGGGTGCATTGAGAAGGGAGTATAAAAGGTGGGCACCATCTTAGTTCAGTGCAGAGAAGTCTGAGCAGAAGTGGCAGGGAGCAGGGGCTCTGCATGAGCTCTGCTCCGGAGGCGGGCCTAGTAACAGAGGCCCAGGCCTGGAAGAGGGAGAAGGAAGGAAGAGGAGCGGAGAAGGCTCCAGGAACGAGGAATGAAGGGATCCCAGGGGTGCGGACGGGCGAGTCGCCACCGCACGCCCGAATCCACCTGCGTGGAGGGGTCAGGCCAAAGGGGGAGACCGGTCCCCGAACTAGTGGAGGCAGGAAACGACCCTCAGCTAGAAACCGGAGGCTCTGACATTTTATGTGGTGCAGCCCCTCGCTACACCCGCTAGGAAGGCACCACATAGGGTCAGGGAAACTGGCGCCAAGTTTACCAAGAGGAGGCCCGAGGCAGCCGGACAGAAGTGTTGGTAAGAAAGGCCAGACAAAGGACACACAAAGGGGGTCCTGTGAAGTGCTCCAAAGTTATCTGGGAGTTGTCTGAGCCCCTCACCTGGTGAGCACAGTACGACGTGGGCAGCTGTTACCTGCAGACGTGGTCTGGATAATAAGAACTGTGAGTAAAGGCCCTGGACTGCATCACTGACTCCGTGTCGTTACTGCTGCTGCCCTGCACCATCACCCCCATCCTCCGCATACACTGCCCTGAGGCTATACTCCTCCCGTGGGGAGTTATGCTACGCTCTGCTGCACCCACAACACCAGCCTCAGCGGTCTGCCCTGTAGCGGCGGTTCACTCTATCCGCAATCCACGGGTGGCGTAGTCGGACATTTAAACATCAAAACCACATAAATAGTTCCGCCACTGGTTTGACCGCCCTGAGCCACGGAACCGGGTCGCCGCCACGAAGACTACAACCACCAGCATCCACCAAAAAGGGTCCGGCTCCGGGTGTCCCAAGGCCCAGGGTGTGCGTCAGAACATTTTCATCACCTTTCACAATCACCAATGGGACAAGGCAGGGATGTCCTCTGTCCCCTCTCTTATACATCCTAGTGACGGAGCACCTGCTCTCATCAATTCGCCATAACCCCAATATTAGGTGGATTGAGGTGGGAGGCACCGAGTACAAGTGCTCTCTATTTGCTGATGATGTCCTAGTATATATCACTCAATCACATATATCCATCCATGCTGTTATGGCTGAAATAGATCACTTTGTTACATGGTAAAATTTTAAAATCAATGCAGCGAAGTCTGAGGCCCTCGATGTCTCCCTCCCCAAATCCATATAGGATTCCATCCAGTCCAACTTTCCCTTTGCCTGGCCCTCACAGGGTATCAAATACTTAGGAATTCCTATTCATAGAGACCTCTCCCATCTATGTTATCTTAATTTTGGGCCCTTTATTGAACAATTCCATACAGACCACGGTTGGCAAGTTAGAACTGTAAGATTCACTACGTGAACCGCTGGTGTTTTGTGGAAAAGCACATGTACACCGCGTTCCAAATTATTATGCAAAAAGTGTTTAGGAGTGATAAGGGAAGAATTTGTTTGTTTGTCAGTTAAACTCATTGATGGTGATGTGTGTCAGGGCTCTTTATATCACTGTAAGCAATTGCAGACACCTGTGCTAATTAGTTTGGCAGGTGTGTCCAATGAAAGGCAAGACTACTTAAGAAGGCTCTCTCACATTATTAAGCAGCCTACATTTTCTGCCAAAATGGGAAAGAAAAAGGATGTGTCGGCTGCTGAGAAGCAACAAATTGTGGAGTGTTTAGGTCAAGGCATGACTACAATCAACATTGTGCGATGATCAGGATGAAGTGTCTTGGCAATCAAGAAGTATGTAGCTGATTCACAGTACACACGTGTGCGTGCTGATAAGGGCAAATTGAGGACTCTTTCCTACAGGCAATTACGTCAGGTTGAAAGAGCAGCGGCAAAAAAGCCTTGTCATAGCAGCAGACAAGTTTTTGAAGCTGCTTGTGCCTCCAACGTCCCCCGAACAACAAGATGCAGGGTCCTTCAGAGGTTTGCAGCTGTGCATACGCCATCCTGTCGACCTCCTCTATCCACTTCACACAAGCAGAAACGGCTCCAGTGGGCCAAACATTACATGAAGACTGATTTCAAAACTGTTTTGTTCACGGATGAGTGCCGTGCAGCGCTCGATGGTCCAGATGGATGGAGTGGAGGATGCCTGGTTGATGGACACCCCACGCAAACACGGCTACAGCACCAACAAGGAGGAGGTGGAGTAATGTTTTGGGCTGGAATCATGGGGAGAGAGATTGTCGGCCCCTTTAGGATCCCTGAAGGCGCTAAAGATGAACTCCATAATGTATGTGGATTTTCTCAAACAGCACTTCCTGCCATGGTTCAAGAAGAAGAACCGTGTATTTCACAGCAAGATCATTTTTCTGCATGATAATGCACCATCTCATGCTGCACATAAAACATCTGCATCTCTGGCTGATATGGGCATAAAAGGGGACAAACTTATGGTGTGACCCCCATGCTCCCCTGACCTCTACCCCATTCAGAACCTTTGGAGCATCATTAAAAGGAGTGTCTATGATGGCGGGAGGCAGTTCACATCTAAGCAACAGCTCTGGGAGGGTATTCTGTCCTCATGCAAAACAATTGATGCAGAAACCATCCAAAACCTGACAAATTCAATGGACGAGAGAGTTCAGAAGCTCCTTTCGAACAAGGGGTCCTATGTGAAAATGTAACATCACCTAGAATAAAGTTTTGAGTTGAAAACTGTTTGATTTCAGTTTCTAACAACCTGCTAATGCTTATAATTTCAAAAATGACCATTTTTTTGGTCTTTATTAAAATGAAAAGGTTGATCGAAAAGTTTGGGGGATCTAAGAGTGTGGCAACCCAGTAGTCATGATTACTTCGAATTCTGACAATATGAGGGTCATGCTGCAGGTAGTGCAGCAAGAAGGCACTTATGTGTCTTGCGCATCTCGGAGCCCCAAAATTATTTTCCGGGCTAGATGCAGCTAAAAATTATTTTTAATTTTAAATCTGGTGGAGCTTATTATAGATGGCCTAATAGGATCAGTGCTGCACACTGCTACAAAGCCCAAATTATTTTCCAGTCAAGATACAGATAAACATGATTAGTAATTTGAAAGCTTAAAACGTTTGGTAGGGTGATTTTAACCAATCATCAAGCTTTTACTCTCCCCAGGATGACACAGGGGTAGAAAAGTCGTTTCGGATCCATGATTTGTTCATCTTTATGAACGTGAGTCTGTCTACATTATCAGTGGAGAGCCGCGTGCGCTTATCTGTCAGCACACCACCAGCAGCGCTGAACACACGTTCAGACAGAACGCTGGCTGCGGGGCATGACAAGATCTCCAAGGCGTAAGTGGCTAGCTCCGGCCATTTATCCAGATTGGAAGCCCAAAAAGAGCAAGGGTCCAGTGACACAGTCGTGGCTTCAATGTTTACTTGGAGATACTCCTGTACCATCGTCTCTAGGCGTTGACTATGTGTCAGACTTCTTGTCTCCTGTGGCCTTGCAAAGGATGGGCTAAAAAAGTGGTGAAATGATTCCGCAAAATTGATGTTACCAGCAGATACTGTGGTTCTGTTACGGTTTGAGTGCTGAACACTTGACGGTCCCACGGTTGGCAAGTTGGAACTGTGAGATTCACTACGTGCACCACTGGTATTTTGTGGAAAAGCACATGTAAGATTCTGCAACAGTCTCTGCTGATACTCCTGCATGCGTGCATCCCTTTCTATGGCAGGAATAATTTCTGCAAATTTACTTTTGTACCGGGGATCTAACAGTGTGGCAACCCAGTAGTCAGGATTATTTCTAATTCTCACAATTCGAGGGTCATGTTGCAGGTAGTGCAGCAAGAAGGCACTCATGTGTGTTGCGCATCCAGGAGCACCAAGTCCCTGTTGTGTTGGTGGCGAGGTAACAATCATGCTTCCTTCCTCTGTCCTCTCCCCCCAACCTCGCACAACAGAAATGTGATCAAGGTCTCCCTCATCTGATGAGTCTTCCATCAGTTCGTCCTCCACTTCTTCCTGGGCTCCTGCACCTTCCTCACTAGTTTGGCTGCTACCATGCGCCCTGGTAAAACCACTCCCCCACCCTCACATGCCTGCCGCCTTGGTGCTGCCGACCGTCTGGACCTTGCAGATGTTAGCCCTTCCGCATACAACTCCTCCTCCTCTACTTCCTCCACCTCCTCTTGTGCCACCACCTGACTCCGAATTCTGTTTAACATGTGCTCCAGCATGTAAATCACCGGAATAGTCATGCTGATAATGGCATCGTCAGCACTAAACATCTTCGTCGCCATTTCAAAACTGTGCAGAAGGGTGCATAGGTCCCTGATCTGAGACCACTCCTCCAGCGTGATTTGCCCCACCTCTGAATCTCGTTGGCCCAGGCTATACGTCAGAACGTATTGCACCAGGGCTTGTCGGTGCTGCCACAGTCGCTGCAACATGTGCAGAGTTGAATTCCACCGGGTAGGCACATCGCATTTTAGCCGGTGAAGTGGCAGGCCCAACGACTTCTGTAGAGATGTAAGTCGCTGAGCTGCGGGATGCGAACGGCGGAAGTGAGCACACAGCGACCGTGCCCTCTGCAGAAGGCCATCTAGTCTGGGATAGTGGGCTAAAAATTGCTGGACAACCAGGTTCAACACGTGAGCCATACAAGGCACGTGTGTGACATTGCCCCGGCGAAGGGCCGCACCCAGGTTTGCAGCATTGTCGCACACGGCCTTCCCTGGTTTCAGGTCCAGTGGAGACAACCATTCATGAAATTGGTTCTCCAGAGCTGACCACAACTCCTCAGCTGTGTGACTCACATTTCCCAGACATTTCAATGTAAAAACCGCCTGATGACGTTGAGCCCTACTGCCAGCATAGTAATGAATGTGCAGGATCCCTTCTGCGCAGTTAGAAAGCTTGTGGCATGACCAGACAGGCTTTGGGTGCAGGTGGAAGACCGAGAGGAGGTTGAGGAGGCAGAAGCAGCGGAGGAACTTTGACATAAAGAGGATTGACGCACAACTCGTGGGGACGGCAAGACTTGGACAGCAGCCCCTTGTCCTGCTGTCACCATAGTTACCCAGTGCCCAGTCAGCGACATGTAACGCCCCTGTCCATGCCTACTCGTCCAAGTGTCTGTGGTGAAATGCACCCTGTCACACACAGAGTTTCTCAAAGAAGCGGTGATGTTGTGTGCGACATGCTGGTGGAGCGCAGGCACACCTTTCTTTGAGAAGTAGTGCCGACTGGGCATCTGGTACTGGGGCACTGCGACGGACATAAGGTCTCGAAAATCCTCTGTGTCCACCAGGCGGAAAGGCAGCATTTCTGTAGCCAAGAGCTTGCAGATGGTGAAATTCAACCTCTTAGCTTTCTCATGGCTAGGAGGAAATGGTCTTTTACTTGTCCACATCTGAGGGACCGAGGACTGGCTATTGTGCTTAGACGGGGTTGATAAGGGTGTCCCCGGCAAACTGCCGGTCTGTGAGGAAGATGCAGGCGGACATGTTAGGTTGCCTTCATCCAAAGGTGGTGCTATCGATGTCGGACAGCGCTCAACACCAGCTGGTGTTACCACCTCCAAAGAAAATGATGACCTGCCAATCACGCTGGCTGTTGCGGGTAAAGAGGTGGCAGGTCTGCGCCCCAAAACAGGTGTGACTGCTGTCCCCCCAGTCACAGAGGATGAAGAGGCCGCGGATGCACAAGATATGGCAGACGGTGGTTGGCCTGGCCGGCTAGGCCTCATTGTAGCACACTGAGCTTCCCACTGCAACTTATGCTTCATGTCCATGTGCCGGTTCATGCATGAAGTACTCAAACTATGTATTTTTTGGCCTCTACTTAGCTTTTGCTGACAACTGTTACAGATAACACGAGTTGGGTCATCTTTATCGATCTGAAAAAATGCCCAGGCTATGCAAGGCTTAGCACCCATGCGACCTGAAGAGCCACCACGACTTGTGGTGAGAGGCAGAGTTGTGTTTGAGGATGCAGTTGTTGACGTGCTTCCAGTACTACGTCTCTGTCCAGGAAGGCGCAACCTGACCTCGTCGTCACTAGCATCTTCCTCCACCTCCTCTGCTGACCTCATCTCTTGGCTGACTGTGGGTTGACAGTAAGTGGGATCTCCGACCTCATCATCATCACCCTGTGCGTTATCACACCCGTCGTCCTCAGAGCCAACCTGTTCCTGCCCTGACAAAAAACTAAAGTTGTCGCTCCAATCAGGTATTTGAGTCTTATCATCGTCTTCCTCATTGTCTCCACCAACAGGAGTTACAGTTTGGGAATGAGGGTCTACATTATGGTCAGAACCTTCTACGTCTGGTCCTGGATCCGACTCATAAAGATTCTGAGCATCAGTGCAGATCATTTCCTCGTCTGGATTCACAGAAGCGCTGGAGTCGACCTCTGATTCCCAGGCTATAGTATGAGTAAACAGCTCTGCAGACTCAACCATCTGTTCTACCTCATACTCAGACGGGCAGCTGGAGATTTGGGAGCTGTGAGGAAGCAAGTGCGATTTGGGTGACACCTTTGAGGACTGGAGTATTTGTGATGTTGAAGTTGATGTGGAGGAGAGCCCACTTAAAGGAGCACTTGATATCCGTTGAAGCACCTGCTGTTTTTGTGCCTCATCTGGAATTTGTAGCGATTGGCGTGGCCGTAAGAAAGGGATCTTATCACATTGTCCGCTAAAAGAAGTAGACATTTTAGTTTGGCTGGAAGATGGTCTTTCTTCTGCAGATGTTACTGTTGCTTTAACACCTACCCCACGGACACAACCTTTTTTCCCCTTCCCAACACGCCTATTCCCCTTTCCACCAGCAGCAGGCCTTTTTCCACTCATTTTGGTGGTTAACTAATTCACAACTCTGGAGTTGTTTGCACAAAAAAACAATGGATGGTAACCGAGCAGAGCTGAGTGGCCAAACTGTGGTATTAGGCCAAAACTATTGGCTGGGTTAGATGCAGAAAAAAATTATTTTGAATTTGCAACCTGATGGAGGTCAGTATAGATGGACTAATAGAGAAAGTCCGACACACTACTAGAAGGCCAAATATTTTTTCAGAGGTAGATGCAGAAAAAAATATATTCAGTTTGCAACCTGATGGAGGTCAGTATAGATGGACTAATACAACAAGTCCCGCACACAGCTAGAAGCCCAAATATTTTTTCAGAGGTACTGTAGATGCAGATAAAAATTATTTTTAATTTGAAACCTGATGGAGGTCAGTATAGATGGACTAATAGAGAAAGTACGACACACTACTAGAAGGCCAAATATTTTTTCAGAGGTAGATGCAGAAAAAAATATATTCAGTTTGCAACCTGATGGAGGTCAGTATAGATGGACTAATACAACAAGTCCACACACAGCTAGAAGCCCAAATATTTTTTCAGAGGTACTGTAGATGCAGATAAAAATTAGTTTTAATTTGCAACCTGATGGAGGTCAGTATAGATGGACTAATAGAGAAAGTCCGACACACTACTAGAAGGCCAAATATTTTTTCAGAGGTAGATGCAGAAAAAAATATATTCAGTTTGCAACCTGATGGAGGTCAGTATAGATGGATTAATAGAACAAGACCCACACACAGCTAGAAGCCCAATATTTTTTCAGAGGTAGATGCAGAAAAAACTATTTTCAGTTTGCAACCTGATGGAGGTCAGTATAGATGGACTAATAGAACAAGTCCCACACACTGCTAGAAGCCCAAATATTTTTTCAGAGGTACTGTAGATGCAGATAAAAATTAGTTTTAATTTGCAACCTGATGGAGGTCAGTATAGATGGACTAATAGAGAAAGTCCGACACACTACTAGAAGGCCAAATATTTTTTCAGAGGTAGATGCAGAAAAAAATATATTCAGTTTGCAACCTGATGGAGGTCAGTATAGATGGATTAATAGAACAAGTCCCACACACAGCTAGAAGCCCAATATTTTTTCAGAGGTAGATGCAGAAAAAAATATATTCAGTTTGCAACCTGATGGAGGTCAGTATAGATGGACTAATATAACAAGTCCCACACACTGCTAGAAGCCCAAATATTTTTTCAGAGGTACTGTAGATGCAGATAAAAATTAGTTTTAATTTGCAACCTGATGGAGGTCAGTATAGATGGACTAATAGAGAAAGTCCGACACACTACTAGAAGGCCAAATATTTTTTCAGAGGTAGATGCAGAAAAAAATATATTCAGTTTGCAACCTGATGGAGGTCAGTATAGATGGACTAATACAACAAGTCCCACACACAGCTGGAAGCCCAAATATTTTTTCAGAGGTACTGTAGATGCAGATAAAAATTAGTTTTAATTTGCAACCTGATGGAGGTCAGTATAGATGGACTAATAGAGAAAGTCCGACACACTACTAGAAGGCCAAATATTTTTTCAGAGCTAGATGCAGAAAAAAATTATATTCAGTTTGCAACCTGATGGAGGTCAGTATAGATGGATTAATAGAACAAGACCCACACACAGCTAGAAGCCCAATATTTTTTCAGAGGTAGATGCAGAAAAAAATATATTCAGTTTGCAACCTGGTGGAGGTCAGTATAGATGGACTAATAGAACAAGTCCCACACACTGCTAGAAGCCTAAATATTTTTTCAGAGGTACTGTAGATGCAGATAAAAATTAGTTTTAATTTGCAACCTGATGGAGGTCAGTATAGATGGACTAATAGAATGATGCTATGCCCAAAAGATTTTACTTCACTAGGTGCAGTAAAAAAATTGGTATTCTATACACAGGTGGTATATCTTGCAACACAGATAGGCTACTCCACTGACTAACACACTCTGCAATAGGCCAAAAAGGATTAGCTTTGCTAGATTCAGCCAAATTCTGTGAAAAAAACTTGCACAGCACTGGCACAGACCTGCCTGGCAAAAACTGATAGGAACTCATGTAACCTAGTCCTGAAAAGGACTCCAATTACAATTAGTCTTTACTCCCACAACCTATCTATTTAAGAGCACAGACCTCCCTGATAAAAGTCGTAGGAAATGCTGTAACCTAGTCCTTAAAAGGACTGCAATCACAACTATTCCCTACTCCCAAGCTATCTGTATATTTGTGCGAAAATTGGCTTGAAATTAACAAGGTATAGCGCACACAGCAACAGCGGTGCCGTCTAACACGCAGCTGCAGCAGTGAGAAAATGGTGGCGACGGGGAAAATGGCTTGGTCTTATAAGGCAAGGACATGTGACATACACTGCCAATGACACATGCCCTTGCTTGTGTGAAAAAAAGCACTTCGCTCCGTGTGTGCGCTGCTGATAGGCTGACAGATTGCAGCTCCCCACTGTAAATGCGGGAAAGAGAAAAAAAAATGGAGATCTTCATTGTTCCTGCAGAGATCCATCCCCTGCCCCTCCCCCCACCCCGCTGTACACTCAAACTGCGTATTAACATTAATTTTCATCATTACTGAGAAAAAATCCAGTTATGATTTTGGTGCACGAACAGTTATCGAACATAACCTCGAACAGCCGAATTTTTCTCAAATTGTTCGTGTTCGCCGAACGGCTCGAACACCGCCCAAAACAGCTCGAATTTGAGATTGGCGAACAGTTCGAGTAGAACAACGCTCATCTCTACTTACAAGCTCTATTAAAAAGAACTGGCACGCATTGCACATGTTCTGCCAGTAACCTAGGCCATGAGGCATAAACAATAAAATATAAAACGACTCCATTCTTGAGAAAAGATAAGAATTTAAATGAAAGATAAACTGCAAAGTTTCTAGTTTTAACCAGCACTTTGCAATTTTATTAATATGAGAATATAAGAATAAACCTTTACATCATGAGCATTTTGATGCCTTTACTACATCAGCTGTAAGTATCAGATACGAATTGGTATCTCAGGAACTAGGAGACTTTTCTATATAAAGGAAATATTTCAGCCTAAACTAAGGCTGTGTTTAAATTACACCAGCCGATCTGCGGTGTTAAACAACCACTTGGTATTTGCCGATCAACGATCATTTAATAACCTGCTTATACAAGCCAGCCGCGCTTATGATGTGCACAGAACAATCAGTAATAGATCTTTCTGTGAGTATAGGCTATCGTTGTTCTCGGCAGCATAATGTCTTATCTTTTCAGCAAGCCAAAAGATAATTTTACCAGGAGGAATTTGCTCATTTGTCGGAGGACTTTTTGCTACATGATTATAGGGAAATGAGCATTCCTAGGAACACTCATCCATGATAACCGTGCAATGTACATGCAGCTTAAAGGGGTTGTCCATTAGAAGGATAACCCCTTCTCAATCTAAGTGTTTGGTGCCGATAAAATAAAAATGCTTATACTCATCTCCCGTGCCAGCGCCTTCCAGCTTCCCGTGCAGTTGTTATGACTCTTGAGCCCTGTGCCTAATCAGCGCTGGCATCACTGTCCCCGCATTCGGACAAATAAAACATCGACAGGAAGCCAGGATTGCGGCTGCTCTCTGACTTCCCTTTGATGTTCGATTTGTCCGTAGGCGGGGACAGTGATGCCAGCGCTGATTGGGCAAAGGGCTCAAGTGTCATAACAACCTCACAAGAACCCAGGGAATGCAAGTGCCGACACCGATGGATCGGCCGTGGGATGGGAGGTGAATATAAGTGTTTTTATGTTATCAGCTCCAAACATTCAGATCGAGAAGGGGATGTCCTAGTAATGGACAACCCCTTTAAGGCCCTTGAACAAGCAGAGACTGTACAGAAAAACTTGGATTCCCCAAATAATCATAGAAAGGTATATTAAGGCCTCAGTGTTTTGGAGTTATATTACACCTAGGACTTGCACTGAGCCATGATATCGTGTGCATAAGGTCTTCGTAAGTGGGGCTTGTTAGGTTAGCATATCTACATGCCCCTACAATACCAGGTTAAACTTGTACTGTTATGAGCTGACCTCCATTTTTATGGTGCTATTTCCATATATTATAAGGCATATTTTGCAAAACATACGCCATGGGAGCTCAAAAATAAAAAATCTTAATTTTGGGGGGGTTTACCCTTTCCTTGGGACAAATCTTCTATGGAATTTTCAAGGATGTCTTTCTAAGCTGCTGGCAGAGTAGTCATTATTAGAGTTTTAATTCTTAATCGTGGTAAATATGTAGTCATACCTATAAATAGATATTGCTTTGCTTAGACGGTCACCATTATAAAGTTATAATAACCTGAAATAAAAAATTGAGTTCAGGAATGCACGTGTTTACCGGTCATACATCAGGAAGGGCCGGTGTGTAATGGCAGGATCCTATCTTCCCAATGATTGTTTGGTTTCCAAGCCATTGCTGGAGGCAGTAAAAGGATTAATTGATCCCTATTGAGTAACAGATAGCCAGTACCATCACTAATTCTTTTCTGTGCCTGTAGACAGCCTCTGGCTACCGCTCTAGAAGCAGCAAGCACTTTGGGTGGTGACTGTCTATGAGCACAAGCCCCACGGCTGACATTGTCAGGCACTTGAATAAACACATTTAACTTTTGTAATTACTCTTTGTCACTTTGGAGATTATTTCAGTAATTATCAATAACTAATAAGAAATTACTCGGCATCTATTGCTTCCTAGACCATGGAGATCAAATGTGATGAAGGCAAATGCGCCATATTGACGTCCACCGATGCACAAACGCAGCTTCATTCATTCATCGTAATGATATGAAATTTATAATTTTAAGCTAAACTTCACAAAATGGGTTAAAATAGTGATGAGGTCAATTTAAATTCACGTTCTCAAGCTTGTAAAACGTGGAAAATAACATTATATATGGCATTATTTTAGCTGTTGATCATCTGTACCATATCAGAGTTATTCACCACCAGCCAACCGGAGTCAAACAAGTAAGATTAGTTGATCTTAAAGAGGACTTGTCACCACATTATATACAGTTATATGAAAAAGTTTGGGCACCCCTATTAATCTTAAGCTTATTGTTTTATAAAAATTGGTGTTTTTGCAACAGCTATTTCAGTTTGATATATGTAATAACTGTTGGACACAGTAATGTTTCTGCCTTGAAATGAGGTTTATTGTACTAACAGAAAATGTGCAATCTGCATTCAAACAAAATTTGACAGGTGCATAAGTATGGGCACCTCACCAGAAAAGTGACATTAATATTTAGTAGATCCTCCTTTTGCAAAAATAACAGCCTCTAGTCGCTTCCTGTAGCTTTTAATGATTTCCTGGATCCTGGATGAAGGTATTTTTGACCATTCCTCTTTACAAAACAATTCCAGTTCAGTTAAGTTTGATGGTCGCCGAGCATGGACAGCCCTCTTCAAATGATCCCACAGTTGTTCAATGATATTCAGGTCTGGGGACTGGGATGGCCATTCCAGAACATTGTAAATGTTCCTCTGCATGAATGCCTGAGTAGATTTGGAGCTGTGTTTTGGATCATTGTCTTGCTGAAAGATCCATCTCCTGCGTAACTTCAACTTTATCACTGATTCTTGAACATTATTGTCAAGAATCTGCTGATACAGAGTGGAATCCATGCGTCCCTCAACTTTAACAAGATTCCCAGTGCCGGCATTGGCCACACAGCCCCAAAGCATGATGGAACCTCCACCAAATTTTACTGTGGGTAGCAAGTGTTTTTCTTGGAATGCTGTGTTTTTTTGCCGCCATGCATAACGCCTTTTTGTATGACCAAACAACTCAATCTTGGTTTCATCAGTCCACAGGACCTTCTTCCAAAAAGAAATTGGCTTCTCCAAATGTGCTTTTGCATACCTCAGCCGACTCTGTTTGTGGCGTGCTTGCAGAAACGGCTTCTTTCACATCACTCTCCCATACAGCTTCTCCTTGTGCAAAGTGCGTTGTATAGTTGACCGATGCACAGTGACACCATCTGCAGCAAGTTGATGCTGCAGCTCTCTGGAGGTGGTCTGAGGATTCTTGGCCTGCCACTTCTGGCCTTAACAAGAACTGTCCCTGTGTTCTTCCATTTCCTTACTATGTTCCTCACAGTGGAAACTGACAGGTTAAATCTCTGAGACAGCTTTTTGTATCCTTCCCCTGAACAACTATGTTGAATAATCTTTGTTTTCAGATCATTTGACAGTTGTTTTGAGGAGCCCATGATGCCACTCTTCAGAGGAGATTCAAACAGGAGAACAACTTGCAAGTGGCCACTTTAAGTAGCTTTTCTCATGATTGCATACACCTGGCTATGAAGTTCAAAGCTCAATGAGGTTACAAAACCCAAAAAAGTGCTTTAGTAATTCAGTAAAAAGTAGGTAGGAGTATTTAAAACAAGAAAATGATAAGGGTGCCCATACTTATGCACCTGTCAAATTTTGTTTGAATGCAGATTGCACATTTTCTGTTAGTACAGTAAACCTCATTTCAAGGCAGAAACATTACTGTGTCCAACAGTTATTACATATATCAAACTGAAATAGCTGTTGCAAAAACACCAATTTTTATAAAACATTAAGCTTAAGATTAATAGGGGTGCCCAAACTTTTTCATATAACTGTATGGCATTATTTTAGCTGCTGATCATCTGCACCATATCAGAGTTATTCACCACCACCAACCGGAGTCAAACAAGTAAGATGAGTTGATCTTAAAGAGGACTTGTCACCACCACCCCTAACATCTCTGTTTTAATAAATTATATTTTCTTTGTGAATTACCAATTCTGGAGCATTCTTTCTTTTTTTTCTCTGTTGCTCCATTCCTCTGTTATGCCTCCTAGAAAATTTTTATTAAATTGGCAATTGGGTGTAACAAGATGGGGTGTGTCCCTACACACACTGACACTGTCTAATCACAGTGTGAAACTATGCAGGGACACACCCTTTTTACATGGGCAGTAGTTGCACCCAGCTGTCAACTCATAAATATTCAGGAGGAAGCATATTTTCACTATTCACTAAAATAACAAGTCAGGAGAGGTGATGATTAGTGTTGAGCCACCCCCGTAGTGTTCGGGTTCGGTTCGGTTCGTCGAACACCGGGATGTTCGAGGAACTGTTCGTCGAACTGTTTGTCGAACACCTTAGAACACCGTTGAACACCGTTAAAACCAATGGCAGGCAAACAAAAACACATAGAAACACATAGAAAACACCTTCAAAGGTGTCCAAAAGCTGACAAACTGCTCAGAAGACGCTTTCTTTAAAAAAGCCGGCCGGCAATTCAGCAGCGGCATACACCGGTACCCGACAATTTAGACAAGAAGGAATAGAGCCTCACACATAGATTAGATAGATAGAAACATGTCAGTCACATATATATGAAGTACAGTGACAGTGTTGCTTACTGTACTTGTCATTTAGTGTAAAGGATTTATTAAAAAATATAATAGTGTTTTCATGCAGTGTCTCTTTAAAAAAGCCGGCCGGCAATTCAGCATCTGTACCCGACAATTTATAACAGACAGAATAGAGCTTCACACATAGATTAGAAAGATAGAAGGGGAGGAGTCCTGAGGAGATAATTTGCATATTCCCACTGCATTTTTGGGTAAGTGAAGAGTCTCCGCGAGCTCAAAGAACACTGGATTTTGGCTGTTGGAGCTGAAAAGAGGACATCGGTAAACCAGGGGAGGAGTCCTGAGGAGATAATTTGCATATTCCCACTGCATTTTGGGGTAAGTGAAGAGTCTCCGCGAGCTCAAAGAACACTGGATTTTGGCTGTTGGAGCTGAAAAGAGGACATCGGTAAACCAGGGGAGGAGTCCTGAGGAGATAATTTGCATATTCCCACTGCATTTTGGGGTAAGTGAAGAGTCTCCGCGAGCTCAAAGAACACTGGATTTTGGCTGTTGGAGCTGAAAAGAGGACATTGGTAAACCAGGGGAGGAGTCCTGAGGAGATAATTTGCATATTCCCACTGCATTTTGGGGTAAGTGAAGAGTCTCCGCGAGCTCAAAGAACACTGGATTTTGGCTGTTGGAGCTGAAAAGAGGACATCGGTAAACCAGGGGAGGAGTCCTGAGGAGATAATTTGCATATTCCCACTGCATTTTGGGGTAAGTGAAGAGTCTCCGCGAGCTCAAAGAACACTGGATTTTGGCTGTTGGAGCTGAAAAGAGGACATCGGTAAACCAGGGGAGGAGTCCTGAGGAGATAATTTGCATATTCCCACTGCATTTTGGGGTAAGTGAAGAGTCTCCGCGAGCTCAAAGAACACTGGATTTTGGCTGTTGGAGCTGAAAAGAGGACATCGGTAAACCAGGGGAGGAGTCCTGAGGAGATAATTTGCATATTCCCACTGCATTTTGGGGTAAGTGAAGAGTCTCCGCGAGCTCAAAGAACACTGGATTTTGGCTGTTGGAGCTGAAAAGAGGACATCGGTAAACCAGGGGAGGAGTCCTGAGGAGATAATTTGCATATTCCCACTGCATTTTGGGGTAAGTGAAGAGTCTCCGCGAGCTCAAAGAACACTGGATTTTGGCTGTTGGAGCTGAAAAGAGGACATCGGTAAACCAGGGGAGGAGTCCTGAGGAGATAATTTGCATATTCCCACTGCATTTTGGGGTAAGTGAAGAGTCTCCGCGAGCTCAAAGAACACTGGATTTTGGCTGTTGGAGCTGAAAAGAGGACATCGGTAAACCAGGGGAGGAGTCCTGAGGAGATAATTTGCATATTCTCACTGCATTTTGGGGTAAGTGAAGAGTCTCCGCGAGCTCAAAGAACACTGGATTTTGGCTGTTGGAGCTGAAAAGAGGACATCGGTAAACCGCGCGCCTACCGGCGTGCGCATTTTGAAGTTTTTTTTTTTTAAGCTTTTTTTCACTGTTTTCAGAACATTAACAATAAAAACATGGAAGAGTCCAGGAGCCATTTGGTGAGCTGCATATCCTGCTACATGTTCACAGACTTGCCAGTGGAAAAGCCAGACTTCACATGCCAGAAATGCAAGCTTGTGTCCCTGTTGGAGGAAAAGTTGCGAAATCTAGAAGAGAGGTTAACTACCTTGAAAATCATTAAGGAAGGTGAAGAGTTCTTAGACAGAGCAGAATTATCTCTTCATGATTCAGAAAGAGAAGAAATTCGAACTGCACCTGACGAAACAGAGGAATGGAAGCATGTGACCCACAGAAGCAGGAGGATCGAGAGGCAGTCAGCACCCATACTGCTCAGGAACCAGTACCAGGCTCTCACACAGGAGAACCATGAAGAAATACAGCAAGATAAGACTTTGCCAGCAATGAATAACCTTGTAAGCCCTCAGAATCCTCCTGGATGGAGAAAGAAGAATGTTGTGAAGAAAAAACGGAGAGTGGTGGTCATGGGGGATTCCCTGTTAAGAGGAACAGAGGCCGCTATCTGCAGACCAGACATAACCTCAAGAGAAATGTGCTGTCTTCCAGGAGCAAAAATTAAAGATGTGTCTGACAGGATATCAAGACTCTTCAGACCTACAGATCACTACCCATTCCTGCTAATACATGTGGGGACAAATGACACCGCAAGAAAGGACCTGGAAACCATCTGCAGTGACTTTGAAGACTTAGGCAAGAAAGTGAAAGAATTGGGAGCGCAGGTGGTCTTCTCATCCATCCTCCCAGTGGAATGCCATGGAACAATGAGGTGGAATAAGATTCTACTGGTGAACAACTGGCTACGTCGATGGTGCCGTCAACAAGGATTTGGATTTCTGGATCACGGAATGAATTACCTATACGATGGACTACTTGCTAGAGATGGGGTGCACCTTACGAAGACTGGAAAACATGTATTTGGAAGTCGCCTTGCTACACTCATCAGAAGAGCTTTAAACTAGAACAATGTGGGAAGGGAAGCAAAAGGCCAGAAAAAGCCATACAGCTGACAAATACTATTGAGATCTCTGCTACTGGAAGTGGAAAAGAAGAACAAAGACAAAAAAATCTAAATAATAAAAATATGGGAGGAAGAGAAACCAATCACAAACTAAAATGTTTTTATACAAATGCACAAAGCATGGGCAACAAACAAGGAGAATTGGAACTACTAATGCAGGAAAAGGAATATGATGTCATTGGAATCACTGAAACTTGGTGGGACGATACACATGATTGGAATAAAAGGCTAAAAGGATACAACTTATTTGCAAGAAACAGACTTGATAAACGAGGAGGAGGTGTTGCATTGTATGTTAGAAAAGCGTATATCTGCACAGAGATTGAAGCTTCAGAGACTGGGAGTTCTGTGGAAACTGCTTGGGTAAGAATACAAGGAGAGAACAACAGAAAGGACACCATTGTAGGCATTTACTACAGGCCACCTGGGCAAGCTGAAGATATGGATGAACTCTTTATGTATCAAATGACCAAGTTCTCCAAAAAATATGACGTAGTGGTCATGGGAGATTTCAACTATCCAGACATTTGTTGGGAATCTCTCTCAAGTAAAACTAACAGGTCAAGCAAATTCTTATCCTCTCTTGCTGACAACTTTATCTTCCAAAAGGTAGGGGAGAAAACAAGGGGATCTGCTACTTTGGATCTAATCCTTATAAACAGGGAGGAAATGGTTGAGGAGGTAAAGGTGGCTGGGACCCTAGGAGGCAGCGATCATGCTATTATAGAATTTTGGATAACTAGAGGAGGAAGACATGTGAAGACTCAAACTTCAAGGTTAGATTTTAGAAAGGCAGATTTTAAGAGACTCAGAAAGAGAATAGGAGGGATCCAATGGCTGGATGTCCTTAAGGACAAAAATGTCCAGGAGGGATGGGAAATTTTTAAAAATGAGATTCTCAAAGCACAATCGTTAACAATCCCGAAAAGTAGGAAGAATGGGAAGCATTTAAGGAAACCAGGATGGATGAACACAGAACTTAAACACATGCTAAAAAGAAAGAAAGAAATGTTTATTAAATGGAAAGAGGGAGGCATATCTAAAGAAGATTATAATGCAGTCTGCAGATCCTGCAGGGCACGTATCAGGTTAGCTAAAGCTGACAATGAATTAAGGCTTGCAAGAGATGTCAAAAGCAATAAAAAAGGATTTTGGGGGTATGTCAAAAGTAAAAGAAAAGTCAAAGATGCTATAGGATTTTTACAGGATGAAAATGGAGAAATGGTAAGAGAGGATGTTGAGAAGGCCGAACTTTTTAATTCCTATTTTGCATCTGTTTTCTCTCAGAAAGAAAATGTAACATCAGCTGATCTTCACTGTCCTTTTAAAGGAATAGAGGAATCCAAGTTATCAGTAAACAGAAAGATTGTGAGGGAATATTTAGCTAACATAAATGAGTTCAAGTCTCCAGGTCCAGATGAATTACACCCCAGAGTACTGAAGGAGATTGTAGAAGAAATTTTAGAACCACTCTCCATAATCTTTGAAAATTCTTGGAGAACAGGAGAAGTCCCAGAAGACTGGAGAAGAGCAAATGTTGTTCCTATCTTCAAAAAGGGGAAGAAGGTGGACCCAGGGAACTATAGGCCGGTGAGTCTGACTTCTATACCAGGAAAGATCTTTGAACAAATTATTAAACAACATGTATGTAAGTACATGGATAAGAATGAAGTGATTAACCAGAGTCAGCATGGGTTTGTAACTAACAAGTCATGTCAGACTAACTTAATTTCCTTCTATGACAGAATCACTGACTGGGTGGATCAGGGAAATGCTGTAGATATAGTATATCTTGACTTCAGCAAAGCATTTGACAAAGTATCTCACATCATCCTTATTGAAAAAATGACCAAGTATGCAATGGACCAGGCAACTGTTAGGTGGATTCATAACTGGCTTAGTGATCGGACTCAAAGGGTGGTTGTAAATGGCTTCACATCCAGCTGGATGAATGTCTCAAGTGGGGTACCACAGGGCTCCGTCCTGGGACCTGTATTGTTCAACATCTTTATCAATGATTTAGATGAAGGAATTGAGGGTAAACTGATTAAATTTGCTGATGACACAAAGCTAGGAGGGATAGCTAATACTAGAGAAGAGAGAGAGAGGATTCAAAAAGACCTAAATAAACTGGAGCAGTGGGCAGCAACCAACAGAATGGTTTTTAACAGGGAAAAATGCAAAGTACTACATCTGGGCAATAAAAATGAAAAAAGCATATACAGAATGGGAGGAATAGAGCTAAGCAACAGTACATGTGAAAAAGACTTAGGTATACTAATAGATCATAGACTGAACATGAGTCAACAGTGTGATTCAGCAGCAAAAAAGGCAAATACAATTCTGGGATGTATTAACAGAAGCATACAGTCTAGATCACGTGAAGTCATTATCGGTCTTTACTCCTCTTTGGTCAGACCTCATCTGGAATACTGTGTACAGTTTTGGGCACCACATTTTAAAAAAGACATAGACAAACTGGAGCAAGTTCAGAGAAGAGCGACCAGAATGGTGACTGGTCTGCAAACCATGTCCTATGAGGAACGGTTGCAGGATTTGGGAATGTTTAGCTTGCAAAAAAGAAGACTGAGAGGAGACTTAATAGCTGTCTACAAATATGTCAAGGGCTGTCACATTGTAGAAGGATCATCTTTATTCTCATTTGCACAAGGAAAGACTAGAAGCAATGGGATGAAACTAAATGGGAGGAGACACAGATTAGATATTAGAAAAAACTTTTTGACAGTTAGGGTGATTAATGAGTGGAACAGGCTGCCACGAGAGGTGGTGAGTTCCCCTTCAATGGACGTCTTCAAACAGAGGCTGGACAGACATCTGTCTGAGATGATCTAGTGAATCCTGCTTTGAGCAGGGGGTTGGACCAGATGACCCAGGAGGTCCCTTCCAACTCTACCATTCTATGATTCTATGTCAGTCACATATATATGAAGTACAGTGACAATGTTGCTTACTGTACTTGTCATTTAGTGTAAAGGATTTATTAAAAAAAATAATAGTGTTTTCATGCACCGTCTCTTTAAAAAAGCCGGCCGGCAATTCAGCATCTGTACCCGACAATTTATAACACACAGAATAGAGCTTCACACATAGATTAGATAGATAGAAACATGTCAGTCACATATATATGAAGTACAGTGATAGTGTTGGTTACTGTACTTGTCATTTAGTATTAAAATAAAGGATTTATTATTAAAAAAAATTGGCGTGGGGTTCCCCTTAATTTTAGTCTCTAGCGGAGGTTAAGCAGACAGCTGGGGCAGATGTTTGAAGCCTGGGAAGGGGGTAATACCCACGGAGCTTCCCAGGCTACTAATATGAGCCCCCAGCTGAATACATAGCCTTTACTAGCTATTAAAATGGGGGACCCCCCCAAAAAAATGACGTGGGGTCCCCCCTAATTTAATAGCTAGCAAAGGCTAGGCAGACAGCTGGGGGCTGATATTAATAGCCCAGGAAGGGAGCCATGAATATTGGCCCCCTCCCAGGCTAGAAACACCAGCCGTCAGCCGCCCCAGAAATGGCGCATTCATAGGATGCGCCAATTCTGGCACTTAGCCTCGCTCTTCCACGCTGCCCTGTAGCGGTGGCAGGGGGTAATAGGGCTGGGGTTGATGTCAGCTTATAATGCCAGCTGACATCAAGCCCAGGTTAGTAATGGAGAGGCGTCTATAAGACACCCCCATTACTAACCCCATAGTCAAAGTTAAAAGAAAACACAAACACCCAGAATAAAGTCCTTTAATTGAAATAAAGACACAATCCTTTATTGTTCTAAATTAAACCATACTTACCATCACGCCCATTCCAGCTGAAGCCAACGATCTCCTGCAATAAAAGAAAAATAATAAAGCAACATCATCCTTACCTTTCCATGGTTCCCACGACAGCTTCAGCTCTGCTACATCGAGATGACAGGCTGGACCGCAGCAGAACGCTGCCATCCAGCCTGTCATCCCGCAGACACTGAGAAGCGCAGGCATGCTTGCGCTCTGCAGTGTCTGGCTGTGACGGCATAAAGATGAGACGAGTTCATGTCCAATGAACTCGGCGCACCTCATGCACGTCACTGACAGCGTGGGAAAATTCTCACGCTGAAGCGCTGAGTGCAGGAGAATTCTCCCACGCTGTCAGTGACGTGCATAAGGTGAGCTCATGTCCAATGAACTCAGCTCACCTCCTGCACGTCACTGACAGCATGGGAGAATTCTCCTGCACTCAGCGCTTCAGTGTGAGAATTCTCCCACACTGAAGCGCTGAGTGCAGGAGAATTTTCCCACGCTGTCAGTGACGTGCATGAGGTGAGCCAAGTTCATTGGACATTAACTCGGCTCATCTGGATGCCCTCACAGAGAGACACTGTGGAGCGCAAGCAAGCCTGCGCTTCTCAGTGTCTGCGGGATGACAGGCTGGATGGCAGCGTTCTGCTGCGGTCCAGCCTGTCATCTCGATGTAGCAGAGCTGAAGCTGTCATGGGAACCATGGAAAGGTAAGGATGATGTTGCTTTATTATTTTTTTTTTATTTCAGGAGATCGTTGGCTTCAGCTGGAATGGGCGTGACGGTAAGTATGGTTTAATTTAGAACAATAAAGAATTGTGTGTTTATTTCAATTAAAGGACTTTTTCTGGGTGTTGTGTTTTTTTTAAATACTTTACTAGAAATTCATGGTGGTCATGTCTAATATTGGCGTGACCCCATGAATTTTGGGCTTAGGGCCAGCTGATAATGCCAAGCTGGCCCTAACCCCTTTATTACCCAGTGAGCCACCGCATCAGGGCCCTGGATGAGTTGGGTACAGCGCCAGAAGATGGCGCTTCTATGAACGCGCCATTTTCCGGGGTGGCTGCGGACTGCAATTTGCAGCGGGGGTGGCCCAGAAAGCTTGGGCCTCCCTGCGCTGCGGATTCCAGCCCCCAGCTGCATAGTTGTACCTGGCTGGAAACAAAAACAGGGCGAAGCCCCACGTCAATTTTCTTTAAATTATTTCATGAAATAATTAAGAAAAAAAGGGCTTCCCTATATTGTTGTGTCCGGCCAGGTACAAATAGGCAGCTGGTGGTTGGGGGCAGCCCGTTCCTGCCTGCTGCACCTGACTGGACACAAATATAGTGCGAAGCCCCACGTCAATTTTTTTTTAATTATTTCATGAATTTCCTGAAATAATTAAAAAAAATTGAAGTGGGGCTTCGCACTATATTTGTGTCCAGCCAGGTACAGCAGGCAGGAACGGGCTGCCCCCAACCACCAGCTGACTATTTGTACCTGGCCGGACACAACAATATAGGGAAGGCCTTTTTTTCTTAATTATTTCATGAATTTCATTAAATAATTAAAAAAAAAATACGTGGGGCTTCGCCCTATTTTTGTGTCCAGCCAGGTACAACTAGGCAGCTGGGGGCTGGAATCTGCAGCGCAGGGAGGCCCAAGCTTTCTGGGCCCCCCCCCGCTGCAAATTGCAGTCCGCAGCCACCCCGGAAAATGGCGCGTTCATAGAAGCGCCATCTTCTGGCGCTGTACCCAACTCATCCAGGGCCCTGGTGCGGTGGCTCACTGGGTAATAAAGGGGTTAGGGCCAGCTTGGTATTATCAGCTGGCCCCAAGCCCAAAGTTCATGGGGTCATGCCAGTATTAGACATGACCGCCATGAATTTCTAGTAAAGTATTTAAAAAAAAACACAACACCCAGAATAAAGTCCTTTAATTGAAATAAACACACAATTCTTTATTGTTCTAAATTAAACTATACTTACCATCACGCCCATTCCAGCTGAAGCCAACGATCTCCTGCAATAAAAGAAAAATAATAAACCAACCTCATCCTTACCTTTCCATGGTTCCCACGACAGCTTCAGCTCTGCTACATCGAGATGACAGGCTGGACCGCAGCAGAACGCTGCCATCCAGCCTGTCATGCCGCAGACACTGAGAAGAGCAGGCATGCTTGCGCTCCTCAGTGTCTCTCTGTGACGGCATCCAGATGAGCCGAGGTCATGTCCAATGAACTCGGCTCACCTCATGCACGTCACTGACAGCGTGGGAAAATTCTCACGCTGAAGTGCTGAGTGCAGGAGAATTCTCCCACGCTGTCAGTGACGTGCATGAGGTGAGCTCATGTCCAATGAACTCAGCTCACCTCATGCACCTCACTGACAGCGTGGGAAAATTCTCCTGCACTCAGCGCTTCAGCGTGAGAATTCTCCCACGCTGTAAGTGACGTGCATGAGGTGAGCCGAGTTCATTGGACATGACCTCGGCTCATCTTTATGCCGTCACAGAGAGACAATGTGGAGCGCAAGCAAGCCTGCGCTTCTCAGTGTCTGCGGGATGACAGGCTGGATGGCGGCGTTCTGCTGCGGTCCAGCCTGTCATCTCGATGTAGCAGAGCTGAAGCTGTCGTGGGAACCATGGAAAGGTAAGGATGATGTTGCTTTATTATTTTATTTTTATTACAGGAGATCGTTGGCTTCAGCTGGAATGGGCGTGACGGTAAGTATGGTTTAATTTAGAACAATAAAGGATTGTGTCTTTATTTCAATTAAAGGACTTTATTCTGGGTGTTTGTGTTTTTTTTTAACTTTGACTATGGGGTTAGTAATGGGGGTGTCTTATAGACGCCTCTCCATTACTAACCTGGGCTTGATGTCAGCTGGCATTATAAGCTGACATCAACCCCAGCCCTATTACCCCCTGCCACCGCTACAGGGCAGCGTGGAAGAGCGAGGCTAAGTGCCAGAATTGGCGCATCCTATGAATGCGCCATTTCTGGGGCGGCTGACGGCTGGTGTTTCTAGCCTGGGAGGGGGCCAATATTCATGGCTCCCTTCCTGGGCTATTAATATCAGCCCCCAGCTGTCTGCCTAGCCTTTGCTAGCTATTAAATTAGGGGGGACCCCACATCATTTTTTTGGGGGGGTCCCCCATTTTAATAGCTAGTAAAGGCTATGTATTCAGCTGGGGGCTGATATTAGTAGCCTGGGAAGCTCCGTGGGTATTACCCCCTTCCCAGGCTTCAAACATCTGCCCCAGCTGTCTGCTTAACCTCCGCTAGAGCCTTAAATTAAGGGGAACCCCATGCCAATTTTTTTAATAATAAATCCTTTATTTTAATACTAAATGACAAGTACAGTAACCAACACTGTCACTGTACTTCATATATATGTGACTGACATGTTTCTATCTATCTAATCTATGTGTGAAGCTCTATTCTGTGTGTTATAAATTGTCGGGTACAGATGCTGAATTGCCGGCCGGCTTTCTTAAAGAGACGGTGCATGAAAACACTATTATTTTTTTTGATAAATCCTTTACACTAAATGACAAGTACAGTAATCAACACTGTCACTGTACTTCATATATATGTGACTGACATGTTTCTATCTATCTAATCTATGTGTGAAGCTCTATTCTGTCTGTTATAAATTGTCGGGTACCGCTGCTGAATTGCCGGCCGGCTTTTTTAAAGAGACGGTGCATGAAAACACTATTATTTTTTTTGATAAATCCTTTACGCTAAATGACAAGTACAGTAAGCAACACTGTCACTGTACTTCGTATATATGTGGCTGACATGTTTATATCTATCTAATCTATGTGTGAAGCTCTATTCTTTCGGTTCTAAATTGTCGGGTACCGGTGTATGCCGCTGCTGAATTTCCGGCTTTTCGTGTTTCACTGTGAGCACAGTTCCCATCGATTTGGGCAATCACTGTAATGCCACAACCACCATGGCTGTGGCATTACAGTGAGTGGCAGACAATCCCTGCATGATTGGTGCTCTAAATAGCACCAGACATGCAGGACACGCTTTTGGTGCACGAACAGTTATCGAACATAACCTCGAACAGCCGAATTTTTTGCAAATCGTTCGGGTTCGTCGAACAACTCGAACACCGCCCAAAACAGCTCGAATTTGAGATTGGCGAACAGTTCTAGTCGAACACCGTTCATCTCTAGTGATGATGTCCTTTTAAAATCTAGAATCAAGGTACAATGGGGGAATGTCTGAACCTTTCCCAAGTACCTATATTTTGGAATTGAAAGAGAAGAGCAGTTTACTACTAACCCTCTTACCATGTCCCACCACCACACTGATCCACAGAGAACAATGAAGATAACTCATGCTAGTGTAGCCTTGTGACATGTAGGACAAGTATACCCAAAGTCAACCTCTTTCACAGTCATATTCTTCCATTTTAGTGATTAGGGACTATTTATTAATTAAAGTGGCAGCAAGCTCTATTAATAAGCCTGAATAATATCAAAATGGTCAAATAAAGAATAAAAAAGTAAAATACAGTACATACTATTTAAATTTTGTGCAATTTTTGCTAAGTTTGTACCATAATTCTCCATCAAATCTGTTGATATTTCATACTCTTTTAGCTCAACTCAAAAGAGAGCATCAGAAGTGGCACTCACCACCAGCAATTTCAATAAAATGCACTTTATTTCGCTCACAGGGTTGCACAGACATCAGTGAAATGAGTACCAGCTGTTTTGCATGAGTACATACTTTTTCTGGCTCACATCTTTTTTTTCTGCAATCCTGTGACCAAATCAAAGTTCATTTTACTGAAATTGGCAGTGGTGAGTGCCGCTTCTCTTGCTCTCTTCTGAATTTTCATGATCTTTTATAAGTATCAAGCTAAGCACCGCTAGACATGGCTATTATAATCTGGATAATTTTTGTTTGATCCTATTTTTCCTTTCTAATTGAATGTAGTGGAAGTGCCAGCATTTTTCTCTTTGGTCCTCATAGTCTTTTATAGTCTATGGACTGCATATTATTTGAAGGGGTATAAAATCCTAAGGGTGCATTTCCACTGGTGGATTATCATGAACAAGTGTTTCTAAGAATGTTCTGTTCATAATAATCAGCCAGTATAAACAGGCTGTCAATAGCCTGACAACAGAGCAATGCCTTAGCCCATTGTGTGAAACAACTTTCAAGCTTCTTTAAAAATCATTGTTTTTGGCAGCACATCATCCTATGCAAATAGGACATGTGCTGGTGAGAAAATTGACACTCTATGTGCCCAAAATGACCTATTATTGATCGATCTGTGCGCCTGGGAAGTGCTGTCGGCCTGTCTAAACAGATTATTAAATGACCGCTGATCAGTCAACAAATTGGCATTTGTTTAACGGTCGTAATCGCACCTTTAGTCCTTAACTCTAAGTTTCGATAGGCTTAAAATTACAAAATAAAATGTAAAAAGTGTAAACTGCTTTTTAAATTATGTGCCATTTTTGGAACATTGACATTGCAATCATCCACCAAACTCATTGTTTTGGCAGATATGCCGGACATGGCTGCTAAAATATCGATAAGCGGACAGCAATTGGCTGATACGTAGCATTTCAGAATGCGATATGTTTGCTACTTTGTATTTTTTATAGCCCTGTGGAGTCTATTGGAGTCCATTACTCAGAGTCAAAGTGCCCCATAAAATCTTGCCACATTCTTTCCGCACATATTACAGTACAGCAAAGTGAATACGATTTCTGAAATCTAATGCACTTGCTGCTTTTTTTTTTCCTTATCTAAACCAAAAGAAAAATAATAAAATCGATGCGACAAAATATCTCACAAATTCATCAACTTTATGAAATATAAAATATCATAACGTGTACGTCACACCCCCTGATGAAGTTGGGTGAAACGCGCGTTGGGGAGCAGGGCTACACACCTAACAGGCTCCACAATATTACTATGTAAGTCTGCATCCTATACTCTTCTATTTGATGCACAGATGGTACGGAAAGTATTCAGACCCCTTTAAATTTTTCACTCTTTGTTTCATTGCAGCCATTTAGTAAATTCGAAAAGTTCATTTTTTTTCTCATTAAAGTACACTCTGCACCCCATCTTGACTGAAAAAAGCAGAAATGTAGAAATGTTTGCAAATTTATTAAAAAAGAAAAACTGAAATATCACATGGTCAAAAGTATTCAGACCCTTTGCTCAGTATTGAGTAGAAGCACCCTTTTGAGCTAGTGCAGCCATGAGTCTTCTTGGGAATGATGCAACACGTTTTCTACACCTGGATTTGGGGATACTCTGCCATTCTTCCTTGCAGATCCTCTCCCGTTCCGTCAGGTTGGATGGTGAACGTTGGTGGACAGCCATTTTCAGGTCTCTCCAGAGATGCTCAATTGGGTTTAGGTCAGGGCTCTGGCTGGGCCAGTCAAGAATGGTCACAGAGTTGTTCTGAAGCCACTCCTTTGTTATTTTAGCTGTGTGCTTAGTGTCATTGTCTTGTTGGAAAGTGAACCTTTGGCCAAGTCTGAGGTCCAGAGCACTCTGGAAGAGGTTTTCATCCAGGATATCTCTGTACTTGACCGCAATCATGTTTCCTTCAATTGCAACCAGTCGTCCTGTCCCTGCAGCTGGAAAACACCCCCATAGCATGATGCTGTCACCACCATGTTTAACTGTTGGGATTGTATTGGGCAGGTGATGAGCAGTGCCTGGTTTTCTTCACACATACCGCTTTGAATTATCACCAAAAAGTTCTATCTTCGTCTCATCAGACCATAGAATCTTATTTCTCATAGTCTGGGAGTCCATCATGTGTTTTTGAGCAAACTCTATGCGGGCTTTCATATGTATTGCACTGAGGAGAGGCTTCCGTCGGGTAACTCTGCCATAAAGGCCCGACTGGTGGAGGGCTGCAGTAATAGTTGACTTTGTGGAACTTTCTCCCATCTCGCTACTGCATCTCTGGAGCTCAGCCACCGTGATCTTGGGGTTCTTCTTTACCTCTCTCACCAAGGCTCTTCTCCTATGATTGCTCAGTTTGGCTGGATGGCCAGGTCTAGGAAGACTTCTGGTGGTCCCAAACTTCTTCCATTTAAGGATTATGGAGGCCACTGTGCTCTTAGGAACCTTGAGTAACGCAGAAATTATTTTGTAACCTTGGCCAGATCTGTGCCTTGCCACAACTCTGTCTCTGAGCTCCTTGGGCAGTTCCTTTGAGCTCATGATTCTCATTTGGTCTGACATGCACTGTGAGCTGTGAGGTCTTATATAGACAGGTGTGTGCCTTTCCAAATCAAGTCCTATCAGTTTAATTAAACACAGCTGGGCTCCAATGAAGGAGTAGAACCATCTCAAGGAGGATCACAAGGAAATGAACAGCATGTGACTTAAATATGAGTGTCTGAGCAAAGGGTCTGTATACTTATGACCATGTGATATTTCAGTTTTTCTTTTTTAATAAATATGCAAAAATTTCCACATTTCTATTTTTTTCAGTCAAGATGGGGTGCAGAATGTACTTTAATGAGAAAAAAATGAACTTTTTAGAATTTACCAAATGGCTGCAATGAAACAAAGAGTGAAAAATGTAAAGAGGTCTGAATACTTTCCGTACCAACTGTATATGTTAACCACTAGGGAATATATTGTAATAGAGATATGGGCATACTAACTATATACTGCTTATAGCTTTGGAAAGTTTGTTGTTATCCCTCCATTGAGCTACTCCGTTGTTTTTTTTAAAAAAAAAATGGTATAATATTTTATATTTAATAAAGTTAATTTATTTGTGAGATATTTTATAGCACCATTTTTCTTTTTCTTTTGGTTTATCTCGTGATACTTAGGTTCATTAATCCTATTCAGCCAAATTTTGTTGCTCCTAATATTATTTTTTCCTTGCACATCTGAACCTTCAAACTGTTTTTTTCAAGTCTGCGCCATGTCAATTTTTTCAGCATTTTCACCCATTCAAATCGATAGGAAAAAACGCATAAAAAAAAGCAACAAAAATGTGTGAAAAACGTATGCATTTTTCTTGCAACACTCTTTTTTGCAGTTAAAAAATCTGCTGCAAATACTGAACGTGTGCACTTAGACTAATGCTCTAAGACCACCATAAATCAGCAATTGTCCAAAAATATGTAGAACTAGCAGCACTTCTTAGTGATTTGATTTGTGCGAGTATGATTTGGCCTTGAGCAGTGAGTATTTTTCATCCACGGATAGAATGAATGCACCTATAGGTTGTAAAAACTTCACTTGTGAAGTGAAAAAAAAAACCCCTGAGGTGCCATCATGACTTAACTGCCAAGGTCACTCACAGATCACGCATCCTGGGCGCTGGTTAAATATCATGTAACCTTGTAAATCTCCTTGGTACTGAATGTGTCAGAGGATCTTTCTTCCGCAATGCCTTCCTGGCTCAATTACCTCTGAATGGCACAAACCAGACAACTCTGCTGCAAAGGATTTCATTGATAAATAGCTCCCATAAACAAAGACAACAAAAACCCAGAGAGATCTCTAAATGTAAGGTAAGACTAGAATTTATAGACATATAAATGCCCATAAAACATCCCCGCTCTCCTCTCGTGCCATGGTTTCGTAGTTGACATTCTAGGAGAGTCCACACAAAACTTACATTTTTCCTTTAGGGACTGTGGAACATCTGTAGCTGAAGCTCTCTGCGTCTGGCTCATGGCTATTACCTCTAATGATTACCATGGGTTAGATAAGGTAACCCATAGAGCGTAGTTCTTCCTGAAACTAAAAATAACAGCATTGTGGTTACCGAACCATGCTGATACTTGTAGTCCGGCAGCGTATGGTTCGACAGATTTCTTCCTAGACTTGCTCTCAGCAACGATTTTACTCCACCATTAATTCCTCCATTGATTTCGAGTTTAATTAGTTGAACCCGGTAAAAGTAGATAAAATGTGCAACATCAGCAGGACGAAGCGCTCATTTTAATGCAGGGATAGCGTTCGCTGCAATCAGTACAGGAAAATAACCTGCTTAGAAACATCACCCATTATGTTACTCAATGTTCACGCACTGTGGGCGAGACTTGTAAATCAGAATAGAGTATTAAATAGGAGATAGAGGAAAGATATCAAAGAAAAATAACATAAAAATGAACATAAATATAAAATATTTATTGCATCTGAATGGATGCGATGTAATACTATTTTCTTACTACAGCAGATGATGGATGGCAATGGGGCGCTGGGCGCAGCATTCGCATTTTAAAGTTTTTCAAAATGAACTTTTTTAGCTTTGCCTTGTCTGCAGCAAATAGTAGTTCCTTAGGGTATGCGCACACCTTTTTTTTTTTTTTTTTTTTTTTTTTTTTTTTAAGGCGGGTTTCAGGAAAAAAAATACAGGGATTTTCTGAAACAGCTTCCTCTTAAAAAAACTAGGAGGTTTTTGCCCACCTGAAAAAAGCATTTGTGCACATGCCCTTAGGGAAGAGACCGACCAACCTTTCTTACCTTGAGAGCCACATTCAGCTGTGATAGTTGTGAGCCACATCCAGAGCCCCCCCAAATAGTGTCACCCAGCTCCTGCTCTCCCTCCTCCCCATAGTAGTGACACCCAGAGCCCCCATTAACGGCACAATGACAGCCAAAAGTTCCACACGGAAGTCACACCGAGGCAGTATATCTGGATTCCGGGGTTCCCACCTTACCTACCTTCGGTATTCTCACATCAAGCACAACATACTTTCACATCCAACTTTCTCTAACTCAAAGTAACATCCTATACCAAGACCTGTATATGCTTATGCAGATCTGCTCTTCTGTGCCTGGCTGCTCACAAAATCCACAGTCTGGAAACCTGCTCTTCATAGCTGTTTGCTAGACCTGGCACTAATAGACCAGGCTGAGAGCGATACATCATGGGTCTGCGTTCCTTTGAATTCACTTCAAAATTCACATAAAAAAATTCTGTGTGCATACCCTAACATCTAATTACAGAGCCAGTACACACTGATTCCCTAGGGCTGTGTTGTAGGAGCCATAAACATCTACAATATGGCACTGCATTACAAAAGTATTCTTCTCAAGAAGCTGGTAAGATAATAATGAAGAGAGCATGTCATAACAGCTGACAGCCATCTAATGCATATTGCAGATAAGGAGACCCATGTAATTGACCGTCCTTTTCCTCGACAAAATACCTTAGGAAGATCTAAAAGTGTTCGGACACTATGGGGAAAATCAGCGGACTCCCATCAATTGTTTGTAAGGGCTCACCAAGTGAGGTGGATCTGCCAAGTCTTTGGTCCAGGTGGGCACACGGACCCTAGGCGTCGGTGCAGTTTCCAGGGGACACATGGAACTGTGGGGACTAGGAATAACTGGAAACTCAGGAGCAGATGGATGGATGGAGTGGAACCCAGCAGGGATGGATGCGAGTTGAAACACAGTAGTATAGTCAAAATCCCAGGACATAGGTATGTGTTAATGGGCCTTAAATAGATCTAGGGAGATAATGTCATTGATCCACACCGGGCAACCTGCAAAACCCAACGTGGGGACAACAGAGGGCAGCAGATCCAAGAGAAGGGAGCGTAGAAATACCGGGATAGGTGTGTAACATTGCTACTAGTGTCCTTAATGTGATTTCTTTATTGTGCGTCTGTGATATAAATGATACCCAATATATCTATTAGAAAAATAGGGTTCCCCTTTATTCAGAAAGAAAATGAATGGAGAGGTAGCTTGCATGTGCGAGGCTTTTCTAAATCTGTTCTAAAAATACTAAGGAAACAGGTGAACAAATATGCTGAAGGAGGTTATCCCATGAACAACCTATATCAACTATCCACAAGATATCGATGGGTTCAGATGACACTGTGATGTGTATCGAGTGCCCTGACAGATGATTGTTGGGAGAGATAAGGATCTGGCATGTTCGATTTCAGACTGCCAATTCTTTTGCTCTACCGGAGATAAGATGCCACCAGAGATGTCTGGCAGTGGCCTTCTCAATGAGAACACAGGAGCTTTCAGCTGCTCGTGCACTCCTGTGTATGAGAGAACAAGCCAAGATGGCTGACAGAAGACAATTGCCAAACCAACATTAGTCTTATGTGTATGAGAGGTTTAAGGATCCTGTGATCCTTACTGATTACAAGATCTGTGAAGATAAGGAGTCACTAAACTAGTAATAACACTGATCCATGACCTCTGTAGAAAAGTTATAGACAGACAATGGAGCAGTGGTCAGGTCACACGTAAGACCCCAGTTTTTTGGATCAGTGGTAAAGATAAGCAATTGGATTCGCAGGACCCTGATGCAGTAGCCAAGTCAGTATTCTATGGCAGCCTGATCTAGAACCCTCTGCATTGCCTCCTACCTGCTGGCATCACCGACTCCTCTTTTAATTAGCTGGACTGGTGCCACGTCATTGTTGTGGCATGATACACAAACCATATTGCACCAGGCTGGCTAATTAAAGGAGGAGCCGCGGATGCTGGCAGGTAAGAGATGGTTTTCAGGGCTCCCATCCAGGGGCCATGGAATGCTGGACAAGGGTTCTGAGAATAAATTATGTTCTCATCAGATGGACTCCTAGCAAACATGTATTTATCATCTATCCTGTGGATAGGTGTGTGATGTTATTTTTGAGATAACCCCTTTAAGTGTTTCAATATCTCTCATAAACTTAAATTCTCCACCTAGAAGCAGTGACCTGGGGTTCAGTTACCAGGTGGAACAAGGGTGAAGGGGCCTCCACCAATTAGACATTTATGGTAAACTCAAACATTTTGAAAAGTGTCCCAAAACTTTGATAAATGAGTTTGCCTTGGAGCAAGTGTAAGGCCCTTCCCATTTCTTTCAACATATACGGGAAAAGGGTTACATATGAAATTTTAGTTGATCCTGCAGTAATAAACTGACGTGGCTACAATCTTCATGGGAGTAAATGTAAAGCTCTATTCTATTGTGCTGGTGCCGAATGAGAATTGAATATTTGCTGGCGGGTTCCCCCACAGATATGACCCAATACTTGGGGGTTCTGCAACACACAGATTTTTCGGAGGTGATCCCTTCAAATTCTGTGTTTCCAGTACATGTGGTATATGTTTTTTTCCGTGGATACCACACATAGCCATTATAATCTATGGTGCTATGCACATGTCCATTTTTTTCTGGCAGCACAGATGACAAGTGCCAATAGAAGTCTATGGGTCCGCGAAATACACGTACAGCAAACGGATGGCATCAGTGTACAGTCCCTGTGCCGTACAGGTTTAACATTGCAAAGTATAGGAAAAGCTTTGTAATTTCATTCTTTCTTCATCCATATTAGAAAAACATGGATGGCACACTGATAAAGAGATTCTCTATTTACTAAATATTGAACAATATCAAGCCCGTCCTCCACTGAGTCTGGATAAACAATTCCAATTATTTTCTGTATCATTTTAGTTTCCTAAATCTTTGCATCAGCTTTTTCCGACACAGTTATTTTTTAAATTCTTTTTAGAGTTTCTATTAACATTTTCGTTTTATAATTGCGCTCATGGAGTGCCACAAATTGTATTTCCTGATGAAACTCTGGCCACTAATGAAGGTCTATGAATTGAGTATTGCTGTAGAATTTTCAGTTTTGATTGTACCTTTCCTGTCCTTCACTACATAGAGACCAATGCTTTAATTCTAAGCACACTTGGGAAGCGGTAAATCAGACCGGAGAAAATTAATTGCGTCCATAAAGCTGGCATATGCATGTAAATGAGTGGGAAGAATTTTCAGATTCAAGTTCCAAGTGCTGAAGTATAGGTAAACATACATTGAAGTTGTATGAAAACACTGATTTACTCTCTGAATGCTGTGAATATTTATGAATATCAGTTTTTACTGTTACTGAAATCAGACAATAACTACAAAGGCATGAAAAATATGTCAGATGCTATATACTCACAGTGCTCACATCGCCGTACCCAGGTACTGAAGCATGAACAGAGCAATAGGACTAAAGTATGCACATAAGGACCCTATCTTTTAAGAAGGATATGTCCAAAGGTGTGCCAAGCATAGGGAGGATTACCCATATGGCTGCTAAAGGGGTTAAGAAGAGAGAGGGGGTCCCTTTAAATCACAGTAGTCTTCATTATTTTAAAAGGGTTTCCACTCATGACATTTGCTGTCATGTAAAATAATAAAGCCACATAGTACTCACCCTCCTCTGATCCAGTGCCGACTCCCTGCCTTTGTGCCATGTTTTGGCTGCAGTGTTGATGACACAAATAAACCGCTGCAGTCAATCACTAAGCTTGGCAGCTCGTGCCATCTACATCAGTAGAGCTGTTGAGTTCAGTGATTGGCTGCAGCGGTGATGTGAACTGTTGACGTGATGTTACTGTTGCAGTGAAAACACAGAGAGCGCAGTATGGTCGGGAGACCATTGATGGACTGGGGGAAGATTAGTACTATCTGTATTTGTTATTTTACTTGTCAGCAAATGTTTGGAAACTACTTTTCTTTAAGTGGAAAACCTCTTCATTTTTTAAGGGGGTGTCCTATAAAAAACAGTTATCATCTATCAACACTGTGCATAGATAATAAATGTATGATCACCGAGGATTAAGCTGCTAAGATTCCCACTGATCACAAGAATATGGGTCCCAAACATCCATACTCTACTATGGGTGAAACCCTAATGAGCACGTGCCTCTAGTAATGCTATAGACAGTGAACGAGTTGCACATGCTCACTTCTGCTCCATCCACAAAGGAGACTTTAGACCCCAGATTCTCGTGCTGGGTGGAGATCCCAGTAGTCAGATACCCACTGTTCATACATTTATCACCAATATGGTGAATAGGGGATATATGTTCTTTATAGGAGAACCTTTATAATGGGTGCTGAGAACATGCACAGGGATGTGGACTCTGTATGTGCAGAAATGTTAGCAAACACAAAAGGAGAGAATGTAATGGAGTCATGAAAAAATGATGAGAGAGCAAAACTTCACATCCCCTGTGCTTAGGAATCCTGGAATGAAGAAACTGAATTGGCCTGATGTTTTATATGTTATGGTGCCCACAGTCCCTTATGTTTGCCACTGAATCTGCTATTTAAACAAAGCATAAAAAAGTTCTTTGTTTTATTGTAATTGTTTTATTTTGACATGTTAGGCTACAGGTTGAGCTCGATGAACTTAAAGGGGTTTTCCCATGAACAAAGTTCATTTTAATCAATAGATCTTGGGATAAAAATAATTTCCACAATTGGATGTGATCTAAAAAAATGTTCCTGTGCTGAGATAATCTTATAAATGTGCCCCTGCTGTGTACTGTGTAATGGCTGTGTCTGACCGTGCAGGAGCATGGTCTGATCATACCACATCTCCTGGGCAGGGGAGGAAGAAAAAGAGTATACAGACAGGACAGCACATGATTGTAAATAATTCTTTCTTTGAGGTAAAACATGTTTTAAAAACAGGCAGTGAAATGTTCTATCTCACAAAAAGAATCAGCTGTGATCCCCTGCTGTAATGTCTTTATACACTCCTTTGCTTCCTCCCCTGCCCAGGAGCTGTGGTATGATCAGACCATTTCCCGACACGGTCAGACACAGCCATTACACAGTACACAGCAGGGGCACATTTATAAGATTATCTCAGCACAGGAACATTTTTTTAGATCACATCCAATTATGGAAATTATTATTATTACAAGAAGTATTGATTAAAATCAGCTTTAAACTTAAAAAAAACTTTCAGTCAACCTTCAACCTTAGAACTTTGAAACTATAATTATTTGCCACATAGATGTATAATACTTTATAAAAGGGCAAGATACGTCCCTTCATTCTCAATTCTCATGACGTGTCTGCAGTGGAGATGAGCAGATCAGTTCTCTAACTTTGTCATTTGTCGAGATGAGTCAGTTTCAGCAGTCCCAGCTCACCTCCCACTTATGTTCATGCCAAACACAGCTTCTGTGCCCACGGAATCAAATATATGTAAGTGGAAAAAAATAGAGGTTTTACCCCCCACTTTGACGTACATTTATATTACTTTGCTTTAAAGGCTTAATAAGGTTTATGCTGCCAAAGACCCAGTAGGGTGGAATTGTTGCTGCTATACAACGGTCTACTGCCATATTGTGATATATGGTTCAATATGACTTTTTTCAATGTCGGAGCCCTTCTTATAGGATCCTCAGAAGTTCTGTTGGTTGACAATTTTCCACATATATTTTGGCCAGAAGACATACCCAGGAGTATTGGACTCCATAGCACGGACTGTAAAAAGTGCATATAACACTTACTATGCCTGATGAAGAGACCTGAGTAGTCTCAAAAGCTTGCAATCTGTTACCATCTTTTCAGCTAGCCATTGAAAGGTATCAACCACTGAGGACTCTCAAATCTAAATATTTTTCATATAACACAATAAATCAAGATAACATTCACAGTAAAGAAATTGAATTAAATGTATTTATTTTCGGCAGAACTGGAGCGCTGAGATTAATTTGTGTCGTGAAATGACAAATGCAAAAGTGAGATTGATATTACCAGATATGACTCTACCACCAACAATTCCCCTTCTTCTTATTACCAAAGAGATAGTGAAAAGCGTTGGATACATGAAAGTAATGGCCATCTGCAGGATCAGACTGCACGCAGGGTTTGTTTGTAGTCTGTAACCATGGAGTCACATAGGAGCTGCATACACAAAACTGCGGGATGTTTTTTAACAAACGATGTTTTAAAGTTGCTACCTTTTTATTTCCAATAAATTAAAGTAATCAAAATTACAAGTCTACATATGGTGATGAGACACTTTAAATTAAGACGGGTAGTTTTCAATTATAACCAGCAGTGCACAAGTTCAGCTCAGCCAATCAAAAAATGTGCAAGAGTAACGTCCAGGTACCATGAGGGTAAGTATACTTGAAAAGCAAAAGGACCATAGAAGTAAACTACAACCAGTGTTATCCCCATTTACATAGATTACAACCAGTGGATAATTCTCAGATGATTTTTTTTCACATTTTATCAGTGGGATTTTTAATCCTAAACTTTTTACTGTAAATCTGAAATAATTTACATATTTACATCTAAAATAATCACATTTTGAACAACATTTTGTAGTCACAATCTTGATAGATAGATAGATAGATAGATAATAGGTGAAAACATGCCAGTAATCCAGTGAAAATAGGAAAATATTGCTTTATTCTCCCACATCACAGATAGATGCAACGTTTAAAGGGAATCTGACAGCAGGATTTCACCCCACACTATTTCTATGCAGATGTAACTCTGAGCTACAAGTAGCTGTTAGACACGTCCAGCGATACCTTTACATGGCCTGTCTGTTTTTCTGTTACAGAGAAACCAGTGTTTGAATTGGTATGCAAATGAGGCAGAAAGACTATGATAGATTCCTCGCCCAACACCACCTCCTTCTACTTGGCGGATGGCCTCTATGCTGTGTGACTTCAAGCAAAGGAGTCCTCAGTCAAGCAGTAGGTGGCGGCGTTAGGCAGGAAATACTGTAGAGCTGGAGTGACAGAGGCTTCAGATATACAAACAGCTCTTCAGCCCCATTAAATATCAATTCAAATACTGATTTCTCAGTAATGGAAGAATGGATTGGACATGTAAAGGTATTGCTGGACTTGTCTTTGAATGATCTACATGTGCATATAAATAGTTTGGGGAATGAAATCCGGCTGACACGTTCCCTTTAAGTTCTACACGGAATTTTTTTAAAGCCAATTGGGAACTAAAATGTTGCATCTTTACATGATATGGGAGAATAAAGTACTATTCACCTCTTTTCACTGGATTACTGGAATGCTGCTATTTTTTTTCCTGTTATTGAGAGGACTTGGATGAAGATCCTAGAATTTGCACCCATCCTTGATTATTAAAGTACCGATTCTCATTTTTTTTAAATTAGGTAGATGATAGATAAACAATAAATATATAAATGATAGATAGATAGATGAGACATAGATGATAGATAGATAGATAGATAGATAGATAGATAGATAGGCAGAAAGATAGATAGATTAGATAAGATAAGATAAGATAGATAGATAGATAGATAGATAGATAGGCAGACGGACAGATATATACATAGATAGATAGAAAGATAGATAGTTATGAGATAGATAGATAGATAGATGGATAGATAGATAGATATGGATAGATAGATATGGATAGATAGATAGATATGGATAGATAGATAGATAGATAGATAGATAAATAATAGATATATAGATATGAGATAGATAGATAGATATGGATAGATAGATAGATAGATAGATGGATAGATAGATAGATATGGATAGATAGATATGGATAGATAGATAGATATGGATAGATAGATAGATAGATAGATAAATAATAGATATATAGATATGAGATAGATAGATAGATATGGATAGATAGATAGATAGATAGATATGAGATAGATAGATAGAGAGATAGATAGATAGATAGAAAGATAGATAGAAAGATAGATAGATAGATAGATAGAAAGATAGATAGAGAGATAGATAACAGATACTAGCCTGTGCTGATATCTTGCACGTCACAAAGAAACACATGATCAGCTTGAACCGACGAACACAGTAAAGCCTTCATTCTGCATTTACTGTAAGTTGTAAGTCTGCGCCGCCTCTGCCAGGATTAATTACCACTTACTGCAGTCCTTGCTGCTTGCTGTGTTATTCATCCATCTTTCTCTGTATTTGGGTATTTTAAAGAGCGGTGTACAACAAGGACAAAAGCCCTCACAGGAGCCCACAAAGGAAGAATACTGGTTTTGTGACAAAAGAACTTACGAGTGAGCAACGTGGAAAGTAGAATATGTCATTTCGGCACAGAAGTGTTCCCCGGCAATGCATAAATTACCAATACTATAAACATAGTCTAAGATGGGATTGTCAGGGATTTCTGAAACATGAGGATCTTTATGGATTTTCCCAGTACACACTTTTCCGGCATGTCAATTACTTACATCATGTAAGTCACATTGGCAGCGGACTGGCAGCTTGCTCCCCAATCTGTCCACAATTGGCTCATTCCTTGGTGGTGTCCTCAGTGCTGGTCCATCTCCTGTTTGACTTCAACCTCAATTTGACACAAAAAATACATTTTTATCACTATATATACATTTATATGTATATTGTTGTGATAAAAATGTATATATATATATCTATAATATAACGGGGGATGTGTCCCTCTGTCTGAAGCCTTTATAGACTGCGCATGCGTGATGCGCAGTCTGGCTCCAGAGAGAAGAACGCATCAGCCGTTACAGGTAAGAGGAGTGTATGGCGCCTGAGATCGCGGTATGCGTAGACACTGAACACATACCGTGATTTCCGGCGCCAAACTTACATACTTACCTGACTGGGAGGAGCGTTGCCGCGGCACCTCTCTCCGCCGGAGACCGGAGCAGGAGTGAGGCGTTGGATCGGCGCATGCGCATAGCGCTATCCGATGCCATTTTACTGAAGACACATTTCCCGGCCTCCGGCAGAACAGGACGCTGCAGCGCTGGAGCACAGGGAAGAAAGGTGAGTATACGTGTTTATTTTTTTTGGATGTGTGTACAGCGTGAAAGGGATGCGGGGGCAACACATACCAGGATTGGGGTGAGGGGTACCACACATACCAGGATTGGGCTGAGGGGTACCACACATACCAGGATTGGGGTGAGGGGTACCACACATACCAGGATTGTTGGGATGAGGGGTGCCACGCATACCGGGATTGAAGGGATGAGGGGTGCCACGCATGCCGGGATTGGGGGGATGAGGGGTGCCACGCATACCAGGATTGGGGGGATGAGGGGTGCCACGCATACCAGAATTGGGGGGATGAGGGGTGCCATGCATACCGGGATTGGGGGGATGAGGGGTGCCATGGATACTGGGATTGAGGGATGAGGGGTGCCATGCATACCAGGATTGGGGGGATGAGGGGTGCCACGCATACCAGGATTGGGGGGATGAGGGGTGCCACGCATACCAGGATTGGGGGGATGAGGGGTGCCACGCATACCGGGGATGAGGGGTGCCACGCATACCGGGATTGGGGGGTGAGGGGTGCCACGCATACCGGGATTGAGGGGTGCCACGCATACCAGAATTGGGGGGATGAGGGGTGCCATGCATACCGGGATTGGGGGGTTGAGGGGTGCCACGGATACCGGGAATGAGGGATGAGGGGTGCCACGCATACCAGGTTTGGGGGGATGAGGGGTGCCACACATACCAGGATTGGGGGGATGAGGGGTGCCATGCATAGCGGGATTGGGGGGATGAGGGGTGCCACGCATACCAGGTTTGGGGGGATGAGGGGTGCCACACATACCAGGATTGAGGGGATGAGATGTGCCATGCATAGCGGGATTGGGGGGATGAGGGGTGCCACGCATAGCAGGATTTGGGGGATTAGGGGTGCCACGCATAGCGGGATTGGGGGGATGAGGGGTGCCACGCATAGCGGGATTGGGGGGGTGAGGGGTGCCACGCATACCAGGATTGGGGGGATGAGGGGTGCCACACATACAGGGATTCGAATGAGGGGGGCCACGCACACTGGGATTCGGATGAGGGGGACCATGCATGCCAGGATGAAGAATACCATACATACAAGGATAGGGATGGGGTACCACACATACCAGGATTGGGGTGAGGGGTACCACACATACCAGGATTGGGGTGAGGGGTACCACACATAACAGGATTTGAGTGAGGGGTGCCACACATACCAGGATTGGGGGGATGAGGGGTGCCACGCATAGCGGGATTGGGGGGGTGAGGGGTGCCACGCACACCGGGATTGGGGGGATGAGGGGTGCCACGCATACCAGGATTGGGGGGATGAGGGGTGCCACGCATACCGGGATTCGAATGAGGGGGGCCACGCACACTGGGATTCGGATGAGGGGGACCATGCATGCCAGGATGAAGAATACCATACATACAAGGATAGGGATGGGGTACCACGCATACCAGGATTGGGGTGAGGGGTACCACACATACCAGGATTGGGGTGAGGGGTACCACACATAACAGGATTTGAGTGAGGGGTGCCACACATACCAGGATTGGGGGGATGAGGGGTGCCACGCATAGCAGATTGGGGGGATGAAGGGTGCCACACGTACCAGGATTGGGGGGATGAGGGGTGCCACGCATTCCGGGATTCGAATGAGGGGGGCCACGCACACTGGGATTCGGAAGAGGGGGGCCATGCATACCAGGATGAGGAATACCATACATACAAGGATAGGGATGGGGTACCATGCATACCAGGATAGGGATGAGGTATGAGGTACCACGCATACCAGGATTGGGGTGAGGGGTACCACGCATACCAGGATTGGGGTGAGGGGTACCACACATACCAGGATTGGGGTGAGGGGTACCACAGATACCAGGATTGGGGTGAGGGGTACCACACATACCAGGATTGGGGTGAGGGGTACCACACATACCAAGATTGGGGTGAGGGGTACCACGCATACCAGAATTGGGGTGAGGGGTACCACGCATACCAGGATTGGGGTGAGGGGTACCATGCATACCAAGATTGGGGTTGAGGGGTGCCATGCATACCCGGATTGGGGGGTGAGGGGTGCCATGCTTACCCGGATTGGGGGGTGAGGGGTGCCATGCATACCTGTATTGGGGGTGAGGGGTGCCATGCATACCAGGATTGGGGGTGAGGGGTGCCATGCATACCATGATTAGGGGTGAGGGGTGCCATGCAAACCAGGATTGGGGGTGAGGGGTGCCATGCATACCAGGAATGGGGGTGAGGGATGCCATGCATACCATGATTGAGGGTTGAGGGGTGCCATGCATCCCAGGATTGGGGGTGAGGGGTGCCATGCATACCAGGATAGGGATGAGGGAGCCATGCATACCAGGATAGGGATGAGGGGTGCCATTCATACCAGGATTGGGGGTGAGGGGTGCCACGCATACAAGAATTGGGGGTGAGGGGTGCCACGCATACCAGGATTGGGGGGATGAGGGGTGCCACGCATACCAGAATTGGGGGTGAGGGGTCCACGCATACCAGGATTGGGGGTGAGGGGTGCCATGCATACCAGGATGAGGATGAGGGGTGCCATGCATACCAGGATTGGGGGTGAGGGGTGCCATGCATACCAGGATGAGGATGAGGGGTGCCATGCATACCAGTATAGGATGGTGGGGGCAGGATGGGGGCAGCACAAATACCAGGAGGGGGGCAGCACATACCAGCATGGGAGACCATATACCAATAAAAATGCTCACCACCCGGGGGTAGAACGGGTTCAATAGCTAGTATATATATATATATATATATATATATATATATATATATATATATATATATGTGTGTGTGTGTGTCTGTGTGTGAGTGGCAAATTCATAGGACATGCCATAAAAATCTGATTCGGGTCAAACAGCCATGATGGGTGCTAACACTTATTATGGGCAATGCAGAAAGGTGTCAGCTATAGTATAGAACTAACTCCCACTGAATTTTTACTCATAGGGGGTACTACTCACTTAGTCCTAAGCTACGTAAAAAAGCGGCGCTGAGGAATAAAGCCTCTCATCGACTGCTATAAGAAGGCATATCAGCAGCCGTTAAAGGTGCTACTTTATTTTTTTTTACTATGAGGCAGAGCACTTATCGGAAGGTAGTTTCTAACTAACTGCCTGCTCGGCAGTGCGGAGATCTCTCCTGGAAGCAATTCTGTTACTTCATGTAACGTCACATCGACAGAGCAGCTCCTTCTCGTCTGCTCTCTCGACAGGTCGTCACTGCCAACGTCATGTTGATTGACAGCCGGCTTCACCTAAAGCAGCAGTGAGCCGGGTGTTAATCGACATGAGGTAGGCAATGACGAAGCAAAGACAGATCAGAGCGGAAGAAAATGATGTGCGCTTAGAAAGTAGGAGAATCACTGCTTGAAGTGGGCCATGATCGCTCTGAGCTATGAAAGATCATTTCATGGGAGAACAAACAAATAGCTAGCAACTATTTTCCAATGAGTGATAAGCCCCATAGAAAAGAAAATTAAGTCCCAGATAAACCCATTAAGGGGCTAATACTAATGATCAAAAACATTTGTAGGACCCTGGTTCAGCGGCCAAGTTGTTGGTCTGCAGCTGTTGACCAGAGTCTTATGAAGGCTCCGATTCATCATTTTCAGGAATTTTTCAAGTCCCTGTCTGTTTTTGTCTTGTGGTATTACTTGTCATTTTTGATGCCAAATTAATCAAAATAGGATTCATGAATTTGGCACAAAGTGAACAAGGGGCTTTCTTCCTATCTTGAATTGTTTTTGCACGTTGGCTCCAAAAAGTCACAAAAATTGCAACAAAATTTTGGCATCTTGAAAAATACACCAAACGGGGACTGGAGTGAAGTTGCACCAAATTTCGTGACTTATTAAAAATGCGCAATTGATAAATCAGACTTAAAAACATCTGGAATTGCTAGACCATAAAGCGGGAAAAAAAAGAATCAGGAGAGCGCATATAAAATTGACTTAAAAAAAGGCATGAATTGGGTGCAACCTAAAAAAGGCACAAAACTAGACAATAAACAGGTGCAAAGGCAATGATGAATCGGGGCTATAGTGTTAAATGTTAGGTTATTGTCATGCACTACCTGAGACGTCTTGGTGGTGATATATTTCTTCTTTTGGTCCAGATTTCAATTTTCGGGAATCAGTGAAGGTGGGGTTGAGTTCTGTGTTTCCTAATTTTCGCTATTCTAATTTCATTTCATTTTCTATAAAATAAAAGAATTTAATGAAGATCATTAAATGGTCAAGAAACTAAGGAAACATCTTATATTATAATTATAAATGGTGTTTAAGTAGTGACAAGTTAAAGGCAATTATCTTATAAGGTGATTGCATATCGCTAGGAGTTGTTATGGTCCAACTCCTGGTACTACCACTATTTTCGAGAACGGCAGCACATAACACTGATTCAGCATTGTATCCCCTTTATTCTCTTCCCTCGGTACAGTGGTGCTACAGCCACCTGGGGGTATGGAATAGCAGTGCAAACCATTCAAGGTTGATACAACCGGAGGCAGCTCCTTACGCAGCTGGGTTGTCAGTCAGGGCTGGGGACGCGGTTACAGCCGCCACTCTCTAAACTCAGGGCGGTGACTGAACCGATGTTGGTGCCGCCCCCATGACTGAAATGAGAACTCTGCCGGGGAGAAAGTTAATTTTCTCCCTGAAGCATTAGGCTAAGTGCAGTCGCCGGGCTGCATAATAGCGCTATTAACCTGCAGATTAATCCCATATCTACAGGTGAATAGCATTTTTTCTGGTGACAAGTTCCCTTTAAGAGGTAATGTACTAGAATTCCCTTCATTGGCATAATCTATAAGGGTCCCAGAGGTAAGACCCTGACCAATTTAAAAGTGGTGGCGTAGTCTACTGATATGCTATCACTTTATTAGACCTTAAAGAGAAACTCTTTAGTGACCCACCTAAAACCCCTTGAAATATACACACCTTGGTGGAGTCTCATGTTTCTAAACAAGAATTTTCAAAAACAGTTTTCCATGCTGTATATTAACCTCATTTACTTGTAGGCTGCCCACTCCATTTATATCAGTATGTTGTAGAGAAAGGGGACATCAAAGTTGAACCTGCCACCCAATTCATGCTGACCATAGCTCAGGCAGCTCCGGCATTTTAGAGGAAATATACTGTAAAGATCTTCTGCTTTACAGGAGGTGATTGAGAGGTCTCTCGCTATGAGAGTTTCAGAGAAAAATATACTTAGCTGCAATCATGGAACCAGGTTATGATTCATGCTATCGGCCATTTGGAAAGAAAGAAGCAGGTGACAAGTTCCATTAGAGTAACTGCAGTCCTTTACTTACTCCCTGCTGCTGATACAAGCAGCTGGTATAAATTAAAGAATTAGGTACAATAAAATGACTGTCAAGGAAATATCAAGTAGTTTGTGTAGAAAAAACTTGGCAAGTAATTAAGTCTTGTGATTACAGCAGCATCGACAGTGATTCAAGTGGGCAGTATATTTCTTTTTGCAACTTGGAGGGTTTGAGAAAAAATGTGTCCGGTGTAAAGTGACCACCACCTATCTTGTATAGACAAGATAATTGTCTAAAAACTGGTTTCTACACTAGTGTATATGTAACATGGTAGTCAATGATAAAAATGTTCTGTAAATTATTATGGAAAATGGAAAGGTACAAACTAAAGCACAAAAGTCTGAGTTTTAATATAAAAATCTTTACAAAAGTACTGTACATTAGCATCTAGGTGTACAGTAAAGTGGATCGATCTACTACACATAGTATTTCAACTATCATATTCCCAGTATAAACTACAATGCTCAAAAAAAAATAAAGGGAACACTCAAATAACACATCCTGGATCTGAATGAATGAAATATTCTCATTGAATACTTTGTTCTGTACAAAGCTGAATGTGCTGACAACAAAATCACACAAAAATCATCAATGGAAACCAAATTTATTAACCAATGGAGGCCTGGATTTGGAGTCACCCCCAAAATTAAAGTGGAAAAACACACTACAGGCTGATCCAACTTTGATGTAATGTCCTTAAAACAAGTCTAAATGAGGCTCAGTATTGTGTGTGGCCTCCACGTGCCTGTATGACCTCCCTACAACTCCTGGGCATGCTCCTGATGAGGTTGCGGATGGTCTCCTGTGGGATCTCCTCCCAGACCTGGACTAAAGCATCCGCCAACTCCTGGACAGTCTGTAATGTAATGTGACATTGGTGGATAGAGCGAGACATGATGTCCCAGATGTGCTCAATCGGATTCAGGTCTGGGGAATGGGCGGGCCAGTCCATAGCTTCAATGCCTTCATCTTGCAGGAACTGCTGACAGTCTCCAGCCACATGAGGTCTGGCATTGTCCTGCATTAGGAGGAACCCAGGGCCAACCGCACCAGCATATGGTCTCACAAGGGATCTGAGGATCTCATCTCGGTACCTAATGGCAGTCAGGCTACCTCGGGCGAGCACATGGAGGGCTGTGCGGCCCTCCAAAGAAATGCCACCCCACACCATTACTGACCCACTGCCAAACTGCTCATGCTGAAGGATGTTGCAGGCAGCAGATCGCTCTCCATGGCATCTCCAGACTGTGTCACGTCTGTCACATGTGCTCAGTGTGAACCTGCTTTCATCTGTGAAGAGCACAGGACGCCAGTGGCGACTTTGCCAATCCTGCTGTTCTGTGGCAAATGCAAAGAGTCCTGCGAGGTGTTGGGCTGTGAGCACAACCCCACAACCCCCATCTGTGGACATCGGGCCCTCATACCACCCACATGGAGTCGGTTTCTAACCGTTTGTGCAGACTCATGCACATTTGTGTGCTGCTGGAGGTCATTTTGCAGGGCTCTGGCAGTGCTCCTCCTGTTCCTCCTTGCACAAAGGCGGAAGTAGCGGTCCTGCTGCTGAGTTGTTGCCCTCCTACGGCCCCCCTCCACATCTCCTGGTGTACTGGCCTGTCTCCTGGTAGCGCCTCCAGCCTCTGGACACTACGCTGACAGACACAGCAAACTTTCTTGCCACAGCTCGCATTGATGTGCCATCCTGGATGAGCTGCACTACCTGAGCAACTTCTGTGGGTTGTAGAGTCCGTTTCATGCTACCACGAGTGTAAAAGCACAACCAACATTCAAAAGTGACCAAAACATGAGCAAGAAAGCATTGGTACTGAGATGTGGTCTGTGGTCCCCACCTGCAGAACCACTCCTTTATTGAGTGTGTCTTGATAATTGCCAATAATTTCCATCTATTGTTTATTCCATTTGCACAACAGCATGTGAAATTGATTGTCAATCAGTGTTGCTTCCTAAGTGGACAGTTTGATTTCACAGACGTTTGATTTACTTGGAGTTATATTCTGTTGTTTAAGTGTTCCCTATATTTTTTTGAGCAGTGTATAAACTATACTAGTCTTCCCATACAATGTGTGACAATTATTGCAACTAGTGAAAGAAAAAGAGAAGCAAAAACATTTAAAAAAACACGTAAAGGGAATCTGCCACCCTTTTGAGCTTTTTGAGTTATTAATATGGGCATACAGGTTGTATACAACGTAAATTAGTTATACCTGTATGCCTCCTTGATGATGCCTTGTTTAGTAAAAAACCTTTTATAGCTTGGATCTTCCAGGCTATGGGGGGAAGGCTGCCCGGAAGATAACACTGCCTCTGGTCTTTGTTATACAAGGTTTCTCTTCCCCTTCTCTTCAGACGTCCCTTTGACGTCATGTGCGCGACTGGAAATCCCACGCCTGTGCATTCTGCCTGCTGTCACTCCTCTGCTCTGTTCCACCCTTCTGTGGGCACTGTCTTCAATTATGATGTGATCAGGCGTCAGAGAGTCACTGTAACTTCCGATCCCAGTGATCTCCTGGTGCAAAGTGAAGGTAAATTACCCACAGTTTTGAGGAGCAACGGAAGGCAGAATGCATAGGCGCAGGATTTCCGGCTGTGCACATGACATCAAAGGGACATCTGAAGAAAAGGTGAGGAGAAAACCTGTATAATGAAGACCAGAGGCATCTTATATCCCGGGCAGAACACACCTCATAGACTGGAACATCGAAGCTATAAAAGATGATTTTTACTAAACAAGGCATCATCAAGGAGGCATACAGGTATGGCTAATTTCAGCTTTCTACAGCCTGTATGCCTATACTTATAACTCGAAAAGCTCAGAAGGGTGACAGATTCTAAGTTGTAGTTTTCAATACATTGAGGCTCTTAACTAAATGTAAGCTGCTACCTGGCTGAGTATTAAAGATGACCGCTCTACTTTCAGAAATCTCCAAAAATGTAGTTTTCATTATTACCTTATGATGCTAAATGCATTAAATCTTTAGAATACTGCTCATAACATTTATCATTATTAAGAAGGCTCTAGATTTATCAACTTGCATGAAGATTGCATTCACCATTTTTGGTACGTTGGCATAATCAGCATTACATACCCCCTACGTCTCAAGTGCTGCCTTTCTGCCATTATCTCAGGTCTTTGTTCACATGGCTGCAATGGTGTCATCAATACTAGCGTCACAGACTGCTGCAACCTAATGTTGGGCTTAGAGGCGATGCAGATGTAGATGGCACAGGACAAATGATGACAATGATTGGCTGCAGTAGTTACATGATGTAATCATGACATCACTTCAAGCTGCCATGGAGCCATAGCAGAAAGATATTACTGGATCGGCCATCAAGTAAGGGCTGATTTTGTTATTTTTTAACAGAACAGTCCTGAACGTTCTAAAAATAAGTGAAAAGCCCCATTAATGTTTATCAATGCATCATTGATAGTATCAATAGTATCAATGCACTGATGAAGATCCTTCCTAATAATTCTTCCCCTTTAACTCTTCCAAACATTATATTTTACAGTTACTTACATCTTTTAAAAATGTCCCAAACAAGATAAAGCTTCAGTCTGATCAATATAGTCAATCATGGATGTGTAGAAGTTTAGATTTTTGGCCAAGGATTCCCTTTATTATTCTCTTGGCCATCCACACTATTGTTGGCAACCTTCACCAACAAGGAACCAAGGTCAAAGTCATCAAAGTTTCTCTTGTTCCCTAGTCTATGTTACTTGACTACCACGTGGCTCTAGTCAGACTCTTGAGAACCTTTTCCATAAAAATTCATCACTTCTAGAATTGCTCGATACTTCATAACAATGAAAGCGCCAACAATATTCTAGAATAATTCCTTTCGGCTGCAAACTGAAGAAAAGATCATTTGCAGACAATTTTATGTCTGCCTTGCAAAAAAAATGAATATTGGGAAACATAAAGGTGGATTGATTAGCTGCTTCAATGATTCCTTCTCACGAGGAGGATAAAATTTAAGGACGCTAATAAAATGCATCCATAGCAATAGCATACGATGTATTAATGAGACTGAAGACTGTTAAAGGTTCCTTTAAGGAGAACTGAAGATGAAAATAAATCCTAGTTTAGAAAATGATATCATGTGCAAGTCTTTAAAATTGTTTGCACATTTATTAACGTTTTCTACATACATAGAGCACCATCACAATAAGAGTATAAGCCTTTGTGGCTAGGACGGTGAACAATACTGATCTGTAATACCGTATGTGAGCTGTGGAGTGTGAAATTACAGTCTGTTGAGCTCAGCAGAACAGTGTGGGTTGTGTACCACTGAAATTAAAGATCAAAGGCATTAAAGTTTTTATTACCGAAACCATCCTGGATGGCAAAGGTTGGTGTTTCTTGTGCCCAGCCTGTTCATTAATTCATATGAAACCTAGGGGTGCCATTTATTGTTCTGATACTTGTTGAAAAGACCGTAAATACTATATAGCCAGCACTTTGGGGTTCTTGGAAAAATGGAGAACATGCATGGTTGGTCCTATCCTATTTGTTACTAATTGGCAGTAACCAGTTAGAAACTACCATCCCCAGAGGATATCAGGGTTGCCAACCATCCAGAAATTCCTGGACCATCTGTAAAATTAGGCCCTTTTTTGCCTAGCCTTAAAAAAATTTGAGGCATTTTTTGAAGCTGAAAATACTTTTTGACTGTAATTATCATCAATTTACAGTTTACCGTGGATGCAGGTGATGTCTCCATATCAGAATTATGGGCTGTAGTCCTGTACCACTTATAATCATAATGATTTATTACGGTTTTACAATGTGTCCGTAAAAAATATTGTCTGTCTGATTTTTTTATAAGCTGTCCAGAAAAAATGAAAATGCAAGTTGGCAAATTGGAGTAAATGCAAACAAAGTGGGTGGAGAATTGGCTCAGAACTAGTGATGAGCGAGCCTGCTTGTTTAACCCTTTCACCGAGCATGCTGGGGTGCTTACCGAGAAGCTTCGGCGTGCTCGTATATTATGTTCGAGTCCTTGCGTCTGCATGATTTACGGCTTTAAGACAGCCTGAACAGATGCAGGGAATGCCTAACAAACATGCAATCCCAACATGTGTTCAGACTCTCTTACAGCTGCAAATCATGTAGACGCATGGGACTCAAACATAATATACAAGCATGCCGAATATACTCGGTAAGCATCTGAGCATGCTCGGTGAAAGAGTTAAATGAGCATGCTCACTCATCACTACTCAGAACCAGTGCGACACAATTGATGTACTGGATTTAAAAAATTATCTTATGGGCTTGTTCACACGGCTGTAGATTCTATAATCTGAGCGAATCGGGTTGATTATGCTAACCCATTATCTACCAATGTCCTTTTTTTGGGACGCCTAATTTTTTGCTTCTAGCAACTAAGATTTTCTAATTAGGTCCAATTGGGTCCAAAAAAGCAAAAAATGAAAATTGCTAATTTGGCAAGTAATAGGCTAATGACACTGATCAAACTGTGATCCGAGTGTGAGCTGATTCTCTTGAAAGAGAGAATTGAAGCTCACTAAGAGGCGAAGACGGAGAACAGCATTTCTCCTTTTTGTTAGTCCGCAGTCTGAATGTCAACCAAGTGCAGTTCAATATTTTCCAAGCTCCCATGGACTGACAGACTCTGTGAAAAAAATCGGGCATCAGCATTGCTCCATTAAATAACATTGGTCCAAGGGCTATTCAATAAAACATCTGCCATGTATACTGTGGAGTGAGCGAGGCCTCCAGAAAACTATGAGATAAGTTGTGGCACCACTACTCAACCCTTAAAAAAAACAACAAAAATGTTGGCTGAATGGCCATGCTTGACAGACAGAAGTGCCAGATGCTGTTATTAGGGGGAGCTCTGAGGTTGCCATTGTTGTTGGGTTACTGCGGCTGTCTTGGCTATGACCACACTGTTTATGCTACTGCTATGAAAATATTGTGGCCCAGAAGAGAGCACCTGTGCAAAGACAATATATGGGCCCCAGTCCAATAGCCCATCATAATGCACAATTCCACCTGCTTTGGCATTATGCTGAGCTATTGGGCTGCCCATATACTGTTCTTACACAGGGGCCCTCTTCCGTCTGTATCTTTCAGTGTGCAGCCCAATGGTATGTCTGTGGCTGTTACAGCTTTTATTTTTATTATTTTATGATGTGGTTATTGTGGCTGCTTTTTTTATGGTGGAAATGGTGGATGTCTCTTTTTTGGGGGGATCATTACGATATGTGAAAAGGGCAATGTGAAGCGAACGTCTATCCTTCTTTCTGATAACTCAAGCTTGAAGTTTATGAAAATATTACTTTTCATTCACTGTCAAACGCTTTGAAGAAGCGTCACATAATGGAAAGCCCTTGACCTATCAAGTTCTAAGAATAGCTTCACAGCAGACAAAACCGCAGAAACCAGGGGATGGTCTACATAACATTCATCACCGTCGCCTGTTGTCTCTGCTACAGAATTTTCAATGTATAATATCCATCTTTTTAATACCAGGGAGATTGTGCGGCTGTAGTCGAAAATTTCTTTTCACAGTTGTGAGCCGCGAGAATGGAGAGGCTTCCTTCTGCAATCCTTTGATCCATCTCATGTCATCTCTACCTGGCCAAGGTCACTTGAAGAACGGCTCATCCTTTGCAGCCAAAGGTTATTTATGTGTGTCACTTTAATGAGGATATTATTGCGGCATCTTTTGGCCAACTAATCCCCAGGTAATCCAAGGAATCACCAGCTGCATATATTAGATGCAGCCAGAGTGTTATCTATCTATGTCAGAGGCTCAGAAGAATATCGTGGCTTACAATTATTTGTCCTTTACGTGGGTCACCGGAAAGACAGTCAGGTTACCATGTTCTTACAGGCAAGATTGATAGAGTGGATGATTATTAGGATCCACATGGGAAATGACTAAATAAAATATACAACAAAGGTTCCTTTTAATAGAGACTTTTTGATATTTCTCTGTTATGTCTTCATAAAGCAGATGAAGATAACGTGGAACATCATTGAATTGGTTCCTTAAAAAAATACTCAATGTTTTCAATAAATATCTTCTTTCCTTTGGAAAACTAAGTTCATCTCAAATAGAGAATTTTTTTTATTTCATTTTTTTTCTAATTGTACAAAAAATAATAGTAGGATAATAACTAAAAAATACAAAAGGGAATGAATTTGGATCAAATAAAAATAAAAAATATTTTACACATAAAAACAAGTAAACATTTAAAAAAAAATATTGAAAACAATGGGGCAAATTTATTAATATTTTCTAAAATAAAGACGGTATAAATCGTTTTGAGAAGTAAGACAGAAGATGGAAAATGTGCAAAATTTAGCTCATTGGCGCACGCTGTACTGTAGATTATTCTAACGCACTTGCCATGGTAAAATTTTGGATTTAATATCTTTTAGAATTTTTTTTGCAGATATTTTTTCCTACTGAATCATTACAGATTTTTTTTTCAGTATCACTGGAGAGACATAGAGATAAATTATTACATTTTGGCAGATTGTTGCCACCATTAGAGGACGCTAGAGAGGTTAATGCGTACTGTTTTGAGTTCAATGCATTAACAATATCTAAGTAAGCTCCTTTACTCAGTTAGTAATAGCTGACCACTATAAAGAAATATTGTGATATTAAAGGGATTTTTCAGTAGTTTCGATCCTGCAAACCTGCTGAAAGTGCTGGATTGGGAAGGTGTAGAGGTGTTTAACACTATTATTGTAGCAGCAACATGAAAGACAGGGACGCACCTATACTAGGTGCAGGAGTTGTAATCGCAACTGTGCACTAGAGACAAGGGGGTCCCAGGGTCCATTATGAGAAGAGCACTACTAATAAAGACCTGTAACATTTGGGAACCCAGTTGGACATTTTACATTGCAGCCCAATAACTTCAAGTTACACCAATGATAAATCAAAAAAATAGGTTTAATTCTGGTGTGCGCTGCTCCCACAAGGGCTATGATGGCTCTAAAGCCTCTCATACACTTTAGACAGCTGTCAGCAGAACAATTCTTTGGCAAGCATCTATCTTGCCCAACTCATCCATACACAGGACCACTTGCTCAGCCAAGCGCCCATGTCTTCTCTATGAGAGAGCCACTGCCAGACATCTCTGGCGGTTGCCTTCTCAAGGAGGACAAATGTATATGCAGTACGAAATTGGCCAGATCGCTAAGTCTCCTGACAGTCATCTGTCAAAGGCCCCCATACATATTAGCCTGTGGGCCAAATCCATAGATATGGGCAGGTTTAGCTGACGTTAGTCTAAGGTGAATGGAAGCAATAAGTCCAAAGTGCTCCTAGCTCTCTGCCTTTGGAGCTGCACAGCTTCTCACCCTCTGCTCTTGAGGGCCGGCTCTAGCATTCATCCAGTACCTCAAAAGAATAGGAGAGGAGTTGTGGATCCCTTGATGCAGAAGCCGACCCATATGGTATAATAGTTCAAAAAAAAATTATAAACCTTATACGTACAACTATTATGGTTATCTTATCACATTGACTGCCATTTGGGCAACTTACTATAATAACTCGGACACCGTCTATAAAATTGGACATCATGAAGTTTCATGCAAACAGAAAAATTAGAAAAATATAATTCTTTTCACCGAATCTGCTCACGCAAACAAAATCCAACATGTCAACATTAACGGCACAAAATAATGACTCTTGCAGTGTCATGGAGACCTAGTAGTGCAATGAAGTATGATAAACTTGGCACTACAGATGAAATACAGGGTAGACATCTCACTCTTGATGACAAGTTTAGCTCAAACATAATCAATAATTCAAAGAGTGAGTTCTTTCCAGATGTCAATTTAAAATTAATGAGCAAAAGATGCGTCTCGCATTAAGCCGGTGGAAGGAAGTATTTTCTAGTATTTAAAAGGAGGACTGAGAATCATCTGTGGTTCATCTTATAAATATATTTTTAACAGTCGGAATCCGTATTTAATATGATGGAATTTTGTAATGTATTATGAGGTCTAATAAACCCTTTAACTTCTATGATGAGAGCTGACATTGCGCTCAATAGCTACAAATAGCAGGAAATGCCATGTTCACACTACCTAATGAGTACACAGCTCTGGCGTGACAGGTATTGATGAGACCTATATTTGCTAGAAATAATGTGCCAATATGTTTAGTCTGGTGGTACTACGATTAGTACTACTAGACTGTGGTATGTAGATGTGTCCCTACTTCTGCCAAGACTGTTGCTCGATCGCTTGTTCCTCTCAAAGCTATTCTTCAAGAACCCCCCCCATACATACAGTATGCATGCTCATTTTGAATCACCATGCATGTATTCTCCAAGCAGAGAAGAAAGTAAGTCACTTATCTTCAATGAAAACAAAAGGATTAGTAGAAGTGAGTAGAACATATACAGTCCTTACTTTACCTTTTGGCAGGGGAGAGTAGGGAGGTCCTCATAGACAGAAAATAATTGGCTCGTCCAGCTGTAATCTGACTTTGCTCTAATGTGTATGGGACTTTCTAGGCATCTATAAAGTAGGCTTTTATGTATTGCAGGAGTCTTCTGGGACTCCCATACTATCATTAGGTAGGCCATTAATATATGATCAATCCTGGGTCCAAGGCTTAGCGATTCTGAAGAAGGTGAGCCTGACCCAGAAAAAAAGTAACCTGTTAAGACGTCTTAAATGAAGGATTTGCAATATCCTCTACTAACTTGTGGTCCATATTAAAGCACCACTCCGGTGTATGTTTTTATTTCACTCCCGGAGTGGTATCAGTAATGTAAGTTCCCTGGCTGTAGTAGAATACTTACTGATCGCCATCTTCTTCTGTTCTTAACGCTGCTCCGATCCTCTTCTGCTAGTTGTGACTAACCGGGTGGCTCCAGGTCGCTCCAGAAAGTCACTTCTCAATGGAAGTCTCTAAAAGCTGGAACAAGGATCTTATAGACTTACATTGAGAGTTGGCGTCCGTTAGCTGTGACTTCTGGTCAGTCAGAAGTTGTGGTCACAAGCTGGCGGAATGGGACCGGAGCAGCACTGGGAAGAGCTGAAGACGGCAGCTGGTAAGTATTATACTACAGGCTGGGAACAGACATAAGTGAGTGGGTGGGGGGGTTAAAATAAACACAGGAGTGGGGATTTAAGTAAAGCAACTGGTTATAATAAAATGCACTTTTCTCTGACATACTCAACTACTTCACTGTAGAAGTAGGAGAAAGACACACATCACTGGGGTACAACTCAGTGGTACATCAGTGTTAGTGCCTGCATTGGTTTTTTTATATCCCCCATTTCTCTGAATGCTGAGCTCTGTATATCCCCAGTCACACCACTGATTGGCAGCTTTTTGTGTACATTGTTCTTAGGCAGAAAGCTGCCAATCAGTAGTGAAGGCGGTGTTGGAATACCTGGCAGTAGGTAAAGTAGTTATCAAGTGATAATCTCCTGCTGATAAAACAATAGTTTTATAAAATCTACATTAAACAGACCAGTAAGTGACACATCACTGGAATCAGGGTCTATGTCTATATTATGCTGCTCTCAGATTCAGAAAAACCAGGTGACAGATTCAATTTAAATATTACAAAAATTCAATACATTATTGTGATATGCTAGCAAAACTCATGACAAGCTGCCGGTCACCTCACAAACCCTGTTTGACTACTTATAGACACATAAAGCATAATAATATCCTAGCAGGGTATCAAAAGCATCATGTTCATTTTTATTGCTCATGCCACTCAAATCAGGATATGTCGAGTCAAGAGAAAACCTAAGGAAGGATAAATCTCTGTATTGTATTACAGTTTGTATTAAAGTCACAAATCAATCTTATGGCCACCATTGGTAACAGTAGGCATAATTATTGTCCCAATGGCTTAACTTATCTCTGTCAATGTAATGGGACTTGGGACACACAGTTATTGTATAGATGACATTTCACAGAACAGAACATGCTCCGTGCAGACAGTGAGCCAGTAAAACTGCAGTTCAGAAACCTGAAGAATTTAAAATGTAACTCTGAATTATAATTCAGGTTATTTCAAGAGTCAAACCAAGTCAGCTCAGATTTGGTATAATAATCTTGTTCCTGATATAGTAAATGAAGTCACTTAATAATTACCCTAATTTTCTCAAAGGGCATGATGTAAAATATGTGTCTCCTTCCAAGAAAACAGCAGCACACTATTAGAGATTTGATCATCTGTAAAGTATATATCAGTAAAGTATATATATATTTATATATATATATACACACTAGAGGTGGTCAAACCTTCAAACCTTTTGAAATTTGAATTCGCCAGGTTCAACAATTTTTTAAAAAAAATTAAATTCACAGTGAATCGATTTGCCATAAATTGCAAATCTGCAAAGCCTCCAAATGAGGGAGTGCTGAAGCAGAAAACAACGATTACATGGCCATAATATGAAAAAATGTGTATAAACTTTATTGAAAAAAATTCTTTACATACAAAGTAGAAAAATGGAGCAAAATGTCCAGGGAGACAAATGAGTACCAAATCAACATACAAATCGTTAAAACATAAGTAAAAACAGGCAGGCAGCATAGGAAATGCAGGAATCTCGTCTCACAACTACCATCCTCCCCATTATCAAATGCTTAGGAGACTCTAACAAATATGAAGGGACACCATGACGAAACATCAATATATATTATAAATAGCCATGTCCCAGGGGTAAACATCCCTATCCTCACATAATCAAAAAGTCATGCATAATTACCTAGGTGGGAAACTGAGAGCCTACACGATGCGTGCTTCCCCGACGCGCGTTTCGGCGCTATTGTCTTTCTCAAGCCCTCCAAATGACCTGAAAATATGTGTATCGAATCACTATCAATTTCTTTAACACAAACATAGCCTTAGTAATGTCAAAGCATCATCAACATAGAAATGTACAGTAGTAACCAGAAACCTTTAAAATAACACAGTGCACAGGCAGGCTTTTCATGTTTTTTTAAAATAATAAAAAATTGTACAAAAAATTGTTCCTCTAAGTAATTTGTGATCAGGCAGATCATTCCTTGCAGAAAACTGACTCAAGCTTATGGTGTCGCTGACAGAGGTAACATCATTCTGCTGTAACTAAGATGAGTAATGGGTCATATGTTTCATAATGCCCTCTGCTTTCCCCACTAATACGCTTGCCAGGGGCACAGGAGGTCCATTCTGGCTTGCAACTGGTAGTACTACCATTCGTGTCAGTGGTGGGTGGTGGTGATGCTTCTGTTCTGTGTATGCTTAGGTAAGATATTTTTTTTTTTTCTTTTACACTATCTCATCTATTGCCCTTACCATTTTGTCTTCTACCACACATTTTGTACAAAAACTATAATTTATTTTTGACAATCTTTTCAAACCCAATTATTTAACCCTTCTCAAACAGGACAGAGAAAGAGATGCCAGGCAGGTAGGTACACATAACAGAAGCAAAATGTGACAGCAGGCAGCAGTATAAGTGCTAGGTGGGTTCACGTCAAAAAAGCTGCAACAGGGTGCTATATTGCTATGGTATGTACTAATGTAAAATTTGATTATTAAAACTGATGTACAAAAACAATTGTTTGCAACATGCGCACTTTGTGCAGCATCTGAAACAACGGATACTGTAAGCCTGTGCTAGCATTTCTTCTGCGGTGTTGCTATCAGTGTGTCAAGAGTGGGAGAAGAGGGTTGCATTGACAATCCAACACAATGGGCAGCATTTTGAACACATTTTATAAGTGGTCATAAACTTGTAAAAAACTCATGAAAGAATAAAGTTACATTAAAACCAAGCACACCATTGATTTTCTTATGAAATTCTCAATAAGTTTGATGTGTCACATGACTCTCTTCCCATTGAAAAAAATAAAGTTGGATCCAAAATGGCCGATCTCAAAATGGCCACCACGGTCGCCACCCATCTGGAAAAGTTTTCCCCCTCCCATATACTAATGTGCCACAATCAGTAAGTTGATATCACCAACCATTCCCATTTAATTTAGGTGTATCCATATAAATGGCCCATCCTATATATATATATATATATATATATATATATATATATATATATATATATATATATATACACACTCTAAATGTTAATAGGAAGGCAGATAATGGAGCAGCATTTAAATATGTTGTATGTAGTATATTTCAGACTGAGGTTAATTCCCCAAGTCACCGCGGATTGTCACCGCCTATAGGAGTCCATGCCCTTGTCTTTGCCAGGCACTACTGCATGTGGGCAAAGATTTCCTTGTATGTAATTAATGGATGATAATCTTCAAATGATTGTCCCTACATGCAACTAAAATTGTCTTTGGCAGAAAGAAACAGCTAATTTCTGCCATAGAAAGAAACTGCAGGGAAAACAGTCACAGAATCATAAAACATTACTGATGACAAATCTTATAAATGTCCCACATTATTCTTTCTATTACCATATTATTTATCATATACATAAGTAGAATATTTTTTTATTAAACACACTTCATATTCAGTGTGTGGTACTAATATAAATTTTTCCCTAAAATTACAGCTACCTGTCTCTGATAAATGTGGCACTTACTTTTAGAGGTGCTACTGCATGTTTCAGGGGGAACAGTATGTATCATTATTCTTAGGGGAACAGTAAGTGTCACAATTTTTTTCAGAGGGCACAAACAGTGTGTGGCCATATTACATTCAGTTACATTCAATGGGCACAGTGTGTGGCAATATAAGGAGGGTGTTTTAGTATGGAGGGTAGAAAGGTTCTGCAAAAACAAAAAGCCAAAAACATGGGCAGTAGAGTCTACCTAGACGAGTCGTGACCGGGATAAATTGTCATGGCAGCTTGAGCTGAATGAAAAAATCCCCTGAAGAACAACTCATGTGTGAGTCACTAAATGTCATTATTTATCCTCCTAACTACATCGGATCAGTTCTGCATTTACTGGTCAGGTCTGCAGTCACATAATATGTAGTACCAGCATAGAATGTCTTTACTAGATTTCAGGCCATGCTACAAACTTTAGTTTTAGGTTAGGTTCACACACGTACAGTGATCTTGGTTGAGCACTTCTTCGGATTTTCTGTTGGAATTGACAAAAAACATGGTTCCGACGAAAATCCAGATGGAGTAGTGTAATGTGTCAGGATTTCCACAAATTGTCTCTTCAGAAAGGAACAGAACTTGATCACCTATTGGAAGTAGCAATCCTAAAAGTCAATATTGACCCTTTAACGCACCTTGTCACTTGACTTAGGATAAAAGCCAAGACCAGAAACTCAATTTGCTGACACTGTGTTTCGGGGTACTGTCCCACAGTGTATGCAAATTGAGTTTCTGATCTTGCCATTTATCCTAAGTCATGTGACAAGGTGCGTTAAAGGGTCAATATTGACTTTTAGGATTGCTACTTCCAATAGGTGGCACTAGAGTTCACGTTTTCTTCCTTTCTGAAGAGACAATTTGCATATTTCCCAGAAGAGCATTGCAGCTTGAAAAGACTCCCCACCTCACGTGCTTAGCATGTCACTCTCCGCAAGGAGAAACCTTACTTCTTAGATAGAATTTCCACAAGAATCCTGTTTTTCAGTGCTTCCAACAGTATCTCCAATGTGGTGCTCAGCAGAGAGCACTATATGTGTGTGTGAACCTACAGGGTGCAAAACTTAAATTGCAGGCGTTAAACTGACTATGCATTTGTTCTCTGTACTGAACTTGATTCTATTACTGTATAAATGTATTGGACTGGACTCTGATACCATATCTATAATGAGCTTAATTCTGGTACTGTATTCTCTTATGAGCTTGACACTGGTACTATATTATGTTATGAGCTTTGTACTGGTCCTGAATTATGTTATGAGCTTGGTACTGGTACTGTATAATGTTATGAGCTTGGTACTAGTATTGCATTATGTTATGTGCTTGGTACTGGTACTGAATTATGTTATGAGCTTGGTACTGGTACTGCATTTTGTTATCAGCTTGGTACTAGTATTGCATTATGTTATGAGCTTGGTACTGGTCCTGAATTATGTTATGAGCTTGGTACGGGACTGAATTATGTTATGAGCTTGGTACTGGTATTGCATTATGTTATGAGCTTGGTACTGGTACTGTATAATGTTATGAGCTTGGTACTAGTATTGCATAATGTTATGAGCTTGGTACTGGTCCTGAATTATGTTGTGAGCTTGGTACTGGTACTGTGTTATGTTATGAGCTTGGTACTGGTATTGCATTATTTTATGAGCTTGGTACTGGTATTGCATTATGTTATGAGCTTGGCACTGGTTCTGAATTATGTTATGAGCTTGGTACTGGTCCTGAATTATGTTGTGAGCTTGGTACTGGTACTGTGTTATGTTATGAGCTTGGTACTGGTATTGCATTATTTTAGGAGCTTGGTACTGGTATTGCATTATGTTATGACCTTGGCACTGGTTCTGAATTATGTTATGAGCTTGGTACTGGTCCTGAATTATGTTGTGAGCTTGGTACTGGTACTGTGTTATGTTATTAGCTTGGTACTGGTACTGCATTATGTTATGAGCTTGGTACTGGTCCTGCATTATGTTATGAGCTTGGTACTAGTATTGCATTATGTTATGAGCTTGGTACTGGTACTGTGTTATGCTATGAGCTTGGCACTGGTGCTGAATTATGTTATGAGCTTGGTACTGGTCCGGAATTATGGTGTGAGCTTGGTACTGGTACTGTGTTATGTTATGAGCTTAGTACTGATACTGTGTTATGTTATGAGCTTGGTACTGGAATTGCATTATGTTATGAGCTTGGTACTGGTACTGCATTATGTTATTAGCTAGGTACTGGTACTGCATTAAGTTGTGAGCATGGTACTGGTACTGTATCATGTTATGAGCTTGGCACTGGTATTGCATTATGTTATGAGCTTGGTACTGGTGCTGAATTATGGTATGAGCTTGGTACTGGTCCTGAATCATGTTGTGAGCTTGGTACTGGTACTGAGTTATTTTATGAGCTTCGTACTGGTACTGCATTATGTTATGAGCTTGGTACTGGTCCTGAATTATGTTGTGAGCTTGGTACTGGTGCTGAATTATGTTGTGAGCTTGGTACTGGTACTGTGTTATGTTATGAGCTTGGTACTGGTACAACATTATGTTATGAGCTTGGTGCTGGTCCTGAATTATGTTGTGAGCTTGGTACTGGTGCTGTATTATGTTATGAGCTTGGTACTGGTGTTGCATTATGTTATGAGCTTGGTACTGGTTCTGAATTATGTGATGAGCTTGGTAATGGTCCTGAATTATGTTGTGAGCTTGGTACTGGTACTGTGCTATGTTATGAGCTTGGTACTGGTATTGCATTATGTTATGAGCTTGGTACTGGTGCTGAATTATGGTATGAGCTTGGTACTGGTCCTGAATTATGGTGTGAGCTTGGTACTGCTACTGTGTTTTGTTATGAGCTTGGTACTGGAACTGTGTTATGTTATGAGCTTGGTACTGGAATTGCATTATGTTATGAGCTTGGTACTGGTACTGCATTATGTTATGAGCTTGGTACTGGTATTGCATTATGTTATGAGCTTGGTACTGGTGCTGAATTATGTTGTGAGCTTGGTACTGGTCCTGAATTAAGGTGTGAGCTTGGTACTGGTACGGTGTTATGTTATGAGCTTGGTACTGGAATTGCATTATGTTATGAGCTTGGTACTGGTATTGCATTATGTTATGAGCTTGGTGCTGGTCCGGAATTATGTTGTGAGCTTGGTACTGGTACTGTATTATGTTATGAGCTTGGTTCTGGTGTTGCATTATGTTATGAGCTTGGTACTGGTTCTGAATTATGTTATGTGCTTGGTACTGGTCCTGAATTATGTTGTGAGCTTGGTACTGGTACTGTGTTATGTTATGAGCTTGGTACTGGTATTGCATTATGTTATGAGCTTGGTACTGGTGCTGAATTATGTTATGAGCTTGGTACTGGTCCTGAATTGTGGTGTGAGCTTGGTACTGGTACTGTGATATGTTATGAGCTTGGTACTGGTATTTCATTATGTTATGAGCTTGGTACTGGTGCTGAATTATGTTGTGAGCTTAGTACTGGTCCTGAATTATGGTGTGAGCTTGGTACTGGTACTGTGTTATGTTATGAGTTGGCACTGGTACTGTGTTATGTTTTGAGCTTGGTACTGGAATTGCATTATGTTATGAGCTTGGTACTGGTACTGCATTATGTTATGAGCTTGGTACTGGTACTGCATTATGTTGTGAGATTGGTTCTGGTACTGTATTATGTTATGAGCTTGGTACTGGTATTGCATTATGTTATGAGCTTGATACTGGTGCTGTATTATGTTATGAGCTTGGTACTGATGCTGAATTATGTTGTGAGCTTGGTACTGGTGCTGAATTATGTTATGAGCTTGGTACTGGTCCTGAATTATGTTGTGAGTTTGGTACTGGAATTGCATTATGTTATGAGCTTGGTACTGGTACTGCATTATGCTGTGAGCTTGGTTCTGGTACTGTATTATGTTATGAGCTTGGTACTGGTATTGCATTATGTTATGAGCTTAGTACTAGTGCTGAATTATGTTGTGAGCTTGGTACTGGTCCTGAATTATGGTGTGAGCTTGGTACTGGTACTGTGTTATGTTATGAGCTTGGTACTGATACTATGTTATGTTATGAGCTTGGTACTGGAATTGCATTATGTTATGAGCTTGGTACTGGTACTGCATTATGTTATTAGCTTGGTACTGGTACTGCATTAAGTTGTGAGCTTGGTACTGGTACTGTATCATGTTATGAGGTTGGTACTGGTATTGCATTATGTTATGAGCTTGGCACTGGTGCTGAATTATGGTATGAGCTTGGTACTGGTCCTGAATTATGTTGTGAGCTTGGTACTGATACTGTGTAATGTTATGAGCTTGGTACTGGTACTGCATTATGTTAAGAGCTTGGTGCTGGTCCTGAATTATGTTGTGAGCTTGGTACTGGTACTGTATTATGTTATGAGCTTGGTACTTGTGTTGCATTATGTTATGAGCTTGGTACTGGTTCTGAGTTATGTTATGAGCTTGGTACTGGTCTTGAATTATGTTTTCATCTCGGTACTGGTACTGTGTTATGTTATGAGCTTGGTACTAGTATTGCATTATGTTATGAGCTTGGTACTGGTGCTGAATTATGTTATGAGCTTGGTACTGGTCCTGATTTATGGTGTGAGCTTGTTACTGGTAATGTGTTATGTTATGAGCTTGGTACTGGTATTGCATTTTGTTATGAGCTTGGTACTGGTGCTGAATTATGTTGTGAGCTTGGTACTGGTCCTGAATTATGGTGTGAGCTTGGTACTGGTACTGTGTTATGTTATGAGCTTGGTACTGGTACTGTGTTATGTTATGAGCTTGGTACTGGAATTGCATTATGTTATGAGCTTGGTACTGGTGCTGCATTATGTTGTGAGCTTGGTTCTGGTACTGTATTATGTTATGAGCTTGGTACTGGTATTGCATTATGTTATGAGCTTGGTACTGATGCTGAATTATGTTATGAGCTTGGTACTGGTCCTGAATTATGTTGTGAGCTTGGTACTGGTTCTGTGTTATATTATGAGCTTGGTACTGGTATTGCATTATGCTATGAGCTTGGTACTGGTACTGCATTATGTTGTGAGCTTTGTTCTGGTACTGTATTATGTTATGAGCTTGGTACTGGTATTGCATTATGTTATGTGCTTGGTACTGGTGCTGAATTATGTTATGAGCTTTTTACTGGTCCTGAATTATGTTGTGAGCTTGGTACTGGTACTGTGTTATGTTATGAGCTACTGGTCTTGAATTATGTTGTGAGCTTGGTACTGGTACTGTTTTATGTTATGAGATTGGTACTAGTGCTGAAGTATGTTATTAACTTGGTACTGGTACTGTGTTATGTTATGAGCTTGGTACTGGTCCTGAATTATGTTGTGAGCTTGGTACTGGTACTGTGTTATGTTATGAGCTTGGTACTGGTATTGCATTATGTTATGAGCTTGGTACTGGTACTGCATTATATTATGAGCTTGGTAGTGGTCCTGAATTATGTTGTGGGCTTGGTACTGGAACTGTGTTATGTTATGAGCTTGGTACTGGAATTGCATTATGTTATGAGCTTGGTACTGGTACTGCATTATGTTGTGAGCTTGGTTCTTGTACTGTATCATGTTTTGAGCTTGGTACTGGTATTGCATTATGTTATGAGCTTGGTACTGGTGCTGAATTATGTTATGAACTTGGTACTGGTCCTGAATTATGCTGTGAGCTTGGTACTCGTGCTGTGTTATATTATGAGCTTGGTACTGGTATTGCATTATGTTATGAGCTTGGTACTGGTACTGCATTATGTTGTGAGCTTGGTTCTGGTACTGTATTATGTTATGAGCTTGGTACTGGTATTGCATTATGTTATGAACTTGATACTGGTGCTGAATTATGTTATGAGCTTGGTACTGGTCCTGAATTATGTTGTGAGCTTGGTACTGGTGCTGAATTATGTTAAGAGCATGGTACTGGTCCTGAATTATGTTGTGAGCTTGGTACTGGAATTGCATTATGTTATGAGCTGGGTACTGGTACTGCATTATGTTATGAGCTTGGTACTGGTACTGCATTATGTTGTGAGCTTGGTTCTGGTACTGTATTATATTATGAGCTTGGTACTGGTATTGCATTATGTTATGAGCTTGGTACTGGTGCTGAATTATGTTATGAGCTTTTTACTGGTCCTGAATTATGTTGTGAGCTTGGTACTGGTACTGTGTTATGTTATGAGCTTGCTACTGGTCTTGAATTATGTTGTGAGCTTGGTACTGGTACTGTGTTATGTTATGAGATTGGTACTGGTGCTGAAGTAAGTTATTAACTTGGTACTGGTACTGTGTTATGTTATGAGCTTGGTACTGGTATTGCATTATGTTATGAGCTGGGTACTGGTACTACATTATGTTATGAGCTTGGTACTGTTACTGTGTTATGTTGTGAGCTTGGTACTGGTATTGCATTATGTTATGAGCTTGGTACTGGTGCTGAATTATGTTATGAGCTTGGTACTGGTCCTGAATTATGTTGTGAGCTTGGTACTGGTACTGTGCTATGTTATGAGCTTGGTACTGGTACTGCTTTATGTTATGAGCTTGGTGCTGGTCTTGAATTATGTTGTGAGCTTGGTACTGCTACTGTGTTATGTTATGAGCTTGGTACTGGTGCTGAAGTATGTTATTAACTTGGTACTGGTACTGTGTTATGTTATGAGCTTGGTACTGGTATTGCATTATGTTATGAGCTTGGTACTGGTGCTGAATTATGTTGTGAGCTTGGTACTGGTCCTGAATTATGTTGTGAGCTTGGTACTGGTACTGTGTTATGTTTTGAACTTGGTACTGGTATTGCATTATGTTATGAGCTTGGTACTGGTACTGCATTATATTATGAGCTTGGTACTGGTGCTGAATTATGTTATGAGCTTGGTACTGGTCCTGAATTATGTTGTGAGCTTGGTACTGGTACTGTGTTATGTTATTAGCTTGGTACTGGTACTGTGTTATGTTATGAGCTTGGTACTGGTATTGCATTATGTTATGAGCTGGGTACTGGTACTACATTATGTTATGAGCTTGGTACTGTTACTGTGTTATGTTGTGAGCTTGCTACTGGTTCTGTATTATGTTATGAGCTTGGTACTGGTTTTGCATTATGTTATGAGCTTGGTACTGGTGCTGAGTTATGTTATGAGCTTGGTACTGGTCCTGAACTATGTTGTGTGCTTGGTACTGGTACTGTGTTATGTTATGAGCTTGGTACTGGTACTGCATTATGTTATGAGCTTGGTACTGGTCTTGAATTATGTTGTGAGCTTGGTACTGGTACTGTATTTTGTTATGAGCTTGGTACTGGTATTGCATTATGTTATGAGCTTGGTACTGGTTCTGCATTATGTTATGAGCTTGGTAACCGTACTGTGTTATGTTTTGAGCTTTGTACCTCTACTGTATTATGTTTTAAGCTTTGTACTGGTCCTGCATTATGTTATGAGCTTTGTACTGGTCCTTATTTATGTTGTGAGCTTGGTACTGGTACTGTATTATGTTATGAGCTTGGTACTGTATTATGTTATGAACTTGGTACTGGTACTGTATTATGTTATGAGCTTGGTACTGGTACTATATTATGTTATGAGCTTGGTACTGGTACTGTATTTTGTTATGAGCTTGCTACCGGTACTGTAGAGTTCAGTTAGAGTCAGTTCAAAGAAGGCAACTAGATTATTACAAGGTTTGGAAGGCCTCTCATATGATGATAGGTTGAAAAAGTTGAACTTGTTTAGCTTAGAAAAACGATGCCTCAGCGGAGATCACATTTACATGTATAAATATATGTGTGGTCAGGACAAAGGACTAGCACATGACTTATTCTTTCCAAAGACCACACTAAAGACCAGGGGGCACTCATTATAAGTGGAAGAAAGGCGATTCCAGCAGCTAAACAGGAAAGAGTTCTTTACAGTCAGAGCAGTCAGACTGTGGATGCCGACCACAAGAGGTAGTAATGGCAGACACTATAACTAGAGATGAGCGTTGTTCGACTCGAACTGTTCGCCAATCTCAAATTCGAGCTGTTTTGGGCGGTGTTCGAGCCGTTCGGCGAACACGAACGATTTGAGAAAAATTCGGCTGTTCGAGATTATGTTCGATAACTGTTCGTGCACCAAAATCATAACTGGATTTTTCTCAGTAATGATGAAAATGAATGTTAATACGCAGTTTGAGTGTACAGCGGGGCGGGGGGAGGGGCAGGGGATGGATCTCTGCAGGAATAATGAAGATCTCCATTTTTTTTTCTCTTTCCCGCATTTACAGTGGAGAGGTGCAATCTGTCAGCCTATCCGCAGTGCACACACAGAGCGAAGTACTTTTTTTCACACAAGCAAGGGCATGTGTCATTGGCAGTGTATGTCACATGTCCTTGCCCTATAAGACCCAGCCATTTTCCCCGTCGCCACCATTTTCTCACTGCTGCAGCTGCGTGTTAGACGGCACCGCTGTTGCTGTGTGCGCTATACCTTGTTAATTTCAAGCCAATTTTCGCACAAATCTACAGATAGCTTGGGAGTAGGGAATAGTTGTGATTGCAGTCCTTTTAAGGACTAGGTTACAGCATTTCCTATCAGTTTTTGCCAGGCAGGTCTGTGCCAGTGCTGTGCAAGTTTTTTTCACAGCATTTGGCTGAATCTAGCAAAGCTAATCCTTTTTGGCCTATTGCAGAGTGTGTTAGTCAGTGGAGTAGCCTATCTGTGTTGCAAGATACCACCTGTGTATAGAATACCAATTTTTTTACTGCACCTAGTGAAGTAAAACCTTTTGGGATAGCATCATTCTATTAGTCCATCTATACTGACCTCCATCAGGTTGCAAATTGAATATAATATTTTCCTGCATCTAGCTCTGAAAAAACATTTGGCCTTCTAGCAGTGTGTGGGACTTGTTCTATTAGTCCATCTATACTGACCTCCATCAGGTTGCAAACTGAATATAATTTTTTTCTGCATCTACCTCTGAAAAAATATTTGGGCTTCTAGCAGTGTGTGGGACTTGTTCTATTAGTCCATCTATACTGACCTCCATCAGGTTGCAAATTGAATATAATATTTTTCTGCATCTAGCTCTGAAAAAATATTTGGCCTTCTAGCAGTGTGTGGGACTTGTTCTATTAGTCCATCTATACTGACCTCCATCAGGTTGCAAATTAAAAATAATTTTTATCTGCATTTAGCTCTGAAAAAATATTTGGGCCTCTAGCAGTGTGTGGGACTTCGTCTATTAGTCCATCTATACTGACCTCCATCAGGTTGCAAACTGAATATAATTTTTTTCTGCATCTACCTCTGAAAAAATATTTGGGCTTCTAGCAGTGTGTGGGACTTGTTCTATTAGTCCATCTATACTGACCTCCATCAGGTTGCAAATTAAAAATATTTTTTTGTCTGCATCTAGCTCTGAAAAAATATTTGGCCTTCTAGCAGTGTGTGGGACTTGGTCTATTAGTCCATCTATACTAACCTCCATCAGGTTGCAAATTGAATATAATTTTTTTCTGCATCTATCCCAGCCAATAGTTTTGGCCTAATACCACAGTTTGGCCACTCAGCTCTGCTCGGTTCCCATCCATTGTTTTTTTGTGCAAACAACTCCAGAGTTGTGAATTAGTTAACCACCAAAATGAGTGGAAAAAGGCCTGCTGCTGGTGGGAAGGGGAAAAAAGGTTGTGTCCGTGGGGTAGGTGTTAAAGCAACAGTAACATCTGCAGAAGAAAGACCATCTTCCAGTCAAACTAAAATGTCTACTTCTTTTAGCGGAAAATGTGATAAGATCCCTTTCTTACGGCCACGCCAATCGCTACAAACTCCAGATGAGGCACAAAAACAGCAGGTGCTTCAACGGATATCAAGTGTTCCTTTAAGTGGGCTCTCCTCCACATCAACTTCAACATCACAAATACTCCAGTCCTCAAAGGTGTCACCCCAATCGCACTTGCTTCCTCACAGCTCCCAAATCTCCAGCTGCCCGTCTGAGTATGAGGTAGAACAGATGGTTGAGTCTGCAGAGCTGTTTACTCATACTATAGCCTGGGAATCAGAGGTCGGCTCCAGCACTTCTGTGAATCCAGACGAGGAAATGGTCTGCACTGATGCCCAGAATCTTTATGAGTCGGATCCAGGACCAGACGCTGAAGGTTCTGACCATAATGTAGACCCTCATTCCCAAACTGTAACTCCTGTTGGTGGAGACAATGAGGAAGACGATGATGAGACTCAAATACCTGATTGGAGCGACAACTTTAGTTTTTTGTCACGGCAGGAACAGGTTGGCTCTGAGGACGACGGGTGTGATAACGCACAGGGTGATGATGATGAGGTTGGAGATCCCACTTACTGTCAACCCACAGTCAGCCAAGAGATGAGGTCAGCAGAGGAGGTGGAGGAAGATGCTAGTGACGACGAGGTCAGGTTGCGCCTTCCTGGACAGAGACGTAGTACTGGAAGCACGTCAACAACTGCATCCTCAAACACAACTCTGCCTCTCACCACAAGTCGTGGTGGCTCTTCAGGTCGCATGGGTGCTAAGCCTTGCATAGCCTGGGCATTTTTTCAGATCGATAAAGATGACCCAACTCGTGTTATCTGTAACATTTGTCAGCAAAAGCTAAGTAGAGGCCAAAAAATACATAGTTTGAGTACTTCATGCATGAACCGGCACATGGACATGAAGCATAAGTTGCAGTAGGAAGCTCAGTGTGCTACAATGCGGCCTAGCCGGCCGGGCCAACCACCGTCTGCCATATCTTGTGCATCCGCAGCCACTTCGTCCTCTGTGACTGGGGGGACAGCAGTCACACCTGTTTTGGGGCGCAGACCTGCCACCTCTTTACCCGCAACAGCCAGCGTGATTGGCAGGTCATCATTTTCTTTGGAGGTGGTAACACCAGCTGGTGTTGAGCGCTGTCCGACATCGATAGCACCACCTTTGGATCAAGGCAACCTAACATGTCCGCCTGCATCTTCCTCACAGACCGGCAGTTTGCCGGGGACACCCTTATCAACCCCGTCTAAGCACAATAGCCAGCCCTCGGTCCCTCAGATGTGGACAAGTAAAAGACCATTTCCTCCTAGCCATGAGAAAGCTAAGAGGTTGAATTTCACCATCTGCAAGCTCTTGGCTACAGAAATGCTGCCTTTCCGCCTGGTGGACACAGATTATTTTCGAGACCTTATGTCCGTCGCAGTGCCCCAGTACCAGATGCCCAGTCGGCACTACTTCTCAAAGAAAGGTGTGCCTGTGACGCGCCCCCTGGGCCATATTCTTTAGGGGGAATATCCGGAGCCGGAACAGATGGGGGTTGTAGTCTTCCGAGTGGCTGTGACCCGGTCCGTGCCCAGGGTGTCAAACTCAGTTGTATGTGGCAGTCCTACAGATGTTATCAAGTTCTTAATGTCGACTACGCCACCCGTTGTGTTGCGGTCACTGTGGCCGCCGCTGCAGCAGGGTCCGCTGAGGCTGGTGGTGTAGGTGCAGCTTTGGTGATATAACCCCCAACGGGTGGGGTATAGCCTCAGGGGGATCAGGTGCAGAGGATGGGAGTTGTGGTGATGCAGTGTAGACGGCAATCAGAGACAGAGTCGGGTTATGCAGTTTAGGATGTTTACTCACTGCTGATGTTCTGGTCACTCCAGCTTCGAGTGACCTCCCGAGCCGTGCTGCGTCCACCAGGTTCTGGATCCAGCCAACCCCCAAATAAGTCCGGAGCGTGACCCTGAGCTCTCCTTCTGTCCTTTCTCTGGCCGTCCCCACTATTGATCCACCCAGGTCCAGCTCCCTCGGGCCTTCTGTTGGGAGACCCTTGGCCTTGGGTTCCCTGACCCTCCTCGTGGTATGCCTTCGTGGTGGATGTGGTGGGTGACCGTGACAAACGCTGCCCACGGTCTCCGGTCTCTGGCTGGGGAGTGTTTTTGCCCCCACCAGCTTGGGTTCCGGTACCCTGTGCCGACTCTTCACCCGGGGATTTAAGTTGGGTTCTTGGAGTCCTTTTCTTCTGTTTCCCCCTCTGGGTCACTCTTTCTCCTCTCTCACTCTGGGTCTCTCTTCTCCTCTGCTCGCTGACTTTCTCTCTGCAACTGACCCTGTTCTTAGTTGGTGCCCACCTTATATACACCCTCTATGTGTGAGCTCAGGTGACCAGCACCCAATGAGCTCCTATCTTTACCCAGGCTGCTCCCCCTATCTGCCCCTACACTACTTGGTGTTAGAACCTTGCTGTTAGGTTTTTTTTCCTTTGCTGGTCACATGACCTTGTTGGCCTATTTAGTCCTGCTCCGCCCTTCTGGCTTTGCTGGACTTCATTGTATATCTACTTTCTAGCTAGCCTGTGCTCTGTATCTAACTCTGTTAGTTTGCTTGGTCTACGGACCTCTATGTTCTATCTATTTTGTTTGTTCGTCTGTCTGCTACTATTTCTGTTAGGAGGTGTCCCATATTCCTCCCAGTCCTTAGTACTTGTAGGGATTCCCTCCCCACATCTATAGGTCTTCGTACAGACTAGATTAGGACTTTAGCAGGTCTGATCGCAGGATCAGGTTCCCTGTTACATCGTAGGGATTCAGCTGAGTCTTATAGTAGGGACAGATCTCCTTTCTTTCCTTAGCTTTGGTAGCAGAACATAACAGTAAGTCCAGCCAGCAAATTCTCTAAGGAAAGATTTTTCTGTTCCATCATGGTGTCGGTTCAGGATTTGGCTCATCGCCTGCAGGGACTCTCTCTGGAGGTGGCCGAGCTCCGTCAGCACGTGAGTAACTGTCCTGGAGCACATTTCTTGGAGCCTAAGGTATGTTTGCCGGATTTGTTTTTTGGTGAACACCGAGAATTTTTTTCATTTAAAAATGCTTGCTTATTGTATTTTCGTTTGAGACCTAAGTCCTCTGGGGATGAATCCCAGCGCGTAGGGTTCATAATGTCACTTTTGCGCAAAGAGCCTCAGGAGTGGGCCTTTTCTTTGCAACCTAGTGATTCATGCTTCAGATCAGTGGATAGTTTTTTTTCTGCTTTGGGACTATTATATGATGATCCTGACCGTGTCGCATCAGCTGAGACTGAGTTGAGACGTCTAAAACAAGGATCGGGTAATGTGGAAAAATATTGTACACATTTTCGTCGTTGGTCCACTCAAACAGGGTGGAACGATTCTGCTCTGAAAAGTCTATTTCTTGCTGGGCTCAGTGAAAGGGTTAAAGACCTGCTAATTGCTTATCCTACACCTGAAGATTTGCAACAGGCTATGCAATTAGCTATACGGGTGGATAGAAGACTGCGTGCTAGGGTTAATGAGAGCAAATCCTCTGCTATGTCAGTTTCTGGTTATGATAATGTGTGTACTAACAGTGGTGAACCGATGGAGATTGGATCGGTGGCACCTCGCTCTCAAGAAAAAGACCGTCGTTTTTCGCAGGGCTTGTGTTTCTATTGCGGAAAATCTGGTCATTTGATTAAAGGCTGTGAGCTTCGTATGAAGAAAGAAAAAAAAATGGTCAGTCACGCCCGTATTGCCTGTTTAAATTCCAAGGGTATATTTTTAGCTGCTTCCACGATTGCTCAGGAAAAATTAATGGAATTTCGGGTGTTTGTTGATTGCGGGTCTACACTGAATGTAATTGATGGGGGATTCGTGGAAAAACTCAATTTAAAACCTGAACCTTTGTCATCCCCCATTGCTGTGGTTTCTGTGGATGGCTCCCCTTTGAAGAATATTACTCTCAAGGTCAGTGAATTTCCTCTCACTATTAATGGTGTTCACCATGAGAAATTGGATTTGGTAGTGTTGAATAACTTGCCTTCTCCAGTAATATTGGGATTGCCCTGGTTAAAATTTCACAATCCTGTACTGGATTGGTCTACCAGTGAAATTAAATCCTGGAGCCATAAATGTTATGACAAGTGTTGTAACGGGCGTATTGCAGCTTTGGATAGGGGAGAATTGCCTGTTCCTATTCAGGATTTTTGGAGAGTTTTTTCTGAGAAGGAATCGCAGGTTTTGCCTCCCCATAGAGACTATGATTGTTCTATTGAATTTGTCCCTGGAGCGACTCTTCCTAAGAGTCGTTTATTTAACCTTACTATTCCTGAGAGGAAGGCTTTGGAGGAATACATACAGACAAGCTTGGCCGCCGGTCACATTAGGCCCTCTAAGTCTCCTGTGGCGGTTGGATTTTTTTTTGTAAAAAAAAAGGACGGCGGTTTACGTCCTTGTCTGGATTTTCGTGAGATTAACAAAATTACGGTACGCAATCCTTACCCACTGCCATTGATTCCTGATCTGTTTAACCAGTTATTGGGGGCCAAGTGGTTCTCTAAAATTGACCTTAAGGGGGCATACAATCTGTTGCGCATGAAGGAGGGTGATGAATGGAAGACTGCTTTTAACACTCCTGTGGGTCATTTTGAGAATCTGGTTATGCCTTTTGGTCTTACTAATGCTCCTGCATTTTTTCAGAATCTGATTAATGACATCCTTAGACCTTTGATCGGTAAAAATGTGGTTGTGTATTTGGATGACATTTTGATTTATTCGCCAGATCTGGAGTCTCATTGGCGGAGCGTGCGTGAGGTATTACAGTTATTAATGGACAATTCGCTTTTTGCTAAGCTGGAGAAATGTGAGTTCGCTGTACAGAGAATTAGTTTTTTGGGCTACATTATCTCCAGCAAAGGTTTTGAGATGGATCCGGTTAAGGTTCAGGCTGTGCAGGAATGGCCTAGGCCTATTGGTTTGAAATCGATACAGAGGTTTTTGGGTTTCGCCAATTACTATAGAAAGTTCATAAAAAATTTTTCTAGTATTGTCAAACCTCTGACTGATCTCACCAGGAAAGGTGCTGATGCGGTTCAGTGGTCTTCTGAGGCCATTGAAGCTTTTGTGTATCTCAAGGAGAGGTTCACCTCTGCTCCCATCCTTATGCAGCCTGATGTTACTAGGCCGTTTTTGGTTGAGGTTGATGCTTCCTCTGTGGGGGTTGGCGCAGTATTGTCTCAGGATAACGGGGATGGATTACATCCCTGTGCCTTTTTTTCAAAAAAAATTTCGGAGACTGAATTGAATTACGATATTGGTAATCGGGAATTATTGGCTATTAAACTCGCATTTGAACACTGGCGCCACTTCTTGGAAGGTGCGGAATTTCCCGTTCAGGTTCTTACGGATCATAAAAATCTGATATATCTTGATGCTGCCAAGCGCCTGAATGCCCGTCAGGCTAGGTGGGCACTGTTTTTCTCGCGGTTTAATTTCTCCGTTACTTACATCCCTGGTACTAAGAATGTTAAGGCGGATGCCTTGTCTCGCAGTTTTTCTCCCATAGTCGGTGCTGAGAAAGAGGAAAACATTTTACAAGAAGGTGTTGTGATAGCTGCTTTAGACTCCGTTTTGGAAGATGAGATTCTTAAAGCTCAGGAGAATGCCCCATCTAACACTCCTCATGGGAGGTTGTTTGTGCCTGAGACCTTTAGGAGAGATTTGTTTGTTGAGTGTCATGAATCTCGGTTGGCAGGTCATCCCGGAATCTCTGAGACCAAGAGACTGGTGGGTCGCAGTTTTTGGTGGCCTGGATGGCAGAAGGAAGTCATTAAGTGGGTGCGCCAATGTACTATATGTGCTAGATCTAAGTCCTCACATACTCCTGCTGCGGGGTTGCTTTGTCCTTTGGAGGTCCCCAGTGCTCCTTGGACACATTTGGCTATGGACTTTATAACTGACCTTCCCCCCTCTGAGGGTTTTACTGTCATCTGGGTGGTCGTGGACCGTTTTAGCAAGATGTGTCACTTGGTTCCCTTCGTCAAACTGCCCTGCGCTAAAACTCTCGCTAAGGCCTTTGTCAAGGAAATTGTCAGACTTCATGGCGTTCCTACTGACATTGTTTCTGATAGGGGTCCTCAGTTCGTGGCTCGTTTTTGGCGTGCCTTTTGTGACAGGTTGGGAATTCATTTGTCGTTTTCGTCCGGATATCATCCTGAATCTAATGGCCAGACAGAAAGGAAAAACCAGGATGTTGAGCAGTTCTTGCGTTGTTTTGTGGCAGACAATCAAGAGGGGTGGTCTGAGTTTCTGCCACTTGCCGAATTTGCTCTGAACAATCATACATCTTCTTCTGCTGGTTGTTCGCCTTTTTTTTGTTGTTCTGGGAGACATCCGTCGTTTGGGTCGTTCTCCAAGTTGGGATCTGCCGTGCCTGAGGAGGAGAATTTTTCCGGTGATTTGGAAAGAGTTTGGACGGATGTGCGTGGTAATCTTCAGGAGGCCAACAGAAAATCTAAAGACTACTTTGATAGGAAACGACAGGAGGTTTTGTTCGCTGTTGGTGACATGGTTTGGTTGTCCTCTAGGAATCTGCGGTTGAGGATTCCTTCTAAGAAATTGGGTCCCAAGTTTGTAGGGCCCTTTAAGGTGCTTCAGGTTGTCAACCAATCTGCTGTTAGGTTGGAGGTTCCTACCTCCTGGAGAATTAATCCGGTATTTCATGTCTCTCTGTTAAAAAAAGCTGTTGTGTCGGATGGTGACGCCTCTGCCTCTGTTCCTCCGGTGGTGGAGGACGGGGAATATGAAATTTCTCGCATCCTTGACTCTAGACGGTATAGAGGTAGTTTGCAGTATCTTGTGGCCTGGAAAGGTTTCGGACCCGAGGATAACTCTTGGGTGAGGTCAGATGATGTTTCCGCGTCCAGACTTATCAGAGCGTTTCACAGGAGATTTCCTGATAAGCCTGGTCCTAGGGGATCCGGAGGATCCTCTTAGAAGGGGGGGTACTGTTAGAACCTTGCTGTTAGGTTTTTTTTCCTTTGCTGGTCACATGACCTTGTTGGCCTATTTAGTCCTGCTCCGCCCTTCTGGCTTTGCTGGACTTCATTGTATATCTACTTTCTAGCTAGCCTGTGCTCTGTATCTAACTCTGTTAGTTTGCTTGGTCTACGGACCTCTATGTTCTATCTATTTTGTTTGTTCGTCTGTCTGCTACTATTTCTGTTAGGAGGTGTCCCATATTCCTCCCAGTCCTTAGTACTTGTAGGGATTCCCTCCCCACATCTATAGGTCTTCGTACAGACTAGATTAGGACTTTAGCAGGTCTGATCGCAGGATCAGGTTCCCTGTTACATCGTAGGGATTCAGCTGAGTCTTATAGTAGGGACAGATCTCCTTTCTTTCCTTAGCTTTGGTAGCAGAACATAACACTTGGGATGTACCACCCCCCTCCCACTCCAGCCAGGAACAGACTCGGTCGTACCTGCACATTTCTAAGTGGGAGTACCGTCGGTCTGCTCCTCGGAAATGGGATGTGTGTAGTGCATGCAGCCTACCGAGCTCAGTTCCACACTCCATCCTTACCCGGGAGTGGAATATCACACCTCTGGGTTGAGGTACAATACCCCTGTAGCAGCCGAATCCTCAGGGTGCTACATTCCCCCCTGGTAAATCACAGCACGTCCTCGGGCTGTAAGACAAAAACATCACAAAACATACAAAAATTTTTTATATAAACATAAACATATAAAACATATAAAACTTTATATATATATAAAACTTTTCAGATAAAACATTCTCGTCGTCTCTTGTTTCTCCTCCAGTCACTGTGCAACTGTTGACCGGGCAAAGTGCGACAGTCTTTCTAGAAAAATGGTTTTCCTATAAAACCGGTAGGGGGCGCTTTAGGACGCGCAACTATATACAAGGATATGGCCGCTCTCAGTCCTCGGCCAGTTAAGGAGGGAAAGGGAATGGCTGCTCACAGTCCTCAGCCTGTGGGATTAAGGGTAAACGGGTAAACAGTTCACTCAGCTGGTCCCAACGGGGACTATATTTGCAGTAACAGTTTCTTTATACCCCGATCGGGTAACTATTTACAGCACCTGCTCCGCTGTACTCAACAACGTCTTCCTCCTACTCTTTCTTTGGGGATCTCAGCTTCAGACCCGTCCGGATCCTCTTGCTCTTCCTCCTCACATCGCAGCTCCTCCTCTGTCAGGCGATGCACATGGAGGGCGTAAGGTCCTTTGGCACACTTGTGCCGGGTAAAGGTGACCTCGTCCCCGATATAAAGGTCACGACCTCTGTGCCCCTCCGGCAGATGGGACTCCACATCTCTGCGCGTGACAAAGACGTCGCCGGGGGTGTTGTGGTCTCTGATGAAGCCCCACCCATGCTGCATGTTGAACTTAATTACAGTCCCGGTGGTGCGGGGACTGTGCGCTGCACGGGGGTCCCTCCTGGTTCGGCTCTTCTGCTCGGCGCTCCTTATTTGGGCCTGTTGTTCCCGGACCCGCCTCTCTCTCCGCTCCCTCGCAAACTCCTCGAGCTGCTGTCGGCAGCACTCAGCACGCTCCGCTGCAGCTGCCCTGGTTTCTTGAGTGAACCCCATTAGGTCTTCTCCGGTGGGGTCCCACTCAAATTGGGTCTCTTCAAGCGGGGGCGAGATCCTTATCACGGGCTTCGGAGCCGGAATCAGGGGTGCACACATGGCCCCAACTCTCCTCTGGTGCTCCAGTTCATAATATTTCTGGGGCCAGATGAAAGGCTGCCCGTCCGGCCACGTGTGCTGGGCAAACAAGTCCTCTCCCAGACGCGGCACCCTTGGTTTTACGGGTGCGGGCGCGGTGGTGGTGGCGCTCGGGTTGCCCAGGCCTTGCGGCCAGGCCTGGGGCACCTGGAAGGTGAAGGGCACCGTTAGGACGGCGGCGCCCTGGGCTACCTGGCCTTGCGGCCAGGCCGGAGGCTCCGCGGAGGTAGGGGGCGCTGTTGGTGATGCGACGCCCGGGAATTCTAGGCCCTGCGACCAGGCTGGTGTTACTTCCTGTTTTGCCACGCTCGGGGTCGGTGCGCATGGCGTCACAGGGGTCGCGGCGGCGGCTTCCGGTTGGGGCCTAGTCTGCGTCGGTGACATGGCGTTTTCGGGCACAGCAGGGGGACTTTCGGGCTCTGCGACGGGGAGCTGGGGCAGGTAAGCGGTGTCCTGGTTTGGGGTATAGACGTCCCCTTTACCTGCCTCCATGCGTTCGGCTCCCTTCTCGGCGCCGTCTCCGGCCTTGGGTCCTCCCGCGCCATCCTCAGAGGCGGTCTGTCTCCTCATCTTGGCTGGCGTGCTCCGGGTCTTGGTTTGCTGGGCCATCTCTCGGCTCTACTCCGCCAATGTCTCTCGCTGTACCCGGGCCATCCTCCGTGCGAGGCCCTCCAAAGCGGTCTGTGCACACTCCCGGTCTCGGGGGAGCTGTGCAAGGACCTCCACTAGGCCTAGTGGGGTCGTGGTTTCCAGCAGGCTCCTGACCAACGGGTCGGTGCTGCTCTGCTCTTCTTCCAGCAGGCTCCTGGCCAGCGGGCCGGTGCTGCTCTGCTCTCTCGCCATCTCCGGGTGAGCTTCTCTGCTACTCCTCTCCAGGCTTCTTGCCTCAGGGTGCGCTCGCCCCAGACTGCTCCAGGCGGCACCCATCTTCGTTCTTTTCTTTCGTCTCCTCCCACTTTGAGGGCAGTCCCGGGGCCACTGGGTGACTGTCAGCTCCAGGGGCGGTTCTTTCACGCTGACAGACACCTCTAGCATCACAGTCTCTGTTGGTGGGGGCGGTTTCCACTTTTGGCGCCATTTTCGGTCCTGGCCCACGATGGGAGGCGGCCTCTCACCACCCTCTGGCACGCCCATAATGGCGTCCGCTCTTCCAAGGCGGGAAACCTTCGGAAATGGCGGGAATCGTTTCCCAGTGGCGGGAAACTCTGCAGATGGCGGGAAAACGCGGTTAATGGCGGACAACCGGCTGGAATCGACTGGTGATGGGGTCCGATGGCGGGGACCCTCCGGAACCGGCAGGAGACTTCTTTTTGAGGTAAACTTGCACTTTCCTTCAGGCACGCAGTACCCGGGTGTTGCGGGCACGTAATCCTGCCGACTACGCCAAAGTTGACGCGCCCCCTGGGCCATATTCTTTAGGGGGAATATCCGGAGCCGGATCAGATGGGGGTTGTAGTCTTCCGAGTGGCTGTGACCCGGTCCGTGCCCAGGGTGTCAAACTCAGTTGTATGTGGCAGTCCTACAGATGTTATCAAGTTCTTAATGTCGACTACGCCACCCGTTGTGTTGCGGTCACTGTGGCCGCCGCTGCAGCAGGGTCCGCTGAGGCTGGTGGTGTAGGTGCAGCTTTGGTGATATAACCCCCAACGGGTGGGGTATAGCCTCAGGGGGATCAGGTGCAGAGGATGGGAGTTGTGGTGATGCAGTGTAGACGGCAATCAGAGACAGAGTCGGGTTATGCAGTTTAGGATGTTTACTCACTGCTGATGTTCTGGTCACTCCAGCTTCGAGTGACCTCCCGAGCCGTGCTGCGTCCACCAGGTTCTGGATCCAGCCAACCCCCAAATAAGTCCGGAGCGTGACCCTGAGCTCTCCTTCTGTCCTTTCTCTGGCCGTCCCCACTATTGATCCACCCAGGTCCAGCTCCCTCGGGCCTTCTGTTGGGAGACCCTTGGCCTTGGGTTCCCTGACCCTCCTCGTGGTATGCCTTCGTGGTGGATGTGGTGGGTGACCGTGACAAACGCTGCCCACGGTCTCCGGTCTCTGGCTGGGGAGTGTTTTTGCCCCCACCAGCTTGGGTTCCGGTACCCTGTGCCGACTCTTCACCCGGGGATTTAAGTTGGGTTCTTGGAGTCCTTTTCTTCTGTTTCCCCCTCTGGGTCACTCTTTCTCCTCTCTCACTCTGGGTCTCTCTTCTCCTCTGCTCGCTGACTTTCTCTCTGCAACTGACCCTGTTCTTAGTTGGTGCCCACCTTATATGCACCCTCTATGTGTGAGCTCAGGTGACCAGCACCCAATGAGCTCCTATCTTTACCCAGGCTGCTCCCCCTATCTGCCCCTACACTACTTGGGATGTACCACCCCCCTCCCACTCCAGCCAGGAACAGACTCGGTCGTACCTGCACATTTCTAAGTGGGAGTACCGTCGGTCTGCTCCTCGGAAATGGGATGTGTGTAGTGCATGCAGCCTACCGAGCTCAGTTCCACACTCCATCCTTACCCGGGAGTGGAATATCACACCTCTGGGTTGAGGTGCAATACCCCTGTAGCAGCCGAATCCTCAGGGTGCTACACCTGCGCTCCACCAGCATGTCGCACACAACGTCACCGCTTCTTTGAGAAACTCTGTGTGTGACAGGGTGCATTTCACCACAGACACTTGGACGAGTAGGCATGGACAGGGGCGTTACATGTCGCTGACTGGGCACTGGGTAACTATGGTGACAGCAGGACAAGGGGCTGCTGTCCAAGTCTTGCCGTTCCCACGAGTTGTGCGTCAATCCTCTTTATCTCAAAGTTCCTCCACTGCTTCTGCCTCCTTAACCTCCTCTCGGTCCTCCACCTGCACCCAAAGCCTGTCTGGTCATGCCACAAGCTTTCTAACTGCGCAGAAGGGATCCTGCACACCTCCTTACTATGCTGGCAGTAGGGCTCAACGTCATCAGGCGGTTTTTACTTTGAAATGTCTGGGAAATGTGAGTCACACAGCTGAGGAGTTGTGGTCAGCTGTGGAGAACCAATTTCATGAATGGTTGTCTCCACTGGACCTAAAACCAGGGAAGGCCGTGTGCGACAATGCTGCAAACCTGGGTGCGGCCCTTCACCGGGGCAATGTCACACACGTGCCTTGTATGGCTCACGTGTTGAACCTGGTTGTCCAGCAATTTTTAGCCCACTATCCCAGACTAGATGGCCTTCTGCAGAGGGCATGGTCGCTGTGTGCTCACTTCCGCCGTTCGCATCCCGCAGCTCAGTGACTTACATCTCTACAGAAGTCGTTGGGCCTGCCACTTCACCGGCTAAAATGCGATGTGCGTACCCGGTGGAATTCAACTCTGCACATGTTGCAGTGACTGTGGCAGCACCGACAAGCCCTGGTGCAATACGTTCTGACGTATAGCCTGGGCCAACGAGATCCAGAGGTGGGGCAAATCACGCTGGAGGAGTGGTCTTAGATCAGGGACCTATGCACCCTTCTGCACAGTTTTGAAATGGCGACGAAGATGTTTAGTGCTGACGATGCCATTATCAGCATGACTATTCCGGTGATTTACATGCTGGAGCACATGTTAAACAGAATTCGGAGTCAGGTGGTGGCACAAGAGGAGGTGCAAGTAGAGGAGGAGGAGTTGTATGCGGAAGGGCTAACATCTGCAAGGTCCAGACGGTCGGCAGCACCAAGGCGGCAGGCATGTGAGGGTGGGGGAGATGGTTTTACCAGGGCGCATGGTAGCAGCCAAACTAGTGAGGAAGGTGCAGGAGCCCAGGAAGAAGTGGAGGACGAACTGATGGAAGACTCATCAGATGAGGGAGACCTTGATCACATTTCTGTTCTGCGAGGTTGGGGGGAGAGGACAGAGGAAGGAAGCATGATTGTTACCTCGCCACCAACACAACAGGGACTTGGTGCTCCTGGATGTGCAACACACATGAGTGCCTTCTTGCTGCACTACCTGCAACATGACCCTCGAATTGCGAGAATTAGAAATAATCCTGACTACTGGGTTGCCACACTGTTAGATCCCTGGTACAAAAGTAAATTTGCAGAAATTATTCCTGCCATAGAAAGGGATGCACGCATGCAGGAGTATCAGCAGAGACTGTTGCAGAATCTTACATGTGCTTTTCCACAAAACACCAGTGATGCACGTACTGAATCTCACAGTTCCAACTTGCCAACCGTGGAACCGTCGAGTGTTCAGCACTCAAACCGTAACAGAAACACAGTATCTGCTGGTAACATCAATTTTGCGGAATCATTTCACCACTTTTTTAGCCCATCCTTTGCAAGGCCACAGGAGACAAGAAGTCTGACACATAGTCAACGCCTAGAGACGATGGTACAGGAGTATCTCCAAGTAAACATTGAAGCCATGACTGTGTCACTGGACCCTTGCTCTTTTTGGGCTTCCAATCTGGATAAATGGCCGGAGTTAGCCACTTACGCCTTGGAGATCTTGTCATGCCCCGCAGCCAGCGTTTTGTCTGAACGTGTGTTCAGCGCTGCTGGTGGTGTGCTGACAGATAAGCGCACGCGGCTCTACACTGATAATGTAGAAAGACTCACGTTTATAAAGATGAACAAATCATGGATCCGAAACAACTTTTCTACCCCTGTGTCATCCTGTGGAGAGTAAAAGCTTGATGATTGGTTAAAATCACCTCACCAACCATTTTAAGCTTTCAAATTACTAATCATGTTTATCTGTATCTTGGCTGGAAAATTATTTGGGTTTGTAGCAGTGTGCAGTACTGATTCTATTAGGCCATCTATACTAAGCTCCACCAGATTTAAAATTACTAATCATGTTTATCTGTATCTTGGCTGGAAAATAATTTGAGCTTTGTAGCAGTGTGCAGTACTGATTCTATTAGGCCATCTATACTAAGCTCCACCAGATTTAAAATTAATAATAATTTTTAGCTGCATCTAGCCCGGAAAATAATTTTGGGGCTCCGAGATGCGCAAGACACATAAGTGCCTTCTTGCTGCACTACCTGCAACATGACCCTCATATTGTCAGAATTCGAAATAATCCTGACTACTGGGTTGCCACACTCTTAGATCCCCCACACTCTTCGATCAACCTTTTCATTTTAATAAAGACCAAAAAAATGGTCATTTTTGAAATTATAAGCATTAGCAGGTTATTAGAAACTGAAATCAAACAGTTTTCAACTCAAAGCTTTATTCTAGGTGATGTTACATTTGCACATAGGACCCCTTGTTCGAAAGGAGCTTCTGAACTCTCTCGTTCATTGAATTTGTCAGGTTTTGGATGGTTTCTACTTCAATTGTTTTGCATGAGGACAGAATACCCTCCCAGAGCTGTTGCTTAGATGTGAACTGCCTCCCGCCATCATAGACACTCCTTTTGATGATGCTCCAGAGGTTCTGAATGGGGTAGAGGCCAGGGGAGCATGGGGGCCACACCATAAGTTTGTCCCCTTTTATGCCCATATCAGCCAGAGATGCAGATGTGTTATGTGCAGCATGAGACGGTGCATTATCATGCATAAAAATGATCTTGCTGTGGAATACACGGTTCTTCTTCTTGAACCATGGCAGGAAGTGCTGTTTGAGAAACTCCACATACATTATGGAGTTCATCTTTACCCCTTCAGGGATCCTAAAGGGGCCGACAATCTCTCTCCCCATGATTCCAGCCCAAAACATTACTCCACCTCCTCTTTGTTGGCGCTGTAGCTGTGTTTGCGTGGGGTGTCCATCAACCAGCCATCCTTCACTCCATCCATCTGGACCATCGAGCATTGCATGGCACTCATCCGTGAACAAAACAGTTTTGAAATCAGTCTTCATGTAATGTTTGGCCCACTGGGGCCGTTTCTGCTTGTGTGAAGTGGATAGAGGAGGTCGACAGGATGGCGTATGCACAGCTGCAAACCTCTGAAGGACCCTGCATCTTGTTGTTCGGGGGACGTTGGAGGCACCAGCTGCTTCAAAAACTTGTCTGCTGCTTTGACAAGGCTTTTTTGCCGCTGCTCTTTTAACCTGACGTAATTGCCTGTAGGAAAGAGTCCTCAATTTGCCCTTATCAGCACGCACACGTGTGTACTGTGAATCACCTACATACTTCTTGATTGCCAAGACACTTCATCCTGATCATCGCACAATGTTGATTGTAGTCATGCCTTGACCTAAACACTCCACAATTTGTTGCTTCTCAGCAGCCGACGCATCCTTTTTCTTTCCCATTTTGGCAGAAAATGTAGGCTGCTTAATAATGTGGGACAGCCTTCTTAAGTAGTCTTGCCTTTCATTGGACACACCTGCCAAACTAATTAGCACAGGTGTCTGACAAACAAACTGACAAACAAACATATTCTTCCCTTATCACTCCTAAACACTTTTTGCATAATAATTTGGAACACAGTGTACATGTGCTTTTCCACAAAACACCAGTGGTTCACGTAGTGAATCTTACAGTTCTAACTTGCCAACCGTGGTCTGTATGGAGTTGTTCAATAAAGGGCCCAAAATTAAGATAACATAGATGGGAGAGGTCTCTATGAATAGGAATTCCTAAGTATTTGATACCTTGTGAGGGCCAGGCAAAGGGAAAGTTGGACTGGATGGAATCCTGTATGGATTTGGGGAGGGAGACATCGAGGGCCTCAGACTTCGCTGCATTGATTTTAAAATTTGACCATGTAACAAAGTGATCTATTTCAGCCATAACAGCAGGGATGGATATATGTGATTGAGTGATATATACTAGGACATCATCAGCAAATAGAGAGCACTTGTACTCGGTGCCTCCCACCTCAATCCACCTAATATTGGGGTTATGGCGAATTGATGAGAGCAGGTGCTCCGTCACTAGGATGTATAAGAGAGGGGACAGAGGACATCCCTGCCTTGTCCCATTGGTGATTATGAAAGGTGATGAAAATGTTCTGACGCGCCCCCTGGGCCTTGGGACACCCGGAGCCGGACCCTTTTTGGTGGATGCTGGTGGTTGTAGTCTCCGTGGCGGCGACCCGGTTCCGTGGCTCAGGGCGGTCAAACCAGTGGCGGAACTATTTATGTGGTTTTGATGTTTAAATGTCCGACTACGCCACCCGTGGATTGTGGTCAGAGTGAACCGCCGCTGCAGGGCAGACCGCTGAGGCTGGTGTTGTGGGTGCAGCAGAGCGTAGCATAACTCCCCACGGGAGGAGTATAGCCTCAGGGCAGTGTATGCGGAGGATGGGGGTGATGGTGCAGGGCAGCAGCAGTAACGACACGGAGTCAGTGATGCAGTCCAGGGCCTTTACTCACAGTTCTTATTATCCAGACCACGTCTGCAGGTAATGGCTGCCCACGTCATACTGTGCTCACCTGGTGAGGGTCTCAGACAACTCCCAGATAACTTTGGAGCGCTTCACAGGACCCCCTTTGTGTGTCCTTTGTCTGGCCTTTCTTACCAACCCTTCTGTCCAGCTGCCTCGGGCCTCCTCTTGGTAAACTTGGCGCCAGTTTCCCTGACCCTATGTGGTGCCTTCCTAGTGGGTGTAGCGAGGGGCTGCGCCACATAAAATTTCACAGCCTCCGGTTTCTAGCTGATGGTCGTTTCCCGCCTACACTAGTTTCGGGGACCGGTCTCCCCCTTTGGCCTGACCCCTCCACGCAGGTGGATTCGGGCTTGCGGTGGCGACTCGCCCGTCCGCACCCCTGGGATCCCTTCGTTCCTCGTTCCTGGAGCCTTCTCCGCTCCTCTTCCTTCCTTCTCCCTCTTCCAGGCCTGGGCCTCTGTTACTAGGCCCGCCTCCGGAGCAGAGCTCATGCAGAGCCCCTGCTCCCTGTCACTTCTGCTCAGACTTCTCTGCACTGAACTAAGATGGTGCCCACCTTTTATACTCCCTTCTCAATGCACCCAGGAACTGCTTCCTCCCTGCTCCTGCACTGCAGGGTTCCCCTTCCTCAGTGTTCCCTCCCCCCACTCCAGCCAGGGACAGGGACTGTCGTGCTCATCTCAGGGGCATATTGGTCGCCCTGCCCCACGGCAATGTGGTGTAATGCATGCAGGTGTCGGGTCCTGATCCACACTCCATCCTTACCTGAGAGTGAGATATCACACCTCTGGGTGAGGTGCAATACCTCTGTAGCAACTGAGCCCTCAGGGTGCTACAGTTCCATTTATCTTCAGCCTAGGTGACGTATTGCGATACAGGGCCATGATTTTGGCTATAAAAGGGTCCCCTAGACCCCTAGCCCAAACTTTTTAAGAGAATAATATATGGCGTGCCAGGAGACTCTATGGAATGCTTTCTCAGCATCCAACGAGAGTATCTAATTACAAATTTTTAACTGCATCTAGCCCAGGAAATACTTTGTGCCTAGTAGCAGTGTCTGCTAGTCAGCGGATTATCCCGGCTGTTAAGCAAGCTACACCACCTGTAGTTTGAACACTTAATTTTTTCAAAGGAAATGCTTCGGGACCACGGGATACTCAGTGAAGAGCATCAGGAGGCACCCCAAGGCATAGGGGCTGGGACTGGCAGTAGAATGCCTTGCGGTGGACAGCCGAGCTCGACCCTTATAAAAGCTTTTTAACTGCAGCAGCTTTAGTGGACGCTACTGGAGCTGGAATTACGCGGCTGCTGGCATGAGACTTGCCCTCTAATAGATCCTTGTAAATGGATTTAAAGTGTATTCATTCAAATTAGAGAGACAATTTAAATTAAAAAGCTTAGAGCTGCCTCCACCAAAGGGGGGCTCGCTCGACCCACCAGCGGACAGGCACCAGTAATGGGAGAGGGGGGCTGGCCGTCAGGGTCCACCGCGGCTCTGGCACAAACCCGGCGACACGGAGGTGGCACGGGCAGGAGCGGACTGGCCGTGTCGGCTTCTCACTTTTTGGATTTTAGAGGGGCATGACATGCCTATACCTGTGTCTCCCCCTCCTTTTACTCCTCCACCTCTTTTCTTTTCGCATGACTATATGTACTTGTCACTTTTCCATGTGTTAGTTATGTCTTCTGAGCAGTTTGTCAGCTTTTGGACACCTTTGAAGGTGTTTTCTATGTGTTTCTATGTGTTTTTGTTTGCCTGCCATTGGTTTTAACGGTGTTCGACGGTGTTCGACGAACAGTTCGACGAACAGTTCGGCGAACACACGGGTGTTCGACGAACCGAACCGAACTCGAACACTATGGGGGTGGCTCAACACTAATTATAACAGCCTTTATACAAGGGCTGGATGATTTCCTCACTTCACATAATATTGTGGGTTATAGATAATTTAGTGACAAAAAATGTATAAGTGGTGGAGAAAGGTTGAACTTGATGGACCTAGGTCTTTTTTCAACCTATGTAACTATGTAACAAAGACCAGTGTCACCTGTTCTCCTGCAACTTATATCTTACTTAAACTGGTTGTCCCATATGCAGCATTTATGGCATGAATAAATATGCCAAGAACTTTCAATAGATGTGGGTTCCATCTCTGCTATTTTCAATGCTTATGTAAAAATGAATAAAGTAGCATATGCCCATCCCCCCTTCTTCCATGACAGCATGAGTTAGGGTGGTGTTTTTGATATTGATGAGGTTTCCAGAGGTGGGACCCACATATAATTCAACTAATTTATTCAAAATTCCATAAATGTCTCAAATCAGGCAACCCCTTTAAATTGAATCTATCAGTAGGATGAACCCTCCTGAGCCATCCATATGGGCATGTAGGTCATAGGAAGCTGAATAAAAGGATACCTTGATATCTACGATCTGACGTCTTATTCCAAAGAAATCCACTTTTCTCTTAATATGTAAATTAGTTGTTCCAGGCTATGGGCCGGACATAGATCTCTCTAAGAATCCGCCTCCGGAGCTTATTTTAAATGAAAGAGAGCGTTACCTGTGTGAGACATGTAATGACTGATAGCCTCCTCTTCTGATCTCACACTGGTAACACCCTCTTTAGTTTAAAATAAGTACTTGAGGCAGATTCTCCGGGAGATCTATGTCATGCCCAAAGATCTTAACAGCTTATTTAAGTATTAAGAAAAACGTGGATTACTCTGCAATAAGACATTGGTTTGCAGATATTAAGATATCATGTTATTCAACTTTCTATGACCTACATGCCCATACAGATGGCTTAGGAGGGCTGATCCTACTGGACAGATTCCACTTAACCCCTTCTCGACATGCGCCGTACATGTACTGCTCTGCGAGAGTTGCAAAGAGCAGTACATGTACGGTGCAGTGAATGGACGAGCTCACGCTGGGTGCCGCCGCAATCACATGTGGGTGTCAGCTGTGTGTGAGAGCTGACACCCCGCAGCACTGCCATGACTCTGTCGGACAAAATATGGAAAAATTATAGCTCTCAAAATATGGTGATGCAAAAACTTGTTTTTACAATAAAAAGAGTCTTTTAGTGTGTGACAGCTGTCAATCATAAAAACCCGATAAAAATCTAGTATCACTGTAATCGCACCGACCCAAAGAATAAAGTTGTCTAATCAATTATACTACACGAGGAAAGGTGTAATAAATGAATAAAACGAATTCTTTTCCTGCTGCTTATTTGTTCATTCTGCCTCCCAAAGATCTCAGTAAGGCTCGGTTCACATTTATCCTGCGATCTGCACTGAGGGCTTACACCAGGGTTTCCGTGTAAATCTCTGAAATACGTGATTCAGATGGAATCCACGGCAGAAGATTCCCTGTAATGAGCCAGATGGGGGCACTGTGGATGCCGTCTGGCCTGTGATCCCACGGTATCCGTCTTTTTACTAGGCGTGCATAAAAGTGCCGTCGGCCACAGTTTTGTACACTTCTGAAAAGAAGGACACCGCTGAACAGAGGCCAGATGGAGTCCAGAGTAACTCTGCTGCCTCATTATAGTGAATGGATCGCTTGGGGATTTCATCTGAATCACGTCACTTGGAGATTTAGATGGAAACCCCGATATAAGTGCTCAGCGTATCTAAAATGTTCCCAATAAAAGCTTCAACTCCATTCACAAAAAAGCAAGTCCCCACTCAGGTCCGTCATCTGTTAATAATAACATAGGGGCTTCCACATTACTGGTAGCACAAAGGCTCTGGAAAAATTAAATGGCTCCTCGCCCTCCAAAAGAAATCTAACGAATTCTGTGCTCCCAAATCCAAATGTCTCCCTCCCTTCTGAGCTCCAGTGTGTGTCTAAACCGCAGTTAGCATCCATTTGTTTGGCATTTCTGTAACGATGAGAGCCTGCCTAATTTATGGGTGCATGTCTCCAGAAGCACGAGCTGGGCATAATGTACTGGTAACCACAATGTACTGATCACTACAACATACTGGTCACTGTAACGGCAGTTTGCAATCTTCACTTAGCAACATCCACTGCTGCTTGTTTGTGGAAAACACCCATGGAGTCAAAATCGTCACTACACCTGTAGATAAATTCACAAAGGGGTATAATTTCCAAAATGGGGTCACTTGAGGGGGAATTCTGCTCTTCTAGCACGTAGGGGCTCTGTATATGGAGTCCGCAAACTATTCTAGGAAAATCTGCACTCCAGGAGGCAAATAGCGTTCCGTCCCTCCCGAGTCTCGCCGTGTGGCTAAGCAGTACTGTACAGCCACATATGAGGCATTTCTAAATTCAGCAGAAATTGTGGGACAAATTTTGGTGCCATTTTTACCCATTTCCCAGTGTGAAAATGTAAAATCTGGGGCTGAAACAAAATTTCCGTATTAAAAATGTAATTATTTTTTCTTCACTGCCCAATGGTATAAAATTATGTGACCCACTTGTGGTGTCAATATGATCACTGCACCCCTAGATGAATTCATTGAAAGGTGTAGTTGTAAAATTGGATCATTTATGGGAGGGTTCAGCTGATCTGGCACCTCAGGGGATCTACCAATGTGACATAGCACCCTCAAATTAGTCCAGCAAAATCTGAACTCCAAAATGGCGCTTCTTCCCTTCTGAGCTTTGCACTATGCCTCAAAAGTAGTTTTTGACCTCATATGGGGTATCTGCAAACTCAAGAGAAATTGCACAACAAATGATGGGGTCCATTTTCTCCTGTTATCCTTGTGAAAATGCTAAATTTTGTACTAAAAAACATTCTTGCGGGAAATTTTTTATTTTTTTATTTTCACTGTTCAATGTTGTAAACTTCTGTGAAGCACCAAGGTGCTCATCACACATCTAGATAAGTTCCCTAAGGGGTGTAGTTTCCAAAATGGTATCACTTGTTGGGGATTTCCACTGTTTAGGCACATCAAGGGCTCTCCAAACGCAACATGGCATCCGCTAATTATTCCAGCAAATTTTACATTCAAAAAGTCCTTCCCTTCCGAACCCTGCCGTGAGCCCAAACAGTGTTTTTTTCCCATATATAGGGTATCAGCTTACTCAGGAGAAATTGCACAACAAATGGTATAGTGCAGTTTTTCCTGTTACCCTTATGAAAATGCAAAATTGGGGGCTGAAAAACATTTTTGTGGGAAAAATGTAAAAATTGTATTTTTATGGCTCAAGGTTATAACTTATAAACTTCTGTGAAGCACCTGGGGGTTCAATGTGCTCACCACACATTTAGATAAGTTCCCTGAGGGGTCTAGTTTCCAAAATGGTGTCACTTGTGTGGGGCTTCCACTGTTTAGGCACATCAGGAGCTCTCCAAATGCAACATGGCATCCGGTAATTGTTCCAGCAAATTTTACATTCAAAAAGTCAAATGGCTTACTCAGGAGAAACTGCACAACAAATTTTGGGTTCCATTTTTTCCTGGTACCCTTGCAAAAATAAAAAAATGGGGTCTAAAGTAAAACTGTTAAGGAGCTTTCCCAGGTAGCCCATAACTGGCCTAAATTGTACAACTCAAGCTAGAATTGCATTGGTGGAGTAGAGTCTTCTATTCTGTTTCCACTCCAACAAACCCAACACTTTCATACTAAATTTAGAGAAAGGACAACATTCTCTTGCAAAATATCTCCTGTTTGGGTAGGTAAGAATTTTGGTAAATGTGTATGTGGAATATTAATTATTGATAAAAGGAGGAATATACAATATTTCCGTGATGAGCCATGTTTACTATGGGGATCCTATTTTTATATTCTTGTTAATAATAATGGACTCTATATTTCTGAATCTACGCGATGTACAATGTTTTGTGTTGTAAATTAAAATTTACCCATAATTTTTTTTCTTACATAAATTTTTATCCTGCTGTAAAATTGTGGCACATCCTCAGGTTTATATCACTTTGCCTCTGTAATTGGAAGAGCCGTGAAAACAATTTGCGGATGTGAAAACTGCATATTAAAATATAGGTTACTTGGAAAAAAAAATCTAAATCTGTTTTGTACACATGAGATAACAGGGACTGAGGGCAATGAGCCTATTTTAAGCAAATGTCAAAAGAAAATCTCTGATATTTGGTTGTGGGCTTCTACTTTTCACACAGGCATTTCCTAAATCCATGTTTGATGAGATTCCTCTGCTATAAATTCAGCAAATTCCCTCTAGTCTGGAGCAGCACAGAGTGTGCTTCATGAAAATGTCATCTGCCAGGACTGCAATTACTTATACTCTACCAATCATGTGCACGATGCCCGAATTCAGGTGAGCATGAGAACCGGCAATCAACACTCCGGAATTGAGAACAAAGCCATTTTCTTTCATTCGCCATCAACAAAACCATCATGGCCTTAATTACCCTGCAAGTGTCAGAACCAGATGCTGTAAGCTGTATTATTATACAGAAGAGCCTTAAATCAACCTCGTAGTGATGAACTGTGGAAATACAAAAGCCGAGTTGGAACCCATAACAAAGAAATGGGGAAAGGAAGACTCAATGGGTCACGCTATATTGCCACGTCCTCAGCTCACTATAAAACCTTTAAAGTTTTTTTCTTACCAATTTTCCAATTTTTTTTAGAAATTAAGGATGGATTAAGAGACTGTACTAAAACTTGGGCCAGTCATGTCTGCAAATTATAATGGGTGTATGGGCTCTCCGTGTGCAGTCATTGGTTCACATGGACAATACATGTCCTTATAATATGCTCACCTGAAAGAAGCTTAAGGCCTCATTCACACGTCTGAGTTTAAACACATACGTGAAAAAATGGTTCTGGGTAATGGTTTTCATCAGTGTTTGGGATCAGTGTCATCAGTGTACGGTCCAAGTCTCAGTTTCTATCATCAGTGTGTCCACAGTGTACGGTCCTTGAGTCCATGTTTATAATCATTGTGTCTTCAGTGTACGGTCCATATGTCCGTTTTTATCATCAGTGTGTCATCAGTGTACGGTCCATATGTCCGTTTTTATCATCAGTGTGTCATCAGTGTACGGTCCGTGTCTCAGTTTCTATCATGATTGTGTCATCAGTGTACGGTCCGTGTGTCTGTTTTTATTATCATTGTGTCATCAGTAGAAATGAGCGAACACAAATTAAAAAGTTCAGGATTCGTATTGGACAGTTATTGTCTGGTGCTAAACTCCGAACACTGACTCCTCCCGGAAGTCTGTTGTAATGTTCCGAGATCCTGATGAAGTCAAGGAGAGAGAGAGACAATTTTCCAGTTCAGGTCTCCATTATTTTCAATGGGGTTTGGGTTTAGGTTCAAGTTTGGGTATAGTTCTGGTATCTGAACCAAACTTTAGTCCAAAGTTCGGGTCGGGTACCAAATCCCGAACTTCCACGGATCCACTCATCCCTATTCATCCGTGAACTGTCCGTGTGTCCATTTTTATCATCATCGTGTCATCAGTGAACTGTCCGTGTGTCCGTTTTTATCATCATTGTGTCATCAGTGTACGGTCCGCGTGTCCGTTTTTACCATCAGTGTTTTTCACGGATGGATAAGTTAATTAATTAGACAGCTTCTCCTACTCTTTGCAATGTTACATACAGACAGCACCAATTTACGGACCCATAGACTTGCATTTGCCCTTTTCATCTGTGTTGCCAGAAAAAACAGGCATGTCGCTGTGATTTTTGAAAAAAACACAGACATGTGAAAATACCATAGACTATGATGGGTACGTGTTCTCTTCGTGAAAATATGAAAATTGTCTCTTCAGAAAGGAGGAGGACTGGAACTCTTGTGCCACCTATCGGAAGTAGCAATCCTAAAAGTCAATATATCGAAAACAAAAGCAGTTGAAGCACCAATGGTGAAGAGCCTGAGGTTTGGGGGGGGGAAAGGGGGAGAATGTTGTGACCACTCACCTGGTAGATGTACCTGAGGAAGATAGCTTTTGCTATCGAAACGCGTTGTGGCGTTAGAGAGCGTATTAAACAATAAAAGGTTTGTTTGTTATAACCTTAATCCCTTGTCTAGTTGTTCTAGCGCTTCCCTAACACCGCACAATTCTTTCTTTCTTAAAAGTCAATATAGACCCTCTAAAAAAACAGAACATGTACATGAAACACAGACATCTGAATGAGGCCTAAAAGTGCCGGCGCGGGGGGCGGCAGGCACATGACCGCAAGTATGCAATTTGCATAAATGTGGTCAGGTGCTGATTATATGGGCGCAGCCTCACTCAGTGCAAGTGTATGGAGTGAGGCCGGACACGTCTAGTTGGAATGTGGCCAGAAGTTTGAAAATCTCATTCTTACGGTCACATGACCACCCGCTCTTGGTGCTTGCACCGGAGAATCCTCACAGCACACAGTGAGTGCAATGTGAGGACTCACAAGTCTGCAGTCACATATAGTTTAACTTCTTGTGTAATCCACCCAAGGTACACCTAAAATACTGAAAGGGGTGAAGCTATAAGGAATGCAGGAGAAGCGGCCTTGCTTTTTTGAACAGACATAAATATTATAAATGGCACATGGTAGGTGCAGATTTATCTACACTGGGTTAGTGATATATACCCTACAATATCTCTAAGACCACCCAGAATATCCCCAAAAATGGAAGCAGCATTTAAACAAGGAAACACTTGTGATGGGAACACTTACATCAGGGTGAGGTTGGTGTATTCACCGCCACTTTTTAAGCAAGGACATGGCCAAATTTTCAGAAATTATTTCTGGAAATTCAGGACAGTCCTGCCAAATTTGAGACTGTTAGCATCTATGAAGATGGTGAGTTTTGTTGAAAGTTTTACAATGTGGCAAAGAAGTTTCAAGTTAGGAGGGAGTAGGAGGAGGAAGGAAGAGCTCTGTCTCTAGCTCCTCCTCCTCCCTTCTATATAGAATTGTATCAGTAACAGCTGCCATCTCCTATCTCAGTAATGGGAAAGTCTTCACTAAATACAGATTTTACCCCAGAATTGAGAATTTTGATAATGACGGATTAATTTTGTCAGGGAAAGAAGCAGATTTTCTCCGATAAGATATATTCCATAGCTTCTTATTTTCACGTGTACTATTGAGTTATGGAATAAAAATTAAAACAACGGTTACTCTTTAAGCATTTCCCTAATTTCCTTTCCTGTATGGGGCACCACTATCAATACTCAGCTATATGCTTTCTATCATTGCAAAGAGCTTTTGAGCCCCCTGGCTGCTGCAGAAATCCCATCACCATAGTTGTTTTACATATTATTCATGAATTTCTGAATCTTATTGAAACATGAGGCACTTCTAACCATTCAGGGAACAGAATAAGAATACTTGGTGGCAATACATTGTAAAAAGACCAAATTAATAAAAGAAAATCTAATTGTGAGATTTTTTATTTCATAGCATCAGAAATTTCTTGTGTGTAAATGGAAATGTTAAAAACTAATAAATGTTCTAATGCTGTAGCTCCGGGCAATATTAATAAATCCTAGATAGAAAAAAAAAAACAGAGTGATCAACCGCACAGGATAAAATGTAAAATCAATTGTGTAATTTTTCAATGACTGACTTGTCAGCAAAAGAAAAATCCACAATATTTTAAAATACCATATTTTTAGGCGTGATAAACACATCATCACCTGCTATAAAGGTGGTGGCATCATTCTAGGGGATACCGCTGTGCAGTACGCAGAAGACTTGTTGACCTTGTTCTCTGTGCCCTCTGGGAATTAAATAAAGCAGTTAAAGGTATCCTCAGCTAGATCTGTTATAAGGTTGGGTGATCCTTCTCAGTATGTTTTAACTTTTTTCTTTTCTTAGAGGGAATACTGCCTCCAAAGGTTTTTTTAATAATTGGTTTGAAAATTTCAAACCAATACATTTCTTAATATATCTTTACAGTAATGAGAGCTCCTTTTTTATTGACATTTAGCTCCAAATATGTGGCATAATCATAAAGGTAAAATTACTAAATTCTGGCTTCGTGCAGCCACCACTAGAGGGAGCTTACTGTATACAGTATGCAGAAAGCTCCTAAGCTCCCCCTGGTGGCAGATACAGAGAGCCACAAAGTGCTATTTCTATGCAGATTTGGAGCTTGGTTTCAAAACAGTGGATATTTACTTTATGCGAAAACCTGCTGTTTTCTGCAAGAAAAGTTTATATGCTGAAGAAGTTTTATTTCTAAGAGCACAATTCTAAGCATATAAGGGAAAACACACAAAAACCAACCAAAATGTCCAGATCTAAATTCAATAAATTCTGCTAAGATTGGGGTAAAATTGCATGCATTTACACACAAATGTGAGAGATTAAATCACACATCTTCAAGCTTGTAACTCATGCTATATTTCCCTATACAATTTACAGATCTGAAGGGTATACATTTTAAACTCAAAAACTTGGTGCTGTGTAAATTTTTTAAAAGATTATTTATTCCATGAAAAGTTAGGAATTATATATGGCTGCCTACAAAGACAGATACCTGTCAATCAGCATGGAGAAGCCGCCGGGGACCCACCTGTTCAACTAGTCGCCAGCGGTGGACGCATCATCCACAAGAAGCAAGCAGGAGGATGGCATCACAAGAAGAGAGGAAGCGCCGGACCAAGACAACGATGCCCATCGGATCGGACTGCCCCATAGGGGAATATTATAAAAGGTGTTTTTCTTCTCTTGCAGGCCACATTGGGGTCATATATATACAGCATACTAGAATGCTGTATATCAGGGCTGAAAGGTGGTGGCCATTAGAGATGAGCGTTGTTCTACTCGAACTGTTCGCCAATCTCAAATTCGAGCTGTTTTGGGCGGTGTTCGAGCCGTTCGGCGAACACGAACAATTTGAGAAAAATTCGGCTGTTCGAGGTTATGTTCGATAACTGTTCGTGCACCAAAATCATAACTGGATTTTTTCTCAGTAATGATGAAAATTAATGTTAATACGCAGTTTGAGTGTACAGCGGGGTGGGGGGAGGGGCAGGGGATGGATCTCTGCAGGAATAATGAAGATCTCCATTTTTTTTTCTCTTTCCCGCATTTACAGTGGGGAGGTGCAATCTGTCAGCCTATCAGCAGCGCACACACGGAGCGAAGTGCTTTTTTTCACACAAGCAAGGGCATGTGTCATTGGCAGTGTATGTCACATGTCCTTGCCCTATAAGACCAAGCCATTTTCCCCGTCGCCACCATTTTCTCACTGCTGCAGCTGCGTGTTAGACGGGACCGCTGTTGCTGTGTGCGCTATACCTTGTTAATTTCAAGCCAATTTTCGCACAAATATACAGATAGCTTGGGAGTAGGGAATAGTTGTGATTGCAGTCCTTTTAAGGACTAGGTTACAGCATTTCCTACGACTTTTATCAGGGAGGTCTGTGCTCTTAAATAGATCGGTTGTGGGAGTAAAGACTAATTGTAATTGCAGTCCTTTTCAGGACTAGGTTACATGAGTTCCTATCAGTTTTTGCCAGGCAGGTCTGTGCCAGTGCTGTGCAAGTTTTTTTCACAGCATTTGGCTGAATCTAGCAAAGCTAATCCTTTTTGGCCTATTGCAGAGTGTGTTAGTCAGTGGAGTAGCCTATCTGTGTTGCAAGATATACCACCTGTGTATAGAATACCAATTTTTTTACTGCACCTAGTGAAGTAAAATCTTTTGGGCATAGCATCATTCTATTAGTCCATCTATACTGACCTCCATCAGGTTGCAAATTAAAACTAATTTTTATCTGCATCTACAGTACCTCTGAAAAAATATTTGGGCTTCTAGCAGTGTGTGGGTCTTGTTCTATTAGTCCATCTATACTGACCTCCATCAGGTTGCAAACTGAATATATTTTTTTCTGCATCTACCTCTGAAAAAATATTGGGCTTCTAGCTGTGTGTGGGTCTTGTTCTATTAATCCATCTATACTGACCTCCATCAGGTTGCAAACTGAATATAATTTTTTTCTGCATCTAGCTCTGAAAAAATATTTGGCCTTCTAGTAGTGTGTCGGACTTTCTCTATTAGTCCATCTATACTGACCTCCATCAGGTTGCAAATTAAAACTAATTTTTATCTGCATCTACAGTACCTCTGAAAAAATATTTGGGCTTCTAGCGGTGTGTGGGACTTGTTCTATTAGTCCATCTATACTGACCTCCATCAGGTTGCAAACTGAATATATTTTTTTCTGCATCTACCTCTGAAAAAATATTGGGCTTCTAGCTGTGTGTCGGACTTTCTCTATTAGTCCATCTATACTGACCTCCATCAGGTTGCAAATTCAAAATAATTTTTTTCTGCATTTAACCCAGCCAATAGTTTTGGCCTAATACCACAGTTTGGCCACTCAGCTCTGCTCGGTTACCATCCATTGTTTTTTTGTGCAAACAACTCCAGAGTTGTGAATTAGTTAACCACCAAAATGAGTGGAAAAAGGCCTGCTGCTGGTGGAAAGGGGAATAGGCGTGTTGGGAAGGGGAAAAAAGGTTGTGTCCGTGGGGTAGGTGTTAAAGCAACAGTAACATCTGCAGAAGAAAGACCATCTTCCAGCCAAACTAAAATGTCTACTTCTTTTAGCGGACAATGTGATAAGATCCCTTTCTTACGGCCACGCCAATCGCTACAAATTCCAGATGAGGCACAAAAACAGCAGGTGCTTCAATGGATATCAAGTGCTCCTTTAAGTGGGCTCTCCTCCACATCAACTTCAACATCACAAATACTCCAGTCCTCAAAGGTGTCACCCAAATCGCACTTGCTTCCTCACAGCTCCCAAATCTCCAGCTGCCCGTCTGAGTATGAGGTAGAACAGATGGTTGAGTCTGCAGAGCTGTTTACTCATACTATAGCCTGGGAATCAGAGGTCGACTCCAGCGCTTCTGTGAATCCAGACGAGGAAATGATCTGCACTGATGCCCAGAATCTTTATGAGTCGAATCCAGGACCAGACGCAGAAGGTTCTGACAATAATGTAGACCCTCATTCCCAAACTGTAACTCCTGTTGGTGGAGACAATGAGGAAGACGATGATAAGACTCAAATACCTGATTGGAGCGACAACTTTAGTTTTTTGTCAGGGCAGGAACAGGTTGGCTCTGAGGACGACGGGTGTGATAACGCACAGGGTGATGATGATGAGGTCGGAGATCCCACTTACTGTCAACCCACAGTCAGCCAAGAGATGAGGTCAGCAGAGGAGGTGGAGGAAGATGCTAGTGACGACGAGGTCAGGTTGCGCCTTCCTGGACAGAGACGTAGTACTGGAAGCACGTCAACAACTGCATCCTCAAACACAACTCTGCCTCTCACCACAAGTCGTGGTGGCTCATCAGGTCGCATGGGTGCTAAGCCTTGCATAGCCTGGGCATTTTTTCAGATCGATAAAGATGACCCAACTCGTGTTATCTGTAACATTTGTCAGCAAAAGCTAAGTAGAGGCCAAAAAATACATAGTTTGAGTACTTCATGCATGAACCGGCACATGGACATGAAGCATAAGTTGCAGTGGGAAGCTCAGTGTGCTACAATGCGGCCTAGCCGGCCGGGCCAACCACCGTCTGCCATATCTTGTGCATCCGCGGCCTCTTCATCCTCTGTGACTGGGGGGACAGCAGTCACACCTGTTTTGGGGCGCAGACCTGCCACCTCTTTACCCGCAACAGCCAGCGTGATTGGCAGGTCATCATTTTCTTTGGAGGTGGTAACACCAGCTGGTGTTGAGCGCTGTCCGACATCGATAGCACCACCTTTGGATGAAGGCAACCTAACATGTCCGCCTGCATCTTCCTCACAGACCGGCAGTTTGCCGGGGACACCCTTATCAACCCCGTCTAAGCACAATAGCCAGCCCTCGGTCCCTCAGATGTGGACAAGTAAAAGACCATTTCCTCCTAGCCATGAGAAAGCTAAGAGGTTGAATTTCACCATCTGCAAGCTCTTGGCTACAGAAATGCTGCCTTTCCGCCTCGTGGACACAGAGGATTTTCGAGACCTTATGTCCGTCGCAGTGCCCCAGTACCAGATGCCCAGTCGGCACTACTTCTCAAAGAAAGGTGTGTCTGCGCTCCACCAGCATGTCGCACACAACATCACCGCTTCTTTGAGAAACTCTGTGTGTGACAGGGTGCATTTCACCACAGGCACTTGGACGAGTAGGCATGGACAGGGGCGTTACATGTCGCTGACTGGGCACTGGGTAACTATGGTGACAGCAGGACAAGGGGCTGCTGTCCAAGTCTTGCCGTCCCCACGAGTTGTGCGTCAATCCTCTTTATGTCAAAGTTCCTCCACTGCTTCTGCCTCCTCAACCTCCTCTCGGTCTTCCACCTGCACCCAAAGCCTGTCTGGTCATGCCACAAGCATTCTAACTGCGCAGAAGGGATCCTGCACACCTCCTTACTATGCTGGCAGTAGGGCTCAACGTCATCAGGCGGTTTTTACATTGAAATGTCTGGGAAATGTGAGTCACACAGCTGAGGAGTTGTGGTCAGCTCTGGAGAACCAATTTCATGAATGGTTGTCTCCACTGGACCTGAAACCAGGGAAGGCCGTGTGCGACAATGCTGCAAACCTGGGTGCGGCCCTTCGCCGGGGCAATGTCACACACGTGCCTTGTATGGCTCACGTGTTGAACCTGGTTGTCCAGCAATTTTTAGCCCACTATCCCAGACTAGATGGCCTTCTGCAGAGGGCACGGTCGCTGTGTGCTCACTTCCGCCGTTCGCATCCCGCAGCTCAGCGACTTACATCTCTACAGAAGTCGTTGGGCCTGCCACTTCACCGGCTAAAATGCGATGTGCCTACCCGGTGGAATTCAACTCTGCACATGTTGCAGCGACTGTGGCAGCACCGACAAGCCCTGGTGCAATACGTTCTGACGTATAGCCTGGGCCAATGAGATTCAGAGGTGGGGCAAATCACGCTGGAGGAGTGGTCTCAGATCAGGGACCTATGCACCCTTCTGCACAGTTTTGAAATGGCGACGAAGATGTTTAGTGCTGACGATGCCATTATCAGCATGACTATTCCGGTGACTTACATGCTGGAGCACATGTTAAACAGAATTCGGAGTCAGGTGGTGGCACAAGAGGAGGTGGAGGAAGCAGAGGAGGAGGAGTTGTATGCGGAAGGGCTAACATCTGCAAGGTCCAGAAGGTCGGCAGCACCAAGGCGGCAGGCATGTGAGGGTGGGGGAGATGGTTTTACCAGGGCGCATGGTAGCAGCCAAACTAGTGAGGAAGGTGCAGGAGCCCAGGAAGAAGTGGAGGACGAACTGATGGAAGACTCATCAGATGAGGGAGACCTTGATCACATTTCTGTTGTGCGAGGTTGGGGGGAGAGGACAGAGGAAGGAAGCATGATTGTTACCTCGCCACCAACACAACAGGGACTTGGTGCTCCTGGATGCGCAACACACATGAGTGCCTTCTTGCTGCACTACCTGCAACATGACCCTCGAATTGTGAGAATTAGAAATAATCCTGACTACTGGGTTGCCACACTGTTAGATCCCCGGTACAAAAGTAAATTTGCAGAAATTATTCCTGCCATAGAAAGGGATGCACGCATGCAGGAGTATCAGCAGAGACTGTTGCAGAATCTTACATGTGCTTTTCCACAAAATACCAGTGGTGCACGTAGTGAATCTCACAGTTCCAACTTGCCAACCGTGGGACCGTCAAGTGTTCAGCACTCAAACCGTAACAGAACCACAGTATCTGCTGGTAACATCAATTTTGCGGAATCATTTCACCACTTTTTTAGCCCATCCTTTGCAAGGCCACAGGAGACAAGAAGTCTGACACATAGTCAACGCCTAGAGACGATGGTACAGGAGTATCTCCAAGTAAACATTGAAGCCACGACTGTGTCACTGGACCCTTGCTCTTTTTGGGCTTCCAATCTGGATAAATGGCCGGAGCTAGCCACTTACGCCTTGGAGATCTTGTCATGCCCCGCAGCCAGCGTTCTGTCTGAACGTGTGTTCAGCGCTGCTGGTGGTGTGCTGACAGATAAGCGCACGCGGCTCTCCACTGATAATGTAGACAGACTCACGTTCATAAAGATGAACAAATCATGGATCCGAAACGACTTTTCTACCCCTGTGTCATCCTGGGGAGAGTAAAAGCTTGATGATTTTTTAAAATCACCCTACCAAACGTTTTAAGCTTTCAAATTACTAATCATGTTTATCTGTATCTTGACTGGAAAATAATTTGGGCTTTGTAGCAGTGTGCAGCAATGATCCTATTAGGCCATCTATAATAAGCTCCACCAGATTTAAAATTAAAAATAATTTTTAGCTGCATCTAGCCCGGAAAATAATTTTGGGGCTCCGAGATGCGCAAGACACATAAGTGCCTTCTTGCTGCACTACCTGCAGCATGACCCTCATATTGTCAGAATTCGAAGTAATCATGACTACTGGGTTGCCACACTCTTAGATCCCCCAAACTTTTCGATCAACCTTTTCATTTTAATAAAGACCAAAAAAATGGTCATTTTTGAAATTATAAGCATTAGCAGGTTGTTAGAAACTGAAATCAAACAGTTTTCAACTCAAAACTTTATTCTAGGTGATGTTACATTTTCACGTAGGACCCCTTGTTCGAAAGGAGCTTCTGAACTCTCTCGTCCATTAAATTTGTCAGGTTTTGGATCGTTTCTGCTTCAATTGTTTGGCATGAGGACAGAATACCCTCCCAGAGCTGTTGCTTAGATGTGAACTGCCTCCCGCCATCATAGACACTCCTTTTAATGATGCTCCAAAGGTTCTGAATGGGGTAGAGGTCAGGGGAGCATGGGGGTCACACCATAAGTTTGTCCCCTTTTATGCCCATATCAGCCAGAGATGCAGATGTTTTATGTGCAGCATGAGATGGTGCATTATCATGCAGAAAAATGATCTTGCTGTGAAATACACGGTTCTTCTTCTTGAACCATGGCAGGAAGTGCTGTTTAAGAAAATACACATACATTATGGAGTTCATCTTTAGCGCCTTCAGGGATCCTAAAGGGGCCGACAATCTCTCTCCCCATGATTCCAGCCCAAAACATTACTCCACCTCCTCCTTGTTGGCGCTGTAGCCGTGTTTGCGTGGGGTGTCCATCAACCAGCCATCCTCCACTCCATCCATCTGGACCATCGAGCGCTGCACGGCACTCATCCGTGAACAAAACAGTTTTGAAATCAGTCTTCATGTAATGTTTGGCCCACTGGAGCCGTTTCTGCTTGTGTGAAGTGGATAGAGGAGGTCGACAGGATGGCGTATGCACAGCTGCAAACCTCTGAAGGACCCTGCATCTTGTTGTTCGGGGGACGTTGGAGGCACAAGCAGCTTCAAAAACTTGTCTGCTGCTATGACAAGGCTTTTTTGCCGCTGCTCTTTCAACCTGACGTAATTGCCTGTAGGAAAGAGTCCTCAATTTGCCCTTATCAGCACGCACACGTGTGTACTGTGAATCAGCTACATACTTCTTGATTGCCAAGACACTTCATCCTGATCATTGCACAATGTTGATTGTAGTCATGCCTTGACCTAAACACTCCACAATTTGTTGCTTCTCAGCAGCCGACACATCCTTTTTCTTTCCCATTTTGGCAGAAAATGTAGGCTGCTTAATAATGTGAGAGAGCCTTCTTAAGTAGTCTTGCCTTTCATTGGACACACCTGCCAAACTAATTAGCACAGGTGTCTGCAATTGCTTACAGTGATATAAAGAGCCCTGACACACATCACCATCAATGAGTTTAACTGACAAACAAATTCTTCCCTTATCACTCCTAAACACTTTTTGCATAATAATTTGGAACGCGGTGTACATGTGCTTTTCCACAAAACACCAGCGGTTCACGTAGTGAATCTTACAGTTCTAACTTGCCAACCGTGGTCTGTATGGAATTGTTCAATAAAGGGCCCAAAATTAAGATAACATAGATGGGAGAGGTCTCTATGAATAGGAATTCCTAAGTATTTGATACCCTGTGAGGGCCAGGCAAAGGGAAAGTTGGACTGGATGGAATCCTATATGGATTTGGGGAGGGAGACATCGAGGGCCTCAGACTTCGCTGCATTGATTTTAAAATTTTACCATTTAACAAAGTGATCTATTTCAGCCATAACAGCATGGATGGATATATGTGATTGAGTGATATATACTAGGACATCATCAGCAAATAGAGAGCACTTGTACTCGGTGCCTCCCACCTCAATCCACCTAATATTGGGGTTATGGCGAATTGATGAGAGCAGGTGCTCCGTCACTAGGATGTATAAGAGAGGGGACAGAGGACATCCCTGCCTTGTCCCATTGGTGATTGTGAAAGGTGATGAAAATGTTCTGACGCACCCCCTGGGCCTTGGGACACCCGGAGCCGGACCCTTTTTGGTGGATGCTGGTGGTTGTAGTCTTCGTGGCGGCGACCCGGTTCCGTGGCTCAGGGCGGTCAAACCAGTGGCGGAACTATTTATGTGGTTTTGATGTTTAAATGTCCGACTACGCCACCCGTGGATTGCGGTCAGAGTGAACCGCCGCTACAGGGCAGACCGCTGAGGCTGGTGTTGTGGGTGCAGCAGAGCGTAGCATAACTCCCCACGGGAGGAGTATAGCCTCAGGGCAGTTTATGCGGAGGATGGGGGTGATGGTGCAGGGCAGCAGCAGTAACGACACGGAGTCAGTGATGCAGTCCAGGGCCTTTACTCACAGTTCTTATTATCCAGACCACGTCTGCAGGTAACGGCTGCCCACGTCGTACTGTGCTCACCAGGTGAGGGGCTCAGACAACTCCCAGATAACTTTGGAGCACTTCACAGGACCCCCTTTGTGTGTCCTTTGTCTGGCCTTTCTTACCAACACTTCTGTCCGGCTGCCTCGGGCCTCCTCTTGGTAAACTTGGCGCCAGTTTCCCTGACCCTATGTGGTGCCTTCCTAGCGGGTGTAGCGAGGGGCTGCGCCACATAAAATGTCAGAGCCTCCGGTTTCTAGCTGAGGGTCGTTTCCTGCCTCCACTAGTTCGGGGACCGGTCTCCCCCTTTGGCCTGACCCCTCCACGCAGGTGGATTCGGGCGTGCGGTGGCGACTCGCCCGTCCGCACCCCTGGGATCCCTTCATTCCTCGTTCCTGGAGCCTTCTCCGCTCCTCTTCCTTCCTTCTCCCTCTTCCAGGCCTGGGCCTCTGTTACTAGGCCCGCCTCCGGAGCAGAGCTCATGCAGAGCCCCTGCTCCCTGCCACTTCTGCTCAGACTTCTCTGCACTGAACTAAGATGGTGCCCACCTTTTATACTCCCTTCTCAATGCACCCAGGAACTGCTTCCTCCCTGCTCCTGCACTACAGGGTTCCCCTTCCTCAGTGTTCCCTCCCCCCACTCCAGCCAGGGACAGGGACTGTCGTGCCCATCTCAGGGGCATATTGGTCGCCCTGCCCCACGGCAATGTGGTGTAATGCATGCAGGTGTCGGGTCCTGATCCACACTCCATCCTTACCTGAGAGTGAGATATCACACCTCTGGGTGAGGTGCAATACGTCTGTAGCAACCGAGCCCTCAGGGTGCTACAGTTACATTTATCTTCAGCCTAGGTGACGTATTGCGATACAGGGCCGTGATTTTGGCTATAAAAGGGTCCCCTAGACCCCTACCCCAAGCTTTTTAAGAGAATCATATATGGCGTGCCAGGAGACTCTATGGAATGCTTTCTCAGCATCCAATGAGAGTATCTAATTACAAATTTTTAACTGCATCTAGCCCAGGAAATACTTTGTGCCTAGTAGCAGTGTCTGCTAGTCAGCGGATTATCCCAGCTGTTAAGCAAGCTACACCACCTGTAGTTTAGACACTTAATTTTTTCAAAGGAAATGCTTCGGGACCATGGGATACTCAGTGAAGAGCATCAGGAGGCACCCCAAGGCAAAGGGGCTGGGACTGGCAGTAGGATGCCTTGCGGTGGACAGCCGAGCTCGATCCTTATAAAAGCTTTTTAACTGCAGCAGCTTTAGTGGACGCTACTGGAGCTGGAATTACGCGGCTGCTGGCATGAGACTTGCCCTCCAATAGATCCTTGTAAATGGATTTAAAGTGTATTCATTCAAATTAGAGAGACAATTTAAATTAAAAAGCTTAGAGCTGCCTCCACCACAGGGGGGCTCGCTCGACCCACCAGCGGACAGGCACCAGTATTGGGAGAGGGGGGCAGGCCATCAGGGTTCACCGCGGCTCTGGCACAAACCCGGCGACACGGAGGTGGCACGGGCAGGAGCGGACTGGCCGTGTCGGCTTCTCACTTTTTGGATTTTAGAAGGGCATGACATGCCTATATCTGTGTCTCCCCCTCCTTTTACTCCTCCACCTCTTTTATTTTCGCATGACTATATGTACTTGTCACTTTTCCATGTGTTAGTTGTGTCTTCTGAGCAGTTTGTCAGCTTTTGGACACCTTTGAAGGTGTTTTCTATGTGTTTCTATGTGTTTTTGTTTGCCTGCCATTGGTTTTAACGGTGTTCGAAGGTGTTCGACGAACAGTTCGACGAACAGTTCGGCGAACACACGGGTGTTCGACGAACCGAACCGAACTCGAACACTACGGGGGTGGCTCAACACTAGTGGCCATATCTCATATGGGACAAACCTGATGGCAGGTTCCTTTTAACACCACAGCATTTTGGAGTCAACATACCTGACAGAGTTAATACAGCCAGTGCCTTATACATGCTGCACGTGGATTGGGCAACAAGTATCAGCTGCCAGGTTCACTTTAAAGAAAGTCTTATGTCTCACCTTTGTTCAGATTGGCAAATTTTGAACAGAAAATATTTAAGTACTGCCCTGCCAGGACTTTCTTCCTCAGTTTCTTAACCATAAAATTACATTATTTGTCCTTTATAAAAGTCCGTAATTTAGCCATTTGTTGACAATGTGGATTTATTCTCCTTTTCCTTTTCTTACTGCACCCAATCAGAAGAAGGGTGTAGCAATGCTGGATTAGTGGATCAGGTAAATACATTTTTTAAACTGATATTCTCCACTGATTCGTTAAAAGGCCAATCACTGTCTTTGAATGTATCGATGGGCTGAGTCGATTCTCTACAGGGGAGCAAAGGGTTAAACTTTTATTTCCTGTTGATTCTTTCCAATGTGAAAAGCATATAAATTCCACCATTACTAATCCTGACTAATCTGATGCTACTTTGTATCAGTTTCCAACATGTAACCATGGCCAATAATGCAGGTTCTCGGTTCGCTTCTTCTCAATTAATCCCCTATGTCGGCATTTACCGGAACGCCCATAGTGCATAAATGGTTGCTGAGGAGCAACCAAAAGTGAACTGACAGTAACTTATTTGATGAGAGAAAAGCTATACGAAGTGCTTTTAAATATTTGCTAGCCTGGTAAATGTGACTGTGACCCTTAAAGGGAATCTATAAGGTTTTTGCTACCCCATCTAAGATCAGCATGATGTAGAGGTATACACCCTGATTCCAGCGATGTATCACTTACCAGGCTTTTTGTTGCAGCTTTGATAAAATCACTGCTTTATTTGCTGTAATTTTACCAGTTCTCTGAATGCTGAGCTCTGTATAACCCTGCCTACACCACTGATTGGCTGTTTTCTTTTTACACTGTGCATAGGCAGAAAGCTGACAATGAGTCGTGGGGGCGGGGTTATACAGAGCTCATGAATAGAGAGGACTACATGGCAGCAGGTTTACTAATTCTCTAGTGATTTTATCAAAACTACCTAAAGCAGAACAGCAAGTGACACGTCAGGGTCTATGTCCTTATACTATGCTGCTCTCAGATTAGGAGGGAAAAAAGGATGACAGATTTCCTTTAACATGATATAATAGAAAATAAAAATTACATTGAAACCAAGGGGTTGACTTTGAGAATCAACCCTGTTCGTATCACTTATGGGATATGGACATCATAAGCGAGAATAGGTTATATACAAGATTAGAGAACCCTTGATCTAGTAGACTGTACGCCTCCAAAAATTACATGAACAACCATTCACCAAAAATGACAGCCTTGTGATAATACCTCGTCCCCTTTGTCAGACAACCCGGCCAGACAAGACTTCCCTCTGATAAGACAGCCCCTCTACAACAGAAAATGATTCTGCTGCTTTACTAAAGTATCTAAAGAGATGATCCGGCTTCTTTCACATCCATATTGGGAGGTCACATATATACATTTCTGGGCACATCAGTGACAGGTATCTCCCCCTTGTATTATTCATTAGCAAATGTGCAATATATCTGTCTCACACAATCTGTAGACATGATGTAGATGTCTGCAGATGTGATGTCATCGGACCCAGGCTTGGACTGGCTCACTGGAGAACAGGAGAATCCTCCGGTGGGCCACCACCCTCTTATATGAGCAGAACTTGGCACAATATACTTGATTCACTATGTACTGACAAAGACAGCATCTTATTCATGTAACAATCTACCCAGTTCACTTTTATATAAATTTGTGACTGAGGATATGTCACATTTGCATGTAGCTGAAAAGTGGGGCCCTGGAGTTGGTTACTGGTGGGCCCTTGGCATCCCAGTCCGAAACTGATCGACCCCATCCTCCTCCTGATACAGAAGTGAGCAGACCCCTTCAAGATCCTATATATTTGCTAAAAAGTTCATATGAAGACATTCATAGTATGATATACTGCACGTCCTGGCTGCATGGACTGAGTATTGGTAACATGGTCAGCCAATATATCCCCAAATTGAGACTCCTGGCCAATAATATTAGTCCGCAATTCATGGCTATCATTTTTATCAAACTAAATTTGAAATATGGCTGCCATGTACCAGCTGGTATAGATAAATGGCATCTAAAAGGCCAATGGCTGCTACACTAACCAGACTTTAATTCTGTCATATGAAGCAGTATCCTAGAAAGAAAAAAGCTAAAAAAAACACTTGACGTTATGGTAAGGAAAGATCATATAAACAATTGAAAGATGAAAGAGAAGGGAGTAGAGGTATGCAGCACATAGAGAATGAGCAATATTGTTATTAAATATGCATTAGATGGATGCTCCATTACAAACAAGAATGGAGCCTCCACCACGCTCAGTGTACTGAAATATGAAATACTTCTTAACTCTTTCTATGTATTGAACTATGGAAAAGACTTGGTGTGTCTTGATTCATTATTCATCATCTTAATGTATAGGTAGTTAGAGGTTTTCGTTTATATTTGAATGGCATGTGTGGAGTTTTATCAGACACAGTATCCTCCTTGATCTATGGGCCATGTCTGATATTGACACTCAGATCTAACTTTCTGACCCAGATGTCAACTCTCTGCTGTCCAGAATATCAGAGTGTTTATCAGCCATATCCTCCTTCTTCTCCTCTCGCTTTCTAAAACTCAATGTGGACAAATCTGAAAACTCAATGTGGACAAATCTGAAAACTCAATGTGGACAAATCTGAACGCATCATTTTTCCTTCATCTCTCCTAACCTCCCTACATAATCTATCACAATAAATGATATCACTCTTTCTCCTGTACCGGACATCCGCTGCCTCGGTGTAACCCTCAACTCTGCCCTGTCCTTCAATCCACCATCCAAGCTCTCGCCACCTTCTGCCACCTCCAACTCAAAAATATTTCCAGAATCCATCTTTTCCTCAACCCTGAATGTACTAAAATGTTAGTGCATGCCCTCATCATCTCCCACTTCGACTACTACAACATCCTCCTCTGTGGCCTGCCAGCTAACACTGTCGCTCCTCTCCAGTCCATCCTCAACTCTGCTGCCCGACTAATCCTCTTCTTTGCACTCTAAGCCAGCACTTCTTGCCTCTGCAAATCCCTTCATTTGCTCCCAATTCCCAATGTATTCAGTTCAAACTTCTGACGTTGACCTACAAAGCCGTGTATAATCTGTCTCCTCAGTGTATCTTCAAACTAATCTTCCGATAATTTTCAACACGCAACCTCCGGTCCTCCCAAGATCTCCTTCTCTCCTCCACACTCATAAGTTTGCCACCCAATTGCCTCCAAAACTTCTTCTGAGTATTCCTCATACCCTGGAATTCTGTGCTTCAACACGTCCAATAATCTACCAGATTCTGAACTTTCAGACGGAACCTGTAAACCCATCTCTTCAAGAAAGCCTACAGCCTGCAATGACCACGCTATTGCCTCACCACCACCGGAGCTTCTGCAACCTCCCTCCCCAACCTACTGTCTCCCTCCCCATTATCCTTTAGACTGTAAGCCCACAAGGGCAGAGTCCTCTCCCCTCTGTATCCGTCTGCCATTGTTAGTTTGTTCACTGTAATTTATATTTGTATTTTATACGTAACCCTCTCTCATGTGCAGCACCATGGAATCAATAGTGCTCTAAAAAGAAATAATAATTATTACTTATTAATATTGCACCATTTAAGTTAATGAGAGTTTCCAAACCTTAAATAGCCGCTGGAGATGAGAAGGATGAATTGGTAAAAAATAGAAAGTTGCTAGGGTCTTCCAATCTAGATATGTAAAGATTTGCGGCACTTACAGAATTCATTTCTTTATAGAGACATAGATACACTCAGCTGTGATGGTCATTTTACATGTACTTGTGCTTCTTCTTAGCATCTTTCTTCCTTGGATTGTTATACCCAACTTTGTGCTCCTATAGGTGCATTTTCGGGACAGTGGTGCTCATTTTCTCTGTTGTGAGCTAAGGTGTCTATTCAGCACTTTGACCCCACCTCTGTTAGGATTAGTGGCAGTCCTAGTGATTAGACCCCATCAATCACAAATTAATGGCGTCTTCTACATTATGTTGATGGTTGGATCTCAGAAAACCCTAGTACATCGGTGATGCTGGGAACACACAATGCTTGCATACCATTTCCATGCCAAAGTAAGTGACATATCAGTGGGGTAGAGTGGACAATCTAGGCTGATGGAATTACTTTGGGCAGGGTTTACTGGGTTTACAGGGATTGGAAACGCCCTCAAAGCACTTACCAACTCATTTGAATAATGGATCAACATTTATTTTCCCAACAATGCTAACATTTTTTGCAGTCAAAGTAAGGAAGCTTGAACCTGTATTTTTTTAAATTATTTATTTATATAGCGCCATTGATTATTATAGTCCACTTATTATAGTCCACTACCCAATGCTGTTACTGCTTTAACAGTCTTAAAGGAAATCTGTCACCATGTTTTTCCTATGTAATCCGAGAGAAGCATGATATAGGGGTAGAGCGATGTGTCACTTACTGGGCTGCAAGCTGAAATTTTGATTAAATCGCAGGTTTTATTTGCTGCAGATCTACCAGTTCTCTAAATGCTGATCTCTGTATAATCTCCCCCACATCACTGATTCTTCTTGTGTACACTGTGTGGGGGAGGGTTACATAGAGCAGTGGACTACATGGCACAAGACAACTAGTCCTCTAGTGATAGTTTCAAGCTGATAAAACATTGATTTTATCGAAACTGAAGCAAGCAGCCCAGTAAGTGACACATCAATGGAATCAGGGTATCTGCCCCTATATCATGCTGCTTTCTGATTACATATAAAAAATCTGGCGATAGATTCCTTTTAATGCTCCAGATAGCCTTTTTATAGGCTCTGAACATTACTGTATAGCAGCCTTATTTTTTGATCTGTGTTACGGGATCAGTTCCTGTACTAACGCTGGGTTTCTTGAACTGAAATAGCAAAGTCATATTTACCTGTGATGCTGTTAGTTCGGGTCAGAATACCTTTGGATGGGCTGGAAATTGTGGTCTTTTAAGACCTCTTAATTCATGATGTCACACTTTTTGGGGGGTTTCCACCAATTATAATCACTGAGCAAAAAGTCTTCCTAGTAAATAGGAAATTGATCACTTTCCTTAAATGTCAACCCCAGGGTATCTGGAGGTTTCTTGACATTATAGTGGCCCCACGGTGTACACAGTGTATGCTGTATCTTGAGGTTTCATGACATTTTGGTGGCCCTACAGAATACACAGATAACAAAAATTGGACATTTACTGTATTGACAAAAATGATTTACTGACCCTTGTCCTCTTCAAGGACCTACTGATCTCAGCAGTGCATAGCATGGATCATTACTCCATGACTTCTCTATTCTTGGCACTTCAATTCTCAAGCCAGGAGAGTTACTTAGGACCTTTAGTGTTATTCGGAGGCTTGGCCCACTTTTCCTTGATAGTTTCTATTTTCTATTTATCTTTATTATATTATTTTGATTGATAGATTTTTTTGTACATAAGTATTGGTTGTGAAATGTGATAGAAAGTAAAAATGGAATAAAATTCAGGAAAAGAAAGGGGCTGTCGAGGAGTACAACAGTCATTATTCAAACCATCAGGAGTTAACAACATTCCTCTCTTAAATCACCAAGATCACAAGGAGACCCCCAGTTGGCCAACAGTAATCTGCCCTTAGAGGGGTTTTCCCATGAACAAAAGTACATTTAATCAATAGATCTTGGAATAATAATAACTTCCACAATTGGATGTGTTTAAATAAAATGTTCCTGTGCTGAGATAATCTTATAAATGTGCCCCTACTGTGTACTGTGCAATGGCTGTGTCTGACCATGTACAGAACATGGTCTGATCATACCACAGCTCCTGGGCAGAGGAGGAAGCAAAAGAGTATACAGGCAGGACAGCCTGAGATCACAGCTGATTCTTACTTTGAAGTAAAACATTGTTTAAAAACAGGCAGGGAAATGTTTTACCTCACAGAAAGAATCAGCTGTGATCTGGTGCTGCAATGCCTGTATACTCTTTTGCTTCCTCCCCTACCCAGGAGCTGTGGTATGATCAGACCATGTTCTGTACATGGTCAGACACAGCCATTACACAGCACACAGCAGGGGCACATTTAGAAGATTATGTCAGCACAGGAACATTTTATTTAAATATATCCAATTGTGGAAAGTATTATTATTCCAAGAACTATTGATTAAAATGAACTTTCATTCGCGGGAAAACCCTTTTAAATGTTCAACTGGAATTTAAATGTTCAACTGAAATTTAGGCAACAAAATGCCAACTGGAAATGTAATAATTATTTTATAGTCAATAAATGTTTCACTGCCCACAAAAGTCATAATGCTGATCTTTAATGACTAAACATTACCCAACCTCACTAACCATTTAGGCAATAACCATATCACTGCCCATTAGTAACAATCAATGTGCCACTGACCATTATTACCATTATTATGAACAAAAATGTGATGGTGCCCCTTACCATCAGTCTTGAATCACTGTATCACTGACATGCGATTATCTGGAATATACGCTTGGCCACCTGGCAGTATGTGTTAAGTGTATTATTGACAAAACGGCACCAATCGTGATAATCGTGATTTCATAAACTGAAACTAAATGAGACCAAAGCATAGCAAATTTTAGTAACTCTTTCTCTTTGGTGAGTCAGAATTATAACTTTGGATAGGTATAAACTTATTTGGATACTTCTGAACTTAAAAAAAAGGATAAAAAAAAACAATAGGCAAACAGCCATGATCTACAAACATGTAAAGGATGAATGGGATAGAAGAGACTCTTCTTAAAACTTGATATTGCTTCTAGTGGAACATCCCTTAAAGAGTACCTTTTATAAGTTTAAGTGTGTCAAAAATAGCCATATCATAGAATCGTGGCTGCAAAGCTGAATAAAACATAGTTTTTATTATTTAAGTTCTCATCTTTGTTGTGGAGATATTAGCTTGTAAAGTGTATTTTTCTCCTGCATAATGTTAACCAATCATAAGCAGGCAACATCGTACAGTGGAAAAAAAGAACATGCCCTAGAAAAGCTTACAGCAGGCTTTCTACAGATAATTATAGACAGCCTTGATCTCTGCAGCTACTGTTTAAATGAAGCACAGCTGAGTGTGATTACAAATGTCTCCAGATCTACACTCATGGGAGTTAGGGTGGAGGACAAGGGGTACAGCAGAACTGGATGTGATTATAAATACTTCCAGCTTTCATCTTAGGCACTCTGTGTGGGGGAGGGGAAGCCCAGCTGAGTTCACAGGGCTGAGAGAGGAGTGCAGATGTGTTTATAACCACACTCAGCTGAACTCTAATTACTCTGCTTCCTCTACTGACTACTGTGAGATGAAAGATGGTTGTAATCACACTCAGCTCTGTTGTACCCCCTTTTACCCACACTGACTGCCATAAGTGGAGATATGGAGATGTTTGCAATCCCACTCAGCAATGTTGTACCCCCTTTTACCCATACTAAATGCCATAAGTGGAGATCTGGAGATGTTTGTAATCAAACTCAGCTCTGTTGTACCCCCTTTTACCCACACTGACTGCCATAAGTGGAGATCTGGAGATGTTTGTAATCACACTCAGCTCTGTTTTACCCCCTTTTACCCACACTGACTGCCATAAGTGGAGATCTGGAGATGTTTGTAATCACACTCAGGTCTGTTGTACTCCCTTTTACCCACACTGACTGCCGTAAGTGGAGATCTGAAGATGTTTGTAATCACACTCAGCTCTGTCGTACCCCCTTATACCCACATTGACTGCCATAAGTGGAGATCTGGAGATGTTTGTAATCACACTCAGGTCTGCTATATTTGCAATCACACTTTTCTACTTTACAGATCTCACACAGGAGAAAGCCTGCTGAAATTGGTGAATGGTCCTCTTTAAAGAGAATTAAGATAAAGTAGGTGTGCACTGCATGTGAAGTCACGCCATGTCCATATGTCCCATTCAATATCATTAGATCTCCCTTTTGACTGGTTAGAGCCAACAATTCGTCTCATGGCTTGCCTTGATAAAATAAGAAGTGCAGAAGCTTGACCAGAGGTGATCGACTGACTGACCAGTTCTAATCTGAAAGGGAAACTATGATGCACCAATGAAAATTCATGGATAGACTTCAGACCTTAATAAGTATGGAAGGAATATGAAGAATTGTTAATGATTTTGTAAAAGAAAATTGGTGCATATATACCGTAAAGGATGGCAACAAGTTGATGTAACATAGTCCATAAACAGTAGGTAACATGAAGGAGCAGCAACAGTAACCAATGTTGTTTCCCAATCATGATTTATTTACCTGTGTATATACAAAGACAACATGTTAACCTTGTAGGAACTTTATAAATAATCCATTATAAAGGTCCTACAAGACCAGAATGTTGCCTTGTTGCAGATGTGAGTGAATAAATCATGACTGGGAGGCAATGTTATTCCAGCATCTTTTTTCTTTAGGTTGCATATGGCGGGATGTGGCTGTATTCTTGATAGCCATGTTATTACAAACTACCAGAAGCCATGAAATATCTTCCAAAGAGGTTGTAGCTCCTTCTCTAGGCAGTAAGTAACAGTGTAGTTGGGGGTTTGTTTGTATTGAGATCAGGTAGATTTTACTTTTGTATCCTAGTTTTTTTTATATAGTGCTTTATTTTATTTTTGCTACAGATGTACATGTGACACCCCAGGGGTCTGGTTGCCACAGTAATAGAGATATTATGTCTGAGAGCAAGTGGGAGGTTTCTCTGGTCAGGAGCCCTAAGCATGCAACACTTCCCACCCAGACATGGGAGGGGAGGAATTTGCCCTTATAAACTGGGTCTGGGGCGGGATTAGGTTAGACAGAGTCAGAGCCTGCAGAACAAGCAGAGCAGTCAGAGCCTGGAGAGGGAAAGTGAGAACAGGAGCTCTGTAGGAGCAGAGGCAGAAGGCCAGGGGCTGTGAGCAGAGATATAGCTCGCCCTGGCTGAAGTTACTAAAACCGGACACAGGAGTCCGAGGCTGTGGGGACTGATATATACCCAGCAGCAGAAACCAGCCGGCAGGGGATTCCAGGTCCTCTGGCCATAGAAGCCCGGAGGCTCAGTCACAAAGAAGGGACCAGCGCCGCCATCCAGGAGCGGAGGCTAACAGAAGGCCCCAAGTCACCAGCCATACGGGTGAGCACCACACGGTATACTCGGCGACGTGGGCTACTTGTAACCGCTGACAGCAAGGTAGCCAGGAAGAGTGCAGATAAACGGGGAGGCCTACAACTCCACCTGGCCAGGGGAACTCCTGCTTGCTCGCAGACTGACCAGGCCCCTTATACTAGCCAGTACTCCCGGGAGGGACTGCCTTGTACCATCAGTAAAGACCCTGAACTGCACCTCACGTCTCTGTGATTCCTTGCCGCACCAGCACCATTAGCACTGGGACCCTCACACCATCACTCCCATCATCTATCACATTAGCTGCCCTGAGGAGATACTTCTCCCGTGGGGAGTTATCCCATACTCGGCTGCGCAAACAACATCAGCCTCAGCGGTCGGCAGCGCAGCGGCGGTCCCCACTGACCGCAATCCACGGGTGGCGTAGTCGGACATTTGCTATACATTAAGACTGCCACTGGTTTGACCACCCTGGGCACGGACCGGGTCACCGCCACACGGAGACTACAACCCCCAGCATTCTACAACAGGCCCGGTTCCTGGTTCCCCTGCACAACACAGGCCCAGGGGCGCGTCAACTTTGGCGTAGTCGGCAGGATTTCGTGCCCGCAACCACCGGGTACTGCGTGCCTGAAAAAGAGACTTTTATACTTACCTGTGGTGAAGTTTCCCGCCGTCCGGAGCCGATTCCCGCCATCAGACGCCATCTTGGACCGTTTCCCGCCATCTTCTGCCTTCTTCCCGCCATCCGCAGCTGCTTCCGGCCTTCGGACGCCATCTTCGGGACGCCGCACGGGAAGAAGAGGGGCGTGGACGCCGAAAGCGCGCGAGATCCAAAGCTCCGCCCCACGCTCCGCCCCACGCTCTGACGCTGTGCAAGGTCCTGGAAGGGAGGAAGAGCGACGCTGACGTCATCGGAGCTGCGGAGCCGCGGCCTACGGAAGAAGAGCATCGCAAGGTAGGCCACGGTCCACTAGGGGGGAGGAGGATGCCGGATACCGAGGGGAGCTCCACTGCCACAGCCACCGCCAGCGCAACCGCTGCAGCAGTCATGCCATTCACCATGCCCTATATCCCGGGGGCAACCTGGCTACCCCAGTACTCAGGGGAGTCACATACTCTAAATGACTTTAGAGAAAGACTGGATAGCCTCTTCCAGGTGTACCCCCTCACAGAAGAGCAAAAAGTGAGCATCCTGGTGGCCCAATTAATCGGGGCAGCCCAAAGGGAGGTAAAGTCCTGGCCACCTGGAAGAGGACTGTCAGAGAAATACTAGCCCGGCTGAAAGACACATTTGATACCTGCAGCTCAGCCGAAATAAAGCTCAGATTTTACGGGTGTAAACAGCTGGCACATGAGAGTATAAGAGACTATGCTCTAAACCTACAAGAGGCCCTGAGAGCCATTAAGCAGGCAGACCCTGACAGCGTGGGAAATGAAGATAAGCTGTTGACTGAACAATTTATTGAGGGTCTACTGTGCAATGCCCACCGAACCCAGTTGCGTGCAATGGCCTTACAGGACCCTGACCTGGACTTTGCACAGTTCAAGGACAGAGCCATCTGGGTGCTCCGAGAACCGGCACCAGGTGGCGCTGTGATCCACAGGCGCCCTGCTATCACTTACCACCAGGAGACTGCGCCCTTGTCTGCAGGGCCTGTGGGAGCTGATGCGCAGGCTTTAAACAGTGACCCGGCTACAGACCTGCACCATCAGGTCCAAGAGCTGACTAAGAGCGTTGCCGCGCTAACCAGAACTGTGCAGTCTTTACAGGTCTCTTCTCCAGGAAAGATCCAGCTGGCATCCGGACCGGAGGACGTCCCGTGGCGCCGACTGAGGAGGACCCCACCGACCAGAGGAAGACCCAGCGACAGATACAACGAGGACGGACGACCCATCTGCCGCCGCTGCAATCAACCCGGACATGTGGCAAGATACTGTCATTTAAACGGGCACAACCTGGGGTAGAGGGCCAACCCCCAGGCATAAGACCATCAGGCCCATCAAACTGGCGTGATAAATACGTAGAGGGACGTCCAATCTTGCCTGTGGTACTGGATGGCATTCCTATGAGTGCCCTACTAGACACTGGGTCACAGGTGACCACCATCCCGTACGTGCTCTTTAAACAGTACTGGAATGACTCGGACATAACCCGCTACCCAGATGACGACCTGAGTATCATCGCCAGCAATGGTCAGCCCGTGCCGCAAGTGGGATTCAAAGAGGTGACCATTAAGATCGGTAAAGTCGAACTGGCGGCACAAGGACTGATTATAGTGGACATAGACCGTCATGAGAGTCACCCTAGAATAACCTTGGGAACTAATGTGATTGAAAATTGTCTTGCAGAGGTGATTCTCATTTTACAGCAGGTTGCCAAGAACGCCAGTTCCGGCCAGCAGCGGGTGCTCCAAAAAGAGATCCGGGCACTGATGAAGCGGCAACAGGTGGAACTATCTGGTGGTGAGATAGGTAGCGTGAGAATGTGTGACCCGTTCCCTATTGCCATGCCCCCAAAAAGTGAGATGATGATTTGGTGCCGGGCAGCTATTGGTCTAAGAGGTAGAGACTACCAAGCAATGGTAGAACCCGTCTACTCAGACAGTAGGCCCACCATTTTTGACAGCACGGGGGGTGGTCGATGTACGCCATGGGGGGGTGCCCGTTCGCATCATAAATATAGGGGAGAGAGAAGTACACCTGCCCCGGTATGCCACGCTAGCCAAATTGTTCACCATCAACCACAACTCTGTACAGGCCATGGAACCCTTGCCTCCATCTCAACCAGAGGAAGGTAACGGCTCTAAGAAACCAATGGAGGACTGGTGTCAGCAACTGCATTTGGGTACTGACTCCACTCCCTCACACCAGAAACAGGGAGTCTATCGGGTGGTTCGAGAGTACGAGAGAGTGTTTAGTAAACACCCGCTAGACTTCGGGCGAGTAAAGGGGGTAGAACACCACATCCCCACGGGAGACCATCCTCCCATAAAGGAGAGATACCGACCCGTACCCCCGGCACACTACCAACACGCCAAGGGGATGCTTAGAGACATGAAGGAGGCTGGGGTAATCAGGGACAGCTGTAGCCCCTGGGCAGCTCCACTAGTCTTAGTGAAAAAGAAAGACAACACCATGAGAATGTGTGTAGACTACAGGAAGGTCAACCGTATCACACACAAAGATGCGTACCCGTTACCAAGGATAGAAGAGTCCTTAGCTGCATTAAAATCTGCTAACTTCTTCTCTACTTTGGATCTCACTAGCGGGTACTGGCAGGTTCCTGTAGCAGAGGCGGACCGGGAGAAGACCGCATTCACCACCCCGATGAGTCTCAGCGAATTTAACTGTATGCCGTTCGGGCTCTGCAACGCACCAGGAACCTTCCAACGGTTGATGGAATGCTGTCTGGGACACCGGAACTTCGAGACGGTCCTGTTATACCTGGACGATGTCATCGTCTATTCCAAGACCTACGAGGACCACCTGAAACACCTGGCAGAAGTGTTTGAAGCACTGGCAAACTACGGCCTAAAGGTGAAACCCTCCAAGTGTCACCTCCTGAAACCAAAGGTGCAGTACCTGGGACACGTGGTGAGTGCTGACGGAGTGGCTCCCGACCATGATAAGATCACCGTGATTAAGGACTGGCCAAGACCCTCCAGCATAAAGGAAGTGCGGCAGTTCCTCGGGTTGGTAGGCTACTACCGAAGATTCATTCCCGATTTCACCAAAATGGCAGCCCCTATGCAGGACCTCCTGATAGGTCAATCTCGGAAAGCCAAAAACCAGAAGCCGCCCTTTAGGTGGGAAAAGCTGGAAGAGGAGTCCTTCTGCCAGCTGAAGATAGCCCTCACGGGGGATGAATTCCTGGCATATCCAGACTACAGCCAGCCCTTTATCCTCCACACGGACGCAAGCAACATCGGGCTAGGAGCCGTACTGTCCCAGATCCAGCAAGGGAAAGAACGGGTAATTGCTTACGCCAGCCGAAAGCTACGGCCCACGGAGAGGAAGCCTGAGAATTATAGCTCATTCAAGCTGGAGTTCCTGGCAGTAGTGTGGGCAGTGACCGAATGTTTCAAGCATTACCTTGCCTCCTCCAAATTCACCGTGTACACGGATAACAACCCGTTGACACACCTGGACACTGCAAGGCTCGGTGCCCTGGAACAGAGATGGATGGCCCGCCTGTCCAACTTTGAATTCACCATCAAATACAGGGCAGGACGCTCAAATGCCAACGCGTATGCCCTGTCTAGAATGCCGAGCTTACCGGACGTAGGGGAAGATCCAGAAGATCTGGAAGAAGTTGAGCTCCCTGCGTTCCACCGTCATGGGATTACCCTGTATTCCCACCGTGTGAAGGACAGGCGCTCCGTGACGTTCAATCCCTTGCCCCACTACAACTGGGCGGAGACGCAAGACAGTGATCCCGCAGTCCATTTGGTGAAGGAAATGCTGACCCAGGCCGATGCCCGTCTTGACCCAGATGCTCCGGAGGAGACCAAGCAACTGTGGAAGGAGAAAAGTAAGCTGTTGCTCTACAGGGAGAAGCTGTGCCGGAGAATGGTTAACTCTCGAACACATGAGTTGACCTGGCAGGTAGTGGTCCCAAGACGAGACGCGGCTATGGTTCTGGAGGCATACCACAACGGAGCAGGGCATTTCGGATGGAAGAAGCTGGAGTTCTTATTGCGTGAACGGTTCTACTGGGTAGGCATGAGAGGAGCCATCGAGAGGTGGTGCAGAGACTGTGGCCCGTGCCACCTGAGAAGAAAAGATCGAGCCAGCCAGAAGACTCCCCTGCAGCCCATCATCACCAGACAGCCACTGGAACTGGTAGCCCTGGACCATGTGAAACTGGCTCCAAGCAGATCTGGGTATGTCTACGCCCTCACAATCGTAAATCAATACTCCCGGTTCCTGGTGGTGGTCCCGGTCAAGGACTTAACGGCTCAAACAGCAGCTAGAGCCTTCCAGCAGCACTTCTGCCGTCCACACGGGTACCTGGACCAAGTGTTGACAGACCAAGGACCAGCCTTCGAAGCGGAGGTCTTCCAGGAGTTCTGCAACCTGTATGGCTGCAAGAAGATAAGAACAACGCCCTATCACCCTCAAACCAATGGACTCTGCGAGAAGATGAACCAGGTGGTGATAGATCTGCTAAAAACATTGCCCCTGGAAGAACGCAGTCTGTGGCCTGAGAAACTGCCCGATCTGGTGGACCTGTATAACCACATCCCTGTAGGTTCCACCAACTGTACCCCGGCTTACCTAATGAGAGCAAGACCTGGTAAGCTGCCTATTGACCTTGATATGGGAGTCCTGACACCTGAGGACAGCTCGCCAGAGGCAGACTGGGATATAGAACGGCAGCAGCAGTATCGGAAAGTACAGGAGAGCGTCGAGCGAAGTCTGTCTCAAGCTAGAGAAAGGCAAGAGAAGGCTTATAACCAGTATGCTCCCGCTGTTCCCCTGGTACCTGGAGAGCAGGTCTTGAAGAGGAAGAGGCGGCTCTACAAGTTGGACGACCAGTGGGAGAAGGACCCGTACACCGTACTGCCATCAAGCCATGAGAACCCAAAAATCTGCGTAATCAGTAAGGATGGAGGAGAAACCACAGCCATTGTCTCCAGAGACCACCTGAAGAAGTGTCCCGAGCAGCTGCAAAGCCCTGAAGAAGATCAAGAAAACCCTCAACCCGCAGAGGAAAGGGAAGAAATGATCAGTACCGTACTCGGAGACTTCCCCCGGTCTTGGACACAAGTAAACGGCGCTGTCGTGGTACCCGTCCTCACCTTTCTCCAGCCAGCCCCGCAAGTGCCTACAGAGGAACCGGTAGAGCTGGAAGAGCAGCCGGCCCAAGAGGCAGAAGAGTCCACACCAGCAGCACAGGAGAATCAACTCTCTGCTAGTAGTGAGCCTGCCGTGCCCCTAGTGAGCCAAAGAGTGCGCAGACAGCTGCCCAGCTTACCCATAAAACCTCCTACACCCTGTAGTGCAGGACCAGTTAGTGAGCTCCGTAGGTCCACTAGAGTCACTAGAGGTCAGATGCCCGCTCGCTGGAGAATCTAAACTAATGCACTGTGAATTTATCTGTTAACTGTTTATGGTTTATGTTTGTTGCCTGTTATTAATTATGTTTCTCAGTTACCCTGCAGATTTTTATGGACTAACAGGTTATGGATGCTGGATAACCGGAATAGTTTTGTAGATAGTTGCACCTTGGTGCCTCTTGCGAAGACGGCCGCGGAAGAGAAAACCTGTCTGGCGTGGCCTCCTTGCGGCCCAAAGTAGTTAGTCTACCCTTGCAGCCACGCCCAAGGCCAACGCAAGGGGTTTGCTTTAGACAGGTCCCCTACTTCGCTTAAAGCTTCACCTTGGGTGATATGGACACCCAGTTGCGGACACGCCGTGACCTTTAAAGAACTAAAGCTTCTTGTAAATATGTTATCGTATTATTGTTTATACCCTGTTATTATGTTTTAAAAATGTGTTTAGTCCCGGAGTACTAAAATTTACTAGGGGGGAATGTGACACCCCAGGGGTCTGGTTGCCACAGTAATGGAGATATTATGTCTGAGAGCAAGTGGGAGGTTTCTCTGGTCAGGAGCCCTAAGCATGCAACACTTCCCACCCAGACATGGGAGGGGAGGAATTTGCCCTTATAAACTGGGTCTGGGGCGGGATTAGGTTAGACAGAGTCAGAGCCTGCAGAACAAGCAGAGCAGTCAGAGCCTGGAGAGGGAAAGTGAGAACAGGAGCTCTGTAGGAGCAGAGGCAGAAGGCCAGGGGCTGTGAGCAGAGATATAGCTCGCCCTGGCTGAAGTTACTAAAACCGGACACAGGAGTCCGAGGCTGTGGGGACTGATATATACCCAGCAGCAGAAACCAGCCGGCAGGGGATTCCAGGTCCTCTGGCCATAGAAGCCCGGAGGCTCAGTCACAAAGAAGGGACCAGCGCCGCCATCCAGGAGCGGAGGCTAACAGAAGGCCCCAAGTCACCAGCCATATGGGTGAGCACCACACGGTATACTCGGCGACGTGGGCTACTTGTAACCGCTGACAGCAAGGTAGCCAGGAAGAGTGCAGATAAACGGGGAGGCCTACAACTCCACCTGGCCAGGGGAACTCCTGCTTGCTCGCAGACTGACCAGGCCCCTTATACTAGCCAGTACTCCCGGGAGGGTCTGCCTTGTACCATCAGTAAAGACCCTGAACTGCACCTCACGTCTCTGTGATTCCTTGCCGCACCAGCACCATTAGCACTGGGACCCTCACACCATCACTCCCATCATCTCTCACATTAGCTGCCCTGAGGCAATACTTCTCCCGTGGGGAGTTATCCCATACTCGGCTGCGCAAACAACATCAGCCTCAGCGGTCGGCAGCGCAGCGGCGGTCCCCACTGACCGCAATCCACGGGTGGCGTAGTCGGATATTTGCTATACATTAAGACTGCCACTGGTTTGACCACCCTGGGCACGGACCGGGTCACCGCCACACGGAGACTACAACCCCCAGCATTCTACAACAGGCCCGGTTCCGGGTTCCCCTGCACAACACAGGCCCAGGGGGCGCGTCATACACAACAGACATGGCGGCAAAAAAGGTGACTGAAAAAAGCTTAAGAATATAAGAAGGTGATGTTCTCAGACACACTGAATTCTACAAATAAGCAACATGGGTTTAAGAATAAGGAAGGAGGACTGGAAACGCGTTAGATAATGAGCGGCAGTGACACACTGTGAACAGAATTGTCAAAGACAAAAATAGGGCTGATGATGACTCATTTATTTTTCTGTTGGTCTTATTGTTCTGTTAGCCTGAAAGCCGGACTAATATTATACCTTCTTTACACAATGTCTACATAATCTGCAGGAGGAATTACATATATGAAAACCCCATATAAAATATTGCTAAATATATTTACAGAAAGGAATAGAGGACTTCAAAGGAAGACAAAGGTGGTGTCTACGAAAGTAGGTCTACATGTATAGTGTAACAGTGTGCACTGAGAGAGTGGCACACATTCTGTACTTATGTATATGGGCAGATGCTGGTGCATGGATTATTTGCACTTAACCATGTTTTGTTTTGACACTTGCGGAGTGTTTGTACCGTTATTGGAGATTATTTTATTAGTTTATGCTTGGCAGCTACCGAAGGGCGCGAACCAAGGCAAGGGCCGACAACCCTATAGCCTGAAAAGGGACAAGCCGGACTTTACTGTCCCTTCTTAGCCAAAAGCATGGTACAGTTCCAAAGTGGAAGACCCAAGGCATTACGCTTTGTATAGAAAGGAACTAGTTAGATAGAGAGAGAAAGCAAAACTGTCAAAAGAATCTGTGTTGAAAAAACCCTGTCCCACCATTACCGCCATCCTTGTGCCAATAGAATACAGCTACTTTTCATGGTCTTTGCCTCAAAGCACAGACTGTTTTCAAAGGGGTCAGAACACTAAAAATATTCCTGTATGTACCACGTAAGGCATCTCCAAGAAGATACTTACGGTATATACAAGACCAATAAAAAATATAGGCTAAATCATTAAACCAATTTGTTTGTACTTTATTAGGAAGGAATATTATAAATCATAATATCTAAAAAATAATAATAGGTGAAAGCAAGGTATGGGGCAGTATTGTTGGAAGCCCATATACAATGTATGAAGAGACAAAAAGTCAGATATGATAATTAAAGGGGTTGTTCACTACTAGGACGCCTTCTCAATCTGAATGTTTGCCCCTGTTAAAATAAAAACAGTTATACTCACCTCCAGTGCCGGCGCAGTTCCAGCGGTGTCGGCACTAGCGTTCCCGGAGCTCACATCACACTGTTTTGTCACACGAGCGATGCGTCCAAGTGGCGCCGGCTTCACTGTCTTTGCCTTCTTATGAATAAGTAATCAACAGGAAGTCAGAGCTGCAGCTGCTATCCCCCTTCCTGTTGATTACTTATACGTCCGAAGATGTAATAACCTCACATGAGCCCCGGGAACGCGAGTGCTGACACCGTTGGAAAGGCGCAGGCACAGGAGGTGAGTGTAGGTGATTTTATTTTAAGGGGGGAAAATATTCAAATTGAGTAGGCGTTGCCCTAGTTGTGGGCAATCCGTAAGTCAGACCATAGTTAGATATAGTAACAAGGATAGATAATTAATCCACTGAGGTAAGGAGTCCTGAATAAAGAAATATAATGAATACATTAGGTATAGATTCAATATAGGGGGTGAAAACAAATGGTAGGAGTGCCATTCAATATGAGAATCTATTACCCATGACATATTAGTGTAGGTGGTATCGTGCTATCTGCACCCAGAAAAAAAAGCCTTGACGCGCGTTTCGCTGTACATGACATCACTAGGCGGGGGTTCACTGTTACTTAATTTTATAGTTGAGCTCATTGATTTGATGCAAATTGAATTTGGGATGACTTTTATGAAATTTACTAGATCCAGATTCCCAATAATGCTTTGCAGCTATCACATACAGCCAAATGCGAGGGGTTTTCAGAGTTTTGCTGTTCTATCAGGGGTTGTGTTCATTTGTGACAGTAACATTTTTCTTGGCATCAACAAAAGTCAGTGACATTTATCTGAATCGGTTTGTTTTGGTTTTCATGGATTTCTAGAAGCTCCACTCACATGGGACAGTTGCAAAAAATGCAGGAATTTCTGGGATAAATATTGGATATGCATGAATCTATGTCTACATATTAGAAGAAATTTATCAAAATTGGAATTGTTGGATGAACCCAATTGGCTGACATGTGGCAACTAATCAACTGTGCCCTTTAACAGGTTTTGTTGTCGGTCTTGAATAGAGATGAGCAAATCTGCGAAAATTCTAATTCTGTAGATTCACATGAATTGGGCCAGGAGATTCAATTTGCATCAAATTTATTAGTTGCAAATTGAATTTGCTATTTAAAGATATTTATTTTTCTCTGAGGTCTCTCCAGACCATGGAACTTAGAAAATGTGGGGATAATAAAAAAAAAGGTCTATATACTGTAATACTCACCTGTACCCGGCTCTCATCAGTCCTGCCTTACAGCTCCCTCCAGCTCCACTCACTCTTCATGGCTCCAGTGCTGACATAACATTCTCTGACGAATAGCCATGACGTCATTAGACCTTGTCGACGTTGTGTGGCCTTTTTAGGGGCACCAGATGCACCGACCAGCTACAAACACCGAGCAGACCCGCAATGTAAGACAGATGAGTGCTATGGAAATTTTATTATTAGATATTGCACCTCCAATCATCCCATTAATAAGCTGATGTAATGTAATAATTCTCGCTCTTCACGAATATTAAATACTCTTGGCAAATAAAAAAAATATAGTCCTGGGAATATCAAATTTGCATGGATCCCTTATCTAAATCTAACCAGAATGCTAATAGAGAATATTATAATAATGATTTAATAGGACATTTTATTATTGTCTAGTATGTCCTTAAAGCTACGGTACATAAATACTGTACTTACCAGAATGTCTTGAATTTACAAACTTGCATATTTCCCTCATTAAAATTGCCGGAGTCTATTTTTATATCAAGACAAAGTCCATTAACTTATCCGCTTCCACAGGAAGATACATTGCGCGCTACTTAAGCAATGATGTATTGGGAAAATATACTGTATATGGCAATGTTAGACTGGAGAAATCTGTCTATAAAAAACTCCCAATAAATAATTCAGAGAGTGATGATATAACTGACAGGCCACTAATGCAATGCAATGTGTTAGGGAAGCATGTCATTATTACTACCTGTTCTGCTAAACAACAATACATTTCAATCACCAGAAGACGAGCTTTTCATTTTAGAACATCACTAATATTTCATCCATCTTTTCCGAACGCAACAAGATGGTCTTAACACAAGGATCGTAAATACAGACCTGCTATATATCATCCACATAGACTTTATTTAAATGTGAGGTTCATGGAAAATGTCATTCTTCTTCCCCAAAAACTTGGGGTATGCAGTTTGTGCTAGGTCGTCTATTTCGGATTCTAAGGCTTGAAGTTCCATAGCTTAAAGGGGTTATCGGGGAACTGTTTTATTTTTTTCTTATTGGTCTAAGAAATTAAAGGGCGGTAGTTGCTAACTAACTACCTGTTTTGCCTGGCACCGATTTCTGCCGGCACAGATCAGTCACAGACCACTTCTGCCGACGATTCAGCATCTTCATCTGACATTACATCAACAGAGCAGCGGCTTCTCTTCCATTTAGTTGACAGGGCATGATTGCTGACATGCTGATTGACAGCCGGTTCCCCGCTGCCTATGTCGACAGAGCAACCAGGAAGAGGAAGAGCTGCTCTGTTGACAAGGAACAGCTGAATCACTTTCAGGGGAGTTCAATGACTGCTCTGTGCCAGCGCTGGGTAAAGCAGGCAGGTAGTTAGCAAATTTACCTGTTTGTTAGTTTTTAGGACCAGAGTAAAAAAAATAGTCCTGGATAAACTCATTAATGGTTGTTGGCATTTAACAATTGTATTGGAACAATGGCCTCATTTACTTTTCTCTTATTCCTTCTGGCGTGACAAATAGCAATTGTCATCATTCACATCAGTCCCTGTCCCCAATAGCACTAACACACGAAAAAATTATAGATAACCAATTAACCTATCGATATGTTTTTTGATTTTTGGAGAATATCAGAGTAGGAAAACAAAACCTACACAAACTGAAAGGCCACATAAAAAGATAAGCACCATTCTAAATAGCTTTTATTAAAAATGTTGTAATTTTTGGCTGTTGCAGGGTCTGTGTGTCCTTTATTTAGCTGAGCAATTTTGCAAAAATGTTACAAATCCATCAGAGCACCTGTTCAAATCTGACAGCTCTCCCTCTGCTCTCTCCTCTATTCTCTAGGTGTTAGTGAAAGCAGGATGGAAGGGTAGGGTGTCATGCTCAGATATGTAGTGTAGTGAGAAAATATCTCACACAGGGCAGAGAAAACAGGAGGCTACAAACAAGGAGGAAAACACATAAAGAAGAAAATACAGTATAGGAGCTGTTCTGATACATGAAAAAAAGTGAAGACAGCAGCATACTAAAAACAGACTGACCTCACATCCAGCCTGTATTACTGGGAGAGACACTCCGAAAGAGAAAAATTTTAAGCTTAGATCAGCTGAGTCTATAAACTGCATATCAGGGGGTCTGAAAATGAATGAAGGAGTGAAGATTTCAGGCTGAAACTTAGTTCTTGTTTTTTATTAAAGGTAATCACTAACATATGTAAAAATATTTTTCCATGTCAACAGTGTCTACAACCTTTAACAACACAGTGTTATCGCTACCTGTACAGCTGTTTCTTTAACTAGTTCTTATTTTTCCTCTGTGTAGACTAACTTTTAATAATGTATGTATGCTTTAACGTGTATTTTTTATTAATTAATGTATATTATTTTATGCAAATGCAGAGTCCTATACTGTATGTAATTGTGGTTGGTAGTGTATTTTTTGATTTTATAAAAAACGAGTTATAAATATATCCACCCTAACCCTTGACAAGGTGTAATTCACAATAGATAGGAAAAAGATCTAGCACTCCCAAGTTGACAAATGGCAAATTCTTTAATTATTGTCCACTGTGGTGTACATAAATGTGATGTTAAAGTCGACATGACCTTTTTCAAACATACACCTGTAGAGCAGGACCACCTGTAAGGCTTCCTCCCAGAGACGCTGATCATAGAACACACAGCGCTCTATCTCCAGAGCCTTACCTGTGGTCATACTCTAAAGGTGTAGGTTTGAAAAAGGTCATGTTGACCTAAACATCACATTTATGTAGACCACAGTGGAGCATACAATTAAAGAATTTGTCATATTTCAACTTGGGAGTGCCGTATTCTTTTTCCTATCTATTCGGAGTTGAACCCTATCCAAGCACCCAATAATCTTAGGGATGCCTTACATCTTTACTTTATTAGGCTGTAATTCACATCACAATCACTGCCCAGTCACGTGTAGGCACATATAGCATGAACATCTGCAGGCAGAATATTGTGAATTTTTTTCAAATCTAATTATTTGGGAATATGTCGAGCCGAGAGAAAAGTTGAGAAGGACACATCTGTTTTATTCTACTGAACAAAATTATAAAAATGCAATAAAGTGCATATTCCTACCCACTCATTATCACTTACCGAACGACCTGTACATCGAAAGTTCGACCAAGGCCAGTTCCTCAGGTCCAACATTCAAGGTCTGAGTAAGGACATTGATGTCCGGACCATTTGGTGGTCTTCTGACCCAAACTCAACAGCTTCAAAAGCATATTATGAGGCTGTTGAGTTCAGGTCAGTAGACCAGTGGCTGGTCTGAACATCATGCTTCATATGTGGACATTGGTGTCTGTACTCGGACCCTGAAGGATGAACGTGTGAAAAAGCCCTTGATAGCCAATGATTGTGAATTCCCATTCCTATAAGTTTCCTCACTCCAGTGCTCCTTACCTATGGATATATTTATCTCATTCTTTTCCTTATTGAACTTCTCCAGCAGCAACCTCTAGCGTCCTCTCTGTCTTATCTAATAGCTTATATGGAGAACAACTGTCGTTGCCTGGAAACTGAAAACCAGACCACTTCTATGAGAAGATGGTGCGTGTGTCTGTACAATGACTCGGTGAATGAGTCACCGAGCGTCATAGGTGACTTTACCTTCGGATCTCGTTGCCATGACAAACTATAGGTGTGGTTACCACCGAGAGGAGACTTTCCAAAGACTTTCTTACACAGTTCTTAATGAACTATGTAAATGTGTGGGAAAATTTGCATCTTTCTTTGCTGACTGGAAAGTAAACTGTGCAATAAGTACACAGACGTGGGCCGTTGCGGATGTCGACTACATTTTGCATTTGATTTGTATTTAGAGTTCTTGCCATAACAGCTCAAATACTAGCATGCGTCAAGAAGCTTTTTGAAGGAAGCACTTAGAAATAAGTATATAATGCATTATGAGGAAAATTCAATAGTTCCTGCTACTGATGTACTGTTATTTTCCATGAACTTTTCAATGAAGCAGAAAAAAAGAGTAAAATTCAGAGTAACTCATATTGATGGACATGGACACTTTGGACCCACCAGAGAACATCATTCTGAAGATCCACACTATAGTTGTACTGTATATGTGTCTACATATAGTCACTGCTAATTTTGTCATATCTTCTGGGACTAAAAAGTTGTAAAAAAGACTTACCAAAGACCTTAGCCAAGTCAGTACCAATCGGGGATTTTCTTTTGACACAATACACAGGCAGTGTTGCAGCCCCTGCAAAAACCTGGGCCTACTAGAGTATTATTTAGTTCTCTAGTGGGACATAACATCCCTGGTCACTCATGCATTACTTGTTGGGGGTTTTCAGACATCCGAATGTATTGTCTGTGTGATGTCCATTTTTGTTGCGGATAAAACATTGACCATTTATTTTTGTAGACCAATGGTCCATATTAATGATATAGATAGACAATACACAGTCATGGCCAAAAGTTTATGCAAAGAGTAAGACTCAATATTTACAGAGTTCACCCTTATATTCCAAGACTTCGGCCCTTCATCATGGCAGCTGGATCTCAGTTTCTGGGCCAAATCCTGACTGTTGACAACCCATTTTTTTCTAAACATTCTTTTCTAATCAGTGATTGGAGTTTATCACAAGTTTTATGTTTTTGTTTGTCTACCCACTTTTTTTGTGGGTTGATTACATGTTCTCAATGGGATTAAGATCTAGGAAGTTTCTTTGACATGGACCAAAAATTTCAATGTTTTGTTCACCGAACCACTTAGTTATCACTTTTGCCTTGTGACGTGGTCTCCATCATGCTGGAAAAGGAATTGTTCATCATCAAACTGCTTCTGGATGGTTGGGAAAAGTTGATTTTGGAGGATGTTTAGATGCCTTTCTTTATTCCTGGTAGTGTACTTAGGAGGAATTGTGAGTGAGCCCCCTCCATGGATGAAAAGCCTCCAAACATAAATGGTCTCAGAATGCTTTACTGTTGGCATGACACAAGACTAATCGTAGCACCTTTTCTTCTCTGGACAACCATTCTTCTAGATGTCCCAATTAGTCTGGAGTGGGCTACATCAGAGAAAATAACATTGCAGGAATTACAGGGAAAAGACTAAGAAAGTTATTTTCTTTTATGACACCCCTTTCAGAACTGTTTATGACAACTGGAAGAATGATTTCAGAAGTCTTGAAAATTAAGGGTCAACACTCTAGATATTGAGTCTTGATGGATTTGTCAATAAAACTTTAGAAACTTATGAAATGCTTATCATTGTACTTCAGTAAACATAGAGACATCTAACTAAAGATCTAAAAACTCCAAAGCAGCAAACTTTATGAAAACCAAAACATATTAGTCTTAAAACTTTTGGCCATGAATGTTCATATCCTACTCTGGTCCTCACTGACCTATTTAAGCAAACGGCTCCTCTACTGAATTGGCCACAGTCTGATTTCTAGAAGACACATAAATAACCTCCTTCTGGATATGGTTATGTATGTGAAAACCTGATGAAAAAATTGGACGTGTGAACGTAAAAAAAACAAGTAAAAAAAATTACATGGGGAAAAAAAATGGTCTGATTTTTGTGAACTCTTAAAACAGAAATGCTCTTGTGAAAGCTAATGGGTAAATTAAGTTAGATGAGGAGGTTGTGGCATACAATTGCTAGCAAATTAACATGTATTTATGATGTGAATTAAAGAATGTTGTATTAATTTTCAGATTTTCAGTTTCTGGTATGTTTGTGCTTTTGACGCAGTGGAGGGAAAGCCAAGGAGAAGAAGTATATGGGAATACAGTTTATATCATCCACTCAATGTCAGATGGCAGCTGCAAATGCTGATGCAGAAAAATAAATAGAGATTGCAGAAATAGGAGATAAAGTATGTGGTTTAGGTACCGAATATCCAAGTATTCCCCATTTATAAAACATTTCTACAGTTATCTTTCAAATATATGCAGTATTTAAGTTGTAGTTGTAGACAAGTTGGTCAAGGTTCAGAAGTGACAAGCAATTGACAAAAGTAGGGAGGTAACTGTTATAACAAAACGTTGGGAATATTTGTCTCAAATATAACAATATATGAACCCTACAAAACTCAAACAGTATTTATTATATGTATAGTGAGGAAAGCCAGTTGTATTCACCATATAATGGAGCTTTTTACTGTAAGGATATTTCAGCCTTGAAATACAATACTTCAAGAAGTAGTGAAAAAAAAAGCAAAAGCAGAATTCTAAAAATTCACAAAATGTTTTTTTTTATGACAAATGGAACAAATAGTTAAAATTACTAATAATAACCCAATAAGATGATACAATACATTGCTCTTATTTGACAGCTCTTGGGAGATTTAGGGTATGTGCACGTGTTGAGTATTTGCAGAAGAAATTTCTGCGCCAGAAATGTGTCTCTTGGCAGACACTGTGTGAAATATGTGCATTTTTGATGTGTGCTTGATGTGGTTTTTGCATTTGCTTTTGATGCACTTTTTCACCATTTATTTGAATAAGTCAAAAATGCTGAAAAAACGCTAAAAGGCTATGTGCACCCGTTAAAGGGACAGAATGACTGTTCAAACTAAGTACAGGCGCTTGATGCTTCATGGTGGCCAATCATTTAAATACACATCCCACCTGTTTGTTTGCCATCTATCTCCTCTTTTGTCTGAAGCCAGAGCTGTCAAAGAAGAAGGAAGTGGAGATTTGGGGAAAACAAGCAAGTGAGAAGGTGTATTTGAATTATTGGCCCCACTGTGAAGCACTGAGAGGCGGAACTTAGTTTGAACAGTCATTCTGTGCTGACAGTGTCCCTTTAAAGGGAATCTGTCAGCAGGTTTTTGTTACCTCATCTGACAGCAGCACGATGTAGCCAACGAGTCCCTGATTCCAATGATGTATCACTTAGTTTATTGGGTGCAGTGCGTCTGACACAATCAGAGTTTATAGATTTAGCAATGCAGCACAGCTAAGAAAGCTAGCCCCGCCCACACCAGGCTCTGTATGTACATTGAATATAGATAGTGAGCTGCTTATCACAGGCAGGGGCGGAGTCAGACTAGCATGCATGCCCTGCTGTAGTCCAGACAATAATAATCACAAGGTGATAAAACCTTCACTGTAAGTAAACAACACAACAAAGCCTGAAAAGTGACACATTGTTGAAACCTGTTTAACCCCTACCTCATTCTGTGCTCTTATTGATATCAAAACCCTGCTGACAGATTCTTTTTAAGTATTTGCAGCAGACATTTTTGCACAAAAATTGTGTCAATTAGCAGTAAAAATGCTGGGTAATATAAGTGTGTTTTTGCCGTGTTTTTGCATGTGTTTTTGATGTGTTTTTCCTATTCATTTGATTGGGTGCAAAACTCTGCAAAAACACTGAATTGACATGCTTCTGAATTGAAACAGCTTGTAATCTGGAAGGAAAAAAAGAAATCTCATGCACTTTGCTTGTATAGTAATACACTGCAATTTTTCACAGCACAAACACATGGAAAAAACGCGATAAAAATACAATTTTGCATATACCCTTAGAGGGATTTTCCAACACAACTGTATTAAGGCTTTTGGGTTAGCGCTCGTGCAGATGTCTGTATTTTCTGTCCGAGTTCAATCCGACAAAACAACGGATAGCACTGACCAATGTTCTTCTATTGGGTCGCGCACATTCCTTCCTCGGACTGAATCTGCCCAAGTAAAAAATCGCAGCATGCCCGATTTGCATCCGATATGCGGTTTGCACTAGGCCATGCAAGTTAATGGGTCAGTGGAAAATATTGGGCCACACTCGGATGACATCTGCACTGTACAATTTTCACGGACTGACAGATGAAAACGCGGAAGAATTTTTTTTTTTAAAAAAACTTCTCCACATCCAAGAAAATTGGATAACACTGTGATCAGACTGTGATCAGAGTTTATTCAGAGTGTGATTAGCATAATCGGCCCAATTCTCTAGGATGAGAGATGATACGGTCGTGTGACCCTGGCCTTAGGGTTCACCCTCCGGCAGATCTAAATACATTTATTGTGGAAAAGCTTAAAATGACTGATAGTTCATTTCTCAGCCTAATTTATGAAACCATCTATCTATAAAATAGATATAAAAATTTGAACTTGATGGACATAGGTCTTTTTTCAACCTATGTAACTATTAGTGATGAGCGAGCGTGCTCGTTTAACCCTTTCGCCGAGCACGCTCGGGTGCTTCCTGAGTATCTTCGGCGTGCTCGTATATTAAGTTCGAGTCCCTGCGTCTGCATGATTTATGATTGATAGTCAGCCTGAACACATGTGAGGATTCCCTAACAGTCATAAATCATGCAGACACAGGGACCTGAACTTAAAATATGAGCACGCCGAAGATACTCGGGAAGCACCCGAGCGTGCTCAGCGAAAGGGTTAAACGAGCACGCTTGCTCATCACGAGTAACTATGTAACCATAAAATATACAGAATTTTATTTTATCTGTTAATTTGCTTTAAAAATACACTATGTGCGCTCTTCGAAAGGAAATGTTCACTATACTATATACTACTGTATATACTAATTATATTCTAACCTGGCTGGATAGGAAGTCATTTTCAATCCTGTGCAAATTACTGTATTATGCAATTGCTTCTCAAGTAGGGTGAATCTAGAATATTATATTGCTTACTATTTTTCTAATACATTTAATTTAGACTATAATATTAATACTTTTCTAGAAATTGAAGCCATTTTCAAGTTTCATGTTCTACACCCTCCACCAGCATTTCCCTCACCCCTTTATCCTTGTGAGAGGCATTACCTTAAGTTTTCCTGCAGAGTTCCTTTACTGGTGACATCTCAATTTTTCATGAAGAAATTCCTTGCTGGGGATTCATGCAGTGAAAATTAACGGACAATGTTTCAGGCTTTTCATTTGATCTCCCTGTGATCTATCTTTAATTTCTTGGAGTATCCACAGCTTGATAGCACAACTGAAGAAAAGACAGAAAAGATATTTAAAGCCGCGCTCACAGTTGCGGAAAAACATTGGACATTGACCGTACAACATTTATCTCCTGCCGTAATTTCTTCCTTGTGTCCTCAAAGGGAATCTGTCACCATGAAAAATGGCCCTGAACTAATATAATGTGTGGATAGCTAAAGTGACGCAGAATCCAACAATGAAATTATCTGTGATGCGCTGGCGGACACAAAAAAAAAGATCCTTGTGAAAGAACAATATATGGGACTTTTGCAGCTCAATAGCTCATAAATTCCACCTGTTTTGGAGGTTGAAATGGGCCCCTTTATCTCTTGGCCTCCTGTGCGGCCTCCTCACAGGTTGCAGATGTAATGTGGCGCGGGGCAGTAGCCATGGGCTAGGTAGTCATGTTTCACCCCACCGCATGCTGCTTGACAATTGGAGTCCTGGATGTGTGTGTGGTTGAATTACTGCTGTGGACACCTTCAGGTTCAGCTCTGCCCTTTAAACCCATAACGAGGAAACCAGACAAGTTTGTAGAAATAAAGTCCTTTTTACTGACAATAATACTTATGTGCAGAGGGTAGCAGGAAATAAGCTTGGTGTTTTCTTCTGCACAAGACAGAGGCAGATTTTTATTGGTCATGGACGGCAGCACATTACTTGTGGTGATCGTTACAGATGAACAACAGGAAAAATTGGGTAACTCCATCTTTCTGGTACAGGTCCACAAGGGTCAATGTGTTTTGCTGTGACCACTGCACCCTAGCTGCACTCTTACGAAAAAGTGTAAGGGCACTCTCAGTAGCTAACACCTTTCTGACGTACCCCAGCTTGGCTGATCTTGCCTTCCTTCACGGCTGATCTCGAGGTCTGCCAAACACCACTGCTTCCTTTAGCTTTTCCCGAGGTTAAAGGGGTTTTCCCACCAACAAAAGATAATTTTAATCAACAGATCTTGGAATAATAATAATTTCCACAATTGGATGTGGTAGAAAAATGTTCCTGTGCTGAGATAATCTTATAAATGTGCCTCTGCTGTGTACTGTGTATTGGTTAATGGTTGTTTCTGCTCGTGCAGGAACATGGTCAGATCATACCACAGCTCCTGAGCGGGGGCGGGAGAAAAAAAGTATACAGACAGGACAGCAAGGGATTGCAAATGATTGTTTTTGTGAGCCTATTTGTAAACAATGCTTTACCTGAAAGATAAAAAATCATTTGTGATCCTGTGCTGTCCTGTCTATATACTCCTATTTGCTTCCTCTTCTGCTCAGGAGCTGTGGTATGATCAGACCATGTCCCTGCACGGTCAGACACAGCCATTACACAGTACACAGCAGGGGCACATTTATAAGATTATCTCAGCACAGGAACATTTTTTAAACACATCCAATTGTGGAAGTTATTATTATTCCAATATCGATTAATTAAAATATACTTTTATCGTGGGAAAACCCCTTTAAGTGCCCCAAACCTGCCAGCCATGAGGAAATGCTGCCACTGAAGAATTACCAGCGTATAGGAGGGACCTGTCACGCAATTCCTGCTGCCTAAACCATGCAGGAATTGGGACCCCTAAACTATAGACCCCTAAGCTATAGGGACCCCTAAACTAGTCTTCTCTCACTATGGTCTTTGGCCGAGTCTACTAACTATATTTTCTCTGATATCCAAAGGGCTTTCTGAGAAAAATATACCTGCAATTTCGCAGCCAGGCTCTGATTCACGCTGCCTGTGGTTTGGTGATCATGAATCGTATGACAGATTCCCTTTAATCCAGGAGACTGCATGTAGGTTCAGTGATAATAATAACACCTTTAGAAGCGAAGGGTCCAATACATCAAAGTGTTTATTCCAATAAACTTGTCTAAAATACTTTGAACCGTCGCAATTTTTTTGCATAAAACAGACTTGTATTTCAAAATGGGGAGAACCCCAAAAGAGACCCCTCTCTAACAAGCCATAAAACTTAGATTTTATTTCATATTTGATTAAAAACGCATAGGGGTATATAAAAACTTTGTCCCTAATCTGCCTTTAGCATTTTATAGTGGTATTCATATTTCTATACACACTTAGCGGTACCCGGATGCCTTCATTCAAATGGCAGAATAGGACAAACTGTACTCATAGCACAAGTCCCCCTAACATGTTTCACCGCATGTGCGGCGCCATCGGGGGGTGGGACACTGGCAAAGATGCGGTGAAACATGTTGGGGGGACTTGTGCTATGAGTACAGTTTGTCCTTTTCTGCTTATTGAATGAAAGCAGAATAGGAACGCTTACCCCTAGGCGTTTTTAATCAAATATGAAATAAAATCTAAGTTTTATGGCTTGTTAGAGAGGGGTTTTTTTGGGGGTTCTCCCCATTTTGAAATACATTATCAATATACCCCTCCCAGGCCATTGTTTTTCTCACAGTTTGTTATATAAAACAGAGTTGGGCAAAAATGTTGTAACTTTTGGCATTTTCACATCAGTTTAAAGCACTTCCGTCAATATGAGGAGCCCAGGGCAGGACTGGGCATGTCTATGACCACTCACCAAACCCCTCAAAAGCGTCGCTGTTTCTTAAGCCAGAAATGTTACTCCAGTCTGGTCATGTTACTCCTGACTGGAGTAGTGTTTCTAGCAAGGTGCAAGCAAGCAGACGACACTGAGGAGATGCACCAAATTCATTAAGTAATGTGCGCCTCCTAGTGAATTTGGTGCATTCTTCTCCAAAATGCCCATTCACTAAAACTGGGGTGTATAATGTCTTAAGGAATCGGGCCCTAAGTCTTCTCGGCTATACACACATTATAGTAGTTTTAATCTAAGTACATGATGCTGTTATACCATTGGAAATCACAGTGTGAGGCTATGATAATTGTACCTGTGTGGCTAAGAACATCAATGTAAAAAGTTATCTTATGTTTATGAGGCTAGAACGGTGGCTCAGAGGACCACATTTACACAGAGTTTGTATGTTGTCCCTGTGCTTGCATGGATTTTGTTCATGTACTCTGATTTCCTTCCATAATCCTCAAGAATTCTGCTAGGTGATTGGCTCAAGTATGTGTGTTTCTGAGAATGTGGGCTCCATAGGTGAGAGGGGCTGATTTATATGATAATTTCTTCTTGGGTCCAATGGGGAACCCTCTTCATTTACACCAGATCCTGGGACCTTAAAGAAATTCCTGTCTAACTTTCTGCAAACATTCTACATGGCTGCAGATTTCTGATTCCTGAAAGTGTGCAGTGCAAAATTATAGCTGAAGCCTGGAAAACCATTTCAAGTTACACCTCTGTATGTCTGTATGGTGCTATAGACTATCTTGCCACTATATAGGCAACAATAAATAAAGAAAAGTAAAAGCGACAATAGGGAACAGCGACTGGATTGTAGGTAGTTATAGCTAAGGCTCCATGTAAAGTCAATCTAGCCACATTCAAAAGTCCAAACACCCGGACATAAGGATTCAGTTTTATGTGTGGATCCCTATAGTAGATTAGTAATTGATGTCTGGTTTTAAATAGGTCAATATATATATTGTGCTGTCAATATTTACTACATTGCTCTTATTAGGAAATCCCAATATTGTAATGCTGATTATAATACTATTAATCTGTTCTGTGCCTTACGGTCCTTGGGATAACTGCAATCGACCTATAGCTGTGACATTGCTCAAGATGTGACTTTTTTTATAATATTTGCAAGGTATACTAGGCTAAGACAATGCTAAGAATACATAGCATATTGCTCTCCTAAAAGATAACCCACTTTTCAGATTCACTGTTAAGGAATTCAGAATTGCTAAATCATTGGTAATGTATATGAATTAATCATGTGCATATAATGAGACTTTCTAAATAACTTGTCATTAGTGTTGAGCATTCCGATACTGTAATATCGGGTATCGGCCGATATTCGCAGTATCGGAATTCCGATACTTAATTCCGATACTTTTACAATATCGAATACCGGAATCGGAAGTTCCCATAATGCCTGCGCTCTGCAGTGTCTGTGAAGGATGACAAGCTGGATGGCAGCGCGATCCAGCCTGTCATCAGAATGCCATCCCAGCGGGGGAGAATTCTCCTGATTGTTTAAAAGCCGGCGCGCGGTAAAAAGCCGCCGGCTTTTAAACAATCACACAGCCCCATACTGCTTCCCCACAGCCTCCCACCCCGATCCTCCGCTCCCCTCGCCACCTCCCATCCCGATCGTAAGTTAGGACCGGGCAGGGAGCGCAGCACCAAGGAGCGAAGGACCCGGGCGGGGAAGCCGGCAGTGAAAAGACTTCACCGCCGGCTTTCCCGTTCTGTGCTGCGCTTTCCCGCCGGTTATTTCAAATGAACAGCTGAGGTATCAGGTGATGCCGATCAGCTGTTCATTTGAAGTAGCCACGGTGCCCTCAGAGGGTTCATGTGAGTTCATGCTTGACTGCATGAACTCACATGAACTTTCCCACGACCGCACAGGTCAGCCACACCTCACAGACCATCAGACCGGTCATGATTAGTGTGTGTGCGGGGTGTCTGTGCGGGGTGTCTGTGTGCGGGGTGTCTGTGTGCGGGGTGTCTGTGTGCGGGGTGTCTGTGCGATGTTTGTGCGGGTGTCTGTGCGGGTGTCTGTGCGTGCAGGCAGACATAGGCCGATGTGACACTACTACTCCCATCGGCCTATGTCTGTCCCCCGTCCACTCGTGCCAGCAGGATCAGCTCGATGGGAGCAGTAGTTCCCATCAGTCTGATCCTGCTATTTAAATTGCCCTACTGTGCCCCAATAAATGTTAAATACATGTCATTGGTGGCCAGTGGTTACCTACAATAAATTAGTTCATACATTACCTGTCCCCGCCGATCGCCACCTAAAATAAAGTAAAAAATAAAAAACTACACCTATACTCACCTAGACACCTAATTCCCCGAAGCCATCGATCTCCTGTAATAAAATATAAAATAATAAACCACAACCTTATCCTTACCCCTCCGGAGTAGTCCACGAGTGTCCCACGAAGATCTCCAGTTCAGAGCAGCCACATAGAATGTGACCGCTCTGAACCGCTGCCGCCGCTAGAATGACGGGGCCGTAAAGCAGCCCCGTCATTGCATAAGCGGGTTCACCGGAGTTCAGGCAGCGCTGCTCCGGTTAGCTGCTTTACGGCCCTGCTGTATCGTGAGAAATTCCCACGGTACAGCACTGCCGTAAAGGAGGTCTCCGGAGCTGCGCTGCCTGAATGCACTCCGGTGACCTCAGTCAGTGGCTCCCGCTGCCGGGAGCGGACGTGTTCCCGGCAGTGTGAGCTTACAGCAGCCATGCACAGCTGTCACCATCTCCAGATGTGACAGCTGTGCATGGGAGATCAGCACAGGAACGTGGACAGGTAACTATTATTTTTAGTGAACTAAGAATTAAATAAAATGGTGTGTTTTATTTCAAATAAATTATTTTTTTCTGGGTGTAGTGTGTTTTTTCTTTTTAACACTTTGTAGGTTAGTAATGGGGGTGTCTTATAGACGCCCATCATTACTAACCTGGGCTTCATGGCAGCTGGCGCTGACATGAACCCCACCACTATTACCCCCTGCCACCGCACCAGGGCAGCGTGGAAGAGCGAGGCTAAGTGCCAGAATTGGCGCATCCTACGGATGCGCCATTTCTGGGGCGGCTGACGGCTGGTGTTTCTAGCCTGGGAGGGGGCCATTATTCATGGCACCCTTCCTGGGCTATTAATATCAGCCCCCAGCTGTCTGCCTAGCCTTTGCTAGCTATTAAAATAGGGGGGACCCCACGTCATTTTTTTGGGGGGGTCCCCCATTTTAATAGCTAGTAAAGGCTAGGTATTCAGCTGGGGGCTGATATTAGTAGCCTGGGAAGCTCCGTGGGTTTTACCCCCTTCCCAGGCTTCAAACATCTGCCCCAGCCGTCTGCTTAACCTCCGCTAGAGACTAAAATTATGGGGGATCCCACGCCATTTTTTTTTTAAATAAATCCTTTATTTTAACACTAAATGACATTTGAGGAGTTAATAAAGATGCAGTCCCTAAATTATTATTTATTTTTTAATTAATTTTTCCCAAAACTTTTGACGTGGGCTTCGCCATATTTTTGTATGCCAGCCAGGTACAGCATCCAGCTTCTATGAACGCGCCATTTTCCGGGGCGGCTGCGGACTGCAATTTTCAGCGGGGGGGGGGGGGGGCAGAAAGCTTGGGCCTCCCTGCGCTGCGGATTCCAGCCCCCAGCTGCCTAGTTGTACCTGGCTGGACACAAAAATAGGGAGAAGCTCCACGTTTTTTTTTCATTATTTCATGAAATTCATGGAATAATTAAGAAAAAAAGGGCTTCCCTATATTGTTGTGTCCGGCTAGGTACAAATAGGCAGCTGGTGGTTGGGGGCAGCCCGTTCCTGCCTGCTGTACCTGGCTGGACACAAATATAGTGCAAAGCCCCACGTCAATTTTTTTTAATTATTTCAGGAAATTCATGAAATAATTAAAAAAAAATTGACGTGGGGCTTCGCTCTATATTTGTGTCCAGCCAGGTACAGCAGGCAGGAACGGGCTGCCCCCAACCACCAGCTGCCTATTTGTACCTGGTTGGACACAACAATATAGGGAAGCCCTTTTTTTCTTAATTATTTCATGAAATAATTAAAAAAAAAAATGCGTGGGGCTTCGCCCTATTTTTGTGCCCAGCCAGGTACAACTAGGCAGCTGGGGGCTGGAATCCGCAGCGCAGGGAGACCCAAGCTTTCTGGGCCACCCCCGCTGCAAATTGCAGTCCGCAGCCGCCCCAGAAAATGGCGCGTTCATAGAAGCGCCATCTTCTGGCGCTGTACCCAACTCATCCAGGGCCCTGGTGCGGTGGCTCACTGGGTAATAAAGGGGTTAAGGCCAGCTTGGCATTATCAGCTGGCCCTAAGCCCCAAATTCATGGGGTCACGCCAATATTAGACATGACCACCATGAATTTCTAGTAAAGTATTTAAAAAAACACAACACCCAGAATAAAGTCCTTTAATTGAAATAAACACACAATTCTTTATTGTTCTAAATTAAACCATACATACCATCACGCCCATTCCAGCTGAAGCCAACGATCTCCTGCAATAAAAGTAAAATAATAAAGCAACCTCATCCTTACCTTTCCATGGTTCCCACGACAGCTCCAGCTCTGCTACATCGAGATGACAGGCTGGACCGCAGCAGAACGCTGCCATTCAGCCTGTCATCCCGCAGACACTGAGAAGCGCAGGCATGCTTCCACTCCTCAGTGTCTGGCTGTGACGGCATAAAGATGAGCCGAGGTCATGTCCAATGAACTCAGCTCACCTCATGCACGTCACTGACAGCGTGGGAAAATTCTCCTGCACTCAGCACTTCAGCGTGAGAATTTTCCCACGCTGTCAGTGAAGTGCATGAGGTGCGCCGAGTTCATTGGACATGAGCTCACCTCATGTACGTCACTGACAGCGTGGGAAAATTCTCCTGCACTCAGCACTTCAGCGTGAGAATTTTCCCACGCTGTCAGTGACGTGCATGAGGTGAGCTGAGTTCATTGGACATGAGCTTACCTCATGCACGTCACTGACAGCGTGGGAAAATTCTCCTGCACTCAGCGCTTCAGCGTGAGAATTTTCCCACGCTGTCAGTGACGTGCATGAGGTGAGCTGAGTTCATTGGACATGAACTCGGCTCATCTGGATGACGTCACAGAGAGACACTGAGGAGCGCAAGCATGCCTGCGCTTCTCAGTGTCTGCGGGATGACAGGCTGGATGGCAGCGTTCTGCTGCGGTCCAGCCTGTCATCTCGATGTAGCAGAGCTGAAGCTGTCGTGGGAACCATGGAAAGGTAAGGATGAGGTTGCTTTATTATTTTTCTTTTATTGCAGGAGATCGTTGGCTTCAGCTGGAATGGGCGTGACGGTAAGTATGGTTTAATTTAGAACAATAAAGGATTGTGTCTTTATTTCAATTAAAGGACTTTTTTCTGGGTGTTTGTGTTTTCTTTTAACTTTGACTATGGGGTTAGTAATGGGGGTGTCTTATAGACGCCTCTCCATTACTAACCTGGGCTTGATGTCAGCTGGCATTATAAGCTGACATCAACCCCAGCCCTATTACCCCACTGCCACCGCTACAGGGCAGTGGGAAGAGCGAGGCTAAGTGCCAGAATTGGCGCATCCTATGGATGCGCCATTTCTGGGGCGGCTGACGGCTGGTGTTTCTAGCCTGGGAGGGGGCCAATATTCATGGCACCCTTCCTGGGCTATTAAAATCAGCCCCCAGCTGTCTGCCTAGCCTTTGCTAGCTATTAAATTAGGGGGGACCCCACGTTATTTTTTTGGGGGGGTCCCCCATTTTAATAGCTAATAAAAGCTAGGTATTCAGCTGGGGGCTGATATTAGTAGCCTGGGAAGCTCCGTGGATATTACCCCCTTCCCAGGCTTCAAACATCTGCCCCAGCTGTCTGCTTAACCTCCGCTAGAGCCTAAAATTAAGGGGAACCCCACGCCAATTTTTTTTTTAAATAAATCCTTTATTTTAACAGTAAATGACAAGTACAGTAATCAACACTGTCACTGTACTTCATATATATGTGACTGACATGTTTCTATCTATCTAATCTATGTGTGATTCTCTATTCTTTCTATTCTAAATTGTCGGGTACAGATGCTGAATTGCCGGCCGGCTTTTTTAAAGAGACGGTGCATGAAAACACTATGATTTTTTAAATAAATCCTTTACACTAAATGACAAGTACAGTAAGCAACACTGTCACTGTACTTCATATATATGTGACTGACATGTTTCTATCTATCTAATCTATGTGTGAAGCTCTATTCTGTCTGTTATAAATTGTCGGGTACCGCTGCTGAATTGCCGGCCGGCTTTTTTAAAGAGACGGTGCACGAAAACACTAATATTTTTTAAAATAAATCCTTTACACTAAATGACAAGTACAGTAAGCAACACTGTCACTGTACTTCTTATATATGTGACTGACATGTTTCTATCTACCTAATCTATGTGTGAAGCTCTATTCTTTCTGTTGTAAATTGTCGGGTACCGGTGAATGCCGCTGATGAATTGCCGGCTTTTCATGTCATTCTACATTATTCTTAGTTGTTTTACTTCATGTAGAATTAACCTACAAGGAAAGAAAGGGTTTATTTTCATTCCGATATTTGTGTCCCATTGACTTGCATTGGTTTCCGGTATCGGAATCGGCGATATCCGATACTTTTTGGGTATCGGCCCGATCCAATCCGATACGATATTTCCTGATATCGGAAGGTATCGCTCAACACTACTTGTCATGTATTGCGCTATTCTGATGGCCCATGCGTTACTCTGCTTGTGGCAGCATTCCTGAACCCTTTCTGCTGGGCTTTCAGCTAATTTGTGGATGATTCCTACACAGTGACCACCTGTAGTCATTTTAAACTTGTTCTCCTAGAATGTAAACTTAACTGTCGAACTTGATAATATTTTTGGAACGATCTTCTTTCTCTAAAGATAAAAACGCTGCTATAACAGTTTATTTTTTATCAATTAACAAAATGCAAAGTGAATGAACAACAGAGAAATCTATATTTGGTGTGACTGCCCTTTGCCTTCAAAAGAGCATTAAAACATCACTTTTCCTAAGTGTACTTGTCACTTGCACACAGTTTGCAAAGGAACTCAGCGGGGAGGTTGTTCCAAACATCTTGGAGAACTGACCACAGATCTTCTGTAGATGTAGGCTTGTGGGAATCCTTCTGTCTCCATGTAATCCCAGACAAACTTGATGATGTTAAGATCAGGCCATATCATCACTTCCAGGACTCAATGTCCTTTTTAACACTGAAAATAATTCTCAATGAACTTGGCTGTTTGTTTTTTTTTTTTTCCTGCTGCAGAATAAATATAGAGTCAATCAGATGCCCTTCTGATGGTATTGTATGATGGATAAAGGAGTCCTGGAGTTGATATGGCCCCTACAGAGCCCTGATTTCAACATAAAGTCTATTTGGGATTCTATAAAATCTATGAAAAGAACAGCCCTACATCCACGGAAGATCTGTGGTGAGTTCTCTCAGATATTGGGAACAACCTCACTGCCAAGTTCCTTCAAAAAGCAACTGTACCTAAAAGAACTGATGCTTTGATTCTGTTTTGAAGGCACAGGGCGGTCACACTAATATCGATTTGATTTGGATTTCTCTTTCTTTCATTCTCTTGTAGTTTGTTAATTGATAAAAATTATTCTTTATCCAAAATATTAATATTTCTATTTTTGAAATCTAGATAGATATATGGCATTAGTGTATACAAAAGCTGGGAAGGGTTAAAGAGGTCCATTTTATTTAGCCTATGTTTACATACAGTAGTATTGATCTTGATGGATAAAAAAACAAATGTGTATGAGTTTTCCAGTTCTGTTATATTGATGAATGTATATATAAATATTTGATTGGTTGAGTCGATCATTTGAATGAAAAGCACCAATTCCTTTTTAATGGATCTTGCATATGGTTGCGACCGTGCAACTCACAGCTGCCAGTCTCACTTAAGTGACATGTCAAGAAGGACAGCCACAACCCACTCTGTCCTAAAACCCCTGTTAAGTGAGAAAAATGGAAAAATACATCTTCTTAACTCCAAATCTGCCTCAAATTCATTCTGCCCCTCCCCATGCCCCTTCGGTGAGCGTGCATGCGTACCCAAAAGGGAGAGGGTGAATAAACTGCTGCCATATACAGTACAGACCAAAAGTTTGGACACACCTTCTCATTTAAAGATTTTTATGTATTTTCATGACTATGAAAATTGTACATTCACACTGAAGGCATCAAAACTATGAATTAACACATGTGGAATTATATACTTAACAAAAAAGTGTGAAACAACTGAAAATATGTCTTATATTCTGGGTTCTTCAAAGTAGCCACCTTTTGCTTTGATGACTGCTTTGCACACTCTTGGCATTCTCTTGATGAGCTTCAAGAGGTAGTCACCGGAAATGGTCTTCCAACAATCTTGAAGGAGTTCCCAGAGATGCTTAGCACTTGTAGGCCCTTTTGCCTTCACTCTGCGGTCCGGCTCACCCCAAACCATTTCGATTGGGTTCAGGTCTGGTGACTGTGGAGACCAGGTCATCTGGCGTAGCACCCAAGCACTCTCCTTCTTGGTTAAATAACGCAATATATACATATTTATATATATTGTAGGTATATATATATATATATATATATATATATATATACAGTACAGACCAAAAGTTTGGACACACTTTCTCATTTAAAGATTTTTCTGTATTTTCATGACTTTGAAAATTGTACATTCACACTGAAGGCATCTTGGTCAAATAGCCCTTACACAGCCTGGAGGTGTGTTTGGGGTCATTGTCCTGTTGAAAAATAAAGGATCATCCAACTAAACGCAAACTGGATGGAAAAGCATGCCACTGCTAGATGCTGTGGTAGCCATGCTGGTTCAGTATGCCTTCAATTTTGAATAAATCCCCAACAGTGTCACCAGCAAAGCACGCCCACACCATCACACCTCCTCCTCCATGCTTCACGGTGGGAACCAGGCATGTAGAGTCCATTCGTTCACCTTTTCTGCGTCGCAAAAAGACACGGTGGTTGGAACCAAAGATCTCAAATTTGGACTCATCAGATCAAAGCACAGATTTCCACTGGTCTAATGTCCATTCCTTGTGCTCTTTAGCCCAAACAAGTCTCTTCTGCTTGTTGCCTGTCCTTAGCAGTGGTTTCCTAGCAGCTATTTTACCATGAAGGCCTGCTGCACAAAGTCTCCTCTTAACAGTTGTTGTAGAGATGTGTCTGCTGCTAGAACTCTGTGTGGCATTGACCTGGTCTCTAATCTGAGCTTCTGTTAACCTGCGATTTCTGAGGCTGGTGACTCGGATAAACTTATCCTCAGAAGCAGAGGTGACTCTTGGTCTTCCTTTCCTGAGGCGGTCCTCATGTGAGCCAGTTTCTTTGTAGCGCTTGATGGTTTTTGCAACTGCACTTGGGGACACTTTCAAAGTTTTCCCAATTTTTCGGACTGACTGACCTTAATTTCTTAAAGTAATGATGGCCACTCGTTTTTCTTTACTTAGCTGCTTTTTTCTTGCCATAATACAAATTCTAACAGTCTATTCAGTAGGACTATCAGCTGTGTATCCACCAGACTTCTGCACAAGACAACTGATGGTCCCAACCCCATTTATAAGGCAAGAAATCCCACTTATTAAACCTGACAGGGCACACCTGTGAAGTGAAAACCATTTCCAGTGACTACCTCTTGAAGCTCATCAAGAGAATGCCAAGAGTGTGCAAAGCAGTCATCAAAGCAAAAGGTGGCTACTTTGAAGAACCTAGAATATAAGACATATTTTCCATTTTTTCACACTTTTTTGTTAAGTATATAATTCCACATGCGTTAATTCATAGTTTTGATGCCTTCAGTGTGAATGTACAATTTTCATAGTCATGAAAATACAGAAAATCTTTAAATGAGAAGGTGTGTCCAAACTTTTGGTCTGTACTGTATCTCTACTGGCAGCTCGTTTGGTATAAAAACTAAGGATGAGGTATGATGAAAACTAATACACCCGATCCTTCTTTTTCCTGACATCTGCTTTAAGGAAGAAGCTGGGACACCTCATCATTACTCATTAATCGGATCCCTGGTCCACTATATATGGCCATCTTTAATATGTACCATAATCCCCTATTTTATTTATAACAGATAAGGTGCTATATCATATTTTCTAAGAAAAGCTCTCAAAGTAATATAAAAGAGGCAAAACAATCAAGACTATGGGTTCATTTACACAGAATGACTAATGTGGCACTAAATGGCAGCTGATTGGTAACTAATTATACATCGATGGTAATTTAAAGGGAATCAGTCACCGGGTTTTTGCTACCCCATCTGAAAGCAGCAGATTTAATGTAGGGAAAGACTCCCTGATTCCAGCAATGTATCACTTATTTTACTGGGTGCAGCAGTTGAGTTTTCTTTGACTCAGATGTAGCAGAGCTCAGAAATTTGACCCTGTTCACACCCATGATTGGCAGATTTCCATGTACATTGTATAATGACAGTAAGCTGCTAATCAGCACTGGGGGTGTGGTTGGACCAGGAGGCATAAGGCAGCTAGTCCAGCAGTGATAATCTCCTGCTGATAACACTGATAGTATTAAAACTACAGAACACAGCCTAGTAAGTGACACATCACTGAAATCAGTTTCTCAGCCCCTACCTCATGGTGTTCTCAGATTACATAGTAAAAACTTGCTGACATATTCCCTTTGATAGCCTGTTTAATCAGGCAGACCATTCTAAAAGATATTCACTGGATGATCTGTAGATTGCTCAGTGTGAAAAGATGCAATAGTTCTCGACAGTGTGAATCCTATTTGGACAGCACATTGCACCATGGAGAACAATGATATTTTGTGCTTCATAAAAGATCCTTTCACCTGGCAAATGAGCGTTTTGCTTGTTTATTAGTTGATCTGATGCCTGTTTACACTGAAAGATTATTCTATAATGAACATTCTTAGGAATGTTCCTTCATGATAATATTTCAGTGTAAATGCACCTAAATGGTTGACTACTGGGCATGAGTGTTCTTAAGAATGTTCATTTCAAAATAATCAGCCAGTCTTAACAGGTTGCCAATCATCCAATCAATGAGCAAAACATTTTTCGACTTGCTTAAAAATAATCATTCTTGATAGCACATCATCCTGTGTAAACAGGCTATGAGCTGCCGAGAACAAAGACATACTATGCGCACAGAGTAATCATACTAATGATCATTCTTTGAGCAAGGATGTATGTTTGACCTAATAAGTGACCACCGATCAGCTTCTATGTTGCCGATCGTCAGTGGTTGAACAGATGCAGGTTGGCTGGTGTGAATGCACCAGAAGTCCTATATGAAAAAATTCCACAGTCTTACCATTGGTATAGTACAAAGACCAGGATTAATAATATCTTCAGTAATGAGGGTAAAACTATTTTCCTCTCGAATCTTTGGGAGTCATCTTGTTTTATTCATAGAGTCAAAATAATCATGCCAAGAACATGGAAGTAATTGCATAAGATGCCTGATTATTTTGTATTGGTACTAAGAACATATTATACTGGTACGAACATGAAGCTCCTCTGTTCATATAAGAACATTTAATAGTTCAGTCTTTATTCATTGCTTTACATTTCTAATGAATATTCATTTTTCACCTGGGTTTAACATAATGTCACACAAAACCAATTATACAAAGCAGTTCCTAAAAAATTCTCGCGTTCCAGACGCTTATCCCGGTGTGGCGGACTTTATGAGAAAGATCTGGCTAATGATGCAGGAAGTCATTTCTGTCAAAGCGAACTCTAAGATACCCAAGGTCACGTAAGGACGACATGTGCTGTACCAGACACCAGACTCATCGTTTCAGACATCTGATTATGTATTCCCATCTTAACAGTGGAAAGCAGGTAATGCACACTCTTATTACATTTCTTAACGTTACGTAGAGTATAATAGGTTTGAATGCCATCTGTCATCTCACTTGGAAGAAATAGATTCAGAACATTATTTGCACACCCACATTGGGTTACTTCACAAAGAATATCGCTGTCCTGAAGGCCCATATTATGGACCTGCCTAAATTTGAAACATTTTGTAAAAAACCTTTGTGTTTCTCAATTGATCTTCTTTCTTCAGAAGCACACAGCTTCTATGCCTCGCAGCTTCCTGCTTGCCAGGGGGCCAGTGCGCTCCTGAAGATTGACACTGAAGGTAGCGGGATCCAATCAGCGTTTGGCATATCACTACGGCAATTTGTGAGAGGTAACGAGGCCCATTTACACTTCTAAAGCAGGTGAAATTGTTGTGCATTATGATGAGCTATTGGACTCAAAAAGGACCCATATATTGTTTTCTGTCTATGTCCGCCAGTGGATCCAGTAATCCAATCAATTTCAAAGCAGCACTTTCCAGTTATATAACAAAGAGCTTCCAACAGCATGCTCCTTGCCTAGCAAACTGGACCCTCTTATAGACTGCAAAGGTGCCGGGTAACCCAAGCAACGTCCATTAAACTATAGATTAAAAATCCCTCCATTCTTGAGAACGGACAGGAATTTTAAAAAGAGATGAATTGCAAATAGTGATGAGCGAGTATGTTCGGTTAACCCTTTCGGCGAGTATGCTCTAGCGAGTACCGAGCATCTTCAGAGTACTCGGTGATATGTTTTAAAGCTGTCACATGTATTAAAGCTGCCAAACAGTCGCAAATCATGCACATGGGAGTGATTCAAACATATCACCGAGTACATGGAAGATACTCGGTACTCACCCGAGCAGGGCTGGCGTCAGCACCCGGCGCACCTGGGCAAGTGCCGGGGCCCTGAGCAGGCAGGGGGGCCCACTGGCGGTCATGCATCCCGCCAGGCTATGGCGGGAGGAGAGCGGTGTCAGCGCCCGCCCTTCTCCCCCGCTTGCTCAGGGCCCCAGCAGCTGGATACTTACCTCTCACCGTGCTTCCGCAGATCCGCTGTCTTCCTGCTCTGCGCTCCCTGTGACGTCTCAGGTCAGAGGGCGCGGTGACGTCTTTCCACCGAGCGCTCCCCTGAGCCATCACAGGGAGCGCAGAGCGGGAAGATACAGGCGACGCTGGAGTCCGGACCGAACAGCGGGCAGCAGGTGAGGAGGAGGGAGGTGAGTATTTGATTTTTTTTTTTTTAATGTATGGAGGCACGGGGAATAATATGGGGGGGGTGACATCCTGCATGGAGCATTATAAAGAGAGGGGGGGTGACATCTTGCATGGGGCATTATAAAGAGAGGGGGCGTGACATCCTGCATGGGGCATTATAGAGAGAGGGGGTGACATCCTGCATGGGGCATTATAGAGAGAGGGGGTGACAGCCTGCATGGGGCATTATAGAGAGAGGAGGTGACAGCCTGCATGGGGCATTATAGAGAGAGGGGGTGACAGCCTGCATGGGGCATTATAGAGAGCGGGGGTGACAGCCTGCATGGGGCATTATAAAGAGAGAGGGGGGTGTGACATCCTGCATGGGGCATTCTAAAGAGGGGGGGTGACATCCTGCATGGGGCATTATAGAGAGAGGGGGCGACATCCTGCATGGGGCATTATAGAGAGAGGGGGTGACAGCCTGCATGGGGCATTATAGAGAGGGGGTGACAGCCTGCATGGGGCATTATAGAGAGAGGGGGTGACAGCCTGCATGGGGCATTATAGAGAGAGGGGGTGACATCCTGCATGGGGCATTATAGAGAGAGGGGGTGACAGCCTGCATGGGGCATTCTAAAGAGAGGGGGGGTGACATCCTGCATGGGACATTATAGAGAGAGGGGGGTCACATCCTGCATGGGGCCTTATAAAGCGGGGGGGTACATCCTGCATGGGGCATTATAAAGAGGAGGGGTGACAGCCTGCATGGGGCCTTATAAAGAGGGGGGGTACATCCTGCATGGGGCATTATAAAGAGGAGGGGTGACAGCCTGCATGGGGCATTATAAGGGGGGGAACAGCCAGCATGGGGCATTATAAGGGGGGGGCAGCCTGCATAGTGCATTATGTGGGGGGAACAGCCGGCATGGGGTATTATAGAGAGAGGAGGTGACAGCCTGCATGGGGCATTATAGAGAGAGGGGGTGACAGCCTGCATGGGGCATTATAGAGAGCGGGGGTGACAGCCTGCATGGGGCATTATAGAGAGAGGGGGTGACATCCTGCATGAGGCATTATAGAGAGACGGGGTGACAGCCTGCATGGGGCATTATAAAGAGAGGGGGTGACATCCTGCATGGGGCATTATAAAGAGGGGGGGTGACATCCTGCATGGGGCATTATAAAGAGAGGGGGGGTGACATCCTGCATGGGGCATTATAAAGAGAGAGGGGGGGTGACATCCTGCATGGGGCATTATAAAGAGGGGGGGTGACATCCTGCATGGGGCATTATAGAGAGAGGGGGCGACATCCTGCATGGGGCATTATAGAGAGAGGGGGTGACAGCCTGCATGGGGCATTATAGAGAGGGGGTGACAGCCTGCATGGGGCTTTATAGAGAGAGGGGGTGACAGCCTGCATGGGGCATTATAGAGAGAGGGGGTGACATCCTGCATGGGGCATTATAGAGAGAGGGGGTGACAGCCTGCATGGGGCATTCTAAAGAGAGGGGGGGTGACATCCTGCATGGGACATTATAGAGTGAGGGGGGTCACATCCTGCATGGGGCCTTATAAAGTGGGGGGGTACATCCTGCATGGGGCATTATAAAAAGGAGGGGTGACAGCCTGCATGGGGCCTTATAAAGACGGGGGGTACATCCTGCATGGGGCATTATAAAGAGGAGGGGTGACAGCCTGCATGGGGCATTATAAGGGGGGAACAGCCAGCATGGGGCATTATAAGTGGGGGGCAGCCTGCATAGTGCATTATGTGGGGGGAACAGCCGGAATGGAGCATTATAAGGGGGGGACAGTCTGTATGGGGCATTATGTGGGGGGTAACAGCCTGCATGCAGCATTATATGGGGGCCAGTATCCTGTATGGAGCGTTATAAGGGGACCAGTATCCTGTATGAAGCATTAAATGGGGGCCAGTATCCTGTATGGAGCGTTATAAGGGGACCAGTATCCTGTATGGAGCATTATATGGGGGCCAGTATTCCGTATGGAGCCTTATATGGGGGCCAGTATTCCGTATGGGGCCTTATATGGGGGCCAGTATTCCGTATGGGGCCTTATATGGGGGCCAGTATTCCGTATGGGGCCTTAGATGGGGGCCAGTATTTCGTATGGGGCCTTATATGGGGGCCAGTATTCCGTATAGGGCCTTATATGGGGGCCAGTATTCTGTATGGAGCGTTATATGGGGGCCAGTATTCCGTATGGGGCCTTATATGGGGGCCAGTATTCTGTGTGGAACGATTCGCCGGTTTCTGAGCTATTGTGGAATTTACAATAGATATCACTCATGTAATGTAAGAAGTGAAATCATCGACAATGTACTATATATATATTTCTCTGCGGTATCTGTGCATCATGAATCCTGGTATGTATTAAAGGGGCCCACTGAGACTCTTTTGCCCGGGGCCCATAAAAACCTGGAGCCGGCCCTGCGCCCGAGCATACTCGCCGAAAGGGTTAACCGAACATACTCGCTCATCACTAATTGCAAAGTTGCTTGCTTTTACAGGCGCTTTACAATATTAACCTTTTTAGAAACTGAGACAACACCCCCTCTATTTTTTAATATGTCCAAAAAGATCAGATTGGATTCATTCTCTGGAGAAAAATCAGAGGCAGAATCCTGAATTTGGTGTCATTCATACAATATAAAACCCGGAGGCGAGGATATATGCATCTTTGTAGCAGACCATGCAATGCTATGCACTATGGATAGAGAGAGTCCAGCCCTGGTTTGTATCATCGCTGTTATCACAGGGTTGTGAGAACTTATACAGTACTGATGTACAGTGTGAAGTTATAGGAATGGGATATTGCTCACAGTGATGTTACAGTACAGAGACAATAAGCACAGTGAAGTTATATAAAAAAGTTATTACACACAGTGACATCACAGTACATGCTTAATATACAGTGACATATAAAAGTTTGGGCACCCCTGCTTGAAATTACTGAAATGATCTCCAAAAGGCCTAAAGTTAAAAATGACACATTTCCTTTGTATTTTAGGTAAAAATATATATATGTTTTCCTCTTCTACATTTTAAAAATTACAAAAAGGAAAATGGTCCGATGCAAAAGTTTGGGCACCCTGCATGGTTAGTACCTAGTTGCACCCCCTTTTGAAAGTATCACAGTTTGTAAACGCTTTTTGTAGCCAGACAAGAGCATTTTAATTCTTAATTAAATTCTTGTTTGAGGGATATTCATCCATTCTTCTTTGGAAAATTCTTCCAGTTCTATGAGATTCCTGGGTCGTCTTGCATGCACTGCTATTTTGAGGTCTAGCCACAGATTTTCAATGATGTTCAGAAGAGGGGACTGTGAGGGTCATCGTAAAACCTTCAGCTTGCACCTTTTGAGGTAGTCTATTGTGGATTTTGACATGTGTTTAGGATCATTATCCATTTGTAGAAACCATTATCGTTTCAACGTCAGCTTTTTTACAGATGGTGTTATGTTTGCATCAATAATTTGTTGAAATTTCATTGAATCCATTCGTCCCTCCACCCGTGAAATGTTCCCCGTGCCATTAGCTGCAACACAACCCCTAAGCATGATTGATCTACCTCCATGCTTATTTGTTGGAGAGATATTCTTTTCCTGAAATGCAGTGCCCTGTTTTCTCCACACATACCTTTGATCATTGTGTTCTATTTTAACCTCAACGGTCCATGGGACTTGTTTCCAAAATGCATCCGGCTAATTTAGATGTTCATATATAATCCCCAAAAAATTTTTTAGCCCAAAAATTTTAAGAGCTCTTCCATATAAAGCATTCTAAACTTATAAACGACTTGGAAGATCAGCGCCAGTATAATAAAACATAGAGTTTTTATTGACATATATTTAAAATACAACATAAAATACATAAAATACACTTTTATGTATTTTATGTTGCATTTTAAATATATGTCAATAAAAACTCCATGTTGTTTAGATGTTCTTTTGGATACTTCTGATGCTGAATTTTAAGGTGAGGACACAAGAGAGGTTTTCTTCTGATGACTCTTCTGTGAAGGCCATATTTGTGCAGGTGTCTATGAACAGTACCTCAACTCCAGAGTCGGCTATATCTCTGAAGGTCTTTTGCAGTCAAGTGGGGGTTCTGATTTGCCTTTTTAGTATTTCTATGAGCAGTTCTCGGTGAAAGTTTGCTTGGTCTTCCAGACCTTATCTTGATCTCCACTGTTCCTGATGACTGCCATTTCATAATTACATTTCGAACTGAGGAAAGGGCAATTTAAAAACACTTTGCTATCTTCTTATAGTCTTCTCCTGCTTTGTGGGCCTTAACTATTTCCATTTTCAGAGTGCTGGGTAGCTTCTTAGAAGAATCCATGGCTGCTGTTTTTTGGCACAAGGTTAGAAGAGACTGAGTTTCTATAAAGCTGGGATAGTTGAATCACCTGGCCTTTCCTAACAATGTTAGTGAATAAGCCTAACAGGCTAATTAAGGTCTGAAATCTTGGTCAAAGTTACCTGAGCACACAAATCTCCAAGGGTGCCCAAACTTTTGTATCGGTCCATTTATATATACATAAATACAGTACAGACCAAAAGTTTGGACACACCTTCTCATTTAAAGATTTTTCTGTATTTTCATGACTATGAAAATTGTACATTCACACTGAAGGCATCAAAACTATGAATTAACACATGTGGAATTATATACTTAACAAAAAAGTGTGAAACAACTGAAAATATGTCTTATATTCTAGGTTCTTCAAAGTAGCCACCTTTTGCTTTGATGACTGCTTTGCACACTCTTGGCATTCTCTTGATGAGCTTCAAGAGGTAGTCACAGGAAATGGTTTTCACTTCACAGGTGTGCCCTGTCAGGTTTAATAAGTGGGAATTCTTGCCTTATAAATGGGGTTGGGACCATCAGTTGTGTTGTGCAGAAGTCAGGTGGATACACAGCTGATAGTCCTACTGAATAGACTGTTAGAATTTGTATTATTGCAAGAAAAAAGCAGCTAAGTAAAGAAAAACGAGTGGCCATCATTACTTTAAGAAATGAAGGTCAGTCAGTGTGAAAAATTGGGAAAACTTTGAAAGTGTCCCCAAGTGTAGTTGCAAAAACCATCTAGCGCTACAAAAAAACTGGCTCACATGAGGACCGCCCCAGGAAAGAAAGACCAAGAGTCACCTCTGCTTCTGAGGATAAGTTTATCCGAGTCACCAGCCTCAGAAATCGCAGGTTAACAGCAGCTCAGATTAGAGACCAGGTCAATGCCACACAGAGTTCTAGCAGCAGACACATCTCTACAACAACTATTAAGAGGAGACTTTGTGCAGCAGGCCTTCATGGTAAAATAGCTGCTAGGAAACCACTGCTAAGGACAGGAAACAAGCAGAAGAGACAAGTTTGGGCTAAAGAACACAAGGAATGGACATTAGACCAGTGGAAATCTGTGCTTTGGTCTGATGAGTCCAAATTTGAGATCTTTGGTTCCAACCACTGTGTCTTTGTGCGATGCAGAAAAGGTGAACAGATGGACTTTACATGCCTGGTTCCCACTATGAAGCATGGAGGAGGAGGTGTGATGGTGTGGGGGTGCTTTGCTGGTGACACTATTGGGGATTTATTCAAAATTGAAGGCATACTGAACAAGCATGGCTACCACAGCATCTTGCAGCGGCATGCTATTCCATCCGGTTTGCGTTTAGTTGGACCATGATTTATTTTTCAACAGGACAATGACCCCAAACACACCTCCAGGCTGTGTAAGGGCTAGTTGACCAAGAAGGAGAGTGATGGGGTGCTACGCAATATGACCTGGCCTCCACAGTCACCAGACATGAACCCAATCGACATGGTTTGGGGAGAGTTGGACAGCAGAGTGAAGGCAAAAGGGTCAACAAGTGCTAAGCATCTCTGGGAACTCCTTTAAGATTGTTGGAAGACCATTTCCGGTGACTACCTCTTGAAGCTCATCAAGAGAATGCAAGAGTGTGCAAAGCAGTCATCAAAGCAAAAGGTGGCTACTTTGAAGAACCTAGAATATAAGACATATTTTCAGTTGTTTCACACTTTTTTGTTAAGTATATAATTCCACATGTGTTAATTCATAGTTTTGATGCCTTCAGTGTGAATGTACAATTTTCATAGTCATGAAAATACAGAAAAATCTTTAAATGAGAAGGTGTGTCCAAACTTTTGGTCTGTACTGTATATAAATATATATATTTATATATTGCCTAAAATACAAAGAAAATGTGTCATCTTTAACTTTAGACCTTTTAGAGATCATTTCATCTTCAACTTTCTTAACTGTTCACAATAACAGTAATTTTGACCAGGGGTGCCCAAACTTTTACATGCCACTGTACACTGCGAAGTTATAGAAATATGATATTGCACACAGTGATGTCACAGTACATGGAAAACAAACCCAAGTTATAGGAAAGGTTTATTATCCACAACATTGCCAAAGAACTAGGATAATAATCATACTTTAGTAATGTCACAGCTAAGGACTGCGGACCACAGTAATGTAACAACTCAAAGAAAAGAGATAATGGAGCTTCATTATGAAGTATAGTTGGTATTTACCTTCACAAATTCTATGGAACAGTTAGATTGTAACCTCTGCACCCCTAAAGATACATTACACATGAAAGAACAGGTTTTAAAATGAGGACAGATCTTGGACCCTGCTGGCCCTCCAAACTACTGTACTCTTTTATAGTTTTATTTCTATCTTTTAACTACTTTATTTCTCTTGATTTTCTTTTTCTTTTAAAACAACCGGTTAACATTCTTGCTGTTATTCTTAATGTTCTGTTTACTACTATGAATGCCTTATAGTGCACTACAACAAATAGACTCAAGTCTGGTAATAGTTCGTAGGTAGCTTAAATACCCATACTTTCAATCTTGGCCGTCATTACAAGTTTTGCATGACGTAACAAGGGGCTGCTATTCTCCTAAAAGGTGGTGGCTTCAGAGTTGGGACTTATTGGACTTTTATGGTTTTCCCCTAGGAGTCCCCTTTTAATGGTAGAATGATAATATTGCTATTTACAGTGAAAATAGCTTAATTTATTATATTAAGTATTCTTAATTAAGAGATGTTCTATTCAGTTTTTCCGTGCAGTAAACATAACACTGTGTTGATTGTGCTCATTGTTCAGGGATTGGGTTATGTTTCTATATATGCTTTTAAGTATGAATATTAAGAGTTGTTTTAAAAATGATTGCGCTATTTAAAAAAAAACTACTGATCTGGTAATACTTTAGAAATAATAATTTCTCCAACACCCAGAGCCACCATGGCTCTACCAAACCCTATTGAGATACAATCCAATTACACTGTGCGGAGTCTAGGGCTTGTGGCCAGGATAAAAGTCTCATGTAGAATGACAGAGGAACATGGCCGTGACAGTTTGGAATCTACAGATGTAGCAGCATTGTGATGGTCGCAGAGCGCTAAAGTGCAAGTATAACACACGGCTTATTCAAAGCAAATCAAAATGGCCATGTAATATTGGTGGCTGCTAAATCAGTACATGAACAAAGGAAATAAAATAATTTAAAAGCAAATCTGTCACAGTAGTATGTTTAAAGGGGTATTCTCATCTCCAAGATCCTATCGCAAAATGTAGCAGGTGTAATACTAATAATATTAGCAAATACCTTCAATTAGAAATGTAGTACGGTTCTTTTGATTCGCTATGTCACTTACCCCATGTGCAGGGCATTGCAGTAACTTAGCTATCTATGGTTACAACCATTCATATAGTGACAGTTAGTTTGCGGTTAGTGATCGTAACCATAGATACCTAAGTTACTGCAATGCCCTGCACATGGAGTAAGCGACATAGCTAATCGTAAAAACTATATTACATTTCTAATTGGAGGTATTTGCTAATATCATTATTACATCTACGACATATTGGGATATGATCTTGGAGATTGGAATACCCCTTTACTTAAAGGGAACCTGTCACGTCCTAGCTGCCCTCTACACTGCCCCCATTGCTTTGTTAGTGATGCAATATGCATCATTAACAAGCTGTTTTCATGAAAACCGGTGGTAGTATAATGATGTTATAACGTTTTGTATACTTTGTCCTACCTGCTCATATTCAGTCATAGGGGTGTGATTCTCAGATTTAGTCATGGGTGGTCGCCGCGTTCAGTTAGTGCTGGCGTCGCCCATGACATTTGAATACTGCTCCTGGCAAGCGCTAGGTTTGTGGGGCGCATGTGCATTTGCACACGTTGGGCCACTGGTCCGACGGGTGAGCACTGAGCCTGTGTGATACCAGCTTCAGTGCACCTGCCAACTTCCTTGCAAAATGAATTTCTCATTATATTCCATGCAATTTGGCGAATTGGAACCTTGTCAGATCTGCTCATCTCTGCTTCCTTCCCTAATACTAGGTTGCACAAACTTTGCCAAAGATGACAACTTCCAAATGTTTTTGTAGCCATCTGTGAACTTCTTGTACCTGTTTGCTGGGAATTCCTTCTACTGCAATTCCCACAAGCTCCCGAATCTTTGCTGGTTTCTTTTCTCAATAGCAGATTTTATCTCTCTCCAAAGATTTTCAATTGGATTGAGAGAGAGGTAGGGGAGGTGTCGACAGCAGATCAGTGATATGAAGTAGCTGGCAGTTGTCTTGATGCATTTAAATAACAATTACACAAAAGTATCAATGGTAATGGAAGGTATGGTGTAAAAAAAGAATGCATACCACTGGTAAGAATGTGGGAGCTGCCAGTAGGAGCAGAAGCTTCAACCCCACTGGCACCAGCTGTCTGGACATTAGTAGTACCAAACACAGGTCATAATTGTCCTCCTTTGCATATGGCAAGAATTTTAGTGGACCGGAGTTGTATGGCGAATTGAAAATATGGCACATCACTTGTCTCAGTCGCAACAGCATGATGTTACCTCTGTCTGCAACATCATCAGTTTGTGTAAGCGTTCTGCACAGATTAGTCTGCCTGATTACAAATGAGATAATTTTTGGTCTTTTTTTTAATTAAAAGACTTGAAAAGTTTTTCATTGTGGTGTGTTAGTGTCATGGGTATGTCAGATGTGGCAGAAAATCGCCCTGCAGTTGGTTGCAGGAGATCCCTTTGTTTAGTATTACAGACACCTTCTTAGCTGTCTCACTCTAGGACCCAGCGGCTACCTCCCTCCTGCTCTAATTGACAATCAGGCCTGGGTGTTTAAATACTTCCTGGTTGCTACACAGAGGTGCCATTGATATTCACATGGCCCCTTTTGAAGTCTTGGAGCAAGTGCAGTTCTTACTTCCTCTATGGTGCTAAGAGGACGTGTGTGCCATCTCTCTGAAGTCGACTCAAGCTAAGCTACTTCCCCCGTGTCTGTCTCCCTTGCTGTCTTTAGTCGTCAATGGGGATCGACTAGCACTCACCCCCCCCCCTTTCCCTATCCAGGGCCAAATGCTAAGGAAATACAGGGATAGTTTCCTGTGCGACGATTTGTGAGGAACCAATATAGGGACGGTAGGGGAGACAGGGTGATTGAAGATCAGCCTAGGAGGTCTCCACTTCCCCCTTTCTCTAGTGTCTAGGCTCCCTTCCCCTCATCGCTTCGTGTCGCACTTTCTCTTTCCTACACTGTGCTTTACAGTTAGTAAATGGATTACTACTTGGTTCCATTTCTCTGGTGAGGTCACATTACTAAGGCTAAGTTTGCGAAAAAGGGATTGAAATTGGTTGGATACATTACTAGGAGACCTCAGATTGTTGTATACATCTTTTCAGGGCAATGGGAATACTTTGGTATGTGGCAAACGGATTTGCTTCAAATAAAAAAAAAATGTAAAAACATTTCCGAACCCAGCAAATTTGGATTTCAAAAGTTTCTATTACCTCTACCCAACATCCATTATCTCTTACAAACATAAATGTGATAGAGTATTCACCACCAAAATAGAAAGCTTTACACCCCAATTCAATGTCATTCTTGGATAACAGGTATAAGCCTTGTGTGTGATGGCTGGCTCATTGCAGAGAATGACACCAATAGAAAGGTCAATCACAAATAAGTCAATCACAGTTATCCCTAGACACGTATGCCCTAGACTAGAAAAGTCAGCAGCTACATAAAAATGCATTACATCAAGAGGTCAACAGCATGCAGAGCAATGCCCTTTACACAAGCTAGAAGAACATGCTCAATCTGCATTAGTTTGATTGACACAAGTTAAATTTAAGTCTGTGTAGAACACAAATAGTGGAAATGTATAAGGGACGTGCATATAAGTGACGCGTCAAGGGGAGGCGAGTAATGTCTACACAAAATGAATGCTCAATATGCCGCTGGTCAGGTATCATATAAATGAAAAAGTTAGAAGATTTAATGTCCTTTGGGGCATGAAGCTGGGAATGTATAAAGCTTGAGTAAACTTGGATGAGATCAACATCAGCCAACAAGAAGACAAAAGGAGAAAAAAGAAGACGACTTAGCCCGGAAGGGCGCCATAGAGTGAGAGTTTATCCGTTTTGAGTATACTGCTCCTCTGTAGTCTATATGCCTCCTTGTTCATTGCAAAAAGCAGAAGAAGGGGTAGATGGGAGTAAAATATGACAGATGAATCAGAATCAGCCTACATATAGGGTTTACTTAGTCTGTAAACATAGAGATATAAAGGTCAGTATCAAAGTTGTGTTCACAAAAAATTTACCATTTGCAAATTAGCTTTCTTTATTATTTAAAGGGGTTGACCGCTACTGTGCTACTGATTACCTATTATTAGGATAGGGATTCCAGCAGGAAGAGAATCGCATATGCAAATAAAATATAACTTTTAATAAGTATCAATTAAAAATACCTGAAAAATAAGAGCCAATTAACAACCACAATAGTAAAGTGCATGTGCTCAAGGCATTTTTAATTGACAATTATTAAAAGTTATATCTTATTTACATATATGATTCTCTTCCTCCTGGAATCCCCATATGTACTTAGAGAGTTCTTGCAGGTTGGCTCTCTTTGCCATACCTTATGCTGATTTTCTTCTATTTTTAGGTTATATCATCAATATCATACTGGTGGGGAACATGAGCAGCCCCCATGGATCAGCTGTTATGAGCTCCATTGGCAGCGGAATATAAGCAGTGGATGGAGCAGTGCACCACAGCGCCATATACTGTTTAGTGGCCACTACTGGGTACTGCAGATCAGCCCCTCTGCGAATTAACAAATTTATCTCATCAACTCCTTTAGGGAATGCTCACACATTCAGTGTTCTGGTCAGTATTTTATATCAGTATTTGTAAGCCAAATCCAGGAATGGGTGATAAATACAGAAGTGGTGACGTGTTTCTATTATACTTTTATTCTGATTGTTCCACTCCTGGTTTTGGCTTACAAATACTGATGTAAAATACTGACCAAATACTAAACAGGTGAAAGTGACCAAAGAGGGATTGTCCCAACTCAGAATATTCTAGGTGATAACTTGTTGATCCTGAGAACAGTGCCCTTTTAAAATGGAAAAAAACGCTAAAAAATATATCTATAGGGGCCAAAAGTACCTAAAACCACAATACAAAGTCCGATTTTTTTATCGTATACTACTCTGACCAATGTTATTCAATGGGGCAGTGTTGATGACCAATTTTTTTCACTGTCCCAATCTGTCTGGGGAAAAAAATCATTGCATGCTACGATTTCACTACGAAATCGGAAGCCACTCACCCATTCAAGACTATGGGTGCATGGAAAACATCGGACTTCACTTGGATGTCATCCACGCGCAGTCCGTCATCCACAGACTCACACAATGGAGAAGATGGAGAAATTTTGTTCTCCATCTTCTCTTCACCTTCAGATAGAATCGGATCAATCTAAGCTGACACTCGGATCGAACTCGAAACTCTGAGAGTTTGATTGGACTGCCATTACTATAATTGATCCATCTGATTCTCTCGGAGGAGAGAATATATACTTGCGTGACCCTAGCCTTAGTCAAAAAATAAAAAAATAAAATCACCCAGCTTCTTGATTTCTTTAGACTGTGCTACAAAATAAATTACATTGCTGCTTCATTCGAAGAGAACTGGAAGAATTGTGTAAAGTTTTCGATTTCGGAGATAGGAATGAGCCCACAGTCATGTGACGTGCCCCCTAGGGCCATGGGGTACTCGATAGCAGGGCCGTTCGGTTCTATTGGGGTAGTCATCACGGCGGCAGTGACCCGACCGTGACCCAGGGAGGTCAACAAAGAAAAGTCAATTGGGGGAATAAAGAAAAGGGGAATAAAGTTTGTGACGCCACTGGTGGTATGCGCCTATATGGGGCCCCACCGCTGCTATTCAGATCCACTGGGGCTGTTGGTGACGAAGCAAAGATGGTTCAGCTCTCCACGGGAAGAGCTAAGCCCCAGGGCAGTATATAGGACTTGATGAGGTAGATGTTGTTGGTGTAGTGCAAGGCAGGTGGCGTAGTAATTAAGTCAAGGACATAGCGGGGTGCAGTCTTCAAGTATTTGCTCACAGTTTTCAAGATGCTTCAGGTTACAATTGCCGGATTATAGCCACCCACGTCGTCCTGTGTCCTCCGGGGAAGTGATCCAGCCAACTCTCAGATAACTTAGGTGCACTTGAACGGGACCCCTTTCTTATGTACCTTCCCAGGTGGTCTCTCTCTGTGCTGTCTCTCTCTCTCTTCTGCCCTGCACCTCACACACAGTGTCCTGAGCCAGTGGCCCTGGGCCTTGTTGGGTGACGTCCGGTCTGTCCCCTTGTGTTCTATATGGCCACCTTTTCAGCGATTGTGTGTGTATTTTGGCTACGGCACATGAAGATACCGCAACCTCTGGTTTGCTAGCTGAGCCTTAAAGTACTCCACTAGTCTGGGGCCGGTCCCCTACTGCGGCCTGATCCCTCCACAATCACTGTGAACTCGGGCGCACGGGTGGCATCCCGCACTCGCTGTGCCCCTAGGATCCCTTCTATCTCTGGAGCCCCTCTCACTGCTCTGTTGTTCTCTCCTCACTCTCCTCCTGGGCCCCTTTTACTGAGCCCCTTCGCCGTCAGGACATTACTCCTCACGGTCCTCTGAACAACCAACCCTTCTAGATGTTTCTACCCTTCTTTTATACTGTTCTGTCAGTGCTCCCCTAAACTACTTTCTCCACCCACCTCCTCTACTTAGTTCCACCTTCCTAACAGGGACCCTTAGGAGTGGTTGGGTCCCGGGTAGTGCTCCCTCCTGAGAGTGGGGTACCACACCTCTGACTGAGATGCAGTACCTCTGTGGCAACTGGACCCGCAGGGTCCACATGTACTTCCAATAGCCTGTCTGGGAGTGAAGGACAGGAGTAGAAATCCTTATAGGAATGAACAGCAAAATAGGCACTGTCATGGTCTAAAATCCAATATACAGTACATTCCTCCATGATGTTGGTCATCCACATTAGTTAGCTGTCAGCTGAGCGATCAGTCAGACAGCTCTCCCCTATTACTGGCTCTCCCCATAGACATAACATTGATGGTAGCTCCCTTCAGAGTCCCCAAGATCTAATGCATAGAGTCACCTTTTCATTATGAGGAAGGGCTACACTGCAGATGTAATTACCACAGAGCTCACACATACTATTACTATGAGACACAGATTCCTGTTGTTTTACATTTTGTACAGAAGAAAGTTACTATAAAGGAAAAATAACCAGTATGAGATATTTCAATAACATAGGGGCCGATTCATTAGGAATGATGTTGTTCACGCCAGTCTTGATGACGGGCTTACTTAATGAATTTGGCGCATCTTCTATGTGGTGTGCACTTTTCCAGAAATGCTACTCCAGTCAAAGACTAGAGTAGCATTTCTGGCTTAAGAAACACAACAGCTTTGCTGAATTTGATGGGACACCCTGTCCTGCCTTCACTCCCCCAGCTCCATCCATTTTTGGCAGAACTCCTTCAAATTGACGTGAAAAAGTCAAAAGTCACAAAATTTTGTTGCCAAATCCCTGTTTCACAAAAATGTAGCATATTTTCAAATAATTTCATGCCAGTTTACTGGCTTAAAAGCTTAGAAGAATCAGGGCGATAGCCTTTCAACTGTAAGACTTTTTATTGATAGCTTGATGCTCATCGGCCTATTTATCAGCAATATTGTAGGATATATATTGTATTGTATAATGTATTGTAGGATAAATATATTATATAATATATAATAAAATAATATATAATTATATATAATAATATATAATATATATATATACTATATAATATATTATATAATATATAAATAATATTGTAGGATAAATATATTTAATAAACCTGCTTGTTGGAGTCACTGGACATATTGTCAATGTGGAACCAGGTGGGACTGGAAAATAGTCATTAATTTAATTGCAATCACTGGATCTGAGCTCCAGTTCATCCCATTATTACCCTGCCATGACGTGCATGTCAATGCCATGCCAATAACACGAATTCAAGCATGCCATCTTAGAAAGTCACAAAATACTGTAGGTTTCTGTAATTAGCTTTTTGTGGTGTTCAGAAGCTTAGACCAGTATGATGGAAAACAAAAATTCAGTTTTTTATATATTGCACTTGTTAAACTCTGGGCATATAGATGTTTTAAACTCCCGTTGGGGGTCATCAGTTTTGATATCTTGGCATGCAGGTCCATGTTTATTGTGAATATTGCAGAACCTGGAGTGACCCAGTTATAAGTCAGTACTGTTCAAGAGATGCTGTTTAGACCTTACACACCATGGCACTTGCGTAGTATTATAATCACCATTATCAACAGAAGTCATGAAGCCAATGTGAACTAAGTTTAGGTTTTACGGGCAGCACGGTGGCTCAGTGGTTAGCACTGCAGCCTTGCAGTGCTGGGGTCCTGCGTTCAAATCCCACCAAGGACAACATCTGCAAGGAGTTTGTATGTTCTCCCCATGTTTGTGTGGGTTTCCTCTGGGTTCTCCAGTTTCCTCCCACACTCCAAAGAAATACTGATAGGGAATGTAGATTGTGAGCCCCAATGGGGACAGCGATGGTAATGTATGTACAGCGCTGTGGAATATGTTAGCGCTGTATAAAAATAAAGATTATTATTATTATTATTATTATTGCTCACCTCTCTTGGATCTAATGCCTAGCATTGCATCTCATGTTTGCTGCCGTCAGGTCCATCTACTCCTGTGGCGTCACTCTCATTGGCCATATAACCTAAATCAGGCAGCAGATTGCCACCTGAGTATTCAGGTAGTTTCATTCTCATCACTACTTTGAGCTGTTTAGCTAACCTACCCCTAAGTTATCTCTACTACACTAATGTGTCAGCATTGTTACACTGAACTTGTTACTACCTCAGCTCGGCTACTTCAATTCTTCATCACTGAGTTAACTCTGCTACCTCATTGTGCCAGCTCTGTTACTTTGACCCCCCTGTGGAAATTAGCTCTGCTACTCTGGTTTTTCATTACTTTGCCAAATATATTACTTTGAACCTCCTATGCAACTTAGGTCTAGTACTCTGGCTCCTCATCATTGAATACACTCTGCTGCATTGCTGTACCTACTCTGCTACATTAAACCATCTTTGCAATTCAACTATGCTACTAGCTGTTCTTCATCACTGAGTTAGCTCAAAGAAGGTTTCTCTTTAACCCCTTTACCCCCGAGGGTGGTTTGCACATTAATGACCGGGCCAATTTTTACAATTCTCACCACTGTCACTTTATGAGGTAATTACTCTAGAATGCTTCAATGGATCCCGCTGATTCTGAGATTTTTTTCATGACATATTGTACTTCATGATAGTGGTAAAATTTCATCGATATCAATTGCGTTTATTTGTGAAAAAAATGGAAATTTGGCGAAAATTTAGAAAATTTTGCAATTTTCAAAATTAGAATTTTTTATGACCTTAAATCAGAGAGATATGTCACACAAAATAGTTAATAAATAACATTTCCCACATGTCTAGTTTATATCAGCACAATTTTGGAACAAAATTTTTTTTTTATTAGGGAGCTATAAGGGTTAAAAGTTGACCAGCGATTTCTCATTTTTCCAACAAAATTTACAAAACCATTTTTTTAGGGACCACATCACATTTGAAGTCTCTTTGAGGGGTCTTTATGACAGGAAATACCCAAAAGTGACACCATTCTAAAAACTGCACCCCTCAAGGTGCTCAAAACCACATTCAAGAACTTTATTAACCCTTCAGGTGCTTCACAGGAATTTTTGGAATGTGGAAGAAAAAAATTAACATTTAACTTTTTTCACAAAAATGTAACTTTAGACCCAATTTTTTTTTATTTTCGCAGGGGTAACAGGAAAAAATGGATGGCAAAATTTGTTGTGCAATTCCTCCTGAGCACGCCGATACCCCATATGTGGGGGAAAACCACTGTTTGGGCACACGGCAGGGTTCGGAAGGGAAGGAGCACCATTTGACTTTTTGAATGTAAAATTTGCTTGAATAATTAGCGGACTCCATGTTGCGTTTGGAGAGCCCATGATGTGCCTAAACAGTGGAATCCCCCACAAGTGACACTATTTTGGAAACTAGACCCCCCAGGGAACTTATCTAGATGTGTGGTGAGCACCTTGAACCCCCAGGTGCTTCACAGAAGTTTAGAACATTGAGCCGTAAAAATAAAATTTGGACATTTTTCCCACAAAAATGTTTTTCAGCCCCCACTTTTGCATTTTTATAAGGGTAAAAGAAGAAATTGCACCATGCAGTTTGTTGTGCAATTTCTCCTGAGTAAGCAGATACCCCATATGTGGGGGAAAACCACTTTTTGGGCGCACGGCAGGGTTTGGAAGTGAACGAGCGCTATTTGACTTTTTGAATGTAAAATTTACTTGAATACTTAGCGGATGTGCCCCTGATGTGAATAAACAGTGGCAAAATCCCACAAGTGACACCATTTTGGAAACTAGACCCCTCAGGGAACTTATCTAGATGTGTGGTGAGCACCCTTAACCCCCAAGTGCTTTGCAGAAGTTTATAACATGGAGCCTTGAATATAAAAAAATCAAACTTTTTCCACAAAAATAATGTTTTAGCCCCAATTTTTTTATTTTCACAAGGGTAAGAGGATAAAATGGACACCAAAAACTGTTGTGCAATTTCTCTTGAGTACGCCAATACCCCATATGTAGGGAAAATACAGTGTTTGGGCGCACGGCAAAGTTCAGAAGGAAAGGAGCATTGTGTGACTTTTTGAATGCAAAATTGACTGGAATTGAGAGTGGACGCCATGTTGCTTTTGGAGAGCCCCTGATGTGCCTAAACAGTGGAAACCCCCCACAAGTGACCCCATTTTGGAAACTACACCCCTCAAGGATTTTATCAAGGGGTATAGTGAACATTTTGAACCCAGAACACAGAATTTGATAACATTAGGTCATCATATTGAATAAGTTGTCATTAGTCTTTAGCGCAAGTGCTCGCTACTTGAGTTTTCATCAGGTACACGGGTATAAACCATGTATCGCGCGTGCTCGAGTGACATGCTCGAGTCCCCGCTCGCATGTTTCATGGTTATTAGACACCCAAAAAAAAACATGCGTTGATCGCTCGTGCATGGCAGGCAGTCCACGCGAGGTTTTTTTGGCCATGAAGCATATGGGGCAGAGACTCGAGCATGTCACTTGAGCACCCGCGATACTCAGTGCATTCCCGAGCACCTGATGCAAACTCAAGTAGCGAGCACTTCCGCTCAACACTAGTCGCGATATCGTCACCTTTTTTTTTTTTTTACTTTTGAAAAAAATCCCTAGCCCAACCCTAACCCTAGCCCAACCCTAACCCTAACACAACCCTAACCCTAGAGTTTATTTTTTACACCGTTCCTCGTGTGGTATAAGTGATTAGACGACTTTATTCTTCATGTCGGTGCAATTACAGCGATACCAGAATCATATCGGGTTTTTATGATTGACAGCTGTCACACACTAAAAGACACATTTTTTTGCAAAATCTAGTTTTTGCAACGCCATATTTTGAGAGCTATCATTTTTCTATATTTTGGCCGACAGAGTCATGTGATGGCTTGTTTTTTGTGGGATGACTTGACGTTTTTATTGGTGCTATTTTCAGGCACTTGACATGTTTTGATCGCTTTCTATTCCGATTTTTGGGAGGCAGAATAAACAAAAACCAGCAATTCCAGAATTGTTTTTATGTTTTTTTTTATGCTCTTCCGCGTGTGGTAAAATTGATAATGCAGCGTTATTCTTCGGGTCAGTACGTTTACAGCGGTACCATATTTATATTGTTTTCTATGTTTTGGCGCTTTTACACAATAAAAGCTATTTTATAGAAAAAAATATTTTTTTGCATCGCTTTATTCTGAGAGCTATAACTTTTTTATTTTTCGGCTGATGGAGCTGTGTGGCAGCTTGTTTTTTGCGGGACAAGATTAAGTTTTCAGCGGTTACCATTTTAATTTATATTAGTCTTTTTGATCGCGTGTTATTTCATTTTTTGTTTGGCGGTATGATGATAAAGCATTGTTTTTTTTTTCGTTGTTTTTTTTTTACCGTGTTCACTAAAAGGGTTAACTAGTAGGACAGTTTTATAGGTCAGGTCGTTCCAGATGTGGCGATACCAAATATTTGTACTTTTATTGTTTTTTTTGCTATTTTTTCATAATAATATTTATTGATGGAAACATTATATTTTTATTTTTGGTGGATTATTTATTTTTTATTTTTTTAATATTTTTACAATTTTTTATTTTTTTATTTTCATTTTTTAACACTTTTTGGACTTTTATTCTGTGTCCCACTCTGGGACTTTCACTTTTTTTATTCTGATCGCCTGTATAGCACAGGAATGCAGCACCATCCCTGTGCTATGCAGGCTGTCAGTGCTGCAGATGCAGAAGATATTTTGGTCATGCACTGCGCATGACCAAAATATCTTCCTGCTGTCTGGTGACCCGGTTGTTGTCATGACGACATCGGGTCATCATGGCAACATCCGGGAAGCCGCGGCAGACAGCGCTGGAGGCCGGCAGGAGATGTGAGTATCCCGATCACCACCCCTTACCACCGCAATGCTGAGATCGACTTCGATCGCAGCATTGAGGGGGTTAATGTGTCGGGAGCAGTGTGGGACCGCTCCCTGCACATAGCACCAGGTGTCAGCTGTGACTATCAGCTGACACCCGGCGGCGATCGCCCCGCACCGCTTGTGTGCAGGCGCAATCGCCATATGGCCTAATAATACGTCATTGGTCCAATTGGCCCTGGTCACCATGACGTACTAATAGGTCAAACGTCAGAAAGCGGTCAAGTGCAAATTCCTATCTGCCTGTTTTCCCCCTATCTCCACCCCCCACCATTTATTTGACTGACAGCTCTGGCTTCATAGAGCCTGATAAGGGTGGAGATAGCTGAAAAATAAGTAGGTGGGAAGGTGCGCTTAATTCTTTGGCCCCGCCATGATGCACCGAGCGCCTCTACTTGGTTTGAACAGTCATTCTGTGCTGACAGACTCCCTTTAAATACAGGTATATTTAGGTAACTCCTATTGTAATTCTTACACTATATATTTTCAAATATTCCGATTAGCTATTCGTTGAACCTACATACTTCATGACAAATTATTGTTATGTTTCTGAAAAGCCCAGTAAAGGAATTCAATAAGATCTTAATAACATTTGATCTATCCATGGTCCCTAATGCCAGGTCACATTTGTCATGGAGCCATAATAAATATATATAACCTGGAGGGATCATTTTTCATGCTGACGTGAACTGTGTGCATGTTAATACAGCACAATTTATGGATATGCAAATGCAATAAAGAATGGTACATGTGAGATTAGTCAGGATGTTGGTGCTATTACAATGTTAGATCTATTTTTATTGATAAATATATAGATGTCCATACAGTTCTGCACATATATGAATAATGTGAGCACTACAAGTCCTCGCAAAGTCTCATGAACCAGAAACATTACACTCCGTGCGTTGATCAGGAGCTGCTGTTTATACCAGGGTTAGGTCTGTTGATAGAAGATTGCAGACTACAGGATATTGTAAAAATTACTAATGCATTCATTGACTTAAATGAAGTGGATGTATGCCAAAAGAGTGTTTTTTTGGCAAATGTCTGGCTGATATCAGCCAATGTAATTAAAAGCACAGTTGTCCTATAAAAATATAAACAATGAGTCCTTGGGCAACTTGATGGCATTTAGCTGCGTACATTGGGGCTCGGTGTTTGTGTATACATTGGGAGATTTTCCCAGAGTATACGTTATATTTAGTGTATTAGAAACTGTGTTAATAGATGATGTATTAATTTCAGTACTTTCCGTCCCAATGCTGAGACTTCATGCACAAGGAATCTCCTTAATTCCAACAATATCATTGTGAGCAGCAGGCTTGGACTGGTCCACTGGAGAACAGGAGAATCCTCCGGTGGGCCACCGCCCTCTTATATAAGCAGTACTTGGCACAATGTACTTGAATCACTACGGACAGACAAAGGCGGCATCTTATTCATTTCACAATCTACCCAGTTCATTGTTATATAAATTTGTGATTGAGGATAATGTCACATTTTCATGTAGTTAAAAAGTGGGGCCCTGAAGTTGAGTCCTGGTGGGCCCTTGGCACCCCAGTCCAACGCACAGCCAGGTGGCTCAGTGGTTAGCAATACTGGCATACTAGGCTTGAATCCAACCAGACTAAGGGTAATATCTCGTTGGAGTTTGTATTTTCTTTTTTGCATATTTGTGCAAGTTTCTTCCAGGTTCTCTGGTTTCCTCTTACTCTCCAAAAACAAACATATAAGTTACTTTGGAATATAGACTGTGAGCCCTAATGCTGACAGGGACTGATGTGAGTGATGTCAATCTCTGTACAGCACCGTGAAATACTGTATGTTGGTACAATATAAATTAATGAAAAAAGTAAAAAATGTCTAAACACATGGAGAACCAGCCTCGCGTGGATTGGGCTGAGGATAGTTTGGTGGTTTTAGTCCATGGACTGTTTGGTGGTTTGGTCTAGGCTTGGTGTATTCAGACTAGGTATGAGATATTTAGTCCCGTCAAAGTGATCAGCTAAACCAACTATCACATGTCAGGGCTGGTCCTGCTGTAAGTACCAGAACTGGTGTAGTTGTGGTGTCCGCAGGTGGACATTAATGAGGCTGATCTTCATGTGTCCAGAGGCGGACAGCTGCCTACAAGAGAAACAAGGCTAAGAGTACTTGACTTTGGTCATTTGGGAGAGCCAAACCTGGCTTGCCATCCTGTTCCTTGGGCTGGATTTTCTTATTCCTAGACTTGTTGTGCCATTTGGTCACTGTTAAGTGCAAGTGCAGTGCATGTGAGTGAATTGGGTAAGAAGTCATTTTGTTGCTTCTCCTCAGTACATCATTATCAACCTCCACCAGTCATCTGCAGGAGCTTGGTCCCCTGAGAAAGCCATATTTACAACAAATGTATTGTAACTAAGGGTGCAACTATTACCACCAGAGGTTGCAGTTGCACCCAGACCATGGAGCCTAGGAGGGCCAAAAATGCCAAAAAGGTCAGTTTGGCCTATATGGTAAGACCAATACTATTATTAGGGTCCCACGAGCTTTAAGTTTCGCCACTGTTTATAATGTGTAATATATGTCATATTATGAAGCCCATTCTGTACTTTTTACAACCCATTAAGAACTTGCTGAGCTCTATTTGGCTGCTATTAGATAGTTTTTGTCAGTTTTGAGGCCTGTTAAAAAAAAAACCCTAAAAGACCTACCATACAAAACTATAGCAACACCGGTGCCATAATAATAGTCTATAGACACCATAATTGCACTGGTTCTTCCTTGCATTGTACAGGTAAGACGGGAAATGTGTTAAGACATTCCACTGAGCTTGTGCGGTAATGTGATAATTGCGGCTGATAGAGTGCGGGAGTGTGAGAAAGCAATCCCAGCGTATTACCGGGGGAAAATGACAGAACTAGAAGAGACAGACAGATATAAGTGGGAGGAACGTGGGAGAGAGAAATATGAACAAATAAAAAAAGAGAAAGGTGGTGTGACGGGTGGGCGGTGGTTACCGTTATAATGGGAGAGAATTTGGTAATGATGAATAGTGACAGGCACAAGTTAGACAGGGTTTACGCAAGACAGAAATAAAACCAAATTATAGTAAAGAAAAGGGGAATATAGACCCATTAATATAAAAATGGAGATTATTAACACAAGCAAAGACTGATGCAGAATTTCTCGGTGTACTGCAGGCTCTGCTCCATAAAACAGAAGGGAATGAACCATCTCCCGTGTCTGCTACAATAAAGCCCCCTATAGGCATTAGAATAATGTCGGGCGAACCCAACGATACTGACAGGTTCAGCCGACAGTCTGATATGTGTGGGGGCCCCGGACAGGTGATTGTCGAATGAGATAAGGATCCGACTTGTCCAACTTCAGGATGCCGATCATTTTGTTCACATCAAAATAAGACAGCACCAGAGATGTCTGGCAATGGCTCTCTCATAGAGAACAGAGGAGATAACTGCTGGACGAATGATCAGACAGCTATCTAAAGTGAATGGAGGAGTAAAGGGGTATTTCCGTCTCCAAGATCCTATCCCAATATGTAGTAGATGTAATAATAATAATATAAGCAAATACCTTCAATTAGAAAAGTAGTATAGTTCTTCTGATTTGCTATGTCACTTATCCCATGTGCAGAGCATTGCAGTAGTTTAGGTTTCGACCATTCATATAGTGACAATTAGTTAACTGTTAGTGGTCATAACCATGGATACCAAAGCTACTGCAATGCCCTGTACGTGGGGTAAGTGACATAGCGAATCAGAAGAACTATACTACATTTCTAATTGGAAGTATTTGCTAACATTGTTATTATTAGATCTACTACATATTGGGATAGGATCTTGGAGATTGGAATACCCCTTTAAGGAAAGCATAGTAAGGAGATCTATCATCTCCTCTAATAGCCCAATTGACACAAAAGCAATATGATGCCATTTATTTACTCCTAAGCCATTTAATGACTCCAATAAGGAGGACTTATAGGAGTAATTAAAGAATATAGCATCTTATCTCCCCAGTGATTAATGGCTGATGTCTAGCTGCCTTTATATACAGTTGTGGTTAACATTATTGGCGCAATTGATTGTCTATATAAATAAAAACAGTTTTAGGTGGGCATGTACAAACAGTGTATATGTAACAGTCCAATATGTAGTAGGTGTAATAATATGGGATATGTGAACAGTCCTAGGTCTCAATTAGCAAAAGTGTCTAAAAGAAAAACTGTCTTTATTGCAACCAATCAAAGCTCAGTTTTCATTTTGTAAACTGGTCTGGTAAAATGAAAGCTGTGCTCTGATTGGTTGCTGTGGGTAACAAAGACTCCAGTCTTATTTATCCAAACTGTCTAAAAAAAAACTGCATATATTGCCCGTAGCAACCAATCACAGCTCAGCATTCTGTTTACCAGAATTGTTTAAAAAATGAAAGCAGCGCTGTGATTGGTTGCTATGAGCAATAAACAGTCTTACTTTTAGACAGCTTTGATAAATGATGCCTATGTGTGTCGGCAATATGGGACCATATTAAATATAATTACCGCAACCTGCCACATAATAACCGTAACCTGCCAGCATGCCATATTTTTTTTTATCCTACAGAAAAAAAAAACACTTTGAGCCCTTAATGGGTTATTCCCATCTCCAAGATCCTATCCCAATATGCTGTAGGTGTAATAATAATATTAGAAAATACCTCCAATAAGAAATGTAGTATAGTTCTTCTGATTAGCTATGTCGCTTACCCCATGTGCAGGGCATTTCAGTAGCTTAGGTATCAGGACTGTTCACATATCCCTAGTTTAAAGTACCTTAATGCATACTTGCCAACTTTCACCAGAAGGATCCTGAATGTGCCATAGCCTCACCTCTTATTAGACCATAACCCTCAATGGCTACTCCACTCTCCATGAAAGTGCAATGGAAGAACTGGACTCCATCCAATGACAAAATATCCCAGCGTCATGCACAAGAAACCTTCCTGAAACTCTGCTTTTTGGGAGGTCCTGACTAGAGATGAGCGTTGTTCTACTCGAACTGTTCGCCAATCTCAAATTCGAGCTGTTTTGGGCGGTGTTCGAGCCGTTCGGCGAACACGAACAATTTGAGAAAAATTCGGCTGTTCGAGGTTATGTTCGATAACTGTTCGTGCACCAAAATCATAACTGGATTTTTTCTCAGTAATGATGAAAATTAATGTTAATACGCAGTTTGAGTGTACAGCGGGGTGGGGGGAGGGGCAGGGGATGGATCTCTGCAGGAACAATGAAGATCTCCATTTTTTTTTCTCTTTCCCGCATTTGCAGTGGGGAGGTGCAATCTGTCAGCCTATCAGCAGCGCACACACGGAGCGAAGTGCTTTTTTTCACACAAGCAAGGGCATGTGTCATTGGCAGTGTATGTCACATGTCCTTGCCCTATAAGACCAAGCCATTTTCCCCGTCGCCACCATTTTCTCACTGCTGCAGCTGCGTGTTAGACGGCACCGCTGTTGCTGTGTGCGCTATACCTTGTTAATTTCAAGCCAATTTTCGCACAAATATACAGATAGCTTGGGAGTAGGGAATAGTTGTGATTGCAGTCCTTTTAAGGACTAGGTTACAGCATTTCCTACGACTTTTATCAGGGAGGTCTGTGCTCTTAAATAGATCGGTTGTGGGAGTAAAGACTAATTGTAATTGGAGTCCTTTTCAGGACTAGGTTACATCAGTTCCTATCAGTTTTTGCCAGGCAGGTCTGTGCCAGTGCTGTGCAAGTTTTTTTCACAGCATTTGGCTGAATCTAGCAAAGCTAATCCTTTTTGGCCTATTGCAGAGTGTGTTAGTCAGTGGAGTAGCCTATCTGTGTTGCAAGATATAACACCTGTGTATAGAATACCAATTTTTTTACTGCACCTAGTGAAGTAAAATCTTTTGGGCATAGCATCATTCTATTAGTCCATCTATACTGACCTCCATCAGGTTGCAAATTAAAAATAATTTTTTTCTTCATTTAGCTCTGAAAAAATATTTGGGCTTCTAGCAGTGTGTGGGACTTGTTCTATTAGTCCTTCTATACTGACCTCCAGCAGGTTGCAAATTGAATATAATTTTTTTCTGCATCTAGCTCTGAAAAAATAGTTGGGCTTCTAGCGGTGTGTGGGACTTGGTCTATTAGTCCATCTATACTGACCTCCATCAGGTTGCAAATTAAAAATAATTTTTTTCTGCATCTAGCTCTGAAAAAATATTTGGGCTTCTAGCAGTGTGTGGGACTTGTTCTATTAGTCCTTCTATACTGACCTCCAGCAGGTTGCAAATTGAATATAATTTTTTTCTGCATCTAGCTCTGAAAAAATAGTTGGGCTTCTAGCGGTGTGTGGGACTTGGTCTATTAGTCCATCCATACTGACCTCCATCAGGTTACAAATTAAAAATAATTTTTTTCTGCATCTAGCTCTGAAAAAGTATTTGGGCTTCTAGCAGTGTGCGGGACTTGGTCTATTAGTCCATCTATACTGACCTCGATCAGGTTGCAAATTAAAAATAATTTTTTTCTGCATCTAGCTCTGAAAAAATATTTGGGCTTCTAGCAGTGTGTGGGACTTGGTCTATTAGTCCATCTATACTGACCTCCATCAGGTTGCAAATTAAAAATAATTTTTTTCTGCATCTAGCTCTGAAAAAATATTTGGACTTCTAGCAGTGTGTGGGACTTGGTCTATTAGTCCATCTATACTGACCTCCATCAGGTTGCAAATTAAAAATAATTTTTTTCTTCATTTAGCGCTGAAAAAATATTTGGGCTTCTAGCAGTGTGTGGGACTTGTTCTATTGGTCCTTCTATACTGACCTCCAGCAGGTTGCAAATTGAATATAATTTTTTTCTGCATCTAGCTCTGAAAAAATAGTTGGGCTTCTAGCGGTGTGTGGGACTTGGTCTATTAGTCCATCTATACTGACCTCCATCAGGTTGCAAATTAAAAATAATTTTTTTCTGCATCTAGCTCTGAAAAAATATTTGGGCTTCTAGCAGTGTGTGGGACTTGGTCTATTAGTCCATCTATACTGACCTCCATCAGGTTGCAAATTAAAAATAATTTTTTTCTGCATCTAGCTCTGAAAAAATATTTGGGCTTCTAGCAGTGTGTGGGACTTGGTCTATTAGTCCATCTATACTGACCTCCATCAGGTTGCAAATTAAAAATAATTTTTATCTTCATCTACAGTACCTCTGAAAAAATATTTGGGCTTCTAGCAGTGTGTGGGACTATTTGGATTAGTCCATCTATACTGACCTCCATCAGGTTGCAAATTAAAAATAATTTTTTTCTGCATCTAGCTCTGAAAAAATATTTGGGCTTCTAGCAGTGTGTGGGACTTGGTCTATTAGTCCATCTATACTGACCTCCATCAGGTTGCAAATTAAAAATAATTTTTTTCTTCATTTAGCTCTGAAAAAATATTTGGGCTTCTAGCAGTGTGTGGGACTTGGTCTATTAGTCCATCTATACTGACCTCCATCAGGTTGCAAATTAAACATAATTTTTTTCTGCATCTAGCTCTGAAAAAATATTTGGGCTTCTAGCAGTGTGTGGGACTTGGTCTATTAGTCCTTCTATACTGACCTCCATCAGGTTGCAAATTAAAAATAATTTTTTTCTGCATCTAGCTCTGAAAAAATATTTGGGCTTCTAGCAGTGTGTGGGACTTGGTCTATTAGTCCATCTATACTGACCTCCATCAGGTTGCAAATTAAAAATAATTTTTTTCTTCATTTAGCTCTGAAAAAATATTTGGGCTTCTAGCAGTGTGTGGGACTTGGTCTATTAGTCCATCTATACTGACCTCCATCAGGTTGCAAATTAAACATAATTTTTTTCTGCATCTAGCTCTGAAAAAATATTTGGCCTTCTAGCGGTGTGTGGGACTTGTTCTATTAGTCCTTCTATACTGACCTCCAGCAGGTTGCAAATTGAATATAATTTTTTTCTGCATCTAGCTCTGAAAAAATAGTTGGGCTTCTAGCGGTGTGTGGGACTTGGTCTATTAGTCCATCTATACTGACCTCCATCAGGTTGCAAATTAAAAATAATTTTTTTCTGCATCTAGCTCTGAAAAAATATTTGGGCTTCTAGCAGTGTGTGGGACTTGGTCTATTAGTCCATCTATACTGACCTCCATCAGGTTGCAAATTAAACATAATTTTTTTCTGCATCTAGCTCTGAAAAAATATTTGGGCTTCTAGCAGTGTGTGGGACTTGGTCTATTAGTCCATCTATACTGACCTCCATCAGGTTGCAAATTAAAAATAATTTTTATCTGCATCTACAGTACCTCTGAAAAAATATTTGGGCTTCTAGCAGTGTGTGGGACTATTTGTATTAGTCCATCTATACTGACCTCCATCAGGTTGCAAATTCAAAATAATTTTTTTCTGCATCTAACCCAGCCAATAGTTTTGGCCTAATACCACAGTTTGGCCACTCAGCTCTGCTCGGTTACCATCCATTGTTTTTTTGTGCAAACAACTCCAGAGTTGTGAATTAGTTAACCACCAAAATGAGTGGAAAAAGGCCTGCTGCTGGTGGAAAGGGGAATAGGCATGTTGGGAACGGGAAAAAGGGTTGTGTCCGTGGGGTAGGTGTTAAAGCAACAGTAACATCTGCAGAAGAAAGACCATCTTCCAGCCAAACTAAAATGTCTACTTCTTTTAGCGGACAATGTGATAAGATCCCTTTCTTACGGCCACGCCAATCGCTACAAATTCCAGATGAGGCACAAAAACAGCAGGTGCTTCAACGGATATCAAGTGCTCCTTTAAGTGGGCTCTCCTCCACATCAACTTCAACATCACAAATACTCCAGTCCTCAAAGGTGTCACCCAAATCGCACTTGCTTCCTCACAGCTCCCAAATCTCCAGCTGCCCGTCTGAGTATGAGGTAGAACAGATGATTGAGTCTGCAGAGCTGTTTACTCATACTATAGCCTGGGAATCAGAGGTCGACTCCAGCGCTTCTGTGAATCCAGACGAGGAAATGATCTGCACTGATGCCCAGAATCTTTATGAGTCGGATCCAGGACCAGACGCAGAAGGTTCTGACCATAATGTAGACCCTCATTCCCAAACTGTAACTCCTGTTGGTGGAGACAATGAGGAAGACGATGATAAGACTCAAATACCTGATTGGAGCGACAACTTTCGTTTTTTGTCACGGCAGGAACAGGTTGGCTCTGAGGACGACGGGTGTGATAACGCACAGGGTGATGATGATGAGGTCGGAGATCCCACTTACTGTCAACCCACAGTCAGCCAAGAGATGAGGTCAGCAGAGGAGGTGGAGGAAGATGCTAGTGACGACGAGGTCAGGTTGCGCCTTCCTGGACAGAGACGTAGTACTGGAAGCACGTCAACAACTGCATCCTCAAACACAACTCTGCCTCTCACCACAAGTCGTGGTGGCTCTTCAGGTCGCATGGGTGCTAAGCCTTGCATAGCCTGGGCATTTTTTCAGATCGATAAAGATGACCCAACTCGTGTTATCTGTAACATTTGTCAGCAAAAGCTAAGTAGAGGCCAAAAAATACATAGTTTGAGTACTTCATGCATGAACCGGCACATGGACATGAAGCATAAGTTGCTGTGGGAAGCTCAGTGTGCTACAATGCGGCCTAGCCGGCCGGGCCAATCACCGTCTGCCATATCTTGTGCATCCGCGGCCTCTTCATCCTCTGTGACTGGGGGGACAGCAGTCACACCTGTTTTGGGGCGCAGACCTGCCACCTCTTTACCCGCAACAGCCAGCGTGATTGGCAGGTCATCATTTTCTTTGGAGGTGGTAACACCAGCTGGTGTTGAGCGCTGTCCGACATCGATAGCACCACCTTTGGATCAAGGCAACCTAACATGTCCGCCTGCATCTTCCTCACAGACCGGCAGTTTGCCGGGGACACCCTTATCAACCCCGTCTAAGCACAATAGCCAGCCCTCGGTCCCTCAGATGTGGACAAGTAAAAGACCATTTCCTCCTAGCCATGAGAAAGCTAAGAGGTTGAATTTCACCATCTGCAAGCTCTTGGCTACAGAAATGCTGCCTTTCCGCCTGGTGGACACAGAGGATTTTCGAGACCTTATGTCCGTCGCAGTGCCCCAGTACCAGATGCCCAGTCGGCACTACTTCTCAAAGAAAGGTGTGCCTGCGCTCCACCAGAATGTCGCACACAACATCACCGCTTCTTTGAGAAACTCTGTGTGTGACAGGGTGCATTTCACCACAGACACTTGGACGAGTAGGCATGGACAGGGGCGTTACATGTCGCTGACTGGGCACTGGGTAACTATGGTGACAGCAGGACAAGGGGCTGCTGTCCAAGTCTTGCCGTCCCCACGAGTTGTGCGTCAATCCTCTTTATGTCAAAGTTCCTCCACTGCTTCTGCCTCCTCAACCTCCTCTCGGTCTTCCACCTGCACCCAAAGCCTGTCTGGTCATGCCACAAGCTTTCTAACTGCGCAGAAGGGATCCTGCACACCTCCTTACTATGCTGGCAGTAGGGCTCAACGTCATCAGGCGGTTTTTACATTGAAATGTCTGGGAAATGTGAGTCACACAGCTGAGGAGTTGTGGTCAGCTCTGGAGAACCAATTTCATGAATGGTTGTCTCCACTGGACCTGAAACCAGGGAAGGCCGTGTGCGACAATGCTGCAAACCTGGGTGCGGCCCTTCGCCGGGGCAATGTCACACACGTGCCTTGTATGGCTCACGTGTTGAACCTGGTTGTCCAGCAATTTTTAGCCCACTATCCCAGACTAGATGGCCTTCTGCAGAGGGCACGGTCGCTGTGTGCTCACTTCCGCCGTTCGCATCCCGCAGCTCAGCGACTTACATCTCTACAGAAGTCGTTGGGCCTGCCACTTCACCGGCTAAAATGCGATGTGCCTACCCGGTGGAATTCAACTCTGCACATGTTGCAGCGACTGTGGCAGCACCGACAAGCCCTGGTGCAATACGTTCTGACGTATAGCCTGGGCCAACGAGATTCAGAGGTGGGGCAAATCACGCTGGAGGAGTGGTCTCAGATCAGGGACCTATGCACCCTTCTGCACAGTTTTGAAATGGCGACGAAGATGTTTAGTGCTGACGATGCCATTATCAGAATGACTATTCCGTTGATTTACATGCTGGAGCACATGTTAAACAGAATTCGGAGTCAGGTGGTGGCACAAGAGGAGGTGGAGGAAGTAGAGGAGGAGGAGTTGTATGCGGAAGGGCTAACATCTGCAAGGTCCAGACGGTCGGCAGCACCAGGGCGGCAGGCATGTGAGGGTGGGGGAGATGATTTTACCAGGGCGCATGGTAGCAGCCAAACTAGTGAGGAAGGTGCAGGAGCCCAGGAAGAAGTGGAGGACGAACTGATGGAAGACTCATCAGATGAGGGAGACCTTGATCACATTTCTGTTGTGCGAGGTTGGGGGGAGAGGACAGAGGAAGGAAGCATGATTGTTACCTCGCCACCAACACAACAGGGACTTGGTGCTCCTGGATGCGCAACACACATGAGTGCCTTCTTGCTGCACTACCTGCAACATGACCCTCGAATTGTGAGAATTAGAAATAATCCTGACTACTGGGTTGCCACACTGTTAGATCCCTGGTACAAAAGTAAATTTGCAGAAATTATTCCTGCCATAGAAAGGGATGCACGCATGCAGGAGTATCAGCAGAGACTGTTGCAGAATCCTACATGTGCTTTTCCACAAAATACCAGTGGTGCACGTAGTGAATCTCACAGTTCCAACTTGCCAACCGTGGGACCGTCAAGTGTTCAGCACTCAAACCGTAACAGAACCACAGTATCTGCTGGTAACATCAATTTTGCGGAATCATTTCACCACTTTTTTAGCCCATCCTTTGCAAGGCCACAGGAGACAAGAAGTCTGACACATAGTCAACGCCTAGAGACGATGGTACAGGAGTATCTCCAAGTAAACATTGAAGCCACGACTGTGTCACTGGACCCTTGCTCTTTTTGGGCTTCCAATCTGGATAAATGGCCGGAGCTAGCCACTTACGCCTTGGAGATCTTGTCATGCCCCGCAGCCAGCGTTCTGTCTGAACGTGTGTTCAGCGCTGCTGGTGGTGTGCTGACAGATAAGCGCACGCGGCTCTCCACTGATAATGTAGACAGACTCACGTTCATAAAGATGAACAAATCATGGATCCGAAACGACTTTTCTACCCCTGTGTCATCCTGGGGAGAGTAAAAGCTTGATGATTGGTTAAAATCACCCTACCAACCGTTTTAAGCTTTCAAATTACTAATCATGTTTATCTGTATCTTGACTGGAAAATAATTTGGGCTTTGTAGCAGTGTGCAGCACTGATCCTATTAGGCCATCTATACTAAAGCTTCACCAGATTTAAAATTAAAAATAATTTTTAGCTGCATCTAGCCCGGAAAATAATTTTGGGGCTCCGAGATGCGCAAGGCACATAAGTGCCTTCTTGCTGCACTACCTGCAGCATGACCCTCATATTGTCAGAATTCGAAGTAATCATGACTACTGGGTTGCCACACTCTTAGATCCCCCAAACTTTTCGATCAACCTTTTCATTTTAATAAAGACCAAAAAAATGGTCATTTTTGAAATTATAAGCATTAGCAGGTTGTTAGAAACTGAAATCAAACAGTTTTCAACTCAAAACTTTATTCTAGGTGATGTTACATTTTCACATAGGACCCCTTGTTCGAAAGGAGCTTCTGAACTCTCTCGTCCATTGAATTTGTCAGGTTTTGGATGGTTTCTGCTTCAATTGTTTTGCATGAGGACAGAATACCCTCCCAGAGCTGTTGCTTAGATGTGAACTGCCTCCCGCCATCATAGACACTCCTTTTAATGATGCTCCAAAGGTTCTGAATGGGGTAGAGGTCAGGGGAGCATGGGGGTCACACCATAAGTTTGTCCCCTTTTATGCCCATATCAGCCAGAGATGCAGATGTTTTATGTGCAGCATGAGATGGTGCATTATCATGCAGAAAAATGATCTTGCTGTGAAATACACGGTTCTTCTTCTTGAACCATGGCAGGAAGTGCTGTTTGAGAAAATCCACATACATTATGGAGTTCATCTTTAGCGCCTTCAGGGATCCTAAAGGGGCCGACAATCTCTCTCCCCATGATTCCAGCCCAAAACATTACTCCACCTCCTCCTTGTTGGCGCTGTAGCCGTGTTTGCGTGGGGTGTCCATCAACCAGCCATCCTCCACTCCATCCATCTGGACCATCGAGCGCTGCACGGCACTCATCCGTGAACAAAACAGTTTTGAAATCAGTCTTCATGTAATGTTTGGCCCACTGGAGCCGTTTCTGCTTGTGTGAAGTGGATAGAAGAGGTCGACAGGATGGCGCATGCACAGCTGCAAACCTCTGAAGGACCCTGCATCTTGTTGTTCGGGGGACGTTGGAGGCACAAGCAGCTTCAAAAACTTGTCTGCTGCTATGACAAGGCTTTTTTGCCGCTGCTCTTTCAACCTGACGTAATTGCCTGTAGGAAAGAGTCCTCAATTTGCCCTTATCAGCACGCACACGTGTGTACTGTGAATCAGCTACATACTTCTTGATTGCCAAGACACTTCATCCTGATCATCGCACAATGTTGATTGTAGTCATGCCTTGACCTAAACACTCCACAATTTGTTGCTTCTCAGCAGCCGACACATCCTTTTTCTTTCCCATTTTGGCAGAAAATGTAGGCTGCTTAATAATGTGAGAGAGCCTTCTTAAGTAGTCTTGCCTTTCATTGGACACACCTGCCAAACTAATTAGCACAGGTGTCTGCAATTGCTTACAGTGATATAAAGAGCCCTGACACACATCACCATCAATGAGTTTAACTGACAAACAAACAAATTCTTCCCTTATCACTCCTAAACACTTTTTGTATACTAATTTGGAACGCAGTGTACATGTGCTTTTCCACAAAACACCAGTGGTTCACGTAGTGAATCTTACAGTTCTAACTTGCCAACCGTGGTCTGTATGGAGTTGTTCAATAAAGGGCCCAAAATTAAGATAACATAGATGGGAGAGGTCTCTATGAATAGGAATTCCTAAGTATTTGATACCCTGTGAGGGCCAGGCAAAGGGAAAGTTGGACTGGATGGAATCCTATATGGATTTGGGGAGGGAGACATCGAGGGCCTCAGACTTCGCTGCATTGATTTTAAAATTTTACCATGTAACAAAGTGATCTATTTCAGCCATAACAGCATGGATGGATATATGTGATTGAGTGATATATACTAGGACATCATCAGCAAATAGAGAGCACTTGTACTCGGTGCCTCCCACCTCAATCCACCTAATATTGGGGTTATGGCGAATTGATGAGAGCAGGTGCTCCGTCACTAGGATGTATAAGAGAGGGGACAGAGGACATCACTGCCTTGTCCCATTGGTGATTGTGAAAGGTGATGAAAATGTTCTGACGCACCCCCTGGGCCTTGGGACACCCGGAGCCGGACCCTTTTTGGTGGATGCTGGTGGTTGTAGTCTTCGTGGCGGCGACCCAGTTCCGTGGCTCAGGGCGGTCAAACCAGTGGCGGAACTATTTATGTGGTTTTCATGTTTAAATGTCCGACTACGCCACCCGTGGATTGCGGTCAGAGTGAACCGCCGCTACAGGGCAGACCACTGAGGCTGGTGTTGTGGGTGCAGCAGAGCGTAGCATAACTCCCCACGGGAGGAGTATAGCCTCAGGGCAGTGTATGCGGAGGATGGGGGTGATGGTGCAGGGCAGCAGCAGTAACGACACGGAGTCAGTGATGCAGTTCAGGGCCTTTACTCACAGTTCTTATTATCCAGACCACGTCTGCAGGTAACGGCTGCCCACGTCGTACTGTGATCACCAGGTGAGGGGCTCAGACAACTCCCAGATAACTTTGGAGCACTTCACAGGACCCCCTTTGTGTGTCCTTTGTCTGGCCTTTCTTACCAACACTTCTGTCCGGCTGCCTCGGGCCTCCTCTTGGTAAACTTGGCGCCAGTTTCCCTGACCCTATGTGGTGCCTTCCTAGCGGGTGTAGCGAGGGGCTGCGCCACATAAAATGTCAGAGCCTCCGGTTTCTAGCTGAGGGTCGTTTCCTGCCTCCACTAGTTCGGGGACCGGTCTCCCCCTTTGGCCTGACCCCTCCACGCAGGTGGATTCGGGCGTGCGGTGGCGACTCGCCCGTCCGCACCCCTGGGATCCCTTCATTCCTCGTTCCTGGAGCCTTCTCCGCTCCTCTTCCTTCCTTCTCCCTCTTCCAGGCCTGGGCCTCTGTTACTAGGCCCGCCTCCGGAGCAGAGCTCATGCAGAGCCCCTGCTCCCTGCCACTTCTGCTCAGACTTCTCTGCACTGAACTAAGATGGTGCCCACCTTTTATACTCCCTTCTCAATGCACCCAGGAACTGCTTCCTCCCTGCTCCTGCACTACAGGGTTCCCCTTCCTCAGTGTTCCCTCCCCCCACTCCAGCCAGGGACAGGGACTGTCGTGCCCATCTCAGGGGCATATTGGTCGCCCTGCCCCACGGCAATGTGGTGTAATGCATGCAGGTGTCGGGTCCTGATCCACACTCCATCCTTACCTGAGAGTGAGATATCACACCTCTGGGTGAGGTGCAATACGTCTGTAGCAACTGAGCCCTCAGGGTGCTACAGTTCCATTTATCTTCAGCCTAGGTGACGTATTGCGATACAGGGCCGTGATTTTGGCTATAAAAGGGTCCCCTAGACCCCTACCCCAAGCTTTTTAAGAGAATCATATATGGCGTGCCAGGAGACTCTATGGAATGCTTTCTCAGCATCCAACGAGAGTATCTAATTACAAATTTTTAACTGCATCTAGCCCAGGAAATACTTTGTGCCTAGTAGCAGTGTCTGCTAGTGAGCGGATTATCCCGGCTGTTAAGCAAGCTGCACCACCTGTAGTTTAGACACTTAATTTTTTCAAAGGAAATGCTTCGGGACCATGGGATACTTAGTGAAGAGCATCAGGAGGCACCCCAAGGCATAGGGGCTGGGACTGTTAGTAGGATGCCTTGCGGTGGACAGCCGAGCTCGATCCTTATAAAAGCTTTTTAACTGCAGCAGCTTTAGTGGACGCTACTGGAGCTGGAATTACCGCGGCTGCTGGCATGAGACTTGCCCTCCAATAGATCCTTGTAAATGGATTTAAAGTGTATTCATTCAAATTAGAGAGACAATTTAAATTAAAAAGCTTAGAGCTGCCTCCACCACAGGGGGGCTCGCTCGACCCACCAGCGGACAGGCACCAGTATTGGGAGAGGGGGGCTGGCCGTCAGGGTTCACCGCGGCTCTGGCACAAACCCGGCGACACGGAGGTGGCACGGGCAGGAGCGGACTGGCCGTGTCGGCTTCTCACTTTTTGGATTTTAGAAGGGCATGACATGCCTATATCTGTGTCTCCCCCTCCTTTTACTCCTCCACCTCTTTTATTTTCGCATGACTATATGTACTTGTCACTTTTCCATGTGTTAGTTATGTCTTCTGAGCAGTTTGTCAGCTTTTGGACACCTCTGAAGGTGTTTTCTATGTGTTTCTATGTGTTTTTGTTTGCCTGCCATTGGTTTTAACGGTGTTCGAAGGTGTTCGACGAACAGTTTGACGAACAGTTCGGCGAACACACGGGTGTTCGACGAACCGAACCGAACTCGAACACTACGGGGGTGGCTCAACACTAGTCCTGACTGCATCCAGGAAAACTATCTGGAAATTCTCACCTTTTGGTAAGACAAGAATGGCAAGACGAGTGCTATGCCCCTTAGTTTCTAATACCTTCTTATGGGTGCTCTTTAAAGGGCTGAGGTAGCGGTGTATGAGCCAATCATAAAAAAAGGAGCACAGTGCTTAGCTACGCTCTTCTGCTTCTTTAAGTGAAGTCTGAGCACCAAGACACCCACCGATCAAAGCTTCTTACATGTCACTGTGATATGTCAAAAATTGCAAGAAATGACAGGTAAACAATCAGAGCATGAAGCCTAAAGGCTCTGGTCTGATGGCCAAGTACTTCCGACATGTCAACGGGACCAAGGTCCTATACCTTCTTTTGTTCAAATCTAATAAACAGCAATACTATAAGTTGGTCGTTGAGCCGTTTTTTAATGTGAGATTGTTTTTATTGCAGAATTTTTATTGTCTTACAAACTTTCATCATTTTTATAATTTAGATCTAAGCCACCCAGGTCCATAATTTAGGTCTAAGACGTGCAGATAAGTCATATTAACTGCGTACAATATATTCAGCATCTTTGAATTCTGGTCGGCTTTGATAAAAAAAAAAAAAATGGCATATTGAATGAAGTAGAAAAATTTGAAATGATATTGGTGAGGTATAGACTTCATAAAAAAATGCAAAAGGTATCATCCTCAGAGACAGCCTTAGGATATAGAGCACCCGATGCAATACCTTACCTTAACCTGCCCTCTCTGAGAGAGATGGTGCGAATTGACTTGTAGGACCTGGTCCAGTGGCCATGTCTGTCATCTGTGGCTTCCAGATGGGAGCCCAATGAACCGCCTCCTACATGAGCCTCAAACTCCTCAATTGGATTAGCTAGGCCATGTAATCAAAAGAGAAGCCGGGAATCCATCAGGTAGGTAGAGGAACAATGGGCTCCTATATGGAAGCCACAGAGTACAGCCTCTGCCCGCTGGACCGGGTCCTGTGAATGGATTTGAACCATCTCTACAAGTTTCTGATTATCCTCATGGAGGTGTTCCCATGTGTAATTTTGTTGTGCCAATTTTTTGACCCAACCTTGTCCTGGTGACTAGCTCACACGTTATATACTACAGTATATCCTCATGGAGGTGTTCCCATGTGTAGTTTCGTTGTGCCTATTCTTCGATCCAACCATGTCCTGGTGACTGGCTTACATGTTATATACCATATATCATATGTGACTATTTTACTTTAATAAGAACTTTTCAGGTTTAGCCAACTCAATGTGTTTGTTTCCATGAATTCAGTTATCCTCCGTTGAACAGTAATATAACATATATTCAATCATATGGAAATGATAGGCTTTTTTAATTTATTTTGTGCATCTAGGGATGTTTCCTACAGTACACTGGGAGTTTTAAATTCCTGTAATGCAACCCAGTGGAGAAAGACTTTATTACAAGTTTAAAGCTAATAATATTAATGTGGCAAACAGAGATTTCACGATTATAAATATTACACAGCGCAACGGTCTAATGAAAATGGATGTTCAGTCTACTAGCTTCTGTAATTCAGCCAATTGATCTGGACTGCCTGGCACTGTTAGAGTGGATTTCCTGGCATTGTTATTATAGGAGGAAATTATGGTTTGGACCAACTCTATCTTCACAACGCTTCTGTGCATTGCTCAGATCACAACCTGAAGAACTTCTCAATGAAAACAAACTGGGATATGCCACCTGTCACAATTCCACCCCTCAGTTAAGTGGGGTGCAGTTACTGACATCTCACCTGTCCAATCTGGTGTAGGGTCGTGCTGAAGCTCAGTACTTTAATTGACAGCTCAGTCGTCTAGTCTGATGCAGAAATTTGCTGAGCTGTCGGTGTTTTTATTGACAGCTCGGCCATCCAATTTGAGTCTGGGAGGTGCCGGGCTGCCTTCAGGTGTTCCCTGTCCCAGGTGATTGCTCAGCTACTTAGCTGGGCTGTCAGTCGCAGATCTCTGCCAGACATAGATTCATCTCTGTGTGGGTTGTTTCTCTGTTCCTAGAGCTTTGCTTTTGGGTCTTTTTGTTGCCTGACCTTGGACCTCATTCTGACCACCCTTTTTGCCTAGTCCCTTTGCTCTGCCCCATTATTCTTCTGGTATTCTGACCTCGGACCGTTACCTGACTACACCTTTGTCTCTTCCCTCTGTTTATGACGTACCCACCTAGCTCTTAACCTCCGAATCCTTGACTACCTTGACTCTCGGCTTGACGGTGAGAAGTGATTCAGCATCATACCATTATTGTATCAGGGCTTGGTACCTCCATTGATAATCAGGTGTTACACTGTCATCAATACATATGGATTTTGGTGCAGATAAAGTGTCGAAATGAACATCGAAAAAATTTCATGTGAACATAAACTTAAAGAACTCATTTGTGATGTTGTCTTTAGAAAAATATCCATACGTCCATCCATTCATCCATCATTTATTGATACCACCGCAATAGACACTACAACAATGGCATCAACAGCTACGGCAATTTTGCTTTGTCGTGCCATCCTTACTATGTATGAGAACATAGCCATAAGTAAAGACACATGACATCATTAGATATAAGGTGGTAGGCTCAATTTTAGCTATTACCCTGTGATTAGCGGTGTTAAAGCTATGCTTCTTTATTTTCTAATTGCCCACATTGGAAATTGGCTTTTCACCATCCAACATATAAGTAGAGGTGAGGTTTACTCCCTGGGTAACCCTGACATGCAGCAATTTAATTTTCCTTTCCTAATTAGGGATGTATTCCATGTATCAGGGTTTTTTTAACTGCAGCTCATTTTTATATAAAATGAAGTTTATTAATAAGGAATATTATTAGGTGCTTGCTACTACTTGAACAATATAAGCAGAAGCAGAGCTCCAGTTTTACCCCTGAAAATTGCAAAGCGTTGAAAAATTTTGCCTGGCTGCCAATAAATTCTACAATTCTTCTCATTGCAAATTTAAATTTAGGTATGGCGTTCAGTCCCACTAAAAGCATGTAAAGTCCTTTGAACCTGGATTAAAGGTATCAACCTGCCTAAGCCGTCTATATGGGCATGCAAGTCATAAAAAGTTGAATAAAATGATACTTTGATATCTGTGATCCGATGTCTTATTTCCAAGGATTCCCTGTTTTTCTTAATATGTAAATGAGCTCATAAGATCTATGGGCCAGACATAGATCTCTCTGAGAATCTGCCTCCAGAGCTTATTTTAAATGAAAGGATGAGTTACCAGTGTGAGACATGTAGGGCAGGAGAGCAGACTGCCAGCCATTACATGTCTCACACTGGTGACGTCCCCTTTCATTTAAAATAAGCTCTGGAGCCAGTTTCTCAGAGAGATCTATGTCTGGCCCATAGACCCTAAAAGCTAATTTACATATTAAGAAAAATGTGGATTACTCTGGAGTGAAACTTTGGATAGCAGATATCAAAGTATCATTTTATTCAGCTCCCTATGACCTACATGTCCATATCGATGACTTTGGAGGGTTGATCCTACTGACAGATGTTGTTCAAATGAATGAATATATGTCATAAATTTGGAAGCAAGAAAGCAAAAAAATAAATAAATTGGGAGCAAGCAGTGAATTCTACAGTTTATTGATTGGCATTGTATTGCCCTCTTTGTGCACCATGTACAACATAAACTGCTGGCCTTTCTTTTTCACCATAATCTGGCATATTGAAATTGTCACGGGTGTGTCAGAAGTGACAGACAGTCGCCCTGCAGTTGGTTGCAGGAGATCTCTACGTTTGGCATTACAGACACCTTCTTAGAGGCTGTCTCTAGGACCCAGCGGTTACCTTCCTCTGACTAATTAACACCCTGCCCTGGGTGTATAAATACCTGCTGTGTGTCAGAGGGAGGTGCCGGCGATATTCATTACTCCTTGTGAAGGCTTGAGCAAGAGCAGCACTTCTTCCTCTCTGGTTCTTGAGGACGTGTGCGCATTTGCCTGGAGTCGTCTAAACCTAAGCAATTTTCCCTTGTTTGTCCTCCCTTGTTGTCTTTAGTGTTCAGTGGGGATCGACTATCGCTCATCCCTTTCCTTCTCTAGCCAGGGCCAAACTCCATTGAAAGACAGGGTGAGGAACGCGTGCGGCGATTGATGAAGAACCAATATTAGGACATTAGGGGAGACAGGGTGATATTCTATCAGCCAGGAGGTCTCCACTCCCCCCTTTCCCTTGAGTCTGGGCTCCCTTTCTCTCTTCCCTTTGTGTTGCACTAAGTCTTTCCCACACCTTGCGTGACATCAGTCTACTATAGCAACATTATTGAATTTAGTAATATATCAGAAATATAAAAAATCTGGGTTCTGGTAAAATATGGTCATATAAATTAACATAGCAAGAGTCCCTATTACCCCTGAAATCTTTGAAACAAAATAACCATGATACACATTTGGTGTTATGAAGTACAGAGACCTCCTGCCAACGACATCTTTTAGCATGTCTTAGAGAATTATTCGCAACACTGAAAATTATCACTTATCCATAAGATAAGTTTCATGGATCCCAAGAACATGGTTTGAAATGTCCTGTTAAAATGGAGCTATAACTACGCATGCGCTCCACTGCTCCATTCATTCTCTTTGGGACAATTCTGTAACAAAAATCCTTAAAGAAAAGTTTGCCATAAAAGATTATTCCTGTGCTTTATTAAATAGTTATTCCGACCTATCCATCGGATAGATGATATCTTTTTGATGAAAATTCAGATGAGAGCAAGAGAAGCGGCACTCACTCAGTGTACTGAAATTGCCGGTGGTGAGTGCCGCTTCTCTGGCTTTCCTCTGAAATTGTATGATCTTTTATCAAGCTAAGCATCGCAAGACTTGGCTATTATAATCTGGATACTTTTCGTTTGATCCTATTTTTTCCTTGCAATTGCGTGTGGTGGTTTTTGTTCATTGTGATACATTTTTGATCAGTAGGACAACAAATACTGAGGACAGATCCACACCAATCACGATACTTTAGCTCTGAAATGCCCTTCTGGAATAGAGTACCTGCAGCAAATGCATTTTTATGAGACTACTTGTTACATCTGAGTTCAGCGCTTGGTATTTTTCATCAACCCGGTAAAGAATGAATGGAGCAGTGGCATTTAAGAGCTCCATTCTTGGTACTGGTGGGAGTCCATCCCAGTGGATAGGTGATAACTTTCAATGTTTAACGCATACACTCCCCTTTTATGTTTGGCAGGATAGTAAGTTTCCTGCTTCGTATTAATATCACATGTTTACTAGTGATGAGCGAGCATGCTCCTTTCTCGAGATTTACGAGCATGCTTTGGTGTTTTCCGAGTATCTTCAGCGTGCTCTGGTGTTATGTTTGAGTCACTCAGTGTCCATGATTTGCGACTGTTTGACAGCTTTCATACATGTGAGTTATGCCTGTTTCTTAGTCGCAAATCATGAGCACAGAGTGACTGAAACATAACACCCGAGCACGCTGAAGATACTCGGCGAGCACCCGAGCATGCTCGCTGAAAGGGTTAACAGAACATACTCGCTCATCACTAATGTTTACCCACTTCTTTACTCATTACTACCATAGGTCTGCATGAAATATCCAAATTGTCTTTGTGTCTCTTTTGCTGCTTCAATTTATTTATTAGGAAGAACACAGTAATTTACAGTGGATGCGAGTAATATGTACAGTCTATTCTAGTCTTCGTGTAGGCTGTAATTTCTTTTATTAAGCCCAAAATAGCGCTGCACATATGTTACATGTGGCACATAGAGTACAATTATTTAAGTGCCTCATTAATTCTATTAAAAGGTAGAACATTCCCTGGATTTATCACCGTTAAAGCAGCCGTGCCGGCTTGTTTACTACAATATATGTCTTCAGCTCTTATTATTTATTACATTAATTGTGCTTGTAGCTTTTATGCTGCTTATACCAATATAAAATGAGATAGGAACAGCGGCTCTTAATTATTACTCTCGTCTTCTTTGATGGGAACATGCAAATTAATTTCTGCAGCAAAGGAGCTACTACACTGCAATTGCATCATGATGACTTGATAACTCTGGGATTTATGATAATGCAGTAGTTTATCCATAGTCTTATGTAGAACCACAGATATCAATATTTTGTATTAAAGAGGTTGCCAACTACTTTTACATTGATGATAATCTATCTTAAGGATAGGTCATCAATGTCTGATTGGCTGGTGTCCGACACCCGCCTCCCCCGCTGATCAGGTGTCATCGGTGTCGGGGGCAGCCACCGCCGGCCATAAGTATTCACTTGCCAAGCTGCTCCATCTACTTGTAGTGACCGCTGCAGGGTACTGCACATCTGCCTCCTATTCAAATAAATGTGCAGTACCCTGCAGTGGCCACTACTAGTAGACAGAGCAGCTCGGCAAGTGAGTACATGCAGCGACCGCTGACACTGATAACAGCTGATCAGCCCCGTGATGGAACCCGGCTGATCAGATATTGATGACCTATCCCAAGGATAGGTCATCAATGTAAAAGTAGTGGACAACTTCTTTAATACATTTAGTTGCCTATTAAATTACCAACTTAGATAAGTGTTCCAACCATGGGCATTTATAGGGAATCTAAATGATACATCATGAATGGTTGATAGTTGGGCTTCCACTAGAGTTGGTGCGAATTGATTCACACAACTCTGTCCATCAGCCATGACAGTAATCTGTGACCACTAGATGGGAGCGCTGAGAACTACCTCTTTTCTGACGGCATCCATTGCTCTTCTGTTGATTAGTCGGCCTGGCACAACGTCATCTTTGAAGTATGATGCACATGTGATGTCACGCCAGGCCAACTAATCAAAAGATGAGTCATGGATGGCGTCAGGTAAGAAGCGGTTCTCTTGGCTCCCATCCAGCAGCCACATATTACTGTCACAACCAATGGTGAAGATCATGTGAATCAATTCTTACCAACTCTAGGTCCCATCTCTGGTCAACGGAAGTTCCTATTTCTTCAAGTAAAACTAAGAAAGCAAAGAAAGAGGGAAAATAATGGAGTGATACTGTCCATAAATGCCAGTGATCAGAATATCGGGTGATTAATATTTTTTTCTTTTCAACCTTCTTCACCTTTGAAGCCATTTTGCTGGATTCACACAAATCAAATATCAAAAAAATTAAATTCTGGCAAATTTAAATTGTTTGTAAAATTCAAAGCGATTTGCTCCTCTCTTCCAATAGTACTTGTTTAAGCAGAAAATCTTGGTATAAATGATATGAGAATAAGTAGTCTTGAATGAATCAAGATTTTTCAAGAAAAGGGGAATTTTCTGATGGAATAATAGGGTATACTTTATGTTTAAAATTCAATGTTAAATTTTGTAAATTTAATATTTTAGACTTGTCCGTATGGTTGCATTATTTAATGGGACAAAGCTCAAGAAAAAAAACAAAAAAAAACAAAATGAGCATATATCCTCTAGTAAGTAAATAATTAATAGTGCAGATATATAACATAGGGGAGTTAGTTAACACTAATTTGACGAAAAAAGCATAAAAGCCATCCCACCGCGACAAGGTGTACCCATCGGGACGGTCTTAACCTGTCCAGTATTGAAACCTTACTATGTGTCAAACGAAATCAGTATGAATAAGGGCAGAGCAGTACAGGGCCCCGGCTGAGACATCTGTGGCGCCCCTGAGGGTTCGGTCGCCACAGAGGTACTGCACCTCACCCAGAGGTGTGGTGTCTCCCTTCTCTCAGGTAAGGAGGGAGTGCTGCGCGGGACCTCAACACCTACATCCAACACTACACTAACCCAGGCCAGCAGGAGGGTCAAAACGCAATGCAGTTTTCTGCTGAGCCCTGTCCCTGGCTGGGGTGGGGGGAACCCAAAGGTAGGGGGAACCAGTAGTGGGTGTGGGTGGAGGAAGTAGTTGATGGGAGCACTCATACAGTAGATATATAAAAAGGTAGACATCTTAAAACAGTTGGTTGTTGGTTGAGTAGGGACAGTTCAGAGGAACAGTCTGGGAGCAGAGTCTCTGTAGGAGCTCTGCTCCACTACAAGGGCCTAGGACTGAGGCCCAGGAGGGGAGCAGGGAGTAAGCTCCGTTCTGCAGAAGGATTCCTAGGGGGTACGGTGAGTGCAGGCGGCACCCGTACACCCCGAACCTGCCAAGTGTCAGGAGGATCTAGGCAGCAAGAAGGGGACCGGCCCCTGGCCCAGTCGTGCAGCTTCAGGCCTCGGCTGGAAAAACCGGAGGCTTCTGGCTTCTACAGCAAGAAGCCAAACCCCCACTCCAATCTAAGTAAGGTCAAGCGGGTCTGTGCAACTCCGACGGACAGGGGGGACCTCGCAGCACCCGAACAGGATTCACAGTGGCAAGCACAGGGCAGGAGGGAGTAAGACCCAGCGTGAAGTCGGTCTAGAGAGGCACATAAGGAAGTAGGGTTCTGCCAGGTACACCCGATCTGCCTGAGGAAGGACTGAACCCCTGCCTGGTGAACGCAGTGCGACGCGGGAGGCTTGCACCAGTACAGTGCACCTGTGGACTGTCAAGAAAAAACAGAAAAATATTCACCAAACTAAATTGGTAATAGGGTATATATATTTACCAGAGAACCATAGACAGAAAAAATACCCAATAAAAATTAACTTTTAATAATTATCCTTAAAAGTGTACTCTATAGTACAAGTGAGAAAAAACTACACATATATCTCAAAAACAGGATACCATGTAAGGAGAATATAATATGAAATTAGCAATTAATTCAGACAAACTTACCCTGGATAGCACCTAATAAGATTGCTCTCCCTACCTAACAGCGGAGTGTTTTTCACCCTAAGGTTCAGATGGTGTCCCCGCTCCTCGGAGGCTGTCCCTCTCCTTTCCCTAGGTATCCCTACACAGTCAAAAGATGCCACACACATACATATAAATGGACCAATTGTAGACTATTCATGTCATAATTGACAACAATACCATATCAGTGGGGAGTGGGCAAAAATAGATATAGTTGCACAAATAGAAGGTTTTCGATTTACAGTAGCCCACTAATATAAATAGATAGACATGTGTACCAGTCAGAGCAAGTCCGAAAAAAATATTAAGAATATTTTCATCCCCAATCAAACTAGGATTCAAGCAATGCCATAAATGATATCAATTAGTTGGCCTTTAGTACAATGACTAAATGTAGTCCCTACGCGTTTCACCCCCTCCTCAATGTGGGGCTCATCAGTGGCACATGGCATTCCACAGATATATAGGGATGAATCTCACCATTGAACATGCGGTTGGACTCCGGTATACAAGGAGCTATTATGCGGGCATCTATTATGGCTTATCTCCTCTAATATTTCTTGTCCCCTGATGAGCCCCACATTGAGGAGGGGGTGAAACGCGTAGGGACGAAGGGACTAATTCTAAGGAATAACTTTACTGCTGATGATTTTACACCAGTCTGAGGGACCTTGAAAATTGATGCCTGGAGTGCTGTTACTATTTTGGGGAGTTCTGAATTGTGGATTGACTATATTCAGTTATGTATATAAAAAAAGGACACCTAATGGACACCACTCAAGGCACTGTGTGAATCTCAGATGGACTAGAGATTAAGATAAGTGTATTACTATTTCTTATTTGGTCTGACTAGTACACATTTTTACCTATTCCAGTGGGTTGGGACAAAGGGATTAATTATAACCTTATTTGCGGATGACTTTACACCAGTCTGAGGAATCTTATAATATTGATGTCTAGAATATTGTTATTATAGCTTTGGGAAATTTTGTATTGTGGATTGACTACATTTAGTCATTGTACTAAAGGCCAACTAATTGATATCATTTATGGCATTGCTTGAATCCTAGTTTGATTGGGGATGAAAATATTCTTAATATTTTTTTCGGACTTGCTCTGACTGGTACACATGTCTATCTATTTATATTAGTGGGCTACTGTAAATCAAAAACCTTCTATTTGTGCAACTATATCTATTTTTGCCCACTCCCCACTGATATGGTATTGTTGTAATTTTTTATATTGAGCATGTCAATTATGACATGAATAGTCTACAATTGGTCCATTTATATGTATGTGTGTGGCATCTTTTGACTGTGTAGGGATACCTAGGGAAAGGAGAGGGACAGCCTCCGAGGAGCGGGGACACCATCTGAACCTTAGGGTGAAAAACACTCCGCTGTTAGGTAGGGAGAGCAATCTTATTAGGTGCTATCCAGGGTAAGTTTGTCTGAATTAATTGCTAATTTCATATTATATTCTCCTTACATGGTATCCTGTTTTTGAGATATATGTGTAGTTTTTTCTCACTTGTACTATAGAGTACACTTTTAAGGATAATTATTAAAAGTTAATTTTTATTGGGTATTTTTTCTGTCTATGGTCACCTGTGGACTGTCTAAGAACTGTGAGTAAATCTTGGATGACTGCACTGAGCTGCCTCCGTTCCTTTCTTTCGCCGGTGCCATTTCCCTCCCTGCACTACAACGCCCAGTGCACCTCCATTTATCTACACTGCCCTGAGGCCTGCTCCACCTGTGGGGAGCCGTCTCATCTCAAGCTGCCCTAACACCTGCCTCAGAGGATTGTCGCAGTGCTGGTGATCCTCAACAGACACCACAGGTGGCATCACGACAAATCCCCTATAAAATATCCCCTTTTTGCACTGACCGCCCTGGGTCACGGACCGGGCCAGCCACAGTGATCTTCCCCCCAAAAGCAGCCATAAGGCCCGGCTGCCGAGTACCCCACGGCCCTGGGGGCGAGTCACATCCATCCATGGGAAGCTGTACAGATGAACTGCTTAGCTCACATCCCCCATATTTTACACTTCAGCATCATTGCCATATATAAGCACAAGCCCATCAGGAAGTGCCATTTACCATCACAGTGTGGATCACAATGGTTATAGGTTACAAGTAGGGATGAGCAGACCGGTGGAAGTTTGGGTACTGTTACCCTACCCAAACTTTATTCCAAAGTTCGATTCTGATACCAGAACTGTACCTGAACTTCAACCAGAACCCAAACCTCATTGAAAACAATGAAGAGCCAGAAAATTTCTCTCTCTTTCGGACTTCCCCCAGAACTTAAAACATTGCAATAGACTTCTGGGACTAACTGTCCTGTACAAACACTGAACTTGTAAGTTCGGGTTCGCTGATCTCTAATTACAAACATCTAAAGAGGCATTGAAAATGAAGACTATTAGAAAACTGCCATTGCCATATACTGAAGCAGAAGAGTCTTGATTGGTGTGATTATGGTTTTCCGTTTTAAACTTGTTCCCTAGGCGGGCTGATACTGTACACAGACATTTATATCCATGATTTACGAAAGACATTAAAAAACTACAATAACATGGAGCTGACTCGTTTTGCACAAAAGTTGTATAATTCTCCACAACATTTTGTACTGCACCGAGCCCATCAGTGCAGTCCATGCTTAGGCCACATTCACACTTCACTTCGTACATTCCATTTTCAAAATGAAACAGACAAATTGAATTGATGTCCAAAACCAATCAATTGTAGAACTGATGCAAATGGAAGCAGAATGACCCTACTAATTATTACGGGGTCTATCTGGGGTCCGTTATATGTCCATTTCAAAAGCAGAATAAAAAGCGCGTCAAGTCAATCTTTTTCTTCTGATCTAAAAACTGTCACAGCCCAGATGGATCCCAATATCATCATCGATGTTGTCCCCCTGCTTCTGATTTACATAATTGATGCAACAGTTTTGAACCTTAATTACATTTGTTTGTGCCTTAAAATCAAACCGACAAATTGAAAATGCAAATGGAAATGTAATTGTAGGGTTTGATTTCTTAACCCAAATTGTTGTTACGTTAGAAGTTAGATAAATAATTGTCTGGATCAATAAAAGTAAGGCACTGTTCACACTTGCTTCATTGTTGCCAATTACAGTATATTACTACCACCTGATGAATCCACTGACTTTTAATGGGGTCTGCTGGGTTCTACCAAGTGACCATAACTTAAAGACCGCCATACACATTCACTCCTATGTTCTCTATGACTGTTATCTCACGAAGAACAAAAGGACTGGTCGTGGAAGATCCGGTGGGCCAGATCCTTCTATCCCTTGACAATATACACATTAGACTGTTGACTTTTCCTGCCGATAAGTGTGTGAGGCTGAACTTGATGGACCTAGGTCTTTTTTCAACCTGTGTAACTTTGTATTACTTGTTATCTTACATGTCAGACTTTGAGATTAATGAGAAGCCAAGAAATATTTGGCGAATCAGTGTCCTTCAAAGGAAAAATGGCTGTAAGATAGTGACTCTACCTTCTTATTCTGAGTGGTCTTGAGTGGTGCACCTTTCCGTGACATTCATAAGCACCACACTCCTTGCTTAGGAGACCGGCCACCTCTAGATAAAATAAAGCAGTGGCCAGTAACGTTGGCGACGAGCAGTAAACAATAAAAGTAACAATTCCTCCGTTCTTTAAGGCGGAAGGGATTTTTAATAAAAAGTAATTTGCAAAGTTGCTCGTTTTTACAAGCACTTTACAAAGTTAACAATATATGATGATGAGAAATCCCCTTTAAGATGCTGTTCACACAGAACTGAATAACGAAAATGGTATGGACCCGTTATAAAGTAATTGGTGTGAAAAAATATAGATCTTAACTGGTCTTAATTAATCACGACTGACTATTACGGATCGTAACAGATTATGGAGGATTCTGATAAATCCATCATATGCAGAACAGCTCTTCTAAAAATATTTTTGTATTTCTGCTCTGTTAGAAGAAAAGAAATATGACCACGGATGTGAACAGAGCTTAAAGGGTAGAAATTGCTGAATCCAGCAGAAATATAATTTTTGATTGCCCTTCTCCTTATTAGGTGAAATGAATAGCAAATGCCTTTGTGCGTAAGTGATTTCTACTTTGTGCATTGCATTAAGAAGAAAGAAGAAGGCAACTGATATAAATGAGTCTTTGTCAATAATCATGTTTGTATTTTCCTCCATATTGCTTCCACACCATAATTATTATTCTCGAGGATTTACAGCAATCATACTTTCCCCATCAATCTGGAAACCATAAAAGTCTACAAGAAAGGGCATTTCAGGACCCTCAAGTACAAGAGAGGTTAATGAAATACATCACCAAGGCATATGCGGACCATGAAAAGCCCTTTTGTATTGATCTTCTCCTACTCAGATAATTGCATAGGCACCGGTCCAAAACAGTGCAGTTAGAAACCTTGGTCGGGATTGTCAAACCATAAAGCAATTTGCAAGTCACTTTTTGCATTTGTAAGGAAAACCCATTAGCTTATCATACACGCTGCAAGTTCATTTGTCCAACCAGAGACAATAGTCTGATAGAAAGTGTCACTTGCATCAAGACGTGGCTATTAAAGGCTAACAATCTTGTAATTGTTGTGTATATACATTTTCTGAAAGTCTTCTTGTATAAATGAAGATGAAGATATGAAAAATGTGTACATACTATACACTGTATGATATCATTTCCATGTGGGTTGTTTCAGACATAATGGGATTCAGCCATGACTAAGAATAATGAAGAATATATCTCATAAAACCAATGATTCAGCCAAGTCGTTGGCTTCCTAATGATAAAAGCTCATTCCAAACAGATCTGTAGGTCTACGCTCTTAGGCAGGAAAATTCCTATCTAAAATTTGACTGATACAAACATACAGTAGTTAGTCAGAAATACCCAACTAAGCTTTGGCTCCTCGTACTCACTATGGTTCCACTTACCACCATCCATCTACACAGAATATTTTCGAGATGGAATCATAAACGTTCTTGAGAAAATTGCTATCATCAATGAGATCACAATGAGTTGTTAACAAGCCAATAAGGCCGACCATACTCAATAGATGACTGTGAGCCAACAAGGTTTCGGCCAATCGTTCAGTTGACGGCCATCTCAGCCGGCTCTCCCATACACATGAGTGCTCGCTCGTCTGAATGCTCCTGTGTTCTCCGTGAGAAAGATGCCGTCTGACACTTTGATTAGCAGCTTATCTCAAGGAGAACATTGCGATCAACAGTCTGAAATCAGACATGCGCGATCGACATCTCACCCAAACATCAGTTGGCCGGAGACCCCATAAACATTAGACGAATGGCCCTCTGATGTCATAGCAATCCATGGTTTGGCTTGTATCCTTAGTCATGTGACAAGGCTTGTTAAAGGGTTGATATTGACTTTTAGGATTGCTACTTCCAATAGGTGGCGCTAGAGTTCTTGTCCTCTTCCTCTCTGAAGAGACAATTTGCATATAGCAATCCATCAGTGCTCAACAATCACAAAGGGGGGCTGATGGATGCTTAGAACGGCATGCCCCCCGGTCTGTGTGCTGTAAATGTAGCTGTCAGTAATTGCCTATCAACAGGTTAATAGCAGCGGCCAGTGCTCGGCTCCACCCACAGCTGTTAGCGGTAGATGATGGCTGAATACATTCCCAATATGAGCATTTGGCGAGTTTTGTTCTGCACTTACTTTGTAAAGTAAGTTATTTGTGGGTTTTTTTATTGCGTTTTTGCGTGGTGTGTCATGTTTTAAATAAAGCTGTTTCGTTTCTGATACTTCCTATTATTTGGCTTTGACAAAACTTTATTGATATAGTCATGTGTGGATTACATGTGTAGATTTTCCGCATATAGTGTAATTCTATAGGGAAAAATTCACACTTAAACTCAGCGTACCCACAAGAGAAAATAACAAGTTGTGGATATGAAACCCGCACCACAGGTCAGTTTACGCTGAGTAAAGAAAAACCCAGTGGGCAGAAGATTTCTATAAATCCCATCCACTTTGCTGGAACTGTAAGAAGTTGCGTTTTTGATGCAGCAAAAAGAAGAAGCACCAAAAACTCATTGTGGGAACACAGCCTAAGACTATGTTCACACACGTTGGGTTTATCAGTGTATTTTGCTGCAGATTTTTATGCAAATTTTCAGCTGCGTTTTGCAGTACCAGCAAAGTCTATGAGAAACCAGAATTCTCTGTTCACACATTTTGTTTGTTTTTGGCTGCGTACTTTGTGCCTTGGTTGGGTTTTTGGAAAATAGAGCATGTCACATTTTTCAGAGTTTTTTCATTGATTTTTCAGCATTTTTTCACCCATAGGAAGTAATGGGTGGTGAAAAAAAAGCTGAAAAATTGCACCAAAAACGCAGGTAAATTTTTTCAGCGTTTTTGATGGCAAAATAGAATGGGGCTCTTTTTTTCACAGAACTTTATGTACATGCATAAATAGAGACAGAAGGACAGTGAAAAAAGTGCTGAAAAAATGCAGCAAAACCTGCATTTTTGATGCAGCTGATTTCCTGCCAGAGATCAGTTTTGCTGCAGATTTCTGACGTAATAAAAACACAACATGTGGGAACACAGCCTAAGGAGAGGACCTGACGTGTAAAATACCAGTTTGTCGAGAAGCAGTTAAAGAAAAAAATATTTTTCGATTTATCTGTAGATGTATTTTGCTCATTGACAGTATAGATATCAGTCTGTATATTGTATAGTATGTGAGGAAGGTGATGCAAAATATAGATGATTGCATAAAGCATTAAGGAAAAATAATGACCTAAGTCATGCTAGAGGACTATGTTCAAGATTACGAAACTGTTGAGAAAAAAAAGTGTCTCTATGTTTTATATCTTATTCTTGTGTGAATGCTACAATGAATATCATCTAATACTGTTATTTATGCTGAGATCATTTACAATATAATGCAAAAAAATTCAACCCCTAAAACTCAGTATAATTTATTATGCTAAAAAGCACAGCTCTGGTGGATTCATCTCGTCAATATATTAAATGGTTAAATCACTTGTGTGTAGTACCACATTATCCCCTGCAGTGGCCGCTGTAGGAGAAGTGTATGGCTAGTTTTCACAATATTTTCCAGTCACTGAGCCAAGTCAAATTTGCAAAGGGGTTGCCATCAAAAATGACTGTTAGAGGGTCTGTTCACACGTTGCATTTTTGCCACGGAAAATAACAACGCAGCGTTTTACAGTACCAGCGAAGTAAATGAGATTTCTGAAATCTCATGCACAAGTTGCTTATTTTTTCCTTATGGATTTGAACAATTAAAGCGTTCTTTCAAATCTGCAGCGTGTCAATTCTTTCAGCATTTTTGCAGCGTTTTTCACCCAGCTAAATGAATGGGGAGAAAAAAAAAACGCACATAAAAATGCATCAAAAACGCATGTAAAAACATAGCAAAAATGTACATTTTTCTTGCAGCACTTTTCCTGTTTTTTAGTGATGAAAAATCCGCTGTACATTCTGGATGTGTGCACATAGCCTAATACTTATTGTATAACGTAGATTTATTTTAAAGAAACTATCTCACTAATATTTATTACTTATTCAGAAAAATGCTGTTTGTGGGATAACCCCTTTATAGAGGATGTGTGAGCTGATTTATGCTGCCCCATCTGAGAACAGCATGATGTAAGGGCAGAATCCCAGATTCTAATACTTGGTCACTCACTGGGCTTCCTGCTGTAGTTTTGATTAAACACTATATTTGCTGCAGTTTTTCTAGTCTATTCAATGGTAAGCCACTACTATTTAGTCCTCAATAGTCATGAGCTCCATCTATCCCCAATCCCACCCTTAAAGGGGTTGTACGGTCCAAATCGATGAGTCTGCAGTCACTCTGTGTGACTGTGGACTTATGAATCCAGCGCATGCACTGTTCGCTGTGGGGATTCACCGGTTTCTGACCTGGGACCGGAGGGTATGTATGCGTTATACATACCCCCGGCCAGTGGGCACGGCCTCACTCCACACCCTTGTATTGAGCCAGGCTGCACCCCAACTAGAGACGAGGCTGTCTAGTGGGTGTGGCCGACTAGAGGGCACAGCCTCGCTCCATACAAGTGTATGGAGAGCAAGGCCACGCCCACTGGACGGGAATGTGTATAACACATACATATCCTCCGATTCAGGCTCAAAAACCGGCGAATCCGCGCAGCGCACAGTGCGTTCACTGGGGGGATTCATAAGTCTGCAGTCACACAGAGTGACTGCAGACCTATCGATTTGGACCCCTTTAATTGGCATCTTCCTGCCTATGCACAGTACAGTTGAAAACCTTTCAATCAATGGCATGGGCAATACAGGTTCTGATGAACTGGGTACCTGGTAAGGCAGCTACATTCAACAAGCCGAAAGTTATTGATATTTTTTAAAACTATTAAATACTCCCGCACACTGGTTGGTTTTATCGTCAGCTTTTTCGCAGACACCTGGTGTCTGGAGGATACATTTTTCAAGCAATCTAAGCCATTATGGTTTTGTCGAATCAAAAGTAACAAAAGTTTTGGTTCTTGGCAAAAGGGAAGGGAAAAGGGCAAGCACAAAAATGATCATTACCTTGCAAAAAAATAGAAAAGTCATTGAATGTTCCTAGAGATAGAGCTGGAAGCATATGAGATCGTTGCTCACAAGTTCCCAGTTAGGGTATACGTCTTTTAGATGACGGTGTACACGCAGAGTTTTGGAAGCAGCAGACACATCAGGAAAATGCTGTGTTTTTCCTGAAATTTCTTTTCAGGTCGATTTTTTTTTGGTAGCTCTGCCTCTGAAGACTTTTTTCTTTTCAATTGTGTTTATGAACTACTGATTGTCTACGTAAGTTGACTGAAGAATGTTTAGGTCACTTATTTTGAAGCCTGAAGTGGTTAAATGAAGCTTAAAACGCGGACCACATGCACAGCATGGAGTTTTGACATGGTGCATATGTTCATTCTTTTTGCCATTTTTTAAGTAACTTTTCAGGTTCCAGGCAGAATCCACCTGAAACAAATGTCATGTACACATCTAAAAAGGAAAACCTGAAACATTGCCTGGACATGGCAGAAAGAGGATCTGTCACTGGATGCCACCAGATTCCTGAGAAAGCAGGTGGTCAAAAAGCCTTGAATGACTGCAAAAGTTTTGCAGTAAGATTTACTGGTAGCTGGCACTAAGGGTCTCAGGTAGCAAAATAATGTTCAGACTAAACTCTAAAGGTCGCTATTACCAGACTCCCTGATAAATACCCGACTGATCCAAAAGAAATGTAATCTCCAGTATGCTCAAATCAAATAAAGTTTAGAAGTTTGGGATTCTTTTTGTGGAGTGATAAAACAAAACTAGAGCTTTTCTGGCCTATGGATTAGTGGTATATCTGGAGCAGGAAGAATGAAGTATAGACTGAAAAGAACATCCTGCCTACAGTGAAGCATGGTGCTGGCTCGGTGATGCCTACAATGACGCAAAGTGGTGGCTCGGTAATGCCAACAGTGAAGCATGGCAGTGGCTCAGTGATGACTACACTAAAGCATGGTGTTGGCTTGGTGATGTCTACAGTAAAACATGGCGTTGGCATGGTGATGCCTACAGTGAAGCATAGTGGTGGCTCAAGGATGCAAACAGTGAAGCATGGTAGTCTTTTGGTGATGCCTACAGTAAAACTTGGTTGGGGCTCGCTGATGCTCTGGGGCTGCTTTGAATCCTTTGGCACTGGAAATCTGCAGCATGTGAAGGGCAAGATGGATTTAATCAAGTTTCAGGAAATCCAAAGAGAAAATGTCTTGACTGATGTGAGGAAGCTGAAACTTGGTGTCACAAGAATTCCTGGAGGACTGTTCAATTAGCTGTCCCAGTCACCTGACTGGGACCCTATAGAAATTCTTCTTGGTGGAATTTGAAGAAGGTGGTTGCCTAAGAATATTAGTAAACTGGAGACCATAGCCATGAGGAGTGGGTTAAGATTTCTCAAGAACTCTGTTACAAGCTTGTATCTGGTTATGCATCATGTTTTCAGCAGGTCATAAAAGCAAGGGTTGTTCTACTAAGTATTAAACACACTTTTCATGAAGGGGGAGAATAATTCTGAGACTGAAGAAGTCAATATAAGTGGCACTTTGCGGTGAATTTGGATAAACCACTTGTATTAGTTGTGTTGAGCGCTTAAAATTGTTCTTGCTTCGTTGCTTTATTGCAAACAGCGGAAAGTTTGGAAATGTTCTAATTTGCAATGAGGCTGAATAAGTTTAATTTCAACTTTTGTCCGGGGTTTTAGATAGAGGTGGTCAACGATGTTGGAGATGACATTTTCTGTCAAAAGCTGTCGAATGCACAGCTGCTATGGTAGGAACATATAGACAGGGTATATGATAGGAAACCTGTATAGTCTGTATGATACACATCTTACTCTGCCATGAAGCAGCATAATCAGTCATGCAATACATTCAAGCCTATAAGCAGTATACGGTAGGAAGGAGGCGCTGTATATTATAATGTAAAACACATTCCCAGCACAGGGTTACAGCATGTGCTGGGCAAGGTGGAATGAAATGGGGGCTTAGTCTCCTGCTCCGGCTTGCTGGACCATGGTATCTTTCCCCAGCTTCCCCCCAGTTCTGTTCCATTTCTCTGCTCCTCTAGTTTCAAGAAGCAGCTGGAGAAGAGAGATAAGACAACCAAGAGAATAGACAGCAGCCTATTAGCACAATCACTACATTGCTGTAGGAAGAGAGAGGAAGTAAATAATCAGCCGCTAACCTAAAGAAGGCAAATTTAGGAGCCAGAATCTGATTCCTACCAACTTGGCAGTTCAGCATGGCTACCTTTCTATTGCAGTGCCAGCCCAGCAATTAGGTTCATAAAATGTCATTGCACATCTGCCTAAGAAATATGTCTACCTCTGTATTAATCTATACAAAGAACCATTAACCACTTAGGTGCCATTAGGCAGAGGTTATGAATTGCACACATATATACCATACATAAAGCTATGCAGACATAAAATGCCCTCTGTAGAGTAACCCCATACAGAACCCAACCGGAAAGAAACCATTCCATGTCTCCTATGTGACACAATGTAGAAAAATCCCAGTCTGGTATTTGCATCCAAAGGTAAAAATATATCAAATTATGTTACAGAATTAGACCATGGACCGCGTGCTGTAATTTTTCAGCTGGTCCTGTGTGCACTGGAGGTTGGCTCTGCAGTCAGCTCATTATCATCAAAGGGCAGGGTTTAATCTGTCACCAGGATTTTACTACCTAATCGAAGAGCAGTATGATGTAAGGGTAGAGACCCTGATTCCAGCGATGTGCCAATTGCTGGGCTGCTTGTTGCAGTTTTGTAAAATTACAGTTTTCTCTGCTGGAGATCTAGCAGTTCTCTGAATGCTGAGCTCTGTATAACGCCGCCCACACCGCTGATTGGCAGCTTTCTGTACACATTGTGCTTAGGGAGAAAGCTGACAATGAGCGGTGGGGGCGGGGTTATACAAAGTTCATGAATATGGAGAACTACATGGCAGCAGGTTTACTAGTCCTGTTTTATCATCAAGATATTATCACTAGAGATCTAATTGGACTGCTGCCATGTATTCCAACCATACCCCCACCACCGATTGGCAGATTTCTGCCTATGCAGAGTGTACACAGAAACTTGTCAATCAGTGATGGGGGCGGGGATATACAGAGCTCAGCATTCAGAGAACTGCTAGATCAGCAGCAGATAAAACAGTGATTTTATCAAAGCTGCCCTGTAAGTAATACATCTCAGGAATTAAGGTCTATGCTACTATATTACATTACTCTCAGCTGTAATACCAAAAACCTAGTGACAGATTCGCTTTAAATGAAGTGTAACATCTCTAAAATATAGTTGGAGGCCGATGATACAACAATAACTAAAGGCAATTGGTCACGTGCCATGATTTAAGAATGTTTAGGTGCAGATAATGCCAAAAACAGGCACAAATTCCTTAAAGAAGTTGTCCACTACTTGGAGAACCACTGTTCATAGCCCTCGCTTGGCCCCCATAAAATAATAAAGCTTATGCTCACCTCCCATGCTGGTGCCGTTCCCGCGGTGTCATCGCTCGCTCTCCCAGGGCTACCATGCTGTTGTTGTGACACGTGACCCCGGCGTCCAATCAACACTGGCGTCACTGTTCCCGCCTCCTGTCGAATTGAGCATGAAGAGGAAGTCCGGGCTGCAGCTGATCTCTGACTTCCTCTTCAGGTTCAGTTCGTATGAAGGCGGGGACAGTGACGCCATCCCTGATTGGGCGTCGGCCTCTTGTGTCACAACAGCAGCACGGGAGCCCCAGGGAGAGCGAGTGCCGACACCGCGGGATCAGCGCCGGCACGGGAGGGGAGTATAAGCTTTATTATTTTATGTGGGCCAAACATTTTGATCAAGAAGGGGTTGTCCTAGTAGTGGACAACCCCATTTAATATAGTAGAGACAACCTCTAGAACTGCTCTTGCAGCAATTTAGGAAAAATGACTGCCAACAGGGTCATGTAAAAAAAAAGAGAGTAAAAGACAGTATGTAATAAAAACACATAAAAACTACACTTGACTATATATATATATATATATATATATATATATATATATATATATATACAGTACAGACCAAAAGTTTGGACACACCTTCTCATTTAAATTTTTTTCTGTATTTTCATGACTATGAAAATTGTACATTCACACTGAAGGCATCAAATCTATGAACTAACACATGTGGAATTATATACTTAACAAAAAAGTGCGAAACAACTGAAAATATGTCTTATATTCTAGGTTCTTCAAAGTAGCCACCTTTTGCTTTGATGACTGCTTTGCACACTTTTGGCATTCTCTTGATGAGCTTCAAGAGGTAGTCACCGGAAATGGTTTTCACTTCACAGGTGTGCCCTGTCAGGTTTAATAAGTGGGATTTCTTGCTTATAAATGGGGTTGGGACCATCAGTTGTGTTGTGCAGAAGTCAGGTGGATACACAGCTGATAGTCCTACTGAATAGACTGTTAGAATTTGTATTATGGCAAGAAAAAAGCAGCTAAGTAAAGAAAAACTAGTGGCCATCATTACTTTAAGAAATGAAGGTCAGTCAGTCCGAAAAATTGGGCAAGCTTTGAAAGTGTCCCCAAGTGCAGTTGCAATAACCATCAAGCGCTAAAAAGAAACTGGCTCACATGAGGACCGCCCCAGGAAAGGAAGACCAAGAGTCACCTCTGCTTCTGAGGATAAGTTTATCCGAGTCACCAGCCTCAGAAATCGCAGGTTAACAGCAGCTCAGATTAGAGACCAGGTCAATGCCACACAGAGTTCTAGCAGCAGACACATCTCTACAACAACTGTTAAGAGGAGACTTTGTGCAGCAGTCCTTCATGGTAAAATAGCTGCTAGGAAACCACTGCTAAGGACAGGCAACAAGCAGAAGAGACTTGTTTGGGCTAAAGAACACAAGGAATGGACATTAGACCAGTGGAAATCTGTGCTTTGGTCTGATGAGTCCAAATTTGAGATCTTTGGTTCCAACCACCGTGTCTTTTTGCGACGCAGAAAAGGTGAACGGATGGACTCTACATGCCTGGTTCCCACCGTGAAGCATGGAGGAGGAGGTGTGATGGTGTGGGGGTGCTTTGCTGGTGACACTGTTGGGGATTTATTCAAAATTGAAGGCATACTGAACCAGCATGGCTACCACAGCATCTTGCTGCAGAGGTATATGACCCCAAGGCTATAGCGTCTAGGAGAGGGGAAAAGACAGAAAACACAGGCGCAGATCTAAGTGCAGATTATTAGGTTCAGCTATTTTTCAGAAGCTAATTTGTTCACCTTTGATGTAGCTTGTGGCATAGCATATCGACCTCTTAGGTCTGACTGAGATGCCTTGACTCCTTGGTGTGCAGCTATAGTCTGGATACAACGGATCTCTCAGCCAGGAGACCGTGGAATGAAGGTCAGGAGAAAATGAAAGGATTCATCCAGTCAGTTCAGCGCTCCCAGGAGACAGGCACCAGGCAGAGGTATTAAAAGTCTTCAGAAATTTACTTAGATAAAAATCATCATAAAAAAAGATACATAAGATCTTACCTGAGGAAGGCTATTCTGTACCAATATATAGCCGAAACGCGTTGTTCTATGTATCTTTTTTTATGATGATTTTTATCTAAGTAAATTTCTGAAGACGTTTAATACCTCTGCCTGGTGCCTGTCTCCTGGGAGCGCTGAACAGACTGGATGAATCCTTTCATTTTCTCCTGACAGCATCTTGCAGCGGCATGCTATTCCATCCGGTTTGTGTTTAGTTGGACCATCATTTATTTTTCAACAGGACAATGACCCTAAACACACCTCCAGGCTGTGTAAGGGCTATTTGACCAAGAAGGAGAGTGATGGGGTGCTACACCAGATGACCTGGCCTCCACAGTCACCAGACCTGAACCCAATCGAGATGGTTTGGGGTGAGCTGGACCGCAGAGTGAAGGCAAAAGGGCCAACAAGTGCTAAGCATCTCTGGGAACTCCTTCAAGATTGTTGGAAGACCATTTCCGGTGACTACCTCTTGAAGCTCATCAAGAGAATGCCAAAAATGTGCAAAGCAGTCATCAAAGCAAAAGGTGGCTACTTTGAAGAACCTAGAATATAAGACATATTTTCAGTTGTTTCACACTTTTTTGTTAAGTATATAATTCCACATGTGTTAATTCATAGTTTTGATGCCTTCAGTGTGAATGTACAATTTTCATAGTCATGAAAATACAGAAAAATCTTTAAATGAGAAAGTGTGTCCAAACTTTTGGTCTGTACTGTATATATATATATATATATATATATATATATATATATATATATATATATATATTTAGTAATTAACAAGATAAAGTCATAAGTTGTAATTGCAATATCGTGACTTATCACATGGGGTACCGGAAAGCTACTGAAATGCCCTACATGAGGTAAGCGACATAGCTGATCAGAAGAACTATACTACATTTCTAGTTGGAGGTATTTACTAATATTATTATTACACCTACTACATATTGAGATAGGGTCTTGGTGATGGGAATACCCCTTTAAATGCATTCTAATGCCAGCTAGCTCGGCAACCTACCCTTAAATTTTCAGTGGAAAATTACAAACTTTCTCATACACTTCAATAAGTCGACCTAGAGTGTCAGGTTCACCTCTACTGGACTGAAAGTAACGCCACGCTGAGATGAGCCAGAGGAAGGATTATTTCTGCAGCAGGAAGAAAACACAAGAAAACAAATCAAGCACTAAAGAACCTGTCCTGGTCACATTCCCTTCGGATATAAAGGCATCTGGTTGCAGAATTGTTTATATTACATTTATGCAGAATTAGCCTAACCCATGAGATTACTTGTAGATCTTCAAGATGTCCAAGGCTTTGACCCAATCATGGACCTTAGAAGACCAGGAAAACATGACTCCATTTGGAGCCCATCATCTGTTGATGGATACAATTCATGCTAATCATCTGAGTACCAAATAATTAATTGTGAACCCTCCAAATCACGCCCTCTGTTTGGCCTAAGGAGACTCAGTTCAACACTAAAATTATGTGCCATTAGTTTTTTTTAACATGGATTTTTCTGGCTGAAAAATTCATATCTAAAACATGCTTCTTAAAGTCTCACGGTTTATGACATTGTTTTGCTGTGCTGTTTGATGCATTCTTTCAGCGCGTTTTTTGATGTTTTTTTTTATTACATAATGGGGTGTATCAAAACAATCTATACACTTCAAAAACGCATAAAAAAACTCAATAAAAGCATAGCAAAAGTGCGGCAAACAATTGACATTATAATGAAAAATTCCACAGCGCTTTACAGATATCATCATCACGGTCCCCATTGGGACTCACAGTCTACATTCCGTATCAATATGTCTTTGGAACGTGGGAGGAAACTGGAGAACCCGGAGGAAACCCATGAAGATGACGTGCCCCCAGGGCTGTGGGGTACTCTGTGCTGGGCCGGTGGACGCTGAGGAAAGGGATATGTCACGGCGGCTGGCCCGGTCTGTGGCCCAGGGCGGTCAACAAAAAAGGGGTATGTTATTTATATGGGGTTTGTAGCTTGATTGTGACGCCACCTGTGGTACCTGGAAAGGCAGTCCTCCGGGGGTGATGGGATGGCAGCTGGGATGTTTCTGCTCCCCACAGGTGGAGCGGGCCCCCCGGGGCAGTGTAGGTGCAGATGGTGGTGATGCTGGGCATTGTAGTCCAGAGGGAGAGATGGCGCAGCGTGAAATAACTAACGGAGGCAGTGCAGTGCAGTCATCCGAGTTTTTACTCACAGTTCTCATGTAAGTTCCACAGGCACACTGCGCGGGTGCCAGCCTTCCACGTCGCACTGCGTCTACCAGAACAGGGGTTCAGCTCTTCCTCAGGTAGGTCAGGAGCACTTGACGGAACCCCACTTTCTTATGTTCCTCACTAGACCGACTTCTCACGCTGGGTCTTCTCCCTCCTGCCCTGCGCTTCCCCATACACAGTCCCGATCGGGTGCTCTGAAGTCCCTCTGGGCAACTTGGAGTTCCCGGACCTACTTGACCCTCATGGTGACTAGGATGAGGCTGTGGCAACTGCACTATAAAAGTCAGAAGCCTCCGGTTTTTCCAGCCGAGACCTGGAGTAACACGGCTGGTCCAGGGGCCGGTCCCCTTCTTGCGGCCTGATCCCTCTGACACCTGGCAGATTCGGGGCGTACGTGTGCTGTCCTGCACGCGCCGTACCCTCTTGGATCCCTTCTATAGAACGGAGCCTTTCTCCTCTGCTCCCCTCCTGGGCCTCTATCACTAAGCCCCACTTGTGAAGCAGAGCTCCTGACCAGACTCTGCTCCCTGACTGACTGTCCTCACTCACTGTGCAGCACTGCACTGCCACCCTAAGATGGCTTCCCTTTATACACCTCCTAAAATGGTGCTCCCCTACTCTATACCCTCCACCCACACCCACTACTGGTTCCCCCTCTCTTTGGTTCTCCCCACTCCAGCCAGTGTCAGGGCTCAGCAGGAAAACACATTGCATCTTGCCCTTCCAGCCGGCCTGGAGCAGTGTAGTGTTGAATGTGGGTGTTGGGGTTCTGGGCAGCATTCCCTCCTTACCTGAGAGAAGGAGACTCCACACCTCTGGGTGAGGTGCAGCACCTCTGTGGCGACTGAACCCTCAGGGGCACCACACAAACACGGGGAAAACATACAAACTCCTTGCAGATGTCGTCCTTGGTGGGATTTGAACCCAGGACCTCAGCACTGCAAAACAACAGTGCTAACCACTGAGCCAACCAACTATTTATTCTATGAATATAAAAACCAAAGTTAGTGACCAAAAAACAACAGTAACTCCGCTGAAGGTAAATGTATGACTGTATATGCGGGAGCAGTAGTATACTCTCACCTGGGGCGTCATGAACCATTTGTCATAGGGGATTGCCATAAAAATAAAAATAACCTCGTTGTGTGGCGTAGTGTTATGTCATTACAATTATTATTTTGCAGTGTCCTTTGTGCTGCACAACTTGGCACCGCAGTTTCCGTGGTTCACTGTGTGCTCAGTAGAATTTTCAGCCATAAGCATGTTCCCCATTGAGACAAGGACTGATTGCACTGACTGGTGCGTATGATCCAAGCTCAGTGTGTATTTGCATCAGTGGAGTGGGTGGAACAAAAGTGTATATAGATTCTCATATACCAGAGACCTGAAAAACGTGAAACAGTTAAGAATCTTCATGTATAAAAATAATTTTGTAAATTCCACAGCAACAATTCAATATTTCTCTCGCTCATTGAAATTAATTGATAGCACTCGATCCCCGACCAGACACTCTGCTCAGCAGGAGCATGACCATTCTCCAATACTGTATATATAAACCGTACAGGCATAAATTCTGTATGCTTCATATATAATCAGTGTAATTTATGTAGTAGTAGAGTAATCAGCGCCTGCACCGGTAAGTCTGTCGCAGGTGCAGAGTCACTGTGACACAGTGTGCTGCGCCACGGAAAAAAAAAGTCACACAGACACTTGTTTATAGAGAACATGCCAAGAAAAGTTTTTATTTCAGATCAAATTTATACAAGCTCATTCCTGCATAGCTGGGATATAAAATAAACTCAGTTTGGAGAAGCAATCATATTTTCCTATGGAGGAAAATTTCAAAGACCTACTTCTTTGTGATTTTATGTGTCCACTTAACATTCTGCCAGCACTGTAGGTATTGGAACTTCTTTTCCTCATGTAGCAGCATGCATTGTTCCTGCATTGCACAATGTGTTATCTATCTTGAATTGAAAGCCCACTTTTCTGTTTCAGTTTAACAGATAGGACAACAAGAGCTCTATTCTACTTTCTGTAAAGAAAAAAAATCTCCCTTCTCTACTTCATGTAATACATAGTTACCCCACAACTTCCTGTAAAGACAATAGCTCACTCCCACTTCCTGTAGAGACAATAGCTCACTCCCACTTCCTGTAGGGACAGTAGTTCACTCCCAATTCCTGTAGGGACAATAGCCCACTTCTACTTCCTGTAGGGACAATAGCTCACTCCCACTTCCTGTAGGAACAATAGCCCACTTCCACTTCCTGTAGGGACAATAGCCCGCTGCCACTTTATGTGTAGAGACAAAGTCCTGTCGTCACTTCCTGTAGAGACAATAGCCCGCTGCCACTTTCTGTAGGGACAATAGCTCACTCCCACTTCCTGTAGAGACAAAAGCCCACTCCAACATTCTGTGCAGAGACAAAGTCCTGCCGTCACTTCCTGTAGAGACAACAGCCCGAACCCACTTCCTGTAGAGACAAGAGACCACTCCCACTTCCTGTATTGAGACAAAGTCCTACCACCACTTCCTGTAGGAACAATAGCTCGCCCCCATTTCCTGTTGAAACAATAGCTCACTTCCACTGCCTATAGAGAACAGCCCGCTCCTACTTCCTGTAGCGATAACAGCCCGCTCCCACTTCCTGTGGAGATAACAGTCCGCTCCCACTTCCTGTAGAAATAACAGTCCGTTCCCAGTTCCTGTAGAAATAGCAGCTCGCTCCCACTTCCTGTAGAGATAACAGTCTGCTCCCACTTCCTGTGGAGATAACAGTCCGCTCCCACTTCCTGTAGAGATAACAGTCTGCTCCCACTTCCTGTGGAGATAACAGTCCGCTCCCACTTCCTGTGGAGATAACAGTCGGCTCCCACTTCCTGTAGAAATAACAGTCCGTTCCCAGTTCCTGTAGAAATAGCAGCTCGCTCCCACTTCCTGTAGAGATAACAGTCTGCTCCCACTTCCTGTGGAGATAACAGCCCGCTCCCACTTCCTGTGGAGATAACAGTCCGCTCCCACTTCCTGTGGAGATAACAGACCGTTCCCAGTTCCTGTAGAAATAGCAGCTCGCTCCCACTTCCTGTAGAGATAACAGTCTGCTCCCACTTCCTGTAGAGATAACAGTCCGCTCCCACTTCCTGTAGAGATAACAGTCCGCTCCCACTTCCTGTAGAGATAACAGTCTGCTCCCACTTCCTGTAGAGACAATAGCACACTCACACTGCCTGTATAGAGACAAAGTCCTGCCACCACTCCCGGCAGAGACTATAGCCTACCCTCACTTCCTATAGAAAGATAAAGCTCAATGTGATGCTGAGTCACTTTTCATGGCCAAGCCATGAGACAGAATAGTCAAGGATTCTGAAGTCAAAAGCCAGGAGGGTATGTCATAAAGAGAGGGAAGAGACAAAGGCGTAGTCAGGTAACGTTCTGTTGGTCAGAATACCAGGAGGATAGCGAATCAGAGTAGAAGGGTTTAAACGGATGGTCAGAACAAGGTCCAAGGTCAGGCAACAGAAGATCAATTCACAGAACACAAGGCACAAATAAACAAACCTCACACCAAGTGAATGTACGTCTGGCAGAGATCTGGGAGAAACAGCCCAGTTAAGTAGCCTGACAGTTACCTGGGATAATGAACACCTGGAGATAGCCAGTGCCTCCCAGTCTCAGATTGGACAGCCAAGCTGTCAATCAACTCACTAGTGGCTTCAGCACGCCCCTGTGCCAGATTGGACAATGGTACCCAGATGTGATGCCCTACACAAACGTTATCAGGGTGTGGTGCCCTACATAAATGGGATCCGGGTGTGGTACCCTACATAAAGTGTATTAGGGTGTGATGCCCTACATAAACGGTGTCAGGGTGTGGTACCCTACATAAAGTGTATTAGGGTGTGATACCCTACATAAACGGTATCAGGGTGTGGTGCCTGGTGTCCTACATTAACGGTATCTGGGTGTGGTGCTCTACATAAACCGTATCAGGGTGTGGTGCCCTACATAAATGGTATCTGGGTGTGATGCCCTGCATAAAAAGGAGGGGCCTGTATAAAGCCATTGGTGAAGTATAGAAAAAGCAGATGGCGTGCATATGAGTCAATTTGTTGAATCACCACACAACACAGATCATTTACCATCTGTTCATCTCTAACAAGGGCTGCCTTGGAACAAGACCACAGACAGAGGGAAGCAAATTATCTATGACAAGAAATATTTCTCTTCTTCTATGAATGTCATGGCTGCTATAGACTCCTTCATTCAGCTCTTCAATTCCATCACATCAGCACCATACACATAGGAGACTGACGTTATACGGACAATGTAACAGATGGTAGGTACTGTACCTACCAAACAGGCTATAAAAAATAAAAGTAAAGAGTTTTTTATGAAATAAGTGTCAAAAATATCTTTCTTTTATTTTCCTTCTCATGGAAAACTACCAGGATTTTATAGAAAAAGTTCTTAGAGCACTTTCTTGTCCCCAGGTCACATTTTCATGGTGTCGTTAAAGTTTTAAAAAATTGCTCTTATAAAGTTTTGACATACTGGCAGTATAGATCATCACTAGAGGAGCAACACATGGGAGAATTAGGGGAAACACAGTGTTTTACAGTGTCAGCAAAGTGAATGAGATGTCTGAAGTCTCATGCATACAAATAACAAAAGACTGGCCTACACTTCCAAACAGAAAACAGATGTGTACAGCTGTAAACTAAGAGTAGCCATCTCCATATACAGTTGAGCTCAAAAGTTTACATACCCCTGCAAAATTTTTTCTTTCTTGGCCTTCTTTCAGAGAATATGAATGATAACAAAAACATTTTTCTCCACTCATGGTTATTGATTGGGTGAAGCCATTTATTGTCAAACTACTGTGTTTTCTCTTTTGAAATCTTAATGACAACCAAAAACATCCAAATGACCCTGATCAAAAGTTCACATACCCTGGTGATTTTGGCCTGATAACATGCACAGAATTTGACACAAATGGGTTTGAATGGCTACTACAGGCAACATCCTCATAAGTAGTTTGACAATAAATGGCTTCACCCAACCAATAACCATGAGTCGAGGAAAAGTTTTTTGTTATCATTCATATTCTCTGAAACAAGGCCAAGAAAGGAAAAATTCTGCCGGGGTGTGTAAACTTTTGAGCTCAACTGTATAAACAATAAATAAAGTAGCACTCTGTAGCACTATAGCATGCAAACATGAAATATATGAAATTTGAATTGCATTACTGGTCTAGAAAATATGAAAAATTAATACTTAGCGCATAAATAGGGTAATTTCCCAGCAGCCGCGATAAGGAAATTCTCATTGCTGGGAACCTGCCTAGTGTGAATCCTCTCCTAGGCTGAAGCCTACAATAATAGGTTTCTAGTAATGAGAATCACCTTATCGCGGCTGCTGGGTAAACATGAATTGGTCAATATATGCGTTAAGTATTCAAATTTTTTTGCATTTTCTAGAGCAGTAATGCAATTTGTATTTCATATATTTCATGTTTTCATGCTATAGTGCTGCACAGTGCTACTTTATTTGTTGGTTTGAAATATCATGCACACGCTGCTTATTCTTTCTTTGCAGGTTTGAACATTCAGTATTTGTTTAGTATGTTACAAAAAATATTGTAAGCCAAATTCAGGAGTTTGGTGAAAAATGCAGAAGTGGTGACGTGTTTCTATTAGGATATGTGCACACATTAAGTATTTGGTGCAGAAATCTCTGCACCATTTTTTGCATCTTTTGGCAGGAAAAAAGCTGCGTATTATAGGAAATGCTCTTCCGCTAAGGCAATGTACACATGTTCAGTGTTTGGTCAGTATTTTACCTCAGTATCGGTAAGCCAAAACCAGGAGTGGAACAATCAGAGGAAATGTACAATAGAAACACGTCACCACTTCATCATTTTTCAAATGAAACATTGGTTGCCAGATTCCCCCACGAATTACAGTTGATTTCTTGGGGTCCCAGCAGTGGCAAAACCTAATCTTATCTAAGATTATCTCTACCGGACTAGGTGTCTGGTGTCTCCTAGTCAATTCTGTGTAGCCCCGTCTTCACCACTGATCGTCCGCTTTCTGCCTATGCACAGTGCACACAGAAAGCTGCCAATCTGTGGAGTGGGCGGGGTTATACAGAGCTCGGCATTCAGAGAACTGACAGATCTGCAGCAGAGAAAACAGGGATTGTACAAAAAGGACAGCAAGCAAGTGACACATCGCTGGAATCAGCATCTCAGCCCCTACATCAGGCTGATCTCGTATTACATAGAAAAAATCTGCTGACAGATTCCCTTTAATTGCAGAAACGTAGGGTGCTTCTTTAAGCCTAGTTAGCCATATTGATTAAATATAATTAAAAAATATACTTGGGAATGCATTTAAGGGTCTACATTTACCAATTATCCACTGGCAATTGAAGAGGAACATACGTGCAAATAATTTGTACCCAGATATCCGGTGGCACATTAGGCAAACATCCACTTTTTTAACATTCTTTCTGATAAATCTATCCATCCATGTCTATGATATGATCCAACCACAAGCAACACCCCTGTAAGGAAACTATTAAAAAAAAAGGTTATACAAGTCATATAAAGACTAAAATTATATCATTGAGGGATTACTTAAAGTTTTAAATAAGGCTTGGTCAAAGGTTTGAGTTTTGATTCTGGTAATTGACCAATACTTGAAAAATCAATTTTAACTTTAAATAAAAAAAAGAACACAAAAAAAAATTGTTGGTTTGCAGGTATTATGCAAAACATATTTCCCAATTGCATAAGCAGCAATATTTAGGCTGTTATTTATAATAAAATCCCTCGTGTTAGTATATAGAAACATCGGAAAGTGGAGCAGGAATACCCCAGAAAATTTGTGGATTCCCAAAGGTTACCATCACCAACCTATAGATGCCATGATCTGTCGTCTACAGTGTGCAAATGCGACACATATTAAGGAGTACGGAGCCTGCTGACGGGCTCGGAAGGAAACCACAAGGAAGTAAAAATTCATCCAGCCGCCTTGCTCTATTTTTGGACCGTTCCCGCTGGAGTTTAACCTGCTAAATAATATCTTACCCATTTCCAAGACACTAATTTTAAACCCTGATTTTTCAGTTTTCTAGCCCTCTCTGTTGAATTCAGATAATGTATTTGAAAGCTACAAATTTTCTTTCCTCTTAAATGTTTGCTGGGGAAAAAAAAAGTTGATAAGAAATTTGGAAATTTGTGTGCACGACTCCATGTTTAAAGTATACGAATCTCTATTCAAGCCAGTGGGGTGTTCGAATACTAGGACAAATGTACAGCACTGCTTATGACGTCAATGGATGTTCCCAGCGGATGCGCTGCGTCTGTAGATCACTTCCACGGATGCACCTTGGGGAGACAATTATCCCTATGGTTTTCTGTGTTTACTTGTGTAACCAAGGCAAAAGAAGAATGGTAATCTGTTGTGAAACAGTTGTATGGAGAAGAACCGGAGCTTCCAGGGACCGGAGAGGTTAATATGATAAGTATGAGCGTGAATAATGTCATACAGGGAACTGATTATCCGCTACCTTAATAAAGAAATGAATATTCAGCCCTTTTTTTTCAAATGTTTTCACGTAAGTCAACAAAGAGACCACATGCCCTGACAAATACATGACAGCAAGTCAATGTGACTTCAGATAGTCTAGAGGACAAAAGCACAAAAAGGAAGCTACTGTACTTTCTACGCAGAATATATACCCTATAGAAAGTAAATAGGTAAAGAGTAATAGTATATGTAAATAACATGGGGACTTGGTTAACACTATTTGATCAAAAAGAGTAAAAGCCATCCCACCGCAACAAGGTGAACCCAACGGGACTGTCCTATCATGTATCTGATATTAAAACCTTACTTGTGTCAGCAGACCTCAATGTGATTAAGGCTGAGCAGTCGAGCATGAATCTTACTCTGCTCTTATTCACATTGATTGACACATGGTAAGGTTTTAATACTAGAGACAGGTTAGGACTGTCCCGTTGGGTACACCTTGTCGTAGTGGGATGGCTTTTATGCTTTTTGATCAAATAGTGTTAATCAAGTACCCTATGTTACTTACATGTAGTATTACTATTTACTTACTACAGGGTAACTCAGTTTGTTTGTTTTTCTTTGGTTTTGTCTGTGAAATGGCCACAGTGTGAACATGCTCCTGCACATTGAACGCATACCAACTTATGCTCCAGGTCATTTCTTTGATTGTACTTTCTAAAGAAATTCATTTCTTGCTACACAGTGATGGGTATACCATAATGCCATATACTATCAAACTACATGGATGGGACTGAGCTAATGAATTCCATGGCTCACAATTACTGGTGGATATTTAGAGAGATGTACGTGGGATGCACTATGATAAGCTATCAGGGAGCTGTGCTTTCCTTCAGCTTCCACAGCTCAGTTTTCTAGAAAAAAAAGGGTCATGTGTATGCATCCATTAAAATAGGTTTAGAATGACCCACCATAGGGGTGAGTTCATATGTCAAATTTGCGTCTTGTAAGTACGACACGATTTTATGATCTGCCAGGGATGAGTTTGCTGCGCCGCAGATCTGCATGAGGATTAGCCCTAATCTATTTTCCATGTGTAGTCTGCGGGAAGGGGTAGTATGCTGAAAGATTCTGATGCCTGTGAACGGGTTTGCTGAAACGCCATTCACATGCATGGATGTAAATCTTACATATCTGTCTATGTCTGTCAGTCTACCTATTTATCTCTTTACTGTACCTTCCTAAGAGAAAATTAGTGTATTTGTGTATGCATACGTTAGTGTATGCATATATGTCACTCAGGAGCTCAGCCATGTTTCCCTCCTCCTCTTCTTCACTGACTTGTGTGTGGCTGTAAGACAACTGGCTGCAGTAGAAGCCTCCCCCTTAAATGTACTGCATACGTGGGCATGCATATACACATGTGTATCTATGTTAGTTCGACCATTGCAGAAAAATGGGGATTTGGCGTTGCTTTCATTCACACTGTGTGCGTTGAAACAACAGTGATGAAATAATCTAGATTCAGCAGCTGTTTAACCCTCTCAATGGTGCTAACCAGGAAATAGTTCAAATAGAAATGTAAGGAGAGAATGGGGCACTCACCACATTCGAGGTTCCAAACAGTGATTGTGGAGACAGCTGTTTCGCATGAAAATCATGCTTCCTCTGGGCCACATTGTTTGGTGCCACAATTAAAGCTTATTTTAACGCACAGTGGTGAGTGCCCCATTTTACATTACTATGTTAGTACGGTATATGTTCAAGAATGATGTACAGATGTAGAATATTTAAACCTAATGCACAATGTGTTAACTTTGCCAGGATGAAGAAAAAATATATTGATGTGGAAGTCAATAACTGGACCTTTTTCAGATAAGATTAAGTTCAAACTTGCCTTGGAGACTGGGTTATAAGGCTCTGTCGCTTGGGGCACAATTTGTTTCAATTTAAATGGCAGCCTTGGTTAATGAGGGTTCGTCAGGCATTATTTCTGTGCATCATAACATGGAAACATTTCTTGTAAGAGTTCCTTTTCTCTGTCCCTACAACCAGTGTGGCTTTAGCCTTAGGTGCTGAGTTAGGCCACGGCCCCACTATCAGTATTTGGACAGTATTCAGTGAGTATTTTTTCTCAGGAGTGGGAGCCAAAACCAGGTGAGGAACAATCAGAGAAAAAGTTTAATTGAAACAAGTCACCAATTCTGCATTTTTGACCTATTCCTGGTTTTGGCTCCGACTCCTAAGAAAAAATACTGACCAAATACTGACCAAATACTGTTAGTGGGGCCGTGGCTTTCGCTACAGTTTTACATCCTTATGTGCTTGCTTATATACGAATTTCCATTACGTGTGTCTGTACATACAGGTGTGCTCAAAAGTTTACATACCCCGGCAGAATTTTTCCTTTCTTGGCCTTGTTTCAGAGAATATGAATGATAACAAAAAAACTTTTTCTCCACTCATGGTTATTGGTTGGGTGAAGCCATTTATTGTCAAACTACTTTGTTTTCTCTATTTAAATCTTAATGACAACCAAAAACATCCAAATGACCCTGATCAAAAGTTCACATACCCCAGTTCTTAATACCGTGTATTGCCCCCTCTAACATCAATGACAGCTTGAAGTCTTTTGTGATAGTTGTGGATGAGGTTCTTTATTTTCTCAGATGGTAAAGCTGCCCATTCTTCTTGACAAAAAGCCTCCAGTTCCTGTAAATTCCTGGACTGTCTAGCATGAACTGCGTGCTTGAGATCTCCCCAGAGTGGCTCAATGATATTGAGGTCAGGAGACTAAGATGGCCACTCTAGAACCTTCACTTTGTTCTGCTGTAGCCAATGACAGGTTGACTTGGCCTTGTGTTTTGAATTGTTGTCATGTTGAAATGTCCAAGAACATCCCATGCACAGCTTCCAGGCTGTTGAGTGCAAATTTCCCTCCAGTATTTGCTGATAACATGCTGCATTCATCTTTCCTTCAACTTTTACCAAGTTTCCTGTAGCTCACACATCCCCAAAACATCAGCGATCCACCTCTGTGCTTTACTGTAGGAATGGTGTTCCTTTCATCATAGGCCTTGTTGACCTCTCTCCAAATGTAACATTTATGGTTATGGCCAAAAAGTTCAATTTTGGTCTCATCACTCCAAATTACCTTGTTCCAGAAGTTTTGAGACTTGTCTCTGTACTGTTTGGCGTATTGTAGGCGAGATACTTTGTGGCATTTGTGCAGTAATGGCTTTCTTCTGGCGACTCGACCGTGCATCTTGAAACAGCCACACAGCTAGTTTTCAGAGAGTCCCGAATATCAGCTGATGTTATTTGTGGGTTTTCTTTGCTTCCCAAACAATTTTCCTGGCTGTTGTGGCCGAAATTTTTGTTGGTCTACCTGACCGTGGTTTGGTTTTTACAGAGCCCCTGATTTTCACTTGTTAATCACAGTTTGAACGCTGCTGACTGGCAATATCAATTCCTTGGATATTTTTTTGTATCCCTTTTCTGTGTTATACAGTTCAGCTACCTTTTCCCGTAGATACGTTGATAATTCTTTTGCTTTCCCCATGACTCACAATCCAGAAACATCAGTGGCTGGATGAAAGATGCAAGAGTCTGTCTAGATCCCAGAAACTCACTCAGCTTTTATGCACACACACCGATTACAAGCAAACAGGTCACAGGTGAGGATGTTACCTTTAGTAGCCATTCAAACCCTTTTGTTGTCAAATTCTGTGCATGTTATCAGGATAAAATGACCAGGGTATGTGAACTTTTGATCAGGGTCATTTAGATGTTTTTGGTTGTCATTAAGATTTAAAAAGAAAAAAACACGGTAGTTTGACAATAAATGGCTTCACCCAACCAATAGCCATGAGTGGAGAAAAAGTATTTTTGTTATCATTCATATTCTCTGAAACAAGGCCGAGAAAGGAAAAATTCTGCCGGGGTATGTAAACTTTTGAGCACAACTGTATATTTTCTGTATACTGTATATGTCCGTCTTTTATATCTATGTATGTTCTAATATATGAGTGCATGACTCCTTTTTTGCACATGGGTGGATAATTAAAATTCTAGGGCTGTGCCTTTAATTCTAAAAACTTCAGAAATTTCTAAACATTAGACTAAAGAAAAGTTTTAATCAAAGCTTCCAAATGTGCAGGAACAGCCAGTAACTGATTGTAACTATTCAGAAATCCCAGTCATTATATAGTCTACTGTTAAAGCAAACCTCCAGAATTTTGTTTTGTTTTCTATTGCTGTGCTGGAGTGGTGTCACTAATCTAAGTTCCCTGCCTCTAGTACTATACTTACCAGTCCTTGCTCAAGTCGTCTTCTGCAGGTTGTGACCTGCTGGTTCGCTCCAGTGTTTGATGGGTGATCGGGTAAACACAACTCAATGTAAGTCTATGAGAGCCAGAACGAGGCCAGAATGAGATTCTCATAGACTTACATTAAGGGCTTATGACCACTACCTCTGACTTCCGGGCAGTCAGTCAGAAGTTGTGGTCACAAGATGGCAGCCCCTGGAATGGAGCGGCACTGGGAAGAGGTGAAGACTGCAGGTGGGGAGTATAAAACTAGATGCAGGGCCCTTACATTAGTGGCACCACTCCAGTGCTGAAATAAGAAAAAAATGGTGGAGTGGTGCTTTAATTTACCCAAGCCTTTTTTCTGATGTCTGATGTCTGATGGACATATTCAGAAGGGACTGCTTCAACTTCAGTTACTGCAAATCTGTACCACTATTTAAACACTAGCACAAATCGAAAAAAAAATGTCAAACCTATACTTGTTGAGATTTTGGGCACTCTACAAAGTATAAGTTCTGCTTAGGAGTATGGTAGAAAAATGTGCATAAATGTCAAAAATTATTTAAAGGCTGGGTCGACACGGCGACTTTGGCTACGGCACAGGTCACGTGGCCAAAGATCGCTATGTGTCACTACTATATCGCAATATAAATGAATGGGGTCAAAGTGCATCCCTAGAGTACTGCGACCAAGACAAACAAATTGCCAAAAATTCAACCAGATCCAATTTTTTGTTGGTCACCGATCAGGTGCTATATTGCAGCAAAAATCACAACTTAAGGTGGATTTTCCATTTCCAGTTCACTCAAGACAATGACAGAGGATCCATCCACTAGACCCCAACCAACCTGAACCCCAACCATTGACTGCAATCTAAATAGAATCTACAAATCCTCCTTTAAAGCACCACCCCAGCTCTTTTTATTTCAGCTCTGGAGTGGTGCCACAAACATAAGTTCCCTTAGGCGCAGATTTGTGCTCTTCCTGGCACAGCTCTGGTCCCGATCCGCCATCTTGTGACCGTAACTTCTGACTGACCGGAAGTTAGAGGTAACTATCACAAGTCTCAATGTAAGTCTTACGAGACTCTCATTCTGACTCTGACAGACTAACAATAAGGGTAGAGTCAGACGCTGAATAACTCGGACGAGGATTACAACATAATGCTCAGACTGGTCGTCGTCTCTCCCGACAGGAGAGTGACAGCTGCATATCAATACATGCTGTCACGCTCCTGCCGGGAGAGCTGATGGCCAGTCCGAGCATTGAATTACGATACTCGTTTGAGTTATACAGCCATGCGACTGATCCCTAAGAAGTGACCTCCGGCTCATCCAGCAAACACTGTAGAGATACAATAAGTTAGAACGTGCAGAAGAACGACCGGAGTGATGCCAATAACAGAAGAAGATGGTGGCTGGTGACGAGTATAAGACAACGGACAGGGAACTTAGATTATTGATACCACTCCAGCGGTAAAATAAAAAAATCACTGGAGTGGTATTTTAAAAGAGCATTAAATACAGAAAATTCCCCTAAAAAAAGGATTGCAGCACTTCACTATGAAACATGTACAGTGTATATGTAGCAAACAAAAAGTACCAATTGTAATCTTAGTTACATTGTCTGAGCAGAGCTCAGAGCTCATGGTGTGTTATTGGATTTAAAGGGGTATTTGCATGTTATTAAATTGTTTTAGATAGTTAGACAGCATGAAAAGAAGCAAGTTTACAATTGACTTGGTTTTACTATCTGCTGTTATCTTGCTATGAGAGTTTTTAATCTTACATTGTTTACAAACCGTTGCCAAGGAGACCGTCCACCAGACTCTGGTCAATTAAGTTCAGTTGTCACATTCCAGGCTGAGGAATTAACTCCTGAGAGCTCAGTCACTTCTCTATAGCTAAATAATTTCTATATAGCAGTTAGCTATTTAACTCCTCGTCCTTGCCAGCTCCTGATCCAGAGCTGCTGTTATCAGTCCTGCAATATCACAATTCTTCAACCATGTTGTTGCTTCAAGGGCAGTTCACCTAATCACTGCTTACTTTCTTAAGCCATGTGCTTATTCTTAATATGTGCCTATAGTGATAACAGTGTAGACTTTATAACTGTTTGTCACAGTAGCACCATAAATTCAGCAGGGTGAAGCTACTGAGCCAAACCTGTCACTCAAGGCAGAGTGCCTGATCCCTCAGCAACAAGGCCGTGAAGAGGTTGTAGAGCTGTGTGCTCCTGAAGACACATGTTGAGAATAATCCTTTAAAGTAAACCTGGAAGCTGATACATGGTGTTCATAACATGGGTAGCATGTATCAGGCAGTGGTAGTATGAATTCAGCCAAGTATATTTGACTCTGAAATGCTGTGGCTTGGGACCGAGTCGCACTGGAGACTAGTCAGGCAGGTAGGTCTCCGGCAGCTCCTCCCCACATGCTCACCTGGAGTGACAGGTCTCTCTCTGTTCATGTGCACGTATAGTTAATCCAGGTCAGTGAGCGGGGAGTAGCATACCTGGCAAACATACCTGGCTGATTTCATACAACCAGTGTCTGATACATGCTTCCCATGGATTGAGCAGCATATATCAGCTGTCAGGTTCACTATAATGCATACACACTATGCAGTTCCCAAGCTCCCCCTAGTGGAGGCTAAAAACATCCTTAATTTTTTATTTTAATTTTGTCTATTGTGGACTTTATCATGAAAACAGAACACTGGCCATTTTAAAGATATATTAAATGATGAGCACAAAGAAATAAAAAACAAAGCCTTGCACACGGAAGGATATTCACAGATTATAGAACAATTAAAACTGGGATACTGGACTAAAACTGAAACCCAAAATGATGTTTTCAGCCCAAAAAGTTCACCTCAAAGTGCTGGACCTTGGGTGTCTCCTTTTTGTCTAACTTGCTGTCCACTGCCTGATGCCAAGTCTCTAACAGCAGAGATACCAAGAAGTAACGGAAGATCTCTGTGAATGATTAAGACGCACTGCTTTGCGTCGAAACGTGTATGTTTTTAATGTCTGGACTGTGACTTAATCGATTTTATACTGTTTGAAGATAAGAAATAAATGAAGAATGGATTTTTTATGGACGTATAGCGCTGGACTTATTCCTTTCTAAGATCTCTGTGCTCCTGCTCTCCGACCTGTCACAGTGTATATAGGCATAACAGAAAGACAGGCCCAGAGCAGACAAGTTATTGGACAACGCAGGTGCAATACATGCAAGGAAATGAAGTTCTTGCACCTATAGAGATGGCAGAAATACTTGTAATGAATAAATACCACAATAAGATAAATCTAACATGGGCAGGGTACAGCCTGCATAGGGTTAACTCCATCCGCCCCCAAAATAAGTGAAAGCAGCCCACTCCAAAAATAAGACGAAAATATGGAGTTTTGTTGCACTCAAGCCCAAGTCACGCAGGGTGGCTAGTTGTCTCGCATAGCTTTTGACTTGTATGCAGTAAACCAACCTCCTTGGACTTATTTTTGGAATTCTACTTTCCTTTTTGTTGATTTCCATGCTTTTTTTTTTATTTTATAGAGCCGACAAGATGCTGATGATGAATAAGAATAATAATTCACTGAATAAGAGTGGATAGCAACAGAATGAGAATCGGAATTGTTCCTGGATATATTCGACTAATATGTGCGCCAAAAGCAGTGATAACTTGTAATGAGAAGTGAGGGCAGAAAGACCATGCTTTTAATCTAGTTTTGTTATGTCTTTTTTTAATAAGTTAAATTTCTGAACATATTCAAGATCTCTGCTTAAAAGGGGTTGTCCGGGCCTAGGCTGAAAATCTGCAGTCACTATAGGTGACTGCAGACTTCTGAGTTGTCACATACATGTGGTCACGTGCAGACTAGACGTGCTCAGCCATGCTCAATTTACGTGTATTGAGCGATGCTGGGCATGTCTAGTTGAAACGTGACCAGAAGTATGCAAATTGCATACTTGCGGCCTTGTGACCGCCTACTTCCACCGCCGACACTCAATAATCTTTATAGCGTGCATGACTTTCATCACACAGCTGGACAACCCCTTTGAGGAAATCTGTCAGCAAGATTTTGCTATGAATCTGAGAACAGCATGATTTAGGGGCAAAGACCCTGATTTTAACGATCTGTCATTTACTAGGCTGAATTTAGCTATTTCAATAAAAATCAGTGTTTTATCAGCAGGAGATTAACACTAGAGGACTAGGTGTCTTGTGCCTCCTGACCAACCACACCTCCACCTCTGATTAGCAGCTTTCTGTCAATGTACAGTGTACACAGACAGCTGCCAATCAGTGGTGTATGCTGCTAGAACTCCAGCAGAGAAAAACAGTGATCGTATCGAAGTGATACATCGCAGGAATAAGGGGCTCTGTCCCAACATCATGCTGCTGTCGGATTGCATAGCATAAGGTCATCATACATATTAGACTAACATTGGCTGAAATCTGCCGATATAGATGGCTTTGGCTGACAGTCTGATGTGTATGGAGGCTCCCAACAGATGATGTTGGGGGAGTTGAGGGTTTGGCATGTCCGATTTTAGACTGCAGATCCTTATGTTCTCTAAGAGATACTCTGCCTACACAGATGTCTGGCAGTAGCTCTCTCATTGTGTTATGGGTGTATCAGGTTTGACAGACAGTCATTCTGGATCCGGCTGTAGAAGGTCGCTGCACTTGGCCTTGCAGACACCTTCTTGATCCTTTCATCATCCCACCCTCTCTAGGACCCAGCGGTGATCTCCACCTTCTGCTGCTAATTAACATACCCTTACTGGATCTTTAAATACCCTCAATTTCTCCAGAGAATCGCAGGAGATAGAGTTAATTTCTCTGTTCAGGCCTGGAGTTCTAGCAGTCGGCTAGATTCTAGGAGTTCCTTTGTGGATTGTTGCCATCTCTCTGGTGTCTTCTCAAAGCTAAGTGTATCCCATTGTCTGTTTCCCTAGTTTGTCTTTAGTTGCAGTGGGGCTAACTAGTGCTCACCCCTCCCTCTCCCTAACTAGGGCCTAGCTCTAAGGTCAGTCAGGGCTAAGGTATCCTGCTCGGAGATAGGTGCGGAACCTATTTAGGGATGATAGGGGTGTCAGAGTGTTGTTAGATCGGCCTAGGGGTCTCCACTCTCCCTTTCCCTAGTTGCTGGGCTTCCCCCCTTTTCCCGTCGTCGTATGCTGTGTCCTTCCCATACCTAGCATGACACATAGAGAACAAAGGAGCACTCTGCAGATAGTGTGCTTCTGTCTATGGAAGACATGGCCAAGACAGCTGTCTAAATTGTATGGAGGCCTTCGCTGTCAATATATGAAAATTGTCTCATGCACATCCAGTAGCAAAAAATCTGTGCAAGCCTAAACTTACTGATAGATTGACAACTAATTATATGATAATTGTACTAAATCTGATGAAAACTAATGATTTGTGTTTTGGGGCTCCATTCGTCCTCTTAACGCAAATTGATAGGTGCTATTATTGCGGAGCTCCATCAGCGTTATTCACAGGCAAGAAATGAAGCAAACGTGCCGTCATCTCCTCGCTCTCCAAGCTAATTTTGGCCGAAAATCTGCATGATGTTACCCAATACAAAAGCTGTACATTCAGACAAAAATACCCAATGTCGAGGGTTAACTTTCTCAGCTTATTCCCAGTAGGTGTCTGGATGAATGATGTCCTAAAGATTGTACAATGCGTTCTGCTCAGAAGCAAGCAGACATTGTGCAGTTCTATATTGTGTGGGGCAGACATATTGCAGCAGCCTCGCTGAAAAGCCGAAATACATTAACCTCTAACCTGGCTAATGTAGAAAAAATAAGCGTGAGTTATACAACTTAGACTGAATAGATTGATGGCAGCGTTGGGCTCATCCCAGGCGTTCAACTATACAGAAAATGCATTGTCACCGCTGCTGTCATCGCTATCGATGGGTGGAAAATAAGATGTTGATCTCAGCTATCAAATGGCAATAAGGGATCTGAAAATGGAAGACCGAATAATACATCAATGTATCCACTCTTCAACATTGAAATTTCAACACCAGAAGGATAAGTCATGGAATTCTGGAAATTGTAGGATGAATAGATGTGTTAAGGATATGCAAAAGGTGGAAATAAATGTCAAAACATCTCAATTTATTTAGTATCGAATATGAGCACCAAATCCCCGCACTTACACGTCTTGGCTGCTATCAATGTGGTTATTAATGGTTGTCTGGGGAATGTTCTGTCACGTTGAATGGATTTCTGTATGCACATCCTCAAGATCCGCTGCTGGCAGTTGCTTTTGCAATTGCCAATCAATGATGTCATAGATGTGCTCAACGGGAGCCCGGAGATGCTGCAGGCCATAGTAGCAGGTTTAGGCCACTCAAGATGCTCACAGTAGCGCAGTAGGTTTCACTGCTCCCTTGCTCAAAGGGTAATTATGAACAGGTTCCTAAAGACCCGCCCCTAGATAATCATGTGAGACACACCTCCTTGGTAAATGCCATTAAAATTAGCAATGTATAAAAAGACCCAGATCTCGAGAACTGTATGTTGGATTAAATCAAATCTCAGTGGAGCAGTAGGAATAAAATAAGGTTAAAACTGGCCACTTTTGACCTGGTGCTAGGTCCTCAATAAGGCTTCTCATATGTTCCCTTTTTAGTATCAAGAACGCTCACAATCTTACTACCATAAGAACTATCAATGATTTGTAGCAATCTAAGGTTTGTTACCGAAATGAATCTAATTTCCACCTCCATTTCGTACAGAAAAGTAAAATAAAAGCATTTAATGGAGAGGACATCTTCTAGTCAGATGCTCTCCTCCCATCAAACGTGACATTTATTGGAATGACTAAGCTCATGCCCACGACTGGTAAACTATTCCCTGCACGCGTTTGTTGCCCACTCTCTCTTATACAATCCGATCATGAATCTGAGGGGTGAAATCACTGAAATAAAGTCCAGTTGTAGCCGGTGTTGGGTTGCGATCCCCTACTTAATATTTATGCTGAGAACGTGCTGGTGATGTCTTATCAGGCTTCACCACATTTTAATAGTGCACAACCACCTGCCGTGATTTATGTCCCAAGGCATAGCTGAGATACACAGGAAATGTTGATGAAAGCTGTAGATTTTCCGAATACATATAGAACCCGTATAGCCGCTGACATTTATTTTTATAAATATCTGATTAATATTGCAGTATTGGATGGAAGAAACATAGTTCCAGTTCTTCCAAGATTCGTGCTTCATCCTGACCTTCCTCATGGATGAATTTCCCTTGAGCTTATGATCTGCAGACTTCTGGGGAATAACTCACCATTTACCAACCACCAGACGGATAAATCACTGGAACTGTTTTAACTATTTACATATTATTGGTATTTCTTATCATCTTTGATTATAGACCCTATAATCTTTATAGAGAGGTGCATCTGAATAGGGGGCAACATATCAATCAACCTCTAAGCTAAGGATATTTAAAGGCGCTATCTAAAGTTACTAAATTTGGTAAAATTGCAAAGTGCAAGTAAAAACAATCAACTTTTCAATTTGCCTCTAAGTAAAAAATCCTCTTCGTTTTTAAGAATGGATGGATTTTATTGTGTAGAGTTCACTGCGTAGGTTACCAGCCACCCTGCAGTTGTAGTGTTCGGTTACTTTGGTAAGGAGCGTGCGCCCCTTGCAAGCTCTTTGCTTTAAGGTCAGCCCTGAGGCTGGATAGATCGATGTATCTGACCAGCCTCAGTCCCCCTGTACTTCTCCATGGTGAAGAGAGGTGAAACTACCTGTACTAGCAGCCTGGGAGAGTGCTTTGTTTGGACCATGTCGCTGGTCCAAATGATCAAACTTCAAGAGCGCACAGCTACCGACGCCAAGTAGCAAAGATGTAGAGATGCACTCCTGAATCTACAACAGAAAATACCTATCAGTCTCACCACAGAATTGCCCAAAACTGGAAAGAAGCACTTAACTTTTGTAGAACTTACTTGAACTCCACTCTATTTCTGTTCAGGACATGCCCAAATTTGACAGGATTGCTTTGATTGCTGCAATCGTTGGACTGTTTGCAAATAAGGGTTTTAGGCCAGTTTCTAGTCCTATGTCAATACCTAAATGTTCCAGTCCATTAAAGGGACACAGATCTCAACAATATGTCACTTATCAGTCTGTGTGCTGTTGTTTATTTACAATGAAGGTTTTATCACTAAGACATTATCATTGCTGTAACTAGCTGCCCCGTGAGCTCTGGTCTGACTCTGTGATAAGCAGGTCACTGTCTATATACAATGTAAATACAGAGCCTGGTATGGGCGGGGTTAGCTTTCTCAGCTCTGCTGCATTGCTAAATCTAAAATCTCGGATTGTGGTACAACTATTGCACCCAGTAAACTAAGTGATACATCGTTGGATTCAGGGTCTCTTTAACATGAGTAATCAGAGGGATATGGAACATATGGACATACCATATGTTAAATCCTATTACGTGAATACAAAACCTCAAAATTTGAGATCCACTAGGGAAATTGATGATTTTAGGATCATGATTACTGTACATTGAATACTGCACGCCATTAAACACGTTAGAGCTTTGCGAGGATCCATCACCTTTCCAGACATCCAAAAAGTATACCAGCTCACCAGGTGTAGATAAGCTTAATCCAAGGCACGGACCATGCTCCTGTGTAGCATTCCAATGAGAATCCAAAAATGCATCTTTAGTCCAGTCACATGGGTAAGTATGCCATGATTAAGAGGGGGTCAACCACTCAAAACGAACAGGCTCCATGTCTCATTTTATGATGTTACTCTGATACAATATGTTTTTCTCAGTATTCAATAAAGAAGATTTTATGCTTTATCTGTATGGCTGGAGTAAAGATGTATATTGGAACCTTTCCTGATGTGTCTGTTTTGGGAAATAATTTTATTCCCCATGTAATAAAGATCTTAAGTTTCTTTTCAAAAACTCTGTTGTTCGTCTGTTACTCCTACTGCATATTTATGAATATATTGATAACTGGGTATTACCTGATCGGGGGTATGTCCCACTAATCCCCAATCAGTGCTGACAGTGTGGCCACACTATGGTTGTCTGTCTGAATGAGCCCTGATGGCATAGTTGCGGATATTCATGACTTATTTCTAATACTTAGAATGTATCATTACCAATCTGTTTTTCTGAGTATGCCCTGAACTGTAAAGTTTTTTTTTAAGTATGATATAGATGCATCATCGAGTCTAGATATTTTTTTTCTAAGAAATTACTAGGTAAAGTCTTAGGGGAAATCTTCAAGAACCAGGGAGCTCTTAATTATTTCCTTGTAAATTTCATTAAGTATCATCCATTTGAAATAACAAAACCATTAGTTTCAGACATTTATAGGGCCAGTCAACAAGTACGTATATAGGAGAGTGAATCAGCAGAAACCAGTATTGTCAATTCAATTGTTTTACGTGTCATTTTATTTAGTAATTCTACAGTCCAGATCATGAAATCACAAAAGTCCAGTATTACTAAAGTCATGTACAAATCTTCCCAACTTCACTCTAAGACTGTGTTCACACATTATGTTTTTTTCAGTGTTTTTTTTTCCTACAGCAAAACCTGTTCTCTTGCCAGGAGGTTGTTCAGGATTTTTCTTGCTTTTTTGCTTGTGTTTTTGGTGGGTATGTGGTGCATTTTTTCACTGTCTCTTTTATGCATGTACATATAATTCAGTGAAAAAAAAATCTCATTCTGGTTTTGGCATAACAATGGGGGGAGGTGAATAGTTTACCTAAGACACTGGCAGTGCATTGAATTTGTAAGACACTATTTACTTTCACACTATGGTCTGCCATTCAGTTGCACAGGCATTGGTCAATTTCACACCTCCATTGGCAAAGGTATTGTTCAACCCTACAGGTAGCTGTACTAATGTTTACAATTGTACACATCACTAATTTAATTAAGCTCTCCTAATACAAACTGCCATCTCAGTGACCAAGACAAGACAGTAAAATCACAGAAATAAATGTGTTTCACATACTGTTGTACTTGCTTTTTTTCACTAAAACGGAGCAAAACCTGATAGCTATGTTCACACTAGGCATTTTTCAGCCTTTTTTCACTACCCATTACTTCCAATGGGTGAAAAATGCTGAAAAAAACATTGTACTACCCTGCACATGGGGTAAGCAACATAGCTAATCAGAAGAACTATACAACATTTGTAATTGGAGGTATTTGCTAATATTATTATTACACCTACTACATATTGGGATAGGGTGATGGAGATGGGAATACTTCCTTAATTGCTATGTAGCGTTTTGTAGCTTCCAAATGGTTCAAGTAATTAGCGATATCACAGATTCAGGTAATAAATAACCAAAATATGGCACTCGGGTATTGTCCACCTGCACCATATGGCAGCATATGGAGGGACTATGAATCTGTTATATGACATCTATAGACTAATTTGGGAGTACACAGCGTTTGCATGTTCCCATACATTCCATGTTACTGGGGTTTTGTCTCCTAGAAGTGTGGCAGGCACACCACATAGGGAGGGTGCACATGGAGGGACTACATGTCCTTAGTATGGCATCCATAGTCTATATTGGAGATACATAGAGTTGTTATTCTCCTAAGTATTAATGTTACTACAGTAGTGTATTTTCCCCTGGAATACTGGCAGAGACAACATATAATATAGAAGTCATTATGGACCCTATTAGGGGCCTTTCCACATGACTGAGGCCATAAAGCCAAACCAGAATCTTCTGCAAAAGGAAAAGACCGCCATTTGTAAACATCTGTTTTGTGGGTTGTTGCTCTCATCAGTGCAATGTAGGAGACTGGGCGACTGAGTGAGAGACCTACGAAGGAGGATCAAAGTTGTTCTTTAATATATTCTGTATTACTGGTGTTTTCCACCTAGAAGAAAGGCAGAGATACCATATGGCAGCAAAAGGAGCGACCAAGAGTCTGTAACATGGGATCCTAGGGACCTTTCTGTTCATAAGACCTTCATTCTTAGCCGATCACAGCTGCACCTACAGTACACATTAATATAGCATTCTGCTATTAACCTCATGGTGATATTTATTACTATTGCCTATGTGAATACATTTCAGTACTTCCATTGAAATATGAGTTTCTTCTCCCCCGACATGACATATCAGTAAACATAATTTTTCCCACACCAGCAACAACTAATAGCCTTAATGAGTAAATTAAATGTATGCTCTCAGGGCTAACCACCCTTAGCAGGTCCATTGTGGAGCGTTCTGTCCCCATTGCCACCGATTCAATACCTAGCATTCCCACAATATGCCTAATGGCCTAATTAAGGGCTATTGTATAATTATTATCTCTGTGATAAACACAAAAGGATTATTCTAAAGGGTAAAGCAGTAAGAAAGTATGTTTTATGTAAGAAAGAAATTGTAGTTTTTCTGCCCTTCTTTTTGATGCCCTGATTTTCGGAGCCATTAATGTAAAACACTCACTTTTTTATTGCAATTTATAGAATCAGGCAAAATAGAAGCACAGACAAATAAATTACAAGGGTGCAACAACTGTAAAGAAGACACAAGGGGAACAAGACCCTACTGAATATAAATTTTTCCCTCCCCTAATGAAGCTGGCCTGACTGGCGATACGCGTGGGGTATATTTCCACCGGGAATTGGATGTTTCGCCCCCAGCAGTTCGCCCCCAGCAATTCGCCCCCGGGTACATTTTGCCCCCGCACATTTCGTCCCCAGCATTTGGCCCCCAGGATGTTTTGCCCCCGCACATATCGCCCCCAGTTCGCCTCTGGATGTTTCGCCCCCAGCAGTTCGCCCCCGGATGTTTCGCCCCCTGCAGTTCACCCCCGGATGTTTCGCCCCAAGCAGTTCACCCCCGGATGTTTCGCCCCCAGCAGTTCGCCCCCGGATGTTTGTGTTTGGATGTTTCGCCAGTTTGTCCTTGTGGTTCATAAATTCCCGTCCGTCATCAATCCACATGTCACCAAAGTACTGTACAGAGTGCTGCACTTTTGTGGCATGTTAAATCAACTGTTTCCATCAGAGCATTTTGCCCGCAATTTTAACAAGACATTTTCCAAAACGTTTCTAAAACGCTTTTGTGTTACAAAAACATAACACGAAACAAATAAACGGATTCAAAAAATGTAGTGTGAATGAGGCCTGATTTATGTGGGGAATGTAAACCACTCTTAAAATCTAAACATTTTGTGAACTTTTACCTGACCCAGCACTGACCTGCTTTTTTGCAAGTTTTGTTGCAGATGTAACAATTTGCATGTCAGGTGTCCTACAAGTTGCATTAGACGAGCTTTTATTCCATCTTTACATCAGAATATAGCAGTGTCTAAAATCTCTAAAAAGAGAGAGGTGTACGAGCACAAAAAAATCTGTCAGCTTTCACAGCAATTCACTGTCTACAAGTATGAATTCAGTTCTATCCAAACGTAGGAAGAAGAAGTTGGTCCATGAGAATCACATTTACGTATTTTCCAAACGAATGTCTGACGATGTCCATTCCATCTGGGTGTGTGACAAACGGTCGACTTGCAAGGGACGTGTTTGGACCAATGAAGCATCTGGTGAAGTGGTGAAAGTAACCAATCCCCACAACCACGCAGCACAAGCAGCAAGACCTGAAGCAATCCGACTTGTCAATGAGGCGGTCACCAGGGCAAGGACAACACAGGAGACACCACAACAGATTCTCACAGAAGTCATTTCAGGAGCCCATTCTAATGTTCTAGCACTTCTCCCAAGGAAAGCATCACTGAAGAGAACAATATGATTATCAAGGCAACTTGGCAATATTCCAAGGTTGCCCCAAACCCTTGATCAACTTGTTATTCCCCAGGAGTTTCAGGAGATCAATATTGATGGTATCCAGCAGCAGTTCCTTCTGCATGATTCTGGTAAGCATTTAACATTTCCATTATGCAGAATCATTGCAAAGTTTATGTTGCACAAATGTGAAAAATTCTATATTACAAAGTGCTGATATAGAATACTATGTGATTTTTTTGCCTTAAAGGGAAACTTTGAGGATAGTATAATGTAGGGTGAGGCCTACTGATTCCAACTATGCCTCACTTGTTTAGTTGCAGTCTGATTCTCTGCTCAGCTTCAAAGTAGAAGTCCTCCCTTTGAGATACAGTGGTCTGCCATATTCATAAGCAGAGTGGTAACCTTTTCCACCAACCATGATTTGCAGGTATCCAGCCATTGTCAATCACAGCCAGAGGAAAAGGTTTGTCGTATCAAACCCACATAACTAGATATCAATTTTAGTGTAGAATTTTCTGCTATAAAATAGCTGCAGATTGTCTGCTGCAACTACTTAGTGCATGTGAATGTACTGTAATGCAGCGACTTGCTGGCATTATGGTAATGGTCCAGGATGTGTTTTACCTGACCATGTACCTTCCCCCTCAGGTGACTGGTCACATGACTGTGACATAGCACAGGTCCTGCGTGCACAGAATGTCTGTCTGATCACATGACTGTGACATCAGCAAGGTCCTGTCAGTATGTGTGTGTGCACGGGATGGATATATAAACCCTGCTTGATGGGAGACAGGTGTGTCCGGTGAGAGAGGCATGAGGCCTGTTCCCCATGTGTGTGGGACACCGTTCATGTGAGGCCTAGTGAGGCTGAGTGAAGCCTGGCAGCCTGAAAGGCCGAGACTGGATCCTGTGAGTGGATGCTAGTGGCCTTGGAAGACAGAGGCTTGCTGAAGAGTCCTGAAAGGTGCAGACTGGATGTGAGTGAAAACATACCAGTAGCCTTCGAAGGTATGAGGGCTGGAGACCCCCACCTGGGAAACCTAAAAGTGAAAGTGGTGGCAAACTAAACCTGGAACCGTTAAGACCCTGCAAAAGGTAAAAGTGGTACGTTATATGGACATTGTGATATATGGACATTGTTATAGTTTGCTGAAGCCAAGTGTTATAGTTTACCTGGAGCCAAGTGGGCATAGCTGCCACTGGAAAGGCTCGTGGACATTATGTGTGTGAACAGCGGTTTATGAAGTGCAATAAACTACAGCATTGTAAAATACCGGAAGGACATTGCACGTGTGCTTAATTTACCCGGTGCAGCGAGTATCCCCCATTATGATGACTAGTGCTGCCTTAAATATGGTTCGAGAAAGCGGGCAACTGCAGCCCGGTTGCTAGCGGCAACGACAACCCGGTTGCTAGGGGCATCTGCAGTCCGGTTGCTAGGGGCAACGGCACAGGACGACGAGTGTGGATAAAAGCATCTGGCTGCAACTCAACGGGGCTGCGAAGATTGTCATCGCACTCAAACCTGGTTTGCTGTGGCTCGGCGGGGCTCACGAAGTTTAAAGCATCTGGCTGCAACTCGGCGGGGTTGCGAAGGTTGTCATCGCACTCAAATCCGGTTTTGCTGTGGCCCGGCGGGGCCACGAAATTTTTTCCGGGGAGAGCGGTGTGTGAATAGTGTCCTGAGGAAATGCAGGATCAGATAAAAATGGCTCTGAAAGGAGCAGCAACTGAGTCTGAAGCTATTGAGCGATTTGAGCGATTAAAGTGCCTGTTAAAACCGGAGCAGGTATTTGAGAAACGTCTACTGGACATGAAACTGGACATGGTGCAGGAACCACAGGAGCGGTGGGCACCATATGGAATGACGACAGTGGACCATTCTATGAACTCTCCGGGGGCGCCAGTGTTGTCCCAGAGTGCCCGGGGAGGTGGTAAGAGCTGTTGTGAACTGAGTCCTAAGACTATTATTGATTTTTCTTGTAAAAATTTCCCTGCCAGTGTGGTTGTTAAAAAGGGGGCGGAGTCTAAAAAAGGGGCCGTTGTTCAAAACAGCGTGGAGGATAGAAAATCAAAAAAATTTACTGGTGGTGGGTTGGTACCTCCTAAAAATGACAATGTGATCGTTGATAACGGGGTAGCTCCAGTAGAAGGGGGTGACGTCAAAGTGGGAGGTGACCTGTTAGTCCACAACACCATGGGGAGTGACACAGACCCCGTAGCTGACGGTGACACTACGAAAGTAGAAGGAGAGGTCAGTCAGGAGGGGCTAGACGAGGTGAGAAAGTCCCCATCTCGTAGACGGCGCAAGGGCCACAAAAAGGTTGCTCCTGTAGACTTGGCTGAAAATGAAAATAAAGAGAATGTAGTACTGTGTGCCTTTGCTTCAAGTGTGGATCCTCCATTAGAGGTAGAAGAGGAGGTGACGTTGCCAGTAGCAACCTCCGGTATGGTACCGAGTCAGAAGGTTCTGACAGCCCTGAAAGAGGAGGCGGCCAGTCGTGACCAAGAGCTGGAGCCTATCGGCCAGCAGGGTCAGAGTGGCGTGCAGCAATTATGTGAAAACCTGGGGAACGTGTCCTCAGACCAGTTGATCCTGGAGTCTGAACAGCAGAAAATACACCAGCTTGTGAAGAACTTACAGCGAGATCTAAAGGGAAGCAATGAGGAGATTAACCAGTGGAAGGAAATGTTCTACTCAATTAAGGAGGACCACCGCAAAATCAAGGAAGAGGTTTTGCAGTTGAAGCTTGAGAAGGAGGCGCGGCAGGATGGTATTTCTGGACGCGAACAAATCCTAGAACGACTGCGCAAACAGCTCAACCAGGAGCTGTGTGACTCCAAGAAGGAGTGTGGTGAACGCAGTAGGGAACTGCAACATAGTAAGGGAGATTATGAGGATCTCCTCAAGGTGAAGAAAAAACTAGAGGAGGATAAGGCGGGTGCAGAGCAAGTGCGCCAAGTGGTTGAGACCACTCTGCAAGACACCCGTGAGGAGAATGATGATCTCCGGGGAAAGACCCTAGATCTGGAAGCTCAGGTGAAGGAGCTACAGATGTCCTGTGATAATTCATATTTAATAAACAGCCATCTTGGCTCATGGTTCTTTGATTGTGATCTCCATCCCTGAACGTGGCTTCTGGGTGAACCTGCAGCTGATGGACACACGGCCCTCGTACCCTGGCCTTGAGTTGAGGGGCAGGTTGGAGTTAACGTATGTCTCAACCCGGTCAAGGACCATACCCAAGAAGGCCTGGAGCTCAGGAGTGTAGCTCCACCGCAAAAGGATCCTGGGAGGATGCAGACGGAGCGACGTACGCCACCTGTCCTCGCTATTCTGATCAAGTCAGAGGGATTCCGGCTGCAAGATTGATATTGATATTGATTTTTCTTGTAAAAATTTCCCTGCCGGTGTGGTTGTTAAAAAGGGGGCAGAGTCTAGAAAAGGGGCGGTTGTTCAAAACAGCGTGGAGGATAGAAAATCAAAAAAAATTACTGGTGGTGGGTTGGTACCTCCTAAAAATGACAATGTGACCGTTGATAACGGGGTAGCTCCAGTAGAAGGGGGTGACGTCAAAGTGGGAGGTGACCTGTTAGTCCACAACACCATGGGGAGTGACACAGACCCCGTAGCTGACGGTGACACTACGAAAGTAGAAGGAGAGGTCAGTCAGGAGGGGCTAGATGAGGTGAGAAAGTCCCCATCTCGTAGACGGCGCAAGGGCCACAAAAAGGTTGCTCCTGTAGACTTGGCTGAAAATGAAAATAAAGAGAATGTAGTAGTGTGTGCCTTTGCTTCAAGTGTGGATCCTCCATTAGAGGTAGAAGAGGAGGTGACGTTGCCAGTAGCAACTTCCGGTACGGTACCGAGTCAGAAGGATCTGACAGCCCTGAAAGAGGAGGCGGCCAGTCGTGACCAAGAGCTGGAGCCTATCGGCCAGCAGGGTCAGAGTGGCGTGCAGCAATTATGTGAAAACCTGGGGAACGTGTCCTCAGACCAGTTGATCCTGGAGTCTGAACAGCAGAAAATACACCAGCTTGTGAAGAACTTACAGCGAGATCTAAAGGGAAGCAATGAGGAGATTAACCAGTGGAAGGAAATGTTCTACTCAATTAAGGAGGACCACCGCAAAATCAAGGAAGAGGTTTTGCAGTTGAAGCTTGAGAAGGAGGCGCGGCAGGATGGTATTTCTGGACGCGAACAAATCCTAGAACGACTGCGCAAACAGCTCAACCAGGAGCTGTGTGACTCCAAGAAGGAGTGTGGTGAATGCAGTAGGGAACTGCAACATAGTAAGGGAGATTATGAGGATCTCCTCAAGGTGAAGAAAAAACTAGAGGAGGATAAGGCGGGTGCAGAGCAAGTGCGCCAAGTGGTTGAGACCACTCTGCAAGACACCCGTGAGGAGAATGATGATCTCCGGGGAAAGACCCTAGATCTGGAAGCTCAGGTGAAGGAGCTACAGATGTCCTGTGATAATTCATATTTAATAAACAGCCATCTTGGCTCATGGTTCTTTGATTGTGATCTCCATCCCTGAACGTGGCTTCTGGGTGAACCTGCAGCTGATGGACACACGGCCCTCGTACCCTGGCCTTGAGTTGAGGGGCAGGTTGGAGTTAACGTATGTCTCAACCCGGTCAAGGACCATACCCAAGAAGGCCTGGAGCTCAGGAGTGTAGCTCCACCGCAAAAGGATCCTGGGAGGATGCAGACGGAGCGACGTACGCCACCTGTCCTCGCTATTCTGATCAAGTCAGAGGGATTCCGGCTGCAAGATTGATATTGATATTGATTTTTCTTGTAAAAATTTCCCTGCCGGTGTGGTTGTTAAAAAGGGGGCAGAGTCTAGAAAAGGGGCGGTTGTTCAAAACAGCGTGGAGGATAGAAAATCAAAAAAAATTACTGGTGGTGGGTTGGTACCTCCTAAAAATGACAATGTGACCGTTGATAACGGGGTAGCTCCAGTAGAAGGGGGTGACGTCAAAGTGGGAGGTGACCTGTTAGTCCACAACACCATGGGGAGTGACACAGACCCCGTAGCTGACGGTGACACTACGAAAGTAGAAGGAGAGGTCAGTCAGGAGGGGCTAGATGAGGTGAGAAAGTCCCCATCTCGTAGACGGCGCAAGGGCCACAAAAAGGTTGCTCCTGTAGACTTCGCTGAAAATGAAAATAAAGAGAATGTAGTAATGTGTGCCTTTGCTTCAAGTGTGGATCCTCCATTAGAGGTAGAAGAGGAGGTGACGTTGCCAGTAGCAATTTCCGGTACGGTACCGAGTCAGAAGGATCTGACAGCCCTGAAAGAGGAGGTGGCCAGTCGTGACCAAGAGCTGGAGCCTATCGGCCAGCAGGGTCAGAGTGACGTGCAGCAATTATGTGAAAACCTGGGGAACGTGTCCTCAGACCAGTTGATCCTGGAGTCTGAACAGCAGAAAATACACCAGCTTGTGAAGAACTTACAGCGAGATCTAAAGGGAAGCAATGAGGAGATTAACCAGTGGAAGGAAATGTTCTACGCAATTAAGGAGGACCGCCGCAAAATCAAGGAAGAGGTTTTGCAGTTGAAGCTTGAGAAGGAGGCGCGGCAGGATGGTATTTCTGGACGTGAACAAATCCTAGAACGACTGCGCAAACAGCTCAACCAGGAGCTGTGTGACTCCAAGAAGGAGTGTGGTGAACGCAGTAGGGAACTGCAACAGAGTAAGGGAGATTATGAGGATCTCCTCAAGGTGAAGAAAAAACTAGAGGAGGATAAGGCGGGTGCAGAGCAAGTGCGCCAAGTGGTTGAGACCACTCTGCAAGACACCCGTGAGGAGAATGGTGATCTCCGGGGAAAGACTCTAGATCTGGAAGCTCAGGTGAAGGAGCTACAGATGTCCTGTGATAATTCATATTTAATAAACAGCCATCTTGGCTCATGGTTCTTTGATTGTGATCTCCATCCCTGAACGTGGCTTCTGGGTGAACCTGCAGCGGATGGAGACACGGCCCTCGTACCCTGGCCTTGAGTCGAGGGGCAGGTTGGAGTTAACGTGTGTCTCAACCTGGTCAAGGACCATACCCAAGAAGGCCTGGAGCTCAGGAGTGTAGCTCCACCACAAAAGGATCCCGGGAGGATGCAGACGGAGCGACGTACGCCACCTGTCCTCGCTATTCTGATCAAGTCAAAGGGATTCCGGCTGCAAGATTGATATTGATATTGATTTTTCTTGTAAAAATTTCCCTGCCGATGTGGTTGTTAAAAAGGGGGCGGAGTCTAAAAAAGGGGCGGTTGTTCAAAACAGCGTGGAGGATAGAAAATAAAAAAAAATTACTGGTGGTGGGTTCGTACCGCCTAAAAATGACAATGTGACCGTTGATAACGGGTTAGCTCCAGTAGAAGGGGGTGACGTCAAAGTGGGAGGTGACCTGTTAGTCCACAACACCATGGGGAGTGACACAGACCCCGTAGCTGACGGTGACACTACGAAAGTAGAAGGAGAGGTCAGTCAGGAGGGGCTAGACGAGGTGAGAAAGTCCCCATCTCGTAGACGGCGCAAGGACCACAAAAAGGTTGCTCCTGTAGACTTGGCTGAAAGTGAAAATAAAGAGAATGTAGTACTGTGTGCCTTTGCATCAAGTGTGGATCCTCCATTAGAGGTAGAAGAGGAGGTGACGTTGCCAGTAGCAACTTCCGGTATGGTACCGAGTCAGAAGGATCTGACAGCCCTGAAAGAGGAGGCGGCCAGTCGTGACCAAGAGCTGGAGCCTATCGGCCAGCAGGGTCAGAGTGACGTGCAGCAATTATGTGAAAACCTGGGGAACGTGTCCTCAGACCAGTTGATCCTGGAGTCTGAACAGCAGAAAATACACCAGCTTGTGAAGAACTTACAGCGAGATCTAAAGGGAAGCAATGAGGAGATTAACCAGTGGAAGGAAATGTTCTACGCAATTAAGGAGGACCGCCGCAAAATCAAGGAAGAGGTTTTGCAGTTGAAGCTTGAGAAGGAGGCGCGGCAGGATGGTATTTCTGGACGCGAACAAATCCTAGAACGACTGCGCAAACAGCTCAACCAGGAGCTGTGTGACTCCAAGAAGGAGTGTGGTGAACGCAGTAGGGAACTGCAACAGAGTAAGGGAGATTATGAGGATCTCCTCAAGGTGAAGAAAAAACTAGAGGAGGATAAGGCGGGTGCAGAGCAAGTGCGCCAAGTGGTTGAGACCACTCTGCAAGACACCCGTGAGGAGAATGATGATCTCCGGGGAAAGACCCTAGATCTGGAAGCTCAGGTGAAGGAGCTACAGATGTCCTGTGATACTCTCCAGAAGGCGGAGACGTACCTTAAGGAAACAGTCAGCAAGATGGAAGCTGAGCGAGAGAGGATGGAGGAGTCCATCGGAAAAGCCACAGACCAGGGCCAGGAGTTGACCGCTAGTGATGGGAGGTATGAAGCAGATACCTCCTCGAGTGATGTGGGCTCGGAGGGTTTGGTGGATGTCGGAGCCGAGATCAAGCAGCTCAAGGAGTTGCTACACACCCAGTGGACGCAAGAGAAGCGTGAGAGACTGGCTATTGAGAGCCGAGTGGGCGCATTGGAGACGGAGAGGTCTGAGAGAGCTCTGCTGCTGGAAGAGCAGTTGAAGCAGGAAGAGCTTCAGAGACGGACCGCTGAGAGGCGAGTGGCGGAGCTAGAGGAAGAAGTTTCCGGGCTCAAAAGTCACCTGACAAAGTATCACTCAGTGAACGAGGCCTTCTTGGAGAAGGAAAAGGGCGAACACGTTGCACTCACTCCCTTATGCCATGAGAAGGTGGACCTGAGGAGAGCTAAGAGGGTGTTAACTAGTGTTGAGCCACCCCCGTAGTGTTCGAGTTCGGTTCGGTTCGTCGAACACCCGTGTGTTCGCCGAACTGTTCATCGAACTGTTCGTCGAACACCTTCGTACACCGTTAAAACCAATGGCAGGCAAACAAAAACACATAGAAACACATAGAAAACACCTTCAAAGGTGTCCAAAAGCTGACAAACTGCTCAGAAGACATAACTAACACATGGAAAAGTGACAAGTACATATAGTCATGCGAAAATAAAAGAGGTGGAGGAGTAAAAGGAGGGGGAGACACAGATATAGGCATGTCATGCCCTTCTAAAATCCAAAAAGTGAGAAGCCGACACGGCCAGTCCGCTCCTGCCCGTGCCACCTCCGTGTCGCCGGGTTTGTGCCAGAGCCGCGGTGAACCCTGATGGCCAGCCCCCCTCTCCCAATACTGGTGCCTGTCCGCTGGTGGGTCGAGCGAGCCCCCCTGTGGTGGAGGCAGCTCTAAGCTTTTTAATTTAAATTGTCTCTCTAATTTGAATGAATACACTTTAAATCCATTTACAAGGATCTATTGGAGGGCAAGTCTCATGCCAGCAGCCGCGTAATTCCAGCTCCAGTAGCGTCCACTAAAGCTGCTGCAGTTAAAAAGCTTTTATAAGGATCGAGCTCGGCTGTCCACCGCAAGGCATCCTACTGCCAGTCCCAGCCCCTATGCCTTGGGGTGCCTCCTGATGCTCTTCACTGAGTATCCCGTGGTCCCGAAGCATTTCCTTTGAAAAAATGAAGTGTCCAAACTACAGGTGGTGTAGCTTGCTTAACAGCCGGGATAATCCGCTGACTAGCAGACCCTGCTACTAGGCACAAAGTATTTCCTGGGCTAGATGCAGATAAAAATTTGTAATTAGATACTCTCGTTGGATGCTGAGAAAGCATTCCATAGAGTCTCCTGGCACGCCATATATTATTTTCTTAAAAAGCTTGGGGTAGGGGTCTAGGGGACCCTTTTATAGCCAAAATCACGGCCCTGTATCGCAATACGTCACCTAGGCTGAAGATAAATGGAACTGTAGCACCCTGAGGGCTCGGATGCTACAGAGGTATTGCACCTCACCCAGAGGTGTGATATCTAACTCTCAGGTAAGGATGTAGTGTGGATCAGGACCCGACACCTGCATGCATTACACCACATTGCCGTGGGGCAGGGCGACCAATATGCCCCTGAGATGGGCACGACAGTCCCTGTCCCTGGCTGGAGTGGGGGGAGGGAACACTGAGGAAGGGGAACCCTGTAGTGCAGGAGCAGGGAGGAAGCAGTTCCTGGGTGCATTGAGAAGGGAGTATAAAAGGTGGGCACCATCTTAGTTCAGTGCAGAGAAGTCTGAGCAGAAGTGGCAGGGAGCAGGGGCTCTGCATGAGCTCTGCTCCGGAGGCGGGCCTAGTAACAGAGGCCCAGGCCTGGAAGAGGGAGAAGGAAGGAAGAGGAGCAGAGAAGGCTCCAGGAACGAGGAACGAAGGGATCTCAGGGGTGCGGACGGGCGAGTCGCCACCGCACGCCAGAATCCACCTGCGTGGAGGGGTCAGGCCAAAGGGGGAGACCGGTCCTCGAAACTAGTGGAGGCAGGAAACGACTCTCAGCTAGAAACAGGAGGCTGTGACATTTTATGTGGCGCAGCCCCTCGCTACACCCGCTAGGAAGGCACCACATAGGGTCAGGGAAACTGGCGCCAAGTTTACCAAGAGGAGGCCCGAGGCAGCCGGACAGAAGGGTTGGTAAGAAAGGCCAGACAAAGGACACACAAAGGGGGTCCTGTGAAGCACTCCAAAGTTATCTGGGAGTTGTCTGAGCCCCTCACCTGGTGAGCACAGTACGACGTGGACAGCCGTTACCTGCAGACGTGGTCTGGATAATAAGAACTGTGAGTAAAGGCCCTGGACTGCATCACTGACTCCGTGTCATTACTGCTGCTGCCCTGCACCATCACCCCCATCCTCCGCATACACTGCCCTGAGGCTATACTCCTCCCGTGGGGAGTTATGCTACGCTCTGCTGCACCCACAACACCAGCCTCAGCGGTCTGCCCTGGAGCGGCGGTTCACTCTGACCGCAATCCATGGGTGGCGTAGTCGGACATTTAAACATCAAAACCACATAAATAGTTCCGCCACTGGTTTGACCGCCCTGAGCCACGGAACCGGGTTGCCGCCACGGAGACTACAACCACCAGCATCCACCAAAAAGGGTCCGGCTCCGGGTGTCCCAAGGCCCAGGGGGCGCGTCAGAACATTTTCATCACCTTTCACAATCACCAATGGGACAAGGCAGGGATGTTCTCTGTCCCCTCTCTTATACATCCTAGTGACGGAGCACCTGCTCTCATCAATTCGCCATAACCTCAATATTAGGTGGATTGAGGTGGGAGGCACCGAGTACAAGTGCTGTCTATTTGCTGATGATGTCCTAGTATATATCACTCAATCACATATATCCATCCATGCTGTTATGGCTGAAATAGATCACTTTGTTACATGGTAAAATTTTAAAATCAATGCAGCGAAGTCTGAGGCCCTCGATGTCTCCCTCCCCAAATCCATATAGGATTCCATCCAGTCCAACTTTCCCTTTGCCTGGCCCTCACAGGGTATCAAATACTTAGGAATTCCTATTCATAGAGACCTCTCCCATCTATGTTATCTTAATTTTTTGCCCTTTATTGAACAACTCCATACAGACCACGGTTGGCAAGTTAGAACTGTAAGATTCACTACGTGAACCACTGGTGTTTTGTGGAAAAGCACATGTACACTGTGTTCCAAATTATTATGCAAAAAGTGTTTAGGAGTGATAAGGGAAGAATTTGTTTGTTTGTCAGTTAAACTCATTGATGGTGATGTGTGTCAGGGCTCTTTATATCACTGTAAGCAATTGCAGACACCAGTGCTAATTAGTTTGTCAGGTGTGTCCAATGAAAGGCAAGACTACTTAAGAAGGCTCTCTCACATTATTCAGCAGCCTACATTTTCTGCCAAAATGGGAAAGAAAAAGGATGTGTCGGCTGCTGAGAAGCAACAAATTGTGGAGTGTTTAGGTCAAGGCATGACTACAATCAACATTGTGCGATGATCAGGATGAAGTGTCTTGGCAATCAAGAAGTATGTAGCTGATTCACAGTACACACGTGTGCGTGCTGATAAGGGCAAATTGAGGACTCTTTCCTACAGGCAATTACGTCAGGTTGAAAGAGCAGCGGCAAAAAAGCCTTGTCATAGCAGCAGACAAGTTTTTGAAGCTGCTTGTGCCTCCAACGTCCCCCGAACAACAAGATGCAGGGTCCTTCAGAGGTTTGCAGCTGTGCATACGCCATCCTGTCGACCTCCTCTATCCACTTCACACAAGCAGAAACGGCTCCAGTGGGCCAAACATTACATGAAGACTGATTTCAAAACTGTTTTGTTCATGGATGAGTGCCGTGCAGCGCTCGATGGTCCAGATGGATGGAGTGGAGGATGGCTGGTTGATGGACACCCCACGCAAACACGGCTACAGCGCCAACAAGGAGGAGGTGGAGTAATGTTTTGGGCTGGAATCATGGAGAGAGAGATTGTCGGCCCCTTTAGGATCCCTGAAGGCGCTAAAGATGAACTCCATAATGTATGTGGATTTTCTCAAACAGCACTTCCTGCCATGGTTCAAGAAGAAGAACCGTGTATTTCACAGCAAGATCATTTTTCTGCATGATAATGCACCATCTCATGCTGCACATAAAACATCTGCATCTCTGGCTGATATGGGCATAAAAGGGGACAAACTTATGGTGTGACCCCCATGCTCCCCTGACCTCTACCCCATTCAGAACCTTTGGAGCATCATTAAAAAGAGTGTCTATGATGGCGGGAGGCAGTTCACATCTAAGCAACAGCTCTGGGAGGGTATTCTGTCCTCATGCAAAACAATTGAAGCAGAAACCATCCAAAACCTGACAAATTCAATGGACGAGAGAGTTCAGAAGCTCCTTTCGAACAAGGGGTCCTATGTGAAAATGTAACATCACCTAGAATAAAGTTTTGAGTTGAAAACTGTTTGATTTCAGTTTCTAACAACCTGCTAATGCTTATAATTTCAAAAATGACCATTTTTTTGGTCTTTATTAAAATGAAAAGGTTGATCGAAAAGTTTGGGGGATCTAAGAGTGTGGCAACCCAGTAGTCATGATTACTTCGAATTCTGACAATATGAGGGTCATGCTGCAGGTAGTGCAGCAAGAAGGCACTTATGTGTCTTGCGCATCTCGGAGCCCCAAAATTATTTTCCGGGCTAGATGCAGCTAAAAATTATTTTTAATTTTAAATCTGGTGGAGCTTATTATAGATGGCCTAATAGGATCAGTGCTGCACACTGCTACAAAGCCCAAATTATTTTCCAGTCAAGATACAGATAAACATGATTAGTAATTTGAAAGCTTAAAACGGTTGGTAGGGTGATTTTAAACAATCATCAAGCTTTTACTCTCCCCAGGATGACACAAGGGTATAAAAGTCGTTTCGGATCCATGATTTGTTCATCTTTATGAACGTGAGTCTGTCTACATTATCAGTGGAGAGCCGCGTGCGCTTATCTGTCAGCACACCACCAGCAGCGCTGAACACACGTTCAGACAGAACGCTGGCTGCGGGGCATGACAAGATCTCCAAGGCGTAAGTGGCTAGCTCCGGCCATTTATCCAGATTGGAAGCCCAAAAAGAGCAAGGGTCCAGTGACACAGTCGTGGCTTCAATGTTTACTTGGAGATACTCCTGTACCATCGTCTCTAGGCGTTGACTATGTGTCAGACTTCTTGTCTCCTGTGGCCTTGCAAAGGATGGGCTAAAAAAGTGGTGAAATGATTCCGCAAAATTGATGTTACCACCAGATACTGTGGTTCTGTTACGGTTTGAGTGCTGAACACTTGACGGTCCCACGGTTGGCAAGTTGGAACTGTGAGATTCACTACGTGCACCACTGGTATTTTGTGGAAAAGCACATGTAAGATTCTGCAACAGTCTCTGCTGATACTCCTGCATGCGTGCATCCCTTTCTATGGCAGGAATAATTTCTGCAAATTTACTTTTGTACCGGGGATCTAACAGTGTGGCAACCCAGTAGTCAGGATTATTTCTAATTCTCACAATTCGAGGGTCATGTTGCAGGTAGTGCAGCAAGAAGGCACTCATGTGTGTTGCGCATCCAGGAGCACCAAGTCCCTGTTGTGTTGGTGGCGAGGTAACAATCATGCTTCCTTCCTCTGTCCTCTCCCCCCAACCTCGCACAACAGAAATGTGATCAAGGTCTCTCTCATCTGATGAGTCTTCCATCAGTTCGTCCTCCACTTCTTCCTGGGCTCCTGCACCTTCCTCACTAGTTTGGCTGCTACCATGCGCCCTGGTAAAACCATCTCCCCCACCCTCACATGCCTGCCGCCTTGGTGCTGCCGACCGTCTGGACCTTGCAGATGTTAGCCCTTCCGCATACAACTCCTCCTCCTCTACTTCCTCCACCTCCTCTTGTGCCACCACCTGACTCCGAATTCTGTTTAACATGTGCTCCAGCATGTAAATCACCGGAATAGTCATTCTGATAATGGCATCGTCAGCACTAAACATCTTCGTCGCCATTTCAAAACTGTGCAGAAGGGTGCATAGGTCCCTGATCTGAGACCACTCCTCCAGCGTGATTTGCCCCACCTCTGAATCTCGTTGGCCCAGGCTATACGTCAGAACGTATTGCACCAGGGCTTGTCGGTGCTGCCACAGTCGCTGCAACATGTGCAGAGTTGAATTTCACCGGGTAGGCACATCGCATTTTAGAAGTGAAGTGGCAGGCCCAACGACTTCTGTAGAGATGTAAGTCGCTGAGCTGCGGGATGCGAACGGCGCAAGTGAGCACACAGCGACCGTGCCCTCTGCAGAAGGCCATCTAGTCTGGGATAGTGGGCTAAAAATTGCTGGACAACCAGGTTCAACACGTGAGCCATACAAGGCACGTGTGTGACATTGCCCCGGCGAAGGGCCGCACCCAGGTTTGCAGCATTGTCGCACACGGCCTTCCCTGGTTTCAGGTCCAGTGGAGACAACCATTCATGAAATTGGTTCTCCAGAGCTGACCTCAACTCCTCAGCTGTGTGACTCACATTTCCCAGACATTTCAATGTAAAAACCCCCTAATGACGTTGAGCCCTACTGCCAGCATAGTAAGGAGGTGTGCAGGATCCCTTCTGCGCAGTTAGAAAGCTTGTGGCATGACCAGACAGGCTTTGGGTGCAGGTGGAAGACCGAGAGGAGGTTGAGGAGGCAGAAGCAGTGGAGGAACTTTGACATAAAGAGGATTGACGCACAACTCGTGGGGACGGCAAGACTTGGACAGCAGCCCCTTGTCCTGCTGTCACCATAGTTATCCAGTGCCCAGTCAGCGACATGTAACGCCCCTGTCCATGCCTACTCGTCCAAGTGTCTGTGGTGAAATGCACCCTGTCACACACAGAGTTTCTCAAAGAAGCGGTGATGTTGTGTGCGACATGCTGGTGGAGCGCAGGCACACCTTTCTTTGAGAAGTAGTGCCGACTGGGCATCTGGTACTGGGGCACTGCGACGGACATAAGGTCTCGAAAATCCTCTGTGTCCACCAGGCGGAAAGGCAGCATTTCTGTAGCCAAGAGTTTGCAGATGGTGAAATTCAACCTCTTAGCTTTCTCATGGCTAGGAGGAAATGGTCTTTTACTTGTCCACATCTGAGGGACCGAGGGCTGGCTATTGTGCTTAGACGGGGTTGATAAGGGTGTCCCCGGCAAACTGCCGGTCTGTGAGGAAGATGCAGGCGGACATGTTAGGTTGCCTTGATCCAAAGGCGGTGCTATCGATGTCGGACAGCGCTCAACACCAGCTGGTGTTACCACCTCCAAAGAAAATGATGACCTGCCAATCACGCTGGCTGTTGCGGGTAAAGAGGTGGCAGGTCTGCGCCCCAAAACAGGTGTGACTGCTGTCCCCCCAGTCACAGAGGATGAAGAGGCCGCGGATGCACAAGATATGGCAGACGGTGGTTGGCCCGGCCGGCTAGGCCGCATTGTAGCACACTGAGCTTCCCACTGCAACTTATGCTTCATGTCCATGTGCCGGTTCATGCATGAAGTACTCAAACTATGTATTTTTTGGCCTCTACTTAGCTTTTGCTGACAAATGTTACAGATAACACGAGTTGGGTCATCTTTATCGATCTGAAAAAATGCCCAGGCTATGCAAGGCTTAGCACCCATGCGACCTGAAGAGCCACCACGACTTGTGGTGAGAGGCAGAGTTGTGTTTGAGGATGCAGTTGTTGACGTGCTTCCAGTACTACGTCTCTGTCCAGGAAGGCGCAACCTGACCTCGTCGTCACTAGCATCTTCCTCCACCTCCTCTGCTGACCTCATCTCTTGGCTGATTGTGGGTTGACAGTAAGTGGGATCTCCAACCTCATCATCATCACCCTGTGTGTTATCACACCCGTCGTCCTCAGAGCCAACCTGTTCCTGCCCTGACAAAAAACTAAAGTTGTCGCTCCAATCAGGTATTTGAGTCTTATCATCGTCTTCCTCATTGTCTCCACCAACAGGAGTTACAGTTTGGGAATGAGGGTCTACATTATGGTCAGAACCTTCTGCGTCTGGTCCTGGATCCGACTCATAAAGATTCTGGGCATCAGTGCAGATCATTTCCTCGTCTGGATTCACAGAAGCGCTGGAGTCGACCTCTGATTCCCAGGCCATAGTATGAGTAAACAGCTCTGCAGACTCAACCATCTGTTCTACCTCATACTCAGACGGGCAGCTGGAGATTTGGGAGCTGTGAGGAAGCAAGTGCGATTTGGGTGACACCTTTGAGGACTGGAGTATTTGTGATGTTGAAGTTGATGTGGAGGAGAGCCCACTTAAAGGAGCACTTGATATCCGTTGAAGCACCTGCTGTTTTTGTGCCTCATCTGGAATTTGTAGCGATTGGCGTGGCCGTAAGAAAGGGATCTTATCACATTGTCCGCTAAAAGAAGTAGACATTTTAGTTTGGCTGGAAGATGGTCTTTCTTCTGCAGATGTTACTGTTGCTTTAACACCTACCCCACGGACACAACCTTTTTTCCCCTTCCCAACACGCCTATTCCCCTTTCCACCAGCAGCAGGCCTTTTTCCACTCATTTTGGTGGTTAACTAATTCACAACTCTGGAGTTGTGTGCACAAAAAAATAATGGATGGTAACCGAGCAGAGCTGAGTGGCCAAACTGTGGTATTAGGCCAAAACTATTGGCTGGGTTAGATGCAGAAAAAAATATATTCAGTTTGCAACCTGATGGAGGTCAGTATAGATGGACTAATAGAGAAAGTCCGACACACTGCTACAAGGCCACATATTTTTTCAGAGGTAGATGCAGAAAAAAATTATATTCAGTTTGCAACCTGATGGAGGTCTGTATAGATGGATTAATAGAACAAGACCCACACACAGCTAGAAGCCCAATATTTTTTCAGAGGTAGATGCAGAAAAAAATATATTCAGTTTGCAACCTGATGGAGGTCAGTATAGATGGACTAATACAACAAGTCCCACACACAGCTAGAAGCCCAAATATTTTTTCAGAGGTACTGTAGATGCAGATACAAATTATTTTTAATTTGCAACCTGATGGAGGTCAGTATAGATGGACTAATACAACAAGTCCCACACACAGCTAGAAGCCCAAATATTTTTTCAGAGGTACTGTAGATGCAGATAAAAATTATTTTTATTTGCAACCTGATGGAAGTCAGTATAGATGGACTAATAGAGAAAGTCCGACACACTGCTAGAAGCCCAAATATTTTTTCAGAGGTACTGTAGATGCAGATAAAAATTATTTTTAATTTGCAACCTGATGGAGGTCAGTATAGATGGACTAATACAACAAGTCCCACACACAGCTAGAAGCCCAAATATTTTTTCAGAGGTAGATGCAGAAAAAAATATATTCAGTTTGCAACCTGATGGAGGTCAGTATAGATGGACTAATACAACAAGTCCCACACACAGCTAGAAGCCCAAATATTTTTTCAGAGGTACTGTAGATGCAGATACAAATTATTTTTAATTTGCAACCTGATGGAGGTAAGTATAGATGGACTAATACAACAAGTCCCACACACAGCTAGAAGCCCAAATATTTTTTCAGAGGTACTGTAGATGCAGATACAAATTATTTTTAATTTGCAACCTGATGGAGGTCAGTATAGATGGACTAATACAACAAGTCCCACACACAGCTAGAAGCCCAAATATTTTTTCAGAGGTACTGTAGATGCAGATAAAAATTATTTTTAATTTGCAACCTGATGGAGGTCAGTATAGATGGACTAATAGAGAAAGTCCGACACACTGCTAGAAGGCCAAATATTTTTTCAGAGCTAGATGCAGAAAAAAATTATATTCAGTTTGCAACCTGATGGAGGTCAGTATAGATGGATTAATAGAACAAGACCCACACACAGCTAGAAGCCCAATATTTTTTCAGAGGTAGATGCAGAAAAAAATATATTCAGTTTGCAACCTGATGGAGGTCAGTATAGATGGACTAATACAACAAGTCCCACACACAGCTAGAAGCCCAAATATTTTTTCAGAGGTACTGTAGATGCAGATAAAAATTATTTTTAATTTGCAACCTGATGGAGGTCAGTATAGATGGACTAATAGAATGATGCTATGCCCAAAAGATTTTACTTCACTAGGTGCAGTAAAAAAATTGGTATTCTATACACAGGTGGTATATCTTGCAGCACAGATAGGCTACTCCACTGACTAACACACTCTGCAATAGGCCGAAAAGGATTAGCTTTGCTAGATTCAGCCAAATGCTGTGAAAAAAACTTGCACAGCACTGGCACAGACCTGCCTGGCAAAAACTGATAGGAACTGATGTAACCTAGTCCTGAAAAGGACTCCAATTACAATTAGTCTTTACTCCCACAACCTATCTATTTAAGAGCACAGACCTCCCTGATAAAAGTCGTAGGAAATGCTGTAACCTAGTCCTTAAAAGGACTGCAATCACAACTATTCCCTACTCCCAAGCTATCTGTATATTTGTGCGAAAATTGGCTTGAAATTAACAAGGTATAGCGCACACAGCAACAGCGGTGCCGTCTAACACGCAGCTGCAGCAGTGAGAAAATGGTGGCGACGGGGAAAATGGCTTGGTCTTATAGGGCAAGGACATGTGACATACACTGCCAATGACACATGCCCTTGCTTGTGTGAAAAAAAGCACTTCGCTCCGTGTGTGCGCTGCTGATAGGCTGACAGATTGCACCTCCCCACTGCAAATGCGGGAAAGAGAAAAAAAAATGGAGATCTTCATTGTTCCTGCAGAGATCCATCCCCTGCCCCTCCCCCCACCCCGCTGTACACTCAAACTGCGTATTAACATTAATTTTCATCATTACTGAGAAAAAATCCAGTTATGATTTTGGTGCACGAACAGTTATAGAACATAACCTCGAACAGCCGAATTTTTATCAAATTGTTCGTGTTCGCCGAACGGCTCGAACACCGCCCAAAACAGCTCGAATTTGAGATTGGCGAACAGTTCGAGTAGAACAACGCTCATCTCTAGTGTTAACCACAGATAAATATGAGATGGAAGTGGTCAAGACGAAAATTCGTGAATTTGTAGCTGTAAGTCATCTCAGGCGAAGCATACAGGGTGAAGAAGCTGGAGGTCAGTTGTCCCTGAAACCTGAGCTGGTTGATCGTCTGGAAACCACTGGTGAGACCGAAACGTCTCGGTACAAGTGCCTCGTAGATATACCCGAGGATTTGAGGGAAGAATGCACCAGTGAGTCCATTCATGAGGAGTTTAAGAAGGCCGTGGGAGCCTGTAAGGTGTACTTGACCTCAGAAGCTAAACAGCTGGTGGTCCTGTCCATGACCGAAGTCACAGTGAAGAGGGTGGCTATCCTAAGTGACATGCACTGGCGATGTATTCGCATGAAGCGGTTTGTCCGATTGAAGACGGAACAAGCTGTTAGACAACTGGAGCTTATGAGAAAAGCTCACAGTCTGCGGGAAGAGGTCATCCGGGTGCCTCATGTTCTGATGAGAAAGCTCGTTGGGAGAAATGGTCGAGCCATGCAGATGATGGTCTGGTGTGATGAAAGTAAGCAGTCCACGTGATCGTCAGGACTGGATACCAGACGAAGACGGCATGGTATCATTCTCCGCTGTAGGAACAGAATAAAGCCTGGGATATATGCGCATGCTGTTGGAGTACCGAGTGACCTACCTGCGAGAGGTAGAACAGTTGAATCTCGCTAGACTGCGAGTGGATAGACAGCATCATCTGAGTAGCAGAAGATGGCAGCCGTCTAGAAATTATGAGACCAGACAGAGAAAGGGCCCCCTAAATAACAGAACAGCTATAGCTGGAGTTAGGGACCTTTCAAGATGTCCTGAGAGTAGTGCGCGTGGGTTTAGAGGTAGTGAGACCTCCAGTAACTCAGGTTTGAGCAGCCCATACAAACGACCCAATAGAGGACGGGACATTACGGCGTCGAACCGGACCTTAGATACCAGGGCATGTGAGTCACACCGCTGTATGACTGACCGCTGGGAGCGGGGGAGACCTGACAAGGTTACGACTGACCGCTGGGAGCGGGGGAGACCTGACAAGGTTACAACTGACCTCTGGGAGCGGGGGAGCTCTGACAAGGTTACGACCCGGAAAGGTGACCTGACGAAGTCAGTGACAGTGACAAATGGTAGGTCCCTAAGGAATGGGCTAATGTCGTTGACTAATGTTCCAGGGGCTGAGTAGCACAATTGTAAAGTACATGGTCTCTATGTGAGCTGGGGGTTATAGTGATTGTGTATATTATGTGTTCAACCCCACAAGTTTGAACAGAGGGGGGGGATATGTAATGCAGTGACTTGCTGACATTATGGTAATGGTCCAGGATGTGTTTTACCTGACCATGTACCTTCCCCCTCAGGTGACTGGTCACATGACTGTGACATAGCACAGGTCCTGCGCGCACAGAATGTCTGTCTGATCACATGACTGTGACATCAGCAAGGTCCTGTCAGTATGTGTGTGTGTGCACGGGATGGATATATAAACCCTGCTTGATGGGAGACAGGTGTGTTCGGTGAGAGAGGCATGAGGCCTGTTCATCATGTGTGTGGGACACCGTTCGTGTGAGGCCTAGTGAGGCTGAGTGAAGCCTGGCAGCCTGAAAGGCCGAGACTGGATCCTGTGAGTGGATGCTAGTGGCCTTGGAAGGCAGAGGCTTGCTGAAGAGTCCTGAAAGGCGCAGACTGGATGTGAGTGAAAACATACCAGTAGCCTTCGAAGGTATGAGGGCTGGAGACCCCCACCCGGGAAACCTAAAAGTGAAAGTGGTGGCAAACTAAACCTGGAACCATTAAGACCCTGCAAAAGGTAAAAGCGGTACGTTATATGGACATTGTGATATATGGACATTGTTAGAGTTTGCTGAAGCCAAGTGTTATAGTTTACCTGGAGCCAAGTGGACATAGCTGCCACTGGAAAGGCTTGTGGACATTATGTGTGTGAACAGCGGTTTATGAAGTGCAATAAACTACAGCATTGTAAAATACCGGAAGGACATTGCACGTGTGCTTAATTTACCCGGTGCAGCGAGTATCCCCCATTATGATGACTAGTGCTGCCTTACAGTACCTTAAGGATTCATTACCATGTTTCCTAACCTCTGTGAATTATCCACAACTGTAGATATACAGCTATTCTGGTGTAGATAATTCTACACCAAAATCTCCATTTAGCTCTATGGATTTAGGTGCAGGTTTTAGTGCAGAATTTTAGCCCTTTGTCTGAATGGCTGGAATCTTCTTTGCATAATGGCAGCATACATTCACATGCAGGGTCATAAGTAGCTTGGCCCTAGCCCCATAGCAAAGTTTTGAAGGGGCCTGGGCCCCCCTTCCTCCGCGATGCCCTGCCACCTTTAGCCACGCCCCCTGCCAACAGCCTGAAATGAAATTCCAATGCTGAATTAGTGCTGGGAAGAGGGTACACCATGCTCTAGTAGGTGCCTGTCACCTACCGGAGCATGGCAAGGGGTTAATTAATATTCACCACCTGCTGCCACACGCTCCGTTCCTCTGCTTTGATACAGGACCTGGAATGATGTATGCAATCATGTGATCGCTCACGTCTCAGGATCTGCATCAAAGCAGAGTGAGGAAAGCAGCGCAGCAGCAGGCGGTGAGTATTAATTTATCCCTGCCATGCTCCAGTAGGTGTGTGGTGCCACCTAATGCTGCACCTCTTTAATGGGGTGTAGTATCCCTCCTTCGAGGTAAGAACGGTGCAATGATCAGGACCCCACCTCCACATCCAACACCACACTCCTCCCACCAGAGGGGGGCTATTAGGCACTAGGTGCTGCCCCTACTGGGAATTGGGAGACTGGGGAACCAAAAGATAGGGGGAACCATGTAGTGGGTGAGGGTGGAGGACTCACATTTAGGTTACACTTAATAATTCATATTTAATAAACAGCCATCTTGGCTCATGGTTCTTTGATTGTGATCTCCATCCCTGAACGTGGCTTCTGAGTGAACCTGCAGCGGATGGAGACACGGCCCTCGTACCCTGGCCTTGAGTCGAGAGGCAGGTTGGAGTTAACGTATGTCTCAACCCGGTCAAGGACCATACCCAAGAAGGCCTGGAGCTCAGGAGTGTAGCTCCACCGCAAAAGGATCCCGGGAGGATGCAGACGGAGCGACGTACGCCACCTGTCCTCGCTATTCTGATCAAGTCAGAGGGATTCCGGCTGCAAGAGGGGTACCGGCCCCCGACACCTGACTTTGCTACTTTACGTCCTAGTCAGGAAAGCCCGGCAGGCCCTGAGGATCCCACTGGGTAACGGACGAAGCAGAGCTGCCATCCGTACCCTTTTTCTGAGAGTAGTCCAGAGGGAGACCCGGCCTATCTACACACACGCAGACAGGAAAGTACCCGGTCTGAAGTCTAGAAACACTCTCGTGCATGGTCCTGATTAAACACTTGAATTACTCGGAGGTTGTCGGACCCCCCGTCCCTGGTGACAGCAGAACTCCGTAGAGGAGCAGAGAGAAGCCTTGCAGCTGTACTCTCCAAATACCCTGGAAGTCAACCCCTATGGCCTCCGGACTCTTTATTTCTGCACTGCACCGGACCACGCAGCACCAGACCTACTACACTACAACTCCCTCCATCCTTCTCTCTACCCTGAGGCCCTGCTCCGCCTGTGGGGAGTAGTGCCATCTTCTGCTGCCACTACATCCCGCCTCAGAGGACTGAACGCAGCGCTGGTGGCCATCACCAGACACCACAGGTGGCGTAGTCGAAATACCACTCAACCCTGAAATCCCATTACATCTTTTTAATGTGGCCACCCTGGGCACGGAACGGGTCTAGGCCACGACTGCATCCCCTTAACCCCAGCAAGAGGCCCGGCTCCGAGTAACCCCACTTCCCAGGGTGAGGGCTGTGAGCGTCACAGGTGACAGGCACCTACCAGAGCATAGTAGATCCAGGGGGCCCGGTGTTCATGGGCACATTACACCCCTGGGGGCCCCCACCCACATGGTAGGTACACCACTGCTGCACTGCATGTCATTTTTTTTAACTGTGCATTTTTTCATCAGCATGTGGATGGGATTTAGACATTTACGCTGCATATGACCCCGACCTAATGAACCATTGAGTTAGTATGCTTTTTTTTTCACAAATACTTCTTACATGCGCAGCAGTGTCTTGGTGAGAGGAGAGGCATCCTGCCCCCGGGATTGACTGATAAATGGGGCAGGAGTGACGTCATGTCAGTGAGCGGCTGGGAGACATTCGGCCTCACTGCCGCGGCATTCATTATGCTTCATGGATCAGTGATCCAGGCAAGATGAAAAGACAGCCGGAAGCAGGAGAAGACGTCACGGGGAACCGCTAGACTGTACTCCAGGAACCAAGGAGCAGCAGCTGTGACAGGTAAGTATGTCAGTTTTTTTGTGTTCTAGGGTGATAATACTCCTTTAAGGCCAGCCAGAAGAGACACTGGGTGAGCTGCTGAAAAGGCAGCCACAGGTTCCACTGGAGCACAATTCTATAGCCTGCCACTGCTACTCACCGAGCCCCGGTTTTAGAAAGTTTCTTACTCAGCAATTGTGGTCCTGTATATTTTACACCCAGGTATGTTCAGCCCTAGATGTTTTGTTCCATGCATGTTGACCCCAAAAGCTGAGGGTGAAACACCTGGGGTCAAAATGCTAGGGGCGAATCATCAGATGGCGACACATCCAGGGACAAAATGCCATAGGTGAAACATCCGGGGGCGAAACATCCGAAACGTGAGGGGGTGAAATGCTAGGGGGCGAAACATCCGGGGCGAAAAGTGCAGGGTGAAATGTGCGGGAGGGAAACATACGGGGGCGAAACATCCAGGGGCGAAACGTACCTGGGGGCGAACTGAAGGGGGCAAACTGCTGGGGGCAAATTGCTGGGGGCGAAACTTCCTATAACCATTTCCACCGACATCTCGAGCTGGCAATGCTCTCTGCGTCTTGGATCCCATATCTTTTGGTCTGATAACCTTTATTTATTTACCTTCCCATATTGCAATCTTTCTCTTATATTTTTTTTACGATATATTTGATTTGCACTTATTCTATGATACTGTGACCTTGGTTTACATGGTTTGATGGCCCCAAGGATTTATGTTACATATATTACTATTATCACACTGTCTGGTATATTACTTTTATTTATAATTATATTATTGCCTCTTTATATCATATTTTGCATTTGTCCTTATTTGTGGATTATTACAACCTCATTGATCATTATTTTGGTTCTATTTTTCACATTTTTGAATTTTACACTTTGGGACATACAACATAGGGTTTGCCCTTCTTCGTCCATGCTATTATATGGCATCCGTGATCATTCTCTATATTTATTAGGGTCTTGTTCCTTTGTTTGTATCCAATTGCATGGGTTTTACACCCATCCATCCATTAGCAGCACCGTACACTTCCAATGAGTGTTTTCCCCTCAGGAGAACCCAACACAATCTATTTATTACAATGACAGTGTGCTTATTTTTCCTTTATTCTCATTTTTTCTTACTATGGGTCACTTTTTAGTGACTTCATAACTAGTGTTGAGCCACCCCCGTAGTGTTCGGGTTCGGTTCGGTTCGTCGAATACCGGGATGTTCGAGGAACTGTTCGTCGAACTGTTCGTCGAACACCTTAGAACACAGTCGAACACCGTTAAAACCAATGGCAGGCAAACAAAAACACATAGGAACACATAGAAAACACCTTCAAAGGTGTCCAAAAGCTGACAAACTGCTCAGAAGACGCTTTCTTTAAAAAAGCCGGCCGGCAATTCAGCAGCGGCATACACCGGTACCCGACAATTTAGACAAGAAGGAATAGAGAATCACACATAGATTAGATAGATAGAAACATGTCAGTCACATATATATGAAGTACAGTGACAGTGTTGCTTACTGTACTTGTCATTTAGTGTAAAGGATTTATTAAAAAATATAATAGTGTTTTCGTGCACCGTCTCTTTAAAAAAGCCGGCCGGCAATTCAGCATCTGTACCCGACAATTTATAACAGACAGAATAGAGCTTCACACATAGATTAGATAGATAGAAACATGTCAGTCACATATATATGAAGTACTGTGACAGTGTTGCTTACTGTACTTGTCATTTACTGCAAAGGATTTATTAAAAAAAATAATAGTGTTTTCATGCACTGTCTCTTTAAAAAAGCCGGCCGGCAATTCAGCATCTGTACCCGACAATTTATAACAGACAGAATTGAGCTTCACACATAGATTAGATAGATAGAAACATGTCAGTCACATATATAATAAGTACAGTGACAGTGTTGGTTACTGTACTTGTCATTTAGTATTAAAATAAAGGATTTATTATTAAAAAAAATTGGCGTGGGGTTCCCCGTAATTTTAGTCTCTAGCGGAGGTTAAGCAGACAGCTGGGGCAGATGTTTGAAGCCTGGGAAGGGGGTAATACCCACGGAGCTTCCCAGGCTACTAATATCAGCCCCCAGCTGAATACCTAGCCTTTACTAGCTATTAAAATGGAGGACCCCCCCAAAAAAATGACGTGGGGTCCCCCCTAATTTAATAGCTAGCAAAGGCTAGGCAGACAGCTGGGGGCTGATATTAATAGCCCAGGAAGGGAGCCATGAATATTGGCCCCCTCCCAGGCTAGAAACACCAGCCGTCAGCAGCCCCAGAAATGGCGCATCCATAGGATGCGCCAATTCTGGCACTTAGCCTCGCTCTTCCACGCTGCCCTGGTGCGGTGGCAGGGGGTAATAGGGTTGGGGTTGATGTCAGCTCATAATGCCAGCTGACATCAAGCCCAGGTTAGTAATGGAGAGGCGTCTATAAGACACCTGTAACGGGTCCGGGAGGCGGAACCTCTGAGCTATTATACAAGGGGGCGGCCCTTGTAAGGGAGCGGGTGGCAGTCTCTGGGTGAACGGACAGGGAGTTACGGCAAGTGATCAGGGCAGTCTCTGGGTAAGGGGTAGGTACGACCTGTGATGGCAGAGCCTCCGGGTAGGCTAGCAGGCAGATGGTAGATGTGTGCTCCCAGGTGAGCAAGCGAGAGTCTCTGGAATAGCAGGTGGTCACGGCACGTGACGGCGGAACCTCCGGGCTGGCAGGCAGGTAGGTAACGGAGAAGCGCTCCCAGGTGAGCGGGCAAGAGTCTCTGGAATAGCTGGTGGTCACCGCACGTGACAACGGGACCTCCGGGCTGGCAAGTAGGCAGGTAACGGAGATGCGCTCCCAGGTGAGCGGGCAAGAGTCTCTGAGATAGCTGGTGGTCACAGCACGTGACAACGGAGCCTCCGGGCTGGCAAGCAGGCAGATAACGGAGAAGCGCTCCCAGGTGAGCGGGCAAGCTGGTCCATAGACAGACTGACCGGAGTAGTAAGGCAGACCGTCGGACTTCAGGCAAGCAGGCAGGTAGCTGATATGCGCTCCCAGGTGAGCGGGCAGGCTGGTCCTTTAGACAGACTGACAGGAGTAGTAAGGCAGACCGTCGGACCTCAGACTGGCAGACAGGTAACAAGTATTCAGGCAGGAATCAGGCAGGTAACTAGCAGGAAACTGGCAGGAAACTGGCAGGTAACTGGCAGGTAACTGGCAACGGGACCTGAGGGCTGAAGCACAGGTGAGACACAGGTGCAAACAACATTGCTCGGGCACCTCCATCTTGGAGGAGGTGCCTTATATATGATGAAGTCCTCCGGCCATTGGCCGGGGACTCCTTAGGACGGCGCGCGCGGTCCCTTTAAGAGGAGGGGAGCGCGCGCGCGCGCGCCCTAAGCACAGGGGCCGGGAAGGAGCGCGCGCTGAGAGCAGAGCGGGAGGAGGACGCCGGGAAGGAGCGCGCGCTGACAGCAGAGCAGGAGGAGGACGCCGGGACGGAGCGCGCGCTGACAGCAGAGCGGGGAGAGGACGCCGGGCACGGAGCAGAGCGGTGAGGGGAGCAGCGTCCCTGCCTAGCAGAGGGCAGGGACGCCAGCGCTACAACACCCCCATTACTAACCCCATAGTCAAAGTTAAAAAAAAAACACAAACACCCAGAATAAAGTCCTTTAATTGAAATAAAGACACATTCCTTTATTGTTCTAAATTAAACCATACTTACCGTCACGCCCATTCCAGCTGAAGCCAACGATCTCCTGCAATAAAAGAAAAATAATAAAGCAACCTCATCCTTACCTTTCCATGGTTCCCAGGACAGCTTTAGCTCTGCTACATCGAGATGACAGGCTGGACCGCAGCAGAACGCTGCCATCCAGCCTGTCATCCCGCAGACACTGAGAAGCGCAGGCATGCTTGCGCTCCTCAGTGTCTGACTGTGACGGCATCCAGATGAGCCAACAATGAACTCGGCTCACCTCATGTACGTCACTGACAGCGTGGGAAAATTCTCCTGCACTCAGCGCTTCAGCGTGAGAATTTTCCCACGCTGTCAGTGACGTGCATGAGGTGAGTTCATTCATGTCCAATGAACTCAGCTGACCTCATGTACGTCACTGACAGCGTGGGAGAATTTTCACGCTGAAGTGCTGAGTGCAGGAGAATTCTCCCACGCTGTCAGTGACGTGCATGAGGTGCGCCGAGTTCATTGGACATGAACTCGTCTCATCTTTATGCCGTCACAGCCAGACACTGCAGAGCGCAAGCATGCCTGCGCTTCTCAGTGTCTGCGGGATGACAGGCTGGATGGCAGCGTTCTGCTGCGGTCCAGCCTGTTATCTCGATGTAGCAGAGCTGAAGCTGTCGTGGGAACCATGGAAAGGTAAGGATGAGGTTGCTTTATTATTTTTCTTTTATTGCAGGAGATCGTTGGCTTCAGCTGGAATGGGCGTGACGGTAAGTATGGTTTAATTTAGAACAATAAAGGAATGTGTCTTTATTTCAATTAAAGGACTTTATTCTGGGTGTTTGTGTTTTCTTTTAACTTTGACTATGGGGTTAGTAATGGGGGTGTCTTATAGACGCCTCTCCATTACTAACCTGGGCTTGATGTCAGCTGGCATTATAAGCTGACATCAACCCCAACCCTATTACCCCCTGCCACCGCACCAGGGCAGCGTGGAAGAGCGAGGCTAAGTGCCAGAATTGGCGCATCCTATGGATGCGCCATTTCTGGGGCGGCTGACGGCTGGTTTTTCTAGCCTGGGAGGGGGCCAATATTCATGGCTCCCTTCCTGGGCTATTAATATCAGCCCCCAGCTGTCTGCCTAGCCTTTGCTAGCTATTAAATTAGGGGGGACCCCACGTCATTTTTTTGGGGGGGTCCTCCATTTTAATAGCTAGTAAAGGCTAGGTATTCAGCTGGGGACTGATATTAGTAGCCTGGGAAGCTCCGTGGGTATTACCCCCTTCCCAGGCTTCAAACATCTGCCCCAGCTGTCTGCTTAACCTCCGCTAGAGACTAAAATTACGGGGAACCCCACGCCAATTTTTTTTAATAATAAATCCTTTATTTTAATACTAAATGACAAGTACAGTAACCAACACTGTCAATGTACTTATTATATATGTGACTGACATGTTTCTATCTATCTAATCTATGTGTGAAGCTCTATTCTGTCTGTTATAAATTGTCGGGTACAGATGCTGAATTGCCGGCCGGCTTTTTTAAAGAGAAGGTGCATGAAAACACTATTATTTTTTTTAATAAATCCTTTGCAGTAAATGACAAGTACAGTAAGCAACACTGTCACAGTACTTCATATATATGTGACTGACATGTTTCTATCTACCTAATCTATGTGTGATTCTCTATTCTTTCTGTTATAAATTGTCGGGTACAGATGCTGAATTGCCGGCCGGCTTTTTTAAAGAGACGGTGCATGAAAACACTATTATATTTTTTAATAAATCCTTTACACTAAATGACAAGTACAGTAAGCAACACTGTCACTGTACTTCGTATATATGTGGCTGACATGTTTCTATCTATCTAATCTATGTGTGATTCTCTATTCCTTCTATTCTAAATTGTCGGGTACAGATGCTGAATTGCCAGCCGGCTTTTTTAAAGAGACGGTGCATGAAAACACTATTATTTTTTTTGATAAATCCTTTACACTAAATGACAAGTACAGTAAGCAACACTGTCACTGTGCTTCTTATATGTGTGACTGACATGTTTCTATCTATCTAATCTATGTGTGAAGCTCTATTCTTTCGGTTCTAAATTGTCGGGTACCGGTGTATGCCGCTGCTGAATTGCCGGCTTTTCATGTTTCTCTGTGAGCACTGTTCCCATCGATTTGGGCAATCACTGTAATGCCACAACCACCATGGCTGTGGCATTACAGTGAGTGGCAGACAATCCCTGCATGATTGGTGCTCTAAATAGCGCCAGACATGCAGGACACGCTTTTGGTGCACGAACAGTTATCGAACATAACCTCGAACAGCCGAATTTTTTGCAAATCGTTCGGGTTCGTCGAACAACTCGAACACCACCCAAAACAGCTCGAATTTGAGATTGGCGAACAGTTCTAGTCGAACACCGCTCATCTCTATTCATAACCAGTTATTAGTTTTTCATTGAGCTATGTCCTTCAGTTACAATATTTTCAACTTAAAGGAGTTTGAGCTAGCTATATTGATGACCATTCTGTAGGATCCAACACCTGGGAACATCACTGATCAGCTGAGCTGCAAATCTTAGCAGTGACCACTAGGGCGCAGTCAGACGACTGTATAAATCAGACGAGATTGGACTGCAATGCACGGACTGGCCGGCAGCTCTCCCAACCTCTACGTGACAGCTGTCATGCTCGAATCAGGAGACCCATAGTCAGTCCGAGCATTGCAGTCTTATCTCAGTCCGATTTATATGGCCGTCACCTTTACATAGTGAATGGAGCTGTGTCAGAGCTGATAACACCTGTGGATGCCATGCATCGGCCTCCCACTGATCTAATATTAATGACCAATCCCAATGGTTGATCATCAATATCATTAGTCTGGACCACCACTTTGAATGATCATCCTGGAAGTGATTACCATTGTAACTTGCGGGCACCTCTATATGTTATTTCCCAGATTTCATTGATATACTTACAATACAAGGCGGATAACATGAAATTTAGGAAAGTAAAGGATGACAGTGATAATAGGTTTAAAGAGCTTGTCCACTAGTTTGATATTAACGACCTATCCTATTATTAATGTAATGCAATAGCCATTAAACAGCTGTGATATTTCACTCTATACCCTGCTGCAGCTGACTTCAAACAAAAACAGATAACAGCTGGTTGGTGGGGATGTTGGGAATCGGAGAGAAATGTGAAAAAACAATAAACTCTTTTAAAATTCTAATTCACCAGGTTCTGTTAATTTTTCAAAAATATTGACCAAATCTCAATACTTCAAAGCCTCCAATTGCCCTGAAAAGACTTGTGTAACACTTTTAGGTCTCCTAGCTTTGTATCTACCTCCTTTCAAGCTCTTTAACACAATCGCAGTCGATACAAAATTTTTTCGTTAGTCATTTGTTACAGTGCAGAACAGTGACTCAAACTGATGGTGTCGCTGTCAGAGGTAACATCATTCTGTTATGACTGAGATGAGTGATGAGCCATATATTCCATAATGCCTTCCGTTTTGTCCCCACTAATGTGCTTAGATTTTTTTGAGTGATTCGTTAGAAACAAATAACAAATTGTTTGATCCTGCATCGACCTGCGAAACTCATAAAATTTGGCACAAATTCAATTAGAAATTAGAATCGAATCGATTTGCTAATCTTTAGATATTGATGACCTTTCCTAAGGATAAGTAATCCATGTCAAACTGGTTCCAAATCTGTTTTACAGTATACACTACACTTGTATTCCTTGTTGTATAACCAATATGGGGTGACTTCTTAGAAATCTGACTTCTGCTGTCCTTCTGTTTTTCCTCCTGGAAATGTATGAATATATTATGAATGCAACAGTGTAAGACTGTGTGCAGACATGCCTCTTTGATGACGAGAATGCCCATGCGCAGTTCTCAATTTATTTACACATTTCTACGATGATTAACAGAGTAATGGCACAACGCAGAGTTCTAAGACGAGATGTCCCAGAATTCTTATAATATAGGGCACACAAGTATCTACAAAGACAGATGCATGAGGAAGAATGGCAGGTTCACTTTAAAGATGCATTGATAGTATACTCTACATATTGTTATGCACACGCCCGGGCTGACTGGCGTGTGTGTGATGTAGTGATTCCACTGTGCCATGAACCGGAGAGTGCCTGGAGGGGCGTAACTAAGTATCAACCCGATCCGACCAAGGTCGCACGACGGCTAACGACGCCGTGCACCAGGGAGGAACCGAGCAGAGGGACCAGGTGCTACTCCAGGCCAGACCCCGGACACGGCTGTTGACCCACACCGGGGAATACAGGAAAAGGAAGGTTAGGCTGGCACACAGACAGGTGGGTATTGGCAGGCACGGCTGGCATGCAGACAGGTGGGCACTGGCAGGCACGGCTGGAGTGCAGACAGGAGGACACTGGCAGGCACGGCTGGTATGCAGACAGGAGAATACTGACAAGTACGACTGGTGTGCAGACGGGGAGGTACTAGCAGGTTGGAGCACAGGCTGGATAGGGTCCAGTATAGACTGGGATTCAGGAACAGAACCACAGATGCGGTAGACAAGCAGAGCAGAGAGGAACCGCCGGAGCGGTGGGCAAGGCGGAGCAGAGAGGTACCGCCGAAGCGGTGAGCAAGCAGAGCAGGGAGAAACCGCCGGAGCGGTGAGCAAGGCAGAGCAGGCAGGAACTGCCGGAGCGATGAGCAAGGCAGAGCAGGCAGGAACAGCCAGAGCGGTGAGCAAGGCAGAGCAGGCAGGAACTGCTGGAGCGGTGAGCAAGGCAGAGCAGGCAGGAACCGCCAGAGCGGTGAGCAAGGCAGAGCAGGCAGGAACCGCCGGAGCGGTGAGCAAGGCAAAGCAGACAGGAACCGCCGGAGCGGTGAGCAAGGCAGAGCAGGCAGGAACCGCCGGAGCGGTGAGCAAGGCAGAGCAGGCAGGAACCGCCGGAGCAGTGAGCAAGGCAGAGCAGAGAGAAACCGCCGGAGCGGTGAGCAAGGCAGAGCGGGCAGAAACCGCTGGAGCGGTGAGCAAAGGCAGAGCAGAGGGGACAGGGCTCTGTTCACAAGGAACAGACTGGAAGGGAAAGGCAGAACCAGATACACACAAGATACTTGCAATGAAGTAGCGAGTGGACTCTAAACTCACAAACGGAAGTACAGCGACAACGAGTAGGAGTTAGGTGCAGGTTCAGACTCTGCAGAAAAAGGGAAGGTACGGACATAGAGAAAAACAGGTAACAGGCTAGAAGAGTGTTCAGACAGGAACTGAGTGTTCAGACAGGAACTGACACTGCAGCGAGATACAGGAGCGAGTCTGGGTATGCGGCCCCCAGAATGGCGGACAAACAGGCTAGAAGACACAGATAACAGGTCTGGGTATGCGGCCCCCAGAAGGCGAGACGAACAGGCTAGGAGCGTGTTCAGACATGCCTGGGAATACAGCCTCCAGGAAGGTGGACAGGCAGGAAAAACAGAACAGGACCTGGCACATCAGAGGCAAGAAGCCCTCTGAGGATAAGAGTTGCTCAGGCACCTCCTACTGGGTGGAGGGGGTTTAAATATCCAGTGACTCACAGCAATAGGCTGGAGACGCATTAGGGGTGCACCCACAGCAGCTATAAGAATCAGGAAGTAACTGGGCTGCCGCCCTAAGCAGACAGTCAAGGGACATGCACACAGCATGCACTGGAGCAGGAATAGCAGACTGGACAGACAGGTAAGATTGCGGTCTTGCATAGTGGGAGGTGGTGCACTAAGCAAGTACGCCGCCATGGATGGTACGCATATACTGTAATGCATCGCAAATGTGCATATCTACATGTTACAGTCAGCATTAGTTGCTAAGATGTTAACTATCATTTTTACATACAACATATAAGAATCCTGTAAATCATATTATATTATAAATAATAAAATGTTTGCTCAACTAAGTGTTAGGAATCTTTCTTTATGACATATGCAAGTTTTATGCCAACATCCTCACTAAACTGATGATCTTTCTGTACATGGTATTCAGCCAGGTCATTACGATATGTCTCTTAATATTTTTAACATCTCCTACTCTATTGTTGGGTGTCGAACATGTAGAAGGTTCTGGTGTCATAATTGCCTCTATTTTGACTGTTAACTCCTCTTTTCGGTCAAAGACTATTTTCAGAGTTAATCTTGATGATATTAAAAGGGAATCAGTACATTTTTTTCTATGTAATCTGTTGTAATCTGACAGCAGCATGATGTAGAGGCAGAGACCCTGATTCCAGCAATGTATTAGTTAGCAATGTATTAGGATCACAGTTTTCTCTGTTGCAGACTTAGCAGAGGAGTCCTGTATAACATCGCACACATCACTGATTAGCAGCTTTCTGTGTACAATGTATTGTGACAGAGAGGTGCTAATCAGTGCAGGGGGAGTGGTTGGACTAGGAGGCACGAGGAAGCTTGTCCTGTAGTGATAATCTCCTGCTGATAAAACACTTATTGTATTGAAATGGCAAAACACAGCTCAGTAAGTAACAAATCCTTCTTTCCCTACATCATGGTGGTCTCAGATTACATAGCAAAATCCTGCTGACAGATTCCCTTTAAACACGTTTATTTTGTATGTTTAGTCACAAGAGAGTGATGAGCCTTCTATTATACAGGTCTAATGATTGCTGTAGGGACCCATCCTCCTACTTTCATATAGAGCAGTGGTGGTACTGATGCACTGTTATAATGTTTATGTAACAAATTATGAAAAAATTCTGAAATTCTTCTTCTTGGCAGGATTTTTTTAAATGACAAAACCTGGCATTTTAACAGGAGTGTGTAGATTTTTTATATCTACTGTTTATATTGCACATAAAGATAAACACATAGACACATACAAAGTATATATGTACACATGCAGTTTTGAGTGTGGGGTGTGCTTGTGTTTGGGTATGTACTGTACCTGTATGCACATTTACATACCCAAGCACAAGCACACCCCACACTCAAAACTGCACAACAAACAGACACACAAAATCACATAAAACACAAACCACAAACGAAAACCAAACACAAACCACAAACAAAAACACACAACACACAAAGATATAGACACACAGGAAGAAGACAAAACAAATCCAAAAAATACAAAACACACATGAACACACACAAAAAAAACACACAAAAACAACTGTGGCATCTCTATTGTTTGCACTTTGTATCACCGTTTTAGCACTTTCATTTCAATTTCGTAGGAGGTGCTGGATAAGTTACTGTGGACTTTCAGCTCGCTGTATACTGTATGTATGCTAGGTATACTTTTCTATCAATGTATAAATGATTGCCATTGCTCCGTGCCATGGAAGACAATGGTGCAATGTAAATAAATAAATGAATACATAATAGTTATTACATCTCCATAGCACGAGGCTCTGGCAATCTGCAATCTCCATATAAGACATAGTTCCTCAGGATTCATACATTTATGATGGCAGACACCTGGGAATCCAGTCTTCTGCATCTTGCAATGATTCCTTCTGCTCTGAATCAGACAAACTATTAGTCTCAATGCAGAAGTCATTCGCCTGGGAATCCATTAGGATATCACTGTGATCTCCGTGTAGCTCTGCCACAGGTCAGCCTAGATCCTATCAATATTCGGGAAGGTTTATATCAATACATGCATCTTGCATACAGAGATATGAATGCATTAAGGTTAGGCGGATCTCTTCTAGATGAACGGCTGAGGGATATTGCAGGTAATGGAGATTCCTTTGATAACTCCCTCAAATATCATATGAAAAGAAGCTCCAGATTCGGCATAGGTAGACTTAGATCTACTGGAGCTGCCTCATTAAAATTCTGCTCTTTAACTTATTTCTCCAATTCATCTCTGGGCACTCAATCGTATGACGGCTCCACACATGGCATAGCCATACTATGACCCCCACAGAAGTCTATGGAGGCATTCTAATCCATGTTACACGGGCACGTAATTGGCTTTTCTGACGGATTGCTTTTAGGATGTCTCAGCTCTGTAATATGGTAAAGTATGAAAGTAAAACTTGGCACTAAAAATGGAGTCCCAATGACTCTATGTGAAACTCCAGAAAACCCACAAGGACCAGAACCGTGACCAAAGTCCGAAATGGATTTAGAAGAAATTTTAAGTATAAAGGAAGGACTTTTACTTCTCTTACCTATGATTCTAATCTTAAGAGTTTATATTGAGCCTTTATATTGAGCCAAACAGACTATTCCTATGCAATAGGAATGTAGGTCTGTCAACTACAGCTTACTGACAGTTTTCAAACACACAACATTTTCCACAATGCATAAAATAAAAATGAACTTAAAAAGATTTATTTCCATTTGCTTAAAATGGATCTGTCACAACACAAACTGCATATTTTATTAAACAGATCTCTTAGACCTGATGAGGCTGGTGCATTTACTCTCAAATTCCAAGTCAGAATCGTTTTTGAAAGTTTTCCTGGCCGATATTGACCAGAGCATTTTTTTTGAGTTGGTATCATAATGTGCTCATTTTAAAATCAGGATTATACAACCGTTCTGATTTTCAAAGTAAGTACACCATTCTCCTTAGGTCTAACAAATCTGTGATCTGTTTAATAATGCATTCATTTCTTATTATGAAGTCGGATTGACAGGTCCCCTATAATGTAACAACAATGATCAAATATGGAGCTACAACCAAGTTTATGGTCAGTTTTACAGGTATTATTATCGTTAATACTGTAGGTGAGCATAGTTTTTTTCCTTATACGCAGTGGATCCATTAAAGGGACTCTATCAGCAGGTTTTTGCTATGTAATCTGAATACTGCATCAGGTAGGGGTTAATACAGAGATTTCAGGAATGCCTCTCTCATCAAGCTCTATGGTTTTGTTTGCTTGCAATCATTGTTTTAGCACCAAGACCTTATCATTGCTGGGACACAGCAGTATGCATACTAGTCTGACACACCCCCTCCTGTGATAGGCAGCTCACTGACTATAGACATTGTACATACAGAGCCTGGTGTGGGCGGGGTTAGCTTCCTCAGCTCTGCTGTATTGATAAATCTAAAAAGTCTAATTGTGTCAGAATGGCTGCACCCAGTAATCTATGTGATACATTATTGGATTCAGCTTCTCTTTGCCTACATCAGGCTGCTCTCACAGGAGGTAGCAAAAACCTGTTGACAGATTCCCTTTAAGTCTCAAAGAACTTTTTCAAGATCTAAAATGATACTACCCACTGATTTTATAGAGTTCATGCCGATAAATAGAGTTTCCAATTCTATTGCATTTTGATCAAGAAGTTTGCCCTGTTCTACATTTTAGGGCAAGAGTTTCTTTTTTCAGTGATTCTAAGAGAGGTGTTTTATGATGTCAATGTGTTTTTACAGGGCTTTCAAATGGATTGCTCTGAGCAGACCACAAAAAGTATCATCATCTATCATACAGTATATCATTTATCCACAAGACAAGTGGCATATATATGATCCTTGAGGGTCCTACTGCTGGAACCTCCACCGATCATTGGGACAGGGGGACTGCGCCTCCTTTGTAGGAGAGTTTGAATTGAGCAACATTCACACACGTGACATTCCATTCCACCGAAATAGCCAAATACAGCATTCGCCAATATTCTCATGATCCATGTGTCACCATCGCTTTCATCAAAGAAGGTTGGCCTGAATGAAATAACTCATCATTTTTCAAGGTGAAGGATTTCAAGAATGTCAGGTTGGCTCGAACAACCACCTAAATATGACACCCTCTACCTGCATCCCTCAACTTGCAAATCTAACAAGGTTTGTTCCAAGACCCATAAAATATATCACCAACCTTAAATATAACTGTCATTTCAAAAACTTGGGGGGAGAGGGGTATTCATTTTATAGGTGGGGGAGATAGTGCAGATAGTGACCTGGGCACAAATAAAGAAATTGGGGTAGGAGTAGAAGGAATAGAGGTACAGAGAGATACATAAAATGCATGTACACTAATGCCAGAAGCCTCACCAACAAAATGGAAGAATTAGAATTAATTTTGTTGGAAAATAATTATGACATGGTGGGAATATCTGAGACATGGCTGGATGAGAGCCATGACTGGGCAGTTAATTTACAAGGCTATATTCTGTTCAGAAATGACCGTACAAACAAGCGAGGGGGTGGGGGTGTTTATATGTAAAATCATCCTTAAGGCTGAGTTCACACGATGCGTATTTAATGCGTTTCCGCGGCATTTTTGCAGTTGCGTAAACGCCGCGGAAACGCATGAAAAACGCATGGGAGAAGGGAAGCAATGTTCCCCAATTGAAATCCGCATGTGCTGTGCCCATAAATAAATTCTGTAAAATCCAAATCAAGGCAGCAAATATTGAGACAGGAGAAACTCATTGCCAGAGAAAGTAAAAATAATCCCAAAATATTCTTTAACTACATAAATAGTAAAAAACGAAAAAATGATAGTGTTGGCCCCCTTAAAAATAGTCTGGGTGAAATGATGGATGAGGTTGAGGAAAAAGCCAATATGCTAAATGATTTTTTTTCAACAGTATTTACACAAGAAAATCGCATGACAGAAAACATGATCAGTGATAACAAAAATTCTCCATTAAATGTCACTTGCTTAACCCAGCAGGAAGTAGGACGGTGTCTAAAAATCACTAAAGTTAACAAATCCCCGGGCCCGGATGGGATAGACCCGTGAGTACTGCTGGAATTAAGTAACGTCATAGATAGACCATTATTTTTAATCTTTAAAGATTCCATAATAACAGGGTCTGTACCACAGGACTGGCATATAGCAAATGTGGTGCCAATATTCAAAAAGGGGACAAAAACTGAACTTGGAAATTAAAGGCCAGTAAGCTTACCTGTGGGTAAAATCCTGGAGGGTTTCCTAAGAGATGCTATACTAGAGTATCTGAAGAAGAATAACCTCATGACCCAATATCAACATGGGTTTACGAGGGACCGTTCCTGTCAAACTAATCTGATTAACTTTTATGAAGAGGTAAGTTCTGGACTGGACCAAGGAAATGCAGTGGATGTTGTGTATATGGACTTTTCAAAAGCTTTTGATACGGTTCCACACAAAAGGTTGATACATAAGATGACAATGGGGATAAGGGAAAATATATGTATGTGGGTTAAGAACTGGCTCAGTGATAGGAAACAAAGGGTGGTTATTAATGGAACACACTCAGACTGGGTCTCAGTTAACAGTGGGGTACCACAGGGGTCAGTATTGGGCCCCCTTCTTTTTAACATATTTATTAATGACCTTGTAGGGGGCATACAGAGTAGTATTTCAATATTTGCAGATGACACTAAACTCTGCAGGGTAATCAATACAGAGGAGGACAATTTTATATTACAGGAGGATCTATGTAAACTAGAAGCTTGGGCTGATAAATGGCAAATGAGCTTTAATGGGGATAAATGTAAGGTAATGCACTTGGGCAAAGGAAATAAAATGTATAATTATATGCTTAATTGTAAAACACTGGGAAAAACTGTCACTGAAAAGGACCTGGGTGTATTGGTGGACGACAAGCTCACGTTTGGTGACCAGTGTCAGGCAGCTGCTGCAAAGGCAAATAAAATAATGGGATGCATTAAAAGAGGCATAGATGCTCATGAGGAGAACATAATTTTACCTCTATACAAGTCATTAGTGCGACCACACTTAGAATACTGTGTACAGTTCTCGTCTCCGGTGTATAAGAAAGACATAGCTGAACTAGAGTGGGTGCAGAGAAGAGCGACCAAGGTTATTAGAGGACTGGGGGGTCTGCAATTCCAAGACAGGTTATTATTCTTGGGGTTATTTACTGTGGAAAAAAGAAGGCTTAGGGGTGATCTTATTACTATGTACAAGTATATGAGGGGACAGTACAAAGACCTTTCTATTGATCTTTTTACTCTGAGGCCTGAGACGGGGACAAGGGGGCATCTTCTACGTCTGGAGAAAAGAAGGTTTAATCATAATCACAGACGCGGATTCTTTACTGTAAGAGTAGTGAGACTATGGAACTCTCTGCCGCATGATGTTGTAATGAGTGATTCACTACTAAAGTTTAAGAAGGGCATGGATGCCTTTCTTGAAAAGTATAATATTACAGGTTATATATACTAGATTCCTTGATAGGGCGTTGATCCAGGGAACTAGTCTGATTGTCGTATGGAGTCAGGAAGGATTTTTTTCCCCCAATGTGGAGCTTGGTGTTGCCACATGGTTTTTTTTTGCCTTCCTCTGGATCAACATGTTAGGCTATGGGTTGAACTAGATGGACCTAGTCTTCCTTCAATCTTTAAAACTCTGTTACTATGTTACTATGTATATTATTAAAAGTTTTGATCGAAAGGGGGTCCTAGTGCTGAAACCTTCACCAATCGATAAAAGAGTAGACATGCTCTTCTCCAAAACAGGTGACAGGCTCTACGGACTTTCTATTGAGTCTGTCTTCAGTCTTGGTGGAGAGCCGTGCTTGGCTGAGAACTTCTGCTTTTTCTCATTGGGGGTCCCAGCACCAAACATGATGAAAGATTTTGGAAATGATGGTTAACACTTTTAAAGTGATTTACAGGATTAGGAAAAGTCATAATGGTACAGTAGTGCTCCTCTCCAATACAAAATGTTAAAAATCCCAAACAAATAGTAACAGCGTCAGGATGCTATCATCAGAAAAAGTCAGCACCTCAACAGCGCCACACCTGTGCACTGGCTGTGTATGGTATTGCAGCTTAACAAGGTGGGACAATACAAGTGCAATAGGATCTTATCTGATAAACCAGTGAAGGATTAGAGGATGCAATAACTACTCACCTTGTGGGGTTGTGTGACCCACAACAAAAGTTGCCATTTTTGAAAGTAGTTGTACCGGCTACTGCAACACCAACGGGTTGGAGGATCTAATGTAGTAATCAAATAATAAAATTGTTCAATCTGTGCTACTGGTTATGTTTTCACAATAAAGATGCAATATCTGGTTTCAAGACGTCTATACGGTTTTATTCTCAATGCGTTTCGAAGTTATCAACTTCTTCCTCAGGAGAACAACAACTGTTGTTGTTCTACTGAGGAAGAGGTGTGAAAACTTTGAAACGTGTTGAGAATAAAACCCTGTAGACGTCTTGAAACCAGATATTGCATCTTTATTGTGAATACATAACCAGTAGCACAGATTGACTAACTTTTCTCCACTATTTTGTATGGCAGCTTAACTCTACTGAGGTCCAAAAGGCCGGTCTGTGAAATCACACCCAAGCTGGACTGGCCTGCTGCTATTTTTGGAATAAAGAAGTCTTATTTTTATTAATCTCGCTCAACCCCTTAGAGAGTAAGAAAGAAGAAAAAAATAAATTTATGTGATAAGGAGAATATCTTTAGGGTATCGCTGATATATTTATTGCATAACGATACACGGGGAGAAAATGTCTCCATCGTCGTCATTAGATTCTGTGGTGTCTGAACAGGTGGCAAATCGTTTTGGTAAACAAGTGCATTAGTGCGTCCTGTGAGGATGAACCAGTAAACTTCTTATCTTACGTTATGGGTGTTTGTTACTCAGGGGATAAACTGTTGCCAACTAAACAAATGCAGAGGAGCCTGATCATCTAAATCATTGAATTCATTAGACATAAAAACAAACCTTCAGTTTTCTTTTGTTTTCATCAATTCATCAAGTGAATAAAAAGAAAATATTTCTGACGTGACACGATGATGCACACATACAATCAGCTGAAATACATGTTCTGTTTATATTCAGTATATGTATATATCTGTCTCAATCCCTGAATTCAGGTTTTCCGTTCAGTCCCATTGCCCCCAGTGTATAATATCCGACCCCCGCCATGCCGTCTGCCTGTACTAATATTTATGATAGAATAGATGGTGGTAAGGAGCTCACTGGTACCAGCGCGGTCCTGTAATAGGACATCACTGGTGCAAAAAGTCAGTTTATTATAATTTTTTCTTTCCTAAATGTTCCCCCATCACCTGTGAGTGATATTACTGAGAAGTGGAAGGTAATGCAGCAACTCAGCCATGAAGAGGAGACCCGTTAACATTACAGAGCGGGGTCAGCGAGTGCTGAGGACTCAGAGCAGAGGGCAGGAAAGTCATCAACGCTCTGCTGACTCCATAACTGCAGACTCCAAACCTCCTCTGGTATTAACATCAGCAGCATGACATTGGATTCCATGGTCGAGAGAAGCACGCAGCCTTACATCACCAAGCACAATGCCAAGTGTTGGATGGAGTGGTGTAAAACAGCCTCCACTAGACTCTGGAGCAGTAGAAACGTGTTCTGTGTAGTGATGAATAAAACTTCTCTATCTGGCATCTGATGGACGAGTCTGGGTCTGGCAAATGCCGGGAGAACGTTACCTGCCTGACTGCTTAGTACCAGCTGTAAAGCTTGGTGGAGGAGGGGCAATACTATGCTACTTTCTCCACTTATGAGTCACTTATTCCCCTTTCCCCGCCTCCGGAACTAGCTATGCTCTCTGAAAAACAGCTAAAATCTGTCTTACTCAGGAGTAGCTCCTGATAGCTCACACAGGGGTCAGATTACAGCTGCTTAAAAGAGAGAGGGATAGGAGCAGAGTGGGAGAGAGAGTTTGTGTTCCTACTTTCTAGTAAGTGTTTTATCTCACTCCAGTTCTGGATTCACAGATAGATTGTTCAGTACTACCGTATAATGTCTTTCATGCTCCTACTAAAAATGGGCTACATAGAGACAGCAGAGCAGGAACCTCTCATGTCTAAGTGTAATAATGCCAGATATATGTAATATAATACCCAGAAATAAGGTTATTGCTCATGTACACACACACGACAGCTGGAAGAAGAGTAATCATGGTGATCGTGTCACAATATAAGTAATTTGAGCCATGCTATTGGCAAGGTTTCTTCATCCCATAGGACAAGTGAACCATACTGAAGAAGTGATTTATGGCTTTTAGAAACCATTCTAATTCTGTTTATCATGGCACTGTGATCGGCCATGCATCCTGATCATGGCCCTTGTCCTGCATGATGTCCCCATCCATGATTGTCAACCTGTTTTATTAATTTGTTTTAACAACCTATCCAAAAATCCCCAACCTCTAACATTTACAGATACATTGAAAAACATAATAAATCAGTAAACAGAAAAAACTGTCCGGCACATCCAAAACAAGAAATAGGTGTGTACAGGTGCTTACAAGGAACAGCTACCTCCATATACAACTAACAAATAAAGTAGCACTCTGCAGAGTGCTTCTTTATTTGTTAATAATAAATCAGTAAGATTGTAAGTGATGTATATATATCAATACTTCTATAACACATCAGCGGCAGTGGGAAGAAGTGCCCTATATTTACCGACTGCCTGGGAATTTCTGGACTTTGGTCTTTGCCCTTTGGCCCTTCTGACCCAGATGATGTCATACTGTCTTTGTCTACAAATGACATGACATCACTTCCTGTTTCAGTGACCACAGAGTCTCATCTGCTAGCCGACCTCATTGTGGTAGTAGTCACAGTCAAGAGTTCATATAGGTGCCCGGGGGAGAACAAGACGGGAACGCTCCAATCATGAAGTCTAAATTAGAGGATGGAACACAAAGAAATAGAAAAAAATGTTGGATAGAGTGTGGGACTTTGCTTGATTGGTAAAACTGAGTTTTTGTGTTGGAATTTAGCTTTTTGGGTATCTGGTTCTGCTGAGAACATGATGTGTCTGAACATAATACCATGGCTGGGTGTATGCAAACTTCAGTATTATCGTTATCAATGTGATTTATGGGTTATTGTGTGATGGTTGTTAAAAAGGGAGTAAACAGTAACCAGACACTTCTGCTCAAAGAACAAGAGGATAAAGCATGTTACAGTCCGACATGTCCGATCTTTCCTTCCCTTGGTATCTGTTCTTGGGGGGTGGGGGATATGGGAAGCCACCATATAGATTAGATGGTTGTCTCTTGCCATCGAAGCCAGTTTGTCTTGTCAAACTTCATTTACTGTCCATGAGCACCTTAGTGGACTCCTATTGCTGGGGCAGCACGGTGGCTCAGTAGTTAGCACTGAAGCCTTGCAGCGCTGGGGTCCTGGGTTGAAATCCCACCAAGGACAACATCTGCAAAGAGTTTGTATGTTCTCCCCGCGTTTGGGTGGGTTTCCTCCGGGTTCTCCGATTTCCTCTCACACTCCAAAGACATACTGATAGGGAATGTAGATTGTGAGCCCCAATGGGGACAGCCATGATAATGTATGTAAAGCGCTGTGGAATTAATAGTGAGTAAAATAAATAAAATAAATTGCAGCCTATGATAGACAGTGCAACACAAAGGCCTTAGAAGGAAAATGGTGCAATTTTTTTTTTAATGAAAGCCAAATGCAAAAATGATTTTAACGCCCAATTATATCTATTACAGTAAAAAATAAATAACATTGTCTCTAAAGGTTTTTTTTTTTTACAAAGTTTTTAGGCTGTGTTACATTACTTATTTGTCTATATAATACTCCAGTGACTACCAACTAACCAAATGTAAGACACAGGGTATTCTTATAGGGTAAAATGAGATTTTTGTTTCCCATGAAAGCAACTAACCTATAACACAATATACAGTGGGTACGGAAAGTATTCAGACCCCTTTAAATTTGTCACTCTGTTTCATTGCAGCCATTTGGTAGACTCTAAAAAGTTCATTTTTTTCTCATTAAAGTACACTCTGCACCCCATCTTGACTGAAAAAAAACAAGAAATGTAGAAATTTTTGCAAATTTATTAAAAAAAGAAAAACTGAAATATCACATGGTCATAAGTATTCAGACCCTTTGTTCAGACACTCATTTAAGTCACATGCTGTCCATTTCCTTGTGATCCTCCTTGAGATGGTTCTACTCCTTCATTGGAGTCCAGCTGTGTTTAATTAAACTGATAGGACTTGATTTGGAAAGGCACACACCTGTCTATATAAGACCTCACAGCTCACAGTGCATGTCAGACCAAGAATCATGAGCTCAAAAAGAACTGCCCAAGGAGCTCAGAGACAGAATTGTGGCAAGGCACAGATCTGGCCAAGGTTACAAAAGAATTTCTGCATTACTCAAGGTTCCTAAGAACACAGTGGCCTCCATAATCCTTAAATGGAAGACGTATGGGACCACCAGTAGTCTTCCTAGACCTGGCCATCCAGCCAAACTGAGCAATCGTGGGAGAAGAGCCTTGGTGAGAGAGGTAAAGAAGAACCCCAAGATCACTGTGGCTGAGCTCCAGAGATGCAGTAGGGAGATGGGAGAAAGTTCCACAAAGTCAACTATCACTGCAGCCCTCCACCAGTCGGGCCTTTATGGCAGAGTGACCCGACGGAAGCCTCTCCTCAGTGCAAGACATATGAAAGCCCACATAGAGTTTGCTCAAAAATACATGAAGGACTCCCAGACTATGAGAAATAAGATTCTTTGGTCTGATGAGATGAAGATAGAAATTTTTGGTGATAATTCGAAGCGGTATGTGTGGCACTGCTCATCACCTACCCAATACAATCCCAACAGTGAAACATGGTGGTGGCAGTATCATGCTATGGGGGTGTTTTTCAACTGCAGGGACAGGACGACTGGTTGCAATTGAAGGAAACATGAATGTGACCAAGTACAGAGATATCCTGGATGAAAACCTCTTCCAGAGTGCTCTGGACCTCAGACTTGGCTGAAGGTTCACCTTTCAACAAGACAATGACCCTAAGCTCACAGCTAAAATAACAAAGGAGTGGCTTCAGAACAACTCTGTGATCATTCTTGACTTGCCCAGCCAGAGCCCTGACCTAAACCCAATTGAGCATCTCTGAAGAGGCCTGAAAATGGCTGTCCACCAACGTTCACCATCCAACCTGACAGAACTGGAGAGGATCTGCAAGGAAGAATGGCAGAGGATCCCCAAATCCAGGTGTGAAAAACTTGTTGTATCATTCCCAAGAAGACTCATGGCTGTACTATCTCAAAAGGGGGCTTCTACTCAATACTGAGCAAAGGGTCTGAGTACTTAAGACCATGTGATATTTCAGCTTTTCTTTTTTAATAAATTTGCAAACATTTCTACATTTCTGTTTTTTTCAGTCAAGATGGGGTGCAGAGTGTACTTTAATGAGAAAAAAATGAACTTTTTGGAACTTACCAAATGGCTGCAATGAAACAAAGAGTGAAAAATTTAAAGGGGTCTTAATACTTTCCGTACCCACTGTATATTTCTTGAAAGGTAAGATTTTCTAGTAATATATGAGATTTTTTTCTGATAAATATAGATTTTTTTATTTTGTATCTCCATTATGGAGCTATTAGCAATCAAAGTATTTGGCAACTAATGAGTTAACTTTTTGTTACGTCCAAGTGGGCGTGATCAGATAAGAACTCATTCAGTCCCTGCATCTGCATGATTTATGCCTGTTAGTCTCAACACATGTGAGGAATCCCTAACAAACAGGCAATCTCTGCATGTGTTGAGGCTGACTAACAGCCATAAATCATGCAGATGCAGGGACTTGAACTGAATATACGAGCATGCCAAAGATATTTGGAAAGCACCCGAGATTGAAAAATGCCCACCCCCAGTGAAAGCTATCTGATAACTTGGACTTAATTAAAGTTAACTCATTAGGTGCCAAATACTTTAATTGCTGATATCTCTGCAATTACAGTATATGTTTTTAAAAAAGCAACAACATTATATTACATCATGTGTTCATTTCAACATGAATAATTTGGCGAAAGGTCCTCTCTTAGTACTAATTAAAATTCCCAGTGTTGAACATCCTCTACACAGACCCATACACAAAATTTCTGAAACTAAAAACCATGTGGCATGCAATCTCCATGGCTTTAGCTAGGGTCATCAACAATACCTGAGATTCATGATATGAAATAATAATCAGGATTTCATTATAATAATCTTTGTTGATATAGTGCAGACCTATTCCCATATTGCCCATACATAGAGTGAAGTTGGGCAAACCCATCAATTTCAGTAGGACTAAGAAACTTTCTTATGGTATATGGTGGCCACCTAATTCTCTCCTGACAAATAATGTCGAGGAGAGAAGGATAGGACAAGTTTAAATGCAATGCCCAATCCTTTTGCTTTTAGCTAGTGTAAGAGGTTTCTGCCATTGATTTACTTCCGTCTCTCCCCCCGTCTAAGGAGGGAGGATCGGAAGTAATACATGGACACCTTTACAACTTCGGAAAAAATCAAGTAAAATGTCAAGTAATGAAAGCAAAAGAACAAAGGATGATATGAAAAGAGTGACGTCCCTACACGTAACAACTTATAAATGGCTTTTATCATCAGAAGTAGTTGTTGATGTATCATCAACCTCAACTTTGTTGCGAAGAACAAAAGGCAAAAACAGTAAAGTTGGACGAATCAATTCACAAGACTTAGTCCAATGGCCACATCAGTAATCTGCGGTAGCTGGATGGGAGTCCTGAGAATCACCTTGTACTTAACGGCATCTGCAGCTCTTCTTATGATTAGCTGGTCTGGCGGGACATCATCTGTGGATAACACCGCAATGATGATGTTGCATCAGGCCGGCTAATCAAAAAAGGAGCCATAGATGCCGGGAGGTAAGAGGCAGTTTTCAGGGCTCCCGTCAAGAGGCCACAGATTACTGACACGTCCAATGGATCAACTCTAAAAAATATCCAATGTTTTTGAACCTCCAATAAATAAAAGATGCAACTTTACCATCAGACTATGATATAGTTAGTAGATACCGAGAGCGAAAACAATGCTACAAGGTAGGGAGACGCATGGGGTGAGGGAAAGCTTGCAGAGGCCAATGATACCCGCAATAGGAGGTCATCAAAATTACTGGGCGTCAGAGAGGACACTTCGGCAGTGTCTCCAGAAGTGATCTTGTTTTAGTTGAACGGGGAACAAAGTCTACCCCAACTGGAAACAAATAAAGGAATACTCTTTGTCAAGATTGTGAATCATCTCACCCACCCTCAAAGAAAAAGGAATCATCCCAAAATAATAAACCTAAGGTTCCACAGGTGGTCTTCCTAAGAACTCATTTCCCCATTCCCAAGCCCCCTCATAACAAACATATCTCCGGTCTTCTAGAGACGGCACCATACCAAGTCTTTCCTCTATTACGAATATTAATTGGAGAACAAAGCGAACGGCATTCCTGTTGCCGTAGATTGCGGCGCTCACAAAGTGGTGCATGAAGAAGTCCACTTTTCCATTGTGAGAATATTAGCAACATCAATCTTAGAGCACAAGCCAGAGCCCCAGATAACACAGTCAGACGCTGAGCCAGCTGTTTTCTCTCTCTCTCTCCCTTTCCCCAATGAAACCAAACTACAAACACGTTGATCTCTTTCACAGACAAGGGCTCGCCTTGGAGACACCAGGAAGTAATTTTTGTTTATTGGTTAATTGGAGACCCTTTTAAAAAATTTTACAAAAAAATTGCAAAAACGAGTATGTATATATATAAAAAAAAATAAAAAATAAAATCGAACATTCAAAATTGAAACGCCAATCATATTTATATCCTAAATATCTCCAGACCCTTACTGCATTCCCTATTATGGAGCTCCCGGTGCTGGTAGCTGGTAAATAAACATATTTTTCTGCAATGTGGTGCAGACATGACTGCGGCCGGAAGACAGAGTACACTGGATTTTGACAGCAGTAGCCAATTGCCCAGATGCATAAAGCAGGTGGGAATTTCAACGCGGCAGAGGGTCTGTTGGCAGATAGAGCATTGATTTCAGTCTCTGCTATCAGTCTGCCATGGCAGACTCATGATTTAATAGCTCTCTATGGGTTGCCTGCAACACTGATTATTTCTATAAGAAAAAAAAAAAAGCAGGTTAGCTGCCACAGGGAATATATTCCTCCATTCCAGCCCCCCAAAAAAAGAATTCATAAAAGAATAAGACTAAGACTTTCAGGTCAAGCCCAGATCTGAGGAACTGTCCTAAGTTCTGAAAACAATGAGAATGGTGTTTGTGGAGAATGAGGTCCACCATCCACAATGCACCATCGACTTTGTTCCCTTTGTTTATAAACTATTTCCAGTTCCCGATACAGTGTATTTCTAGGGTAAATTAGGATAAAATCTCTGAATAAAGCCCCTAATTCGCTGCACAGACATCAGGAGCAAGAGAGGAACCAGACTCAATGCAGCATCCAGAAGTCTGTGTGGAATTTTAATCCATGGATGCTGCAATGCCAGGAAGCGCCAGCAGCAGATAGCACAAAGTTTAATGATAAATAACCTGGCAGATCAACACATGGACTTCAGACATTGTGCAAACATCCACCTACTTCATGGCTAGGCACAGGCGTAGGACATAGGGACACAAGAGTTAACCCCTTTCCTTCCAGACACTGAGATCATTTGGCTGTTATGGAATTTGCTGGAATGACAATGTGATAAAGTAACAATAGTGTCTTTGTTCTTATCCTTTGTTACTATGTCTATGGAACTTTTATTGTAGGTGGGGGGGGGGGGGGCAAATGCATGGTATGAATGTGAGAAGTCTATGGTCTGACACTGGTAATAAATCTTTAGTATCATAGGTAATAATGAAGCAGGATATTATGAAGACACTGCAAAGATAAGGTATAGATCCAGGAGACAAGTTAGCCTGGAAATGCAGACTTAATACAATTGTATATTTCGTAGGGTAGAGTGGTGTCTGGGATAAGAGTAATGTCATCAGACATGGCAAACGGGGGCTAGAGTATAAAATGTCTCCATCATCATCATCAACGCACGGCACAAGTTAGGATTCAGCTACTTCTGGTAAACATGCAGCACTTTCAAATTAGGTCAATCAGCGTCTGTGAAGGCTCCACCAGGACCGAGCTCCTACGTAGATGGGAGCAGACAGACAGGTGTAGCAGAGCTGACAGTGTCTTATTTCTGGTTTTCTGCAAACACACACCAAGTATAATGGCAAACGACCCAACTACATGACCTATAGTTCTGCTCAGTAGAAATCAGTCTACGTTCAGTGCTATGGACAAAGATACAATCAACTGGGTAAAATCCACCTTAATATGATGAATTTTTTTTCTACGTACCATGACAAAAAAAAAAAAAAGAAAATGCCTTGCAGTTTGCTTCGTCTAGACCTAAACAGCCACCGCCGGCTAATTTTAGCTCCTAACAGGTTCCACTCTCTGCAATGTCTCATCAATGCATTGGAAGTTAAGTTTACTTTGCAGACAGACGCACAATCCCCCTTCCCCCAACAACACATCGTCTTCACATGCTTCATCCAAGTCACTTCTGATACAAGCAATAGACAAAAGGAATATTTACCTGATGGAGAAACGGAAAACGTGAACTGATCTCAACTGGAGAAGTCTTAAGTCAACAAAGTCCAAAACGTGTCCCTCTTAGTAGGCCAAAAAAAAAGGCTGATCGGCAACCATTCTATCGAGGCAAAGACACCCCGAGTTTCCCCCACTTAGGAAATGCACCAAGAAAAAATTGACAAACCTCTTCCATGACAACTAAACTCTTCTAATGCATTTGAACGCCCACCATTCCTCTTCATTCATCCAATCAACTTTCCACCGCACCTCTTCCCTATCTCTTCCTTCAGTGGAGACGAGATCACTTCTCATCTGTATGCTAATTTTTGTGCCACATGGACAATAGTAATGATGTTTTCAGACTGGAACGCAATGGACCTGAAGTTCAAAAATAGATATTAATAGGGTTGACGCCGTTAAACGGCGAGAATGGATGAGCATGTGTGTGCACGGCTGAGGCTCAGGCATCGACTGTGCGTCCTCTATTATGAAAGCGGCAGACAGTCTGCGAGGCAATGGGCTAGAAAGCTTAGCTGTGTAGTACGCATGAAACACCAACTCCCTCAGAGACCACATTACTGCTGCAGAATAGCATCAGTAGCAGATTGCTGACTTACCCTGTCTCAGGCTGACATCCTTACAGAAGAGCAAAACATGTCCATTCCCCAAATCCTAGTGTCTTGGTACCCTTCAACGCTGAGCTGTATATTTTGCCAGGGTCTGCCTTTGGATTAAACAAATGATCTCCAACTCTCTTGCTTATTGGGCTGCTCAGACAAGTATAGGGATGTACTGTATGCTTTAACATTGTACCCACAGGCCCCTAAATCTCCAGAGCAGACTGGGTAGCGTGTGCAAGTGCTGTATATATTGTAATAGATGGGAACTCGGCAGCTGAACAGAGCGTTGGAAATAATCGCAGCAGTTATTTAATATAATATTATATGTCGCAGCATTCCATCAAACATCCCGACATGGATGGTTGCACAACGTCAACGGCATTATTAGGATCTGCAATATTTGTGTTGTTCTTGCAACGGAAGGTTTCTTAAGATTCCTCTTCTATGAATATTATGTGAGTGAAGGGATTGTGTCTGAACTTCTTGGCGTGAGAGCATAGGGGATGCCTAATATCACTTATGTAATCCATCTAGAAGCAGGAAAACGTGACTGCGATTAAGTCACATTGGGCTTTCTTAGCCAATCGCTCGAATTACGTCAAATTGCTAAATTGTAAACAACTCGGGATCTCGGCTCGTGTCATACATAGGAGGCTGATCTACCTCTGTCTGCTACGCTCCTAGGACGGGCATCAGACGAGACACTAAAGAGTCTATACCTGGCCAGGGGATCATGGTCGTGGTCAACCTGCGACCATACCTGAAGTCAACCAGGCAATGGCAGAAGTGGACAAGGACAACATCTGCAAGGAGTTTGTATGTTCTCCCCGTGTTTGTGTGGGTTTCCTCCGGGTGCTCCGGTTCACTCCCACACTCCAAAGACATACTGACAGGAGTTCACAATCTAGATTCCCTATGGGGACAGTGATGATGATGACTGTAAAGTGCTGCAGAAGTAATGGCGCTATATAAGTGAGTAAATAAATAAATATTGGCTATTACCCTGTTAAAGTGATGGAATCCAATCCCTGATTGAAATGATAGTACATTCAGCATTTACACAGCAAGTTGCAGAGCACTTTTATACAATCACGGCTCCGCAACTTGCAGTTGAATAGCGTATATCAGGAAACAGTTGCCAACTGGGTGCAAGTATGGAAAATATAGAGAGTGAGGTTTATTAACTAAGAGGGTTACATTGTCTCTTTATTCTCTCTCAAATTCGAGTTATAATTATTCCTATAATTATTCCTACCACTGTGCCATCAGTGGTTAGAACTGTTACATGGGAGCGCTGGGGTCCTGGGTCCAAATCCCCCCCAAGGACAACATCTGCAAGGAGTTTGTTTGCGTGGGTTTCCTCCGGGTTCTCCGGTTTCCTCCCACACTCCAATGACATCCTGATAGGAAATCTGGATTGTGAGCCTCAAGTGCTGTGGAATATGATGGTGTTACATAAGTAAAATAAATGCAGTGTGCAGTTGTATTATAAGGCCCAGCAGGCACTAACCAACCAAGGCTTACTAGGACCAGTAGAGGAGTCATTGGCTGTGTATCTCCGGACTACAGAGTGCTAAATAAATCCCATCCTTATCTTAACAAGGACCGGCATGTAATTCAATTTACTCATATGACTCAGTGCATGCAATGTGACTAAAACGCGTGTGACTTGTTTCTGAAAGTCTCAAGGAAGCATGTATATATACTAGGAAGTTGGAAAAAGGGAGAAGGGATTAATAAAACTTGAAAGGAGGAGTAAAGGGTGCTGGGGAGATGTAATGGGCCGTGGAAGGGCTGGCTGGAAGGAATGCAGGGTATAGATAGAGAACATGGAAACAAAACTGAGCCAAACAACTGAACAAAAGAAAAGTACAGCAAGAAGTGTGCAAAGGTGACACTGTGACAAACAGATCTGATAGATAGATAGATAGATATAATAGATAGATAAACAGAGAGAGATAGATATGATAGATAGATATAATAGATAGATAGATAAACAGAGAGAGATAGATATGATAGATAGATAGATAGATAGATAGATAGATAGATAGATAGATAAGATGTTAGATGTGGTATAGATAGATAAAGAGATAGATATACAGATAGATAGATAGACTGACATATAGATGGACAGACAAATAGATAGATAGAGGGATAGATAGATGGATAGACAGATAGATAGATAGAGGGATAGATAGATGGATAGATAGATAGATAGATAGATAATAGATAGATAGATAGATAGATAGATAGATAAGATGTTAGATGTGGTATAGATAGATAGATAAGATGTTAGATGTGGTATAGATAGATAGATAGATAGACTGACATATAGATGGACAGACAAATAGATAGATAGAGGGATAGATAGATGGATAGATAGATAGATATGCGATAGATAGATGGATAGATAGATAAGATTTTAGATGTGGTATAGATAGATATATCTATCTATCTATCTATCTATCTCTATATCTATCTATCTATACCACATCGAACATCTTATCTATCTATCCATCTATCTATGTATCTATTTATCTATCTATCTATTTATCTATCTATCTATCTATCTATCTATCTATCTATCTATCTGTCTATCATATCTATCTATCTATCTATCAATCATATCTCTCTCTGTTTATCTATCTATCTATTATATCTATCTATCATACATATATATCTATCTTATCTATCTATCATATCTATCTATCTGATAGATAAAATTGATAGATAGATAAGATAGATAGATAAGATGTTAGATGTGGTATAGATAGATAGATAGATATGTGATAGATAGATATAATAGATAGATAGATAGATAGGTGATAGATGGATAGATAGATATATAGATATGTGATTGATAGATAGATAGATAGATAGATAGATACATAAGATGTTACATGTGGTATAGATAGATAGATAGATAAGATGTTACATGTGGTATAGATAGATAGATAGATAGATAGATAGATAGATGATGGCATCAATTGCAGATGATCAGAGGAGGTAAGGCTGCCCATACATATTGGATTATTGTCAGTCGGATCCTCCGACAATCTTAATGCGGATTAATAGACAGACTATAGATAGATCTGTATATATATACATATATATTATGTGTAATAAAATGCTGAACATCTTTACCAAAGTGTAAAAGAATTGAGCAGAACACTAATAATGACATGGGATGCATAGAAAACCTCAGAGGAAACTACAGAAATATTCCTGCTGTTATTACATTACTGTTCCCAAACTCCTGAGCTAATAGCAGTGATGAGGATTCAGGCAGCTCTGTGTGAACATGGCCTGAGTGCCTGCTCCCTCCTCTCTGCTCTCAGCGCTGGACAGCTCCTGGTGCTGAACTAGGGGAAGTCATGAGACCTCAGCACAGACAGCAGCAGCAGCAGCAGTACAGATAGTGATGGCAGCTCTCAGGACTGAATGGCAGTGTCTACAGAACAATGACAGCCAGCTCCAAATCCTACTATAATCACATTAATGAGATTAATCAGTGAATTAGCAGCAGTCAAATGTCAGGGAATCTAAAGCTTGGTAATTACTTTATTTGGTGGTGTTGGGGGAGGGGGTGAACACACACAGTCTTATCATTGACACCCTGGGAACTGTAACCACTACACCATATATATATATATATATATATATATATATATATATGTATATATATATATATATATATTCACCAAATGCTCCAGCTGGACAGTAACAGAAGTAGTTGTGATACACATCACCAGCCGCAGTTACAGATGCAGCAGAGCTGAAATGGTTTATGAGCTTTTCGTTTTGTGTATTATGATAAATGGTTAAATTAAAATCACTCATTAGTTTCCTTTAAAACCCAACATGGCGACAGTGAACTAAGTCAGCTCTGCTACATCTGTGTTCACAAACATTATACTTTCAGCATATACACAATAGAGAAGGACTGCTGGAATATTCAGTTCTTGCTGGTGAAGACTGAAATTCTTCATATATAAATGCCTGTAACTAATGCACATGACAAACACCAAACTAAAGAGAAGTCATAAAACCCCATAAAAGAAGCCGTCTCTCCGGTGTGATGGATTGTGCCCATGGACCCATCAGTCTTCATTATAAGTTTAAGATGACAAGTTTTCCCCAGACGCCACTGACCAAAACAAAGGGTAAAGCTAGACCTCAGCACATGGTTCCTCCTCCTTAAGAAATGGCATTAAATGATACAGATATACAATATAATATCCTGAAACTACAACACAACCCCTTAAAAAAACTTAAGCTACTCGTTTCAATAAAATAAGGCTTTTACAGATGTAGCAGAGCTGATTCTATCGATGTAGCAGAGCCGGGTTTGTACTTTGTCATTAGATGCAAACTTTTTAATGTCTTTCTGAATGCAGTAAGTAATGTGGGACTGTTCAGCTCTGCTACATCTAGATCTGACTTTAATACAGTTCTGCACTGCAGGCTGACTCTTGAACAAACACTTTACGACAAAATTGCATGCAAACCTGACTACGGCATGGAGCAAGAAGGATGAATTGTAAAATCAGAAGTTAGCTGAAAAGAATGGTGCAAAATGAGCCTACCACAAAAATACTGCTCTGCTGCTTCCTCCACCGAAATCTGAATAAGACCCCCGTTGCATGTAAGAAGTGTTAAAATGACACCCACCGATAAACAGTCCTAAAAAAAATTAAAAAAATTGCAGCTTCCAGAAGACAACAGGGGAAAAAAAAATTCTCTGTCTCTCCCTCTTTTCAGTGTGTGTCTCTCTCTTTAGTGTGCTGAAGCTTAGGGGAAAAAATGTCGCCCTGGCAGGAATGACAAATGCGGTACGATAGGCTAGCAGGCCTAAGGGATCTGCTACAGTTCCACACACATCCTCTAATGCACGCACTCCCACTCATGCTCTCTATAGGCTTTTTTTTCACATTTTTTTTTCACCAGCTCTAAATCCCCGGCATATGACCTTCTGTTAAATAGATAAAAAAAAAATTGCTTATCAGTCATGCAAATGAGGCTGAATTCATTTTCCACAACAGATGGCCTCATAGATAATGATGATGGAAGAGAGAAAATTGAATGTCTCTCGCAAGGTGGCCATAGCAACCGGGAGCAGAATAATATCAATAATAAGCTAGCTGCATAATAAGGTTGTCAATCCCCCGAATCAAAGTCTCCGGCTAAATCAGGTATATCACCCCCCAACCCGTCATTTCTTAACATGTGATATATTTTCACCTTATGCTTAGGAAAAAAAAAGAGGAGGGGGGTATGTTTGACGCTTTATATTGCAAAGTAGAAAAATGCAATTAATATAATAATTCAGATATGCACAATGTATGGGGCCATGTATGATAACATTGCATGCATGGTCTAGTCATATAAAGCATCCAGACCAGACAGACTCCTGACTACGGATTTCTGAATGGTGATGCAGCCAGCCGGGTGGTGATGAAAGGGTTACTCCATGTAATGATATTGTGCAGCTCGGGGTCTGCAGTCTGATAAGCTCATTGACTAGCTAGCCCTGTCTTCCCTGCTTCCAGTCTGTGTGATGTGGAATACTGCAATGAGGCAGGAACAGCTCGCCTCAAGCTTCCACCTTAGGCTCCCAGGGGGCTGTCCTGCAAAATGAATCAGCAGCCATCCTTGAGCAGACTGATTAAAACGAAAATGGCAGGGCACATGTCTGGGCGGACCTAGGGGTTCAGCCTTTTCTGCCTAGTCTGGGAAGCATGCTCAATATAGCTCGTGCTAATAATGGCTTAACGCCTAGACGTTTCTTAGGAACCTGCAGAGCTAGCACGGGGGGTTCTGCGGGGACGATGGTGCTGGTGCAACTCACTTGGAGACGTCTTAAGATTTACCATGTGGAATGTGCCGTTTTAACTGCTTTTTAAGTTGCACTCAATATTGTAAATGATACAGATGCAAGTGGATACGATATTTAACAGTTAAATTTAAATATTTGCAAAAAAAAATAAAACCTCTCTTTAATGATTATATATAAATATTTACGTTAAAAAATAACGATTATATGTAAATATTTACATTAAAAAAATCTCTTTTTAACGATTATATATAAATATTTACGTTAAAAAATAACGATTATATAAAAAAATAAAATCTCTCTTTAACGCTTATATATAAATATTTACGTTAAAAAATAACGATTATATATAAATATTTACAGTAAAAAGATAAAATCTCTCTTTAACGATTATATATAAATATTTACATTAAAAAAAAAAATCTCCCTCTTGATATACATAATACATATTACATGTCTCTCTCTAAAACCCCTAAACATTACATCCCATATCTGTTCCATAGAGCCGGCACATTGGTATGTGATTACCATACTGTATGTCTGCACCCCCATGGCATGCTCTGTCTCTTTCTTTTCGGCAATTACTGCACCGTCCTATCCATATATGTATATATATATATATATATATATATATTTTTTTTTTGGAATAATGATGTAGGAGGTCAGATTAGCCCAGTTTAATATATTCCCCTATGCTCCTGGCTGCTGCTGTCAGATGCTCCTGTCTCCCCTGTCTCTTGCTGCAGTGTGATTCAGAAATCAATAGAGCTGTCCTAATGGAGGCTGCACACTGTAAGCGACTGCAGTCTGCTCCACAAGAAGACAGTGGGAACAAAAAAAAAAAAAAGCCTCCTGACGTCTGTAGCTGCTGCAAGCCCTGATTGGGCATCACATCGAATGTTCTGCCAGGCACAGAAGAGGAGGACTGGGTTGTGCTGTCTGTTAGGAGGGGGCCGAATCCTCCAGGAGACAGGATGGTGGGGTGGGGGGGGTGTAGGTTTTCCATGCAGCCAGCCATACAGTAGCATCTGAGGACAAGTCTCCTGGGTGTGAGTGGTCACTGTAATTTTGAAAGATGACACCCATTGCCTATTATGTAACCGCTGCATCAAAAGGCAAACCCACACGACGCATGAAATGAAGGCACCCACTACAAGGGGCCTGGAGAGGAGACCAATCGCATGACAATGGGTTTTCTTTTTTAAAGAGATGCCTTACCTTTTATGATACGAGACAATGGAGCAGAAGAATAAAAAATAAAAGGTTATTTTGTGTAGAAATGTGTGAAGACATGAGCAGCATTTCTGTACGTTATCATGAGGTTCTCCAGAAAAGGCTCGGTGCATTATAGATTTCCGTTCTGGGGAATGATTGATACGGTTTGTGGCTGCCGGTGGTGATAGCTCCTGTCATTGTCTGCACCTATGACAGCAAGCGATCCTGCCCATATGCAGATCTCCATGGAAGTATATAGAGATAGGCTATGTTCACACATCATGGTTTTTTCTGCGTCGATTTTCTGCAGCAAAACTTGATCTCTTGCCAGGAGGTTGTTCAGGATTTTTGTTGCTGTTTTCTTACTTGTTTGCTTTTTTTTTTCTGGTGCGTTTTTTCAGCGTTTTTTTCCACTGTCCTTTTGTTTCTGTTATGCATGTACATAAAGTTCAGTGAAAACAAAAATCTCATTCTGGTTTATGGACAAAAAATGCTGAAAAAACGCTAAAAGCTTGACACCTGCGTTTTGGAGCCTTTTTTTTCATTGTTTTTTATTCACCACCCATTACTTCCAATGGGTGAAAAAGCGCTGAAAAAACGCTGAAAGAAGTGACATGCTCTATCTTTCAAAAAGTCATGCAAAGCACAAAATCCTGAACAAAAAAAAACATGATGTGTGCATGAGATTTCTGGAATCTCATAGACTTTAATGATACTGTAAAACGCAGCTGAAAATTTGAAAAAAAAAAAATGCATCAAAAAACTCTGAAAAAACCATGATGTGTGAACATAGCCTTACAGTACATAAAGGAGCATTGTTCCGGCCTGCATGTGTGACACTGAGCGCAGCACTTGGGGGGGGGGCATATTCATTAATACTGGTGCAGTATGAGACATTGACATCAACACAGTGCGTACTCTTCAAAAGGCTTGTCCAATCTCATGCTTTATTTTATTTATTTTTTTTAAACAGCTTTCAAAGGTCTAAAAAAATAATGCTTACTTTACATGTACTCTAGTATAAAGGGTGTTTGAGTGTTGGAGTGCTTCCTTAAATAATTTATAATATCCAGTGGCCACCTGATTGTACAGTGGTTCCCCATACTAGAATGCTGAAAGGATGAAGGTTCAACAATTTTACTCACATGGAGGCAATGAGCTTGATGGTTACAGAGTTTCACATCAGGCAACGAGCTTGGCTTCCACAGAGGTAGACTGTTGGAATATACAGTGATGGTGGACTGATACTTGGCCACTTTACTGACATTTGTCTTAGCATTCAGCCATCTTTCTGGCAGCTCCTCAGTCTCTCAGTATGTTTAACAGCCCTTCTTTTGGTTGCCTCTCTTGTCAGCAGTGCCCTTTAGTAACCTGCCTGGTAATATTATCTACTCCATATAAGTACCACATATCAATCCCTCACACTCTGGCACCAGCCTCCTAACCATCTCTGGCATGGAAATCCATTTCACACTCAGACATTAGCTTACAGATTCCTCTGGTGTGGCTACTCTTTACCTCTCTTGGGCTAGTCCCTAAACTATCTATAGTCTATACTCTTTGCAGTCAGGAATTTGCCTCCCTATAGTGTGGCAATCCTTTCCTTCTTCTAAAGCCGGTATTGTCACATACAGGTGTGCTGGCCATCTTCATGTCAGGTACACTACACAAGCAGGCATTGTAGGCTGCAGCTTTTTCATGCTCCCCTATGGCCTTCACTAGAGCTCTGATATAACGCATTTTAATAGCTAGTGCTGCTCACCCCCACTTGCTATCTATAGTGAAGGCATTTCCCTGCTGAGCAGCACAGTTTATCCTCCCCTTTCTGAGTACACCATGTGCATCTTTTGACCTTTACTGGCTGGAACCAAGAAACTTTTGAGATTTCTCCCCAATGTCACTCACATGTATCGCCCATTCAGCATATCGACATCTGTTTCAACTTAGTAGCAGTGCCCACATAAAAAATGGCATGAATAATCGATAGAAAAGCATTAGGATGTGTGACTTACTAAAATGGTCATAACACGACCTAGAAATAGTACATTGCTGACAATACGCAGCATAACATGTAATAGCTTACAACAGCAACCCATAGCAACCAATGAAGGATGAACTGTCAAAAATGAAACATTGGGGTTTGGATGGTAGCAGGGTCTAATTTCTGTAAGAGGGTAACAGATCTATATTCAACTCACTTGCAGATAAATTCCTGCACTGCAGACAGTGACTAGCTGTAGTGCTGACACATCGACACAACTGATTAACACATTAACCAGGGAAGTGTCGGCATGGTAACAACAGGCAGGGTCGGTTTTAGACAAAGTGGGGCCCTGGGCAAAAGTTTAAAGTGGGGCCCTAAATGCTCACATATTGCACCATCACAAAGAAACATTTCGGTTGTATTTCCATGACCTGAGTTCAGGCCGTTAAACCCCCATTTTATTAACAATCTTTTTTTTCCTATTTAAATCCCCAAAATTTGGGGTGGGTCTTATGATCCGGTGCGTCTTATAATCTGAAAAGTACGGTATCTTTAAATGTTTAATAAAATAGGTTTTACAGACTGGAAAGTCACTAAGAAGGACATTTTTATAGGATCATTTAATTAAGCCTCTTTCAGACGTCAGTGTTTCGAGTTCGTGTGGTGTCCGTTTCCACATGCACTGGAGACAATGACACACGTAGACCCATTCAAATGAATGGGTCTGTGCACATATCAGTGTGTTTTCACGGACCGTGTGTCCATGGGTAAAACACGCTGACGTGTCCATTTTTTACCTGCTGCAAGGGCCGCAAAACGTCCCACACTGATGACACAGGGATTACATCCGTGTGTCATCCGTGTTACACGTACCGGCACCTGGGAATCAGCGTGCAGTTAGAGCTGTTCCCAAGCCTTGGGTGCTGAGCACTGCCCTCATCATTGTCCCCTGTGATCAGCACCAGCAGGGGACCATGATACGAGTAGTATTCTGCTCCCGCTGTCTTCAATTGTAACTAAATAAAATAAAAAATCCTTATACTGACCTGTCCAAAGATGTCCCCCGCTGATGTCCATGCAACCGCTCATGCCAAGGAGCCGAGTAAAATTACTTGCCGCAGCGAGCGTGCACTGGACCTATGCCATGTCCTGTCACTCACTGAGCACAGCTCCGGGGCCCACTCGCTGCAGCGAGTCATTCTCCCCGGCTCCTTGGTTTGAGATGGATTACATCGGAGGACACTTAGAACAGGTGAGTATAAGGATTTTTTATTTTATTCTTATTTTTACAGTTGGAGACAGCGGGAGCTAACTATTACTCTCCTCATGATCATGATCCCCTACAATGATGAGGGCAGCGTTTAGCACCCGGCGCTTGGGAACAGTGCTAACTGTACCCCTGATTCCCAGACGCCGGTACGTGTGATCCACGTGTGCCACCCAAGTGCACACGGACACGGATATCTCGGGTACGGGTTTTTCCAGTACCGAAAATATCCAGATGTGTGAAATGCGCCTTAATGTAATTTTTAACAAAGAGCTCCTATATACTTCAGGATAAAGTCTATTTTACACAAAAAAAGTTACATTTGAATTATTAAGCATCATCCTGGTGCTCAACCCCTGTGACAACACTTCCTGTCTTGCATTGCTATGGGGTCATTACGGTGGTTACTAGTGGAAATGTTGAACTTAATGCCTTGTGAGTTCTGCTTTATAACTGTCCACCCATTTAAGAATTAACCACTTTGCGCCAGAGCCTGTTTTTGCCTTCGTGACCAGGCCAATTTTTTCAATTCTGACCACTGTCACTTTATGAAGCAATTACTCTGGAACGCTTCAACGGATTCCCCTGATTCTGAGACTGTTTTTTCGTGACATATTGTACTTTATGATAGTGGTAAAATTTCTTCGATACCACTTGCGTTTATTTGTGAAAAAAATCAGAAATTTGGCGAAAATTTTGAAAATTTTGCAATTTTCAAACTTTGAATATTCATGCCCTTAAATCAGAGAGATATGTCACACAAAATAGTTAATAAATAACATTTCCCACATGTCTACTTTACATCAGCACAATTTTGGAACCAAAATTTGTCCTGTATGGGACATTAATTTTTATTTTTCTAATCACTGTTCTCATGCAATGTAATAGACATGTATTACATTGCATGAGAACTTTGCTGACAGTTTCACACTGTCTGTCTCCTGCTGGACTCAGCAGGACCCCATATATGGCAGATCTGGAGGCGGTCATGTGACCTCCAGCTGCCATAACAACGGCAGGTCCTGGAAGGCATCAGGGGGCCATCGGAGAGGTAAGTGGACGACCCCCTCTCTTCTCACTATCTTCTATATGCCGCGATCACTATAAATCGCGGCATATAGAAGATAGCAAAGGGTTAACATCATTGGGACCTGATCCAATCAGGTCCCGATGATGTCCCCTGTCAGAGCTGTTGCTCTGAACCACAACCACAGCACTTGCAGGACCCTGGCTCATGCTGCTATTATATGCCTATTACAAGGATTTTAACCCCTTCACCCCCTGGTGATTTTCCTTTTTTTTTCTTTTTCCTCCCCTTTTTTCAAAGCCATAACAGTTTTTTTCCGTCCACATAACCGTATGAGGGCTTGTTTTTTGTGGGACGAGTTGTACTTTTGAATGACACCATTCATTCTATCGCATAGTGTACTGGAAAACGGGAAAAAATATCCATGTGCAGTGAAATTGAAAAAAAAAGTGCAATTCAAAAATGGCATTTTGAGTTTTTTAGTTAACATCTTTACTATATAGTAAAATTGACCTGGCAATATGATTCTTCAGGTCAGTGCGAGTATTCTAAACATGTATAATTTTTTTTTTATTTAAATGAAGAAAAAAAAATCTGAAATTTGTAAAAAAAAATAAATGTCGCCAGTTTCTAAGACCCATAATGTTTTCATTTTTCTGGATCTGGGGCTGTGTTAGTACTTATTTTTTGCATGTTTTTACTCATATAATTTTGGGGCAGATGAGATGTTTAGATCACCTCGTATTGCATTTTATTTCAAAGTTGCGGCGGCCAAAAAAACTTAATTCTGTAGTTTTGATTTTTTTTCTCGTTACGATGTTTACCGTTCGGATTCATTTACTTTACATACAAAATATGTGTATTTTTAATTTTTTAAAATAGTTTTAATGCTATTATCAGTGTAGCTTCTGCTGTAGATGCTGGTGCCTACAAGAGAGTTGGGGCCCTGGGCAATTGCTTAGTTTACACTCTCTTAACGCTCCACCTGAGCAGGAAATTAGTATAGTGAGTCTTACCCCTTCTGCTATATCAGACGATTGTAGATTGTTCACAAATATATATATATATTATATATGTATATATATACATATATATATATACATATAAATATCTATAATATAACGCTACAAGCTTCCCTCTGTCTGAAGCCTCTATAGACTGCGCAAGCACGACACGCCTGCGCAGTCTGGCTCCAGACAGAAGAACGCAAGGAGCCGTTACAGGTAAGAGGAGTGTGTATGGCCCCAGAGATCGCGGTATGCGTAGACACTGAACGCATACTGCGATCTCCGGCGCCATACTTACATACTTACCTGACCGGGAGGAGCGTAGCCGCGGCTCTTCTCTTCTGACCAGAGACCAGGGGCGGAGTGAAGCCGTCGGAATCGGCGCATGCGCATAGCACAATCCGGCACCATTTTACTGAAGAAACATTGGCAGCGTGTCTTCAGCAAAATGGCACCAGATAGCGTGGTATGGGCACGCACGTACTCCGGCACCGCACTCCTCCCCCAGCCTCCGGCAGAACACAGCAGCGCTGGAGCACAGGCAAGAAAGGTGAGTATAAGTGTTTGTTTTTTTTGCATGTGTGCAGCGTGAAAGAGATGAGGGGTGCCATACATACCAGGATTGGGAGGTAAGGGGGCCACACATATCAGCATTGGGGGATGGGGGGGCACACATACCAGGATTGGGGGATGAGGGGTACCATACATACCAGCATTGAGGGGTGAGGGGTGCCATGCATACCAGGATTGGGGGATGAGAGGACCATGCATACCAGGATTGGGGGTGAGGAGACCATGCATACCAGGATTGGGGGTGAGGGGTACCATGCATACCAGGATTGGGGGATGAGGGGTACCATGCATACCAGGTTTGGGGGATGAGGGGTGCCATGCATACCAGCATTGGGGATGAGGGGTGCCATGCATACCACCTTTGGGGATCCGGGGTACCTTGTATACCAGAATAGGGATGAGGGGTACCATGCATACCAGGATAGGAATGTGGGATACCATGCATACCAGGATGAGGGATGGGGTACCATGGATACCAGAATGAGGATGAGGGGTACCATGCATACCAGAATAGGAATATGTGGTGCCATGCATACCAGGATTGGGGGATGAGGAGTGCCATGCATACCAGGATAGGGATGAGGGGGCCATACATACCAGGATTGGGGATGAGGGAGCCATGCATACCAGGATGAGGGATTGGGTGCCATGCATACCAGGATTGGGGGATGATTGATACCATACATACCAGAATTGGGATGAGGAGTGCCATATATACCAGGATGAGTTGTACCATACATATTAGAATAGGAATGTGGGGTACCATGCATACCAGGATGAAGGATGGGGTGCCATGCATACCAGGATGAGGGGTACCATGCATACCAGAATAGGGATGAGGAGTACCATGCATACCAGGATGAGGAATGGGGTACCATGCATACCAGGATGAGAGATGGAGTGCCATGCATACCAGGATTGAGGGATGAGGAGGCCATACATACCAGAATTGGGATAAGGGGTGCCATGTATACCAGGATGCGGGGTACCATACATACCAGAATAGGGATGCGGAGTACCATGCATACCAGGATGAGGGATGGGATGCTATGCATACCAGGATGAGGGGTACCATACATACCAGGATAGGGATGAGGAGTACCATGCATACCAGGATTGGGGGTTGAGGAGTGTCATGCATACCAGGAAGAGGGATTGGGTACCATACATACCAAGATTGGGGGATGGGGGGTGCCATGCATACCAGGATTGGGATGAGGGGTGTCATGCATACCAGGATCCAGGATTGGGGATGGGGGGTGCCATACATGCCAGGATTGGGAATGATGGGTGCCATGCATACCAGGATTGAGGATGAGGGGTGCCATGCATACAAGGATAGGGATGAGGGGTGCCATGCATACCCGGATGAGGGCTACCATACATACCAGGATAGGGATCAGGGATGGGGTACCATGCATACCAGGATAGGGATGAGGAGTGCCATGAATACAAGGATGGGAGTGAGGGGCCAATGCATACCAGGATTAGGGATGAGGGAGCCATGCATACCAGGATGAGGCTGAGGGGACCATGCATACCAGGATTTGGTATGAGGGAGCCATGCATACCAGGATGAGGGGTGCCAAGCATGCCAGGATTAGGATGAGGGGTGCCATGCATACCAGGATTGGGGGTGAGGGGTGCCATGCATACAGGATTTGGGGTGAGGGGTGCCATGCATACCAGGATTGGGGGTGAGGGGTGCCATGCATACCAGGATTAGTGGTGAGGAGTGCCATGCATACCAGGATTGAGGGGTGAGGAGTGCCATGCATAACAGGATTGAGGGTGAGGGGTGCCATACATACCAGGATTGGGGGTGAGGGATGCCATGCATACCAGGAAAGAGATGAGGGCAGCACATAACAGGATGGTGGTAGCATATATATACCGTATTTTTTGGACCATAAAACACACTTTTTCCCCCAAAATTTGGGAGGAAAAGGGGGGATGAGTCTTATGGTCCGAACACAACTTACCGGTGGTGGTGGTGCCGGGGCCAGTGTCATGCTGTGAGCGGAGTGGCAGAGCAGAGTGAGCGGCTTTCCGGTGGCCTCGGCCATGTTCCTGAAGCTGTGATTTACAGGAAAATGGCTGCTGGAGCCGGCGCATGAGCTCTGCCGTGTTGGCGGTCATTTTCCAGTAGATCACAGCTTCAGAAAGATGGCCACGGCCACCGGAAGCCGCTCACTCTGCTCTGCCACTCCACTCACAGCAAGACACTTTCCCTGGCACCAGACCCCCAGCACCCCAGGTACTAGGCCACCAGTACCCCGGCCCACAGCATCCCAAGTACCAGGCCACAAGCACCAGGGCACCAGGCCACCAGCACCAGGCCACCAGCACCCCAGCGCCAGGCACCAGGCCAACAGCACCAGGGCACCAGCACCCCAAGTACCAGGCACCAGGCCGCCAGCACCAGGCCCCCAGCACCCCAGGTACCAGGGTACCAGGCCCCCAGCGTCAGGCCCCCAGCCACCAGGCCCCTAGGTACAAGCATGCCTCCACTTCTGCCGGCTTCTTGAAGGATCCTGCCTCCTGTGACCCCAGCTCCACTGGCCCCCCAGGTAAGATGCCTATGTCTTATAGTCCGAAAAGTACAATACTTATATATGTATTGTTCTGTATATTTTTGGTGCCAATACAGAGCAATGCAGATGGTACCCGATGTACTTCCCCTTGGTATGCAGCACCAGACATAGAGGTTCTATCTATATCTATATGATACTTAACCCCTTTACAACCCAAGATGGTTTACTCGTTAATGACCAGGTCAATTTTTACAATTCTGACCACTGTCACTTTATGAGGTAATTACTCTGGAACGCTTCAACGGATCCCCCTGATTCTGAGATTGTTTTTTGTGACATATTGTACTTCATGATTGTGGTAAAATTTCTTCGATATCACTTGCATTTATTTGTGAAAAAAACAGAAATTTGGTGAAAATTTTGAAAACTTTGCAATTTTCAATATTTTAATTTTTATGCCCTTAAATCAGAGAGATATGTCACATAAAATAGTTAATAAATAACATTTCCCACATGTCTACTTTACATCAGCACAATTTTGGAGCCAAAACCTTTTTTTTTTAGGGAGCTATAAGGGTTAAAAGTCACTTTGAGGGGTCTTTATGACAGAAAATACCCAAAAGTGACACCATTCTAAAAACTGCACCCTCAATGTGCTCAAAAACACATTCAAGAACTTTATTAACCCTTCAGGTGCTTCACAGGAATTTTTGGAATGTGGAAGAAAAAAATTAACATTTAACTTTTTTCGCAAAAATGTTACTTTAGACTAGTGATGAGCGAGCACTAAAATGCTTGGGTGCTCGATGCTCGGGTCGAGCACATTGGAATATTCGGGTGCTTGACCTGAGCAACGAGCTCAATGTAAGTATATGGGAAACTCGAGCATTTTTCAGGCGGCTCCCTCCGGCGGTCTGCAGAGGGCCTAAAAATTGCCCAAATCGATGGGAACCGTGCTCAAATGACATGGGGACAGGATGTGGAAGACCCCTGGAAGCATCTCTGACTCCCAGATCACTGATGTCAACAACGTTGTCAGAGTATTACGCCACTTTTACGGACTCACAATAAAACATACCAAAACGAAACCAAAATGGATTTTCCTGGGAAATATGTTCAGGAACATCCTTTCCAGGGTAATGACTTGTGTATAAAGCAAAATAAATAACCAAAACCAAAAATGCTCCTCCACACCTTGGGCTATGTTCACACGTAGGGTTTTTGATGCATTTTTTCACTTTTGCATTGCTTTCAACCGTGACAAATGCATTCACCAGGAAATGTCATTTTAACATTTTACAACCTTATCTGGGCATGTAGTATGTGAGATATCATCAGACACATCGTGTTTCATTTATGAAGGAGGGACTCTGAAAGTCACAAAGCATATTTTTATTGGGCCATCAGGCAGCCTTTACTATTCTTAAAGGACCAGCAGTCGGCCCTCACTATTCTTAGAGAGCCATCAGAAATTTTTAATGGAGGCCAGAAATAGCAGTATTTTCTGACAACGTATATGTGATCTGTGTGACGGAGAAAACAGGGTTTGAAATACCGGGCCTGTAGGTAACTAGTTTGAACAGCAAACCGGTGTCAAAAAATTTGCTGACACAGTGAAAAAAAATTGGAATGGAGGCCAAAAATGGCAGTATTTTCTGAAAACGTATATGTGATCCGTGTGACGGAGAAAACACGGTTTTAAATAGCTGGATTTCTAGCGCTGTAATATGGAAAGGACCTGGCTGTATTCTGCAATGCCAATGAGCAAATGGCGCAGAAAAACGGTGCTCTCTGGATTGCTTTTTAAGCAAATAATGAGGATTAAGATCCAAAAAAAAATATTCCTGGCCCCTGAGACCTGGGCCTTTGTATAGAAATATCTAACAGCAGCAGAAGGCAGAATTGGAATGGAGCCTCTTGTGCTATATGCACTGCAGTCTGCTATATACACTGCCTGCCTATATACCCTGCCTGCCTGATATCTCTGCAGATGGATTAGTTAGTCCTCAAAAGGACTGTTTGTTATGATGGATATGTGTAATGTACAGTTTTTCTCCCTACACTACCTAATACACAAGAAAATCTCTCCCTGACGCAGCAGCACCTCTCCCTACTCTGCCTGATTCCGGAGTGACTGTAACGAGCACAGCAGCTTCAGGTCTGATATAGACCTGATGATGCTGTGCGGCCATCCAATCACTCTAATGCCACAACCACCATGGCTGCGGCATTACAATGAGTGGCAGGCAATCCCTGCATGTTGATTGGTGCTCTAAAGAGCACCAAACATGCAGGGAGCGGACCCGAGCATCCACCAGAGCATCTCGCAAGTACTTGGCGAGCTCCGAGCATCTCGAGTATTGAGATGCTTGGGCGACTACCGAGTACTTGCGAGTATGCTTGCTCATCACTATTTTAGACCCAATTTTTTCTATTTTTGCAGGGGTAGCCTGAAAAAATGGACCCCAAACTTTGTTGTGCAATTTCCCCTGATCACGCAGATACCCTATATGTGGGGAAAAAACACTATTTGGGCGCACGGCAGGGTTCGGAAGGGAAGGAGCGCCATTTGACTTTTTAAATGTAAAATTTGCTTGATAGCAGACCCATGTTGTGTTTGGAGAGCCCCTGATGTACCTAAACAGTGGAAACCCCCCACAAGTGACACCATTTTGGAAACGAGACCCCTCAGGGAACTTATCTCGATGTGTGGTGAACACCTTGAACCCTCAGGTGCTTCACAGAAGTTTTTAACATTGAGCCCTAAAAATAAAATTTTCACATTTTTCCCACAAAAATGTTTTCAGCCCCAAATTTTGCATTTTCATAAGGGTAATAGGAGAAATTGCAGCATGAAATTTGTTTTGCAATTTCTGCTGAGCACGCCAATACCCCATATGTGGGGAAAACCACTGCTTGGGTGCACGGCAGGGCTCGGAAGAGAAGGAGCGCCATTTGAGTTTTTGAATGTAAAATTTGCTTGAATAATTAGCAGATGCCATGTTGCGTTTGGAGATCCCCCGACGTGCCTAAACTGTGGAAACCCCCCACAATTGACACCATTTTGGAAACTAGACCCCTCAGGGAACATATCTAGATGTGTAGTGAGCAACTTGAACCCTCAGGTGCTTCACAGAAGTTTTTAACATTGAGCCCTAAAAATAAAATTTTCACATTTTTCCCACAAAAATGTTTTTCAGCCCCCAATTTTGCATTTTCATAAGGGTAACAGGAGAAATTGCACCATGCAGTTTGTTGTGCAATTTCTCCTGAGTAAGCCCAGCAGGGTTCGGAAGTGAAGGAGCGCCATTTGACTTTTTGATTAATTAGCGGATGTGCCCCTGATGTGCCTAAACAGTGGGAAAAACCCACAAGTGACAGCATTTTGGAAACTAGACCCCTCAGGGAACTTATCTAGATGTGTGGTGAGCACCTTGAACCCCCAAGTGCTTTACAGAAGTTTATAACATGGAGCCCTGAAAATAAAAAAATCAAACTTTTTCCACAAAAATGATGTTTTAGCCCCAATTTTTCTATTTTCACAAGGGTAAGAGGAGAAAATGGACCCCAAAAAATGTTGTGCAATTTATCCTGAGTATGCCAATACCCCATGTGTGGGGAACACACAGTGTTTGGGCGCACGGAAGAGTTCAGAAGGGAAGGAGCACTGTGTGACTTTTTGAACGCAAAATTGGCTGGAATTGAGAGCAGACGCCATGTTGCATTTGGAGAGTCCCTGATGTGCCTATATAGTGGAAACCCCCAACAAGTGACCTCATTTTGGAAACTACACCCCTCAAGGATTTTATCAAGGGGTACAGTGAACATTTTGAACCCAGAGGTACGACACAGAATTTGATAACATTAGGTCATCATATTGAATAAGTTGTCATTAGTCTTGAGCGCAAGTGCTCCTTACTTGAGTTAGCATCGGGTACTCGGGCATGCACCATGTATCGCGCGTGCTCGAGTGACATGCTCGAGTCCCTGTTCGCATGTTTCACGGTTATTTGACACCCCAAAAAAAACATGCGGGGATCGCTCGTGCATGGCGGGCAATCCCCGCGAGGTTTCTTTGGCCTCGAAGCATATGAGTCGGAGACTCAAGCATATCACTCGAGCACTTGTGATACTCAGTGCATACCCGAGCACCCGATGCGAACTCAAGTAGCGAGCACTTGCGCTCAACACTAGTCGCCATATCGTCATCTTTTTTTTTTTTACTTTTGAAAAAAATCCCAACCGTAACCCCAACCCTAATGCAACCCCAACCCTAGCCCAACCCCAACCCCAACCCTAACCCTAGCCCAACCCTAGCCCAACCCTAACCCTAACCCAACCCTAACCCCAACCCTAGCCCAACCCTAACCCCAACCATAGCCCAACCCTTACCCTAACCCTAACCCCAACCCTAACCCTAAGACAACCCTAACCCTAGAGTTTATTTTTTATGCCGTCCCTCGTGCGGTATAAGTGATTAAACGACTTTATTCTTTGGGTCGGTGCGATTACAGCGATGCCAGAATCATATCGGGTTTTTATGATTGACAGCTGTCACACATAGTGTTGAGCGAGCACTAAAATGCTCGGGTGCTCGAAGCTCGGGCCGAGCTCACTGTGATACTCGGGTGCTCGACCCGAGCAACGAGCCCAATATTAGTCTATGGGAGACATGAACATTTTTGCGGCGGCTCCCCCGGCAGTCTGTAGAAAGCCTAAAAAGTGCCCAAAACGATAGTGACAGTGCTCAAATGACATGGGGACAGCATGGGGATCGCCCCTGGAAGCATTTCTGACCCCCAGGTCACTGCTGTCAACAACGTGGTCAGAGGTATTAAGCCACTTTTACAGGCTCACAATAAAACGTTCAAAAACGAAAGTGAAAGTGCTTTCCTGTGAAATATGTTAACCCCTTAACGACCATGGGTCTTTCTGTTTTTGTGTTTTCCTTTTTTGCTCCCCTTCTTCCCAGAGCCAGAACTTTTTTAATTTTCGTTCAATATGGCCATGTGAGGGCTTATTTTTTGCGGGACGAGTTGTACTTTTAAACACCATCACTGGTTTTACCATATCGTGTGCTGGAAAATGGGAAAAAAAATGCCAAGTGCAGTGAAACTGCAAAAAAAATGCAATTCCACAGTTGTTTTTTGAGTCCTTTTTTTACCACGTTCACAGATTGCTAAAACTGACCTGCCATCATTATTTTCCAGGTCGTTACGAGTTCATAGACACCAAACATGTATAGGTTCTTTTTTATTTAAGTGGTGAAAAAAAAATCCAAAGCTTGCTAAAAAAACAAAAAAAAAATGACGCCATTTTCCGAGACCCTTAGCTTCTCCATTTTTTGGGATCTGGGGCCAGGTGAGGGCTTATTTTTTGCGTGCCGCGCTGCCGTTTTTATTGATACCATTTTGGTGTAGATCCGATGTTTTGATCGCCCGTTATTGCATTTTATTGCAAAGTTGTAGCGACCAAAAAACTTAATTCTGGCGTTTAAAATTTTTTTCTCGTTACGCCGTTTATTGATTGTATTAATTCTTCTTTTATATTGATAGATCGGGCGATTCTGAACGCGGCGATACCAAATATGTGTATGTGTTTTTATATATATATATTTTATTTTGAATGGGGCGAAAGGGGGGTGACTTAAACCTTTATATATTTTTTATTTTTTTAAAAACTTTTTTTTTACACTTTCTGCTTGCTTCTATAGTCTCCAGAGGAGACTAGAAGCAGCAGTTGTCTGATTGCTTCTACTGCATACAAGCGATGAGCAGATCGCTTGTATGCAGGAGAAGTGCTCACTTGCTATGAGCGCTGACCACTAGGTGGCGCTCATAGCAATTGAGACATGACAACCACAGGCGTCTGCTGCAGACCCTGAGTTGTCATGCTTACCCATTGGTGACCCGCGATCACGTGACGGGGTCACTGATGGGCGGGGTTTTGGACTCCCGGAAGCGCGAGTTAAATGCCACTGTCAGAGATTTAACATGTTAACAGCCGCGGGTGGATTGCGATTCCAATAATCAGTTGACATGTGCTCGCTTCAGTGCGGCCTCACCGACCTGGTGCGTACTATTACTGACCAGGTCGGTAAGGGGTTAAGGAACATCCTTTTCAGGGTAAAGACTTGTGTATAAGGTAAAATAAATAACCAAAAAACAAAATACTCCTCCACACCTTGGGCTATGTTCACAAGTAGCATTTTTTATGCGTTTTTGCACGTTTGTATTACTTTCAACCATGACAAATGCATTCACCGGGAAATGTCATTTTAACATTTTACAACCTTATCTGGCCATGTGCTGTGTGACACATGCATACAGTGCTAAAAAGACATGGGAACAGCATGAGGAAGACCCTTGGAAGCATCTCTGACACCCAGGTCACTGCCTAAAAGTGTGCCCATCAGAAGTGATCCTTGCCGCATCAGAAGATGCAGACTTGCAACTATCCCCGTGCAAGTCCTTGTCCCAGGGCAGTGTTCAATTGTACCTCCCCCATAACTTGCAATACAAGCGCAAGTATGCAGCCTGCCACCCACCCACCCCCAGGCTGCAATACCATACTGCTAGCTTGCTTGCACTTGAAATTGGGCCTTTTAGGCATGTGGAGGTGGAATCTGGCCACCACGTCATGGCTGCGTCGGTAGCCTGGTATTCATACTCAGTCCCCAGCCGCCCGGCAGCCGAGTGTCCACGCTTGGTCCCCAGCCGCCAGGGGGCGGCCGGGTGTCCATACTCAGTCCCCAGCCGCGTGGGGGTGGCCGGGTGTCCATAAACGGTCCCCAGCCGCCCCTATTTGTCCCGGTGCGCCTTATACACAAGCGCGCATACCAAAACATTACCTGTGCCCTCCCCAGTGCATTTAGTGGGAAGGACAGCCTAACCACAAACACGTGGAAAAGTGAATGTGGCCAGGAATGGTCCATCTCACTGACGCCTTCACACTGGGTTAATATTGTGGAAGCCGGGACACAGTTGGACACTGGGATGCAACACGTCCTCCAGACATAGAGGATTGCGGGTCCTGGGTCAATCAGGCTTCAACATAAAGTTCAGAAGGTAGACAGCAGCAGTGGTCGGCCTCCTACACAACGAGTAAATTATTCATGATCATGAGGCCATCCACCTCCTTAGCTTTCTGTTCCTTGGAATGCAAGCGCATGTATGTAGTAGCAGCTAGGCCTGAGGTGGTCAGCGTTTTGGCGCATATTCTACCTCCTTCGAGGATTGCTGGATGTTTTCCTGCTACTATCCCAGTTCTATGACTCCCGCTAAAACAAAGCTTCAGGTGATGAATGATGGATGAGGTGGTGGCAAAGGAGAAAGAGCAGGAGGAACAGGGACCATTCACATCAATATCAGGCCAGCCAACCACACATGTCTTGTAGGATATGTTTCTGTACCAAAAGGAGCGGTTCAGCTACACAGTTATAAGGCATACAGTGAATGCAATGCCTACCAAAAATTTCGAGGCACTCCAATGCCCCTTGGAAGTGACATGGAGGTCAGAGGGCCTTAACTAAACCGTTTTTTCCATTTATAGCAACTGGGTCTCCTGTACACTGTTGGCCTAAGCAGGGAATGGAAGGCTTTCCAAAAATTATTCGGCACTGCAATGCCCCTTGAAACAGACGTGGATTACAGCGTATTAAAAACCTTCTACCCATTATTGGGGAGTGGGTCTCCCCTAGTGTTCGCCTATGTATTGAAAAGCAAAAGCTGACAAAAATTAGGAGGAAATGCAATGCCCGTTGCAAGAGTCGTGGAGGTTAGAGGTAATTAAAAACAACATGTCAATGCCCCTTGGAAGAGCTGTGGAGTTCAGAGTGGTTTAACAAGACGGTTTTAATGCCCCTTAGAAGAGACGTGGAGTTCAGAGTGGTTTAACAAGACAGTTTTAATGCCCCTTGGAAGAGATGTGGAGGTCACAGTAGCTTAACAAGATGGTTTTAATGCCCCTTGGAAGAGACGTGGAGTTCAGAGTGGTTTAACAAGACAGTTTTAATGCCCCTTGGAAGAGTGGTGGAGGTTACAGTGGAATAAAAAGACAATATCAATGCCCCGTGGAAGAGACGTGGAGGTCACAGTAGCTTAACAAGACGGTTTTAATGCCCCTTGGAAGAGTGGTGGAGGTCGCAGTGGAATAAAAAGACAATATCAATGCCCCTTGGAAGAGTGGTGGAGGTTACAGTGGAATAAAAAGACAATATCAACGCCCTGTGGAAGAGACGTGGAGGTCACAGTAGCTTAACAAGACGTTTTTAATGCCCCTAGGAAGAGTGGTGGAGGTCGCAGTGGAATAAAAAGACAATATTAACGACCCTTGGAAGAGACGTGGAGGTTACAGTAGCTTCACAAGACGATTTTAATGCCCCTTACAAGAGCCATGCAGTACAGCATATTAAAAACATTATTCCCATTATTGGGGAGTGGGTCTCCCATAGTCTTTGCCTATGCCTTCCAAGCAAAAGCTGCCAAAAATTAGGAAAGGGGAACTTGCAATGTCCCTTACAAGAGCCATGCAGGACAGCATATTAAAAACATTATTCCCATTATTGGGGAGTGGGCTCCCATAGTCTTTGCCTATGCCTTCCAAGCAAAAGCTACCAAAAATTAGGACAGAGGAACTTGCAATGCTGGCAACATGGACCACGGTTACCCTGGTGGTATAGTGGTCATGGAGGCTGAGGATAAGGAGAAGAGCAAAAAACAGCCGAAATGAGGAAGCGTATACCCATGTGTGGGTGTGAAGCGATGCATGGGAATACACCTACCGAAATAACACAGTGGATTTGACTTTATGTTACTCTGCTGTCATTTGGTGGTGATGAGAAGTCTGGCCCAATCCAGCCCTTGTTCATTTTGATAAGGGTCAGCTTGTCAGCATTGTCAGTTGACAGGCGAGTGCGCTTATCAGTTATAATTCCCCCAGCGGCACTAAAAACACGCTCCGATAACACGCTAGCGGCAGGGCAGGCCAGGACCTCCAAGGCATACAGAGTGAGTTCATTCCAAGTGTCCAGCTTGGATACCAATAATTAAAAGGCACAGAGGAATCACAGAGGACGCTGGTACTCCCTCACCATCTTTTGAAACTTTCCACTCCTTGTGAGAGTACCCTGCGCCTCAGGGTCTGTAAGCTGGGCAGGTCTCAGAAAACTGTCCTAGAACATTGACAGTGTTCCCCTGCCTCTGCTGGATTGGAGTTGCGTCTCTCTCGCCTGTATGCCTTAGTTGGGCAGCGAACTGTGACCTCTGCCGCTACCGTGTTCAGATGGGAATTTTTTTAATAGTTCTGCAGCAAGGGCCTTCTGGTACTGCCCCATTTTTGTAGACCTCTCCAACTCAGGAATAAGAGAGTGAAAGTTCTCATTGTAGAGGGGGTCTAAAAGTGTCATCAACCAGTAATGACTGTCACCCAACATTTTGACAATGCGAGGGTCACGGTTAAGGCAGCGTAACATAAAGTCAGCCATGGGTGCCAGACTGGTAACGGGCAAGACTTCCGTGTCCTCACCAAGATGACGACTGATAGTGTTGAGCGATCACTAAAATGCTCGGGTGCTCGAAGCTCGGGCCAAGCTTACCGTGATACTCGGGTGCTCGACCCGAGCAACGAGCCCAATGTTAGTCTATGAGAGACCCGAGCATTTTTGCGGCAGCACCCCCGCAGTCTGTAGAAAGCCTAAAAAGTGCCCAAAACGATAGTGACAGTGCTCAAAAGACATGGGGGCAGCATGGGGATCGCCCCTGGAAGCATTTCTGACCCCCAGGTCACTGCTGTCAACAACGTGGTCAGAGGTATTAAGCCACTTTTGCGGGCTCACAATAAAACGTTCAAAAACGAAACTGAAACGGTTTTCCTGTGAAATATGTTAAGGAATTTCCTTTCCAGGGTAAAAACTTGTGTATAAGGTAAAATAAATAACCAAAAACAAAAATACTCCTCCACACCTTGGGCTATGTTCACAAGTAGCATTTTTCATGCGTTTTTGCACTTTTGTATTGCTTTCAACCGTGACAAATGCGTTCAGCGGGAAATGTCATTTTAACATTTTACAACCTTATCTGGCCATGTGCTGTGTGACACATGCATACAGTGCTGAAAAGACAAGGGATCAGCATGGGGAAGACCCCTGGAAGCATCTCTGACCCCCAGGTCACTTTCTAAAAGTGTGCCCATCAGAAGTAATCCTTGCCGCATCAGAAGATGCAGACTTGGCCACGGCACCGTCTGCATCTTCACCTTGGCCACGGCACCGTCCTCTGCACGAACCATCACCAGAACGTCCACTTCCACGTCCCTTGCCACGCGCCTTGCCCATTGTAAATGAAGTAAAATAGCTTACACTTGCACTATCAATGGAAAAAGGGTAATAAAGAGTAGATTAGAACCGTGGAAGAGGAAAACCACAGTTATTGTTTACTGGGGTATACCACACTTTTTTAAATAGAGATATTTGAGGCTGAACAGTGAGCGACACACGCAAACTGCATTTTTTTTAGATACCAAAGGCCCAAAACTGGATAGTACAGCGATTTGACCAGTGAAACTGCGAAACCACACTGGGATGTCGGACCTACACAAGACTATTTTCAACAGATATATTTTTGTGTCACAACAGTCAGGAGACATTACTGTTTTTCTTTACGGAAAAAACTACCAAAACCTGAATAATAGAGATTTTTTACCGTGGAACAGCAAAACCACAGTTATACTTTACTGGTGTATACCAGGCTTTTTAAAATATATATATATTTGTGGCTGAACAGTGAGCGACACACTCAAACTGTTTTTTTTAGATACAAATGGCCCAAAAGTGGATAATACAGAGGTTTGTACCGTGGAACTGCAAAACCACACTTGTATTTCTAGGGCCTACACCAGACTATTTTCAACAGATATATTTGTGTCTGAAAAATCAGGGAGACACTATTTTTTTTTTTTTTTACAGCAAAAAATGCAAAAAGCAGGATAATAGAGATTTTTTACCGTGGAACAGCAAAAGCACACTTCTGTCTCTCTGGCCTACACCAGACTATTTTCAACAGATATATTTGTGTCTGAAAAATCAGGGAGACACTATTATTATTTTTATACAGCAAAAAATGCCAAAAACAGGATAATAGAGATGTTTTACCGTGGAACATCAAAACCACAGTAATAATTTACTGGTGTATACCAGGCTTTTTAAAATATATATATATTTGCGGCTAAACAGTGAGCGACACACTCAAACTGTTTTTTTTAGATACAAATGGCCCAAAAGTGGATAATACAGAGGTTTGTACCGTGGAACTGCAAAACCACACTTGTATTTCTCGGGCCAACACCAGACTATTTTCAACAGATATATTTGTGTCTGAAAAATCAGGGAGACATTATTTTTTATTTTTTTTTAACAGCAAAAAATGCAAAAAGCAGGATAATAGAGATTTTTTACCGTGGAACAGCAAAAGCACACTTCTGTCTCTCTGGCCTACACCAGACTATTTTCAACAGATATATTTGTGTCTGAAAAATCAGGGAGACACTATTATTATTTTTATACAGCAAAAAATGCCAAAAACAGGATAATAGAGATGTTTTACCGTGGAACATCAAAACCACAGTAATAATTTACTGGTGTATACCAGGCTTTTTAAAATATATATATATTTGCGGCTGAACAGTGAGCGACACACTCAAACTGTTTTTTTTTTTATACATATGGCCCAAAAGTGGATAATACAGAGGTTTGTACTGTGGAACTGCAAAACCACACTTGTATTTCTCGGGCCTACACCAGAATATTTTCAACAGATATATTTGTGTCTGAAAAATCAGGGAGACACTATTTTTTTTTTTTTTTTACAGCAAAAATGCAAAAAGCAGGATAATAGAGATTTTTTACCATGGAACAGCAAAAGCACACTTCTGTCTCTCTGGCCTACACCAGACTATTTTCAACAGATATATTTGTGTCTGAAAAATCAGGGAGACACTATTATTATTTTTATACAGCAAAAATGCCAAAAACAGGATAATAGAGATGTTTTACCGTGGAACATCAAAACCACAGTAATAATTTACTGGTGTATACCATTCTTTTTAAAATATATATATATTTGCGGCTGAACAGTGAGCGACACACTCAAACTGTTTTTTTTAGATACAAATGGCCCAAAAGTGGATAATACAGAGGTTTGTACCGTGGAGCTGCAAAACCACACTTGTATTTCTCGGGGATACACCAGACTATTTTCAACAGATATATTTGTGTCTGAAAAATCAGGGAGACACTATTTTTTTTTTTTTACAGCAAAAAATGCAAAAAGCAGGATAATAGAGATTTTTTACCGTGGAACAGCAAAAGCACACTTCTGTCTCTCTGGCCTACACCAGACTATTTTCAACAGATATATTTGTGTCTGAAAAATCAGGGAGACACTATTATTATTTTTATACAGCAAAAAATGCCAAAAACAGGATAATAGAGATGTTTTACCGTGGAACATCAAAACCACAGTAATAATTTACTGGTGTATACCAGGCTTTTTAAAATATATATATATTTGCGGCTGAACAGTGAGCGACACACTCAAACTGTTTTTTTTAGATACAAATGGCCCAAAAGTGGATAATACAGAGGTTTGTACCGTGGAACTGCAAAACCACACTTGTATTTCTCGGGCCAACACCAGACTATTTTCAACAGATATATTTGTGTCTGAAAAATCAGGGAGACACAATTTTTTATTTTTTTTTACAGCAAAAAATGCAAAAAGCAGGATAATAGAGATTTTTTACCGTGGAACAGCAAAAGCACACTTCTGTCTCTCTGGCCTACACCAGACTGTTTTCAACAGATATATTTGTATCTCAAAAATCAGGTAGACACTATTTTTTTTTTTTTTACAGCAAAAAATGCAAAAAGCAGGATAATAGAGATTTTTTGCCGTGGAACAGCAAAAGCACACTTCTGTCTCTCTGGCCTACACCAGGCTATTTTCAACAGATATATTTGTGTCTGAAAAATCAGGGAGACACTATTATTATTTTTATACAGCAAAAAATGCCAAAAACAGGATAATAGAGATGTTTTACCGTGGAACATCAAAACCACAGTAATAATTTACTGGTGTATACCAGGCTTTTTAAAATATATATATATTTGCGGCTGAACAGTGAGCGACACACTCAAACTGTTTTTTTTTTATACAAATGGCCCAAAAGTGGATAATACAGAGGTTTGTACCGTGGAACTGCAAAACCACACTTGTATTTATCGGGCCTACACCAGAATATTTTCAACAGATATATTTGTGTCTGAAAAATCAGGGAGACACTATTTTTTTTTTTTTTTTACAGCAAAAAATGCAAAAAGCAGGATAATAGAGATTTTTTACCGTGGAACAGCAAAAGCACACTTCTGTCTCTCTGGCCTACACCAGACTATTTTCAACAGATATATTTGTGTCTGAAAAATCAGGGAGACACTATTATTATTTTTATACAGCAAAAATGCCAAAAACAGGATAATAGAGATGTTTTACCGTGGAACATCAAAACCACAGTAATAATTTACTGGTGTATACCAGGCTTTTTAAAATATATTTATATTTTCGGCTGAGCAGTGAGCGACACACTCAAACTGTTTTTTTTAGATACAAATGGCCCAAAAGTGGATAATACAGAGGTTTGTACCGTGGAGCTGCAAAACCACACTTGTATTTCTCGGGCCTACACCAGACTATTTTCAACAGATATATTTGTGTCTGAAAAATCAGGGAGACACTATTTTTTTTTTTTTTACAGCAAAAAATGCAAAAAGCAGGATAATAGAGATTTTTTACCGTGGAACAGCAAAAGCACACTTCTGTCTCTCTGGCCTACACCAGACTATTTTCAACAGATATATTTGTGTCTGAAAAATCAGGGAGACACTTCTTATTTTTATACAGCAAAAAATGCCAAAAACAGGATAATAGAGATGTTTTACCGTGGAACATCAAAACCACAGTAATAATTTACTGGTGTACACCAGGCTTTTTAAAATATATATACATTTGCGGCTGAACAGTGAGCGACACACTCAAACTGTTTTTTTTAGATACAAATGGCCCAAAAGTGGATAATACAGAGGTTTGTACCGTGGAACTGCAAAACCACACTTGTATTTCTCGGGCCTACACCAGACTATTTTCAACAGATATATTTGTGTCTGAAAAATCAGGGAGACACTATTTTTTTTTTCTTTACATCAAAAAATGCAAAAAGCAGGATAAAAGAGATTTTTTACCGTGCAACAGCAAAAGCACACTTCTGTCTCTCTGGCCTACACCAGACTATTTTCAACAGATATATTTGTGTCTGAAAAATCAGGGAGACACTATTATTATTTTTATACAGCAAAAAATGCCAAAAACAGGATAATAGAGATGTTTTACCGTGGAACATCAAAACCACAGTAATAATTTACTGGTGTATACCATTCTTTTTAAAATATATATATATTTGCGGCTGAACAGTGAGCGACACACTCAAACTGTTTTTTTTAGATACAAATGGCCCAAAAGTGGATAATACAGAGGTTTGTACCGTGGAACTGCAAAACCACACTTGTATTTCTCGGGCCAACACCAGACTATTTTCAACAGATATATTTGTGTCTGAAAAATCAGGGAGACACAATTTTTTATTTTTTTTTACAGCAAAAAATGCAAAAAGCAGGATAATAGAGATTTTTTACCGTGGAACAGCAAAAGCACACTTCTGTCTCTCTGGCCTACACCAGACTATTTTCAACAGATATATTTGTGTCTGAAAAATCAGGGAGACACTATTATTATTTTTATACAGCAAAAAATGCCAAAAACAGGATAATAGAGATGTTTTACGTGGAACATCAAAACTACAGTAATAATTTACTGGTGTATACCAGGCTTTTTAAAATATATATATATTTGCGGCTGAACAGTGAGCGACGCACTCAAACTGTTTTTTATTTATACAAATGGCCCAAAAGTGGATAATACAGAGGTTTGTACCGTGGAACTGCAAAACCACACTTGTATTTCTCGAGCCTACACCAGAATATTTTCAACAGATATATTTGTGTCTGAAAAATCAGGGAGACACTATTTTTTTTTTTTTTTTACAGCAAAAATGCAAAAAGCAGGATAATAGAGATTTTTTACCGTGGAACAGCAAAAGCACACTTCTGTCTCTCTGGCCTACACCAGACTGTTTTCAACAGATATATTTGTATCTCAAAAATCAGGTAGACACTATTTTTTTTTTTTTTACAGCAAAAAATGCAAAAAGCAGGATAATAGAGATTTTTTGCCGTGGAACAGCAAAAGCACACTTCTGTCTCTCTGGCCTACACCAGGCTATTTTCAACAGATATATTTGTGTCTGAAAAATCAGGGAGACACTATTATTATTTTTATACAGCAAAAAATGCCAAAAACAGGATAATAGAGATGTTTTACCGTGGAACATCAAAACCACAGTAATAATTTACTGGTGTATACCAGGCTTTTTAAAATATATATATATTTGCGGCTGAACAGTGAGCGACACACTCAAACTGTTTTTTTTTTATACAAATGGCCCAAAAGTGGATAATACAGAGGTTTGTACCGTGGAACTGCAAAACCACACTTGTATTTATCGGGCCTACACCAGAATATTTTCAACAGATATATTTGTGTCTGAAAAATCAGGGAGACACTATTTTTTTTTTTTTTTTACAGCAAAAAATGCAAAAAGCAGGATAATAGAGATTTTTTACCGTGGAACAGCAAAAGCACACTTCTGTCTCTCTGGCCTACACCAGACTATTTTCAACAGATATATTTGTGTCTGAAAAATCAGGGAGACACTATTATTATTTTTATACAGCAAAAATGCCAAAAACAGGATAATAGAGATGTTTTACCGTGGAACATCAAAACCACAGTAATAATTTACTGGTGTATACCAGGCTTTTTAAAATATATTTATATTTTCGGCTGAGCAGTGAGCGACACACTCAAACTGTTTTTTTTAGATACAAATGGCCCAAAAGTGGATAATACAGAGGTTTGTACCGTGGAGCTGCAAAACCACACTTGTATTTCTCGGGCCTACACCAGACTATTTTCAACAGATATATTTGTGTCTGAAAAATCAGGGAGACACTATTTTTTTTTTTTTTACAGCAAAAAATGCAAAAAGCAGGATAATAGAGATTTTTTACCGTGGAACAGCAAAAGCACACTTCTGTCTCTCTGGCCTACACCAGACTATTTTCAACAGATATATTTGTGTCTGAAAAATCAGGGAGACACTATTATTATTTTTATACAGCAAAAATGCCAAAAACAGGATAATAGAGATGTTTTACCGTGGAACATCAAAACCACAGTAATAATTTACTGGTGTATACCAGGCTTTTTAAAATATATTTATATTTTCGGCTGAGCAGTGAGCGACACACTCAAACTGTTTTTTTTAGATACAAATGGCCCAAAAGTGGATAATACAGAGGTTTGTACCGTGGAGCTGCAAAACCACACTTGTATTTCTCGGGCCTACACCAGACTATTTTCAACAGATATATTTGTGTCTGAAAAATCAGGGAGACACTATTTTTTTTTTTTTTACAGCAAAAAATGCAAAAAGCAGGATAATAGAGATTTTTTACCGTGGAACAGCAAAAGCACACTTCTGTCTCTCTGGCCTACACCAGACTATTTTCAACAGATATATTTGTGTCTGAAAAATCAGGGAGACACTATTATTATTTTTATACAGCAAAAAATGCCAAAAACAGGATAATAGAGATGTTTTACCGTGGAACATCAAAACCACAGTAATAATTTACTGGTGTATACCATTCTTTTTAAAATATATATATATTTGCGGCTGAACAGTGAGCGACACACTCAAACTGTTTTTTTTAGATACAAATGGCCCATAGAACTGCAAAACCACACTTCTATTTCTCTGGCCTACACCAGACTATTTTCAACAGATATATTTGTGTCTGAAAAATCAGAGGCACACTTTTTTTTGGGGGGGGGAGGGGGGCACCAAAAGGTTAATAAGATGGGTATTTGTACATTGTGAAGGAGGAAAGAAAAAAGAGGATTTAGATTAAAAAAGGATTCTTCCTGGCCCCCGGGACCTGGAGCTAAGTCCAGCAATTTCAGCAACAGGAGCAGCACACAGGATTGTAATGCAGCGTTTGCTGGTATAACCACTGCGTCTCCTATACAGCCAGCCTGCCTGCCTGCCTGGGATGGATATTAGTCCTGAGAAGGACTGTTTGTTTGATCTGGCAGCCTTTACAGACCCTACACTGACTATCTCTCCCTAAATCAGCAGCGCTGTCCCTACACTGTCTGATCCGGAGCAACTGTGTCCAAGATGGCGGCGCCCGGTTTTAAATACTCGAGGTGACGCTGTGCGGCCAGCCAATCACTGTAATGCCCATAAACAACATGGCTGCGGCATTACAGTGACTGGCTGGCAATCCCTGCATGTTCATTGGCTCTGTAAAAAGCGCCAAACATGCAGGGCGGAGACCCGAGTTCCCACCCGAGTAACCCGGAAATGCTCGGTGCTCGCCGAACATCCCGAGTAGCGTGATGCTCGGGCGAGTACCGAGCAGTGTCGAGCATGTTCGCTCAACACTAGTCACACACTAAAAGACGCATTTTTTTGTAAAATCTAGTTTTTGCATCGCCGTATTTTGAGAGCTATAATTTTTCCATATTTTGGCCGACAGAGTCATGCTATGGCTTATTTTTTGTGGGAAGAGTTGACGTTTTTATTGGTACCATTTTCAGGCATGTGACATTTTTTTAACGCTTTCTATTCTAATTTTGGGAGGCAGAATAAACAAAAACCAGCAATTCCAGAATTGTTTTTATGGGGTTTTTTTTATGCTGTTTCACGTGTGGTAAAATTGATAAGGAAGCTTTATTCTTCGGGTCAGTACGTTTACAGCGGTACCACATTTATATAGTTTGTCCATGTTTTGCCGCTTTCACACAATAAAAGCTATTTTATAGAAAAAAAAATTTTTTTTGAATCGCTTTATTCTGAGAGCTATAACTTTTATATTTTTCGGCTGCTGGAGCTGTATGGCAGCTTGCTTTTAGTGGGACAAGATGACGTTTTCAGCGTTACCATTTTTATTTATATTCGTCTTTTTGATCGCGTGTTATTCCATTTTTTGTTTGGCGGTATGATGATAAAGCATTGTGTTTTGCTTCGTTTTTTTTTTTTTTTTTTTACCGTGTTCACTAAAGGGGTTAACTAGTGGGACAATTTTATAGGTCAGGTCGTTCCGGACGCAGCGATACCAAATATGTGTACTTTTATCATTTTTTTTCCATAATAATATTTATTGATGGGTACATTATATATATTTTTTTGATTGATTATTTTTTTTATTTTTTTTAAATATTTTTACAATTTTTTTTAAAGTTTTTTTTACATTTTTTAACACTTTTTGGACTATTATACTTTGTCCCACTTTGGGACTTTCAGTTTTTACATTCTGATCACCTGTATAGCATAGGGATGGAGCACCATCCCTGTGCTATACAGGCTGCCAGCGCGGCAGATGCAGAAGATAGTTTGGTCATGCACTGCGCATGACCAAAGTATCTTCCTGTTGTCTGGTGACCCGGATGTTGTCATGATGACATTGGGTCGTCATGGCAACATCCGAGCAGCCACAGCAGACAGCGCTGGAGGGTGGGAGAGGAGGTTAGTATTGCGATCACCTCCCCTTGCCACCGCAATGCTGTGATCGACTTCGATCGCAGCATTGCGGGGGTTAATGTGTTGGGAGCAGTGCAGGACCGCTCCCAGCACATAGCACTGGGTGACAGCTGTGACAATCAGCCGACACCAGGCGGCCATCGCGCCCGCACAGCCTGTGTGCGGGCGAAATCAACAGGGCGTACTAATACGTACCTGGCTCTGAAAGCCCAGGGCGCACATACATATTACTACACCTTGGGCTGTAAAGGGGTTAATTCATTTTTTGACTGATCCCCTCGCCATAATGCTGTCCACAGTGCGAGGCCCTTTTTCATCCCTTGCTATTTGTACCCTGATTTCAATGAAGGTCATTGTTTTAATATACAGTACCTCACATTGCTGTTTTGGGTCAGTTTAGGGGCTGCGACCTATTATGTAAACCTAACCTTTTTTGATTTATATCCTTCATTTACTTCCAGTTCTGGTACTGAAAGTTCCAGCCACACCTGCCAATCTAACTTGGTACAGATGATTTGTCGCCTGCCACCATTCCATCACATATTTAATTACACACAGGGAGAGGAGAGTTGAAAGGCTTGACAAATTTATCTCTAAAAGAGATAGCAGAGCTGAGATTGTCATGTAGCACAAGCCAATATTATTATTATTTATTTTTAAACCGCTATTAATGCAAGGGTGCTGTACATGTAAAAAGGGGGTTACATTTGTAGGGATGTGGACTGTCTTACCCTGTTCCTGCCCCTGAAGACAACAGATGCACTGTGTGAATACCATCATGCAGTTTTAAATGTGAAAGCAAAGTGTGTCTAACTTAATGTGATATAATGTATTATGGTGAGGTACAGTATGTAGAGTGTTAGAGCATAATGTTAAGCTTAGGACAGCATAGAACATAGAACAGGTTAGCATGTAGACAGGAAATGGTTAAAATTAGGATTCGCCCAGTGGGTGGGCACTGGTGCTGATAAGAAGGGTTGTACTTCCTGGTTAGAGGGAGTTCAGTGTCAGAAGTGAAGTGTGGAGCAGAGTTCAAGTTCAGGTGGGGTGAGTTGCTAGGGGCCACATGGGCAAATGTTCAGGGCAGTGGGCTGAAACATGGAGATCCCTGAAGGACATTTCAACAACGTCTGGAGCCTAGGGCTCAGATAAGGTACCATAGAGCGAACCTGGTCTTCCGACGTCAAGAGTAGAGATGAGCGTTGTTCTACTCGAACTGTTCGCCAATCTCAAATTCGAGCTGTTTTGGGCGGTGTTCGAGCCGGTCGGCGAACACGAACAATTTGAGAAAAATTCGGCTGTTCGAGGTTATGTTCGATAACTGTTCGTGCACCAAAATCATAACTGGATTTTTTCTCAGTAATGATGAAAATTAATGTTAATACGCAGTTTGAGTGTACAGCGGGGTGGGGGGAGGGGCAGGGGATGGATCTCTGCAGGAACAATGAAGATCTCCATTTTTTTTTCTCTTTCCCGCATTTACAGTGGGGAGGTGCAATCTGTCAGCCTATCAGCAGCGCACACACGGAGCGAAGTGCTTTTTTTCACACAAGCAAGGGCATGTGTCATTGGCAGTGTATGTCACATGTCCTTGCCCTATAAGACCAAGCCATTTTCCCCGTCGCCACCATTTTCTCACTGCTGCAGCTGCGTGTTAGACGGCACCGCTGTTGCTGTGTGTGCTATACCTTGTTAATTTCAAGCCAATTTTCGCACAAATATACAGATAGCTTGGGAGTAGGGAATAGTTGTGATTGCAGTCCTTTTAAGGACTAGGTTACAGCATTTCCTACGACTTTTATCAGGGAGGTCTGTGCTCTTAAATAGATCGGTTGTGGGAGTAAAGACTAATTGTAATTGCAGTCCTTTTCAGGACTAGGTTACATGAGTTCCTATCAGTTTTTGCCAGGCAGGTCTGTGCCAGTGCTGTGCAAGTTTTTTTCACAGCATTTGGCTGAATCTAGCAAAGCTAAACCTTTTTGGCCTATTGCAGAGTGTGTTAGTCAGTGGAGTAGCCTATCTGTGTTGCAAGATATACCACCTGTGTATAGAATACCAATTTTTTTACTGCACCTAGTGAAGTAAAATCTTTTGGGCATAGCATCATTCTATTAGTCCATCTATACTGACCTCCATCAGGTTGCAAATTAAAACTAATTTTTATCTGCATCTACAGTACCTCTGAAAAAATATTTGGGCTTCTAGCAGTGTGTGGGACGTGTTCTATTAGTCCATCTATACTGACCTCCATCAGGTTGCAAACTGAATATATTTTTTTCTGCATCTACCTCTGAAAAAATATTGGGCTTCTAGCTGTGTGTGGGTCTTGTTCTATTAATCCATCTATACTGACCTCCATCAGGTTGCAAACTGAATATATTTTTTTCTGCATCTACCTCTGAAAAAATATTTGGCCTTCTAGTAGTGTGTCGGACTTTCTCTATTAGTCCATCTATACTGACCTCCATCAGGTTGCAAATTAAAACTAATTTTTATCTGCATCTACAGTACCTCTGAAAAAATATTTGGGCTTCTAGCAGTGTTTGGGACTTGTTCTATTAGTCCATCTATACTGACCTCCATCAGGTTGCAAACTGAATATAGTTTTTTCTGCATCTACCTCTGAAAAAATATTGGGCTTCTAGCTGTGTGTGGGTCTTGTTCTATTAATCCATCTATACTGACCTCCATCAGGTTGCAAACTGAATATATTTTTTTCTGCATCTACCTCTGAAAAAATATTTGGCCTTCTAGTAGTGTGTCGGACTTTCTCTATTAGTCCATCTATACTGACCTCCATCAGGTTGCAAACTGAATATAATTTTTTTCTGCATCTAGCTCTGAAAAAATATTTGGCCTTCTAGTAGTGTGTCGGACTTTCTCTATTAGTCCATCTATACTGACCTCCATCAGGTTGCAAATTAAAACTAATTTTTATCTGCATCTACAGTACCTCTGAAAAAATATTTGGGCTTCTAGCAGTGTGTGGGACTTGTTCTATTAGTCCATCTATACTGACCTCCATCAGGTTGCAAACTGAATATATTTTTTTCTGCATCTACCTCTGAAAAAATATTGGGCTTCTAGCTGTGTGTGGGTCTTGTTCTATTAATCCATCTATACTGACCTCCATCAGGTTGCAAACTGAATATAATTTTTTTCTGCATCTAGCTCTGAAAAAATATTTGGCCTTCTAGTAGTGTGTCGGACTTTCTCTATTAGTCCATCTATACTGACCTCCATCAGGTTGCAAATTAAAAATAATTTTTATCTGCATCTACAGTACATCTGAAAAAATATTTGGGCTTCTAGCAGTGTGTGGGACTTGTTGTATTAGTCCATCTATACTGACCTCCATCAGGTTGCAAACTGAATATATTTTTTTCTGCATCTACCTCTGAAAAAATATTTGGCCTTTTAGTAGTGTGTCGGACTTTCTCTATTAGTCCATCTATACTGACCTCCATCAGGTTGCAAATTAAAAATAATTTTTATCTGCATCTACAGTACATCTGAAAAAATATTTGGGCTTCTAGCTGTGTGCGGGACTTGTTGTATTAGTCCATCTATACTGACCTCCATCAGGTTGCAAACTGAATATATTTTTTTCTGCATCTACCTCTGAAAAAATATTTGGCCTTCTTAGTAGTGTGTCGGACTTTCTCTATTAGTCCATCTATACTGACCTCCATCAGGTTGCAAATTAAAACTAATTTTTATCTGCATCTACAGTACCTCTGAAAAAATATTTGGGCTTCTAGCAGTGTGTGGGACTTGTTCTATTAGTCCATCTATACTGACCTCCATCAGGTTGCAAACTGAATATATTTTTTTCTGCATCTACCTCTGAAAAAATATTGGGTTTCTAGCTGTGTGTGGGTCTTGTTCTATTAATCCATCTATACTGACCTCCATCAGGTTGCAAACTGAATATATTTTTTTCTGCATCTACCTCTGAAAAAATATTTGGCCTTCTAGTAGTGTGTCGGACTTTCTCTATTAGTCCATCTATACTGACCTCCATCAGGTTGCAAATTAAAACTAATTTTTATCTGCATCTACAGTACCTCTGAAAAAATATTTGGGCTTCTAGCAGAGTGTGGGACTTGTTCTATTAGTCCATCTATACTGACCTCCATCAGGTTGCAAACTGAATATAGTTTTTTCTGCATCTACCTCTGAAAAAATATTGGGCTTCTAGCTGTGTGTGGGTCTTGTTCTATTAATCCATCTATACTGACCTCCATCAGGTTGCAAACTGAATATATTTTTTTCTGCATCTACCTTTGAAAAAATATTTGGCCTTCTAGTAGTGTGTCGGACTTTCTCTATTAGTCCATCTATACTGACCTCCATCAGGTTGCAAACTGAATATAATTTTTTTCTGCATCTAGCTCTGAAAAAATATTTGGCCTTCTAGTAGTGTGTCAGACTTTCTCTATTAGTCCATCTATACTGACCTCCATCAGGTTGCAAATTAAAACTAATTTTTATCTGCATCTACAGTACCTCTGAAAAAATATTTGGGCTTCTAGCAGTGTGTGGGACTTGTTCTATTAGTCCATCTATATTGACCTCCATCAGGTTGCAAACTGAATATATTTTTTTCTGCATCTACCTCTGAAAAAATATTGGGCTTCTAGCTGTGTGTGGGTCTTGTTCTATTAATCCATCTATACTGACCTCCATCAGGTTGCAAACTGAATATAATTTTTTTCTGCATCTAGCTCTGAAAAAATATTTGGCCTTCTAGTAGTGTGTCGGACTTTCTCTATTAGTCCATCTATACTGACCTCCATCAGGTTGCAAATTAAAACTAATTTTTATCTGCATCTAAAGTACCTCTGAAAAAATATTTGGGCTTCTAGCTGTGTGTGGGACTTGTTGTATTAGTCCATCTATACTGACCTCCATCAGGTTGCAAACTGAATATATTTTTTTCTGCATCTACCTCTGAAAAAATATTGGGCTTCTAGCTGTGTGTGGGTCTTGTTCTATTAATCCATCTATACTGACCTCCATCAGGTTGCAAACTGAATATATTTTTTTCTGCATCTACCTCTGAAAAAATATTTGGCCTTCTAGTAGTGTGTCGGACTTTCTCTATTAGTTCATCTATACTGACCTCCATCAGGTTGCAAATTAAAACTAATTTTTATCTGCATCTACAGTACCTCTGAAAAAATATTTGGGCTTCTAGCAGTGTGTGGGACTTGTTCTATTAGTCCATCTATACTGACCTCCATCAGGTTGCAAACTGAATATAGTTTTTTCTGCATCTACCTCTGAAAAAATATTGGGCTTCTAGCTGTGTGTGGGTCTTGTTCTATTAATCCATCTATACTGACCTCCATCAGGTTGCAAACTGAATATATTTTTTTCTGCATCTACCTCTGAAAAAATATTTGGCCTTCTAGTAGTGTGTCGGACTTTCTCTATTAGTCCATCTATACTGACCTCCATCAGGTTGCAAACTGAATATAATTTTTTTCTGCATCTAGCTCTGAAAAAATATTTGGCCTTCTAGTAGTGTGTCGGACTTTCTCTATTAGTCCATCTATACTGACATCCATCAGGTTGCAAATTAAAACTAATTTTTATCTGCATCTACAGTACCTCTGAAAAAATATTTGGGCTTCTAGCTGTGTGTGGGACTTTTTGTATTAGTCCATCTATACTAACCTCCATCAGGTTGCAAACTGAATATATTTTTTTCTGCATCTACCTCTGAAAAAATATTTGGCCTTCTAGTAGTGTGTCGGACTTTCTCTATTAGTCCATCTATACTGACCTCCATCAGGTTGCAAATTAAAAATAATTTTTATCTGCATCTACAGTACCTCTGAAAAAATATTTGGGCTTCTAGCTGTGTGCGGGACTTGTTGTATTAGTCCATCTATACTGACCTCCATCAGGTTGCAAACTGAATATATTTTTTTCTGCATCTACCTCTGAAAAAATATTTGGCCTTCTAGTAGTGTGTCGGACTTTCTCTATTAGTCCATCTATACTGACCTCCATCAGGTTGCAAATTAAAACTAATTTTTATCTGCATTTACAGTACCTCTGAAAAAATATTTGGGCTTCTAGCAGTGTGTGGGACTTGTTCTATTAGTCCATCTATACTGACCTCCATCAGGTTGCAAACTGAATATAGTTTTTTCTGCATCTACCTCTGAAAAAATATTGGGCTTCTAGCTGTGTGTGGGTCTTGTTCTATTAATCCATCTATACTGACCTCCATCAGGTTGCAAACTGAATATAATTTTTTTCTGCATCTAGCTCTGAAAAAATATTTGGCCTTCTAGTAGTGTGTCGGACTTTCTCTATTAGTCCATCTATACTGACCTCCATCAGGTTGCAAATTAAAACTAATTTTTATCTGCATCTACAGTACCTCTGAAAAAATATTTGGGCTTCTAGCTGTGTGTGGGACTTGTTGTATTAGTCCATCTATACTGACCTCCATCAGGTTGCAAACTGAATATATTTTTTTCTGCATCTACCTCTGAAAAAATATTTGGCCTTCTAGTAGTGTGTCGGACTTTCTCTATTAGTCCATCTATACTGACCTCCATCAGGTTGCAAATTAAAAATAATTTTTATCTGCATCTACAGTACCTCTGAAAAAATATTTGGGCTTCTAGCTGTGTGCGGGACTTGTTGTATTAGTCCATCTATACTGACCTCCATCAGGTTGCAAACTGAATATATTTTTTTCTGTATCTACCTCTGAAAAAATATTTGGCCTTCTAGTAGTGTGTCGGACTTTCTCTATTAGTCCATCTATACTGACCTCCATCAGGTTGCAAATTAAAACTAATTTTTATCTGCATCTACAGTACCTCTGAAAAAATATTTGGGCTTCTAGCAGTGTGTGGGACTTGTTCTATTAGTCCATCTATACTGACCTCCATCAGGTTGCAAACTGAATATATTTTTTTCTGCATCTACCTCTGAAAAAATATTGGGCTTCTAGCTGTGTGTGGGTCTTGTTCTATTAATCCATCTATACTGACCTCCATCAGGTTGCAAACTGAATATATTTTTTTCTGCATCTACCTCTGAAAAAATATTTGGCCTTCTAGTAGTGTGTCGGACTTTCTCTATTAGTCCATCTATACTGACCTCCATCAGGTTGCAAATTAAAACTAATTTTTATCTGCATCTACAGTACCTCTGAAAAAATATTTGGGCTTCTAGCAGTGTGTGGGACTTGTTCTATTAGTCCATCTATAATGACCTCCATCAGGTTGCAAACTGAATATATTTTTTTCTGCATCTACCTCTGAAAAAATATTGGGCTTCTAGCTGTGTGTGGGTCTTGTTCTATTAATCCATCTATACTGACCTCCATCAGGTTGCAAACTGAATATATTTTTTTCTGCATCTACCTCTGAAAAAATATTTGGCCTTCTAGTAGTGTGTCGGACTTTCTCTATTAGTCCATCTATACTGACCTCCATCAGGTTGCAAACTGAATATAATTTTTTTCTGCATCTAGCTCTGAAAAAATATTTGGCCTTCTAGTAGTGTGTCGGACTTTCTCTATTAGTCCATCTATACTGACCTCCATCAGGTTGCAAATTAAAACTAATTTTTATCTGCATCTACAGTACCTCTGAAAAAATATTTGGGCTTCTAGCAGTGTGTGGGACTTGTTCTATTAGTCCATCTATACTGACCTCCATCAGGTTGCAAACTGAATATATTTTTTTCTGCATCTACCTCTGAAAAAATATTGGGCTTCTAGCTGTGTGTGGGTCTTGTTCTATTAATCCATCTATACTGACCTCCATCAGGTTGCAAACTGAATATAATTTTTTTCTGCATCTAGCTCTGAAAAAATATTTGGCCTTCTAGTAGTGTGTCGGACTTTCTCTATTAGTCCATCTATACTGACCTCCATCAGGTTGCAAATTAAAACTAATTTTTATCTGCATCTACAGTACCTCTGAAAAAATATTTGGGCTTCTAGCAGTGTGTGGGACTTGTTGTATTAGTCCATCTATACTGACCTCCATCAGGTTGCAAACTGAATATATTTTTTTCTGCATCTACCTCTGAAAAAATATTTGGCCTTCTAGTAGTGTGTCGGACTTTCTCTATTAGTCCATCTATACTGACCTCCATCAGGTTGCAAATTAAAAATAATTTTTATCTGCATCTACAGTACCTCTGAAAAAATATTTGGGCTTCTAGCTGTGTGCGGGACTTGTTGTATTAGTCCATCTATACTGACCTCCATCAGGTTGCAAACTGAATATATTTTTTTCTGCATCTACCTCTGAAAAAATATTTGGCCTTCTAGTAGTGTGTCGGACTTTCTCTATTAGTCCATCTATACTGACCTCCATCAGGGTGCAAATTAAAACTAATTTTTATCTGCATCTACAGTACCTCTGAAAAAATATTTGGGCTTCTAGCAGTGTGTGGGACATGTTCTATTAGTCCATCTATACTGACCTCCATCAGGTTGCAAACTGAATATATTTTTTTCTGCATCTACCTCTGAAAAAATATTGGGCTTCTAGCTGTGTGTGGGTCTTGTTCTATTAATCCATCTATACTGACCTCCATCAGGTTGCAAACTGAATATATTTTTTTCTGCATCTACCTCTGAAAAAATATTTGGCCTTCTAGTAGTGTGTCGGACTTTCTCTATTAGTCCATCTATACTGACCTCCATCAGGTTGCAAATTAAAACTAATTTTTATCTGCATCTACAGTACCTCTGAAAAAATATTTGGGCTTCTAGCAGTGTGTGGGACTTGTTCTATTAGTCCATCTATACTGACCTCCATCAGGTTGCAAACTGAATATAGTTTTTTCTGCATCTACCTCTGAAAAAATATTGGGCTTCTAGCTGTGTGTGGGTCTTGTTCTATTAATCCATCTATACTGACCTCCATCAGGTTGCAAACTGAATATATTTTTTTCTGCATCTACCTCTGAAAAAAATATTGGCCTTCTAGTAGTGTGTCGGACTTTCTCTATTAGTCCATCTATACTGACTTCCATCAGGTTGCAAATTAAAACTAATTTTTATCTGCATCTACAGTACCTCTGAAAAAATATTTGGGCTTCTAGCAGTGTGTGGGACTTGTTCTATTAGTCCATCTATACTGACCTCCATCAGGTTGCAAACTGAATATATTTTTTTCTGCATCTACCTCTGAAAAAATATTGGGCTTCTAGCTGTGTGTGGGTCTTGTTCTATTAATCCATCTATACTGACCTCCATCAGGTTGCAAACTGAATATAATTTTTTTCTGCATCTAGCTCTGAAAAAATATTTGGCCTTCTAGTAGTGTGTCGGACTTTCTCTATTAGTCCATCTATACTGACCTCCATCAGGTTGCAAATTAAAACTAATTTTTATCTGCATCTACAGTACCTCTGAAAAAATATTTGGGCTTCTAGCTGTGTGTGGGACTTGTTGTATTAGTCCATCTATACTGACCTCCATCAGGTTGCAAACTGAATATATTTTTTTCTGCATCTACCTCTGAAAAAATATTTGGCCTTCTAGTAGTGTGTCGGACTTTCTCTATTAGTCCATCTATACTGACCTCCATCAGGTTGCAAATTAAAAATAATTTTTATCTGCATCTACAGTACCTCTGAAAAAATATTTGGGCTTCTAGCTGTGTGCGGGACTTGTTGTATTAGTCCATCTATACTGACCTCCATCAGGTTGCAAACTAAATATATTTTTTTCTGTATCTACCTCTGAAAAAATATTTGGCCTTCTAGTAGTGTGTCGGACTTTCTCTATTAGTCCATCTATACTGACCTCCATCAGGTTGCAAATTAAAACTAATTTTTATCTGCATCTACAGTACCTCTGAAAAAATATTTGGGCTTCTAGCAGTGTGTGGGACTTGTTCTATTAGTCCATCTATACTGACCTCCATCAGGTTGCAAACTGAATATATTTTTTTCTGCATCTACCTCTGAAAAAATATTGGGCTTCTAGCTGTGTGTGGGTCTTGTTCTATTAATCCATCTATACTGACCTCCATCAGGTTGCAAACTGAATATATTTTTTTCTGCATCTACCTCTGAAAAAATATTTGGCCTTCTAGTAGTGTGTCGGACTTTCTCTATTAGTCCATCTATACTGACCTCCATCAGGTTGCAAATTAAAACTAATTTTTATCTGCATCTACAGTACCTCTGAAAAAATATTTGGGCTTCTAGCAGTGTGTGGGACTTGTTCTATTAGTCCATCTATACTGACCTCCATCAGGTTGCAAACTGAATATAGTTTTTTCTGCATCTACCTCTGAAAAAATATTGGGCTTCTAGCAGTGTGTGGGTCTTGTTCTATTAATCCATCTATACTGACCTACATCAGGTTGCAAACTGAATATATTTTTTTCTGCATCTACCTCTGAAAAAATATTTGGCCTTCTAGTAGTGTGTCGAACTTTCTCTATTAGTCCATCTATACTGACCTCCATCAGGTTGCAAACTGAATATAATTTTTTTCTGCATCTAGCTCTGAAAAAATATTTGGCCTTCTAGTAGTGTGTCGGACTTTCTCTATTAGTCCATCTATACTGACCTCCATCAGGTTGCAAATTAAAACTAATTTTTATCTGCATCTACAGTACCTCTGAAAAAATATTTGGGCTTCTAGCAGTGTGTGGGACTTGTTCTATTAGTCCATCTATACTGACCTCCATCAGGTTGCAAACTGAATATAGTTTTTTCTGCATCTACCTCTGAAAAAATATTGGGCTTCTAGCTGTGTGTGGGTCTTGTTCTATTAATCCATCTATACTGACCTACATCAGGTTGCAAACTGAATATATTTTTTTCTGCATCTACCTCTGAAAAAATATTTGGCCTTCTAGTAGTGTGTCGAACTTTCTCTATTAGTCCATCTATACTGACCTCCATCAGGTTGCAAACTGAATATAATTTTTTTCTGCATCTAGCTCTGAAAAAATATTTGGCCTTCTAGTAGTGTGTCGGACTTTCTCTATTAGTCCATCTATACTGACCTCCATCAGGTTGCAAATTAAAACTAATTTTTATCTGCATCTACAGTACCTCTGAAAAAATATTTGGGCTTCTAGCAGTGTGTGGGACTTGTTCTATTAGTCCATCTATACTGACCTCCATCAGGTTGCAAACTGAATATATTTTTTTCTGCATCTACCTCTGAAAAAATATTGGGCTTCTAGCTGTGTGTGGGTCTTGTTCTATTAATCCATCTATACTGACCTCCATCAGGTTGCAAACTGAATATAATTTTTTTCTGCATCTAGCTCTGAAAAAATATTTGGCCTTCTAGTAGTGTGTCGGACTTTCTCTATTAGTCCATCTATACTGACCTCCATCAGGTTGCAAATTAAAACTAATTTTTATCTGCATCTACAGTACCTCTGAAAAAATATTTGGGCTTCTAGCAGTGTGTGGGACTTGTTGTATTAGTCCATCTATACTGACCTCCATCAGGTTGCAAACTGAATATATTTTTTTCTGCATCTACCTCTGAAAAAATATTTGGCCTTCTAGTAGTGTGTCGGACTTTCTCTATTAGTCCATCTATACTGACCTCCATCAGGTTGCAAATTAAAAATAATTTTTATCTGCATCTACAGTACCTCTGAAAAAATATTTGGGCTTCTAGCTGTGTGCGGGACTTGTTGTATTAGTCCATCTATACTGACCTCCATCAGGTTGCAAACTGAATATATTTTTTTCTGCATCTACCTCTGAAAAAATATTTGGCCTTCTAGTAGTGTGTCGGACTTTCTCTATTAGTCCATCTATACTGACCTCCATCAGGTTGCAAATTAAAACTAATTTTTATCTGCATCTACAGTACCTCTGAAAAAATATTTGGGCTTCTAGCAGTGTGTGGGACTTGTTCTATTAGTCCATCTATACTGACCTCCATCAGGTTGCAAACTGAATATATTTTTTCTGCATCTACCTCTGAAAAAATATTGGGTTTCTAGCTGTGTGTGGGTCTTGTTCTATTAATCCATCTATACTGACCTCCATCAGGTTGCAAACTGAATATATTTTTTTCTGCATCTACCTCTGAAAAAATATTTGGCCTTCTAGTACTGTGTCGGACTTTCTCTATTAGTCCATCTATACTGACCTCCATCAGGTTGCAAATTAAAACTAATTTTTATCTGCATCTACAGTACCTCTGAAAAAATATTTGGGCTTCTAGCAGTGTGTGGGACTTGTTCTATTAGTCCATCTATACTGACCTCCATCAGGTTGCAAACTGAATATAGTTTTTTCTGCATTTACCTCTGAAAAAATATTGGGCTTCTAGCTGTGTGTGGGTCTTGTTCTCTTAATCCATCTATACTGAACTCCATCAGGTTGCAAACTGAATATATTTTTTTCTGCATCTACCTTTGAAAAAATATTTGGCCTTCTAGTAGTGTGTCGGACTTTCTCTATTAGTCCATCTATACTGACCTCCATCAGGTTGCAAACTGAATATAATTTTTTCTGCATCTAGCTCTGAAAAAATATTTGGCCTTCTAGTAGTGTGTCGGACTTTCTCTATTTGTCCATCTATACTGACCTCCATCAGGTTGCAAATTAAAACTAATTTTTATCTGCATCTACAGTACCTCTGAAAAAATATTTGGGCTTCTAGCAGTGTGTGGGACTTGTTCTATTAGTCCATCTATATTGACCTCCATCAGGTTGCAAACTGAATATATTTTTTTCTGCATCTACCTCTGAAAAAATATTGGGCTTCTAGCTGTGTGTGGGTCTTGTTCTATTAATCCATCTATACTGACCTCCATCAGGTTGCAAACTGAATATAATTTTTTTCTGCATCTAGCTCTGAAAAAATATTTGGCCTTCTAGTAGTGTGTCGGACTTTCTCTATTAGTCCATCTATACTGACCTCCATCAGGTTGCAAATTAAAACTAATTTTTATCTGCATCTACAGTACCTCTGAAAAAATATTTGGGCTTCTAGCAGTGTGTGGGACTTGTTCTATTAGTCCATCTATACTGACCTCCATCAGGTTGCAAACTGAATATATTTTTTTCTGCATCTACCTCTGAAAAAATATTGGGCTTCTAGCTGTGTGTGGGTCTTGTTCTATTAATCCATCTATACTGACCTCCATCAGGTTGCAAACTGAATATAATTTTTTTCTACATCTAGCTCTGAAAAAATATTTGGCCTTCTAGTAGTGTGTCGGACTTTCTCTATTAGTCCATCTATACTGACCTCCATCAGGTTGCAAATTAAAACTTATTTTTATCTGCATCTACAGTACCTCAGAAAAAATATTTGGGCTTCTAGCTGTGTGTGGGACTTGTTGTATTAGTCCATCTATACTAACCTCCATCAGGTTGCAAACTGAATATATTTTTTTCTGCATCTACCTCTGAAAAAATATTTGGCCTTCTAGTAGTGTGTCGGACTTTCTCTATTAGTCCATCTATACTGACCTCCATCAGGTTGCAAATTAAAAATAATTTTTATCTGCATCTACAGTACCTCTGAAAAAATATTTGGGCTTCTAGCTGTGTGAGGGACTTGCTGTATTAGTCCATCTATACTGACCTCCATCAGGTTGCAAACTGAATATATTTTTTTCTGCATCTACCTCTGAAAAAATATTTGGCCTTCTAGTAGTGTGTCGGACTTTCTCTATTAGTCCATCTATACTGACCTCCATCAGGTTGCAAATTAAAACTAATTTTTATCTGCATCTACAGTACCTCTGAAAAAATATTTGGGCTTCTAGCAGTGTGTGGGACTTGTTCTATTAGTCCATCTATACTGACCTCCATCAGGTTGCAAACTGAATATAGTTTTTTCTGCATCTACCTCTGAAAAAATATTGGGCTTCTAGCTGTGTGTGGGTCTTGTTCTATTAATCCATCTATACAGACCTCCATCAGGTTGCAAACTGAATATATTTTTTTCTGCATCTACCTTTGAAAAAATATTTGGCCTTCTAGTAGTGTGTCGGACTTTCTCTATTAGTCCATCTATACTGACCTCCATCAGGTTGCAAACTGAATATAATTTTTTCTGCATCTAGCTCTGAAAAAATATTTGGCCTTCTAGTAGTGTGTCGGACTTTCTCTATTTGTCCATCTATACTGACCTCCATCAGGTTGCAAATTAAAACTAATTTTTATCTGCATCTACAGTACCTCTGAAAAAATATTTGGGCTTCTAGCAGTGTGTGGGACTTGTTCTATTAGTCCATCTATATTGACCTCCATCAGGTTGCAAACTGAATATATTTTTTTCTGCATCTACCTCTGAAAAAATATTGGGCTTCTAGCTGTGTGTGGGTCTTGTTCTATTAATCCATCTATACTGACCTCCATCAGGTTGCAAACTGAATATAATTTTTTTCTGCATCTAGCTCTGAAAAAATATTTGGCCTTCTAGTAGTGTGTCGGACTTTCTCTATTAGTCCATCTATACTGACCTCCATCAGGTTGCAAATTAAAACTAATTTTTATCTGCATCTACAGTACCTCTGAAAAAATATTTGGGCTTCTAGCTGTGTGTGGGACTTGTTGTATTAGTCCATCTATACTGACCTCCGTCAGGTTGCAAACTGAATATATTTTTTTCTGCATCTACCTCTGAAAAAATATTTGGCCTTCTAGTAGTGTGTCGGACTTTCTCTATTAGTCCATCTATACTGACCTCCATCAGGTTGCAAATTAAAAATAATTTTTATCTGCATCTACAGTACCTCTGAAAAAATATTTGGGCTTCTAGCTGTGTGCGGGACTTGTTGTATTAGTCCATCTATACTGACCTCCATCAGGTTGCAAACTGAATATATTTTTTTCTGTATCTACCTCTGAAAAAATATTTGGCATTCTAGTAGTGTGTCGGACTTTCTCTATTAGTCCATCTATACTGACCTCCATCAGGTTGCAAATTAAAACTAATTTTTATCTGCATCTACAGTACCTCTGAAAAAATATTTGGGCTTCTAGCAGTGTGTGGGACTTGTTCTATTAGTCCATCTATACTGACCTCCATCAGGTTGCAAACTGAATATATTTTTTTCTGCATCTACCTCTGAAAAAATATTGGGCTTCTAGCTGTGTGTGGGTCTTGTTCTATTAATCCATCTATACTGACCTCCATCAGGTTGCAAACTGAATATATATTTTTCTGCATCTACCTCTGAAAAAATATTTGGCCTTCTAGTAGTGTGTCGGACTTTCTCTATTAGTCCATCTATACTGACCTCCATCAGGTTGCAAATTAAAACTAATTTTTATCTGCATCTACAGTACCTGTGAAAAAATATTTGGGCTTCTAGCAGTGTGTGGGACTTGTTCTATTAGTCCATCTATACTGACCTCCATCAGGTTGCAAACTGAATATATTTTTTTCTGCATCTACCTCTGAAAAAATATTGGGCTTCTAGCTGTGTGTGGGTCTTGTTCTATTAATCCATCTATACTGACCTCCATCAGGTTGCAAACTGAATATATTTTTTTCTGCATCTACCTCTGAAAAAATATTTGGCCTTCAATAGTGTGTCTGACTTTCTCTATTAGTCCATCTATACTGACCTCCATCAGGTTGCAAATTAAAACTAATTTTTATCTGCATCTACAGTACCTCTGAAAAAATATTGGGCTTCTAGCTGTGTGTGGGTCTTGTTCTATTAATCCATCTATACTGACCTCCATCAGGTTGCAAACTGAATATATTTTTTTCTGCATCTACCTCTGAAAAAATATTTGGCCTTCTAGTAGTGTGTCGGACTTTCTCTATTAGTCCATCTATACTGACCTCCATCAGGTTGCAAATTAAAACTAATTTTTATCTGCATCTACAGTACCTCTGAAAAAATATTTGGGCTTCTAGCAGTGTGTGGGACTTGTTCTATTAGTCCATCTATACTGACCTCCATCAGGTTGCAAACTGAATATAGTTTTTTCTGCATCTACCTCTGAAAAAATATTGGGCTTCTAGCTGTGTGTGGGTCTTGTTCTATTAATCCATCTATACTGACCTCCATCAGGTTGCAAACTGAATATATTTTTTTCTGCATCTACCTCTGAAAAAATATTTGGCCTTCTAGTAGTGTGTCGGACTTTCTCTATTAGTCCATCTATACTGACCTCCATCAGGTTGCAAACTGAATATAATTTTTTTCTGCATCTAGCTCTGAAAAAATATTTGGCCTTCTAGTAGTGTGTCGGACTTTCTCTATTAGTCCATCTATACTGACCTCCATCAGGTTGCAAATTAAAACTAATTTTTATCTGCATCTACAGTACCTCTGAAAAAATATTTGGGCTTCTAGCAGTGTGTGGGACTTGTTCTATTAGTCCATCTATACTGACCTCCATCAGGTTGCAAACTGAATATATTTTTTTCTGCATCTACCTCTGAAAAAATATTGGGCTTCTAGCTGTGTGTGGGTCTTGTTCTATTAATCCATCTATACTGACCTCCATCAGGTTGCAAACTGAATATAATTTTTTTCTGCATCTAGCTCTGAAAAAATATTTGGCCTTCTAGTAGTGTGTCGGACTTTCTCTATTAGTCCATCTATACTGACCTCCATCAGGTTGCAAATTAAAACTTATTTTTATCTGCATCTACAGTACCTCAGAAAAAATATTTGGGCTTCTAGCTGTGTGTGGGACTTGTTGTATTAGTCCATCTATACTAACCTCCATCAGGTTGCAAACTGAATATATTTTTTTCTGCATCTACCTCTGAAAAAATATTTGGCCTTCTAGTAGTGTGTCGGACTTTCTCTATTATTCCATCTATACTGACCTCCATCAGGTTGCAAATTAAAAATAATTTTTATCTGCATCTACAGTACCTCTGAAAAAATATTTGGGCTTCTAGCTGTGTGAGGGACTTGCTGTATTAGTCCATCTATACTGACCTCCATCAGGTTGCAAACTGAATATATTTTTTTCTGCATCTACCTCTGAAAAAATATTTGGCCTTCTAGTAGTGTGTCGGACTTTCTCTATTAGTCCATCTATACTGACCTCCATCAGGTTGCAAATTAAAACTAATTTTTATCTGCATCTACAGTACCTCTGAAAAAATATTTGGGCTTCTAGCAGTGTGTGGGACATGTTCTATTAGTCCATCTATACTGACCTCCATCAGGTTGCAAACTGAATATATTTTTTTCTGCATCTACCTCTGAATAAATATTGGGTTTCTAGCTGTGTGTGGGTCTTGTTCTATTAATCCATCTATACTGACCTCCATCAGGTTGCAAACTGAATATATTTTTTTCTGCATCTACCTCTGAAAAAATATTTGGCCTTCTAGTAGTGTGTCGGACTTTCTCTATTAGTCCATCTATACTGACCTCCATCAGGTTGCAAATTAAAACTAATTTTTATCTGCATCTACAGTACCTCTGAAAAAATATTTGGGCTTCTAGCAGTGTGTGGGACTTGTTCTATTAGTCCATCTATACTGACCTCCATCAGGTTGCAAACTGAATATATTTTTTTCTGCATCTACCTTTGAAAAAATATTTGGCCTTCTAGTAGTGTGTCGGACTTTCTCTATTAGTCCATCTATACTGACCTCCATCAGGTTGCAAACTGAATATAATTTTTTCTGCATCTAGCTCTGAAAAAATATTTGGCCTTCTAGTAGTGTGTCGGACTTTCTCTATTTGTCCATCTATACTGACCTCCATCAGGTTGCAAATTAAAACTAATTTTTATCTGCATCTACAGTACCTCTGAAAAAATATTTGGGCTTCTAGCAGTGTGTGGGACTTGTTCTATTAGTCCATCTATATTGACCTCCATCAGGTTGCAAACTGAATATATTTTTTTCTGCATCTACCTCTGAAAAAATATTGGGCTTCTAGCTGTGTGTGGGACTTGTTGTATTAGTCCATCTATACTGACCTCCATCAGGTTGCAAACTGAATATATTTTTTTCTGCATCTACCTCTGAAAAAATATTTGGCCTTCTAGTAGTGTGTCGGACTTTCTCTATTAGTCCATCTATACTGACCTCCATCAGGTTGCAAATTAAAAATAATTTTTATCTGCATCTACAGTACCTCTGAAAAAATATTTGGGCTTCTAGCTGTGTGCGGGACTTGTTGTGTTAGTCCATCTATACTGACCTCCATCAGGTTGCAAACTGAATATATTTTTTTCTGTATCTACCTCTGAAAAAATATTTGGCCTTCTAGTAGTGTGTCGGACTTTCTCTATTAGTCCATCTATACTGACCTCCATCAGGTTGCAAATTAAAACTAATTTTTATCTGCATCTACAGTACCTCTGAAAAAATATTTGGGCTTCTAGCAGTGTGTGGGACTTGTTCTATTAGTCCATCTATACTGACCTCCATCAGGTTGCAAACTGAATATATTTTTTTCTGCATCTACCTCTGAAAAAATATTGGGCTTCTAGCTGTGTGTGGGTCTTGTTCTATTAATCCATCTATACTGACCTCCATCAGGTTGCAAACTGAATATATTTTTTTCTGCATCTACCTCTGAAAAAATATTTGGCCTTCTAGTAGTGTGTCGGACTTTCTCTATTAGTCCATCTATACTGACCTCCATCAGGTTGCAAATTAAAACTAATTTTTATCTGCATCTACAGTACCTCTGAAAAAATATTTGGGCTTCTAGCAGTGTGTGGGACTTGTTCTATTAGTCCATCTATACTGACCTCCATCAGGTTGCAAACTGAATATAGTTTTTTCTGCATCTACCTCTGAAAAAATATTGGGCTTCTAGCTGTGTGTGGGTCTTGTTCTATTAATCCATCTATACTGACCTCCATCAGGTTGCAAACTGAATATATTTTTTTCTGCATCTACCTCTGAAAAAATATTTGGCCTTCTAGTAGTGTGTCGGACTTTCTCTATTAGTCCATCTATACTGACCTCCATCAGGTTGCAAACTGAATATAATTTTTTTCTGCATCTAGCTCTGAAAAAATATTTGGCCTTCTAGTAGTGTGTCGGACTTTCTCTATTAGTCCATCTATACTGACCTCCATCAGGTTGCAAATTAAAACTAATTTTTATCTGCATCTACAGTACCTCTGAAAAAATATTTGGGCTTCTAGCAGTGTGTGGGACTTGTTCTATTAGTCCATCTATACTGACCTCCATCAGGTTGCAAACTGAATATATTTTTTTCTGCATCTACCTCTGAAAAAATATTTGGCCTTCTAGTAGTGTGTCGGACTTTCTCTATTAGTCCATCTTTACTGACCTCCATCAGGTTGCAAATTAAAAATAATTTTTATCTGCATCTACAGTACCTCTGAAAAAATATTTGGGCTTCTAGCTGTGTGCGGGACTTGTTGTATTAGTCCATCTATACTGACCTCCATCAGGTTGCAAACTGAATATATTTTTTTCTGCATCTACCTCTGAAAAAATATTTGGCCTTCTAGTAGTGTGTCGGACTTTCTCTATTAGTCCATCTATACTGACCTCCATCAGGTTGCAAATTAAAACTAATTTTTATCTGCATCTACAGTACCTCTGAAAAAATATTTGGGCTTCTAGCAGTGTGTGGGACATGTTCTATTAGTCCATCTATACTGACCTCCATCAGGTTGCAAACTGAATATATTTTTTTCTGCATCTACCTCTGAAAAAATATTGGGCTTCTAGCTGTGTGTGGGTCTTGTTCTATTAATCCATCTATACTGACCTCCATCAGGTTGCAAACTGAATATATTTTTTTCTGCATCTACCTCTGAAAAAATATTTGGCCTTCTAGTAGTGTGTCGGACTTTCTCTATTAGTCCATCTATACTGACCTCCATCAGGTTGCAAATTAAAACTAATTTTTATCTGCATCTACAGTACCTCTGAAAAAATATTTGGGCTTCTAGCAGTGTGTGGGACTTGTTCTATTAGTCCATCTATACTGACCTCCATCAGGTTGCAAACTGAATATAGTTTTTTCTGCATCTACCTCTGAAAAAATATTGGGCTTCTAGCTGTGTGTGGGTCTTGTTCTATTAATCCATCTATACTGACCTCCATCAGGTTGCAAACTGAATATATTTTTTTCTGCATCTACCTCTGAAAAAATATTTGGCCTTCTAGTAGTGTGTCGGACTTTCTCTATTAGTCCATCTATACTGACCTCCATCAGGTTGCAAATTAAAACTAATTTTTATCTGCATCTACAGTACCTCTGAAAAAATATTTGGGCTTCTAGCTGTGTGTGGGACTTGTTGTATTAGTCCATCTATACTGACCTCCATCAGGTTGCAAACTGAATATATTTTTTTCTGCATCTACCTCTGAAAAAATATTTGGCCTTCTAGTAGTGTGTCGGACTTTCTCTATTAGTCCATCTATACTGACCTCCATCAGGTTGCAAACTGAATATAATTTTTTTCTGCATCTAGCTCTGAAAAAATATTTGGCCTTCTAGTAGTGTGTCGGACTTTCTCTATTAGTCCATCTATACTGACCTCCATCAGGTTGCAAATTAAAACTAATTTTTATCTGCATCTACAGTACCTCTGAAAAAATATTTGGGCTTCTAGCAGTGTGTGGGACTTGTTCTATTAGTCCATCTATACTGACCTCCATCAGGTTGCAAACTGAATATATTTTTTTCTGCATCTACCTCTGAAAAAATATTTGGCCTTCTAGTAGTGTGTCGGACTTTCTCTATTAGTCCATCTATACTGACCTCCATCAGGTTGCAAATTAAAAATAATTTTTATCTGCATCTACAGTACCTCTGAAAAAATATTTGGGCTTCTAGCTGTGTGCGGGACTTGTTGTATTAGTCCATCTATACTGACCTCCATCAGGTTGCAAACTGAATATATTTTTTTCTGCATCTACCTCTGAAAAAATATTTGGCCTTCTAGTAGTGTGTCGGACTTTCTCTATTAGTCCATCTATACTGACCTCCATCAGGTTGCAAATTAAAACTAATTTTTATCTGCATCTACAGTACCTCTGAAAAAATATTTGGGCTTCTAGCAGTGTGTGGGACATGTTCTATTAGTCCATCTATACTGACCTCCATCAGGTTGCAAACTGAATATATTTTTTTCTGCATCTACCTCTGAAAAAATATTGGGCTTCTAGCTGTGTGTGGGTCTTGTTCTATTAATCCATCTATACTGACCTCCATCAGGTTGCAAACTGAATATATTTTTTTCTGCATCTACCTCTGAAAAAATATTTGGCCTTCTAGTAGTGTGTCGGACTTTCTCTATTAGTCCATCTATACTGACCTCCATCAGGTTGCAAATTAAAACTAATTTTTATCTGCATCTACAGTACCTCTGAAAAAATATTTGGGCTTCTAGCAGTGTGTGGGACTTGTTCTATTAGTCCATCTATACTGACCTCCATCAGGTTGCAAACTGAATATAGTTTTTTCTGCATCTACCTCTGAAAAAATATTGGGCTTCTAGCTGTGTGTGGGTCTTGTTCTATTAATCCATCTATACTGACCTCCATCAGGTTGCAAACTGAATATATTTTTTTCTGCATCTACCTCTGAAAAAATATTTGGCCTTCTAGTAGTGTGTCGGACTTTCTCTATTAGTCCATCTATACTGACCTCCATCAGGTTGCAAACTAAATATAATTTTTTTCTGCATCTAGCTCTGAAAAAATATTTGGCCTTCTAGTAGTGTGTCGGACTTTCTCTATTAGTCCATCTATACTGACCTCCATCAGGTTGCAAATTAAAACTAATTTTTATCTGCATCTACAGTACCTCTGAAAAAATATTTGGGCTTCTAGCAGTGTGTGGGACTTGTTCTATTAGTCCATCTATACTGACCTCCATCAGGTTGCAAACTGAATATATTTTTTTCTGCATCTACCTCTGAAAAAATATTTGGCCTTCTAGTAGTGTGTCGAACTTTCTCTATTAGTCCATCTATACTGACCTCCATCAGGTTGCAAATTAAAAATAATTTTTATCTGCATCTACAGTACCTCTGAAAAAATATTTGGGCTTCTAGCTGTGTGCGGGACTTGTTGTATTAGTCCATCTATACTGACCTCCATCAGGTTGCAAACTGAATATATTTTTTTCTGCATCTACCTCTGAAAAAATATTTGGCCTTCTAGTAGTGTGTCGGACTTTCTCTATTAGTCCATCTATACTGACCTCCATCAGGTTGCAAATTAAAACTAATTTTTATCTGCATCTACAGTACCTCTGAAAAAATATTTGGGCTTCTAGCAGTGTGTGGGACATGTTCTATTAGTCCATCTATACTGACCTCCATCAGGTTGCAAACTGAATATATTTTTTTCTGCATCTACCTCTGAAAAAATATTGGGCTTCTAGCTGTGTGTGGGTCTTGTTCTATTAATCCATCTATACTGACCTCCATCAGGTTGCAAACTGAATATATTTTTTTCTGCATCTACCTCTGAAAAAATATTTGGCCTTCTAGTAGTGTGTCGGACTTTCTCTATTAGTCCATCTATACTGACCTCCATCAGGTTGCAAATTAAAACTAATTTTTATCTGCATCTACAGTACCTCTGAAAAAATATTTGGGCTTCTAGCAGTGTGTGGGACTTGTTCTATTAGTCCATCTATACTGACCTCCATCAGGTTGCAAACTGAATATAGTTTTTTCTGCATCTACCTCTGAAAAAATATTGGGCTTCTAGCTGTGTGTGGGTCTTGTTCTATTAATCCATCTATACTGACCTCCATCAGGTTGCAAACTGAATATATTTTTTTCTGCATCTACCTCTGAAAAAATATTTGGCCTTCTAGTAGTGTGTCCGACTTTCTCTATTAGTCCATCTATACTGACCTCCATCAGGTTGCAAATTAAAACTAATTTTTATCTGCATCTACAGTACCTCTGAAAAAATATTTGGGCTTCTAGCTGTGTGTGGGACTTGTTGTATTAGTCCATCTATACTGACCTCCATCAGGTTGCAAACTGAATATATTTTTTTCTGCATCTACCTCTGAAAAAATATTTGGCCTTCTAGTAGTGTGTCGGACTTTCTCTATTAGTCCATCTATACTGACCTCCATTAGGTTGCAAATTAAAAATAATTTTTATCTGCATCTACAGTACCTCTGAAAAAATATTTGGGCTTCTAGCTGTGTGCGGGACTTGTTGTATTAGTCCATCTATACTGACCTCCATCAGGTTGCAAACTGAATATATTTTTTTCTGCATCTACCTCTGAAAAAATATTTGGCCTTCTAGTAGTGTGTCGGACTTTCTCTATTAGTCCATCTATACTGACCTCCATCAGGTTGCAAATTAAAACTAATTTTTATCTGCATCTACAGTACCTCTGAAAAAATATTTGGGCTTCTAGCAGTGTGTGGGACTTGTTCTATTAGTCCATCTATACTGACCTCCATCAGGTTGCAAACTGAATATATTTTTTTCTGCATCTACCTCTGAAAAAATATTGGGCTTCTAGCTGTGTGTGGGTCTTGTTCTATTAATCCATCTATACTGACCTCCATCAGGTTGCAAACTGAATATATTTTTTTCTGCATCTACCTCTGAAAAAATATTTGGCCTTCTAGTAGTGTGTCGGACTTTCTCTATTAGTCCATCTATACTGACCTCCATCAGGTTGCAAATTAAAACTAATTTTTATCTGCATTTACAGTACCTCTGAAAAAATATTTGGGCTTCTAGCAGTGTGTGGGACTTGTTCTATTAGTCCATCTATACTGACCTCCATCAGGTTGCAAACTGAATATATTTTTTTCTGCATCTACCTCTGAAAAAATATTGGGCTTCTAGCTGTGTGTGGGTCTTGTTCTATTAATCCATCTATACTGACCTCCATCAGGTTGCAAACTGAATATAATTTTTTTCTGCACCTAGCTCTGAAAAAATATTTGGCCTTCTAGTAGTGTGTCGGACTTTCTCTATTAGTCCATCTATACTGACCTCCATCAGGTTGCAAATTAAAACTAATTTTTATCTGCATCTACAGTACCTCTGAAAAAATATTTGGGCTTCTAGCAGTGTGTGGGACTTGTTCTATTAGTCCATCTATACTGACCTCCATCAGGTTGCAAACTGAATATAGTTTTTTCTGCATCTACCTCTGAAAAAATATTGGGCTTCTAGCTGTGTGTGGGTCTTGTTCTATTAGTCCATCTATACTGACCTCCATCAGGTTGCAAACTGAATATATTTTTTTCTGCATCTACCTCTGAAAAAATATTGGGCTTCTAGCTGTGTGTGGGTCTTGTTCTATTAATCCATCTATACTGACCTCCATCACGTTGCAAACTGAATATAATTTTTTTCTGCATCTAGCTCTGAAAAAATATTTGGCCTTCTAGTAGTGTGTCGGACTTTCTCTATTAGTCCATCTATACTGACCTCCATCAGGTTGCAAATTAAAAGTAATTTTTATCTGCATCTACAGTACCTCTGAAAAAATATTTGGGCTTCTATCTGTGTGTGGGACTTGTTGTATTAGTCCATCTATACTGACCTCCATCAGGTTGCAAACTGAATATATTTTTTTCTGCATCTACCTCTGAAAAAATATTTGGCCTTCTAGTAGTGTGTCGGACTTTCTCTATTAGTCCATCTATACTGACCTCCATCAGGTTGCAAATTAAAAATAATTTTTATCTGCATCTACAGTACCTCTGAAAAAATATTTGGGCTTCTAGCTGTGTGCGGGACTTGTTGTATTAGTCCATCTATACTGACCTCCATCAGGTTGCAAACTGAATATATTTTTTTCTGCATCTACCTCTGAAAAAATATTTGGCCTTCTAGTAGTGTGTCGGACTTTCTCTATTAGTCCATCTATACTGACCTCCATCAGGTTGCAAATTAAAACTAATTTTTATCTGCATCTACAGTACCTCTGAAAAAATATTTGGGCTTCTAGCAGTGTGTGGGACTTGTTCTATTAGTCCATCTATACTGACCTCCATCAGGTTGCAAACTGAATATATTTTTTTCTGCATCTACCTCTGAAAAAATATTGGGCTTCTAGCTGTGTGTGGGTCTTGTTCTATTAATCCATCTATACTGACCTCCATCAGGTTGCAAACTGAATATAATTTTGTTCTGCATCTAGCTCTGAAAAAATATTTGGCCTTCTAGTAGTGTGTCGGACTTTCTCTATTAGTCCATCTATACTGACCTCCATCAGGTTGCAAATTAAAACTAATTTTTATCTGCATCTACAGTACCTCTGAAAAAATATTTGGCCTTCTAGCTGTGTGTGGGACTTGTTGTATTAGTCCATCTATACTGACCTCCATCAGGTTGCAAACTGAATATATTTTTTTCTGCATCTACCTCTGAAAAAATATTTGGCCTTCTAGTAGTGTGTCGGACTTTCTCTATTAGTCCATCTTTACTGACCTCCATCAGGTTGCAAATTAAAAATAATTTTTATCTGCATCTACAGTACCTCTGAAAAAATATTTGGGCTTCTAGCTGTGTGCGGGACTTGTTGTATTAGTCCATCTATACTGACCTCCATCAGGTTGCAAACTGAATATATTTTTTTCTGCATCTACCTCTGAAAAAATATTTGGCCTTCTAGTAGTGTGTCGGACTTTCTCTATTAGTCCATCTATACTGACCTCCATCAGGTTGCAAATTAAAACTAATTTTTATCTGCATCTACAGTACCTCTGAAAAAATATTTGGGCTTCTAGCAGTGTGTGGGACATGTTCTATTAGTCCATCTATACTGACCTCCATCAGGTTGCAAACTGAATATATTTTTTTCTGCATCTACCTCTGAAAAAATATTGGGCTTCTAGCTGTGTGTGGGTCTTGTTCTATTAATCCATCTATACTGACCTCCATCAGGTTGCAAACTGAATATATTTTTTTCTGCATCTACCTCTGAAAAAATATTTGGCCTTCTAGTAGTGTGTCGGACTTTCTCTATTAGTCCATCTATACTGACCTCCATCAGGTTGCAAATTAAAACTAATTTTTATCTGCATCTACAGTACCTCTGAAAAAATATTTGGGCTTCTAGCAGTGTGTGGGACTTGTTCTATTAGTCCATCTATACTGACCTCCATCAGGTTGCAAACTGAATATAGTTTTTTCTGCATCTACCTCTGAAAAAATATTGGGCTTCTAGCTGTGTGTGGGTCTTGTTCTATTAATCCATCTATACTGACCTCCATCAGGTTGCAAACTGAATATATTTTTTTCTGCATCTACCTCTGAAAAAATATTTGGCCTTCTAGTAGTGTGTCGGACTTTCTCTATTAGTCCATCTATACTGACCTCCATCAGGTTGCAAATTAAAACTAATTTTTATCTGCATCTACAGTACCTCTGAAAAAATATTTGGGCTTCTAGCTGTGTGTGGGACTTGTTGTATTAGTCCATCTATACTGACCTCCATCAGGTTGCAAACTGAATATATTTTTTTCTGCATCTACCTCTGAAAAAATATTTGGCCTTCTAGTAGTGTGTCGGACTTTCTCTATTAGTCCATCTATACTGACCTCCATCAGGTTGCAAACTGAATATAATTTTTTTCTGCATCTAGCTCTGAAAAAATATTTGGCCTTCTAGTAGTGTGTCGGACTTTCTCTATTAGTCCATCTATACTGACCTCCATCAGGTTGCAAATTAAAACTAATTTTTATCTGCATCTACAGTACCTCTGAAAAAATATTTGGGCTTCTAGCAGTGTGTGGGACTTGTTCTATTAGTCCATCTATACTGACCTCCATCAGGTTGCAAACTGAATATATTTTTTTCTGCATCTACCTCTGAAAAAATATTTGGCCTTCTAGTAGTGTGTCGGACTTTCTCTATTAGTCCATCTATACTGACCTCCATCAGGTTGCAAATTAAAAATAATTTTTATCTGCATCTACAGTACCTCTGAAAAAATATTTGGGCTTCTAGCTGTGTGCGGGACTTGTTGTATTAGTCCATCTATACTGACCTCCATCAGGTTGCAAACTGAATATATTTTTTTCTGCATCTACCTCTGAAAAAATATTTGGCCTTCTAGTAGTGTGTCGGACTTTCTCTATTAGTCCATCTATACTGACCTCCATCAGGTTGCAAATTAAAACTAATTTTTATCTGCATCTACAGTACCTCTGAAAAAATATTTGGGCTTCTAGCAGTGTGTGGGACATGTTCTATTAGTCCATCTATACTGACCTCCATCAGGTTGCAAACTGAATATATTTTTTTCTGCATCTACCTCTGAAAAAATATTGGGCTTCTAGCTGTGTGTGGGTCTTGTTCTATTAATCCATCTATACTGACCTCCATCAGGTTGCAAACTGAATATATTTTTTTCTGCATCTACCTCTGAAAAAATATTTGGCCTTCTAGTAGTGTGTCGGACTTTCTCTATTAGTCCATCTATACTGACCTCCATCAGGTTGCAAATTAAAACTAATTTTTATCTGCATCTACAGTACCTCTGAAAAAATATTTGGGCTTCTAGCAGTGTGTGGGACTTGTTCTATTAGTCCATCTATACTGACCTCCATCAGGTTGCAAACTGAATATAGTTTTTTCTGCATCTACCTCTGAAAAAATATTGTGCTTCTAGCTGTGTGTGGGTCTTGTTCTATTAATCCATCTATACTGACCTCCATCAGGTTGCAAACTGAATATATTTTTTTCTGCATCTACCTCTGAAAAAATATTTGGCCTTCTAGTAGTGTGTCGGACTTTCTCTATTAGTCCATCTATACTGACCTCCATCAGGTTGCAAACTAAATATAATTTTTTTCTGCATCTAGCTCTGAAAAAATATTTGGCCTTCTAGTAGTGTGTCGGACTTTCTCTATTAGTCCATCTATACTGACCTCCATCAGGTTGCAAATTAAAACTAATTTTTATCTGCATCTACAGTACCTCTGAAAAAATATTTGGGCTTCTAGCAGTGTGTGGGACTTGTTCTATTAGTCCATCTATACTGACCTCCATCCGGTTGCAAACTGAATATATTTTTTTCTGCATCTACCTCTGAAAAAATATTTGGCCTTCTAGTAGTGTGTCGAACTTTCTCTATTAGTCCATCTATACTGACCTCCATCAGGTTGCAAATTAAAAATAATTTTTATCTGCATCTACAGTACCTCTGAAAAAATATTTGGGCTTCTAGCTGTGTGCGGGACTTGTTGTATTAGTCCATCTATACTGACCTCCATCAGGTTGCAAACTGAATATATTTTTTTCTGCATCTACCTCTGAAAAAATATTTGGCCTTCTAGTAGTGTGTCGGACTTTCTCTATTAGTCCATCTATACTGACCTCCATCAGGTTGCAAATTAAAACTAATTTTTATCTGCATCTACAGTACCTCTGAAAAAATATTTGGGCTTCTAGCAGTGTGTGGGACATGTTCTATTAGTCCATCTATACTGACCTCCATCAGGTTGCAAACTGAATATATTTTTTTCTGCATCTACCTCTGAAAAAATATTGGGCTTCTAGCTGTGTGTGGGTCTTGTTCTATTAATCCATCTATACTGACCTCCATCAGGTTGCAAACTGAATATATTTTTTTCTGCATCTACCTCTGAAAAAATATTTGGCCTTCTAGTAGTGTGTCGGACTTTCTCTATTAGTCCATCTATACTGACCTCCATCAGGTTGCAAATTAAAACTAATTTTTATCTGCATCTACAGTACCTCTGAAAAAATATTTGGGCTTCTAGCAGTGTGTGGGACTTGTTCTATTAGTCCATCTATACTGACCTCCATCAGGTTGCAAACTGAATATAGTTTTTTCTGCATCTACCTCTGAAAAAATATTGGGCTTCTAGCTGTGTGTGGGTCTTGTTCTATTAATCCATCTATACTGACCTCCATCAGGTTGCAAACTGAATATATTTTTTTCTGCATCTACCTCTGAAAAAATATTTGGCCTTCTAGTAGTGTGTCCGACTTTCTCTATTAGTCCATCTATACTGACCTCCATCAGGTTGCAAATTAAAACTAATTTTTATCTGCATCTACAGTACCTCTGAAAAAATATTTGGGCTTCTAGCTGTGTGTGGGACTTGTTGTATTAGTCCATCTATACTGACCTCCATCAGGTTGCAAACTGAATATATTTTTTTCTGCATCTACCTCTGAAAAAATATTTGGCCTTCTAGTAGTGTGTCGGACTTTCTCTATTAGTCCATCTATACTGACCTCCATTAGGTTGCAAATTAAAAATAATTTTTATCTGCATCTACAGTACCTCTGAAAAAATATTTGGGCTTCTAGCTGTGTGCGGGACTTGTTGTATTAGTCCATCTATACTGACCTCCATCAGGTTGCAAACTGAATATATTTTTTTCTGCATCTACCTCTGAAAAAATATTTGGCCTTCTAGTAGTGTGTCGGACTTTCTCTATTAGTCCATCTATACTGACCTCCATCAGGTTGCAAATTAAAAATAATTTTTATCTGCATCTACAGTACCTCTGAAAAAATATTTGGGCTTCTAGCAGTGTGTGGGACTTGTTCTATTAGTCCATCTATACTGACCTCCATCAGGTTGCAAACTGAATATATTTTTTTCTGCATCTACCTCTGAAAAAATATTGGGCTTCTAGCTGTGTGTGGGTCTTGTTCTATTAATCCATCTATACTGACCTCCATCAGGTTGCAAACTGAATATATTTTTTTCTGCATCTACCTCTGAAAAAATATTTGGCCTTCTAGTAGTGTGTCGGACTTTCTCTATTAGTCCATCTATACTGACCTCCATCAGGTTGCAAATTAAAACTAATTTTTATCTGCATTTACAGTACCTCTGAAAAAATATTTGGGCTTCTAGCAGTGTGTGGGACTTGTTCTATTAGTCCATCTATACTGACCTCCATCAGGTTGCAAACTGAATATATTTTTTTCTGCATCTACCTCTGAAAAAATATTGGGCTTCTAGCTGTGTGTGGGTCTTGTTCTATTAATCCATCTATACTGACCTCCATCAGGTTGCAAACTGAATATAATTTTTTTCTGCACCTAGCTCTGAAAAAATATTTGGCCTTCTAGTAGTGTGTCGGACTTTCTCTATTAGTCCATCTATACTGACCTCCATCAGGTTGCAAATTAAAACTAATTTTTATCTGCATCTACAGTACCTCTGAAAAAATATTTGGGCTTCTAGCAGTGTGTGGGACTTGTTCTATTAGTCCATCTATACTGACCTCCATCAGGTTGCAAACTGAATATAGTTTTTTCTGCATCTACCTCTGAAAAAATATTGGGCTTCTAGCTGTGTGTGGGTCTTGTTCTATTAGTCCATCTATACTGACCTCCATCAGGTTGCAAACTGAATATATTTTTTTCTGCATCTACCTCTGAAAAAATATTGGGCTTCTAGCTGTGTGTGGGTCTTGTTCTATTAATCCATCTATACTGACCTCCATCACGTTGCAAACTGAATATAATTTTTTTCTGCATCTAGCTCTGAAAAAATATTTGGCCTTCTAGTAGTGTGTCGGACTTTCTCTATTAGTCCATCTATACTGACCTCCATCAGGTTGCAAATTAAAAGTAATTTTTATCTGCATCTACAGTACCTCTGAAAAAATATTTGGGCTTCTATCTGTGTGTGGGACTTGTTGTATTAGTCCATCTATACTGACCTCCATCAGGTTGCAAACTGAATATATTTTTTTCTGCATCTACCTCTGAAAAAATATTTGGCCTTCTAGTAGTGTGTCGGACTTTCTCTATTAGTCCATCTATACTGACCTCCATCAGGTTGCAAATTAAAAATAATTTTTATCTGCATCTACAGTACCTCTGAAAAAATATTTGGGCTTCTAGCTGTGTGCGGGACTTGTTGTATTAGTCCATCTATACTGACCTCCATCAGGTTGCAAACTGAATATATTTTTTTCTGCATCTACCTCTGAAAAAATATTTGGCCTTCTAGTAGTGTGTCGGACTTTCTCTATTAGTCCATCTATACTGACCTCCATCAGGTTGCAAATTAAAACTAATTTTTATCTGCATCTACAGTACCTCTGAAAAAATATTTGGGCTTCTAGCAGTGTGTGGGACTTGTTCTATTAGTCCATCTATACTGACCTCCATCAGGTTGCAAACTGAATATATTTTTTTCTGCATCTACCTCTGAAAAAATATTGGGCTTCTAGCTGTGTGTGGGTCTTGTTCTATTAATCCATCTATACTGACCTCCATCAGGTTGCAAACTGAATATAATTTTGTTCTGCATCTAGCTCTGAAAAAATATTTGGCCTTCTAGTAGTGTGTCGGACTTTCTCTATTAGTCCATCTATACTGACCTCCATCAGGTTGCAAATTAAAACTAATTTTTATCTGCATCTACAGTACCTCTGAAAAAATATTTGGCCTTCTAGCTGTGTGTGGGACTTGTTGTATTAGTCCATCTATACTGACCTCCATCAGGTTGCAAACTGAATATATTTTTTTCTGCATCTACCTCTGAAAAAATATTTGGCCTTCTAGTAGTGTGTCGGACTTCTCTATTAGTCCATCTATACTGACCTCCATCAGGTTGCAAATTAAAAATAATTTTTATCTGCATCTACAGTACCTCTGAAAAAATATTTGGGCTTCTAGCTGTGTGCGGGACTTGTTGTATTAGTCCATCTATACTGACCTCCATCAGGTTGCAAACTGAATATATTTTTTTCTGCATCTACCTCTGAAAAAATATTTGGCCTTCTAGTAGTGTGTCGGACTTTCTCTATTAGTCCATCTATACTGACCTCCATCAGGTTGCAAATTAAAACTAATTTTTATCTGCATCTACAGTACCTCTGAAAAAATATTTGGGCTTCTAGCAGTGTGTGGGACTTGTTCTATTAGTCCATCTATACTGACCTCCATCAGGTTGCAAACTGAATATATTTTTTTCTGCATCTAGCTCTGAAAATATATTGGGCTTCTAGCTGTGTGTGGGTCTTGTTCTATTAATTCATCTATACTGACCTCCATCAGGTTGCAAACTGAATATATTTTTTTCTGCATCTACCTCTGAAAAAATATTTGGCCTTCTAGTAGTGTGTCGGACTTTCTCTATTAGTCCATCTATACTGACCTCCATCAGGTTGCAAATTAAAACTAATTTTTATCTGCATCTACAGTACCTCTGAAAAAATATTTGGGCTTCTAGCAGTGTGTGGGACTTGTTCTATTAGTCCATCTATACTGACCTCCATCAGGTTGCAAACTGAATATAGTTTTTTCTGCATCTACCTCTGAAAAATTATTGGGCTTCTAGCTGTGTGTGGGTCTTGTTCTATTAATCCATCTATACTGACCTCCATCAGGTTGCAAACTGAATATATTTTTTTCTGCATCTACCTCTGAAAAAATATTTGGCCTTCTAGTAGTGTGTCGGACTTTCTCTATTAGTCCATCTATACTGACCTCCATCAGGTTGCAAACTGAATATAATTTTTTTCTGCATCTAGCTCTGAATAAATATTTGGCCTTCTAGTAGTGTGTCGGACTTTCTCTATTAGTCCATCTATACTGACCTCCATCAGGTTGCAAATTAAAACTAATTTTTATCTGCATCTACAGTACCTCTGAAAAAATATTTGGGCTTCTAGCAGTGTGTGGGACTTGTTGTATTAGTCCATCTATACTGACCTCCATCAGGTTGCAAACTGAATATATTTTTTTCTGCATCTACCTCTGAAAAAATATTGGGCTTCTAGCTGTGTGTGGGTCTTGTTCTATTAATCCATCTATACTGACCTCCATCAGGTTGCAAACTGAATATAATTTTTTTCTGCATCTAGCTCTGAAAAAATATTTGGCCTTCTAGTAGTGTGTCGGACTTTCTCTATTAGTCCATCTATACTGACCTCCATCAGGTTGCAAATTAAAACTAATTTTTATCTGCATCTACAGTACCTCTGAAAAAATATTTGGCCTTCTAGCTGTGTGTGGGACTTGTTGTATTAGTCCATCTATACTGACCTCCATCAGGTTGCAAACGGAATATATTTTTTTCTGCATCTACCTCTGAAAAAATATTTGGCCTTCTAGTAGTGTGTCGGACTTTCTCTATTAGTCCATCTATACTGACCTCCATCAGGTTGCAAATTAAAACTAATTTTTATCTGCATCTACAGTACCTCTGAAAAAATATTTGGGCTTCTAGCTGTGTGTGGGACTTGTTGTATTAGTCCATCTATACTGACCTCCATCAGGTTGCAAACGGAATATATTTTTTTCTGCATCTACCTCTGAAAAAATATTTGGCCTTCTAGTAGTGTGTCGGACTTTCTCTATTAGTCCATCTATACTGACCTCCATCAGGTTGCAAACTGAATATAATTTTTTTCTGCATCTAGCTCTGAAAAAATATTTGGCCTTCTAGTAGTGTGTCGGACTTTCTCTATTAGTCCATCTATACTGACCTCCATCAGGTTGCAAATTAAAACTAATTTCTATCTGCATCTACAGTACCTCTGAAAAAATATTTGGGCTTCTAGCAGTGTGAGGGACTTGTTCTATTAGTCCATCTATACTGATCTCCATCAGGTTGCAAACTGAATATATTTTTTTCTGCATCTACCTCTGAAAAAATATTGGGCTTCTAGCTGTGTGTGGGTCTTGTTCTATTAATCCATCTATACTGACCTCCATCAGGTTGCAAACTGAATATAATTTTTTTCTGCATCTAGCTCTGAAAAAATATTTGGCCTTCTAGTAGTGTGTCGGACTTTCTCTATTAGTCCATCTATACTGACCTCCATCAGGTTGCAAATTAAAACAAATTTTTATCTGCATCTACAGTACCTCTGAAAAATTATTTGGGCTGCTAGCTGTGTGTGGGACTTGTTGTATTAGTCCATCTATACTGACCTCCATCAGGTTGCAAACGGAATATATTTTTTTCTGCATCTACCTCTGAAAAAATATTTGGCCTTCTAGTAGTGTGTCGGACTTTCTCTATTAGTCCATCTATACTGACCTCCATCAGGTTGCAAATTAAAAATAATTTTTATCTGCATCTACAGTACCTCTGAAAAAATATTTGGTCTTCTAGCTGTGTGCGGGACTTGTTGTATTAGTCCATCTATACTGACCTCCATCAGGTTGCAAACTGAATATATTTTTTTCTGCATCTACCTCTGAAAAAATATTTGGCCTTCTAGTAGTGTGTCGGACTTTCTCTATTAGTCCATCTATACTGACCTCCATCAGGTTGCAAATTAAAACTAATTTTTATCTGCATCTACAGTACCTCTGAAAAAATATTTGGGCTTCTAGCAGTGTGTGGGACTTGTTCTATTAGTCCATCTATACTGACCTCCATCAGGTTGCAAACTGAATATATTTTTTTCTGCATCTACCTCTGAAAAAATATTGGGCTTCTAGCTGTGTGTGTATCTTGTTCTATTAATCCATCTATACTGACCTCCATCAGGTTGCAAACTGAATATATTTTTTTCTGCATCTACCTCTGAAAAAATATTTGGCCTTCTAGTAGTGTGTCGGACTTTCTCTATTAGTCCATCTATACTGACCTCCATCAGGTTGCAAATTAAAACTAATTTTTATCTGCATCTACAGTACCTCTGAAAAAATATTTGGGCTTCTAGCAGTGTGTGGGACTTGTTCTATTAGTCCATCTATACTGACCTCTATCAGGTTGCAAACTGAATATAGTTTTTTCTGCATCTACCTCTGAAAAAATATTGGGCTTCTAGCTGTGTGTGGGTCTTGTTCTATTAATCCATCTATACTGACCTCCATCAGGTTGCAAACTGAATATAGTTTTTTCTGCATCTACCTCTGAAAAAATATTGGGCTTCTAGCTGTGTGTGGGTCTTGTTCTATTAATCCATCTATACTGACCTCCATCAGGTTGCAAACTGAATATATTTTTTTCTGCATCTACCTCTGAAAAAATATTTGGCCTTCTAGTAGTGTGTCGGACTTTCTCTATTAGTCCATCTATACTGACCTCCATCAGGTTGCAAATTCAAAATAATTTTTTTCTGCATCTAACCCAGCCAATAGTTTTGGCCTAATACCACAGTTTGGCCACTCAGCTCTGCTCGGTTACCATCCATTGTTTTTTTGTGCAAACAACTCCAGAGTTGTGAATTAGTTAACCACCAAAATGAGTAGAAAAAGGCCTGCTGCTGGTGGAAAGGGGAATAGGCGTGTTGGGAAGGGGAAAAAAGGTTGTGTCCGTGGGGTAGGTGTTAAAGCAACAGTAACATCTGCAGAAGAAAGACCATCTTCCAGCCAAACTAAAATGTCTACTTCTTTTAGCGGACAATGTGATAAGATCCCTTTCTTACGGCCACGCCAATCGCTACAAATTCCAGATGAGGCACAAAAACAGCAGGTGCTTCAACGGATATCAAGTGCTCCTTTAAGTGGGCTCTCCTCCACATCAACTTCAACATCACAAATACTCCAGTCCTCAAAGGTGTCACCCAAATCGCACTTGCTTCCTCACAGCTCCCAAATCTCCAGCTGCCCGTCTGAGTATGAGGTAGAACAGATGGTTGAGTCTGCAGAGCTGTTTACTCATACTATAGCCTGGGAATCAGAGGTCGACTCCAGCGCTTCTGTGAATCCAGACGAGGAAATGATCTGCACTGATGCCCAGAATCTTTATGAGTCGGATCCAGGACCAGACGCAGAAGGTTCTGACCATAATGTAGACCCTCATTCCCAAACTGTAACTCCTGTTGGTGGAGACAATGAGGAAGACGATGATAAGACTCAAATACCTGATTGGAGCGACAACTTTAGTTTTTTGTCAGGGCAGGAACAGGTTGGCTCTGAGGACGACGGGTGTGATAACGCACAGGGTGATGATGATGAGGTCGGAGATCCCACTTACTGTCAACCCACAGTCAGCCAAGAGATGAGGTCAGCAGAGGAGGTGAAGGAAGATGCTAGTGACGACGAGGTCAGGTTGCGCCTTCCTGGACAGAGACGTAGTACTGGAAGCACGTCAACAACTGCATCCTCAAACACAACTCTGCCTCTCACCACAAGTCGTGGTGGCTCTTCAGGTCGCATGGGTGCTAAGCCTTGCATAGCCTGGGCATTTTTTCAGATCGATAAAGATGACCCAACTCGTGTTATCTGTAACATTTGTCAGCAAAAGCTAAGTAGAGGCCAAAAAATACATAGTTTGAGTACTTCATGCATGAACCGGCACATGGACATGAAGCATAAGTTGCAGTGGGAAGCTCAGTGTGCTACAATGCGGCCTAGCCGGCCGGGCCAACCACCGTCTGCCATATCTTGTGCATCCGCGGCCTCTTCATCCTCTGTGACTGGGGGGACAGCAGTCACACCTGTTTTGGGGCGCAGACCTGCCACCTCTTTACCCGCAACAGCCAGCGTGATTGGCAGGTCATCATTTTCTTTGGAGGTGGTAACACCAGCTGGTGTTGAGCGCTGTCCGACATCGATAGCACCACCTTTGGATGAAGGCAACCTAACATGTCCGCCTGCATCTTCCTCACAGACCGGCAGTTTGCCGGGGACACCCTTATCAACCCCGTCTAAGCACAATAGCCAGCCCTCGGTCCCTCAGATGTGGACAAGTAAAAGACCATTTCCTCCTAGCCATGAGAAAGCTAAGAGGTTGAATTTCACCATCTGCAAGCTCTTGGCTACAGAAATGCTGCCTTTCCGCCTGGTGGACACAGAGGATTTTCGAGACCTTATGTCCGTCGCAGTGCCCCAGTACCAGATGCCCAGTCGGCACTACTTCTCAAAGAAAGGTGTGCCTGCGCTCCACCAGCATGTCGCACACAACATCACCGCTTCTTTGAGAAACTCTGTGTGTGACAGGGTGCATTTCACCACAGACACTTGGACGAGTAGGCATGGACAGGGGCGTTACATGTCGCTGACTGGGCACTGGGTAACTATGGTGACAGCAGGACAAGGGGCTGCTGTCCAAGTCTTGCCGTCCCCACGAGTTGTGCGTCAATCCTCTTTATGTCAAAGTTCCTCCACTGCTTCTGCCTCCTCAACCTCCTCTCGGTCTTCCACCTGCACCCAAAGCCTGTCTGGTCATGCCACAAGCTTTCTAACTGCGCAGAAGGGATCCTGCACACCTCCCTACTATGCTGGCAGTAGGGCTCAACGTCATCAGGCGGTTTTTACATTGAAATGTCTGGGAAATGTGAGTCACACAGCTGAGGAGTTGTGGTCAGCTCTGGAGAACCAATTTCATGAATGGTTGTCTCCACTGGACCTGAAACCAGGGAAGGCCGTGTGCGACAATGCTGCAAACCTGGGTGCGGCCCTTCGCCGGGGCAATGTCACACACGTGCCTTGTATGGCTCACGTGTTGAACCTGGTTGTCCAGCAATTTTTAGCCCACTATCCCAGACTAGATGGCCTTCTGCAGAGGGCACGGTCGCTGTGTGCTCACTTCCGCCGTTCGCATCCCGCAGCTCAGCGACTTACATCTCTACAGAAGTCGTTGGGCCTGCCACTTCACTGGCTAAAATGCGATGTGCCTACCCGGTGGAATTCAACTCTGCACATGTTGCAGCGACTGTGGCAGCACCGACAAGCCCTGGTGCAATACGTTCTGACGTATAGCCTGGGCCAACGAGATTCAGAGGTGGGGCAAATCACGCTGGAGGAGTGGTCTCAGATCAGGGACCTATGCACCCTTCTGCACAGTTTTGAAATGGCGACGAAGATGTTTAGTGCTGACGATGCCATTATCAGCATGACTATTCCGGTGATTTACATGCTGGAGCACATGTTAAACAGAATTCGGAGTCAGGTGGTGGCACAAGAGGAGGTGGAGGAAGTAGAGGAGGAGGAGTTGTATGCGGAAGGGCTAACATCTGCAAGGTCCAGACGGTCGGCAGCACCAAGGCGGCAGGCATGTGAGGGTGGGGGAGATGGTTTTACCAGGGCGCATGGTAGCAGCCAAACTAGTGAGGAAGGTGCAGGAGCCCAGGAAGAAGTGGAGGACGAACTGATGGAAGACTCATCAGATGAGGGAGACCTTGATCACATTTCTGTGGTGCGAGGTTGGGGGGAGAGGACAGAGGAAGGAAGCATGATTGTTACCTCGCCACCAACACAACAGGGACTTGGTGCTCCTGGATGCGCAACACACATGAGTGCCTTCTTGCTGCACTACCTGCAACATGACCCTCGAATTGTGAGAATTAGAAATAATCCTGACTACTGGGTTGCCACACTGTTAGATCCCCGGTACAAAAGTAAATTTGCAGAAATTATTCCTGCCATAGAAAGGGATGCACGCATGCAGGAGTATCAGCAGAGACTGTTGCAGAATCTTACATGTGCTTTTCCACAAAATACCAGTGGTGCACGTAGTGAATCTCACAGTTCCAACTTGCCAACCGTGGGACCGTCAAGTGTTCAGCACTCAAACCGTAACAGAACCACAGTATCTGCTGGTAACATCAATTTTGCGGAATCATTTCACCACTTTTTTAGCCCATCCTTTGCAAGGCCACAGGAGACGACAAGAAGTCTGACACATAGTCAATGCCTAGAGACGATGGTACAGGAGTATCTCCAAGTAAACATTGAAGCCACGACTGTGTCACTGGACCCTTGCTCTTTTTGGGCTTCCAATCTGGATAAATGGCCGGAGCTAGCCACTTACGCCTTGGAGATCTTGTCATGCCCCGCAGCCAGCGTTCTGTCTGAACGTGTGTTCAGCGCTGCTGGTGGTGTGCTGACAGATAAGCGCACGTGGCTCTCCACTGATAATGTAGACAGACTCACGTTCATAAAGATGAACAAATCATGGATACGAAACGACTTTTCTACCCCTGTGTCATCCTGGGGAGAGTAAAAGCTTGATGATTGTTTAAAATCACCCTACCAACCGTTTTAAGCTTTCAAATTACTAATCATGTTTATCTGTATCTTGACTGGAAAATAATTTGGGCTTTGTAGCAGTGTGCAGCACTGATTCTATTAGGCCATCTATAATAAGCTCCACCAGATTTAAAATTAAAAATAATTTTTAGCTGCATCTAGCCCGGAAAATAATTTTGGGGCTCCGAGATGCGCAAGACACATAAGTGCCTTCTTGCTGCACTACCTGCAGCATGACCCTCATATTGTCAGAATTCGAAGTAATCATGACTACTGGGTTGCCACACTCTTAGATCCCCCAAACTTTTCGATCAACCTTTTCATTTTAATAAAGACCAAAAAAATGGTCATTTTTGAAATTATAAGCATTAGCAGGTTGTTAGAAACTGAAATCAAACAGTTTTCAACTCAAAACTTTATTCTAGGTGATGTTACATTTTCACATAGGACCCCTTGTTCGAAAGGAGCTTCTGAACTCTCTCGTCCATTGAATTTGTCAGGTTTTGGATGGTTTCTGCTTCAATTGTTTTGCATGAGGACAGAATACCCTCCCAGAGCTGTTGCTTAGATGTGAACTGCCTCCCGCCATCATAGACACTCCTTTTAATGATGCTCCAAAGGTTCTGAATGGGGTAGAGGTCAGGGGAGCATGGGGGTCACACCATAAGTTTGTCCCCTTTTATGCCCATATCAGCCAGAGATGCAGATGTTTTATGTGCAGCATGAGATGGTGCATTATCATGCAGAAAAATGATCTTGCTGTGAAATACACGGTTCTTCTTCTTGAACCATGGCAGGAAGTGCTGTTTGAGAAAATCCACATACATTATGGAGTTCATCTTTAGCGCCTTCAGGGATCCTAAAGGGGCCGACAATCTCTCTCCCCATGATTCCAGCCCAAAACATTACTCCACCTCCTCCTTGTTGGCGCTGTAGCCGTGTTTGCGTGGGGTGTCCATCAACCAGCCATCCTCCACTCCATCCATCTGGACCATCGAGCGCTGCACGGCACTCATCCGTGAACAAAACAGTTTTGAAATCAGTCTTCATGTAATGTTTGGCCCACTGGAGCCGTTTCTGCTTGTGTGAAGTGGATAGAGGAGGTCGACAGGATGGCGTATGCACAGCTGCAAACCTCTGAAGGACCCTGCATCTTGTTGTTCGGGGGACGTTGGAGGCACAAGCAGCTTCAAAAACTTGTCTGCTGCTATGACAAGGCTTTTTTGCCGCTGCTCTTTCAACCTGACGTAATTGCCTGTAGGAAAGAGTCCTCAATTTGCCCTTATCAGCATGCACACGTGTGTACTGTGAATCAGCTACATACTTCTTGATTGCCAAGACACTTCATCCTGATCATCGCACAATGTTGATTGTAGTCATGCCTTGACCTAAACACTCCACAATTTGTTGCTTCTCAGCAGCCGACACATCCTTTTTCTTTCCCATTTTGGCAGAAAATGTAGGCTGCTTAATAATGTGAGAGAGCCTTCTTAAGTAGTCTTGCCTTTCATTGGACACACCTGTCAAACTAATTAGCACAGGTGTCTGCAATTGCTTACAGTGATATAAAGAGCCCTGACACACATCACCATCAATGAGTTTAACTGACAAACAAACAAATTCTTCCCTTATCACTCCTAAACACTTTTTGCATAATAATTTGGAACGCGGTGTACATGTGCTTTTCCACAAAACACCAGCGGTTCACGTAGTGAATCTTACAGTTCTAACTTGCCAACCGTGGTCTGTATGGAATTGTTCAATAAAGGGCCCAAAATTAAGATAACATAGATGGGAGAGGTCTCTATGAATAGGAATTCCTAAGTATTTGATACCCTGTGAGGGCCAGGCAAAGGGAAAGTTGGACTGGATGGAATCCTATATGGATTTGGGGAGGGAGACATCGAGGGCCCCAGACTTCGCTGCATTGATTTTAAAATTTTACCATGTAACAAAGTGATCTATTTCAGCCATAACAGCATGGATGGATATATGTGATTGAGTGATATATACTAGGACATCATCAGCAAATAGAGAGCACTTGTACTCGGTGCCTCCCACCTCAATCCACCTAATATTGGGGTTATGGCGAATTGATGAGAGCAGGTGCTCCGTCACTAGGATGTATAAGAGAGGGGACAGAGGACATCCCTGCCTTGTCCCATTGGTGATTGTGAAAGGTGATGAAATTGTTCTGACGCACCCCCTGGGCCTTGGGACACCCGGAGCCGGACCCTTTTTGGTGGATGCTGGTGGTTGTAGTCTTCGTGGCGGCGACCCGGTTCCGTGGCTCAGGGCGGTCAAACCAGTGGCGGAACTATTTATGTGGTTTTGATGTTTAAATGTCCGACTACGCCACCCGTGGATTGCGGTCAGAGTGAACCGCCGCTACAGGGCAGACCGCTGAGACTGGTGTTGTGGGTGCAGCAGAGCGTAGCATAACTCCCCACGGGAGGAGTATAGCCTCAGGGCAGTGTATGCTGAGGATGGGGGTGATGGTGCAGGGCAGCAGCAGTAACGACACGGAGTCAGTGATGCAGTCCAGGGCCTTTACTCACAGTTCTTATTATCCAGACCACGTCTGCAGGTAACGGCTGCCCACGTCGTACTGTGCTCACCAGGTGAGGGGCTCAGACAACTCCCAGATAACTTTGGAGCACTTCACAGGACCCCCTTTGTGTGTCCTTTGTCTGGCCTTTCTTACCAACACTTCTGTCCGGCTGCCTCGGGCCTCCTCTTGGTAAACTTGGCGCCAGTTTCCCTGACCCTATGTGGTGCCTTCCTAGCGGGTGTAGCGAGGGGCTGCGCCACATAAAATGTCAGAGCCTCCGGTTTCTAGCTGAGGGTCGTTTCCTGCCTCCACTAGTTCGGGGACCGGTCTCCCCCTTTGGCCTGACCCCTCCACGCAGGTGGATTCGGGCGTGCGGTGGCGACTCGCCCGTCCGCACCCCTGGGATCCCTTCATTCCTCGTTCCTGGAGCCTTCTCCGCTCCTCTTCCTTCCTTCTCCCTCTTCCAGGCCTGGGCCTCTGTTACTAGGCCCGCCTCCGGAGCAGAGCTCATGCAGAGCCCCTGCTCCCTGCCACTTCTGCTCAGACTTCTCTGCACTGAACTAAGATGGTGCCCACCTTTTATACTCCCTTCTCAATGCACCCAGGAACTGCTTCCTCCCTGCTCCTGCACTACAGGGTTCCCCTTCCTCAGTGTTCCCTCCCCCCACTCCAGCCAGGGACAGGGACTGTCGTGCCCATCTCAGGGGCATATTGGTCGCCCTGCCCCACGGCAATGTGGTGTAATGCATGCAGGTGTCGGGTCCTGATCCACACTCCATCCTTACCTGAGAGTGAGATATCACACCTCTGGGTGAGGTGCAATACGTCTGTAGCAACCGAGCCCTCAGGGTGCTACAGTTCCATTTATCTTCAGCCTAGGTGACGTATTGCGATACAGGGCCGTGATTTTGGCTATAAAAGGGTCCCCTAGACCCCTACCCCAAGCTTTTTAAGAGAATCATATATGGCGTGCCAGGAGACTCTATGGAATGCTTTCTCAGCATCCAACGAGAGTATCTAATTACAAATTTTTAACTGCATCTAGCCCAGGAAATACTTTGTGCCTAGTAGCAGTGTCTGCTAGTCAGCGGATTATCCCGGCTGTTAAGCAAGCTACACCACCTGTAGTTTAGACACTTAATTTTTTCAAAGGAAATGCTTCGGGACCATGGGATACTCAGTGAAGAGCATCAGGAGGCACCCCAAGGCATAGGGACTGGGACTGGCAGTAGGATGCCTTGCGGTGGAAAGCCGAGCTCGATCCTTATAAAAGCTTTTTAACTGCAGCAGCTTTAGTGGACGCTACTGGAGCTGGAATTACGCGGCTGCTGGCATGAGACTTGCCCTCCAATAGATCCTTGTAAATGGATTTAAAGTGTATTCATTCAAATTAGAGAGACAATTTAAATTAAAAAGCTTAGAGCTGCCTCCACCACAGGGGGGCTCGCTCGACCCACCAGCGGACAGGCACCAGTATTGGGAGAGGGGGGCTGGCCATCCGGGTTCACCGCGGCTCTGGCACAAACCCGGCGACACGGAGGTGGCACGGGCAGGAGCGGACTGGCCGTGTCGGCTTCTCACTTTTTGGATTTTAGAAGGGCATGACATGCCTATATCTGTGTCTCCCCCTCCTTTTACTCCTCCACCTCTTTTATTTTCGCATGACTATATGTACTTGTCACTTTTCCATGTGTTAGTTGTGTCTTCTGAGCAGTTTGTCAGCTTTTGGACACCTTTGAAGGTGTTTTCTATGTGTTTCTATGTGTTTTTGTTTGCCTGCCATTGGTTTTAACGGTGTTCGAAGGTGTTCGACGAACAGTTCGACGAACAGTTCGGCGAACACACGGGTGTTCGACGAACCGAACCGAACTCGAACACTACGGGGGTGGCTCAACACTAGTCAAGAGGACGGTGGACATGGAGTTACATGAGGGTCAGATGGCCAGTCCTGGGTGCACTGCCCGAGTAGACAATGAATCCCTGGGGCTGATGGAATCAGTGGGCTTGGGGGTAGTCCAGAATCAACGTGTGGCAGAACAGAAGAGGAACTGTGCTAAGGAGAAAGGAAGTGCGAATTGCTGTGCCCTGTCCAATCTGTGCCCACCTGATGAACTTAGACTGTTAAGTAAAAGTTTGACTGTTGCAAAGAACCTGGTGTCCCATGCATTGTGTGCAGCGGTTCCTGAGAACAGAAGCCTGGAGATAGTGGAGGCCTGCGGCCTACAAATGAGTGTGATGCACCCCACACTCTACAACACACTAGGACTGGGACACCCCTTGTCTGTAAAGTGAGAGAGAGCAACTGGACAGCAGCTCAGTTGCCACTACTTGCACTTTATGCATTCATGTTCTACATATATATAACATTTCAAAAACAACACAATTCAAAAATAAAGTAAAAAAAATAAAACACTGGAACAGAGGGGACAGGACGATGCCCTCATGGACTTACAATCTACACTATAATGGGGAAGAAGACAGTAGATGGCAATGTACTACCAATATTTCCTCGTAAAATTGCTTAAAAGAGTTGTGCCATGACCAAAGTTCATTTTAATCACTAGATCTTGCAATAATAATAAGTTCCACAATTGGATGTGTTAAAAAATATTCCTGTGCTGAGATAATCTTATTATTGTGCTCTTGCTGAATAGTGTGTAATGGCTGTGTCCAGGGCTGCCACCAGGAATTTCAGGGCCCCATACTGGCAAATTTTTTGGGCCCCCTTGGAACTCTGCCCAGGCTCCACCCCAGCTCTGCTTCCATCCCTCAAACCTTCAGCTTTTATTTCAGCCAAAAGATTTTTTAAGCCGCCATCACGACAATATCCTGGACAAGGAAAGTGGCATGTTTGCACCCACCCACCCGTCTTGTAGCATCTGAGTTAAGTACCCTGTTTGTTTGAGAAAGTTGAGCCTTTGAAGCAATTACACATCCAAATTTTATCTAACATTTTATATGGGTCCAGAATTTTTTTTTTTAATTGGGCAAATTAATGACTTTAAGGGGTTGTCCAGTACTTTATATTACCCCTCCAATGTATTCCCCGGTGCCCATAAGGATTTTTGTAATTATCTTACGTTGCAGATAATGACTGTGAGCAGCGCTATCACTGGCCGCTCACAGGCATCACATGACCCCCGCCCGCTCTGACATCCACTGATGTCATGACAAGTGCTGGCAGCAGCCGGGGGTCTTTGTCTTCAGCGTTACAGGTGGATGCCAGGCTGTGGGCGGGGTTATTCCCCCGTGTCACACCCGGCATCCACCGCGCGCTCTGCCTCTCCCCATTCATTGACGCGGGGGGTAACCCCCCACAACCCAGAAGCCACCGCGGGGACCCCAGCGCTGAGTCACGCCTCACCTGTTGTGACGTCAGCGCAGGGTCATGTGATGCCTGTGAGCGGCCACCGATAGCGCCGCTCACAGGCATTATCAGCAACATAAGGTAATTACAAAATGTCTAAGGGGCCCCGAGGGGATACATTGAGAGAGTAATATAAAATACTGGACAACTTCTTTAAGCATTCCAGCTTTAGTGGTCTTTGTTGGTACCAAAAGTGATTTTCAGTCCAACATTCCCATGATCACTGCAGCCAAGCTGAGGCCTGTAATAGGCTGCAGCAATGACGTGACTCAAGGTCTGAATGTCATAGCTTTTTGTTCCAGTACAAAACACTGGATGTCAGGATTCCTGTTGTCCTTATACAGTTTGACCACTAGTGTCTGCTTTTGTTCACCTTGATATTATGCTGCAATTTCACATCTTACCACTGGAAACTGATGTTGTGTCCTGCAATTGCCCTTTATTGAGATGGCAGATTCTGAACCTGTGGAATCCATCTTTTTTCCTGTTTGGGCTTACTTAAAGCCACATGGATCTCTCACTCATTGCTTGAGTATTGTGTCTAGCTGTTTAGTCTAGTTCAGTCTCCAGCTCCTTGTTCTGAGAACTATCTTACCTAGACTGTTCCCACTTCTCTACAGATTGTTGATACAACTCATACTGCTACTTGCAAAAACTTCTACTACTGTCAGATGTTTTTTGCTCGTGCTCCTCCGGCCACTGGATTCCAGCAGTGCTATACCAGTAGCATAACACTGGGGCTGCAGCATGATTTCTGCAGAGGCTGAAGTTAAATGATTGCTTCGTTATTTTAGAGTGCCCTTACTCTTTGCTCAATTGAAAAAAAACAAAAAAACTCCTTTAATTATAAAAAAGTTTCAGAAAATGACACACACAAAGTGTTTGTAAAAACTTAAACATTATATTCAGAGCATAGAGTGCACAGTAGTCTAGTTATCCTTAAAGGGGTTATCCAGGAATATGTGATTTTTTTTTACTATGAACCTAAGAACTAACAGACAGGTAGTTACTAACTACCTGCCTGTTGAGCCCAGCGCCAATCTCTGCCAGTACAGAGTGGCCACAGTCTTCTCCTGCTGGCGATTCAGTAGCTTCTGTTGACATCACGTTGACACAGCATTGGCTTCTCTTCCACTCTGCTCTATTGACAGAGTGGAACTGCCGACATCATGCTGATTAACAGTCGGCTCCTCACTGCCTAACTGTGGGGAGCTGGCTGTCAATCAGCATGATGTTGGAAATCACACCCTATTGGCAGAGCAGCCTGGAAGAAGAAGAGCTGCTCTGTTGATGTAAGGTACCTGAATCACCGGCAGGAGCATTTGGTGACCGGTCTGAGCTGGTGCCGAGTAGATCGGGCAGGTAGTTGCTTCTTTCAGCAACTACCTATCTATTGGATTTTAGGTCCATAGTAAAAAACTATAATAGTCCTGGACAACTTCTTTAAACCTGAGTGGCTTGCAACCTAAGGTTAAGGCCTTAACGTGTGTGCTGGCTACAACATAACATCAGCATCTGGTTCACAAGGCTAGAGACCCCTTTCATACTTGGGCAAGGACCAAGATGTTTCAGCGTCTTCAGGCCTGTTTTGTAAAACGTTATTAGAGATGAGTGAATCTCCAATAATTATTTTTTGTGCAGATCAACCCGAATCGGCCAACAGATTCTATAAGGTTGGAATAAAATTTTGTTTGTATCAAGAGTGACCTGAAGAAGTTTAAAAAAGATAATATAAGATTAAACTCGCTTGTCCTTGGCACATCCCTCCCTGCCTGGTTTTGCGCTCGCATATTCCTTCTTTGCTGTTTGGATCTGTTGGCCCTGACTAGGCCTCATGCGATCAAGTTGGGTGCATTGCATATCAGTGACCTGCATCCCTTAACATGTCCGCGAGAGGCACAGTCGGTGAGTGCAGATCTGAATATTGAAGAAGACTGAAAGGAGAGAGAGGAGGACCAGAAGGGGAACTGTGGTGCCAGAACAGGTGAGTATAGTCTTTTAGTTTTGTTTTAACTAGAGTTGAGCCACCCCCGTAGTGTTCAGGTTCGGTTCGGTTTTGTCGAACACCGGTGTGTTCGCCGAACTGTTCGTCGAATTGTTCGTCGAACACCGTCGAACACCGTTAAAACCAATGGCAGGCAAACAAAAACACATAGAAACACATAGAAAACACCTTCAAAGGTGTCCAAAAGCTGACAAACTGCTCAGAAGATGCAACTAACACATGGAAAAGAGACAAGTACATATAGTCATGCGAAAAGAAAAGAGGTGGAGGAGTAAGAGGAGGGGGAGACACAGATATAGGCATGTCATGCCCTTCTAAAATCAAGAAAGGCTGGAGTAAAAATATAAAATCAGCCTACCAACACCCAGACGTTGTGACAAGAAAGTTAAAAAAAGAAATATCTTTAGGTAGAATGGCGGCTCCTGTTAGGTGGATTCATAACTGGCTTAGTGATCGGACTCAAAGGGTGGTTGTAAATGGCTTCACATCCAGCTGGATGAATGTCTCAAGTGGGGTACCACAGGGCTCCGTCCTGGGACCTGTATTGTTCAACATCTTTATCAATGATTTAGATGAAGGAATTGAGGGTAAACTGATTAAATTTGCTGATGACACAAAGCTAGGAGGGATAGCTAATACTAGAGAAGAGAGAGAGAGGATTCAAACAGACCTAAATAAACTGGAGCAGTGGGCAGCAACCAACAGAATGGTTTTTAACAGGGAAAAATGCAAAGTACTACATCTGGGCAATAAAAATGAAAAAAGCATATACAGAATGGGAGGAATAGAGCTAAGCAACAGTACATGTGAAAAAGACTTAGGTATACTAATAGATCATAGACTGAACATGAGTCAACAGTGTGATGCAGCAGCAAAAAAGGCAAATACAATTCTGGGATGTATTAACAGAAGCATACAGTCTAGATCACGTGAAGTCATTATCGGTCTTTACTCCTCTTTGGTCAGACCTCATCTGGAATACTGTGTACAGTTTTGGGCACCACATTTTAAAAAAGACATAGACAAACTGGAGCAAGTTCAGAGAAGAGCGACCAGAATGGTGACTGGTCTGCAAACCATGTCCTATGAGGAACGGTTGCAGGATTTGGGAATGTTTAGCTTGCAAAAAAGAAGACTGAGAGGAGACTTAATAGCTGTCTACAAATATGTCAAGGGCTGTCACATTGTAGAAGGATCATCTTTATTCTCATTTGCACAAGGAAAGACTAGAAGCAATGGGATGAAACTAAATGGGAGGAGACACAGATTAGATATTAGAAAAAACTTTTTGACAGTTAGGGTGATTAATGAGTGGAACAGGCTGCCACGAGAGGTGGTGAGTTCCCCTTCAATGGACGTCTTCAAACAGAGGCTGGACAGACATCTGTCTGAGATGATCTAGTGAATCCTGCTTTGAGCAGGGGGTTGGACCAGATGACCCAGGAGGTCCCTTCCAACTCTACCATTCTATGATTCTATGATTCTATGATTCAGAACACTTTCCTTACAAGACGTAGTGGTATCCCCGTTGTGAGTTGTGCCAAAAACAGAACCCAATACATTCGGACTAATCCACCATTTGTCATATCCAAGGAGCAGGTCAGTAAACGACAACATCTACGCGGAACCAAGTACAGTAGTATATACTGTACATCCTTTGACAAGGCAATCAGGCAGATCAAGAAGTTGGGAAGGGTCACCCTAATTGCCAAAACAGACATTGATGCGGCATTCTGGTTACTTACTACCTGTGCCTCCGAATAATGTCCTCCTATTGGGCTGCTTCAGGGAAGGAGCATACTATATAGATCGCTGTTTGCCCATGGGGTGGTCCAGATCCTGCTCACTATTTGAGGCGTTTAGTTGCTTCCTCGAATGGGTTGTAATGGACGTTTCTAAGGGGGCACATATTATCCATTACCTCAACAACTTCATATGCCTGGGCCCAAAAGATTCGCCACAGTGTGAATACATTCGGTAGTCCACCTGTGAGAAGGAGAGAGCTGGAGGGAGAGCGGACACCACAGAGCCGAGGGGTTAGATGGAGAACGGAAGAAGGAAAGAGGGCGAGGGAGGTAAGGGAGTACAGTGGAAGGTCGACCTGAGCTCCCCCATGTTCCTGCTGGGCGGGGAACAGCCCTGGGAAGAAAAGCCGCTTGCGCATCCCTTTGAGATTACGGGCGCGAGCGGGCAGAGGGACTACGCTGGAGTGCGAAGCCGACACCGCCAGTCCGTTCCTGCCCGTGCGACCTCCGTGTCGCCGGGTTTGTGCCAGAGCCGCGGTGGACCCTGACGGCCAGACCCCCTCTCCCAATACTGGTGCCTGTCCGCTGGTGGGTCGAGCCCCCCCGCGGTGGAGGCAGGTCTAAGCTCTGTAATTTTAATTGGCTCTGTAATTTGAATGAGTACACTTTAAATCCTTTTACAATGATCTATTGGAGGGCAAGTCTGATGCCAGCAGCCGCGGTAATTCCAGCTCCAGTAGCATCCACTAAAGCTGCTGCAGTTAAAAAGCTTTTATAAGGATCGAGCTTGGCGGTCCACCGCAAGGCGTGCTACCACCAGTCCCAGCCCCTCTGCCTTGGGGCGCCTCCCCATGCTCTTCACTGAGTGTCCAGGGGGCCCGAAGCATTTCCTTTGAAAAAATTAAGTGTCCAAACCACAGGTGGTGTAGCTTGCTTAACAGCTGGGAGACTCCGCTGACTAGCAGACACTGCTACTAGGCCCAAAGTGTTGCCTGGGCTAGATGCAGTTAAAAATTTGTAATTGGATCTACAGGCGGTGGCTACTCCGCTGACTAGCAGACACTGAAGCTTTGGAATAGACCTCTGAATCCCAGGCTATAGTATGAGTAAACAGCTCTGCAGACTCAACCATCTGTGTTACCCCATACTCAGACGGGCAGCTGGAGACTTGGAAGCTGTGAGGAAGCAAGTGCGACTGGGGTGACACCTCTGAGGACTTGAGTATTTGTGATGTTGAAGTTGAGGTGGAGGAGAGCCCACTTGAAGGAGCACTTGATATCCGTTGAAGCACCTGCTGTTTTTGTGCCTCATCTGGAATTTGTAGCAATGGGCGTGTCCGTAAGAAAGGGATCGTATTACATTGTCCACGAAAAGAAGTAGACATCTTAGTTTGGCTGGAAGATGGTCTTTCTTCTGCAGATTTTACTGTTGCTTTAACACCTACCCCACGGACACAACCTTTTTTTCCCTTTCCAACACGCCTATTCCCCTTTCCACCAGCAGCAGGCCTTTTGCCACTCATTTTGGTGGTTAACTAATTGACAACTCTGTAGTTGTTTGCACAAAAAACAATGGATGGAAACCGAGCAGAGCTGAGTGGCCAAACTGTGGTACTAGCCCAAAAGGATTGGCTGGGTTAGATGCAGTAAAACAATTTTATTAGATACACAGGTGGTGTAGCTTGGTACAGATGGGCTACTACAATGAGTAACAGACACTGCTACTATGCCCAAAAGGTTTTACTTGGCTAGATGCAGTAAAAAATTGTTTTTAAATGCAAAGGTGGTGTAGCTTGGTACAGATGGGCTACTCCAATGAGTAACGGACACTGCTACAGACCCAAAAGTATTTACTGGGCTAGATGCAGTAAAAAAATGTTATTAAATACAAAGGTGGTGTAGCTTGCTACAGATGGGCTACTACAATGAGTAATAGACACTGCTACAGGACCAAAAGTATTTACTGGGCTAGATGCAGTAAAAAATTGTTATTAAATGCAAAGGTGGTGTAGCTTGGTACAGATGGGCCACTCCAATGAGTAACAGACACTACTACAGGCCCAAAAGTATTTACTGGGCTAGATGCAGCAAAAAATTGTTATTAAATACAAAGGTGGTGTAGCTTGGTACAGATGGGCTACTCCAATGAGTAACAGACACTACTACATGCCCAAAAGGTTTTACTTGGCTAGGTGCAGTAAAAAATTGTTATTAAATACAAAGGTGATGTAGCTTAGTACAGATGGGCTACTCCAATGAGTAACAGACACTGCTACTATGCCCAAAAGGTTTTACTTGGCTAGATGCAGTAAAAAATTTGTATTAGATACACAGGTGGTGTAGCTTGTAACAAAGATAGGCTACTCCACTATCTAACACACACTGCTAGAGGCCCAAAAGGATTGGCTTAGCTAGATGTAGCCAAATGCTGTGAAAAACACTTGCACAGCACTGGCACAGACCTGCCTGGCAAAAAGTGCTAGGAACTGCTGTAACCTAGCCCTCAAAAGGGCTGCAATTACAACTAGTCCCTACTCCCTAAACCTATCTGTCTATTTAAGAGCAAATTTGCTTGCAATTCACACAGTTACAAAGTATAGCGCCCACAGCAGCAGCGGTGCCGTCTAACACTCAGCTGCAGCAGTGAGAAAATGGTGGCGACGGGGAAAATGACTGGGTGTTATAGGGCAAGGACATGTGACATACACAGCCAATGACACATGCCCTTGCTTGTGTGAAAAAAAAGCAGTTCGCTCCGTGTGTGCGCTGCTGATAGGCTGACAGATTGCACCTCCCCACTGTAAATGAGAGAAAGAAAAAAAAAATGGAGATCGGCATTATTTCTGCAGAGATCCATCCCCTGCCCCTCCCCCCGCCCACTCTACACTGAAACTGTCTATTAACATTGATTAACAGTATTACTGTGAAAAAATCCAGTTACGCTTTTGGTGCCCGAACAGTTATAGAACATAACCTCGAACAGCCGGATTTTTTTCAAATTGTTCGTGTTCGCCGAACGGCTGGAACACCGCCCAAAACAGCTCGAATTTGAGATTGGCGAACAGTTCGAGTCGAACAACGCTCATCTCTAGTTTTAACCTCCTTCTCAGCCACATGAATTCCAAATATGAATTATAAGTTCATCTGAATAGTTTGCATATAACATATGTAACTGCTTAATTCAAGTGCAGAGATAAAAGTCACACCCGTGTCTCAGGAGGTCAAACATTCCACTCCCAAATTAGAAGATACATATAATAAAGGACAAAATCATGGTTCATGAATATGCAAAAAATACAAAAATGATTTGTATACATTCAGATGTACATTTCTTTACGATGTACATTTTACTTTGCACTCCATTTGATCTGTCTGTATGGGCAAGAACGCACGATATTGCCTAAATCAGCTGGATTGAGTAATAATCATCTAATCCCTATGAGCTGTTTTAGAATAAAGAAAATTGCTGGAAAAAAAATCAGATTAGAGAAGGTAATACCGAGCTCTGTCTTCTTGGGAGATAAAGCGTTAAATTCCATTTCCCTTCCTTGCTTCCCATTTACTAGGCTGAAACATGGGCTGTAATATCAGCAGACAGCAATATAAGATAGCATTCCAGCACAGCTCTGTCAAGGTATCTCAACCTCAGTGTCTTGACATTAAGTACGGAAGTATTAGTCTGGCTCCAGTGAAGCATTTATATTCTTTCCACTGAGCTCATGTGTGTCTCTTACAATAAAGAATGCAAACCCCAGTCTGTCTGAAGAAGAAAATACAGGCTAATGAATGAATGAAAAATAAATGAGCAATATCTCTTATTGGTTTCTCCAGATGCCTAATCACTCATATTGTACTATTCGCTGCCCATATCACATTATTGTGTTCCACTTTTTTTTCTCGCTTTTTAATCTTTTGTTAAAGTTGTTGTTTGCGGTTAGACAAAGGGGTTTGTTATTCAGAAATAGTGCCACTCAAGCCCGTAGGTAGTGTCTGGTATTACAACTCCAGTCCAATTGAAGTGAATAGGGTTAACCTGCTACATCATCTACAGCCCTTGGATAAAAGTGATCCTGTTTCTCAAAAAATAAGCAGGAGCATTTTTAGGCACTATTGTCTACCTTTACTCTTCCTTTTCTTTGGCTTAAATGGGTTCTCTGAGCCAGATATAATGATGATCTATCCACTGTATAGGTCATCAATATAATGTAGAGTGGGGGTCCAACAATTAGCGTCTCCACTGATCAGCTGAAATTCACTCCGGCAGGGTCTGGATTTAAGAGATGTACAAAGTGGAAACACAGTCATCCCAATACATTGCGTCAGCACTGGGGTGACCGCGTGACCAATTCGCTGCTGTTAACCATTTAAAAGCAGCTGCTAATCGCTGCCCCCGTTCCTGAAAACTTGACAGTCTTGTGAAGCTCAGCCACATGCAGAGCTTCATAGGAGACAACAACTTTCACTACATACTGCAATACTGTGATATTGCAGTATATAGTATAATCGATTAGACAATCGCAGTTTCAAGTCCTTTAAAGGGAATAAAAAATAAAATAAAATTGTAACAAAAAGTAAAAATTTGAATCATCCCCTTTTTCTCTATTAAAAGGGTAATCCGAAAGCAAAGTAATTTTCATCCTCCCCAGGTAACATCACTGGTCTCTGTACTAAGGGTATTCTGACACCGCGCTGTTGCCGCCTCGTTACTACTGATCTGAGCTGACAACAAAGCGCGTGCTGTCACTGTGCACATCGCACAGAGTGCAGGGACATAGCAGGGACTAGTCTAGCCCCTGAAATGAGTGTTACTGATGACGCTCCATTTCAGGGAGGGGGTAGTGGGTGCGTCAGTGACAGCAGCCTCTGCCCCTTGTAACGCTTTGTTTGAGTATCCCAGCATGCCATGCCATTTTCAAATGAAGCGTCAAAAGGAAAGGAAGTAGGGAAAAAAATAGAAGTTAGATAATGTAGTTATTGAACGGTAGGGAATTTTTAATGCAAGTATGTTAGAAATTAGTTTAGATTATGGCACTAAATACATAGGGATTTAGAAGAAAAATTACTTTGCCTTCGGACCATCCCTTTAATAACAAGGAAATTAGAAAATATACATATTTGCTGTCACCGTATCCATAAATGTCAGTTCTATCAAAGTATAAAATTCATTAACACATACGGTCAACACCGTGAAGAAAATGAAAATCAAACCGCCAGAAACCTCCCTAAAAAAGTTCAAAAAGAGACCATCAAAATGTTGTACTGTAAGTATCCCAAATTGGTATCAATAAAGTCATTAGCTCAGGTCGTAAAAAAACAGCTCCATTGACGATAAAGTAATAATAATGTTACAGAAAACTGCGACACAAACCAACATTTTTTTTACCGACCTCTGAATTTTTCTTTAACCACTTAAATAAACAAAAACAAAATTTATGCAAGTTTGGTAATTAGAGTAATTATACTGATCTGGAAAATCATGCTTTCTGCTCATTTTTACCATGAAATGAATGTCGTAAATACAAAACCCAAAAATCAATGGCGGATTGTTTTTTTTCCAAACATTGCATCGTATTTGGGACTTTTTTTCCTGGTTTTGAATACATGATAAAGTAGATGTTATCATTCAAAACTACAACTCTTTTTGTAAAGAACCATCTTCATATGGCTATGTCGACAGGAATATATAAAAAAGTTATGGTGGCTCTTATAAGAAAGGGAGGGAAAAAGGGAAGCGCTAAAAACTACAAAATCGCCCATCCAAAAAAGGTTAAATGACACTAGTATTTTGTGGTTTAAATCATGTTAAAACATGACAATTTTCCGCACTCCTTCCTGCTGCCTCTGTTGTCTGTTGAGAGAGTGACAAAAACACAAAATAAATATGGTGAAAGTATCAATGTTTTTTGTTACAAATTGCCCCAGAATTCATAGTAAATCTCCCCTATGTATGTTGAAATGGATTGAAATTGAAATATTGCCACCCGAGACCCGATGTGGAGAACTGAGCTCTTTTCTTTCCCTTTATGTTAGGAAATATATTTACAAACATTTCATTTGGCAAAGTTCCATGTTACCATGGCAACCACTGTCAGTATTTAACCTACAGCACGAATGTTGGTGCTCACTGTACTAAATACACAAATCTGTAAAATGAGTAGATGGGGCATCCGAGACGGTGAAACCATGGATAATTGAAATGTCAATCTAGCTTTACATACTCCAGTCCATAGACCACTGCTTTATGTGCTGCCACGACCATTAGGGAATACCTCTGCCATGAAGGGTGCACTAGACTGTACGGTATTCAGGCAGGTGGTATGTGCTAGTAACATCCACATGAATGCCAGAACTCAAGGTTTGCCAGGAGAAAATTGCCGAAGTCATCATGCCGCCTCGCCCGACTTTCATGGGTACCATCTCTTCTTGAAAAAGCATTTGGCCGTCCAAAGGATGTAAAGGAAAAATGTATGCCTCAGACCGGCCACCTTCATGGTCCAATTCTCCTGCTCTCTCTCCATCGTAGGTGCTTTCAGTTGTGAATAGCATAGGTGCTCGCATCAGTAAACCTCAGGTGGCCATTGCCCTGACTTGGGTTTATCAGGTATCCTGTCTTGGACCACTTTTAATTACTACTAACCACAACATATCAGGAGTATCCCACATGACCTAGCATTTTGAAGATGTTCTGACCCAGTCATCTAGCACTCACAATTTTTTGTCAAAGTTGCTCAGATCCTTATGCTGTTTTTAATATTTTCTCCTTTTAACACATGAACTTCAAGAACTCGTTGACAGTTAACGAGTTATTCAATATTACTCACTCCTCCTTGGTATTAATGTTACAGCTCATCAATATGTATACGTACACTGAGAAATAGATACACTCCCCAGCATTAAAATTGTAACATAAAGAAAGAAAGGTCTTGAAATTATGAAGATCACAGTGTTGATAGACATGTTAAGGATATGCAAGTTGATGAAAAAATGGAAACAAAATCTTCAAACCATGTTGATTTATTCAGTATTGAGTATGAGCTCCACATGCAGAAATATGAATGGTTTTCTGCAAAATGTTCTACCACACTGAATGCAATTAGGCATGCAAATCATCAAGATCTGCTGCTGGCAGATCCCTTTGCAATTGCCAACCAGTGATGTCCCAGATGTGCTCGATGGGAAACAAGTCCGAAAACGCTGCAAGGTATGGTAGCACATTTAGGCCACATAGTAGCGTGAGCAACATCTGGCGCTCCATTGTGTTGAAAAATGGCTCCTGCGTCACTTACTGATTCCCTCGTGAAGACCTTTTCATGTCGTTGCCTACGTGATCTTAAGACTTATCTTTACAGCTATCGTAGCATCCAAGACAAAATTGGGACTCATCCCTGAAGAGATTGGACTCTATTTCAGCCTTCATTGCCATCTTGCTATATTCAATGATAGTCTTTGAGAGCAGTGGCGCAAAGTCAATTGAGCACATGTAGTTGGACGTCTGGCTAGTAGCCCAATGACATGTAAATGCTTCCTGATGGTTTGTGTATATGACGCGCCCCCTGGGCCGTGTGTGTAGGGGAAATACCCGGAGCCAGGTATCTGTATAGCGCTGGGGGTTGTAGTCTCCGTGGTGGCGACCCGGTCCCGTGGCTCAGGGTGGTCAAACCAGTGGCAGTCTATTTATGTGGCTTTTATGATTAAATGTCCGACTACGCCACCCGTGGATTGCAGTCACTGAAAACCGCCGCTGCGTGGCAGACCACTGATGCTGATGTTGTGTGCGCAGCAGAGGGTAGTATAACTCCCCACAGCCTCGGACTCCGGTGTCCGGTTCTCTGCGTCTTTCGGCCAGGACGAGCTCTGCTCCAGTCCCTGGTCTTCAGCTCCTGGCTCCTACAGAGCTCCTTGCTGCTGCTCTGTCCCTTCTCTGCAACTAACTAGACTAACCCCGCCCCAGATCCAGTTTATAAAGGGCAGGTTCCTCCCCTCCCTGGACTGGGGCAGGAGGTGTGGCTTGCAATATTGCTCCTGACCAGGAAAACCCATGCTTGCTCTCAGACATGGTATTTCTACCACTGTGGCAACCAGACCCCTGGGGTGCCACATATACACTGTTTAATTTCTTAGTCTTGGTATGTGATGTCTCATTTCACTTGCAATCCAGAATGGATCACATCACCATTCTTCAGACTAAACCATGTGGGCAACATGTCGAAGAAGCTCTAACAAGAGAACATCACACTCATCCTACTCTCGGAATTGTGTTGTGGGGTGGTATAAAGTATGATACCTGTACCCCTCTAGTCTTCATTACAGGTACGCTAACAGCTAGGGGTTACATTGATTTGGTCATGGGACCAGGGATACGGTCATTTTTCCAAAGTGTCCCACAGCTGTTTTTTAACATGACAACACCGGACCGAATGTAGCTGATACTATTGGTGAGCAATCTGAGTGGCCTAAATATTCTACTGTGGCCTGCAGCTTTAAGGATTTGTCTCCCATCAAGCATATCTGGGACATCATTGGTTGGCAATTGCAAAGTGAGGTGCCAACAGCGGATCTTGATGATTTGTGTGCTCAAGTGCTTTCAGCGTAACAGAACTTTCCTCAGACAACCATTAGTAACCTCAATGATAGCGGTCGAGGAGTGTAAGTGCAGGGATATCTGCATGTGTGCTCATATTCGATGCTGAATAAATTGAGATGTTTTGTAAATGTTGTTTTTTCATAATTTGTATATCATTAACATGTCTATGCATATAATTCCATGGCTTTTCTTTCTTGCTGATGTAATTTAAAAGTTCAGTATATACAGTGGGTATGGAAAGTATTCAGACCCCTTTAAATGTTTCACTCTTTGTTTCATTGCAGCCATTTGGTAAATTCTAAAAAGTTCTTTTTTTTCTCACTAAAGTACACTCTACACCCCATCTTGACTGAAAAAAACAGAAATGTAGAAATTTTTGCAAATTAATTAAAAAAGAAATACTGAAATATCACATGGTCATAAGTATTCAGACCCCTTGCTCAGACACTCATATTTAAGTCACATGCTGTCCATTTACTTGTGATCCTCCTTGAGATGGTTCTACTCCTTTATTGGAGTCCAGCTGTGTTTAATTAAACTGATAGGACTTGATTTGGAAGGTACACACCTGTCTATATAAGACCTCACAGTTCACAATGCATGTCAGACCAAATGAGAATCATGAGCTCAAATGAATTGCCCAAGGAGCTCAGAGACAGAATTGTGGCAAAGCACAGATCTGGCTAAGGTTACAAAAGAATTTCTGCATTACTCAAGGTTCCTAAGAGCACAGTAGCCTCCATAATCCTTAAATGGAAGACGTATGGGACCACCAGAAGTCTTCCTAGACCTGGCCGTCAAGCCAAACTGAGCAATCGTGGGAGAAGAGCCTTGGTGTGAGAGGTAAAGAAGAACCCCAAGATCACTGTGGCTGAGCTACAGAGATGCAGTAGGGAGATGGGAGAAAGTTCCACAAAGTCAACTATCGCTGCAGCCCTCCACCAGTCGGGCCTTTATGGCAGAGTGGCCCGACGGAAGCCTCTCCTCAGTGCAAGACATATGAAAGCCCGCATAGAGTTTGCTCAAAAACACATGAAGGACTCCCAAACTATGAGGAATAAGATGCTCTGGTCTGATGAGACGAAGATAGAACTTTTTAGTGATAATTCTAAGCGGTATGTGTGGAGAAAACCAGGCACTGCTCATCACCTGCCCAATACAATCCCAACAGTGAAACATGGTGGTGGCAGCATCATGCTATCGGTGAGTTTTTCAGCTGCAGGGACAGGACAACTGTTTGCAATTGAAGGAAAGATGAATGCGGCCAAGTACAGAGATATCCTGGATGAAAACCTCTTCCAGAGTGCTCTGGACCTCAGACTTGGCCGAAGGTTCACCTTCCAACAAGACAATGACCCAAAGAATGAACAACTCTGTGACCATTCTTGACTGGCCCAGCCAGAGCCCTGACCTAAACCCAATTGAGCGTCTCTGGAGAGACCTGAAAATGGCTGTCCACCAACGTTCACCATCCAACCTGACGGAACTGGAGAGGATCTGCAAGGAAGAATGGCAGAGGATCCTCAAATCCAGGTGTGAAAAACTTGTTGCATCATCCCCAAGAAGACTCATGACTGTACTAGCTCAAAAGGGTGCTTCTACTCAATACTGAGCAAAGGGTCTGAATACTTATGTCCATGTGATATTTCCGTTTTTCTTTTTTAATAAATTTGCAAACATTTCTACATTTCTGTTTTTTTCAGTCAAGATGGGGTGCGGAGTGTACATTAATGAGAAAAAAAAAGAACTTTTTAGAAGTTACCAAATGGAATGAAATGCAATGAAACAGAGTGAAAAATTTAAAGGGGTCTGAATACTTTCCATACCCACTGTATACATATACAATATATACAGTGTATATACACAAATATGTGTGTGTGGTGTCTGAACAAGTACTATATATATGTGTGTACAACAGGCATATGTTCCTTTCTTTTGTTCATTTCACAAGGCTCGGGAACCACCTACACCTGGTCTCATCTCGCGCTAGCATTTATCTCAGTCCACCTACACCACTGTTACTATTTTTTTCACATGAAATGCTTCATAATTCATGATTATAAAACTTGTACAGTCATTGATTAAACAGAAATTGCTTATTTTATGCTATTTATACTAAACATCTTCATCTAGTGCATCCTTTAGCTTTCCAGTCAACTTTTAACATCTAAAGGGGTTTTTCAGGCTCAAGCAATTTCGTAAGTTTCTTTTTGACAGCAGGTTGCCAAACCATGACAGTGTGGAATGTGATATAAGAATATTGAGAGAAGCAGTTGTGACCTAGTCTGCATGTGGCCGCAAGTATACAAGTCGCATCCTAAGGCCAAATTCACACGATTGTACTTTCGGTCTGAGCGCTGTCTGTGAAAAAATTGACGACACTCAGACCAATGCTATTCATTGGCCATTGCAGTTGAGTGATTTTTTCACAGACTGAATTTGTATGTGAAAAAAAATCACTACATGCACTATTTTTTTTTGCACAATTAAAGTCTTATTAAATACGGAACCACCGTACAGCATCAGATTTTTACGGATGCATTGCAATTCTTTTACATAGGAAACTGTATTTAGTCTTGTGAATTTTTAATAACAGCTGATGTATAAAAATGGATTGTATATGGATTACAGATGAGAAAAGAAGTGGAAGAGTATTCTGGATAAAAAAACGGTGACTGACTGCAAAAATGTATGTGGAGCCCAAAAAAATCCTTTATTTACTTTTGGTGATGAACATTAAGTGTCCTTCCCTGCCTTTCTCCTTTTCTTGGGGAATCTGGAGAGAAAAAAATATTACTTTGTCGGACATTTGTTCTGCTATAATTTTCAGTATGAGAGATTGGATTTTTAACAGAATTGAGGTACACAGATCAGTGATTTTTTCATGATTCTGTTATAGATAAAAGAGATTAGAAAAGATTCACACTTCCCTGGTCTGGGATCCACTTTGGTACTCCATAGCAGTCAGACCAAAGCAGTGAGAATGTCCTCGGTCGGCGCCGACATGCTGGCATCCTGGGCACCTTTTGTGTTTATTAGGCTCCTGGTCCATTTGTTCACATAATGTCACGCGAGATGTGTGAAAGACTTAGTGCAACACAAAGAGAAGAGGGAAAGGGAGCCCAGGGCCTAGGGAAAGGGGGAAGTGGAGAATTAGGCTGATCTAATATCACCCTGTCTCCACTAACGTCCCTATATTGGTTCTTCACCAGTCGCCGCACGTGAACCTCGGCCTGTCTTTCCCTGGCATTTGGCCCTGGCTAGGGAAGGGAGGGGGATGAGTGCTAGTCGATCCCCACTGACAATTAAAGACAAAAAGGGGAAACAAACAAGGGAAGATAGCTTCGCTTTTAGTCGACTTCAGAGAGATGAACACCCATCCTTATAGCTCCAGTGATGAAGAAGTAATGCACTTGCTCCTAGTCTTCACAAGGGGTAATGTGAGTATCGCCGGCACTTCTCTCTAGCAGACAGTAGGTATTTATATACCCAGGCCAGGGTATTATTTAGCCAGAGGAAGGTAGCCACTGGGTCATAGAGAGACAGCCTCTAAGAAGGTGTCTGTAATGCCAAAAGTAGAGATCTCCTGCAACCAACTGCTGGGCGACTGTCTGTCACTTCTGACACACCTGTCTCACCTTTGGACAAAAGGTAAGGTCGATACATTGCAAGGTTTTAACGCTAAAGACAGGCTAGGACTAGGTACACCTTGCCGCGGTGGGATGGCTTTTGTTTGCTTTTTTTAACAAAATAGTGTTAACTAACTCTCATATGTTATTTACATATACTATTACTATTTAATTGCTGTAGGGCATATGCTCAATTTGTTTTTTTTCTTGAGTTTTGTCTGAGAAATGGCCACAGTGTGAACATGCTCTTTAGCATTGCACATATACCAACTTATGCTCCAGCTCATTTCTTTGGTTTTGCACGTTTGGACAAAAGAAACAAATTTGGAAGTCTGAATGAAGCCTAATACAAACTTGCAAACCTATCACACATGTCATTATCATATTTACAGATCAGCAGCAGCGCACATCTGTAGATATTTTGTTAAAAGCAAGGATAAGAAACAGGGATAGCATAAATGGATTGCACCAGAGTATATAATGCCCTAGTATAGAGCCCTTATGCCTTCTTGTGCCTGATGTATCGAAGTATTCTTCTAGAAGCAATGTTTCCTTATTCATTGTATACATACAATATTATACAATATCTGATAAAACATGCCCAAGTTTATTTTTCTTTCTGTCAGATTTGTACAGAATCCTATATAAATCTCTGTATTTCTTCCTGTGAAATCCAAGGCATACAAAGGTATGGTGCTGAAGGTATAGTCTTTTCCTATGTAAGAAGATGGAAGTGTTGCTCACGTTTCCCCTGAAAGACACAAGTATTGTTATAATGCATTTGAATGTGTAATGTGTTTAGTGACATATGTTATTAGTGATTGTATTCTGCTCTGCAGTAGAGAGCTATTAGGGCCAGTTAGAGTTAATAGTTGGAGCTAGTCCAGAGTGGGAGGGAATGTCAGGAAGGAAGATAGGGCCCAACATGCAGTAGAGGCAGACCTACAGTGAAGGAAATAATTATTTGAACCCTTGCTGTTTTTGTAAGTTTGTCCACTGACAAAGACATGATCAATCTATAATTTTAAGGGTAGGTTAATTTTAAAATTGAGAGATAGAATATCCCCAAAAAATCAAGAAAATCACATTATATAAATTAGATACATTTGTTTGCATTTTGCAGTGAGAAATAAGTATTTGATCCCCTACAAACGATTATGAGTTATGGCTAGTGATGAGCGAGCATGCTCGCTACTGCTCGGTGCTCGCCCGAACATCTCACTGCTCGAGATGCTCGGCGCTCGCCGAGTATTTCCGGGTTGCTCGGGCGGGAACTCGGGTCCCCTCCCTGCATGTTTGGCGCTCTTTAGAGAGCCAATGAACATGCAGGGATTGCCTGCCATGCACTGTAATGCCGTAGCCATGTTGGTTGTGGGCATTACAGTAATTGGCTGGCCGCACAGCTTCATCAGGTCTATATCAGACCTGACGCCGCCATGCTCGTCACAGTCACTCCAGATCAGACAGTGTAGGGAGAGGTGCTGCTGCGTTAGGGAGAGATTTGATTGTGTATTAGGTAGTTTAGGGAGAAAAACCGTACATTACACATATCCATCTTAAGAAACAGTCCTTCTGAGGAGTAATCCATCGGCAGAGATATCAGGCAGGCAGGGTGTATAGGCAGGCAGTGTATATAGGCAGGCAGGCAGTGTATATAGCAGACTGCAGTGCATATAGCACAAGAGGCTCCATTCCAATTCTGCCTTCTGCTGCTGTTAGATATTTCTATACAAAGGCCCAGGTCTCAGGGGCCAGGAATACTTTTCTTTGGATCTTAATCCTCATTATTTGCTTAAAAAGCAATCCAGAGAACACCATTTTTTCTGCGCCATTTGCTTGTTGGCACTGTTGAATACAGCCAGGTCCTTTCCATATTACAGCGCTAGAAATCCAGCTATTTAAAACCGTGTTTTCTCCGTCAAACGGATCACATATACGTTTTCAGAAAATACTGCCATTTCTGGCCTCCATTAAAAATTTCCTTTAGTGTGTCAGTGAAGCAATTCACCGCAGTTTGCTGTTCAAACTACTTACCTACAGGCCAGGTATTTAAAACTCTGTTTTCTCCGTCACACGGATCACATATACGTTGTCAGAAAATACTGCCATTTCTGGCCTACATTAAAAATTTCCTTTAGTGTGTCAGTGAAGCAATTCACAGCAGTTTGTTGTTCAAACTACTTACCTACAGGCCAGGTATTCCCCTTCCCGACCCGTGTCACAGCATCTGTGACATGGAAACCGGTGCGTTCCCGACCCATGTCACAGCGTCTGTGACATGGAGGGATCGTGCTCCTGCAGCGCGTGCGAGTGGGGTCGCTCAGGTGTCACAGTTGCTACTGCAACTGGACAACCTGTAGTTGACCCCACGGGGGGTGAATTAACCCCCCCGTGCCTAGGACCCCTCCGATTGGCAGTTTCACTTTCACTTTAGTGAAACTGCCAATCGGAATGAATTAAATATTTCACCAATGAAGATTGGTGAAATATTTACAATCTGGGCATGGCCTGATGCTTATAGCATCAGCCATTGGCTGGGGGGAGTGTCAGCTCTGTCACCCCCCGCCCCCCAGATCTGATTGGGTCTAGTGTCCGTGTGATGCTAGCCCTCCAATCAGATGTGGAGGGTGTCATTTTTACAATGGCTGACCAAGCTCCACAGCTTTCTCCCATCCGTGAAAGCTGTGTAGCTTGGTCACCCACCGATCTGCCGCTGCCAGTGATCCGACGCCGACACCGACGCCTCCGATCCATCGCCGATGCCGCCGATCCACCGCCGCCGCCGCCGGTAATATTACCCCCCCTTGTCCGATTCCAGCCCCCACTCCCCCCGACCCCCCCTCCAACCCCCTCCACCCCCCTCCACTTTCATACCTGCACCCCGACCTCCGCTCCCTCTGCTCCCTCTCCCACGTCTTCATCCACCGGCTGGTGCTCTCCTTCTGCCAGCCGGTGTACGGTGATCACATGCAGCAGCAGGCTCACTGTGAATCCCCTGCGCCTGTGATCACCCACCATCCCTCCCAGTGATCACCCCCCCGTCCCAGTGATCACCCCCCTGTCCCAGTGATCACCCCCCTGTCCCAGTGATCACCCCCCATCCCAGTGATCACCCCCCGTCCCAGTGATCACCCCGCCCCTGTCCCAGTGATCACCCCCCCGTCCCAGTGAGCACCCCCGTCCCAGTGATCACCCCCGTCCCCATCCCAGTGATCACCCGTCCCAGTGATCACCCACCCCCCGTCCCAGTGATCACCCCCGTCCCCGTCCCAGTGATCACCCCCGTCCCCATCCCAGTGATCACCCGTCCCAGTGATCACCCACCCCCCGTCCCAGTGATCACCCCCGTCCCCGTCCCAGTGATCACCCCCGTCCCAGTGATCACCCGTCCCAGTGATCACCCACCCCCCCTCCCAGTGATCACCCCCCCCTCAAACCCAGTGATCACCCCCCTGCTGCTGCCGGCACCTGTTCCCCTTTCTGCCCCAGTGATCACCCCCTGATGCTCCGGCCTCCTAACCCCCTTGCTGCTGCCGGCTCCTGCCCCCCTTTGTGCCCCAGGGTTCACGCCCTTGCTGCTGCTACTGCCGGCTCCTGCCCCTCTTTCTGCCCCAGTGATCACCCCCTTGCTGCTGCTGCTGGCTCCTCCATCTCCTCAGCCCCCTCCTATGCCTGACCGCCCCCTCATGCGCCCCGTGTGCCTGAGCGCGCCCCCTACGCCTGACCGTCCCCTACGCCTGACCGTCCCCTATGCCTGACCATCCCCTATGCCTGACCGCCCCCACACGTGACTGCAGAAGGTTACACCAAGCACTCACACACACACACACACGTACACTCACACTATAATAAAGTTTCGATTTCTTTTTTACACACGCACACAGCACACAAAATGTCCCGCCCGTCCCGCTCATCCCAGTCTGGGACGTACTCAGCTGAGGAGGCTATGTCAGGTTGGTGTGTGTGTTGTAGTGTGTGTGTGGTATATACAATACACTATACCACACCGCACACCAACCTGACATACACTACACAATTTGTGAAGCACCTGGGGGTGCTCACTATGCATCTAGATAAGTTCCCTGGGGGGTCTAGTTTCCAAAATGGGGTCACTTGTGGGGGAGCTCCAATGTTTAGGCACACAGGGGCTCTCCAAACGTGACATGGTTCCAATTTGTTAGCGGACACCATGTTGTGTTTGGAGAGCCCCTGTTTGCCTAAACATTGGAGCTCCCCCACAAGTGACCCCATTTTGGAAACTAGACCCCCCAGGGAACTTATCTAGATGGGTGGTGAGCATTTTGAACCCCCAGGTTCTTCACAAATTAATCCGTAAAAATGAAAAAAGAAAATTTTTGTGGAAAAAAAAATTATTTTTCATTTTTATGAATCAATTTGAGAATCACCTGGGGGTTCCAAGTGCTCACTATGCATCTAGATAGGTTCCTTGGGGGGTCTAGTTTCCAAAATGGGGTCACTTGTGGGGGAGATCCAATGTTTAGGCACACAGGGGCTCTCCAAACACGACATGGTGTCCGCTAACAAATTGGTACCATGTTGCATTTGGAGAGCCCCTGTGTGCCTAAACATTGGGGCTCCCCCACAAGTGACCCCATTTTGGAAACTAGACCCTCCAGGGAACTTATCTAGATGGGTGGTGAGCATTTTGAACCCCCAGGTGCTTCACAAATTGATTCGCAAAAATGAAAAAAAAAATTCCACAAACATTTTCTTTTTTAATTTTTATGGATTAATTTGAGAAGCACCTGGGGGTTCAAAATGCTCACCACCCATCTAGATAAGTTCCCTGGAGGGTCTAGTTTCCAAAATGGGGTCACTTGTGGGGGAGCTCTAATGTTTAGGCACATAGGGGCTCTCCAAATGCAACATGGTTCAAATTTGTTAGCGGACACCATGTCGTGTTTGGAGAGCCCCTGTGTGCCTAAACATTGGAGCTCCCCCACAAGTGACCCCATTTTGGAAACTAGACCCCCCAGGGAACTTATCTAGATGGATGGTGAGCATTTTGAACCCCCAGGTGCTTCACAAATTGATTCGTAAAAATGAAAAAAAAAATTCCACAAACATTTTCTTTTTTAATTTTTATCCAAGCCAATCCCCTGTCCATGGTGCATGTGAAGACGCCTCCTGCCCTGCACCTGTCATTGCACACTCTCAAGTAGCAGTATCAGGAAGCACGTCCATGTCCTTGTCCCAGCCCAGCATTCAGTTGTCCATACCCCAGTCCTTGGAACGCAAGTGCAAATATGCAGCCAACGCCATACAGGACACACTACTGAATTCTCATATTTCACGACTGCTTGCGCTCGAAATGTTGCCTTTTAAGCTCGTGGAGACGGAAGCATTCCGCAACCTGACGGCGGCGGCTGTCCCTCGGTACTCGGTCCCCAGCCGCCACTATTTCTCCCAGTGTGCAGTCCCTGCATTACACAAGCACGTGCCCAAAAACATTAGCCATGCTCTCAACAACGCAGTTACCGGTAAAGTCCACCTAACCACGGACATGTGGACAAGTGCTTGTGGGCAGGGATGGTACATCTCGCTTATGGCACACTGGGTTAACATAGTGGAAGCCAGGACCCAGTCAGATCTTGGGACGGAACACGTCCTCCTGACGCCAAGGATTCTGGGCCCTAGGTCAATCAGGATTGCCCCCACGATCTACAGCTCCTGCACCTCATCCTCCTCAGCCTCCTCCTCCTCTTCAGCCTCTATCTCCAAAATGACCACATCAGTCACATGCTGGAAGCACTGCAGCACTGACTCGGCCAAGCGGCAAAAGGCTGTGCTGAAGCTAATATGCTTAGGTGAGAAACCGCACAATTCTGAAGAGTTGTGGAATGCTCTGAAAGAGCAGGCAGATCTGTGGCTCACACCGCCGAACCTGCAGCCAGGCATGGTCGTGTGTGACAATGGCAGGAACCTGGTGGCGACTTTGAGGCGAGGCGAGCTCACACACGTACCATGCCTGGCCCATGTGCTTAACCTCGTGGTTCAGTGGTTTCTCAAATCCTACCCGGAGCTGCCAAATCTGCTTGTTAAAGTACGCCGCCTGTGTGCCCATTTAAGAAAGTCAGCTACAGCTTCCCCCGCCCTTGCAGTGTTTCAGCAGCGTTTGCAGATTCCGGCTCACAAACTGGTGTGTGATGTCCCCACGTGTTGGAACTCTACACTGCAGATGTTGGGAAGGATTTGTGAGCAGAAGAGGGCAGTTGTTGAGTACCAGCATCAACAAGGCCGTCGGTATTCAGTTCAGACTCCACACATAAGACCTCAGGAGTGGACATGGATGTCAGACTTATGTACCATCCTCCAAAACTTTGAGGACTCTACCAAGATGGTGAACGGCGATGACGCCATAATTAGCATCACCATCCCGCTTCTCTGTCTTCTGAAACGCTCTCTGCTCACATTCAAAGAGGATGCATTGCAGGCGGAGCACGATGAGATGGAGCAAGGAGCCATACAGGGTGATTACACACAGCCAAGCCTCATCTCATCCCAACGTGGATTGGGTGACAATGAGGAAGAGGAGGAGGAGGAGGAAGGACAGGAGCTAGTTTCATGCACTATAGACGGTACAAACCTGCACAGCTGTCATACCGTCTGTTCAGCGTGGATGGCTAGAGGACAGAGAGGAGGAGGAGGAGGAAGAGGAGAGCATGGTCAGTCATCCTCTTGTTGAGGACACGGAAGTCTTGCCTGTTAGTAGTCTGGCACGCATGGCTGAGTTTATGTTATGCTGCCTTTCCCATGACCATCGCGTTCTTAAAATTTTGGGTGACAGTCATTACTGGTTGGTGACACTTCTAGACCCACGCTACAAGGAGAACTTTATATCTCTTATTCCTGAGGCGAACAGGTCTACAAAAATGGGGCTGTACCAGAAGGCCCTTGTTGCGGAACTATTAAAAAAATTCTCATCTGAAAACGCTGGCGGCAGAGGGCACACTTCGTTGGACAACCAAAGAGTACAGGCGGGAGAGACACAACTTCAATCCAGCAGAGGCAGGGAAACACAGTCAAAGTTCCGGGAAAGTTTTCTCAGACCCTCCCATCGCACAGGCTGTGAGGCGCCGGGTACTCTCACAAGGAGTGCAAAGTTTGGAAGATGCTGAGGGAGTACCTTGCCGACCGTACCAACGTCCTCCATGATTCCTCTGTGCATTATAATTATTAGGTATCCAAGCTGGATATGTGGAATGAACTGGCTCTCTATGCCTTAGAGGTCCTGGCCTGCCCTGCCACCAGCGTTTTATCAGAGCGGGTTTTTAGTGCCGCTGGAGGAATTATAACTGATATGCGCATCCGCCTGTCAACTGAAAATGCTGACAGGCTGACTCTTATAAAAATTAACAAGGGCTGGATTGGGCCAGACTTCTCAACACCACCAAATAATAGCAGCGTAACATAAACTCAAATCCAGTGTCTTTTCTTGGGAGGTGTATTCTCATGCACCTTTTCACACCCACACATGAATATATGCTTCCTGATTTTGGCTATTTGATCTTGTCCTCCTCCTTCTTCTCATCCTCCACCACCATATCACCAGGGTGACCGTGGTCCGTGATGCAACACCCACATAATTTTTTTAAAGGGTGTTTATGATGCCCGTAAAAAAAAATTTTTATACAGTATGTTCATGTATACTCCCCAGGGGTAAATGTTTGTCAGCCTATACACTTAGTGCATAGGCATTACAAGTATAGGAGGCCCGCTACTTTCTAATGGGAACATTTTTTTATGAGGCCCTCCTCCACGTCTCTTCCAAGGGTCATTGAAGTGCCTCCAAATTTTTGGTAGCCCTTGCATTCACTGCATAGGCCAACACTATGGGAGACTCTCTCCTTTCTAATGGGAATTTGTCGTTACTGTGGCCCTGCTCTATGTGTCTTTAAATTCTTAGTGGGGTTTTTCCTTAAATTGGTCAGCCTATGGACTCACTGCAAACCTTATAACTGTATAGCAGACCCTCTCCTTTCTAATGGGAACATGCCGTACCTTGTTACTGTGGCCCTCCTCTATGTGTCTTTCAATTCTTAGTGTGGTTTTTCCTAAAATTGGTCAGCCTTTGGACTCACTGCAAACCTTATAACTGTATAGCAGACCCTCTCCTTTCCAATGGGAACATGTCGTACCTTGTTACTGTGGCCCTGCTCTATGTGTCTTTAAATTCTTAGTGGGGTTTTTCCTAAAATTCGTCAGCCGTTGGACTCACTGCATACCCTATAACTGTATAGCAGACTCTCTCCTTTCTAATGGGAATTTGTCATTACTGTGCCCCTGCTCTATGTGTCTTTAATTTCCTAGTGGGGTTTTTCCTAAATTTGGTCAGCCGTTGGACTCACTGCATGACCTATAACTGTATAGCAGACCCTCTCCTTTCTAATGGGAGCATGTCATACTTTGTTACTGTGGCCCTGCTCTGTGTGTCTTTAAATTCTTAGTGGGGTTTTTCCTAAAATTGGTCAGCTGTTGGACTCACTGCATACCCTATAACTGTATAGCAGACCCTCTCCTTTCTAATGGGAACATGTTGTATTTGTTACTCTGGCACTGCTCTGAGTGTCTTTAAATTCTCAGTGGGGTTTATCATAAAATTGGTCAGCCGTTGGACTCACTGCATACCCTATAACTGTATAGCAGACTCTCTCCTTATAATGGGAATTTGTCGTTACTGTGGCCCTGCTCTATGTGTCTTTAATTTCTTAGTGGGGTTTTTCCTAACTTTGGTCAGCCGTTGGACTCACTGCATACCCTATAACTGTAAAGCAGACCCTCTCCTTTCTAATAGGAACATGTCGTACCTTGTTACTGTGGCCCTGCTCTGTGTGTCTTTAAATTCTTAGTGGGGTTTTTCCTAAAATTGGTCAGCCATTGGACTCACCGCATACCCTGAAACTGTACAGCAGACCCTCTCCTTTCTAATGGGAACATGTTGTACTTGTTACTGTGGCCCTGCTCTGTGTGTCTTTAAATTCTTAGTGGGGTTTTTCCTAAAATTGGTCAGCAGTTGGACTCACTGCATATGACGCACCCCCTGGGCCGTGGGGTACAAGGAGCCGGGCTTGTAGATGCTGGGGGTTGTAGTCACCGTGGCGGTGACCCGGTCCGTGACCCAGGTGATCAATCCGAGGGTAGTTTATGTATAGGTTTATAATGTCCGACTACTAGAGATGAGCGTTGTTCTACTCGAACTGTTCGCCAATCTCAAATTCGAGCTGTTTTGGGCGGTGTTCGAGCCGGTCGGCGAACACGAACAATTTGAGAAAAATTCGGCTGTTCGAGGTTATGTTCGATAACTGTTCGTGCACCAAAATCATAACTGGATTTTTTCTCAGTAATGATGAAAATTAATGTTAATACGCAGTTTGAGTGTACAGCGGGGCGGGGGGAGGGGCAGGGGATGGATCTCTGCAGGAACAATGAAGATCTCCATTTTTTTTTCTCTTTCCCGCATTTGCAGTGGGGAGGTGCAATCTGTCAGCCTATCAGCAGCGCACACACGGAGCGAAGTGCTTTTTTTCACACAAGCAAGGGCATGTGTGATTGGCAGTGTATGTCACATGTCCTTGCCCTATAAGACCAAGCCATTTTCCCCGTCGCCACCATTTTCTCACTGCTGCAGCTGCGTGTTAGACGGCACCGCTGTTGCTGTGTGCGCTATACCTTGTTAATTTCAAGCCAATTTTCGCACAAATATACAGATAGCTTGGGAGTAGGGAATAGTTGTGATTGCAGTCCTTTTAAGGACTAGGTTACAGCATTTCCTACGACTTTAATCAGGCAGGTCTGTGCTCTTAAATAGATAGATTGTGGGAGTAAAGACTAATTGTAATTGGAGTCCTTTTCAGGACTAGGTTACATCAGTTCCTATCAGTTTTTGCCAGGCAGGTCTGTGCCAGTGCTGTGCAAGTTTTTTTCACAGCATTTGGCTGAATCTAGCAAAGCTAATCCTTTTTGTCCTATTGCAGAGTGTGTTAGTCAGTGGAGTAGCCTATCTGTGTTGCAAGATATACCACCTGTGTATAGAATACCAATTTTTTTACTGCACCTAGTGAAGTAAAATCTTTTGGGCATAGCATCATTCTATTAGTCCATCTATACTGACCTCCATCAGGTTGCAAACTGAATATAATTTTTTTCTGCATCTAGCTCTGAAAAAATATTTGGGCTTCTAGCGGTGTGTGGGACTTGGTCTATTAGTCCATCTATACTGACCTCCATCAGGTTGCAAATTAAAAATAATTTTTTTCTTCATTTATCTCTGAAAAAATATTTGGGCTTCTAGCAGCGTGTGGGACTTGTTCTATTAGTCCATCTATACTGACCTCCATCAGGTTGCAAATTAAAAATAATTTTTTTCTGCATGTAGCTCTGAAAAAATATTTGGGCTTCTAGCAGTGTGTGGGACTTGGTCTATTAGTCCATCTATACTGACCTCCATTAGGTTGCAAATTAAAAATAATTTTTTTCTGCATCTAGCTCTGAAAAAATATTTGGGCTTCTAGCAGTGTGTGGGACTTGGTCTATTAGTCCATCTATACTGACCTCCATCAGGTTGCAAATTGAATAAAAAAAATTTCTGCATCTAGCTCTGAAAAAATATTTGGGCTTCTAGCAGTGTGTGGGACTTGGTCTATTAGTCCATCTATACTGACCTCCATCAGGTTGCAAATTAAAAATAATTTTTTTCTGCATCTAGCTCTGAAAAAATATTTGGGCTTCTAGCGGTGTGTGGGACTTGGTCTATTAGTCCATCTATACTGACCTCCATCAGGTTGCAAATTAAAAATAATTTTTTTCTGCATCTAGCTCTGAAAAAATATTTGGGCTTCTAGCAGTGTGTGGGACTTGGTCTATTAGTCCATCTATACTGACCTCCATCAGGTTGCAAATTAAAAATAATTTTTTTCTGCATCTAGCTCTGAAAAAATATTTGGGCTTCTAGCAGTGTGTGGGACTTGGTCTATTAGTCCATCTATACTGACCTCCATCAGGTTGCAAATTAAAAATAATTTTTTTCTTCATTTATCTCTGAAAAAATATTTGGGCTTCTAGCAGCGTGTGGGACTTGTTCTATTAGTCCATCTATACTGACCTCCATCAGGTTGCAAATTAAAAATAATTTTTTTCTGCATGTAGCTCTGAAAAAATATTTGGGCTTCTAGCAGTGTGTGGGACTTGGTCTATTAGTCCATCTATACTGACCTCCATCAGGTTGCAAATTAAAAATAATTTTTTTCTGCATCTAGCTCTGAAAAAATATTTGGGCTTCTAGCAGTGTGTGGGACTTGGTCTATTAGTCCATCTATACTGACCTCCATCAGGTTGCAAATTGAATAAAAAAAATTTCTGCATCTAGCTCTGAAAAAATATTTGGGCTTCTAGCAGTGTGTGGGACTTGGTCTATTAGTCCATCTATACTGACCTCCATCAGGTTGCAAATTGAATAAAAAAAATTTCTGCATCTAGCTCTGAAAAAATATTTGGGCTTCTAGCGGTGTGTGGGACTTGGTCTATTAGTCCATCTATACTGACCTCCATCAGGTTGCAAATTAAAAATAATTTTTTTCTGCATCTAGCTCTGAAAAAATATTTGGGCTTCTAGCAGTGTGTGGGACTTGGTCTATTAGTCCATCTATACTGACCTCCATCAGGTTGCAAATTAAAAATAATTTTTTTCTGCATCTAGCTCTGAAAAAATATTTGGGCTTCTAGCAGTGTGTGGGACTTGGTCTATTAGTCCATCTATACTGACCTCCATCAGGTTGCAAATTAAAAATAATTTTTTTCTTCATTTATCTCTGAAAAAATATTTGGGCTTCTAGCAGCGTGTGGGACTTGTTCTATTAGTCCATCTATACTGACCTCCATCAGGTTGCAAATTAAAAATATTTTTTTTCTGCATCTAGCTCTGAAAAAATATTTGGGCTTCTAGCAGTGTGTGGGACTTGGTCTATTAGTCCATCTATACTGACCTCCATCAGGTTGCAAATTAAAAATAATTTTTTTCTGCATCTAGCTCTGAAAAAATATTTGGGCTTCTAGCGGTGTGTGGGACTTGGTCTATTAGTCCATCTATACTGACCTCCATCAGGTTGCAAATTAAAAATAATTTTTTTCTGCATCTAGCTCTGAAAAAATATTTGGGCTTCTAGCAGTGTGTGGGACTTGGTCTATTAGTCCATCTATACTGACCTCCATCAGGTTGCAAATTAAAAATAATTTTTTTCTGCATCTAGCTCTGAAAAAATATTTGGGCTTCTAGCAGTGTGTGGGACTTGGTCTATTAGTCCATCTATACTGACCTCCATCAGGTTGCAAATTAAAAATAATTTTTTTCTTCATTTATCTCTGAAAAAATATTTGGGCTTCTAGCAGCGTGTGGGACTTGTTCTATTAGTCCATCTATACTGACCTCCATCAGGTTGCAAATTAAAAATAATTTTTTTCTGCATCTAGCCCAGCCAATAGTTTTGGCCTAATACCACAGTTTGGCCACTCAGCTCTGCTCGGTTACCATCCATTGTTTTTTTGTGCAAACAACTCCAGAGTTGTGAATTAGTTAACCACCAAAATGAGTGGAAAAAGGCCTGCTGCTGGTGGAAAGGGGAATAGGCGTGTTGAGAAGGGGAAAAAAGGTTGTGTCCGTGGGGTAGGTGCAGAAGAAAGACCATCTTCCAGCCAAACTAAAATGTCTACTTCTTTTAGCGGACAATGTGATAAGATCCCTTTCTTACGGCCACGCCAATCGCTACAAATTCCAGATGAGGCACAAAAACAGCAGGTGCTTCAACGGATATCAAGTGCTCCTTTAAGTGGGCTCTCCTCCACATCAACTTCAACATCACAAATACTCCAGTCCTCAAAGGTGTCACCCAAATCGCACTTGCTTCCTCACAGCTCCCAAATCTCCAGCTGCCCGTCTGAGTATGAGGTAGAACAGATGGTTGAGTCTGCAGAGCTGTTTACTCATACTATAGCCTGGGAATCAGAGGTCGACTCCAGCGCTTCTGTGAATCCAGACGAGGAAATGATCTGCACTGATGCCCAGAATCTTTATGAGTCGGATCCAGGACCAGACGCAGAAGGTTCTGACCATAATGTAGACCCTCATTCCCAAACTGTAACTCCTGTTGGTGGAGACAATGAGGAAGACGATGATAAGACTCAAATACCTGATTGGAGCGACAACTTTAGTTTTTTGTCAGGGCAGGAACAGGTTGGCTCTGAGGACGACGGGTGTGATAACGCATAGGGTGATGATGATGAGGTCGGAGATCCCACTTACTGTCAACCCACAGTCAGCCAAGAGATGAGGTCAGCAGAGGAGGTGGAGGAAGATGCTAGTGACGACGAGGTCAGGTTGCGCCTTCCTGGACAGAGACGTAGTACTGGAAGCACGTCAACAACTGCATCCTCAAACACAACTCTGCCTCTCACCACAAGTCGTGGTGGCTCTTCAGGTCGCATGGGTGCTAAGCCTTGCATAGCCTGGGCATTTTTTCAGATCGATAAAGATGACCCAACTCGTGTTATCTGTAACATTTGTCAGCAAAAGCTAAGTAGAGGCCAAAAAATACATAGTTTGAGTACTTCATGCATGAACCGGCACATGGACATGAAGCATAAGTTGCAGTGGGAAGCTCAGTGTGCTACAATGCGGCCTAGCCGGCCGGGCCAATCACCGTCTGCCATATCTTGTGCATCCGCGGCCTCTTCATCCTCTGTGACTGGGGGGACAGCAGTCACACCTGTTTTGGGGCGCAGACCTGCCACCTCTTTACCCGCAACAGCCAGCGTGATTGGCAGGTCATCATTTTCTTTGGAGGTGGTAACACCAGCTGGTGTTGAGCGCTGTCCGACATCGATAGCACCACCTTTGGATCAAGGCAACCTAACATGTCCGCCTGCATCTTCCTCACAGACCGGCAGTTTGCCGGGGACACCCTTATCAACCCCGTCTAAGCACAATAGCCAGCCCTCGGTCCCTCAGATGTGGACAAGTAAAAGACCATTTCCTCCTAGCCATGAGAAAGCTAAGAGGTTGAATTTCACCATCTGCAAGCTCTTGGCTACAGAAATGCAGCCTTTCCGCCTGGTGGACACAGAGGATTTTCGAGACCTTATGTCCGTCGCAGTGCCCCAGTACCAGATGCCCAGTCGGCACTACTTCTCAAAGAAAGGTGTGCCTGTGCTCCACCAGCATGTCGCACACAACATCACCGCTTCTTTGAGAAACTCTGTGTGTGACAGGGTGCATTTCACCACAGACACTTGGACGAGTAGGCATGGACAGGGGCGTTACATGTCGCTGACTGGGCACTGGGTAACTATGGTGACAGCAGGACAAGGGGCTGCTGTCCAAGTCTTGCCGTCCCCACGAGTTGTGCGTCAATCCTCTTTATGTCAAAGTTCCTCCACTGCTTCTGCCTCCTCAACCTCCTCTCGGTCTTCCACCTGCACCCAAAGCCTGTCTGGTCATGCCACAAGCTTTCTAACTGCGCAGAAGGGATCCTGCACACCTCCTTACTATGCTGGCAGTAGGGCTCAACGTCATCAGGCGGTTTTTACATTGAAATGTCTGGGAAATGTGAGTCACACAGCTGAGGAGTTGTGGTCAGCTCTGGAGAACCAATTTCATGAATGGTTGTCTCCACTGGACCTGAAACCAGGGAAGGCCGTGTGCGACAATGCTGCAAACCTGGGTGCGGCCCTTCGCCGGGGCAATGTCACACACGTGCCTTGTATGGCTCACGTGTTGAACCTGGTTGTCCAGCAATTTTTAGCCCACTATCCCAGACTAGATGGCCTTCTGCAGAGGGCACGGTCGCTGTGTGCTCACTTCCGCCGTTCGCATCCCGCAGCTCAGCGACTTACATCTCTACAGAAGTCGTTGGGCCTGCTACTTCACCGGCTAAAATGCGATGTGCCTACCCGGTGGAATTCAACTCTGCACATGTTGCAGCGACTGTGGCAGCACCGACAAGCCCTGGTGCAATACGTTCTGACGTATAGCCTGGGCCAACGAGATTCAGAGGTGGGGCAAATCACGCTGGAGGAGTGGTCTCAGATCAGGAACCTATGCACCCTTCTGCACAGTTTTGAAATGGCGACGAAGATGTTTAGTGCTGACGATGCCATTATCAGCATGACTATTCCGGTGATTTACATGCTGGAGCACATGTTAAACAGAATTCGGAGTCAGGTGGTGGCACAAGAGGAGGTGGAGGAAGTAGAGGAGGAGGAGTTGTATGCGGAAGGGCTAACATCTGCAAGGTCCAGACGGTCGGCAGCACCAAGGCGGCAGGCATGTGAGGGTGGGGGAGATGGTTTTACCAGGGCGCATGGTAGCAGCCAAACTAGTGAGGAAGGTGCAGGAGCCCAGGAAGAAGTGGAGGACGAACTGATGGAAGACTCATCAGATGAGGGAGACCTTGATCACATTTCTGTTGTGCGAGGTTGGGGGGAGAGGACAGAGGAAGGAAGCATGATTGTTACCTCGCCACCAACACAACAGGGACTTGGTGCTCCTGGATGCGCAACACACATGAGTGCCTTCTTGCTGCACTACCTGCAACATGACCCTCGAATTGTGAGAATTAGAAATAATCCTGACTACTGGGTTGCCACACTGTTAGATCCCCGGTACAAAAGTAAATTTGCAGAAATTATTCCTGCCATAGAAAGGGATGCACGCATGCAGGAGTATCAGCAGAGACTGTTGCAGAATCTTACATGTGCTTTTCCACAAAATACCAGTGGTGCACGTAGTGAATCTCACAGTTCCAACTTGCCAACCGTGGGACCGTCAAGTGTTCAGCACTCAAACCGTAACAGAACCACAGTATCTGCTGGTAACATCAATTTTGCGGAATCATTTCACCACTTTTTTAGCCCATCCTTTGCAAGGCCACAGGAGACAAGAAGTCTGACACATAGTCAACGCCTAGAGACGATGGTACAGGAGTATCTCCAAGTAAACATTGAAGCCACGACTGTGTCACTGGACCCTTGCTCTTTTTGGGCTTCCAATCTGGATAAATGGCCGGAGCTAGCCACTTACGCCTTGGAGATCTTGTCATGCCCCGCAGCCAGCGTTCTGTCTGAACGTGTGTTCAGCGCTGCTGGTGGTGTGCTGACAGATAAGCGCACGCGGCTCTCCACTGATAATGTAGACAGACTCACGTTCATAAAGATGAACAAATCATGGATCCGAAACGACTTTTCTACCCCTGTGTCATCCTGGGGAGAGTAAAAGCTTGATGATTGGTTAAAATCACCCTACCAACCGTTTTAAGCTTTCAAATTACTAAGCATGTTTATCTGTATCTTGACTGGAAAATAATTTGGGCTTTGTAGCAGTGTGCAGCACTGATCCTATTAGGCCATCTATAATAAGCTTCACCAGATTTAAAATTAAAAATAATTTTTAGCTGCATCTAGCCCGGAAAATAATTTTGGGGCTCCGAGATGCGCAAGACACATAAGTGCCTTCTTGCTGCACTACCTGCAGCATGACCCTCATATTGTCAGAATTCGAAGTAATCATGACTACTGGGTTGCCACACTCTTAGATCCCCCAAACTTTTCGATCAACCTTTTCATTTTAATAAAGACCAAAAAAATGGTCATTTTTGAAATTATAAGCATTAGCAGGTTGTTAGAAACTGAAATCAAACAGTTTTCAACTCAAAACTTTATTCTAGGTGATGTTACATTTTCACATAGGACCCCTTGTTCGAAAGGAGCTTCTGAACTCTCTCGTCCATTGAATTTGTCAGGTTTTGGATGGTTTCTGCTTCAATTGTTTTGCATGAGGACAGAATACCCTCCCAGAGCTGTTGCTTAGATGTGAACTGCCTCCCGCCATCATAGACACTCCTTTTAATGATGCTCCAAAGGTTCTGAATGGGGTAGAGGTCAGGGGAGCATGGGGGTCACACCATAAGTTTGTCCCCTTTTATGCCCATATCAGCCAGAGATGCAGATGTTTTATGTGCAGCATGAGATGGTGCATTATCATGCAGAAAAATGATCTTGCTGTGAAATACACGGTTCTTCTTCTTGAACCATGGCAGGAAGTGCTGTTTGAGAAAATCCACATACATTATGGAGTTCATCTTTAGCGCCTTCAGGGATCCTAAAGGGGCCGACAATCTCTCTCCCCATGATTCCAGCCCAAAACATTACTCCACCTCCTCCTTGTTGGCGCTGTAGCCGTGTTTGCGTGGGGTGTCCATCAACCAGCCATCCTCCACTCCATTCATCTGGACCATTGAGCGCTGCACGGCACTCATCCGTGAACAAAACAGTTTTGAAATCAGTCTTCATGTAATGTTTGGCCCACTGGAGCCGTTTCTGCTTGTGTGAAGTGGATAGAGGAGGTCGACAGGATGGCATATGCACAGCTGCAAACCTCTGAAGGACCCTGCATCTTGTTGTTCGGGGGACGTTGGAGGCACAAGCAGCTTCAAAAACTTGTCTGCTGCTATGACAAGGCTTTTTTGCCGCTGCTGTTTCAACCTGACGTAATTGCCTGTAGGAAAGAGTCCTCAATTTGCCCTTATCAGCACGCACACGTGTGTACTGTGAATCAGCTACATACTTCTTGATTGCCAAGACACTTCATCCTGATCATCGCACAATGTTGATTGTAGTCATGCCTTGACCTAAACACTCCACAATTTGTTGCTTCTCAGCAGCCGACACATCCTTTTTCTTTCCCATTTTGGCAGAAAATGTAGGCTGCTTAATAATGTGAGAGAGCCTTCTTAAGTAGTCTTGCCTTTCATTGGACACACCTGCCAAACTAATTAGCACAGGTGTCTGCAATTGCTTACAGTGATATAAAGAGCCCTGACACACATCACCATCAATGAGTTTAACTGACAAACAAACAAATTCTTCCCTTATCACTCCTAAACACTTTTTGCATAATAATTTGGAACGCGGTGTACATGTGCTTTTCCACAAAACACCAGTGGTTCACGTAGTGAATCTTACAGTTCTAACTTGCCAACCGTGGTCTGTATGGAATTGTTCAATAAAGGGCCCAAAATTAAGATAACATAGATGGGAGAGGTCTCTATGAATAGGAATTCCTAAGTATTTGATACCCTGTGAGGGCCAGGCAAAGGGAAAGTTGGACTGGATGGAATCCTATATGGATTTAGGGAGGGAGACATCGAGGGCCTCAGACTTCGCTGCATTGATTTTAAAATTTTACCATGTAACAAAGTGATCTATTTCAGCCATAACAGCAGGGATGGATATATGTGATTGAGTGATATATACTAGGACATCATCAGCAAATAGAGAGCACTTGTACTCGGTGCCTCCCACCTCAATCCACCTAATATTGGGGTTATGGCGAATTGATGAGAGCAGGTGCTCCGTCACTAGGATGTATAAGAGAGGGGACAGAGGACATCCCTGCCTTGTCCCATTGGTGATTGTGAAAGGTGATGAAAATGTTCTGACGCACCCCCTGGGCCTTGGGACACCCGGAGCCGGACACTTTTTGGTGGATGCTGGTGGTTGTAGTCTTCGTGGCGGCGATCCGGTTCCGTGGCTCAGGGCGGTCAAACCAGTGGCGGAACTATTTATGTGGTTTTGATGTTTAAATGTCCGACTACGCCACCCGTGGATTGCGGTCAGAGTGAACCGCCGCTACAGGGCAGACCGCTAAGGCTGGTGTTGTGGGTGCAGCAGAGCGTAGCATAACTCCCCACGGGAGGAGTATAGCCTCAGGGCAGTGTATGCGGAGGATGGGGGTGATGGTGCAGGGCAGCAGCAGTAACGACACGGAGTCAGTGATGCAGTTCAGGGCCTTTACTCACAGTTCTTATTATCCAGACCACGTCTGCAGGTAACGGCTGCCCACGTCGTACTGTGCTCACCAGGTGAGGGGCTCAGACAACTCCCAGATAACTTTGGAGCGCTTCACAGGACCCCCTTTGTGTGTCCTTTGTCTGGCCTTTCTTACCAACACTTCTGTCCGGCTGCCTCGGGCCTCCTCTTGGTAAACTTGGCGCCAGTTTCCCTGACCCTATGTGGTGCATTCCTAGCGGGTGGAGCAAGGGGCTGCGCCACATAAAATGTCAGAGCCTCCGGTTTCTAGCTGAGGGTCGTTTCCTGCCTCCACTAGTTCGGGGACCGGTCTCCCCCTTTGGCCTGACCCCTCCACGCAGGTGGATTCGGGCGTGCGGTGGCGACTCGCCCGTCCGCACCCCTGGGATCCCTTCATTCCTCGTTCCTGGAGCCTTCTCCGCTCCTCTTCCTTCCTTCTCCCTCTTGCAGGCCTGGGCCTCTGTTACTAGGCCCGCCTCCGGAGCAGAGCTCATGCAGAGCCCCTGCTCCCTGCCACTTCTGCTCAGACTTCTCTGCACTGAACTAAGATGGTGCCCACCTTTTATACTCCCTTCTCAATGCACCCAGGAACTGCTTCCTCCCTGCTCCTGCACTGCAGGGTTCCCCTTCCTCAGTGTTCCCTCCCCCCACTCCAGCCAGGGACAGGGACTGTCGTGCCCATCTCAGGGGCATATTGGTCGCCCTGCCCCACGGCAATGTGGTGTAATGCATGCAGGTGTCGGGTCCTGATCCACACTCCATCCTTATCTGAGAGTGAGATATCACACCTCTGGGTGAGGTGCAATACGTCTGTAGCAACCGAGCCCTCGGTGCTACAGTTCCATTTATCTTCAGCCTAGGTGACGTATTGTGATACAGGGCCGTGATTTTGGCTATAAAAGGGTCCCCTAGACCCCTACCCCAAGCTTTTTAAGAGAATCATATATGGCGTGCCAGGAGACTCTATGGAATGCTTTCTCAGCATCCAACGAGAGTATCTACTTACAAATTTTTAACTGCATCTAGCCCAGGAAATACTTTGTGCCTAGTAGCAGTGTCTGCTAGTCAGCGGATTATCCCGGCTGTTAAGCAAGCTACACCACCTGTAGTTTGGACACTTAATTTTTTCAAAGGAAATGCTTCGGGACCACGGGATACTTAGTGAAGAGCATCAGGAGGCACCCCAAGGCATAGGGGCTGGGACTGGCACTAGGATGCCTTGCGGTGGACAGCCGAGCTCGATCCTTATAAAAGCTTTTTAACTGCAGCAGCTTTAGTGGACGCTACTGGAGCTGGAATTACGCGGCTGCTGGCATGAGACTTGCCCTCCAATAGATCCTTGTAAATGGATTTAAAGTGTATTCATTCAAATTAGAGGGACAATTTAAATTAAAAAGCTTAGAGCTGCCTCCACCACAGGGGGGCTCTCTCGACCCACCAGCGGACAGGCACCAGTATTGGGAGAGGGGGGCTGGCCGTCAGGGTTCACCGCAGCTCTGGCACAAACCCGGCGACACGGAGGTGGCACGGGCAGGAGCGGACTGGCCGTCTCGGCTTCTCACTTTTTGGATTTTAGAAGGGCATGACATGCCTATATCTGTGTCTCCCCCTCCTTTTACTCCTCCACCTCTTTTCTTTTCGCATGACTATATGTACTTGTCACTTTTCCATGTGTTAGTTGTGTCTTCTGAGCAGTTTGTCAGCTTTTGGACACCTTTGAAGGTGTTTTCTATGTGTTTCTATGTGTTTTTGTTTGCCTGCCATTGGTTTTAACGGTGTTCGAAGGTGTTCGACGAACAGTTCGACGAACAGTTCGGCGAACACACGGGTGTTCGACGAACCGAACCGAACTCGAACACTACGGGGGTGGCTCAACACTACCGACTACGCCACCTGTGGAGTGCGGTTAATAGAGACCGCCGCTGCGGAACAGTCCTCTGAAGCTGATGGGTTGGCAGCAGGGGTGGTATAACTCCCCACAGGAAGAGTCTAGCTTCAGGGCAATGTGTGTGGATGATGGTGGTTGTGCAGGGTGTCGCAGTGCAGAAATAACCACAGAGTCCGTATAGTGCAGTCCCAGGATCTTTACTGGTGGCAATTAGACAGGCCTGGAATGGAGTACTGGCTAGAGATAAGAGTCCGGTCAGTCTGGTAGCAAGCATAGAGTCCTCCTGGCCAGGTGGAGTTGTAGGCCTGCCGTACTCACTATTCGCTTTGGCTACTCTGCTTTTAGCTGTGTTGTAGCCCAAGTCCCTGAGTGTAGCGTGCTGTGCTCACCCGTATGGCTGGCAGCTCGGGCCTTGTGGATGCCTCGCTCCTCCTTGGCGGTACTGGTCCCTCGGTGCTGCTGAGCCTCCGGGCGTCTGATGGGGCCAGGAGACCTGCAATCTCCTGCCCTGCAGTATCTGCTGCTGGGCCTGAAGTATCCCACAGCCTCGGACGCCGGTGTCCGGTTCCTGTGTAGCTCGAGCTAGGACGAGCTATCTCCAGCTCCAGTCCCTAGCTCCTCTCTCTTCAGTGTCCTAAACTCGACTCCGGCACTAACCTAAACTAACCCCGCCTCCAGATCCAGTTGCCAACGGGAGGAGCTCCCCTTGCTGGCCTGGAGCCAGGAAAGTGTTGCATGTATAGTGTTCCTGACCAGGAAACACCTGCTTGCCTCCAGACATGGCATCACCTCTTTTGAGGGAAGCAATACCACTGTGGCAACCAGACCCTTGGTGTGCCACATTCCCCCTTAGTTAACTTCAGTACTCCGGGACTGAACATATTTTTGCAAAATAACAGGCAACAATAACAATAGCAATAACAAGGTACATTAGAATATTTACAAGCATTATAGTCTTTTATAGGTTACAGTATGATCTGCAACCAGGTGTCCATTCCACTGAAACAAGGTGCAAATTTGAGGGACCCGTCCAAAACCCTCCACGGAGGCCCTGGGGTGGCTGCAGGGCATTGATGATCCAAGTGTTGGACCACGTCTTCGGCCACCTCCAACGAGTTTTTGTTCAGTGGTCTGTCACAAGGGGGCACTTGTACAAGTGCAACTATTTACAAGGGCAAGTTCTTGGTTATTCACTGTCCATAACCTAAAAGTCTCTGGATAAACAGGTTAAATGCACACATATAAAACATTTAAATGCGTTTATACTTTAAATTTCTGCAGTTTAAATTCTCCAACGGGCAGGGGGCTGACCTTTTGTAATTCTGGTAGATCTACGGAGTACACTATCTGTCAGTGCTCTACCCTGGTCCCTTGTGTCTACCCCTGGTGTGGTGGGTTCAGTGTGAACTGCATCACTAGTATTTTCAGGTGACACTGGTAGGTTGGGCAACTTCCTACGGATTCTTTGGCTTACTGTGGGTATGACAGGTTCACTATTAGCAGAGGGTTGATTCTCCTGGTCTGCTGTTGATGAAACTTCTGCCTCCGGGGCCAATTGTTCTTCCATCTCTTCTGGGACTTCTGCAGCTTCCTGAGGGGCTGGTTGGAGAAAGGTGAGGACTGGCACAACAATTGCATTGGTCACTTGCGTCCACGACCGGGGAAATTCTCAGAGTACTGTTTTGACCATTTCTTCCACTTCCTCTGTGGGTTGAGGGCTATCTTGGTCTTCTTTAGGGTATTGCAGTTGCTCGGGACATTTCTTCAAGTGGTCTCTCGAAACTGTTGCTGATGTTTCTCCTCCATCCTTATTAATGAGGCACACCTTGGTGTTACCATGACTCGAGGGTAGGATGGTGTACGGCTCTACCTCCCACTGGTCATCCAATTTGTGGAGTCGCCTCTTCCTCTTAAGGACTTGCTCTCCAGGTGACAAGGGGACAGCAGGTGCGTGTTGATTGTAAGTCTTCTCTTGTCTTTGTCTTGCTTGGGACAGACTTCTTTCAACACTCTCTTGCACTTTGCGGTATTGTTGTTGCCGCTCAGTGTCCCAATCTGCATCTGGTGAGGCCGTCTCTGGTGTTAGGACTCCCATGTCCAGGTCGATGGGCAGCTTACCAGGTCTTGCTCTCATCAGGTAAGCAGGTGTGCAGTTGGTAGAGTTCACTGGGATGTGGCTGTAGAGGTCCACCAGATCTGACAACTTTTCTGGCCACAGGCTGCATTCTTCCAGGGGCAACGTCTTCAACAGGTCTATCACCACCTGGTTCATCTTCTCACACAACCCGTTGGTTTGGAGGTGATACGGCGTTGTCCTGATTTTCTTGCAGCCGAACAGGTTGCAGAATTCTTGGAACACCTCCGCTTCGAAGGCTGGACCTTGGTCAGTAAGCACACATTCTGGGTAACCGTGCGGGCGGCAAAAGTGCTGCTAGAAAGCTTGGGCTGCTGTCTGAGCCGTCTGGTCATTTACTGGCACTACTACCAGGAACCGGGAGTAGTGGTCTACGATGATGAGAGCATAGACATAGCCTGACCTGCTTGGGGCTAGCTTCACGTGGTCCAAGGCTACCAGTTCAAGTGGCTGCTTGGTGATGATGGGCTGCAGGGGAGCCCTCTGGCTGTCACGGTCTTTTCTTCTCAGGTTGCATGGTCCGCATTCTCGACACCACCTCTCGATTGCTTTCCTCATGCCAGCCCAGTAGAACCGTTCACACAGCAGGACTTCCAACTTCTTCCAGCCAAAGTGTCCTGCTCCATCGTGGTACGCTTCCAAGACCATTGACGCATCCCGCCTCGGGACTACCAACTGCCAGACCAATTCATGTGTCCGGGAGTTGATGGCTCTTTGACACAGCTTCCCTTCATAGATGAATAGCTTGCCCTTCTCCTTCCACAGCTGTTTGGTCTCCTCCAGAGCATCTGGATCAGGGTATGAGTCAGCTCGTGTCAGCAACTCCTTGACTAGGCGGACAGTCGGGTCACTATCTTGCATTTCTGCCCATCCATGGTGGGGCAATGGATTAAACGTGGCTTCTCTGTTGGCGTAGCACCTGTTCTTCACACAATGGGAGCACTGGGTTACTCCATGATGGTGGAAAGCGGGGATCTCTATCTCCTCCAGCTCTTCCGGGTCTTCTCCCCCATCTGGCAGGTTAGGCATCCTGGACAGCGCATCAGCGTTTGCATTCTTGCGCCCCGCCCGGTACTTGATGGTGAACTCATAATTAGACAGTCGGGCCATCCATCTTTGTTCCAGGGCACCAAGTTTCGCAGTGTCCAGGTGCATCATTGGGTTATTATCCGTGAAGATGGTGAATTTGGAGGAGGCGAGATAATGCTTGAAGCGTTCTGTCACAGCCCAGACTACGGCGAGGAACTCCAACTTGAAGGAACTGTAGTTTTCGGGGTTCCTTTCTGTGGGCCGGAGCTTCCTGCTGGCATAGGCAATCACTCTTTCTCTGCCTTGCTGTATCTGGGACAGCACCGCTCCTAGCCCAACGTTACTTGCGTCTGTATGGAGTATGAACGGTTAGCCATAGTCAGGGTAGGCCAGGATCTCCTCTCCTGTGAGAGCCATCTTCAGCCTGCTGAAGAATTCGTCTTCCATCTTATCCCATTTGAATGGAGGCTTCGGGTTTTTGGCCTTCCTGGACTGGCCTACTAGGAGGTCATGCATGGGTGCCGCCAGCTTGGTGAAGCCTTGGATAAATCTTCGGTAGTAGCCCACCAACCCGAGGAACTGCGGCACTTCCTTGATAGTGGAGGGTCTTGGCCAGTCCTTGATTACTGTGACCTTGTCAGGGTCTGGTGCTACACCTTCAGCGCTTACCACATGACCTAGGTACTGTACCTTGGGCTTCAACAGGTGGCATTTTGACGGCTTCACCTTTAGGCCAAAACCAGCTAGGGCTTCAAACACCTCTGCCAGGTGCTTCAGGACTTGGAGTATACTATGACGTCATCCAGGTACAGCAGGACTGTCTCGAAGTTCTTATGTCCTAGACAGCACTCCATCAACCGCTGGAAGGTTCCTGGGGCGTTGCAGAGCCCGAATGGCATGCAGTTGAACTCGGTGAGGCCCATCGGGGTTGTGAATGCGGTCTTTTCTTTTTCAGCCTCCGCTACAGGAACCTGCCAATACCCACTAGTGAGATCCAAAGTAGAGAAATAATTAGCAGATCTTAATTCAGCTAGTGACTCCTCAATCCTGGGTAATGGGTATGCATCTTTATGTGTAATGCGGTTAATTTGCCTGTAGTCTACACACATTCTCATTGTGTCATCTTTTTTCCTTACGAGAACTAATGGAGCTGCCCAGGGGCTACAACTGTCTCTTATCACCCCAGCCTCCTTCATCTCTCGTAACATCCCTTTGGCATTTTAGTAGTGTGCAGGAGGTACAGGCCGGTACCGCTCTTTAATGGGTGGATGGTCTCCCGTGGGGATATGGTGTTGAACCCCTTTCACCTGCCCGAAGTCGAGTGGGTGTTTGCTGAAGACCCTTTCATACTCCTGGACCACCCGGTATACTCCATGTTCTTGGTGCTGAGGGGTGGAGTCAGTGCCCACGTGTAGCTTTTGACACCAGTCCTCCATCTGTCCCTTGGAGCCATTATCCTCTGCCGGTTTGGATGAAGGTAAGGGTTCCACTGTTTTTATAGAATTGTCGCTGACGGTGAATAATTTGGCAAGGGTAGCATACCGGGGCAAATGGACTTCTTTCTCCCCAATATTTAGGATGCGGACTGGCATTCTCCCATGGCGGACATCAACTACCCCCCCGGGCTGTCAAGATGGTGGGCCTACTGTCAGAGTATACGGGCTCTACCAGGGCCTGGTAATCTCTACCCTGAGACCGATTGCTGCCGGACCATATCAACATTTCACTTCTTGGGGGCATGGCAATGGGGAATGGGTCACTCATCCTGACACTGCCAATTTCACCACCAGACAGTTCTACCTGTTGTCTTCTCATCAGGGCTTTGATTTCTCTCTGCAGAACCCGCTGCTGACTGGATCTGGCGGCCTCCGCAACCTGCTGTAACAAGACAATAATTTCTGCAAGACAATTTTCAATGACATTAGTGCCTAAGGTTATCATGGGATGACTTTCTCGGCGATCAATGTCAACAATTATCATTCCTTGCGCCGGCAATTCCACTTTGCCAGCCTTTATGGTCACTTCTTTAAACCCCACTTGAGGTACGGGCTGACCATTGCTGACATAGATGCTTAATTGTTCATCTGGACGGCCGGTAATGTCCGAGTCAGTCCAGTATCGCTTGTAAAGAATGTAGGGAATAGTGGTCACCTGGGATCCAGTGTCCAGCAACGCGCTCATTGGGATGCCATCAAGCACGACAGGTAGGACCGGACGTCTCCCCACATACTTGTCTCGCCAGTTGCGTGGGCCTGGTGGTCTTACGCCTGGGGGTTGGCCCTCTGCCTCAGGTTTTGCTCATTTAAATTACTGTACCTTGCATAATGTCCTGGCTTGTGACAGCGGCGGCAGATGGGTTGTCCGTCCTGGTCGTAGCGGTCACTGTTCCTCCCTCTGGTTGGTGGAATCCTCCTCTGTTGTCGCCACGGGACATCCTCCGGACTGGAAGCCAGCTGGATCTTCCCTTTTGGGGACACCTGCAAGGAATGCACAGTTTTGGTTAGTGCAGCTACACTTTTAGTCAGCTCTTGGACCTGAAGGTGCAGGTCTGTAGACAGGGCATTGTCCAGAGTCTGTGCATCAGCTCCTACAGGCTCTGGGGAAAAGGGGGCCACCTCCTGGTGGTAGGTGATAGCTTGGCGCCGGTGAGATGTAGCGCCACCTGGTGTTGGTTCTCGCAGCACCTGGATGGCTCTGTCTTTAAATTGTGCAAAGTCCAGATCGGGATTTTGCAGAGCCTTTATGCGCAGCTGTGTCCGATGAGAGCTGGACAGGAGCCCCACAATAAACTGCTCAGTTAACAGTCTGTTCTCATCATGCACACTTTCGGGGTCTACCTGTTTGATGGCCCTCAGCGCCTCCTGCAGGTTTAAAGCATAGTCCCGTACACTGTCCTGCGCCCGTTGTTTGCACCCATAAAACTTCATTTTTATCTCAGCAGTAGTACGGGTGTCAAAGGTGTCCTTTAGGCGGGCCAGTATCTCTTTCACAGTCCCTTTGTCTCTGGCTGACCAGGACTTCACTTCTCTCTGGGCTGCACCAATCAACTGGCAGATGAAGATGCTCACTTTCTGCTCCTCTGACAGGGGGTATACTTTAAATAAGCTGTTCAGTCTTTCTTTAAAGTCACTCAGGGTGTGTGACTCTCCTGAGTACTGGGGCAACCACGCCGCCCCCGGTATATATGGCATGGAGAATGGCATTACCGCGGCAGAGGCTGCGCCTGCGGCTGAAGTTCGGTCCATATTACATAGTAACATAGTTTTTAAGGTTGAAGGAAGACTAAGTCCATCTAGTTCAACCCATAGCCTAACATGTTGATCCAGAGGAAGGATATTGGGCGTCTTCCTCCCCCCTAGTGAACCGTGGCCTACCTTCTTTCACTTTGTCTCCATAGGCCGCAGTTCCGCAGTCGATGGTTTCCTTTGAGGACCTGGCGTTGCTTGCTTCTGACGTCAGCGCTCGCTGGGGCTCCTTCCAGGACCTGGCGCTGCGTCGGTGCGTGGGGCGGAGCTTGGGCTTCATGCACTTCCAGCGGTTACGCCCCTCTTCTTCCCGCGCGGTGATCCGGAAATGGTGGCCAATGGCGGGAAACAGCGGTAATTGGCGGGAAAACTTCACCACGGTATGCGACACAGTTCATGAAGGCGCACAGTACCCGGTGGTAACGGGCACGTAATCCTGATGACTACGCCAAAGTTGACGCGCCCCCTTGTCCGTGGGGTACAAGGAGCCGGGCCTGTAGATGCTGGGGGTTGTAGTCACCGTGGCGGTGACCCGGTCCGTGACCCAGGTGATCAATCCGAGGGTAGTTTATGTATAGGTTTATAATGTCCGACTACGCCACCTGTGGAGTGCGGTTAATAGAGACCGCAGCTGCAAAACAGTCCTCTGAACTGATGGGTTGGCAGCAAGGTTGGTATAACTCCCCACAGGAAGAGTGTAGCTTCAGGGCAATGAGTGTGGATGATGGTGGTTGTGCAGGGTGTCGCGGTGCAGAAATAACCACAGAGTCCGTATAGTGCAGTCCCAGGATCTTTACTGGTGGCAATTAGACAGGCCTGGACTGGAGTACTGGCTAGAGATAAGAGTCTGGTCAGTCTGGGAGCAAGCATAGAGTCCTCCTGGCCAGGTGCAGTTGTAGGCCTGCCGCGCTCACTATTCTCTTTGGCTATTTTGCTTTTAGCTGTGTTGTAGCCCACGTCCCTGAGTGTAACGTGCTGTGCTCACCCGTATGGCTGGCAGCTCGGGCCTTGTGGATGCCTCGCTCCTCCTTGGCAGTACTGGTCCCTCGGTGCTGCTGAGCCTCCGGGCGTCTGATGGGGCCTGGAGACCTGCAATCTCCTGCCCTGCGGTATCTGCTGCAGGGCCTGAAGTATCCCACAGCCTCGGACTCCAGTGTCCGGTTCCTGTGTAGCTCCAGCTAGGATGAGCTATCTCCAGCTCCAGTCCCTAGCTTCTCTCTCTTCAGTGTCCTAAACTCGACTCCTGCACTAAACTAAACTAACCCCGCCTCCAGATCCAGTTGCCAAGGGGAGGAGCTCCCCTTGCTGGCCTGGAGCCAGGAAAGTGTTGCATGTATAGTGTTCCCGACCAGGAAACCCCTGCTTGCCTCCTGACATGGCATCACCTCTTTTGAGGGAAGCAATACCACTGTGGCAACCAGACCCTTGGTGTGCCACACATACCCTATAACTGTATAGCAGACTCTCTCCTTTCTAAATGGAATTTGTCATTACTGTGGCCCTGCTCTATGTGTCTTTAAATTCTTAGTGGGGTTTTTCCCAAATTTTGGCAGCCCTTGCAGTCACAGCATGGGCATTACCACTATAGGAGACCCTCTCCTTTATAATGGGAACATTTTTTTACAGAGACGCTCCTCTATGTCTCTTCAAAGGGGTATTGGGTTGTGTCCAAATTTTTGGCAGCCCTTGTAGTCACTGGATATGCAATAACAGTATAGGAGACCCACTTGTTAATAATAAGAACAACAAAGCATAGCCGGCTGATCGCTCTCTAACAATAGAGAGGGCCGACTGCTGGCCTTTTAAGAAAAGTAAGGCCGTCTGATGGCCCTATAAAAATAGGCTTTATGACTTTCAGAGTCCCTCCATCATAAATAAAACAGGATGTGTTTGATGATGTGTCACACACCACATTGTCAGATAAGGTTGTAAAATGTTAAAATGACATTTCCCGCTGAATGCATTTGTCTTAAAAATTAACGTAAAAAAAACAAAACAATAGGATCTTTCTTTAGTATAATAAACAGCGTCACCAATTTAACCTCAATGTAATCACATTGTTCAGCTCATGCACCTCCTCCTCCAGCTCCGAAATGACTACATCAGTCACAAGCTGACAGCACTGCAGCACTGCCTTGGCCAAGCGGCAACAGGCTGTGCTGAAGTGAATTGCCAAGTTTTTAGCAATAATGTTCGGATACGGCTTTAAAGAAGGCAACCATTTGTAATATAACACAATTTTATTTATAACAGTCACAGGTCCACAATGCTTCTGCCATAACTGAATTCTTCAACAGCTTTTATATTTTAGAAAAAGGCTTACCCAACCTAATATTACGTAAGCATGAAAGTTCATAGGTTGTTGTCCAACATTCCAATCCCGTGACAGCGGCCAGCTATCACAGATAAGCAACAGAACAAGGTTTTCTTCCCAGACAGTATATTGTGTTAAGAAGCTATGTATCAGTGAGATATATTCACAGATAAAGTATACCTTAACACAGAAGATATAATCAGAATATTAATTAAAGGTTGGATATATCATAATGGGTTTCAGATAGCCACTTATATTTTTGGTACTACAATAAGCGTCTCCATCTTAAGCCATATACCTGTAGTCTTATTTACAATATTGTGCAATCGTCTGTCTCTGGTTCTAGCAAACACAGCGTACACAAAGTCGAATTCCCTTCAGTAATAAAGATTAAACCTCAGACTGTTAGCAAACTTAAACTAAAGCTATGTTTTAGTATGTCTGGACTAATGACCCCTAGTCTACTGAGGTAGGATACCTACAAAGGCTGACATGTCTGGTTCCTATTTTATTTCAATATGGATTTGAAATATAAAATAGCCATTTTTCATGTTCATACTAAAATCCATGCTTGGTTATCTGAAACCATATATTATTTATATCCAACACCATAACCCAAAGGAATAACTTCAACAAATGCAATGTTTTGAATCTTTATAGTGATCATATCTTCAGTAATAAAATCTTCTCCAGTACAGTTTATACAAGCGTAATACGGGTTGTATGTATAATTCTGAAGCACATCTTCTTCCACCTCCTCATCTTGGATAAATCCCTCTATCAATTGTCGTAAAGGGGTTGGCATAGCTACCATACAAGTTTCAAACACATTTGTAGCCGTAGCAGTCTTTGCCATACAAAAATGGCTCATGTTTGTCAGTTGCGCCAAGTAATTCCATAAATTTTGCATAATTTTCCATAAAGCCTCATTCTCCTTGTCCGGCGTTTCTCTTTCCCTTCTGTATAACGGTTGGGTAGTGACAGAGACCAAAAGGACCATACCTGTAACACCGATCATCCACCATCTCCAATTTTGAATCTAAAATGGAAATATATACATTAGTCTCTGAGATAACACCTGTCTGCAGGAACATGTTCCCACTTCTCTTGTCCTGGCTTCATCACTATTAACACATTGTCTACCCCTTGGGCGATCACCTCTGCAGGTTCTGGAGGACCTTTATCTCCAGATTGCTTCACCCAGATTTTTGCACCATCATTCGGAAAATGAGTGGAGCCAAAACCTCTGTGTCTCCTCCAACTGTTATTATTGTAGGAGCTGTTCCCTTGATTATTTTCATTTTCTGGATAGATAAAATTAATAATTGAGCTATCCTGTCTCCTTTTTGGATCAACAAGTCACTATCCCCACTATTCAACGGGAGTACCTTAATTTCACCTTGATAATCCTGATCTATCACTCCTCCCATCACTTGAATTCCTCTCAGGGCCAAACCTGATCTTGGAGCTATAAAACCAAAATGCTCAGGAGGCATTTGTAATCCTATAACAGTTCTGATTGCCTTTACAACCCCTATTTCTAATCCAATTTCCTCATGAGAGTGTAAATCTAGTCCTGCTGCCGGGGAGGGGTGGCTCTATAAGGTCCCAGAGCCCCTGGCTCTATTTCCCAATAGAGAACTGTCTGTCCTATGGTAGTAGCTTTTTAAGGCATGATCTGTAAATTGGGGGTAATCATTCTTATTAAAGGTGTTTCCTGTTCTCCAATTGGTCTGTTATTAAGAATGTTAAGGGCTTCACTTATATGTTTTCTCCACCCTTTGTAGGTTCTATTTCCCAATTTCTTCAACTGTTCTTTCAATAGCCCATTCATCCGCTCTACCAATCCTGTGGCTTGAGGATAATATGGGATATGAAAGATCCACTCAATATTATGTTCTGAGCAGAACTCTGCGACCTTCCTGTCCTTGAAGTGACTACCATTGTCACTCTGAATTTGCAATGGAATACTGTAATATAATATTAGGGGTTCCATGGTTTTAATGGTACTGTTAGCATTGGCCGTTTTACACGGACAAGCCATCATATACTCTGAGTATGTATCCATGGCCGTGCATACATACACACATCCTCCATCTTGTGGAAGGGGGCTGACGTAATCTACCTGCCAAATTTGTCCAGGTAGTTTACCTCGGGCTATTTGACCCCTTGCAACATGGGGGACAGGTCTTTGTTGTGAATGTTGGCATACTGGACATTTCATAATTGTTTCCTTGATTACATCTAACCTGATGGGCACCCTCTGGTCTGTGCCCATTGAGTAAGTCCAAGCTGCTCCTCAGTGGTGTCAGTCTTTACTGGATTCAGTGATTGATATTTTGGACTGTTCGTCTGCTACTAAGTTGAAGAATCTTTCCAGGGTATCTGAAGCACAAATAGCATCAACATGAAACACAGTCACTTTAATTATTTGTACAATTGCCCAGATATCTTGCCACAGCTCTTTTCCCCATACTTCTTTGCTATGTACACTTGTAGTCTGATAGCCCACTGCGTTCCACACACGGTTGTTACCTTGGTAACTAGCTGACCATTCTGAAACCACGCTTGTTTCCCCTGCTCAGGAATCAATTGTTCAAAGGATATCTCCTGCTCCTGAAGTCCCACAGGGACTTTGCTTAACTTCTCATGCAATGTGGAGATTGTACTAACTCCTGGTTTTGCTCTGTCCTGAATTGCCTCAATTTGCTTTCCTCCTAATTCTGTAGTTATAACCTTGCACTCACTGAATTGTTTTGAAGTTTCATTAATCAAATTGGCCTCCGCCCCTGTGTCTACCTACATATGTGGGGTGTGGCCAGCATGTCAATCACTTTTATCTGTCTCCCTCCATCGATCCTCCATTTCAGATGAAGACATCATATTAGGAAAAATTATGCCCCCTTCTGTTGGGCTTTGAATTCCTGTATGAAGGATTTAACTTCAGCATAAAGATCCTCAAACCCCGGTGCTGTGGGCTTTGCTGGCGACGAGGAGGGAGTGGGCCCTCTCTCTCCCCGTGTCCTGCCCGGCCCCTGCTGTGGGGATTCAGAATTTTTTACTGTAACCTTTCTATTATGTGAAACCCCTGACTTTTTATTAACCTTCCATCGCATCCTTTTGTATTTGTACTGAGCTACACGTACAGCTGCCTTTTCTGCGACATGTTGATACCCATCACATTTATCCATTAGCAGCCTATTCGGACATTGCACCACTGTCAAAGCACTCTGCATTTCACATCTTTGCTGTTCAAACGCTTGCATTCTTTGCAGCAATTGAAGCCGTTCCTCATGCTGTCTCCTATAAGCATGTAACAAAATCCATTCTCTCCTGCACACAGCACCCAATTCCTGTTTTTTTAACACTCTCACTTTTTGCAGACATGTCACCACATCAGCAGGTTCAGCCTCTTTTAAACATTTATCCCATGATTCACTTAATCCAACACATTGCGACCACTCTTTGGCCAAAATATGGTAAGGAGCCTGCTCCCACCCTGGAATTTCTACAGAAACACTTACAGCCTCTTTTTTCTTAAGGAGAGGCATGTGTGTCACCCTGGCCTGGATGCCACAAATGTATAATAAAGGTGTGTCAGAGAGCAAGGGGGAGGTCCTCTAGTCAAGGGCCATTAGCATGCAATACCTCCTGTCACAGGCCAGTAGGGGGTGCAGGCTGCCCCTATAAAAGCTGGAACTGGGGGCAGGGTTAGGAAGAACTGGACAACCTTTCTCTGGATTGAGAGGTGTCCCAGAGCAGGGACAGACAGATGTTTTGCAGCCTAAGAGGCCGTGTGGCAGTAGGAGAGCCACGAGCCAGGGACAAAAGGCGAAGCAAGTCTGTCCTGGCAGATAAAGAAACTAATCCACCAGACTTTGGTGTCTGAGGCTGTGAGGATTCCACATCCTACAGCAGATAACCAGTCCGCAGGGGACTGTATGTTCCTTGGCCTAAGAAGCCCGGAGGCTCCGCCACAGCAGAAGGGACCAGCAGAGCCGTACCAGGCCGGGAGTAGCAAGGGACCCGAGTTGCAAGCCATACGGGCGAGAGGACACGATGAGCTCAGGAACGTGGGCTGTTACATTACCAGAAGGGAAATAGCCAGAAGGAGCACAGAGAGCACGGTAGGCCGACACCCTCACCTTGACCAGGGCCAGCTTCCCACTTGCTCTCAGACATCCAGGCCCCCTCCTAGCCGGGCCTGTTTCTGGGTCGTTTTACCTGTTCTAATAAAGACCCTGAACTGTTTAAGAGGCCTCCGTTTCCTGGCTAACACGGTCGGAATCATCCCCTCCATTATCCATCATACACTGCCCTGGGGCCCTACTCTTCCCGTGGGGAGTTGTACTATTCGGAGCTGCACATTTACATCTGCCCCAGAGGTCTGCACTGCAGCGGTGGTTATCATTGACCGCAATCCACGGGTGGCGTAGTCGGACATTACTTAAAACTTATAAAGGACTGCCACTGGTCTGACCACCCTGAGCCACGGACCGGGTTGCCACTACTACCCCCATTGTCTCCCTATTGCCCGGCTCCGAGTGCCCCACGGCCCAGGGGGCGAGTCAGCTTTGGCGTAGTCGGCAGGATTGTAACCAACCCGCTACAAACGGGTATTGCGTGCCTGAAAAAGACTGTACATGTACCTGAAGAAGAGTTTTCTCGCCATCCGGAGCCGTTTCCCGCCATTTTCAGCCGTCTCCCGCCATCTTCCATCGGTTCCCGCCATCTTCAGCCGTTTTCCCGCCAATGGACGCCATCTTCAGGATGCCACGCGGGAAGAAGAGGGGCGTGGACATCCAAACCGTGCGAGACCCGAAGCTCCGCCCCACGCACCGACGCTGCGCAAGGTCCTGGAAGGGAGAGAGAGCGACGCTGACGTCACCAGGACGCGACGCAAGGTCCTCGTCCGAAGCAGCACCACCGGAGCCGCGGCCTACAGAAGCGGATCGTCGGAAGGTAGGCAACGCTTAACTAGGGGGGAGGAAGATGTCGGACACGGAGGCGCCCACTACCACCAGCACAGCTGCAGCAGCGGTGATGCCATTTTCCCTGCCCTACATCCCTGGAGCGGCCTGGCTGCCTAAGTATTCAGGGGAGCCCCATGCCCTAACTGACTTTAAGGAAAGGCTGTACAGTTTGTTCCAGGTTTACCCCCTGACAGAGGAACAGAGGATTAGCATACTGACAGGGCAGTTAACTGGCGCAGCCCAGCGGGAGGTAAAGTCATGGCCCACTGAAGAGAAAAGGACCGTAAAGGACATTTTAGACCGGCGGCGGGGTACCGTTGATACCCGTACCTCCGCTGAAATTAAAATGCGGTTCTATGGATGTAACAGCGGGCACAGGACAGCATTAGAGACTATGCCCTAAATTTGCAGGAAGCCTTGAGAGCCATCAAACAAGCTGACCCTCGCAGCGTGCAGGATACGGATAAGCTACTAACAGAACAGTTCATAGAAGGTCTGCTGTCTAGCGCCCACAGGACCCTGCTGCGCCTCATGTTCTTTCAGAACCCTGACCTGACCTTTGCCCAATTCAAGGACAGGGCCATAAGGGTGCTCCGTGAACCCGCAACAAGTGGCGCTATAAACCCCCGGCGCCCTGCTCTCACCTACCACCAGGAGGCGGCGCCCTCCTCTATGGACTCTGTGGGGGCCGATGCACAGGCCCTGAACCAAGCCCCGTCGAAAGATCTGCATCACCAAGTCCAGGAGCTGACCAGGAGCATCGCGGCGTTGACCAGGACCGTCCAGGCGTTACAAGTGGACCCGTCAAGACCCATCGAGTTGGCTTCAGGTGCGGAGGATGTCCCGTGGCGTCGACAGAGGAGGACCCCGTCGTTCCGAGGGAGGCCAACAGACCCCTACGCAGAGGATGGACAGCCCATTTGTCGTCGATGCAACCAGCCCGGACAGATTTCCAGGTACTGTAATTTAAACGGATCCAACCTAGGGAAGAGGGCCAACCCCCAGGCATAAGATCAACAGGCCCTTACAATTGGCGTAATAAGTACGTTGGGGGGCACCCGGTTTTACCCGTGGTGCTGGATGGTATCCCCATGAGCGCCTTGCTGGATACCGGGTCGCAAGTAACTACTATCCCTTATGTACTTTTTAAGCAGTATTGGACTGATGCTGATATAACACGGTATCCAGACAGTGACTTGAGCATCATCGCCAGTAATGGCTTGCCCGTGCCGCAGATGGGGTTCAAGGAGATGACCATTAAAATTGGTAAAGTTGAACTACCGGCACAGGGAGTGATTATTGTGGACATTGACCGTCGTGAAAGTCACCCTAAAATAACTGTGGGTACTAACGTGATTGAAAATTGTCTTTCAGAGGTAATTGTAATTCTACAACAGGTGGTGGTGAATGCTAGTTCCAGCCAACAGAGAGTCCTCAACAAGGAGATAAAAGCCCTGATGGGACGGCAGCAGGTAGAACTGTCTGGTGGTGAGATCGGTAGCGTAAGACTGAGTGACCCATTCCCCATTTCCATGCTCCCAAAAGTGATATGATGATCTGGTGTCGTACTGCAATCGGGTTGAGAGGCAGAGACTACCAAGCCATGGTAGAACCCGTGTACTCAGACAGCAGGCCCACCATTTTGACAGCCCGGGGGATGGTTGATGTTCATCATGGGAGGGTGCCCATTCGCATTCTCAACATTGGGGAGAGAGAGGTACACTTACCCAGGTACGCTACACTTGCCAAACTGTTTGTTGTCGAACACAAAGCTATCAGGGCCGTGGAGCCTTTGCCTCCATCTCCACAGGCGGAGGGTAATAGCTCCCAGAAACAAAAGGAGGACTGGTGCCAGAAACTCCATGTGGGTGCTGACTCCACTCCCCTGCACCAAAAACAAGGAGTCTACCGGGTGGTACGGGAGTACGAGAGAGTCTTTAGTAAGCACCCGCTGGACTTCGGCAGAGTAAAAGGGATAGAACACCATATCCCCACGGGGAGCCACCCACCAATAAAAGATAGACACAGGCCTGTACCCCCTGCACATTATCAGAACGCCAAGGGCATGCTAAGAGAAATGAAAGAAGCTGGGGTTATTAGAGATAGCTGTAGCCCCTGGGCAGCCCCCCTGGTTCTGGTAAAAAAGAAAGACGGCACCATGAGAATGTGCGTGGACTATAGACAAATCAACCGTATCACCCACAAAGACGCATATCCGCTGCCTAGAATAGAAGAGTCTTTAGCCGCACTAAAATCAGCTAACTTCTTTTCTACTTTGGACCTTACTAGCGGGTACTGGCAGGTTCCTGTGGCAGAGGCTGACAAGGAGAAGACCGCCTTCACCACCCCGATGGGACTGAGCGAGTTCAACTGTATGCCCTTCGGGCTCTGCAACACACCATGGACCTTCCAGAGGCTGATGGACGACGTGATCGTCTATTCGAAGATTTGCGAGGACCATCTAAAGCACCTGGCCGAGGTGTTCGAAGCCCTGGCAGACTATGGCCTGAAGGTGAAACCATCAAAGTGTCACCTGTTGAAACCGAAGGTCCAGTACCTAGGGCATGTGGCAAGTGCGGAAGGAGTAGCCCCTGACCCTGACAAGGTCACTGCAATCAAGAGCTGGCCAAGCCCTTCGAACATCAAGGAAGTGAGGCAATTCCTCGGGTTGGTAGGCTACTACCGAAGGTTCATCCCCGGGTTCACTAAGATGGCAGCTCCTATGCAGGACCTCCTGTTAGGACAGTCTAAGTCCAGAAGCCAAAAGCCACCCTTCAAGTGGGATAAACCGGAAGAGGAGTCCTTCCGCCAGTTGAAGATGGCCCTCACAGGGGATGAGATCCTGGCCTACCCTGATTATGGCCAGCCTTTTATTCTCCACACAGACGCCAGTAATGTGGGACTGGGAGCCGTACTGTCACAAAACCAACAGGGCAGAGAAAGGGTGATCGCGTACGCCAGCCGGAAGCTGAGGCCCACCGAGAGGAACCCGCAGAATTACAGCTCCTTCAAGCTACAATTCTTGGCGGTGGTGTGGGCCGCAACGGAATGCTTCAAGCATTACCTGGCCTCCACAAAGTTCACTGTGTACACGGACAACAACCCGTTAACACACCTAGACAGTGCAAGACTTGGTGCCCTGGAACAGCGGTGGATGGCCCGTCTCTCCAATTTTGACTTCGTGATCAAGTACCGGGCAGGCAAAACCAATGCCAATGCTGACGCCCTATCGAGAATGCCTCACTTACCTGAAGGTGATGAAGACCCAGAAGAGCTGGAGGAGGTAGAACTCCCCGTGTTTCACCGGTATGGGACCGCTCAATACTCCCACCGCGTGAAGGAGGAAGATTTAACAACCGTTATGATCAATCCCCTACCTCACCACAGCTGGGCCGAGACCCAAGATAGTGATCCTGCGATCCGCCTGGTGAAAGATCTGCTGACCCAGGAAGATGCCCGCTTAGATCCGGATGCTCCAGAGGAAGCCAAGCAGCTATGGAAAGAGAAGAGTAAGCTGTTCCTCTATGAAGGCAAGCTGTGCAGAAGACTTGTCAACCACCGGACACACGAGATGACCTGGCAAGTCGTGGTCCCAAGGCGGGATGCAGCTATGGTCCTGGGGGCTTACCATGACAGAGCGGGGCACTTCGGTTGGAAGAAGCTGGAGTTCCTGCTAAGAGGACGGTTCTTTTGGGTCGGCATGAGAGGGACTATAGAGAAGTGGTGCAGGGACTGTGGCCCTTGTAACATAATGAGAAAAGACCGCACCAGCCAGAAGACACCCTTGAAGCCCATCGTCACCCAGCAGCCTCTTGAGCTGGTAGCTCTGGACCACGTCAAATTGGCTCCAAGCCGGTCAGGATACATCTACGCCCTGACAATCGTGGACCACTATTCCCGTTTTCTAGTGGTGGTCCCGGTAAAAGACTTGACAGCCCAAACGGCGGCCAGAGCCTTCCAGCAATACTTCTGCCGTCCACACGGGTATCCGGAACAAGTCCTGACAGACCAGGGTCCAGCGTTCGAGGCCAAAATCTTCCAAGAGTTCTGCAACCTCTATGGCTGTAAGAAGATTCGGACAACGCCTTACCACCCACAAACCAACGGGATGTGTGAGAAAATGAACAATATAGTCATTGATCTCCTGAAGACGTTGCCCCTGGGGGAACGCAGCCTGTGGCCAGAAAAACTGCCGGACCTGATAGACTTATACAACCATATCCCGGTGAACGCTACAAACTGCACCCCGGCTTACCTGATGCGAGTCAGACCAGGAAAGCTGCCCTAGATCTGGAGATGGGAGTCCTAACACCTGAGGACACCTCCACGGATGCGGACTGGGATACGGAGAGGCGAGTGCAGTAGAAGAAGGTACAGGAGAGTGTGGAGAAGAGCCTGGCCCAGGTGAGAGAAAGGCAAGAAAGACTCTTCAACCCACACGCCCCTGCTGGTCCCCTAGAACCTGGTGAGCAGGTCCTGAAGCGAAAGAGAAGGCTACATAAGTTGGACGACCAGTGGGAAAGGGAACCCTACACCGTACTGCAGTCTGATCACGACAACTCGAAGGTGTGCGTGATCACCAAGGATGGAGGAGAAACCACTAGTACCATCTCCAGAGACCACCTAAAAAGGTGCCCCGAACAACTCCGTAGTGCAGAAGAGGATCAAAGTGACCTTGAACCCACAGAGGACAAGGAAGAAATTATCAGCACCGTTCTCGGAGAGTTCCCTCAGTCCTGGACTCGAATAAACGATGCCATAGTGGTACCCGTCCTGCATTTCCTGCAACCGGTTCAGCAACAACCTACACCAGAGCCGGAAGGTGAAGAAGAGCAAGCAGTTCCAGAGGCAGAAGAGCCGGTACCAGCAGCCCAGGAGAATCAACCCTCTGCTGACAGTGAGCCTGCCATGCCTGCGGTGAGCCAAAGGACCCGTAGACAGCTGCCTGCCCTACCTGTACACCAAGCTGGTAGCGCTACCCCTAACGTTAGTGAAGAAAACCAGGTCGGTCCACCACCAGACAGTGCGTTACGCAGGTCAACCAGGAGCACAAGGGGGCAGATACCTGCTCGCTGGAGAATATAGGGTGCACTAAAACTGTAAATAACCCTGTTGGCAAGTGTTGAAATGTTTGCAAAGTTACATGCATGATTAGTAGTGTTGAGCGAGCACTAAAATGCTCGGGTGCTCGAAGCTCGGGCCGAGCTCACTGTGATACTCGGGTGCTCGACCCGAGCAACGAGCCCAATGTTAGTCTATGGGAGACCCGAACATTTTTGCGGCGGCTCCCCCGGCAGTCTGTAGAAAGACTAAAAAGTGCCCAAAACGATAGTGACAGTGCTCAAATGACATAGGGACAGCATGGGGATCGCCCCTGGAAGCATTTCTGACCCCCAGGTCACTGCTGTCAACAACATGGTCAGAGGTATTAAGCCACTTTTACAGGCTCACAATAAAACGTTCAAAAACGAAAGTGAAAGTGCTTTCCTGTGAAATATGTTAACCCCTTAACCACCATGGGTCTTTCTGTTTTTGTGTTTTCCTTTTTTGCTCCCCTTCTTCCCAGAGCCAGAACTTTTTTAATTTTCGTTCAATATGCCCATGTGAGGGCTTATTTTTTGCGGCACGAGTTGTACTTTTAAATACCATCACTGGTTTTACCATATCGTGTGCTGGAAAATGGGAAAAAAATTCCAAGTTGAGTGAAACTGCAAAAAAAATGCAATTCCACAGTTGTTTTTTGGGTCCTTTTTTTACCACGTTCACAGATTGCTAAAACTGACCTGCCATCATTATTTTCCAGGTCGTTACGAGTTCATAGACACCAAACATGTATAGGTTCTTTTTTATTTAAGTGGTGAAAAAAAAATCCAAAGTTTGCTAAAAAAACAAAAAAAAATGACGCCATTTTCCGAGACCCTTAGCTTCTCCATTTTTCGGGATCTGGGGCCAGGTGAGGGCTTATTTTTTGCGTGCCGGGCTGACGTTTTTATTGATACCATTTTGGGGTAGATCCGATGTTTTGATCGCCCGTTATTGCATTTTATTGCAAAGTTGTAGCGACCAAAAAAACTTAATTCTGGTGTTTAAATTTTTTTTCTCGTTACGCCGTTTACTGATTGTATTAATTCTTTTTTATATTGATAGATCGGGCGATTCTGAACGCGGCGATACCAAATATGTGTATGTGTTTTTTTTTATATATATATATATATATATATATATATATTTTATTTTGAATGGGGCGAAAGGGGGGTGACTTAAACTTTTATATATTTTTTATTTTTTTAATTTTTTTAAAAACTTTTTTTTTTACACTTTCTGCTTGCTTCTATAGTCTCCAGAGGAGACTAGAAGCAGCAGTTGTCTGATTGCTTCTACTGCATACAAGCGATGAGCAGATCGCTTGTATGCAGGAGAAATGCTCACTTGCTATGAGCGCTGACCACTAGGTGGCGCTCATAGCAATTGAGACATGACAACCACAGACGTCAGCTGCAGACCCTGAGTTGTCATGCCCACCCATTGGTGACCCGCGATCACGTGACGGGGTCACTGATGGGCGGGGCTTAGGGCTCCCGGAAGCGCGAGTTAAATGCCACTGTCAGAGATTTAACATGTTAACAGCCGCGGGTGGATTGCGATTCCAATAATCAGCTGACATGTGCTCGCTTCAGTGCGGGCTCACCGCCGGAGCCCCCGCTGAACCGGCCTTCCCGACCTGGTGCGTACTATTACTGACCAGGTCGGAAAGGGGTTAAGGAACATCCTTTCCAGGGTAAAGACTTGTGTATAAGGTAAAATAAATAACCAAAAACAAAAATACTCCTCCACACCTTGGGCTATGTTCACAAGTAGCATTTTTTATGCGTTTTTGCACGTTTGTATTGCTTTCAACCGTGACAAATGCATTCACCGGGAAATGTAATTTTAACATTTTACAACCTTATCTGGCCATGTGCTGTGTGACACATGCATACAGTGCTAAAAAGACATGGGAACAGCATGGGGAAGACCCCTGGAAGCATCTCTGACACCCAGGTCACTGCCTAAAAGTGTGCCCATCAGAAGTGATCCTTGCCGCATCAGAAGATGCAGACTTGCAACTATCCCCGTGCAAGTCCTTGTCCCAGGGCAGTGTTCAATTGTACCTCCCCCATAACTTGCAATACAAGCGCAAGTATGCAGCCTGCCACCCACCCACCCCCAGGCTGCAATACCATACTGCTAGCTTGCTTGCACTTGAAATTGGGCCTTTTAGGCATGTGGAGGTGGAATCTGGCCACCACGTCATGGCTGCGTCGGTAGCCTGGTATTCATACTCAGTCCCCAGCCGCCCGGCGGCCGGGTGTCCACGCTTGGTCCCCAGCCGCCAGGGGGCGGCCGGGTGTCCATACTCAGTACCCAGCCGCCCCGCGGCCGGGTGCCTACACACAGTCCCCAGCCGCGTGGGGGTGGCCGGGTGTCCATAAACGGTCCCCAGCCGCCCCTATTTGTCCCAGTGCGCCTTATACACAAGCGCGAATACCAAAACATTACCTGTGCCCTCCCCAGTGCATTTATTGGGAAGGACAGCCTAACCACAAACACGTGGACAAGTGAATGTGGCCAGGAATGGTCCATCTCACTGACACGTCCTCCAGACATAGAGGATTGCGGGTCCTGGGTCAATCAGGCTTCAACACAAAGTTCAGAAGGTAGACAGCAGCAGTGGTCGGCCTCCTACACAACGAGTAAATTATTCATGACCATGAGGCCATCCACCTCCTTAGCTTTCTGTTCCTTGGAATGCAAGCGCATGTATGTAGTAGCAGCTAGGCCTGAGGTGGTCAGCGTTTTGGCGCATATTCTACCTCCTTCGAGGATTGCTGGATGTTTTCCTGCTACTATCCCAGTTCTATGACTCCCGTTAAAACAAAGCTTCAGGTGATGAATGATGGATGAGGTGGTGGCAAAGGAGAAAGAGCAGGAGGAACAGGGACCATTCACATCAATATCAGGCCAGCCAACCACACATGTCTTGTAGGATATGTTTCTGTACCAAAAGGAGCGGTTCAGCTACACAGTTATAAGGCATACAGTGAATGCAATGCCTACCAAAAATTTCGAGGCACTCCAATGCCCCTTGGAAGTGACATGGAGGTCAGAGGGCCTTAACTAAACCGTTTTTTCCATTTATAGCAACTGGGTCTCCTGTACACTGTTGGCCTAAGCAGGGAATGGAAGGCTTTTCAAAAATTATTAGGCACTGCAATGCCCCTTGAAACAGACGTGGATTACAGCGTATTAAAAACTTTCTACCCATTATTGGGGAGTGGGTCTCCCTTAGTGTTCGCCTATGCATTGAAAAGAAAAAGCTGACAAAAATTAGGAGGAAATGCAATGCCCGTTGCAAGAGTCGTGGAGGTTAGAGGTAATTAAAAACAACATGTCAATGCCCATCGGAAGAGCTGTGGAGTTCAGAGTGGTTTAACAAGATGGTTTTAATGCCCCTTAGAAGAGACGTGGAGTTCAGAGTGGTTGAACAAGACAGTTTTAATGCCCCTTGGAAGAGATGTGGAGGTCACAGTAGCTTAACAAGATGGTTTTAATGCCCCTTGGAAGAGACGTGGAGTTTAGAGTGGTTTAACAAGACAGTTTTAATGCCCCTTGGAAGAGTGGTGGAGGTTACAGTGGAATAAAAAGACAATATAAATGCCCCGTGGAAGAGACGTGGAGGTCACAGTAGCTTAACAAGACGGTTTTAATGCCCCTTGGAAGAGTGGTGGAGGTCGCAGTGGAATAAAAAGACAATATCAATGCCCCTTGGAAGAGTGGTGGAGGTTACAGTGGAATAAAAAGACAATATCAACGTCCTGTGGAAGAGACGTGGAGGTCACAGTAGCTTAACAAGACGCTTTTAATGACCCTTGGAAGAGTGGTGGAGGTCGCAGTGGAATAAAAAGACAATATTAACGACCCTTGGAAGAAACGTGGAGGTCACAGTAGCTTAACAAGACGATTTTAATGCCCCTTACAAGAGCCATGCAGTACAGCATATTAAAAACATTATTCCCATTATTGGGGAGTGGGTCTCCCATAGTCTTTGCCTATGCCTTACAAGCAAAAGCTGCCAAAAATTAGGACAGAGGAACTTGCAATGCTGGCAACATGGACCATGGTCACCCTGGTGGTATAGTGGTGGTGGAGGCTGAGGATAAGGAGAAGAGCAAAAAACAGCCGAAATGAGGAAGCATATACCCATGTGTGGGTGTGAAGCGATGCATGGGAATACACCTCCCGAAATAACACAGTGGATTTGACTTTATGTTACTCTGCTGTCATTTGGCGGTGATGAGAAGTCTGGCCCAATCCAGCCCTTGTTCATTTTGTTAAGGGTCAGCTTGTCAGCATTGTCAGTTGACAGGCGAGTGCGCTTATCAGTTATAATTCCCCCAGCGGCACTAAAAACACGCTCCGATAACACGCTAGCGGCAGGGCAGGCCAGGACCTCCAAGGCATACAGAGTGAGTTCATTCCAAGTGTCCAGCTTGGATACCCAATAATTAAAAGGCACAGAGGAATCACGGAGGACGCTGGTACTCCCTCACCATCTTTTGAAACTTTCCACTCCTTGTGAGAGTACCCCGAGCCTCAGGGCCTGTAAGCTGGGCGGGTGTCAGAAAACTGTCCCAGAACATTGACAGTGTTCCCCTGCCTCTGCTGGATTGGAGTTGCATCTCTCTCGCCTCTACTCCTTGGTTGGGCAACGAACTGTGACCTCTGCCGCTAGCGTGTTCAGATGGGAATTTTTTTAAGAGTTCTGCAGCAAGGGCCTTCTGGCATTGCCCCATTTTTGTAGACCTCTCCACCTCAGGAATAAGAGAGTGAAAGTTCTCCTTGTAGCGGGGGTCTACAAGTGTCACCAACCAGTAATGACTGTCACCCAACATTTTGAAAACACGACGGTCACGGTTAAGGCAGCGTAACATAAAGTCAGTCATGCGTGCCAGACTGGTAACGGGCAAGATTTCCGTGTCCTCACCAAGATGACGACTGACCATGCTCTCCTCCTCCTCCTCCTCTTCCTCTTCCCCCCTGTCCTCAGGCCACCCACGCTGAACTGACGGTATGACACTTGTACAGGTACTACCGTCTACAACGCATGATAGCAGCTCCTGTTCTTCCTCCTCCTCCTCCTCCTCCTCCTCTCCCTCATTTTCCCCCAATGCACGTTGGGATGAGATGAGGCTGAGCTGTGTGTAATCGCCCGCTACGGGTTCTTGATCCATCTCATCATACTCTGGCTGCAATGCCTCCTCTTTAATTCTCTGCAGAGAGCATTGCAAAAGACAGACAAGTGGGATGCTGACACTAATGATGGCGTCATCGCCACTCACCATCTTGGTGGCCTCCTCAAAGTTTGTCAGGATGGTACATATGTCAGACATCCAGGTCCACTCCTGAGGTCTTATGTGTGGAGTCTGACCTGAATATCGACGGCCTTGTTGCAGCTGGTACTCCACAACTGCTCTCTTCTACTCACAAATCCTTTGCAACATCTGAAGGGTAGAGTTCCAATGTGTGGGGACATCACACACCAGTCGGTGTGCCGGAAGCTGCAAATGCTGCTGCAACACAGCAAGGGCGGCGGAAGCTGTAGCCGACTTGCGAAAATGAGCTGACAGTCGGCGTACTTTCACGGGCAGATCTGGCAACTCGGGGTACGATTTAAGAAACCGCTGAACCACGGGGTTAAGCACATGAGCCAGGCATGGTACGTGTGTGATCTCACCTCGCCTCAGAGCCGCCACCAGGTTACGGCCATTATCACACACGACCATGCCGGGATGTAGGTTCAGCGGTCTCAGCTACAGATCTGCCTGCTCTTTCACAGCTGTCCACAACTCACAAGCAGTGTGAGGTTTATCACCTAAGCTTATGAGTTTCAGCACAGCCTGTTAACGCTTGGCGGAGGCAGTACTGCAATGCTTCCAGCTTGTAACTGATGTGGTGATATCTGAGATGGAGGCTGAACATGAGGAGGAGGAGGAGGATGCGCAGGAGCTGTACACTGTGGGGGCAACTCTGACTGACATAGGGCCCGCAATCCTCGGTGTGGGGACGATGTGTTCCGTCCCAAGGTCCGACTGGGTCCCGGCTTCCACTATGTTTACCCAGTGTGCCATCAGAGAGATGTACCGTCCCTGGCCACAAGCACTTGTCCACGTGTCCGTTGTCAGGTGGACTCTCCCAGTAACTGCGTTGTTGAGGGCACGGCAGATGCTTTGGGACACGTGATTGTGTAGTGCGGGGATGGCACACCGGGCAAAATAGTGTCGGCTGGGGACCGAGTACCGAGGGACGGCCACCGCCATAAGATTGCGGAAGGATTCCGTCTCCACCAGCCTAAAAGGGAGCACTTCCAATGCAAGCAGTCGTGAAATGTGCGAATTTAGGACTGTGGCCTGTGGGGCATTAGCTGCGAATTTCCGCTTTCGTTCAAAGGTCTGGGATATGGACAATTGAACGCTGCGGTGGGACGTGGACGTGGACGTTGATGCTGTTTCTTGAGAAACTGCCATAACAAGTGAAGACTGAGAGGAGGGGGCATCTTTACATGCAGTATGGACAGGGGATTGCCTTGCACACACAACAGGGGGTTCTATTGCACGCACAACAGTGGAAGAAGCAGTGTTGACACCCGCTGACACTGGTCGTGGACCCTGGGTTTCGCCCCACAAAGTCGGGTGCTTTGCTGCCATGTGCCTGATCATGCTGGTGGTGGTCAGGCTGGTAGTTTTGTCACCCCTGCTGATGCTGGCATGGCAGGTGGAACATATGGCCTTTTTGGGGTTATCAGCAGAGTCTTTAAAAAAATTCCAGACTCTGGAAGACCTACCGCTTGTACTGGCAACGTCCCTCGTGTTGGTGTTACGGGGAACGGTTGCCTGCCTTCTGTCTGCGGCCACCACACTGCTTCTTCCTGCCTGTTGGGGTACTCTGCCTCCCTCCCCCTGTGTGCTGCTGGCCTCACTCTGCATGTCCTCCTTCCACGTTGGGTCAGTTACTAGATCATCCACCACCTCCTCCTCTTCCACTTGTGCACCACGATCCTCCTCCTCACTTCCTGGCAATTGTGTCTCGTCATCGTCCACCTCTTGTGACAGATTGCCAACGTCGACTTCCTGTGGCCGTGGCTGTTCAAATATTTGGGCATCGCAACATGGGATCTCCTCTTCCACCACTTCAAGCGTATCAGGTGAGGGGCCCAAATATGGAAATGGACCAGTGAACAGCTCTTCAGAGTGTCCAAGTGTGGGATCACTTGCTGTCTGACAACACTCGGCATGGTGGGAGGAAGGAGCATCAGGGTGAGGAGGAGTATGCGGTCGAGACTCACGGCTACTAAGAGTTGACCGTGTGGAAGACAGACCGGAGGTGGTGGTGCCCAGGTAACTGGAAGTATTGTTTGCTATCCAATTAATAACCTGTTCACACTGATCAGTTTTCAATACTGGTGTTGCTCTGTGCTTCCCTAGTAATTCGGTCAAGAAGTGGGAGCGAGAAGATGTGGCTGTTGGTTGTGGCACATTTTCACCTTGGCCACGGCCCCGTCCTCTGCACGAACCATCACCAGAACGTCCACTTCCACGTCCCTTGCCACGCGCCTTGCCCATTGTAAATGAAGTAAAATAGCTTACACTTGCACTATCAATGGAAAAAGGGTAATAAAGAGTAGATTAGAACCGTGGAAGAGGAAAACCACAGTTATTGTTTACTGGGGTATACCACACTTTTTTAAATAGAGATATTTGCGGCTAAACAGTGAGCGACACACTCAAACTGCTTTTTTTAGATACAAATGGCCCAAAAGTGGATAATACAGAGGTTTGTACCGTGGAACTGCAAAACCACACTTGTATTTCTCTGGCCTACACCAGACTATTTTCAACAGATATATTTGTGTCTGAAAAATCAGGGAGACACTATTATTATTTTTATACAGCAAAAAATGCCAAAAACAGGATAATAGAGATGTTTTACTGTGGAACATCAAAACCACAGTAATAATTTACTGGTGTATACCAGGCTTTTTAAAATATATATATATTTGCGGCTGAACAGTGAGCGACACACTCAAACTGTTTTTTTTAGGTACAAATGGCCCAAAAGTGGATAATACAGAGGTTTGTACCGTGGAGCTGCAAAATCACACTTGTATTTCTCGGGCCTACACCAGACTATTTTCAACAGATATATTTGTGTCTGAAAAATCAGGGAGACACTACTTTTTTTTTTTTTACAGCAAGAAATGCAAAAAGCAGGATAATAGAGATTTTTTACCGTGGAACAGCAAAAGCACACTTCTGTCTCTCTGGCCTACACCAGACTATTTTCAACAGATATATTTGTGTCTGAAAAATCAGGGAGACACTATTATTATTTTTATACAGCAAAAAATGCCAAAAACAGGATAATAGAGATGTTTTACCGTGGAACATCAAAACCACAGTAATAATTTACTGGTGTATACCAGGCTTTTTAAAATATATATATATTTGCAGCTGAACAGTGAGCGACACACTCAAACTGTTTTTTTTTAGATACAAATGGCCCATAGAACTGCAAAACCACACTTCTATTTCTCTGGCCTACACCAGACTATTTTCAACAGATATATTTGTGTCTGAAAAATCAGAGGCACACTTTTTTTTTTTGGGGGGGGGGGGACACCAAAAGGTTAATAAGATGGGTATTTGTACATTGTGAAGGAGGAAAAAAAAAAGAGGATTTAGATAAAAAAAAAGGATTTTTCCTGGCCCCCGGGACCTGGAGCTAAGTCCAGCAATTTCAGCAACAGGAGCAGCACACAGGACTGTAATGCAGCGTTTGCTGGTATAACCACTGCGTCTCCTATACAGCCTGCCTGCTTGCCTGCCTGCCTGATATACCTGGGATGGATATTAGTCCTGAGAAGGACTGTTTGTTTGATCTGGCAGCCTTTACAGACCCTACACTAACTATTTTGCAGGATATATCTCTCCCTAAATCAGCAGCGCTGTCCCTACACTGTCTGATCCGGAGCGACTGTGTCCAAGATGGCGGCGCCCGGTTTTAAATACTCGAGGTGACGCTGTGCGGCCAGCCAATCACTGTAATGCCCACAAACAACATGGCTGCGGCATTACAGTGACTGGCTGGCAATCCCTGCATGTTCATTGGCTCTGTAAAGAGCGCCAAACATGCAGGGCGGAGACCCGAGCTCCCGCCCGAGTAACCCGGAAATGCTCGGTGCTCGCCGAACATCCCGAGTAGCGTGATGCTCGGGCGAGTACCGAGCAGTGTCGAGCATGTTCGCTCAACACTAATGATTAGTAATTGTGTATTTCAGTTTCTTACAGTTACCGTACGGACTCAAAGGTTATGGACTTTTAATAACCGGGACTTTGTATGGACTGCCTTCGGAGCCTAACCAAGGAATGAACTAAGATTGTAATGGACTTGTGGCTAGGACAGACCCCCACCTGGTTAGGGCTCCCCATTGTGTTGGTGAAATGGACACCCGGTCACAGACCACACTGTGACCTTAAGAACTCAACCTGTGCGCCATTTGTCTAATAATGTTTTTATGGTCATGCATATTACTTGTTTCTTGTTTAGTCCCGGAGTACTAAATTTTACTAGGGGGGAATGTGTCACCCTGGCCTGGATGCCACAAATGTATAATAAAGCTGTGTCTGAGAGCAAGGGGGAGGTCCTCTAGTCAAGGGCCATTAGCATGCAATACCTCCTGTCACAGGCCAGTAGGGGGAGCAGGCTGCCCCTATAAAAGCTGGAACTGGGGGCAGGGTTAGGGAGAACTGGACAACCTGTCTCTGGATTGAGAGGTGTCCCAGAGCAGGGACAGACAGTTGTGTTGCAGCCTAAGAGGCCGTGTGGCAGTAGGAGAGCCACGAGCCAGGGACAAAAGGCGAAGCAAGTCTGTCCTGGCAGATAAAGAAACTAATCCACCAGACTTTGGTGTCTGAGGCTGTGAGGATTCCACATCCTACAGCAGATAACCAGTCCGCAGGGGACTGTATGTTCCTTGGCCTAAGAAGCCCGGAGGCTCCGCCACAGCAGAAGGGACCAGCAGAGCCGTACCAGGCCGGGAGTAGCAAGGGACCCGAGTTGCAAGCCATACGGGCGAGAGGACACGGTGAGCTCAGGAACGTGGGCTGTTACATTACCAGAAGGGAAATAGCCAGAAGGAGCACAGAGAGCACAGTAGGCCGACACCCTCACCTTGACCAGGGCCAGCTTCCCACTTGCTCTCAGACATCCAGGCCCCCTCCTAGCCGGGCCTGTTTCTGGGTCGTTTTACCTGTTCTAATAAAGACCCTGAACTGTTTAAGAGGCCTCCGTTTCCTGGCTAACACGGCCAGAATCATCCCCTCCATCATCCATCATACACTGCCCTGGGGCCCTACTCTTCCCATGGGGAGTTGTACTATTCGGAGCTGCACATTTCCATCTGCCCCAGAGGTCTGCACTGCAGCGGCAGTTAGCTTTGACCGCAATCCACGGGTGGCGTAGTCGGACATTACTTAAAACTTATAAAGGACTGCCACTGGTCTTACGCAATATCACACTATCACACAGAGTCCCTTCTACTTTCCAATAAAAAGAACTTCTGAGCCTTCTGTGTATCCTGCCAACTACGCCAAATTATGTATTGCCAAGTTTTTAGCAATAAGGTTCGCATACGGCTTTAAAGAAGGCAACCATTTGTAATATAATGCAATTTTATTTAGAACAGTTAATTTGAAAGATAAAATACAGAATCAAAGGACTAGTATGATATTATGATACTGCGTACGCTTTTGTAGATTAAAGGTTACAAAGGTTAAATACTTATAAAGGTTATGTGGCACCCCAGGGGTCTGGTTTCCACAGTAACGGCAGTGTTATGTCTGAGAGCAGGTGGGAGGTCTCTTGGTCAGGAAACCTATGCATGCCACACCTCCTGCCCAGTCCTGGGAGGGGAAGAACTTCCCCTATATAAACCTGGGGCTGAGGCAGGGTTAGAGAGTTCAGAGGGAGAGTTCAGCCAGGAGGGCTGACAGGGAGCTGTGGCTCCGGCTGGGCCCAGCTCCTGGGCCATGCCAGAAGTAGAGACAGAGAAGAGAGGCAGCTATGGGAAGAAACAACAGGAACTCTGTGGGAGCAGTGTTACAAGGAGTCAGGGGCTGGCAGCTGCAGAGCTCGCCCTGACTGAGAAGATTTCTTACCGGACCCGGAGTCCGAGGCTGTGGGGACTAACTCCTACCCAGCAGCAGAATCCGTCAGGCAGGGGATTTCAGGTCCTCTGGCCAAGAAACCCGAAGGCATGGTCACACGCATGGGACCAGCACCGCCGTCGTGGAGCGGAAGCTACTAGAAGGCCCCGAGTCACCGGCCATACGGGTGAGCACCACACGGTACACTCAGGGACGTGGGCTACTTATACCCGCCTCTAGCAAGGTAGCCAGAAGAGTACAGTTAGTTTGGGAGGCCTACAACTCCGCCTGGCCAGGGGAGCTCCCATCTGCTCAAGGACTGACCAGGCCCCAATCGCTAGCCAGTACTCCGGGAGGGTCTATCTTTATCACCAGTAAAGACCCTGAACTACACCGCATCGTCTCTGAGTGGTTCCTACTACCCCCATCATCCACGTAGGCTGCCCTGAGGCCATACCCCTCCCGTTGGGGGTTATACTATCACGCTGCACAATCCTACCACCGGCCTCAGCGGTCTGCCCTGCAGCAGCAGCTCCTTAGCTGCATTCAACGGGTGGCGTAGTCGTACAACATCTACCGCTAATACAGCGCCACTTAGTCTGACTCCCTGGGCACGGACCGGGTCACCGCCACGAGACTACAACCCTCAACAGATCCGGCTCCGGGTAAGCTCCCGCGTGCGCAACGCTGCGCGACACCGGCCCAGGGGTGCGTCAACTTTTGGCGTAGTCGGCAGGATTCCGTGCCCGCAACCACCGGGTACTGCGTGCCTGAAAAAAGAGACTTTTAAACTTACCATCGGTGAAGATTCCCGCCATCCGGCGCCATCTTCAGCCTTCTTCCCGCCATCGGTGAAGATTCCCGCCATCCGGCGCCATTTTCAGCCTTCTTCCCGCCTTCCGTGGAGTTTTCCCGCCGTTGGACGCCATCTTGAAGACGCCGCGCGGGAAGAAGAGGGGCGGGGACTCCGAAAGCGCGCGAGAACTGAAGCCCCGCCTCACGTCCGGACGTTGCGTAAGGTCCTGGAAGGAGCCCAGCAGACGCCGACGTCACAGGAGCGCGACGGAAGGTCCTCAACCCTGACGATCCACTGCGGAGCCGCGGCCTACGGAAGAGGATCATCGCAAGGTAGGCCACGGTCCACTAGGGGGGAGAAGGATGTCGGATACGGAGGAGAGCTTCACCGCTTCAACCCCCGCCAGCGCCACCGCTATTGCGGTCATGCCTTTCACCATGCCCTATATCCCGGGGCAGCCTGGCTACCCCAGTACTCAGGGGAGTCACATACCCTGCATGACTTTAGAGAAAAGCTGGATAGCCTCTTCCAGGTGTACCCCCTCACAGAGGAGCAAAAAGTGAGCATCCTGGTGGCCCAATTAACCGGGGCAGCCCAAAGGGGGGTAAAGTCCTGGCCACCTGGGAGGAGGACTGTCGCAGAGATACTAACCCAGCTAACCGAGGAGGAGCTGCAGTACTACCAATACGAGGAAAGCCAAGAGGACCCGGACGGGTCTGAGGACTACCCTCAGGAGGGAGCACAAAGAGGACATAGCTACTGAAGGGAAGTAGCGTGAATAAAGAGGTGTAAATAGTTACCCGTAAGGGTACAAGGACTGCTGCTAATTAAAATATGGTCCCCGTTGGGATTAGTAAATTGTTCCCCATGTGCCCCTATCTTAAACCAGGCTGAGGACTGTGAGTAGCCATTCCTTATCCCCACTGGCCGAGGACTGAGAGCGGCCATATCCTGTAAATAATTATGTGTTTCTAGTAATTTATGGGAGTCTTTGGTGGATTTACCGGGAATCCTTTGTACATGGTTGGAGCGTAACCCAGGAATGGACTAAAGACTGTTAAGGACTCGGGGCAGGACAGACCCCTACCTGGTTACGTCTCCCTGTTTTGGTGAAATGGACACCTTTGTTTTCTTCAAAGACTGCACCTGGTTGCGGACACGCCGTAACCATCTTTATGTGTTTTTCTTATTGTATTATTATTGTTTATATCTTGTTATGTTTTTCTAAAAATATGTTTAGTCCCGGAGTACTAAATTTCACTAGGGGGGAATGTGGCACCCCAGGGGTCTGGTTTCCACAGTAACGGCAGTGTTATGTCTGAGAGCAGGTGGGAGGTCTCTTGGTCAGGAATCCTATGCATGCCACACCTCCTGCCCAGTCTTGGGAGGGGAAGAACTTCCCCTATATAAACCTGGGGCTGAGGCAGGGTTAGAGAGTTCAGAGGGAGAGTTCAGCCAGGAGGGCTGACAGGGAGCTGTGGCTCCGGCTGGGCCCAGCTCCTGGGCCATGCCAAAAGTAGAGACAGAGAAGAGAGGCAGCTATGGGAAGAAACAACAGGAGCTCTGTGGGAGCAGTGTTACAAGGAGTCAGGGGCTGGCAGCTGCAGAGCTCGCCCTGACTGAGAAGATTTCTTACCGGACCCGGAGTCCGAGGCTGTGGGGACTAACTCCTACCCAGCAGCAGAATCCGTCAGGTAGGGGATTTCAGGTCCTCTGGCCAAGAAACCCGAAGGCACGGTCACACGCATGGGACCAGCATCGCCGTCGTGGAGCGGAAGCTACTAGAAGGCCCCGAGTCACCGGCCATACGGGTGAGCACCACACGGTACACTCAGGGACGTGGGCTACTTATACCCGCCTCTAGCAAGGTAGCCAGAAGAGTACAGTTAGTTTGGGAGGCCTACAACTCCGCCTGGCCAGGGGAGATCCCATCTGCTCAAGGACTGACCAGGCCCCAATCGCTAGCCAGTACTCCGGGAGGGTCTATCTTTATCACCAGTAAAGACCCTGAACTACACTGCATCGTCTCTGAGTGGTTCCTACTACCCCCATCATCCACGTAGGCTGCCCTGAGGCCATACCCCTCCCGTTGGGGGTTATACTATCACGCTGCACAATCCTACCACCGGCCTCAGCGGTCTGCCCTGCAGCAGCAGCTCCTTAGCTGCATTCAACGGGTGGCGTAGTCGTACAACATCTACCGCTAATACAGCGCCTCTTAGTCTGACTCCCTGGGCACGGACCGTGTCACCGCCACGAGACTACAACCCTCAACAGATCCGGCTCCGGGTAAGCTCCCGCGTGCGCAACGCTGCGCGACACCGGCCCAGGGGTGCGTCAGTTACATACTTACTAAGAGATAGAAGAAGAAAAAGATTTCCCTAGTAGCATGTACATCATCTATCTGGAAACTTCAGCTGGAGAAGCGTTCAGCGATGAGCAGAGAATGCGTACTAGGTCCTACACTGTGAAGAGCATCCTCTTCACAGGTCCACAATGCTTCTGCCATAACTGAATTCTTCAACAGCTTTTATATTTTAGAAAAAGGCTTACCCAACCTAATATTACGTAAGCATGAAAGTTCATAGGCTGTTGTCCAACATTCCAATTCCGTGATAGTTGCCAGCTATCACAGACAAGCAATGCCGGACAAGACCTGTTCATGGACCATTCTACTTCTGTCATGATGTTTACATATGATAAGAGTAAATGCTACACCAGGTTATAAATCAGAACAAGGTTTTCTTCCCAGACAGTATATTGTGTTAAGAAGCTATGTATCAGTGAGATATATTCACAGATAAAGTATACCTTAACACAGAATATATAATCAGAATATTAGTTAAAGGTTGGATACATCATAATGGGTTTCAGATAGCCACTTATATTTTTGGTACTACAATAAGCGTCTCCATCCTAAGCCATATGCCTGTAGTCTTATTTACAATATTGTGAAATCGTCTGTCTCTGGTTCTAGCAAACACAGAGTATACAAAGTTGAATTCCCTTCAGTAATAAAGATTAAACCTCAGAATGTTAGCAAACTTAAACTAAAGCTATGTTTTAGTATGTCTGGACTAATGACCCCCTAGTCTACAGAGGTAGGATACCTACAAATGCTGACATGTCTGGTTCCTATTTTATTTCAATATGGATTTGAAATATAAAATAGCCATTTTTCATGTTCATACTACAATGCACGCTTGGTTATCTGAAACCATATATTATTTATATCCAACACCATAACCCAAAGGAATGACTACATCAGTGACAAGCTGACAGCACTGCAGTAGTGCTGTGGCCAAGCGGCAACAGGCTGTGCCGAAGATAACATGCTTAATGCTTAATTGACAAACCGCCCAGCGCTGCAGAGTTGTTGAAAGCTGTAACACAGCAGCCTGATCTGTGGCTCTCACTGCTGAACATACCGCCAGTCATGGTCGTGTGTGACAATGGGCGGAACCTGGAAACGGAGAAAAGACAGTCGGGGTAGATATGGTTTACCTCTATCCCAGTCCTTTCACCGAGCTAAAGAATATGGCTGTGGTGAAATACAACTCCCACTGAGAAGCTGTTTCTGTCACGCTGTCTCTGTATACTGGAGGTAGGGGGCCTAAGCTGACCCTAAGCTGGGGCCCTGACTAATCCCTCAACCTGGAGGTACTGTTAAAGGTACAGAGGTCCAGGCCGCCAGCGTAACCCCTACCTCCTGAAGATCCCTGCACCTCAGTAATCTAGTCCTGAGAAGGACCCCGATCACAACCAAAGGGAACAAGAAATAATATGCCCAAACACAGTATTTAGACGAACGAGACAGTACAAGGGAAAAACCAAAACCACCTTGCATACAAACAACTTCTCAACTACAACAGAGGGAAAACCAACGGGAAAGGAGATAAATGATAAAGCGAGGAAAGGGAAAAAACACTTCCAAATACACTTATCTCAGCAACTCCAAACACCACGATCCGCTCTGTCAGTCTGAATGAAATGCTTTCACCGACACCTCCCAAACAGACCAGCAGGTATATGAAGGAGTCTCACTACAGAAGTATTGATTGCAGCTGGGCGAGGCTGGACCTCAACTAGCCCAGAGAGAGAGAGAGAATTAACTCCCTCACTGCCGAGAAACACAAAGCACCAACAAGTCAGCTGCGAGAAGTCAGGCTGTGTACTCGTGACGATCTTCGTGGCAACACACCCGTGACAGTACCCCCCCTTCTACGAGGGGCCTCCGGACCCTCAGGGCCAGGTTTATCCGGGTGAGTCGTGTGGAAGGCCCGAACTAATCGGTCTGCGTTAATATCCGACGCAGGAACCCACATCCTCTCCTCAGGACCATACCCCTTCCAATGAACCAGGTACTGAAGGGACCGGCGATTAAAGCGTGAATCAATGACCCTCGATACCTGGAACTCCAAGTTACCATTGACAACCACTGGAGGGGGAGGTAAAAGTGATGGTACCACCGGCGCCACATACCTCTTAAGCAATGATCTGTGAAACACGTTGTGAATTTTAAACGTAGGGGGGAGGTCAAGACGGAATGCCACCGGATTAATAATAGAACTGATTCTGTACGGCCCGATGAACCTGGGACCCAGTTTCCAGGAGGGAACCTTAAGTTTTATATTCCTGGTAGACAGCCATACCCGATCGTTCACACTTAGGTCCGGACCAGACACTCTCCTCCTATCAGCCATACGTTTGTATCGGTTCCCCATAGTATTCAGATTCTTCAGCACCCCTCTCCATACTGAAGCGAGTGATGAGGAAAATCGTTCCTCCTCAGGAACCCCCGAAGAGCCCCCCCCACTGAAAGTACAAAACTGGGGGTGAAAACCATATGCCCCAAAAAACGGGGACTTACCAGTGGACTCGCTCCGCCTATTATTAAGAGCAAACTCTGCCAGAGGTAAGAAAGAAGCCCAGTCCTCCTGGTTCTCTGACACAAAACACCGGAGATATGTCTCCAAGCTCTGGTTCATACGTTCCGTCTGACCATTGGTCTGAGGATGAAAAGCCGATGAGAATGACAACTGCATCCCCCGCCGAGCACAAAACGCCTTCCAGAACTTAGACACAAACTGAGACCCCCGATCAGACACCACCTCGGAGGGTACCCCGTGAAGCCTCACAATCTCCCCAATGAACACCTGCGCAAGAGTTTTAGCATTAGGGAGAGCCGGAAGAGCGATAAAATGTGCCATCTTGCTGAACCTGTCCACTACAACGAGTATGACCGTTTTACCCGAAGACGGAGGGAGGTCCGTAATAAAGTCCATAGACAGATGAGTCCAAGGACGCTCCGGGATCTTCAAAGGTAAGAGGGCCCCAGACGGACGGGTATGTGAGGTCTTAGAGCGCGCACAAACCCCACAGGACGCGACAAAAGTTACCACCTCCTTATGTAAATTAGGCCACCAAAACCGACGCGAGAGGAGATCCACAGTAGCTTTACTCCCCGGGTGTCCTGCAAAAACTGAGTTATGGTGTGCCTCGATCACCTTTTGTCGCAACTGATCTGGAACAAACAATCTCCCTGGAGGTCCAACAGGGGCGTCCCCCTGAGCCTCCAATACCTCCTCCTCCAGCTCAGAGCATACTGCCGAAACCACCACCCCCTCCTGAAGGATAGGAATCGGGTCGTCCGTATTCCCGGCCCCCGGGAAACTACGAGATAAGGCATCCGCCTTTACATTTTTTGACCCAGGACGATATGTAACGACAAAATTAAACCTGGTAAAAAACAATGACCACCTAGCTTGTCTGGGATTCAGACGTTTCGCGGACTCCAGATATAGCAGGTTCTTGTGATCGGTGATGACGGTGACCGGATGAACAGCCCCCTCCAGAAAATGGCGCCACTCCTCAAAAGCTAACTTAATGGCCAAGAGTTCCCTATTGCCGACATCGTAATTCCTCTCAGCGGACGACAGTTTTTTAGAGAAAAAGGCGCACGGATGCCACTTACCAGGGGACGAACCCTGTGACAATACTGCTCCCACCCCTACCTCGGAAGCGTCTACCTCTACAATGAATGGCTGTGACGCATCAGGTTGAATGAGTATGGGCGCCGAGGCAAAACATTTTTTCAAAGAGGAGAATGCTTGACAAGCCTTGTCAGACCACCTAGAAAAATCCGTCCCCTTTTTAGTCATGTCAGTGAGAGGCTTAACCATGGACGAGAAATTACGAATGAACTTCCGGTAATAATTAGCAAACCCCAGGAAACGTTGTAGTGCCTTGAGATTCTCTGGCCGATCCCACTCAAGAACTGCCCGCACTTTCCCAGGGTCCATACGAAAACCGGACGCTGAAACCAGGAAGCCTAAAAACTGGAGTTCCTGTACGGCGAACACACACTTTTCCCACTTGGCATACAGTTTATTATCCCGCAAGATCTGTAACACCTGCCTAACGTGCTCCTGATGAGACACCAGATCCGGCGAGTAAATTAGGATATCATCCAGATGACAACAAACTGTCCCACCAAGCGGCGAAAAATGTCATTAACAAAGTGTTGGAACACCGCCGGGGCATTAGTCAGACCGAATGGCATGACAAGGTTCTCATAATGCCCCTCCGGAGTGTTAAACGCTGTCTTCCACTCATCCCCCTCCTTCATCCTAATCAGATTGTACGCCCCCCTGAGATCCAACTTAGAAAACCATTTGGCGCCCACGATCTGATTAAAGAGATCGGGAATAAGTGGGAGCGGATACGGATCTCGGACCGTAATCCGATTAAGTTCACGGAAATCCAGGCAAGGGCGTAGGCCTCCATCTTTCTTCTTAACAAAGAAGAACCCCGCAGCCACCGGTGAAGATGAAGGTCTAATATGCCCCTTAGCCAGACTTTCTGAGATATAATCCTTCATGGCCTGCCTCTCAGGACCAGAAAGGTTATACAACCTAGCTTTAGGTAACTTGGCCTCAGGGAGCAGTTTTACAGAACAGTCATACACGCGATGAGGAGGTAGTTCCTGACACCCTTTCTCCGAGAATACATCCTCAAAGTCCGCCAGAAATGGAGGTAAAACCCAAGGAGTAACCGCACCAATGACCGTGTTCATGCAGTTTTTATTACAGAATTTACTCCATTGGCTTATCTCCCTGGTTTGCCAATTAATAACCGGGTTATGCTTAGCTAACCAAGGAAGGCCCAACACAATAGGAGTGGGAAGACCCTCCAACACGTAGCAAGACAACAGTTCTTTATGTATTTCCCCCACTTGAAGTTTTACGTCATGCACAACTTGCAAAAAACTTCCCTGCCCGAGAGGCCTGGCATCGATCGAGAATATGGGGATGGGTTTAGCCAACTCACTCAACCGCATTCCTTGAACCCGGGCAAACCGAGCATCAACCAGATTAGCCCCGGCCCCACTATCCAGAAGAACAGATATCCTCTCAGTTCTCGTACCCACCACCACCTCCGCCGGTACGAGAAACTGAGACGAACCTAGGGACGAAATACCTACTCCCAGATTGCCGTCCACCACACAACCTGGGATCAACAGTTTTCCGACGACTCTTCACTCTGCAAGGGACGGGATGGACACCCCCCAATAAAATGTCCCTTTCTCCCGCAGAAGAAACACCTTCCTGCCTTATGGCGCACCACCGGTCCCCTCCCCCGAAATGATGTCCCTCCTAATTGCATAGGCTCCTCAGGACTGACCAGGGGAACCACCATATGAGGGGACCTTGTAGGAGGTGGAGTCATCACAGGGGGTAGAGTTATCCCGCACCTCTCCCGAAGCCGTCTGTCCACGCGAATAGCGAGGGCCATAGCGGCTTCCAGAGACACGGGAGAGTCATACTGTGCCAACACATCCTGTAATTTGTCGGATAAACCATGACAAAACTGGCTCCTAAGAGCCGGGTCATTCCACTGGGTGTCCGTGGCCCACCTACGGAACTCCGAACAGAATTCCTCCGCCGGACGATCTCCCTGCTGGATCCTACGTAACTTAGACTCAGCAAGGGAGATCCGATCTGGGTCATCATATACGAGTCCCAGGGCAGCGAAAAACCTATCCACTGACTGGAGAGCCGGGGAACCCGGGGAAAGAGAGAACGCCCAAGATTGTGGGTCCCCTTGTAGGAGCGAGATGACAATTCCCACCCTTTGTTCTTCACTCCCCGATGACCGAGGCCGCAGCCGAAAGTACAATTTACATGCCTCCCGGAAAACAAAAAACTTGTCCCGCCCCCCAGTGAACCTATCAGGGAGAGCTACTTTAGGTTCTGGTCCGGCTTGCTCCTGAGGATGCCAAACCTTGGACCTAACGTCCGCCAGCTCCATGGACAAACTCTGCAATTGCCGAGCTAGACCGGCTACTGGATCCATAGTAGCTGGAGAAAAACTAAGTGGGTCGGTGAAAATGTCACGCTGTCTCTGTATACTGGAGGTAGGGGGCCTAAGCTGACCCTAAGCTGGGGCCCTGACTAATCCCTCAACCTGGAGGTACTGTTAAAGGTACAGAGGTCCAGGCCGCCAGCGTAACCCCTACCTCCTGAAGATCCCTGCACCTCAGTAATCTAGTCCTGAGAAGGACCCCGATCACAACCAAAGGGAACAAGAAATAATATGCCCAAACACAGTATTTAGACGAACGAGACAGTACAAGGGAAAAACCAAAACCACCTTGCATACAAACAACTTCTCAACTACAACAGAGGGAAAACCAACGGGAAAGGAGATAAATGATAAAGCGAGGAAAGGGAAAAAACACTTCCAAATACACTTATCTCAGCAACTCCAAACACCACGATCCGCTCTGTCAGTCTGAATGAAATGCTTTCACCGACACCTCCCAAACAGACCAGCAGGTATATGAAGGAGTCTCACTACAGAAGTATTGATTGCAGCTGGGCGAGGCTGGACCTCAACTAGCCCAGAGAGAGAGAGAGAATTAACTCCCTCACTGCCGAGAAACACAAAGCACCAACAAGTCAGCTGCGAGAAGTCAGGCTGTGTACTCGTGACGATCTTCGTGGCAACACACCCGTGACAGTTTCAGATTGAATAACATTGTGCCCACCAGAGGATTTGATTCTGAGGAATAACCTTTCTCACCCACTCAAGAGCCCCATAGCAGCTGCAAAGTTAGCGCTATCATGAACTCTCCTGATGTAGAAGCCAAGGCACACCAGAGGATTCTCTGGTGGGACCATTCAACCCTGCCGAGAAGCAGTCCTTGCTAAGAAAAGTGTGTGGGAAGGTTCCCGGACACTCTATTTTTACTGAGGAGGAAACACAAGCAAACACGGGGAGAACATACAAAGTCCTTGCAGATGTTCTCCTTGTTGGGATTTGAACCCAGGATCCCAGCGCTGCAAGGCTTCAGTGCTAACCACTGATCCAATGTGCTGCCTGCCGTTCACCCTCTGATATCTAACAGGCTGTAGAAACTTGCACCTACTGCCACTCTATCTTCAGCTCCTTTGTGAGAAAATGTATTTGGGCAGTCACTCAGTCTACCAAATAAAATTCCTGAGAAGGAAATTGGGGATGGCTTCGCTACTGGTACTGGGGGCAGTGCAAATACCATGGCGTCGTACCATAGTTTGCTGGAAATATTCCAGGTTGGTAGGAGGCAAGCAAATTCCCACAGAAAAGTACCAGCAGTAATGTTCATTCCACATTTCAAGTGCAAGCAGCTCTAGAGGACTTCCTGGGAGAAATGACACATAGGGTAGATACGGTTTCCCTCTATGCCAGTCCTTTCACCGAGCTAAATACAACTCTCAGCAAAAAAAGTTGTGGACTGGCTCTGTACCGTCCCTGGCCACATTCACCTGTCCATGTGTTTGTGATTAGGCAGTCCTTCCCAATAAGTGCACTGGGAAGGGCACGGGTAATGTTGTGGGACCCGTGCTTGTGGAAGGCGCAGGCGATACAGGGAAATATAGTGGCGGCTGGGGACCGAGTATGGACACCCGGCCGCTGCCGGCATGAGGTTGTGAAAAGCTTCCACCTCCACGAGTTTAAAAGGCCATATTTTAAGTGCAAGGAGCTGCACAGAAATCTGGCAGTTTAGTGTTGCGGCCTGTGGGTGGGTGGCTGGCTGCATACTTGCATTTACATTCCAAGTGACAGAAAACTAAGCAGATGGTGGCCTCTATCATCATCATGGCCTCACCTCGGCACTTTAAACTCTCCTGAAGGAGAAGCCAGGCCCGCCGGAGGAGTCTCTGGTTCTCTGTTGGGCCCGTCCAACCCTGCCGAAAATCAGCCCTGGCTAAGAAAAGTGTGGGGGAAGGTTCCCGGACACTCTATGGCTGCTGTTTTAATGTGGATCGGCCATGCTTATGCATGTTATTTCTCTAAACGCATTACAGATCAGGCCATTGTCCAACTCTGTATTCAAGAAATTAAATGCGCAAAGAAAGATGTGTGTGTGTCAAAGCACCACCGACAAGTGCGAGTTGATGTTGGACGGGCTGCCATTGCTTCTGCAACAAGCTCAATTACAGGACTTCCTGGGAGAAATGACATGCAGGGTAGATACGGTTTCCCTCTATGCCAGTCCTTTCACCGAGCTAAATACAACTCTCAGCAAAAAAAGTTGTGGACTGGCTCCGTACCGTCCCTGGCCACATTCACCTGTCCACGTGTTTGTGGTTAGGCGGTCCTTCCCAGTGAGTGCACTGGGGAGGGCACGGGTAATGTTGTGGGACCCGTGCTTGTGGAAGGCGCAGGCGATACCGGGAAATATAGTGGCGGCTGGGGACCGAGTATGGACACCCGGCCGCCGCTGGCATGAGGTTGTGAAAAGATTCCGCCTCCACGAGTTTAAAAGGCCATATTTTAAGTGCAAGGAGCTGCACAGAAATCTGGCAGTTTAGTGTTGCGGCCTGTGGGTGGGTGGCTGGCTGCATACTTGCACTTGCATTCCAAGTGACAGAAAACTAAGCAGATGGTGGCCTCTATCATCATCATGGCCTCACCTCGGCACTATGAACTCTCCTGAAGGAGAAGCCAGGGCCCGCTGGAGGAGTCTCCGGTTCTCTGGTGGGCCTGTCCAACCCTACCGAAAAGTAGCCCTAGCTAAGAAAATTGTGGGGGAAGGGTCCCGGACACTCTATGGCTGCTTTTTTAATGTGGATCGGCCATGCTTATGCATGTTATTTCTCAAAACGCATTACAGATCAGGCCATTGTCCAACTCTGTATTCAAGAAATTAAATGTGCAAAGAAAGATGTATGTGTCAAAGCACCACTGACAAGTGCGAGTTGATGTTGGACCGGCTGCCATTGCTTCTGCAACAAGCTCAATTACAGGGCTTCCTGGGAGAAATGACACACAGGGTACATACGGTTTCCCTCTATGCCAGTCCTTTCACCGAGCTAAATACAACTCTCAGCAAAAAAAGTTGTGGACTGGCTCTGTACCGTCCAGGCCACATTCACCTGTCCACGTGTTTGTGGTTAGGCAGTCCTTCCCAGTAAGTGCACTGGGGAGGGCACGGGTAATGTTGTGGGACCCGTGCTTGTGGAAGGCGGAGGCGATACCGGGAAATATAGTGGCAGCTGGGGACCGAGTATGGACATGAGGTTATGAAAAGCTTCCGCCTCTATGAGCCTAAAAGGCCACATTTCAAGTGCAAGCAGCTGTCAAAAATTTGGCAGTATAGTATTGCAGCCTGTGGGTGGGTGAGTGGCTACCTGCATACTTGCGCTTACATTCCAAGGAATGGGGTAGGGACAACTGAACACTGCAGTGGGACAAGGAAGTGGACGGTGATTGTTGCAAATCTGCAACGACAGGTGCATGGCGGGAGGCATTTTCGCATGCGCCAAGGATCACTTATGATGGGCACACTTTTAGGCAGTGACTTGGAAGTCAGAGATGCTTCCAAAGGTCTTCCCCATGCTGTACCCATGTCTTTTCAGCACTGTATGCATGTGTCTGATGATGTGTCACACACCACATGGCCAGATAAGGTTGTAAAATGTTAAAATGCCATTTCCTGGTGAATGCATTTGTCTTGGTTGAAAGCAATGCAAAAGTGCAAAAACGCATCAAAAACACTACGTGTGAACATAGCCCAAGTTGTAGAGGAGTATTATTGTTTTTGGTTATTTATTTTGCCTTATATACAAGTCATTACCCTGGAAAGGATGTTCCTTAACATATTTCCCAGGAAAATCCATTTTGGTTTCGTTTTTGTATGTTTTATTGTCAGTCCATAAAAGTGGCGTAATACTCTGACCACGTTGTTGACAGCAGTGATCTGGAAGTCAGAGATGCTTCCAGGGGTCTTCCCCATGCTGTTCCCATGTCATTTGAGCACTGCTCCCATCGATTTGGGCAATTTTTATGCCCTCTGCAGACCGCCGGGGGAGCCGCCTGAAAAATGCTCGAGTTTCCCATAGACTTATATTGGGCTCATTGCTCGGGTCGAGCACCTAAGTATTCCAATTTGCTCGACCCGAGCAACGAGTACCCAAGCATTTTAGTGCTCGCTTATCACTAGTTATGGCTCCTAGAGACCAGTTAGACGCTCCTAATCAACTCGTTACCTGCATTAAAGACAGCTGTGTTACATAGTCCCCTGTATGAAAGACTCCTGTCCACAGACTCAATTAATCAGTCAGTCTCTAACCTCTACAACATGGGCACGACCAAAGAGCTTTCTAAGGATGTCAGGGACAAGATCATAGACCTGCACAAAGCTGGAATTGGCTACAAAACCATAAGTAAGATGCTGGGTGAGAAGAAGACAACTGTTGGTGCAATAGTAAGAAAATGGAAGAAATACAAAATGACTGTCAATTGACATCGATCTGGGGCACCATGCAAAATCTCACCTCTTGGGGTATCCTTGATCATGAGGAAGGTGAAAGATCAGCCTAAAACTACACGGGGGTAACTTGTTAATGATCTCAAGGCCGCTGGGACCACAGTCACCAAGAAAGCCATTGGTAACACATTACGCCTTAAAGGTTTAAAATCCTGCAGTGCCGACAAGGTCCCCCTGCTCAAGAAGGCACATGTGCAGGCCCATCTAAGTTTGCCAATGAACACCTGGATTATTCTGTTAGTTATTGGGAGAAGGTGCTGTGGTCAGAAGAGACAATAATTGAGCTCTTTGGCATTAACTCAACCCGCCGTGTTTGGAGGAATAGAAATGATGCATATGACCCAAAGAACATTGTCCCCACTGTCAAGTATGAAGGTGGAAACATTATGTTTTGGGGGTGTTTCTGTGCTAAGGGCACAGGACTACTTCACCGCATCAATGGGAGAATGGAAGGAGCCATGTACCATAAAATTCTGAGTGACAACCTCCTTCCCTTAAAAATGGGTCGTGGCTGGGTCTTCCAGAAAGATTATGACACAAAACATACAGCCAAGACAACAAAGGAGTGGCTAAAAAAGAAGCACATTAAGGTCATGGAGAGGCCTAGCCTGTCTCCAGACCTTAATCCCATAGAAGACTTATGGAGGGAGTTGAATCTCTGAGTTGCCAAGCGACAGCCTCAAAATCTTAATAATTTAGAGATGATTTGCAAAGAGGAGTGGACCAAAATTCCTACTGACATGTGTGCAACCCTCATCATCGACTACAAAAAACATCTGACTGCTATGCTTGCCAACAAGGGTTTTGCCACCAAGTATTAAGTGTTGTTTGCCAGAGGAATCAAATACTTATTTCTCACTGCAAAATGCAAATAAATTTATCTAATTTATACAATGTGATTTTCTTGATATTTTTTCGATATTCTATCTCTCAATGTTAAAATTAACCTACCCTTAAAATTATAGACTGTACATGTCTTTGTCAGTGGGCAAACTTACAAAAGCAGCAAGGGATCAAATAATTATTTCCTTCATTGTGTGGACTGACTATCAAGCAGGGTGTTCCTGAAGTGAGAGGAGACCAAGGCAATGGATAGCGTGATCTAGAGTTGTGGCAAGGAAAAAGGAAGGAGTGAGTGATTTTCCAGAGACAGTATCTGGGACAGGAGTCCTAGAGGGATGGTGCCGAGTTTGCAAGGATAAATCGGAGCAGGGAGCGTAAAACAAAGAGAGTGCCCCATCTGATAATTCCGAGGCATCGGCAAGAAGAGAAGCTAAGTAAAGGCCATAGTGTCAGTAGTAGCTGCCCTAAGGGGAAAGGACTCACAACCGTGGGTTGGGAAATAACAAAGGAGGCTCCCAAATCACTGTGCTGGGTTGTGGTGAAGGTGGTTTAATTATCTGAGTAAGAATTGTGCGAGTTTAGGAAGTACAAAAAGAATGTATATAAAGATGTTCTGTGTGTTAAGAGAAACGTCCATGAAGATTTGTACCTGCTATTCACTGTACCTACTCTTCTCCACATTATGGTTTAGTAAAAGACAGTTTGTTTCTAAGTGGTGGTCTCCCTCATCGAACTCTATAACATCCGGACCTGACCAGCCTAAGTCACCGGCACAATGGGCCTTCAAGGGTGAAGCGCCCCTGTTGTTAAAGTCCACACACCCAGCCAGGACCTCCATTTTCATGTAACATTCCGGGACATGAAACTTGAGTACCTCACCAATGACTACTGCCCCCTGTCAGATTACACCTACAGTAAAGGCCCTGAGGGTGCCCTAATAAGGTTCTGTGCATAAAAGATTCAGAAATTAAAAGAGTAATAAGGTTGTGTAGTTAGCAAGAAAGGGGCAGACATTAAGATATGTCATCATAGTATTATTGATCGAAAACCATTAAAACGTGCTGAAACTTTAACAATAGTAATAGTGTATAGTAGTACTTTACATATCAGTGGGCACATGTACATACAAACTCGGACATTACAAAGAAATAATATACAGTCATTTACAATTTAACCCCTTCACGCCATGACCATTTTCAGTTTTTGCGCTTTCATTTTTTGCTCCCCTTCTTCCCAGAGCCATAACTTTTTTATTTTTTAGTCAATATGGCCGTGTAAGAGCTTGATTTTTGTGGGATGAATTGTAATTTTGAACAACATCATTGGTTTTACCATACTGTGTACTGGAAAATTTGAAAAAAACTCAAAGTGCGGTGAAATTGCAAAATAAGTGCAATTTCACAATTGTTTTTTTTCTTCTTTTTTACCATGTTCACTAAATGCTAAAACTGACCTTCCATTATGATTCTATAGGTCATTATGAGTTCGCAGATACCAAACATGTATCGATTTTGTTTTTATTTAAGTGGTGAAAAAATCCAAAGCTTGCTAAAAAATAAAAATGGCACCATTTTCCAAGATCTGTAGTGTCTCCATTTTTTGGGATCTGGGGCTGGGTTAGGGCTTATTTTTTTTGCGGGCCGAACTGACATTGTTGTTGATACAATTTTGGGGTAGATACGATGTTTTGATTGCCTGTTATTGCATTTTATTGCAGTGTTGCGGCGACCCAAAAAAACGTAATTCTGGCGTTTTGATTTTTTTCTCGTTACGCCGTTTACCAATCGGATTAATTATTTTTATATTTTGCGATACCAAATATTTTTTTTCATTGTTTTGAATGCAAAAGGGGTGATTTGAACTTTTATATTTTGAAATTTTTGTAATATTTTTAAAAACTTTTTTTTTCTACTAGTATGCTTAGTACTAGTACTACTTATATGCAGTAGTGCATATAAGGGTGTGGCTGCCCTTTGTCTGAGCTGAAAGGTTCATTCTGCCTCTCAGGTCCATGCTTCTACCAAGGGTTCAGTCTCTCAGCCCTTATCCATATGTATGTCACTTGACAAATGGTAAGGTTTTAATATTAGAGTTAGGACTGTCCCATAAGGGTTGCCGTGACGTGGTGGGATGGCTTTTACATTATTTTGATCAAAATTTATGTTAACTAAATACCCTTTATTATTTATCATTATTTCTATGCACTGTGCGATTTATCCATTTACTTTTAGGTATTAGTGTATTTAGCTTTTGTCTTTGTTTTTTTTTCTGTCTAATGGCCTTATGTGAACATGCATTTACATTTTGCATGCACATCAATTTACGTTTCAGTTCAGACTCCCAGATTTTTCAAATGTTATAGTCCTGCCTGAAAATATGGATTACAATGAGGTGCCGGGGGGCCCTCGGCCAGATTGCTCTCATTATCAACTTTTTCATAAAGCTGGCTGTCAGTCAGTGCAGGGACATGCTTAAAACTGAAAGCACGCTTGCATGGCCAGCAGCTCCTGGGACGAAGAAGGTGATATTTTCTTCGGGGTGCTGGATTTTAGTCTTGCGCTCGGGCTCCTTCATAATGTAATAAACATGCAGATTTGCCCCATTTCTGCAGGATAACAGTGCTATTGGACCTTACAGGTTCCATATTAAATACCATCCTCACTTGTTCAGTATAGTGCTGTCCCTTATTGAGCAGCAACCTCTCTAGTTATGCATAGTACCGTCCCTTATTACATAGCTTTCTCTCTAGTTATTCCTAGTGCGGTCCCCTATCACAAAGTATCCTCTTTATTTACATATAACACTGTCTCTTATTACATAGTGTCCTCTCTTGTCATTTATAGTGCCATCTGTTTATTACATAGTGTCCCTTCTTGTTATATATAAAATTAAATGACTGCTCATGAAGGAGAATGTCACCAGACCAGAAAGCCTTCACAGCTTTTCTATATACAGATATGTATACACCATATTTATAGTCCACAGCTTTGTTACCATAAAAGAAGAGGGGCCCAAACACACGTCTTACACAGGGGCCCTAAGCTGTCAGTGTCTGCTCCTGAGGTCGAGATATAGGGCCATGCAGTATTGTAGAGAGTTTTGGGGGTGAGAATTATAAGTTTATTTTGTACTATGTAGTGAATGAGCAACCTGTGCAATAACTGGCACAGCGAAGAGACAATCATGGTAGTGGTTGAACAGAAAGATTCGCCTGGTGGCTGCTGCATTTCTCGTTGTGAAAAGAGCAGATTCTGGTAATGTTTTTGAGATGAAGGTGACATAAGCACCCAAGTGATTCAATATATTATATAAACATGCAAGATATAGGTATACTGCAAGATATAGCATAAAGGAGTAAGATGTTTTTTGTGGGAAAGAAAGATCAGTTATATAAAAAATAATTAATATAAAAAATTGTGAATTTTGTTCTATAAATTTTGGTGTGTTTCTTTTTTTTTCTCCATGACTTTTTTTTCTTAATTGAGACACGGTATAGTGCTAAAGCTTGCATGTGAAACTAAAAGGAACAAAAGCAGCACAACTCAATGTACAGGGATTATGGAAGATATGGTGCAAAAATCAATGTAGTGACCTTGGCTGCTGCAACTTACATGTCCTTTATTGTTATACTCTATATGCAAATATTATTAAGCAGCAGCAGAGAATATTTCATGAACCAAGAATAATGCACAGTATATACAACTCGTATTGTATTTATGAAATCTACTCCCAAATGTGGCTAATAAACCGAGACTACCATTAACAATGTATACATGGGTGCATGAAGACCCTTGTTTTTGGGTATGTATGCTTTATCCAAGTTAGTTCCAAACCTATCTCTTTCCTTTTTAAAGGGTCAATATTGACATTTAGGTTTACTACATCCAGTAGATGGCACAAGCGTTCCAGTCCTCTTCCTCTCTGTGGAGGCAATTTACATATTTAAATTCTCAGGGGAGCATTGCATGACCTCTGAGTCTCCTTACACCAACTTGGCCCTCTCCACAAGGGGAAACTTTTCCCCTTAGTCTCTGTCAAAGCCTCACACTCAGCCAAACCGGTTCTCTCCTACTTTCCACTGATGAGGGGCAGAACACGTGCCTTCAAATTAAATTTCTGGTTTAGATTCTTATCCTAAGTCATGTGGCAAGAAGCTTGAAGGGAGCAATATTGACTTTTAGGATTGTTACTTCCAATAAGTGGCACTAGAGTTCCTGTCCTCTTCCTCTCTGAGGAGGCTATTTGTATATTTAGATTTGTGGGAACACTAAAGAGGTTTTCCTAGCCATGAAGAAATCTAGTAATGTAGTGCAGCATCTGGAATTCTATTATACACACTGTTAGGATTCCACTCTGTTTCACTGTTTTACTAGCCTGGTTGTACTCACTTGATCACTCACATGGGATATTTAAACCTGTTATCACATGCAGCATGAAGCATTAAGAGAAGTGAAAGAGAAAGAAGTGAGCATGTGAAGAAGTTAGCTATTTCAAGTGGTTAAAGTTAGGGATGTAGACATTCTTAAACTTACAGCAGAAAGTTAAACGGGTATTCCTATCTCCAGGATCCTGTCCCAATATGTAGTAGGTGTAATAATAATAATAATAATAATATTATATGCCTCCAATTAGAAATGTAGTATAAATTTTCTAATTCGCTATGTCGCTTACTTCATGTGCAGGGCATTGCAGTAGCTTAGGCATCCATGGGTAAGACAAATAACAACTAACTGTGACTGTATGAGTCGTCATAACCATGGATACCTAATAGTGATGAGCGAGCATACTCGCAAGTACTCGGTACTCGCCCAAGCATCTCAGTACTCGAGATTCTAGGAGCTCGTCGAGATGCTCGGGCGGATGCTCGGGTCCCCTCCCTGCATGTTTGGTGCTCTTTAGAGCGCCAATCAACATGCAGGGATTGCCTGCCACACACTGTAATGCCGTAGCCATATTGGTTGTGGGCATTACAGTGATTGGCTGGCCGCATAGCATCATCGGGTCTATATCAGACCTGGCACCGCCATGCTCGTCACAGTCTACCCCGGAATCAGGCAGTGTAGGGAGAGGTGCTGCTGCGTCAGGGAGAGATTTGCTTGTGTATTAGGTAGTGTAGGGAGAAAAACCGTACATTTCACATATCCATCTTAACAAACAGTCCTTCTGAGGAGTAATCCATCTGCAGAGATATCAGGCAGGCAGGGTATATAAGCAGGCAGGCAGTGTATTTAGCAGACTGCAGTACATCTAGCACAAGAGGCTCCATTCCAATTATGCCTTCTGCTGCTGTTAGATATTTCTATACAAACGCCCAGGTCTCAGGGGCCAGGAATACTTTTTTTGGTTCTTAATCCTCATTATTTGCTTAAAAAACAATCCAGAGAACACCTTTTTTCTGTGCCATTTGCTTGTTGGCACTGCAGAATACAGCCAGGTCCTTTCCATATTACAGCGCTAGAAATTCAGCTATTTAAAACTGTGTTTTCTCCATAACATGGATCACATAAACGTTTTCAGAAATACTGCCATTTTTGGCCTCCATTCCAATTTTTTTTCACTGTGTCAGTGAAGTTTTTGCTGTTCAAATTAGTTACCTACAGGCCAGGTATTTAAAACTCTGTTTTCTCCGTAACACGGATCACTTATACGTTGTCAGAAAATACTGCCATTTCTGGCCTCTATTAAAAATTTCTTTCAGTGTATCAGTGAAGCAATTCACAACAGTTTGCTGGTCAAACTACTTACCTACAGGCAAGTTATTTAAAACTCTGTTTTCTCCATCACACGGATCACATATAAGTTCGCTCCAAACTCAGTCATTTGTAGTGAGCATGGAAGATACTTTCCTCCATTTAAAATGAGCAAGGCACGTGGCAAGGGACGGGGAGCTGGACGTGATGGTGATGGTGCATGCAGAGGCCAAGGACAAGGCCGTGGGCAAGCCGAGATTGTGCCACAACAAACACCTGCATCTTCTCGCCCGACCTTCCAGTCCCAATTCCTAGTGAACGGCAGCACACCACTATTGAACCCAGAACAGTGTCAAAAGGTTGTTGGTTGGATAGTGGATAATGCTTTCAGTCACATAGCCACCATCACCACCACCACCCTGTCTTCCACACGGTCAAGTCTCAGTAGCCATGAGTCTGGACCGCATATTCCTCAGCCTGATCCTCCTTCCTCCCACCATGCCAAGTGCCCGGAGACAACTGATCCCACACTTGGACACTCTGAAGAGCTGTTCACTTTTCCATTTATATTACCGCGCCTCTCGCCTGATCCACTTGAAGCGGGGCAAGAGGAGATCGCATGTAGCGATGCCCAAATATTTGAGCAGCCATGGTCACACGAAGGCGACGGTGGGAAAGTGTCACAAGAGGTGGACGATGATGAGACACAATTGCCAGAAAGTCAGGAGGAGGACCAGGGTGCGGAAGTGGAAGACGAGGTGGTGGATGATATAGTAACTGACCCAACCTGGCAGGAGGACATGCAGAGCGAGGACAGCAGCACACAGGGGGAGGGAGGCAGAGCACCCCAACAGAGAGGAAGAAGCAGTGTGGTAGCCACAGACAGAAGGCAGGCAACCATTCCCTGTAACTCCAACACGAAGGAAGTTGCCAGTACAACTTCCCGAGTCTGGTTGTTTTTTAAAGACTCTGCCGATAACCCCAAAAAGGCCATTTGCACCACTTGCCAAGCCAGCATCAGCAGGGGTGGCAAAATGACCAGCCTGACCACCACCAGCATGATCAGGCACATGGCAGCAAAGCACCCGACTTTGTGGGCCGAACCCCAAGGTCCAGGAACAGTGTCTGCGGGTGGCACCATTGCTTCTTCCGCTGTTGTGCATGCAAGCCAATCCCCTGTCCATGGTGCAAGCGAAGATGCCTTCTGCCCTGCATCTGTCATTGCACACTCTCAAGTAGCAGCATTAGGAAGCACGTTCATGTCCTTGTCCCCACGCAGCGTTGGAGTATGGACTACTGAGCCCTAGTCCACACTCCATCCTTACCCGGGAGTGGAATATCACACCTCTGGTTTGAGGTGCAATACCCCTGTATCAGCCGAGCCCTCGGGGTGCTACACGTGTCCCAAAATATTAGCCGTGCCCTCAACAACGCAGTTACCGGGAAAGTCCACCTAATCACGGACACGTCGACAAGTGCTTGTGGGCAGGGACGGTACATCTTGCTGACGGCACACTGGGTTAACATAGTGGAAGCCGGGACCCAGTCGGACCTTGGGACGGAGCACGTACTCCTGACGGCAAGGATTGCGGGCCCTAGGTCAATCAGGGTTGCCCCCACGGTTTACAGCCCCTGCACCTCATCCTCCTCAGCCTCCTCCTCCTCTTCAGCCTCCATCTCCGAAATGACCACATCAGTCACAAGCTGGAAGCACTGCAGCACTGCCTCGGCCAAGCGGCAACAGGCTGTGCTGAAGCTAATATGCTTAGGTGAGAAACCGCACAATGCTGAAGAGTTGTGTAATGCTCTGAAAGAGCAGGCAGATCTGTGGCTCACACCGCTGAACCTATAGCCAGGAATGGTAGTGTGTGACAATGGCAGGAGCCTGGTGGCGACTTTGAGGCAAGGCGAGCTCACACACGTACCATGCCTGGCCCATGTGCTTAACCTCGTGGCTCAGCGGTTTCTCAAATCCTACCCAGAGCTGCCAGATCTGCTTGTTAAAGTACGCTGCCTGTGTGCCCATTTTAGAAAGTCACCTACAGCTTCCGCTGCCCTTGCCGTGTTTCAGCAGCGCTTGCAGCTTCCGGCTCACAAACTGGTGTGTGATGTCCCCACACGTTGGAACTGTACACTGCAGATGTTGGGAAGGATTTGTGAGCAGAAGAGGGCATTGTTGTGTACCAGCATCAACAAGGCCGTCGGTATTCAGTTCAGACTCCACACATAATTGGTTGTGAGTGTTTTTTTTGGGTCATTATTGGCCAATATTTACTCTGTTGGTGCCCAAGTCCTGCAGTAATTAGAAATTTTTGAGAATATCTTTTTTAAACCTTGCCCCTTTTCACACTGAGACATGCTCTAATTTGTATGAATAGTCTCAGAAATTTTTGACATTCCTGGAAAATTCAAGACTATTTGCTGCTATGATGGTTTCCTGCCTTCTGAGATCCAAAGCCTTTTGGTTAATAGGCTTGGTATATGTAAAATTATTCTGTTCTAGACCGTTTAGCCCATTTATACATATACCCAGTGTATAGTATTGGCATTTTATTAATAAGTTGGTTAATGCGGCATTTGGTGTAGAAAAACCCATAGGAGAAAATATTTGCTTATTAACTCAGAATGAACAGTGTACAGGGCGGCTATATCCCTGCAGGCTAATCATGGTTGTACTTATTTTCTCGTCCATAGCCTAGTGGGAAATTCATCTGATTGCTAAACAGCCAAATCTATGCGTTACACAGTTAACATCATCCTGTTTGGAATACTAAGCATTCCAAGGATGAATGTTTGTCGTGTCTTTGGTGCAAAACCTATTTATAATCTCATTCCTACAGCCAACCATATCAAAACGACTATTGCTGAGGAATATCTTGCCATATATTTATATAATGCTTACAAAAATTATGCTATAATACCAAAAATTAAAAGGAAAGAGTGAATTATTCGGTGACAAAAAATTGGGGTTATTAAAGGAGATGTCAGCTCTATAAGCTAAATTTACCTTGGGAAGTTAAAAAAAAAAAAAGTGATGAGGTCCTGTTCTTCCGTTACCTGACTACCAAGGCTTGTGATTTGACTGCAGCGATCGATCAGGTGAGTATATGTAAGCCCTGTCTGAGCCCATTGGCTCAAAAAGGCAATCTTGGACAGACTTGGCACAAGCCACTCCACTTAGTATGTCCCAGTGGAACCCAAGCCTTCACCCCTCAATACCATCCAGTAATTTGGTCTTACAGTAGGGCCCCCTGGGTTACTTACATGGAGTAGCTACTGGTTGAAGGAGCGAGTTAAAACAAGAGTGGTCAACGTATCCAGGTCAGTAACTGGAGAGTCAAAACAAGGATAAAATAAGAATACACCAGAGTAAGGGAAATAGCTGAGGTCAAGTGTCAAAACAGGATGAAACTAGGCAAAGTCTTCATCAAGGAGAATAGTAGCATCAGATAATCAGCTGGTAAGCAGCAAGCCCCGATATAACTAAACTGGGCAACACCAAAAATCCCATCAAGGCAAGCACACAAAGCTGGATGCCAAGTGGGTGGTCTAGCACAGAAAAGTGTATTAAATCTTGTTGGGACGGTGCTGTAGCCACCAAGCAATTCTAACACATTAATCGGCCATAGTTTCCAGTGCATAAAAAATGGGGTTGGCATTGGGCCCTCTTCTCTTTAATACTTTTATGACCTGTGACATACATTTTCATCACATGTCAAATGCAGGGTGTACAGAGCTTGCTCAGATGCTGAGCCCACTCCATACTGGGCAGACATTGGCTGTGTTTCACAGCTAATATTTGCCTCTACAAGCAGAAATTGGAGTCAACTACAATTTCTGCTGTTTAGCCATTTACATGCTACTGTCAGTCACAGTGCCTGCAGCAGTCTCCTGGACAGGACTTTATGTGTGTAAAGCTTGGGGAGGAATGGAGGGTTTGGGCGGAGATACAGGGGGTGTGCTCACTGGTGGGAAATGCAGTCAGAAGGTATCAGAGGATTTTGTTGAGGAAGTGATGGATGTCATAATAGAACTGATGCGAGGACACAGGAAGTTTTATAGTTTCATAGTTATAAGCTTGAAGGTAGATTTAAGTCCATCTAGTTTATAGCCTAAAATGTTGATCCAGAGGAAGGTAAAAACCCTATGGGGCAGACACTAATAGCTCCATATTAGGGAAAAAATTCCATCCCAACTCCAGAAGCAGAAAAGTTTAAAAAAATGAGACTGGCAGAAAAGGTATATGGGGTCCTATAGGAGAATTATCTATAGACATTTATGGAAAAAACAGTAACTGACTCAGAGTAGTGGGCATCTTCTCTAATGTCCAAGTAACCTCAGCCTATCTGGATGGGGAAAACCGATGCAAGTAACCAACAGCTGTAATCAGGTGGTATATATGGATCTAATATTAGACAAGTGTGCAAAAATTTTTTTTTTTTACACAACACGCCCACTTTATGAGGTAGACAATTGTGTTTGAATTTCACGAATGTGGAGATTTTTCTTTTGTCTTTATAACACAGATCAATTCATAGTCATGTGTCATGTACTCATCTATGCAAGAACAGCAACTCCCTATATATCATTTGAATCTAATCTTTGGATTATTTTACGCAGACTGAGACAACCATTCCCATCATTAATGTGCTTCAGCACTACAGTAGTACATCACAACCAGATTTAAGCCTTTTTCTATCCCTATATGTAATGAGCTGTGCGCTCTGCCATCCTATCCCTAGCATGTAAAATCCTAAAATGGCACTGCTTGGCTGGCTTTCATCTTTTATAGTTCCTGAGATAGTCCCACTCAGTTGATTATGTTAGACCATGAGATGTGATAGCTGCAAGTTATTATGGAGAAGCCTGCGTGGCCATAACCATAAGTGCTCTCTCTGGCTTTTGAAGTCTTCAACAGTGTATGAAAATGGAGCAAGTTTTTTTTTCTGCAATCCTTGCATTTAAAATTTGGAATTGTTCGAATTTGGACCGGCCTGGAAATTTTAGAAGATTCAACTTGGAGTCAATCCACAGCAGTTTGATCTTCTTATCTTTGTTAAGAAAATTTTTCCAAAGATTTGTCTTAGCTGGACTTCAGGCTTCAAAATGATGATCACGGTCATGGAAGATCTTGATTAGTCTTATAAATGCTTTAAACAATAGTCAGTTAGTCAGAGAGGATAAAGCCTAGATATTCAATAAATTATTTATTGAGTTTTTCCTCCTAAACTCTGAATGACAATTGTGATCAGTCTAAAAGTTGTGACACTATCCTCAGTCTGGGACAGTAGGTTGCCAGGTTGCATAAAGGAGCCATTAGTTGGTTTGTTTTGGTCAGGCTCTCAGGAAGAAAAAGAGATTACAGGTACTGACTTTTATATTGTCCTAGATATTTCTTTTTATGTAACTGTACAGAGAAGGTCAGTACACTCTGCAGATTCACTTACTTAGCTTGGGTCTTTGACTCGTAGAATTCTTTGGTGGCTTTTTTCCTTCTTCATTGATGATCGAAAATACAGTTCAATATGTAGTAAGTATGAGTGAGTTCTGTCTGCAGTCTTTTATGACTGTCCTAGGATCATAGCTACTCTTCGTCTTTAGAAAAGAGTCTGAAAATTGTTTTCCAATACATCATGCAGAGACAGAATAGCCTACCAGATTCATCAGAGAATCCTTCTGTCAGGGCGTTGAATATGACGTCCACAACTTAAAAAAATTATAATGTTAACGCTGTATGAACCTGTTATGTTCCAAACTGGGAATTTATAGATAAGCTAAACGATTTGATGCAAATTTAAATTATTGCTGTATTTTCTGAAATTCGCAGATAAGAGCACATTTAAAAATTTGCAATATGAATTGCACAAAAGAAAAGAATGCCGGCTTCCAATTTATAAGAGATTGTATCAACCACAGAAGGCTGGCATGACCTCTGGAGGGATCACGCGGTCTTCCGCTAAATGCCACTATCACTTCAAGAGGGACTATCGTAGCCTGTATAAAATCCTAGGCAGGGAATGCACCAGCTTTTTTGGGGTGATTTTAAAATTATGAGAATAAGTCAAAGCTCACAGCTCAGTAATAGAGATAGGATGGGAAAGTCCTAAAACATTAGACTAATACTCCAGACATTAATGTGGTGTTCAACTGTAGCAGTGTAATGTGTAATTTTGTTGAAAAAAATGGAAAAATGTACATAAAAATAATTTAGACATTTAATTGGGCATGTCTGTTTTTGCATACCTCTTTCACTAGTTCAATTTGAAAACTATACATACCCCATCCATACTGTGGCCTGCTGCCACATACTTACTTTCTGTACACATATCTTCCTACCCAGCATTTCTTTTAAGTCCTTTTGGGCAAGAATTGAAAAATTGGGGTTGAAAAGTTTACCAATAGCTAATGATAGTGTTGTGCAAAATCTATGTTAATAGGAAAAGTGGCAATAGACAGCGTAGTATAAAAGAAAATATAAAGCTCAATACCACAGCTAATGTGGGAGCCACTAGCAGCAGCAGAAGCACAACCTCAATTGGCACCAGCTGTCTGAGAAGTAGGTCACAATTGGGCTCCTTTGCCTCGGGCAAGCGTATTAGTGAGGAGGAGGCAGAGGGCATTTTGGAAAATATGGCACATCACTCATCTCAGTCACAAGATGATGTTACCTCTGACAGTGACGCCATCAGTTTCAGCTAGTGTTCTGCACAGAACTAGACTGTTTTTTCTTTGTTTTTGTTTTTATTTCATTTTAAAAAACATGAAAAGTCTGGTAGTAAATGTGCTGTCGATTACTGCCAGGTTTCCATTCCTTTCTTTGATGAGGGCAATTTGACATTACTAAGGCCGTGTTTCCATTACCAATTGAAAGTGGTTGGATACATTCCTAGGAGGCCTCAGAGTCCTAGAATACATATCTTTTCAGGGCAATTGTAGTACCTGAAATTTGCCACAATTCAAATGTTTTTGAAAAAATTGTCTGAGCCTGGCCAATTAGAATTTGAAAAGATTCAATCATCCCTAGTGATGTTTCAAAAAATTAGACCTATTCGATTTTTCCAATGATATGACCTGTGTGCGCACTGATAACAAAGACATTTAAAGTGCAAATGTTCTGTATAGATTAGATAGATTAGTCTCTGTTCAAACTGAATTATTTACTTTGGTGGACTCAATGAACCCCAGGACTACATTGGCACCATGAATTTAAATGACCCTGTATGTAAAATTTGGAATAGTTGTTGACTAACATCAGCGAATCAACTTTACCTTACTCTATCTCTCTATCTATCTATATCTATCTATCTAAAAGGCTAAAGGCATTAATACCTCATATTTCCTAAAGGAAAAAAACATAAAAATGTTAATTACCTCCAATTAATAATATAAAAATAACATTGTTTCACATACATATTTGCTCATAATGTTTTATATAGCATATCAACTTCGGTTTTATCACCATTACAATAAGCTGTGAAGCTATTACAAATGCCATGTGAGATAATTGAATGAAATAAAATGCCACATTTGTTGAGGTCGGAGTGGCATTTACATAAGGGGGACTGCCCCTCTCAATAAAATGACTGCTGTTAATTATTTTTATAAGGAGCCTCCAGCCTGCTGTAGCAGTGTGTAAACCGCATGTTAATAGGAGATCAAGCTCCATTCAAGTTAAGAAATGTCCTCGTCACTTGTCCCAGCCACACTAAGGTGAGAGGAAGTCGGCAGAAGATGGCCTAAGCAACAGAAAAAAATATCAAGCAATAAAAATAACAACATACAGGTAAATGTGCATATTACTGTACTGCATGCCATAAATACAATTATTACATATTATTAGCATTTTTGTATTTTAATTATTATTTTTTTAATAAATTAAAATTATAGGAAGCTTAATTATAGAGCCCAAAACACTGCTCTGTGCAGCCTCCATCTTACAGAAAGCCATCCTAGTACATCCATATACATACAGTATATAAGGGTGTCATACAGCTATACCTCTGTACACGCAGAAGTAGTGTGGCATACACCACATTGCCAGGAGTCTTATGAGTGCCAACAAGTCATTTTTCCTTGCCCAACATGACATTTCAGGCAAAGCCAGAATCTTGATGCATTCATTCTGCCCAACAAGATCCAACTACTTTGGATGCACAGACTACAGCTGTCCAGATTCTTCTTCTCTTTAGCTTGTCATTCACTATTTTTTGAGTTAGTGAAAACTCTTCAGCAGAATTGTGCCAGCACTATAGGTACAGGAACTTATTTTCTCTCACTTCCCAGCATGCATTGCGTCTTCCATTGTACAATAGCTTTCATGCTCTGAATTGTGTTATGTCTTGATGTAGTTTGACAGACCAAAGAGCTGGTGCAGGGAGACAAAGACCCACCTAGACTTTATGTAGATAAAGACTCGCGCCCATGTCCTGTAATCTGTCCCAGTGACTCTGCTCCTATAAGCAGATTACATCTAATAACAGTCCATGACCAGCAACTTAAACAGAAGGGATACACCTTGTGGCAGGCACTTTAATGCCATTTTTGTGGTCTGCAAACCTTATGTTTTCTAATTGTATTGGCCATCAGATAAGCCTAAAGGAATCTTGTCATATTGAAAATACTACCTAATCTGCAGCCAGAATGTTTATCCCCAGAAGAAGAGAGGCAAAACGCGCGTCGAGGTGAAGGGACACAATGCCTGGTATTCCCTGTGCGCTTGAGATCATTGCAGTATAAGGTAATCATACCAACCTGTATATTGTTTACACACTAGGTATGGCTGAGAGGGAGACCTAAGATTCAGGCAGGTGTCCTAAAGGGGAATTATAGTATTTTATAAGAGATATTTGGTCTGTAATAAGAACCTTATTTTGACACTATGTTATGCATTTATTTGTTCACTATATTTTTTATGCCGAATGTATTTTGTGTCCAAGTTTTGAGGCATTTCCTTATAAAAAATGTATGTTTTTAGTATTTTTTCAATAAACAAGTTACATTTTATCTTACTTTATGGATCTCTTTTTTTAGAATATGATGCTTGGGATATCAGGTTTTTATAGGATGTTATACAACCGGAGGGGCTGCAAAATGACTTTCTGGGATTAGTAATTATTGTAAAACAAATATGTTTTGTGGAAAAAATGTAACAACAAAACCCCCAAAATCCCAGTTTTAATAATAAAATAAAAATAATAAAAGATAAAATAAAATAAAAAAATGATTAAAAATTGTGAAAATTGTAAAAAAAATTAATAATTTTTTATATTGTTTCTAAAAACTCATTCCATAAAAATTTTTACTATTTACCGGTATCTCGCACTGTGACAGTCATAAAAAAATATATGAAAAACTATGCTAGAAATGCTGCTTTTTTCATCTTGCCTCACAAAAAAATAACATAAAAAGTGATCAAAAACTCCTTTGCATTCCAAAATGGTACCAATAAAAACAAGCCCTAACACAGCTCTGGAGCCAGAAAAAGAAATTGTTAGTGACCTCCAAAAAACCCTGATTTTAAAAATAAATAAATAAACTTTTGTTTTGCAAAATTAGTAAAACATAAAAAAACATACAAATTGAGCATAACTTAGTCGTAACAACACACAAAATAATGGTAAGTTCCCATAGTGAGTATTTTGTACATTCTTGACACTGTATAATTTCACTGGTAAAATAAAGCACTGCATCTTAAGGTTCCAGCAAAGTGCATGGGATTCATAGAAATCTCATGTCCACTGCGTTTTTATTTTTTACACAGCACAAAAAGATCTTTTGAAATTCTTGTCAATTTTTCTTGCAGTTAATATGTGTTATTTTTGTGGATTTTAGACTTGACTGAGATGAGGAAAATCTGCAGGTAAAATATGCATTTGGGTTTTTAGTGCGTTTCCGCAGCAGAAACTCACTAAAAAGACGTAATCCGCACATCAGCAGCATTTTATCAAAGCTAAGTAATAGAAAGTATCCAAAACAATGTAGTTTTATTTCAAACATGACATATCAAAAGGAGACAAAATCTGCAGCTGAAAAAATGTGATAAAAATGAAAGTAAAAAAACAAACAAACTAGAAATGCAATGAAAAAACTCACCAATTACTCATCATGTAGTACGAAGCTCATATGTAGATTGCCCATTACATTGCATGGTGTACTCTCCAAAATATAACATTAACCCCTTAAGCCCCGCGGGTGGTTTGCACGTTAATGACCAGACCAATTTTTACAATTCGGACCACTGTCACTTTATGAGGTAATTACTCTGGAACGCTTCAATGGATCCCCCTGATTCTGAGTTTGTTTTTTCGTAACATATTGTACTTCATGATTGTGGTAAAATGTCTTCGATATCACTTACGTTTATTTGTGAAAAAAACAGAAATTTGGCGAAAATTTAGAAAATTTTGCAGTTTTCAAAATTTTAATTTTTATGCCCTTAAATCAGAGAGCTATGTCACACAAAAGAGTTAATAAATAACATTTCCCACATGTCTCCTTTACATAAGCACAATTTTGGAACCAAAATTTTTTTTTATTGGGGAGCTATAAGGGTTAAAAGTTGACCAGCGATTTCTCATTTTTCCAACAAAATTTGCAAAATCATTTTTTTAGGGACCACATCATATTTGAAGTCACTTGGAGGGGTCTTTATGACAGAAAATACCCAAAAGTGACACCATTCTCAAAAAACTGCACCCCTCAAGGTGCTCAAAACCACATTCAAGAACTTTATTAACCCTTCAGGTGCTTCACAGGAATTTTTGGAATGTGGAAGAAAAAAATGAACATTTAACTTTTTTCACAAAAATGTTACTTTAGACCCAATTTTTTTTTATTTTCGCAGGGGTAACAGGAAAAAATGGACCCCAAAATTTGTTGTGCTGTTTCTCCTGAGTAAGCAGATACCCCATATGTGGGGGAAAACCACTGTTTGGGTACACGGCAGGGTTCGGAAGGGAAGGAGCGCCATTTGACTTTTTGAATGTAAAATTTGCTTGAATAATTAGCGGACGCCATGTTGCATTTGGGGAGCCGCTGATATGCCTAAACAGTGGAAAACCCCCACAAGTGACACCATTTTTGAAACTAGACCCCTCAGGGAACTTATCTAGATGTGTGGTGAGCACCTTGAACCCCCAGGTGCTTCACAGAAGTTTATAACATTGAGACGCAAAATTAAAATTTTCACATTTTTCCCACAAAAATGTTTTTCAGCCCCCACTTTTGCATTTTCATAAGGGTAACAGGAGAAATTGCACCATGCAGTTTGTTGTGCAATTTCTCCTGAGTAAGCAGATACCCCATATGTGGGGGAAAACCACTGTTTGGGCGCATGGCAGGGTTCGGAAGGGAAGGAGCGCCATTTTACTTTTTGAATGTAAAATTTGCTTGAATAATTAGCGGACGCCATGTTGCATTTGGGGAGCCCCTGATGTGGCTAAACAGTAGAACCCCCAACAAGTGACACCATTTTGGAAACTAGACCCCTCAGGGAACTTATCTAGATGTGTGGTGAGCACCTTGAACCCCCAGGTGCTTCACAGAAGTTTATAACATTGAGCCGTAAAAATAAAATTTTCACATTTTTCACACAAAAATGTTTTTCAGCCCCCACTTTTGCTTTTTCATAAGGGTAACAGAAGAAATTTCATTATGCAGTTAGTTGTGCAATTTCTCCTGAGTTAGCAGATACCCCACATGTGGGGGAAAACCACTGTTTGGGCGCGCGGCAGGGTTCGGAAGGGAAGGAGCGCCATTTGACTTTTTGATTGTAAAATTTGCTTGAATAATTAGCGGATGTGCCCCTGATGTGCCTACACAGTGGAAACCGCCCACAAGTGACACCATTTTGGAAACTAGACCCCTCAGGGAACTTATCTAGATGTGTGGTGAGCACCTTGAACCCCCAAGTCCTTTACAGAAGTTTATAACATGGAGCCTTGAAGATAAAAAAATCTAACTTTTTCCACAAAAATTTATTTTCACAAGGTTAAGAGGAGAAAATGGACCCCAAAAACTTTTGTGCAATTTCTCCTGAGTACGCCAATACCCTATATGTGGGGAAAATACAGTGTTTGGGTGCACGGCAGAGTTCAGAAGAGAAGGAGCACTGTGTGACTTTTTGAACTCAAAATTTGCTGGAATCGAGAGCGGACGCCATGTCGCGTTTGGAGAGCCCCTGATGTGCCTAAATAGTTGAAACCCCCCACAATTGACCCCATTTTGGAAACTACACCCCTCAAGGATTTTATCAAGGGGTATAGTGAACATTTTGAACCCAGACGTACAACACAGAATTTGATGACATTAGGTCATCATATTGAATAAGTTGTCATTAGCCTTGAGCGCAAGTGCTCGCTACTTGAGTTTGCATCGGGTACTCAGGTATGCACTATGTATCATGGGTGCTCAAGTGAAATGCTCGAGTCTCCACCGACATGTTTCACAGTTATTAGACAACCAAAAAAAAGCATGCGGGGATCACTCGTGCATGGCAGGCAATCCTCGCAAGGTTTTTCGTTCAACACTAGTTGCCATATCGTCATCTTTTTTTTTTTTTTTTTTTACTTTTGAAAACCCCAACCCTAACCCCAACCCTAATATTAGCACAACCCTAACCCCAACCCCAGCCCTAGCGTTTATTTTTTACGCCGTTCCCAGTGCAGTATAAGTGATTAGACGACCTTATTCTTCAGGTCGGTGCGATTACAGAGATACCAGAATGATATCGGGTTTTTATGATTGACAGCTGTCACACACTAAAAGACACATATTTTGTAAAATCTAGTTTTTGCATCGCCATATTTTGAGAGCTATAATTTTTCCATATTTTGGCCAACAGAGTCATGTCATGGCTTGTTTTTTGCGGGATGAGTTGACGTTTTTATTGGTACCATTTTCAGGCAGATGACATTTTTTGATCGCTTTCTATTCCAGCTTTTGGGAGGCAAAATAAACAAAAACCAACAATTCAGGAATTGTTTTTTTTTTTTTTTATTCTACTCCGTGTGTGGTAAAATTGATAATGCAGCATTATTCTTCGGGTCAGTTTGTTTACAGCGGTACCACATTTAGATCGTTTTTCTATGTTTTGGGGCTTTTACACAATAAAAGCTACCGTATTTTATAGAAAAAAATATTTTTTTGCATCGCTTTATTCTGAGAGCTATAACTTTTTGATTTTTCGGACGATGGAGCTGTATGGCAGCTTGTTTTTTGAGAGACAAGATGGCGTTTTCAGCGGTACCATTTTTATTTATATTCGTCTTTTTGATCGCGTGTTATTCCATTTTTTGTTTGGCGGTATGATGATAAAGCATTGTTTTTTGCTTCGTTTTTTTGTGTTTTTTTTTACCGTGTTCACTGAAGGGGTTAACTAGTGCGACAGTTTTATAGGTCAGGTCATTACGGACGCGGGGATACCAAATATGTGTACTTTTATTGTTTGGTGTTTTTTTTTTCATAATAATATTTATTGATGGGTACATTATATTTTTATTTTTGGTGTTTTTTTTTTTTTTTATATTTTTACATTTTTTTTTTTGTTTGTTTCATTTTCTGAAAGTTTTTTAACTGTTTTACTTTGTCCCACTCTGGGACTTTCACTTTTTTTATTCTGATCGCTTGCATAGCATAGTTTAGTGTTTAGTCATGCACTGCGCAGTGTTTAGTCATGCACTGCGCATGACCAAACAATCTTCCTGCTGTCTGATGACCTGGATGTTGTCATGACGACATCGGGTCGTCATGGCAACACCCGGGAAGCCGCGGAAGACAGCGCTGGAGGCCGGAAGAGGAGGTGAGTATTGCGATCACCTCCCCTTAGCCACCGCAATGCTGCGATCGACTGCGGGGGTTAATGTGCCGGGAGCGGTGTGGGACCACTCCCTGCACATAGTACCGGGTGTCAGCTGTGACAATCAGCTGACACCCGGCGGCGATCGCGCCCGCAAAGCCTGTGTGCACGCGCGATCACGATGAAGTACTAATACGGGTCAGGCTCTTATGTCCCAGGGCACAGACGCGAATTAGTACGTCATGGGCTTTAAAGGGGTTAAAAAACAAATTTATTATTTGCATTTTTTTTTTTTTTCATGCCTAGTACCAATAAAAGCGTGAAAAAGTGATCAAAAATTTGTATGTACGTACCCAAAAATAGCATCGGTAAAACCTTTATCTTGTGCTGCAAAAAACAAGCCCTGATACAGCTCCATCTACAGAAAAATAAGAAATCCTGGTGCTATAGAATTTTGATAAGGTCGTGATTGTACCAACTCATGTAACAAAGATACTATGCCAATTATACCAAAAAAGGCTGTAAGAAGCGAAGAAAATCTCATATCTATCCCAAAATTATATAAATAAAAACATCAGGGAAGATCCAGCTGGCATCCGGACCGGAGGACATCCCGTGGCGTCGACCAAGGAGGACCCCACCAGGCCAGAGGAAGACCCAGTGACCGATACAGCGAAGACGGACGACCCATCTGCCGCCGCTGCAATCAACCCGGACATATGGCAAGGTACTGTTCTTTAAACGGGCACAACCTGGGGTAGAGGGCCAACCCCCAGGAAAAAGATCACCAGGCCCATCGAACTGGCGCGACAGATATGTGGGAGGACGTCCAGTCTTGCCTGTGGTACTGGATGGCATTCCCATGAGTGCCCTACTGGACACCGGGTCACAGGTCACCACCATCCCGTACGTGCTCTTTAAGCAGTACTGGAATGACTCGGATATTACCCGCTACCCTGACGACGACTTGAGTATCATCGCCAGCAATGGCCAGCCCGTGCCACAGATCGGATTTAAAGAGGTGACCATCAAAATCGGTAGAGTCGAACTGGCAGCACAGGGACTGATCATTGTAGATATTGACAAACATGAGAGTCACCCAAAAATAACTCTAGGAACTAATGTAATTGAAAATTGTCTTGCAGAGGTGATTTTCCTTTTACAGCAGGTTGCCAAGAACGCCAGCTCCGGCGAGCAGCGGGTGCTCCAGAAAGAGATCCGGGCACTGATGCGACAGCAACAGGTGGAACTCTCCGGCGGTGAGATTGGTAGCGTAAGAATGTGTGACCCTTTTCCTATTGCCATGCCCCCAAAAAGTGAAATGATGATTTGGTGCCGGGCAGCTATTGGTCTGAGAGTTAGAGATTACCAGGCAATGGTAGAACCAGTTTACTCAGACAGTAGGCCCACCATCTTGACAGCACGGGGGGTGGTTAATGTACGCCATGGGAGGGTGCCCGTTCGCATAATCAATATCGGGAAGAGGGAAGTGTACCTGCCCCGGTATGCCACGCTAGCCAAATTATATACCATTAACCAAAATGCTATACAATCTGTGGAACCCTTGCCTCCATCTCACCCGGAGGAAGGTAACGGCTCTAAGAAAACAATGGAGGACTGGTGTCAGCAACTACATTTGGGTACTGACTCCACTCCCTCACATCAGAAACAGGGAGTCTATCGGGTGGTTCAAGAGTACGAGAGAGTGTTTAGTAAACACCCGTTAGACTTCGGGCGAGTCAAGGGGGTAGAACACCACATCCCCATGGGAGACCATCCTCCCATAAAAGAGAGGTATCGACCCATACCCCCTGCACACTACCAACACGCCAAGGGGATGCTTAGAGACATGAAGGAGGCTGGGGTGATCAGGGATAGCTGTAGCCCCTGGGCAGCTCCACTAGTCTTAGTCAGAAAAAAAGACAACACCATGAGGATGTGTGTAGATTACCGGAAAATCAACCGTATCACACACAAGGATGCGTACCCCTTACCAAGGATAGAGGAGTCATTGGCTGCTTTAAGATCTGCTAACTTCTTCTCTACCTTGGATCTCACTAGCGGGTACTGGCAGGTTCCTGTAGCAGAGGCGGACCGGGAGAAGACCGCATTCACCACCCCGATGGGACTTAGCGAGTTCACCTGCATGCCGTTCGGACTCTGCAACGCACCAGGAACCTTCCAACGACTAATGGAGTGTTGTCTGGGCCACAGAAACTTCGAGACGGTCCTGTTGTACCTGGACGATGTCATCGTATATTCCAAGACGTATGAGGACCACCTGAAACACCTGGCGGAAGTGTTCGAAGCTCTGGCGAGTTACGGCCTAAAGGTGAAACCCTCCAAGTGTCACCTCCTGAAACCAAAGGTGCAGTACCTGGGACACGTGGTGAGCGCTGACGGAGTGGCTCCCGACCCTGATAAGATCACCGCAATTAAGGAATGGCCAAGCCCCTCCAGCGTAAAAGAAGTGCGGCAGTTCCTCGGGTTGGTAGGCTACTACCAAAGGTTTATTCCCAGTTTCACCAAAAAGGCAGCACCTATGCAGGACCTCCTGATAGGCCAGTCCCGGAAGGCCAAGAACCAGAAGCCGCCCTTCAAATGGGAGGAGCTGGAAGAAGAGTCCTTCCGCCAGCTGAAGATGGCCCTCACGGGGGACGAAATCCTGGCGTACCCGGATTATAGCCAGCCCTTTATCCTCTACACCGACGCCAGTAACATCGGTCTAGGAGCCGTACTGTCCCAGATCCAGCAGGGGAAGGAACGAGTAATCGCCTACGCCAGCCAAAAGCTGCGACCCACCGAAAGGAACCCCGAGAATTACAGCTCATTTAAGCTAGAGTTCCTGGCCGTAGTATGGGCAGTCACCGAGCGCTTTAAGCATTACCTCGCTTCTTCCCGGTTCACCGTGTACACGGATAACAACCCGTTGACACACCTGGACACGGCAAGACTCGGTGCCCTGGAGCAGAGGTGGATGGCCCGTCTGTCCAACTACGAGTTCACAATCAAATACCGGGCCGGACGCTCCAATACCAACGCGGACGCCCTGTCCAGGATGCCCAACCTGCCGGACGAAGGAGAAGATCCGGAGGGACTGGAAGAAGTTGAACTCCCTGCGTTCCACCGTCATGGGACTATCCAGTACTCCCACCGGGTAAGGAGTAAGCAGGCTGCTACGTTGAACCCCTTACCTCACTACAACTGGGCGGAAACGCAAGACAGCGACCCTGCCGTCCGACTGGTGAAGGAGATGCTGACTCGCCCGGAGGCTTGCCTTGAACCAGACGCTCCGGAGGAAGCCAAACAACTATGGGCAGAGAGGAGTCGACTGTTCCTTTACAAGGGGAAGTTGTGCCGCAGAATGGTTAACTCCCGGACGCATGAACTACTCTGGCAAGTAGTGGTGCCACGAAGAGACGCAGCCATGGTGATGGAGGCATACCACGACGGAGCTGGACACTTCGGGTGGAAGAAGCTGGAGTTCCTGCTGCGCGAGCGATTCCACTGGGTAGGCATGAGGGGAACCATTGAGAAGTGGTGCAGAGACTGTGGCCCGTGCAACCTAAGAAGGAAGGACCGTGCCAGCCAGAAGACTCCCCTGCAGTCCATCGTCACCCGGCAGCCGTTGGAACTGGTAGCCTTGGATCATGTAAAACTGACCCCAAGCAGAAGTGGCTACGTCTACGCACTAACCATCGTGGATCACTACTCCCGGTTCTTGGTTGTCGTCCCCGTCAAGGACTTAACAGCTCGAACAGCAGCGAGAGCCTTCCAGCAGCATTTCTGCCGTCCACACGGGTACCCGGACCAAGTGTTGACAGACCAGGGACCTGCCTTTGAAGCGGAGGTCTTCCAAGAATTCTGCACTCTGTATGGCTGCCGGAAGATAAGGACGACACCCTATCATCCGCAAACTAATGGACTTTGTGAGAAAATGAACCAGGTGGTAATGGATCTTCTGAAAAAGTTGCCCCTGGAAGAACGCAGTCTGTGGCCTGAGAAGCTGCCCGATCTGGTGGACCTATACAACCACATCCCGGTAGGTTCCACCAACTGTACCCCGGCTTACCTAATGAGGGCAAGACCTGGTAAGTTACCTGTTGACCTGGAAATGGGAGTCCTGACACCCGAGGACACTTCACCAGAAACAGACTGGGACACAGAGAGGCAGCAGCAGTACCGGAGAGTACAGGAGAGCGTGGAGCGAAGTCTCTGTCAGGCTAGGGAAAGACAAGAGAAAACTTACAACCAGTATGCTCCCGCTGTTCCCCTGGTACCCGGAGAGCAGGTCTTGAAGAGGAAGAGACGGCTCCACAAGTTGGACGACCAGTGGGAGAAGGACCCGTACACCGTACTGCCCTCAAGCCACGAAAACCCGAAAGTTTGTACCATCAGTAAAGACGGAGGGGAAACTACAGCCATTGTATCCCGGGACCACCTGAAGAAGTGTCCCGAACAACTGAGGAACCCTGAAGAGGAACAAGCAGACCATCGACCCATAGAGGAAAGGGAAGATATGGTTAGTACTGTGCTCGGGGACTTCCCTCGGTCTTGGACTCAAGTCAATGGTGCAGTTGTGGTACCCGTACTCACCTTCCTCCAACCAGCATCCCAAGCACCTACGGAGCAACAGGTAGAGCTGGAAGAACAGCCGGTCCAGGAGGCAGAAGACCCCACACCCGCAGACCAGGAGGATCAACCCTCTGCTTGCAGTGAGCCTGCCATATCCCTAGTGAGCCAAAGAGCCGGTAGACAGCTGCCCAGTTTACCCTTGACAGCTCCTACACCCTGTAGTTCAGGGCTAGACAGTCAGCTCCGTAGGTCCACTAGGGCCACTAGAGGCCAGTTACCCGCACGCTGGAGGATTTAAAGTGTATAAATTGTTTTATTTATGTTTACCTGTGTATTGTTGCTTGTGTATAATTTTGTGTTTCTAGTTATTTTTAGGAATCCTTGGTGGATCTACCGGGAATCCTTGTACAATTAGTTGGAGCGTAACCCAGGATGGACTAGAGACTGTTAAGGACTCGGGGTAGGACAGACCCCTACCTGGTTACGTCTCCCTGTTTTGGTGAAATGGACACCTTTGTTTCTTCAAAGACTGCACCCGGTTACGGACATGCCGTGACCACCTTTATGTGTTTCTTTATTGTATTGTTATTGTTATATCTTGTTATGTTTTTCTAAAATATGTTTAGTCCCGGAGTACTAAATTTCACTAGGGGGGAATGTGGCACCCCAGGGGTCTGGTTTCCACAGTAACAAGCAATGTTATGTCTGAGAGCAGGTGGGAGGTCTCTTGGCCAGGGATCCTGTGCATGCCACACCTCCTGCCCAGTCTTGGGAGGGGAAGACCTTCCCCTATATAAACCCGGGGCTGAAGCAGGGTTAGTCAGTCAAGGAGAGTAGGGACAAGAAACAGTCACAGGAAGAAACAGCAGAAGCTCAGTGGGAGCAATACTACTACAAGTCAGGGGCTGGCAGCTGCAGAGCTCGCCCTGACTGAGAAGCTTTCTTACCGGACCCGGCGTCCGAGGCTGTGGGGACTAACTCTTACCCAGCAGCAGAAGCCGACCAGCAGGGGATTTCAGGTCCTCAGGCCCAGAAACCCGAAGGCACGGTCACACGCGTGGGACCAGCGCCGCCATCGTGGAGCGGAAGCCATTAGAAGGCCCCGAGTCACCGGCCATACGGGTGAGCACCACACGGTACACTCAGGGACGTGGGCTACTTATATCCGCTTCTAGCAAGGTAGCCAGAAGAGTACAGTCAGTTTGGGAGGCCTACCACTCCGCCTGGCCAGGGGAGATCCCATCTGCTCAAGGACTGACCAGGCCCCGTTCGCTAGCAAGTACTCCGGGAGGGTCTATCGTTGTTACCAGTAAAGACCCTGAATTACACCGCACCGTCTCTGAGTGGTTCCTGCTACCCTCATCTTCCACGTCGGCTGCCCTGAGGCCATACCCCTCCCGTTGGGGGTTATACTATCACGCTGCACAATTCTACACCGGCCTCAGCGGTCTGCCCTGCAGCGGCAGCTCCATATCTGCAAATCAACGGGTGGCGTAGTCGACACTCAAATAACATCTATCAAGACTGACACACACTGAGCTGACTCCCTGGGCACGGACCGGGTCCCCGCCACTCGGAGACTACAACCCTCATCTGATCCGGTTCCGGGTAAGCCCCCGTGCGCGAGACGCTGCGCGACACAGCAGGCCCAGGGGCGCATCACAGACAATCCATGGTATTTTGTATTAGGGTGGGGGTGATGTCAGGGGAAGAGGTGTATAATTGGGTGGCGTTGGCATAGAGATGATGCTGGAAACCATATCTTCTGAGGGGGCCTAGGACTGAACCCTGCGGAACCTCGATAGTAAGAGGACAAGGAGAGGGGTAAGAGCCAGCAAAGGGTACGGCGAAGAAGCAGTCAGAGAGGTAGGAGGAGAACCAGGAGAGCACGGAGCATAGTGAGGAGGAGCCGATGATCCACAGTGTCAAATACAGCAGATAGATCCAAGAGAATCAGCAGGGAGCAGTGATCTTTGGATTTAGCTGTTAGTAGATCATTAGAGACTTTAGTGAGGGCAGTTTCAGTAGAAAGTAAAGAGTGGAAACCAGATTGTACAGGGCCAAGAAGAGAGTGATCTAAAAGATAGCGGATTAGACGGGAGTTGACCAAGCGTTCCTGGAGTTTAGAGATGAATGGAAGATTAAAGACAGATCTGATGTTAGCATTGCAGTTCTGATCCAGGAATGTTTTTTAAAGTAAAGGGGTTATGATGGCATGTTTAACCCTGCTGTTCTGTTCAGGACCCGAAATTAAATTTGAGACCCTGCAGATTATTTATTATGCGGATCTGAAACTTGTGATTAATTGACTTTTCCTCATTTGAGGGGTTCTTACTAGGAGTGTTGTTTTTTTTTGTTTTTTTTTGTTTACTTTTTGCTACACGCTGATTGTTACACTTGTACTGTTCGGGTCAATATGACCCGATAACATTTTATTTTGTTCAACAGGTCACTAATTATTTCTGCCTGCAAAATTTATTTGTTTTCCTGTGTACTTCATCTCATTATTCAAAAGGGTGGAAGTTTCACTGTTCTTATCAGTGAGCAAGTACTCATCCAGTCATTTCTCTTTCAATTCTGTGAGATAGGACACTGAGCTGTGAATACACATCTTTACAGGTATGTAGCATATAAGCTAATAAGCGCGCCGAATTCGCATTGCGTTGCAAAGCGCAGCATGACCATTTCTACCGCGATTACGCTGCAAATTCGCAGCCATTGAGGATCATTGAAACGCAGCAAACCCGCAGGTATATGTGGATTTGCTGTGTTTCAATTAAATTCAATGTTCCTCAATGGCCGTGAATTTTCAGTGTAATCGCGGTGCGTGTGGTAGCCGGGATGAAGAGGAGACTACAACTTCTCTTCATCCCGGCTACCACGCGGTGAAAAAAAGAAATAAAAAAGTTAAAAATAAACAAAACCTGTATATTCACCTCTCCGGCAGCCCCCGATCTGCTCCTGGCCACGTCCTCTCTCCTTGGCGTCCCGCGGTGTACTTGCAGGACCTGCGGTGACTTCATTTAGTCAGCTGATGGTCATGCGACCGCTGACGTCAGCAGTCAGGTGATGGTCGCGTGACCATCAGCTGACTAAATGACATCACCGCAGGTCCTGACAGTACACTGCGGGATGCCGATGAGAGAAGATCGTCGCCGGGAGCCGCCGGGATGAGACCGGAGAGGTGAGTATACAGGTTTTGTTTATTTTAAACTTTTTAATTCTTTTTTTTTACTATAGATGCTGCATTTAAAGCATCTAAGTTGGTCACACATTATAAATCCATGCCGGTTGCATGGATTTATATTGTGTGACCAACTTGTCAAGCACTTTCCAAGTGATGCTCAAAATCACTTGGAAAAGTGCTTGAAAAAACGCATGCGAAAACGCATGTAAAAATGCTGAAAAAATGCTTCTCTCTGGCAGAAAAAACGCATGTAAATCTGCATGCGTTTTTTTCTGCCAGAGGGTGGCAAAAACGCTCTGCATCAAATCTGCTATGTGGGCACATAGCCTTAGGCTTGTGTAGACTGAATGTTTGTCTAGGAGGGGGTGTATTCTCACTGATGTGATATATTGATTGCATGGATGAGCATTGAGTACAGATTTGAACAGGGTCTGTTTTAGGGCCCCATCAGACACACACAGATGCACTCTGCGATTGCGATGCTGCAACGTCACAAACGTGAGGCTCCAGCATCGCAAGCGTAGCGGTCACACTGCACTTTCTTCATCGCTAGGAGAGCGATGGGGCCCTTACTGTAGCATATAAGCTCTTTTTGTTGTGAAACAGGTAATAGATTTTTTTCTCTTTTATTGTTATTTATTTATATAGTTCGTTTTTTTCATTATTTTTCATTTGTTGTTTTATAAAATATGTTAACACAAAGTTATATTTAGTTAGATTTCATGCTATAGTAATAGAAATCTAAAGCATGTTTGTTATTTGTGTGCAGAATGCTATAAAGCGAACATAATTGCAAACAGCCCGTGTAACCTTTTTCTGAAAAAAATAAATAAAAATTAAGTTTTAATTTCATTTTTCATTTGTTTATGATCAACCATGTTCACATACAGTTTAAAAATTAAATAGGTATTCAAATAAAACACTTACAGTAGCTAAAATCAACATTTTTATAGGTCGGGTCATATTGACCCGAAACAGTACAAGTGTATAGTAAATGCGATCAGAACAGCGGGGTTAAATGAAGAGGGAAAGATACTGGAAGAGAGAGAGGTAAATATTTTAGTTGGGTGAGTGGTGACAACAGGTGAAAGAGACTATAGGAGATGTGAGGTTGTTGAGATGTCAGGCACTGTTAAAGGTTGTAGGCCAAGAAGAAGCGAGAAGCCGCGTAACTTTTTCTTCTTTAACAGGCTCAAAGATAGTAAGTGAGCTTGAAGTGCGGCAGGGAAGGGGATCCAGGCCCTGAGAAGATTGGACTGAAATGTCCTGATGGATGTGGTTGATTTTTTCTAGGAAATAAGTGGCCAGATCCTCACCGCTAAGGTTGGTGACGGGGGCCTGTACTTTAGGTTTCAGGAAAGAGTGTAGTCATTTTGGATTGTTAGCTAGGGAAGTGATGAGGGTATTGAAGTAGGAATGTTTGGCCAGATAAAGGGCAGAGTAATAAGTTTTGAGCATGAACTTACAGTGGATGAAATCCTCTGCTAAAAGCGATTTTCTCCACTGACGTGCACCTTGAGCAATGCTGAAGAAAATGTGTTTGCATCATGTGCCAGAGCTGCCGTCATCTGTGTCAGGTCTAAAAGCCCAAAGTGACTGTGATGTCAACATGCTAAAAGTAATTCCCTAGAAAAAGAAATATACTTGCACCAAGCTCCCGAACAGCTCACCAGTCGGGTTTGCTGCTTCTCTTGGCATCTTAGTGCTCATGGTGCAAAGCTCCTGAGTAGAGATGAGCGTTGTTCTACTCGAACTGTTCGCCAATCTCAAATTCGAGCTGTTTTGGGCGGTGTTCGAGCCGTTCGGCGAACACGAACAATTTGAGAAAAATTCGGCTGTTCGAGGTTATGTTCGATAACTGTTCGTGCACCAAAATCATAACTGGATTTTTTCTCAGTAATGATGAAAATTAATGTTAATACGCAGTTTGAGTGTACAGCGGGGTGGGGGGAGGGGCAGGGGATGGATCTCTGCAGGAACAATGAAGATCTCCATTTTTTTTTTCTCTTTCCCGCATTTACAGTGGGGAGGTGCAATCTGTCAGCCTATCAGCAGCGCACACACGGAGCGAAGTGCTTTTTTTCACACAAGCAAGGGCATGTGTCATTGGCAGTGTATGTCACATGTCCTTGCCCTATAAGACCAAGCCATTTTCCCCGTCGCCACCATTTTCTCACTGCTGCAGCTGCGTGTTAGAGGGCACCGCTGTTGCTGTGTGCGCTATACCTTGTTAATTTCAAGCCAATTTTCGCACAAATCTACAGATAGCTTGGGAGTAGGGAATAGTTGTGATTGCAGTCCTTTTAAGGACTAGGTTACAGCATTTCCTACGACTTTTATCAGGCAGGTCTGTGCTCTTAAATAGATAGATTGTGGGAGTAAAGACTAATTGTAATTGGAGTCCTTTTCAGGACTAGGTTACATCAGTTCCTATCAGTTTTTGCCAGGCAGGTCTGTGCAAGTTTTTTTCACAGCATTTGGCTGAATCTAGCAAAGCTAATCCTTTTTGGCCTATTGCAGAGTGTGTTAGTCAGTGGAGTAGCCTATCTGTGTTGCAAGATATACCACCTGTGTATAGAATACCAATTTTTTTACTGCACCTAGTGAAGTAAAATCTTTAGGGCATAGCATCATTCTATTAGTCCATCTATACTGATCTCCATCAGGTTGCAAATTGAATATAATTTTTTTCTGCATCTAGCTCTGAAAAAATATTGGGCTTCAAGCTGTGTGTGGGACTTGTTGTATTAGTCCATCTATACTGACCTCCATCAGGTTGCAAACTGCATATATTTTTTTCTTCATCTACCTCTGAAAAAATATTGGGCTTCTAGCTGTGTGTGGGACTTGTTTTATTAATCCATCTATACAGACCTCCATCAGGTTGCAAACTGAATATATTTTTTTCTGCATCTACCTCTGAAAAAATATTGGGCTTCTAGCGGTGTGTGGGACTTGTTGTATTAGTCCATCTATACTGACCTCCATCAGGTTGCAAACTGAATATATTTTTTTCTGCATCTACCTCTGAAAAAATATTGGGCTTCTAGCAGTGTGTGGGACTTGTTCTATTAATCCATCTATACAGACCTCCATCAGGTTGCAAACTGAATATATTTTTTTCTGCATCTACCTCTGAAAAAATATTGGGCTTCTAGCTGTGTGTGGGACTTGTTCTATTAATCCATCTATACAGACCTCCATCAGGTTGCAAACTGAATATATTTTTTTCTGCATCTACCTCTGAAAAAATATTGGGCTTCTAGCTGTGTGTGGGACTTGTTGTATTAGTCCATCTATACTGACCTCCATCAGGTTGCAAACTGAATACATTTTTTTCTGCATCTACCTCTGAAAAAATATTGGGCTTCTAGCTGTGTGTGGGACTTGTTCTATTAATCCATCTATACAGACCTCCATCAGGTTGCAAACTGAATATATTTTTTTCTGCATCTACCTCTGAAAAAATATTGGGCTTCTAGCTGTGTGTGGGACTTGTTGTATTAGTCCATCTATACTGACCTCCATCAGGTTGCAAACTGAATATATTTTTTTCTGCATCTACCTCTGAAAAAATATTGGGCTTCTAGCTGTATGTGGGACTTGTTCTATTAATCCATCTATACAGACCTCCATCAGGTTGCAAACTGAATATATTTTTTTCTGCATCTACCTCTGAAAAAATATTTGGCCTTCTAGCAGTGTGTGGGACTTTCTCTATTAGTCCATCTCTACTGACCTCCATCAGGTTGCAAATTAAAAATAATTTTTATCTGCATCTAGCTCTGAAAAAATATTTGGCCTTCTAGCAGTGTGTGGGACTTTCTCTATTAGTCCATCTATACTGACCTCCATCAGGTTGCAAATTAAAAATAATTTTTATCTGCATCTAGCTCTGAAAAAATATTTGGCCTTCTAGCAGTGTGTGGGACTTTCTCTATTAGTCCATCTATACTGACCTCCATCAGGTTGCAAATTGAATATAATTTTTTTCTGCATCTAACCCAGCCAATAGTTTTGGCCTAATACCACAGTTTGGCCACTCAGCTCTGCTCGGTTCCCATCCATTGTTTTTTTGTGCAAACAACTCCAGAGTTGTTAATTAGTTAACCACCAAAATGAGTGGAAAAAGGCCTGCTGCTGGTGGAAAGGGGAATAGGCGTGTTGGAAAGGGGAAAAAAGGTTGTGTCCGTGGGGTAGGTGTTAAAGCAACAGTAACATCTGCAGAAGAAAGACCATCTTCCAGCCAAACTAAAATGTCTACTTCTTTTAGCGGACAATGTGATAAGATCCCTTTCTTATGGCCACGCCAATCGCTACAAATTCCAGATGAGGCACAAAAACAGCAGGTGCTTCAACGGATATCAAGTGCTCCTTTAAGTGGGCTCTCCTCCACATCAACTTCAACATCACAAATACTCCAGTCCTCAAAGGTGTCACCCCAATCGCACTTGCTTCCTCACAGCTCCCAAATCTCCAGCTGCCCGTCTGAGTATGAGGTAGAACAGATGGTTGAGTCTGCAGAGCTGTTTGCTCATACTATAGACTGGGAATCAGAGGTCGACTCCAGCGCTTCTGTGAATCCAGACGAGGAAATGATCTGCACTGATGCCCAGAATCTTTATGAGTCGGATCCAGGACCAGACGCAGAAGGTTCTGACCATAATGTAGACCCTCATTCCCAAACTGTAACTCCTGTTGGTGGAGACAATGAGGAAGACGATGATAAGACTCAAATACCTGATTGGAGCGACAACTTTAGTTTTTTGTCAGGGCAGGAACAGGTTGGCTCTGAGGACGACGGGTGTGATAACGCACAGGGTGATGATGATGAGGTTGGAGATCCCACTTACTGTCAACCCACAGTCAGCCAAGAGATAAGGTCAGCAGAGGAGGTGGAGGAAGATGCTAGTGACGACGAGGTCAGGTTGCGCCTTCCTGGACAGAGACGTAGTACTGGAAGCACGTCAACAACTGCATCCTCAAACACAACTCTGCCTCTCACCACAAGTCGTGGTGGCTCTTCAGGTCACATGGGTGCTAAGCCTTACATAGCCTGGGCATTTTTTCAGATCGATAAAGATGACCCAACTCGTGTTATCTGTAACATTTGTCAGCAAAAGCTAAGTAGAGGCCAAAAAATACATAGTTTGAGTACTTCATGCATGAACCGGCACATGGACATGAAGCATAAGTTGCAGTGGGAAGCTCAGTGTGCTACAATGCGGCCTAGCCGGCCGGGCCAACCGCCGTCTGCCATATCTTGTGCATCCGCGGCCTCTTCATCCTCTGTGACTGGGGGGACAGCAGTCACACCTGTTTTGGGGCGCAGACCTGCCACCTCTTTACCCGCAACAGCCAGCGTGATTGGCAGGTCATCATTTTCTTTGGAGGTGGTAACACCAGCTGGTGTTGAGCGCTGTCCGACATCGATAGCACCACCTTTCCTTTGGATCAAGGCAACCTAACATGTCCGCCTGCATCTTCCTCACAGACCGGCAGTTTGCCGGGGACACCCTTATCAACCCCGTCTAAGCACAATAGCCAGCCCTCGGTCCCTCAGATGTGGACAAGTAAAAGACCATTTCCTCCTAGCCATGAGAAAGCTAAGAGGTTGAATTTCACCATCTGCAAGTTCTTGGCTACAGAAATGCTGCCTTTCCGCCTGGTGGACACAGAGGATTTTCGAGACCTTATGTCCGTCGCAGTGCCCCAGTACCAGATGCCCAGTCGGCACTACTTCTCAAAGAAAGGTGTGCCTGCGCTCCACCAGCATGTCGCACACAACATCACCGCTTCTTTGAGAAACTCTGTGTGTGACAGGGTGCATTTCACCACAGACACTTGGACGAGTAGGCATGGACAGGGGCGTTACATGTCGCTGACTGGGCACTGGGTAACTATGGTGACAGCAGGACAAGGGGCTGCTGTCCAAGTCTTGCCGTCCCCACGAGTTGTGCGTCAATCCCCTTTATGTCAAAGTTCCTCCACTGCTTCTGCCTCCTCAACCTCCTCTCGGTCTTCCACCTGCACCCAAAGCCTGTCTGGTCATGCCACAAGCTTTCTAGCTGTGCAGAAGGGATCCTGCACACCTCCTTACTATGCTGGCAGTAGGGCTTAACGTCATCAGGCGGTTTTTACATTGAAATGTCTGGGAAATGTGAGTCACACAGCTGAGGAGTTGTGGTCAGCTCTGGAGAACCAATTTCATGAATGGTTGTCTCCACTGGACCTGAAACCAGGGAAGGCCGTGTGCGACAATGCTGCAAACCTGGGTGCGGCCCTTCGCCGGGGCAATGTCACACACGTGCCTTGTATGGCTCACGTGTTGAACCTGGTTGTCCAGCAATTTTTAGCCCACTATCCCAGACTAGATGGCCTTCTGCAGAGGGCACGGTCGCTGTGTGCTCACTTTCGCCGTTCGCATCCCGCAGCTCAGCGACTTACATCTCTACAGAAGTCGTTGGGCCTGCCACTTCACCGGCTAAAATGCGATGTGCCTACCTGGTGGAATTCAACTCTGCACATGTTGCAGCGACTGTGGCAGCACCGACAAGTCCTGGTGCAATACGTTCTGACGTATAGCCTGGGCCAACGAGATCCAGAGGTGGGGCAAATCACGCTGGAGGAGTGGTCTCAGATCAGGGACCTATGCACCCTTCTGCACAGTTTTGAAATGGCGACGAAGATGTTTAGTGCTGACGATGCCATTATCAGCATGACTATTCCGGTGATTTACATGCTGGAGCACATGTTAAACAGAATTCGGAGTCAGGTGGTGGCACAAGAGGAGGTGGAGGAAGTAGAGGAGGAGGAGTTGTATGCGGAAGGGCTAACATCTGCAAGGTCCAGACGGTCGGCAGCACCAAGGCGGCAGGCATGTGAGGGTGGGGAAGATGGTTTTACCAGGGCGCATGGTAGCAGCCAAACTAGTGAGGAAGGTGCAGGAGCCAAGGAAGAAGTGGAGGACGAACTGATGGAAGACTCATCAGATGAGGGAGACCTTGATCACATTTCTGTTGTGCGAGGTTGGGGGGAGAGGACAGAGGAAGGAAGCATGATTGTTACCTCGCCACCAACACAACAGGGACTTGGTGCTCCTGGATGCGCAACACACATGAGTGCCTTCTTGCTGCACTACCTGCAACATGACCCTCGAATTGTGAGAATTAGAAATAATCCTGACTACTGGGTTGCCACACTGTTAGATCCCCGGTACAAAAGTAAATTTGCAGAAATTATTCCTGCCATAGAAAGGGATGCACGCATGCAGGAGTATCAGCAGAGACTGTTGCAGAATCTTACATGTGCTTTTCCACAAAATACCAGTGGTGCACGTAGTGAATCTCACAGTTCCAACTTGCCAACTGTGGGACCGTCAAGTGTTCAGCACTCAAACCGTAACAGAACCACAGTATCTGCTGGTAACATCAATTTTGCGGAATCATTTCACCACTTTTTTAGCCCATCCTTTGCAAGGCCACAGGAGACAAGAAATCTGACACATAGTCAACACCTAGAGACGATGGTACAGGAGTATCTCCAAGTAAACATTGAAGCCACGACTGTGTCACTGGACCCTTGCTCTTTTTGGGCTTCCAATCTGGAGAAATGGCCGGAGCTAGCCACTTACGCCTTGGAGATCTTGTCATGCCCCGCAGCCAGCGTTCTGTCTGAACGTGTGTTCAGCGCTGCTGGTGGTGTGCTGACAGATAAGCGCACGCGGCTCTACACTGATAATGTAGACAGACTCACGTTCATAAAGATGAACAAATCATGGATCCGAAACGACTTTTCTACCCCTGTGTCATCCTGGGGAGAGTAAAAGCTTGATGATTGGTTAAAATCACCCTACCAACCGTTTTAAGCTTTCAAATTACTAATCATGTTTATCTGTATCTTGGCTGGAAAATAATTTGGGCTTTGTAGCAGTGTGCAGCACTGATTCTATTAGGCCATCTATAATAAGCTCCACCAGATTTAAAATTACTAATCATGTTTATCTGTATCTTGACTGGAAAATAATTTGGGCTTTGTAGCAGTGTGCAGCACTGATCCTATTAGGCCATCTATACTAAAGCTTCACCAGATTTAAAATTAATAATAATTTTTAGCTGCATCTAGCCCGGAAAATAATTTTGGGGCTCCGAGATGCGCAAGACACATAAGTGCCTTCTTGCTGCACTACCTGCAGCATGACCCTCATATTGTCAGAATTCGAAGTAATCATGACTACTGGGTTGCCACACTCTTAGATCCCCCAAACTTTTCGATCAACCTTTTCATTTTAATAAAGACCAAAAAAATGGTCATTTTTGAAATTATAAGCATTAGCAGGTTGTTAGAAACTGAAATCAAACAGTTTTCAACTCAAAACTTTATTCTAGGTGATGTTACATTTTCACATAGGACCCCTTGTTCGAAAGGAGCTTCTGAACTCTCTCGTCCATTGAATTTGTCAGGTTTTGGATGGTTTCTGCTTCAATTGTTTTGCATGAGGACAGAATACCCTCCCAGAGCTGTTGCTTAGATGTGAACTGCCTCCCGCCATCATAGACACTCCTTTTAATGATGCTCCAAAGGTTCTGAATGGGGTAGAGGTCAGGGGAGCATGGAGGTCACACCATAAGTTTGTCCCCTTTTATGCCCATATCAGCCAGAGATGCAGATGTTTTATGTGCAGCATGAGATGGTGCATTATCATGCAGAAAAATGATCTTGCTGTGAAATACACGGTTCTTCTTCTTGAACCATGGCAGGAAGTGCTGTTTGAGAAAATCCACATACATTATGGAGTTCATCTTTAACGCCTTCAGGGATCCTAAAGGGGCCGATAATCTCTCTCCCCATGATTCCAGCCCAAAACATTACTCCACCTCCTCCTTGTTGGCGCTGTAGCCGTGTTTGCGTGGGGTGTCCATCAACCAGCCATCCTCCACTCCATCCATCTGGACCATCGAGCTCTGCACGGCCCTCATCCGTGAACAAAACAGTTTTGAAATCAGTCTTCATGTAATGTTTGGCCCACTGGAGCCGTTTCTGCTTGTGTGAAGTGGATAGAGGAGGTCGACAGGATGGCGTATGCACAGCTGCAAACCTCTGAAGGACCCTGCATCTTGTTGTTCGGGGGACGTTGGAGGCACAAGCAGCTTCAAAAACTTGTCTGCTGCTATGACAAGGCTTTTTTTCCGCTGCTCTTTCAACCTGACGTAATTGCCTGTAGGAAAGAGTCCTCAATTTGCCCTTATCAGCACGCACACGTGTGTACTGTGAATCAGCTACATACTTCTTGATTGCCAAGACACTTCATCCTGATCATCGCACAATGTTGATTGTAGTCATGCCTTGACCTAAACACTCCACAATTTGTTGCTTCTCAGCAGCCGACACATCCTTTTTCTTTCCCATTTTGGCAGAAAATGTAGGCTGCTTAATAATGTGAGACAGCCTTCTTAAGTAGTCTTGCCTTTCATTGGACACACCTGCCAAACTAATTAGCACAGGTGTCTGCAATTGCTTACAGTGATATAAAGAGCCCTGACACACATCACCATCAATGAGTTTAACTGACAAACAAACAAATTCTTCCCTTATCACTCCTAAACACTTTTTGCATAATAATTTGGAACACAGTGTACATGTGCTTTTCCACAAAACACCAGTGGTTCACGTAGTGAATCTTACAGTTCTAACTTGCCAACCGTGGCCTGTATGGAGTTGTTCAATAAAGGGCCCAAAATTAAGATAACATAGATGGGAGAGGTCTCTATGAATAGGAATTCCTAAGTATTTGATACCCTGTGAGGGCCAGGCAAAGGGAAAGTTGGACTGGATGGAATCCTATATGGATTTGGGGAGGGAGACATCGAGGGCCTCAGACTTCGCTGCATTGATTTTAAAATTTGACCATGTAACAAAGTGATCTATTTCAGCCATAACAGCATGGATGGATATATGTGATTGAGTGATATATACTAGGACATCATCAGCAAATAGAGAGCACTTGTACTCGGTGCCTCCCACCTCAATCCACCTAATATTGGGGTTATGGCGAATTGATGAGAGCAGGTGCTCCGTCACTAGGATGTATAAGAGAGGGGACAGAGAACATCCCTGCCTTGTCCCATTGGTGATTGTGAAAGGTGATGAAAATGTTCTGACGCGCCCCCTGGGCCTTGGGACACCCGGAGCCGGACCCTTTTTGGTGGATGCTGGTGGTTGTAGTCTCCGTGGCGGCAACCCGGTTCCGTGGCTCAGGGCGGTCAAACCAGTGGCGGAACTATTTATGTGGTTTTGATGTTTAAATGTCCGACTACGCCACCCGTGGATTGCGGTCAGAGTGAACCGCCGCTCCAGGGCAGACCGCTGAGGCTGGTGTTGTGGGTGCAGCAGAGCGTAGCATAACTCCCCACGGGAGGAGTATAGCCTCAGGGCAGTGTATGCGGAGGATGGGGGTGATGGTGCAGGGCAGCAGCAGTAATGACACGGAGTCAGTGATGCAGTCCAGGGCCTTTACTCACAGTTCTTATTATCCAGACCACGTCTGCAGGTAACGGCTGCCCACGTCGTACTGTGCTCACCAGGTGAGGGGCTCAGACAACTCCCAGATAACTTTGGAGTGCTTCACAGGACCCCCTTTGTGTGTCCTTTGTCTGGCCTTTCTTACCAACCCTTCTGTCCGGCTGCCTCGGGCCTCCTCTGGGTAAACTTGGCGCCAGTTTCCCTGACCCTATGTGGTGCCTTCCTAGCGGGTGTAGCGAGGGGCTGCGCCACATAAAATGTCACAGCCTCCTGTTTCTAGCTGAGGGTCGTTTCCTGCCTCCACAAGTTTCGGGGACCGGTCTCCCCCTTTGGCCTGACCCCTCCACGCAGGTGGATTCGGGCGTGCGGTGGCGACTCGCCCGTCCGCACCCCTGAGATCCCTTCGTTCCTCGTTCCTGGAGCCTTCTCCGCTCCTCTTCCTTCCTTCTCCCTCTTCCAGGCCTGGGCCTCTGTTACTAGGCCCGCCTCCGGAGCAGAGCTCATGCAGAGCCCCTGCTCCCTGCCACTTCTGCTCAGACTTCTCTGCACTGAACTAAGATGGTGCCCACCTTTTATACTCCCTTCTCAATGCACCCAGGAACTGCTTCCTCCCTGCTCCTGCACTACAGGGTTCCCCTTCCTCAGTGTTCCCTCCCCCCACTCCAGCCAGGGACAGGGACTGTCGTGCCCATCTCAGGGGCATATTGGTCGCCCTGCCCCACGGCAATGTGGTGTAATGCATGCAGGTGTCGGGTCCTGATCCACACTACATCCTTACCTGAGAGTGAGATATCACACCTCTGGGTGAGGTGCAATACCTCTGTAGCAACCGAGCCCTCAGGGTGCTACAGTTCCATTTATCTTCAGCCTAGGTGACGTATTGCGATACAGGGCCGTGATTTTGGCTATAAAAGGGTCCCCTAGACCCCTACCCCAAGCTTTTTAAGAGAATCACATATGGCGTGCCAGGAGACTCTATGGAATGCTTTCTCAGCATCCAACGAGAGTATCTAATTACAAATTTTTAACTGCATCTAGCCCAGGAAATACTTTGTGCCTAGTAGCAGGGTCTGCTAGTCAGCGGATTATCCCGGCTGTTAAGCAAGCTACACCACCTGTAGTTTGGACACTTCATTTTTTCAAAGGAAATGCTTCGGGACCACGGGATACTCAGTGAAGAGCATCAGGAGGCACCCCAAGGCATAGGGGCTCGGACTGGCAGTAGGATGCCTTGCGGTGGACAGCCGAGCTCGATCCTTATAAAAGCTTTTTAACTGCAGCAGCTTTAGTGGACGCTACTGGAGCTGGAATTACGCGGCTGCTGGCATGAGACTTGCCCTCCAATAGATCCTTGTAAATGGATTTAAAGGGTATTTATTCAAATTAGAGAGACAATTTAAATTAAAAAGCTTAGAGCTGCCTCCACCACAGGGGGGCTCGCTCGACCCACCAGCGGACAGGCAGCAGTATTGGGAGAGGGGGGCTGGCTGTCAGGGTTCACCGCGGCTCTGGCACAAACCCGGCGACACGGAGGTGGCACGGGCAGGAGCGGACTGAACGTGTCGGCTTCTCACTTTTTGGATTTTAGAAGGGCATGACATGCCTATATCTGTGTCTCCCCCTCCTTTTACTCCTCCACATCTTTTCTTTTCGCATGACTATATGTACTTGTCACTTTTCCATGTGTTAGTTGTGTCTTCTGAGCAGTTTGTCAGCTTTTGGACACCTTTGAAGGTGTTTTCTATGTGTTTCTATGTGTTTTTGTTTGCCTGCCATTGGTTTTAACGGTGTTCGAAGGTGTTCGACGAACAGTTCGGCGAACACACGGGTGTTCGACGAACCGAACCGAACTCGAACACTACGGGGGTGCCTCAACACTACTCCTGAGCCCCTGATTCTCGCTCTCCCTCCCTCTCTCCTTCCCTCTCTCTCTTCCTCTCTCCCTCTGTCCCTCTCTTGGTAATGTTATATGTGTATTTAATATGTACTATTGTACATGTACAACCCTTGGCTATATAATGTTTGCACTATGAATGGTCCTGTTATATCCACTACCCTTAGATTTCTGTGCCACTGTCGCGCCGTCATCATGCTATGCTGTATTGCTTCCGTTAGGGGTACTGTATATGAAATGGCTACAGCCGAGTAAAATTTGAACAAATATTCTAAATGAATGTATGATTCATATTGGCTGGAGACATATAATACTCCGTCTCCCCATTCCCATTCCAATTCCCACTCCCCTTGAGAAATCAGTGAGTGCAAAATGCCCGTCAGGGTGCTGGTGGTGGCCCTCACCATTTGGTGCTAACATGGGTAAGTCATTATTTCATGCTTTTCCTGCTTTTCTTGGTTCATAGTGATTTTTGCCTACTGCTAGAAGTCTATTGAGACTAATTCACACTATATGGATGGCTACTCATGTATTATAGAAAGCAGATGTGTTTTGACTTTTGCATTATAGTCTTACCCTGGGTTTCATCACCTGTCTTTACTTGAACAATCCTGTTTGTCCTACCTCCATGCAGTTGTTTTCCTTTCCTTTTAACACTGTATGGTAAATGTACTTTATATATTATACTAATAAAATTTGTTTGATTTTATATGTCTTGTAAGTCATTTTTCTGGATACTTAGTATCCAAATGTAGGTCAGTAGCCGAGTAAAATTTGCAGAATGTGTTTCCTTTCTCTACGTGTTCCAAATCCACAAATAAGTTGCTGCTGAGACCGGAATTTTACAAGTCATCCAAACAAATGGAAAACAATAACTGCACTTAGAATCCAAAAGTGTGTGGTTTGCCAGCAGGACACTCTACAGAAATAACTCTCATTGTTTCCATCACTGGTTATCATCCCAATTTTCCTTACTATAGCTGCTATAGCTTCTATAGCTTCTCCTTCTCATCTTTTATCCACAATTTCCATCTTTAAACTTCAGGTTTCTGAAAGTTGAAAGCAAAAGTTTATAAATCAGACATATGGGCCATGAAAATACTTAGCATTCCATGGAGCCAAGTCATTTTATTTAAAGAGCATAGAATAACAAATTGCCTGTGGCCACATGTATCAATTAGGCTATAATAACATTCTTTAATTTGCAAGGGCCTTTATAAAAGGGCCCCACAGTGGAAATGACAATTTATGAAATCCCAGAAGCAAACGTATTACAATAATTTGGATAATAAAGTAAATCACTCGGCAGATCATTAGCTTGCTCACTTCAAAATCCCATAAGTTGACTAATGTCCTAGTGGCAGACTTGTGTATACAGGTACACAAATGGCAAAATACTATTGCTATTACCCATAATACATACAGCTAATGATCCCCTATTTCAGGCACCTGACACTAAGGTGTTATTTGCTGGAACCTAGCACTAAGCTCCAGTCTGTTGCACTGGTGACAGCAATACATTTACCCAGTGCGCTGCAGAATAGCGGCAGACATCTGCTGATCCTTTACGGCATTGTGATAAAATGAACTATATCCAGTGTCTGCACTCAAGAGTCAATATTAATCTATGACAATTCTGCTGCAAGCATTCATTGTCTGCATATGGCATGTCAAAAAAATCAAATTGTGGAATCTTATGTTATAATAATAATAATAATAATTTTTTATTTTTATAGCGCCAACATATTCCGCAGCACTTTACAATTTTAGGGGGGACTTATACAGACAATACAGAATAAGCATATCTCAAATCAAAAGGAGGCCCTGCTCGCAAGTTTACAGTCTATGAGGAAATGGGGGAGACACAAAAGGTAAAGTGTACATATATTGTATAATGCAGCCTTGATATACTAAATAGGATAAATAATAATACATGGACTGGTCGCCAGCCAGTATGTGTACAGTCCTGACCGAGGCTATTAAATACATGGATGGTATGAACCTGAAATTGAAGAAGATTTTAATATGGGGAATTAATCGAACTGTCCTGGGTAGTGCATTCCAAAGAATTGGTGCAGCACGCGAGAAATCTTGGAGACGGGAATGGGAAGTTCAGATTATGGAGGATTTTAGTTTTAAGTCATTGGCAGAACGGAGGGCACGTGTAGGGTGGTAGACTGAGACAAGGGAGGAGATGTAGGGGGGTACTGAAGCATGGAGCACTTTGTGGGTAAATGTGATAAGTTTAAATTGAACTCTACATTGGATGGGTAACCAATGCAATGACTGGCACAGGAAAGAGGCATTGGTGTAGCGGTTGGCAAGGAATATGATCCTTGCTGCTGCGTTAAGGACGGATTGGAGAGGGGAGAGTTAAGTAAGAGGGAGACCTATTAGTAGAGAGTTGCAATAGTCGAGACGAGAATGAATAAGAGCTACAGTAAGAGTTTTTGCCGAGTCAAAGGTGAGAAATGTCCTGATTCTTGAGATGTTTTTGAGGTGTAGATGACATGAACAAGCGAGTGATTTGTGAGGAATGAAGGAAAGATTTGAATCAAAAATGACCCCAAGACAGTGGGCTTGTTGCTGGGGAGTAATGGTTGAGCCACAAACGGAAATGGCAATATCGGGCACAGGTAGGTTAGTGGAGGGAGGAAATTCGAGTAGTTCAGTTTTTAACAGATTCAGTTTTAGGCAGAGGGAGGACATAATGTTAGACACAGCACAAAGACACAAAGACAATCACTTGTCTTTTGTGGAACCCCGACAGTAAGGGGAAGGAGAGAGGAGGAGGAGCCGTCAAAAGACACAGAAAAGGAGCCGTCAGAGAGATAGGAGGAGAACCAGGAGAGAACAGTGTCCTTGAGGCCAATAGTGCGGAGCATAGTGAGGAGGAGCTGGTGATCCACAATGTCGAATGCTGCAGAGAGATCCAGGAGAATCAGCAGGGAGTAGTGACCATTAGATTTAGCTGTTAGTAGATCATTAGAGACTTTAGTGAGGGCAGATTCAGTAGAATGTAAAGAGCAGAAACCAGATTGTAGAGCATCAAGAAGAGAGTTTTCTGAGAGATAGCGGATTAGACGGGAATGGACCAGGCGTTCCAGGAGTTTAGAGATAAATGAAAGATTGGAAACAGGTCTGTAGTTGGCTGTGCAGTTCTGGTCAAGGTATGGTTTTTTAAGTAATCAATGTATGCTGGCGTGTTTAAAAGAAGAGGGAAAGATACCAGATGAGAGGGAGAGGTTGAACATCTTTGTTAGGTGAGTGGTGACAGCTGGAGAAAGGGAATGAAGGAGATGTGAGGGAATAGGGTCACTGGTGCAGGTAGTAGGGCGAGAAGATGCAAGGAGCCTGATCACTTCATCTTCCGTGACTGGTTCGAAGTCAGAAAGTGAGCAAGATACAATGTGGCAGGGGAGAGCATAACGTTTGGGGATTGGGAGAAAATTTCCTGTTGGATATGGTCAATTTTATCTTTGAAATACAGTAATTGGCCAGATTGTCAGCGCTGAGGTCGGTGGTCGGGACCTGCGCTGTTTGATTGAGGAGAGAATGAAATGTGTCAAAGAGGCGTTTAGGATTATTGGAAAGTGAGATTATGAGATTCTTAAAGTAGGTTTGTTTGGAGAGGTGAAGGGCATGTTTTCAGCGTAAATTTATAATGGAGGAAATCTTCGGGCAGATTAGATTTTCTCCACAGTCGTTCAGCGCACCTGGAGCACCTCTGGAGAAGACTAGTGTTGAGAGAGCATGCTCGACACTGCTCAGTACTCGCCCGAGCATCTCACTACTCGGGATGTTCGGCGAGCACCGGGTCTCCGCCCTGCATTTTTGGCGCTCTTTACAGAGCCAATGAACATGCAGGGATTGCCAGCCAGTCACTGTAATGCCGCAGCCATGTTGGTTGTGGACATTACAGTGAATGGCTGGCCACACAGCGTCACATCGAGTAGTTAAAACCGGGCGCCGCCATCTTGGACACAGTCGCTCCGGATCAGACAGTGTACGGAGAGTGCTGCTGAGTTAGGGAGAGATTTATACTGCAAAATAGGTAGTGTAGGGTCTCTAAAGCCTGCAAAATCAAACAAACAGCCCTTCTCAGGACTAATATCCATCCCAGATATCAGGCAGGCAGGCAGGCTGTATAGGAGATGCAGTGGTTATACCAACAAACACTGCATTACAGTCCTGTGTGCTGCTTTTCAAATTGCTAGACTTAGCCCCAGGACTCATTGGCCAGGAAAAATCCTTTTTTTCATCTAAATCCTCTTTTTTTTTTTTTCTCAGTCAGACTGTACAAATACCCGTCTTATTAACCTTTTGGTATTCCCCCCCCCCCAAAAAAAAAAATTGAGTGTGTCTGTGAGTGTTCAGACACAAATATATCTGTTTAAAAGAGTCTGGTTTCGGCCAGATAACTAGAACTGTGGTTTTGCAGTTCCACGGTACAAATCTCTGTATTATCCACTTTTTTGCCTTTTTTCCATAAAAAAAACATTTTGAGTGTCTCGCTGACTGTTCAGACACAAATATATCTGTTTAAAAGATTCTGTTGTAGGCCAGATAACTAGAACTGTGGTTTTCCTCTTCCACGGTTCAAATCTGCGTGTAATCCACCTTTTTGCATAAAAAAAAACATTTTTAGTGTCTCACTGACTGTTCAGACACAAATATATCTGTTTATAAGAGTGTGGTGTAGGCCAGATAACTAGAACTGTGGTTTTCCTCTTCCACAGTTCAAATCTGGGTGTAATCCACCTTTTTGCATTAAAAAAACATTTTGAGTGTCTCGCTGACTGTTCAGACACAAATATATCTGTTTAAAAGATTCTGGTGTAGGCCAGATAACTAGAACTGTGGTTTTCCTCTTCCACGGTTCAAATCTGGGTGTAATCCAACTTTTTGCATAAAAAAAACATTTTGAGTGTCTCGCTGACTGTTCAGACACAAATATATCTGTTTAAAAGAGTCTGGTGTAAGCCAGATAACTGGAACTGTGGTTTTGCAGTTCCACGGTTCAAATCTCTGTATTATCCACTTTTTTGCCTTTTTTCAATAAAAAAAAAACATTTTGAGTGTCTCGCTGACTGTTCAGACACAAATATATTTGTTTAAAATAGTCTGGTGTAGGCCAGAGAACTAGAACTGTGGTTTTCCTCTTCCACGGTTCAAATCTCTGTGTAATAATCCTTTTTGCATAAAAAAAAACACATTTTGAGTGTCTCGCTGACTGTTCAGACACAAATATATCTGTTTAAAAGAGTCTGGTGTAGGCCAGATAACTAGAACTGTGATTTTGCAGTTCCACGGTTGAAATCTCTGTATTATCCACTTTTTTGTTTTTTTCAATAAAATAAAACAATTTGAGTGTCTCGCTGACTGTTCAGACACAAATATATCTGTTTAAAAGATACTGGTGTAGGCCAGATAACTAGAACTGTGGTTTTCCTCTTCCACTGTTCAAATCTCTGTATTATCCACTTTTTTGCCTTTTTTCCATAAAAAAAAAACATTTTGAGTGTCTCGCTGACTGTTCAGACACAAATATATCAGTTTAAAAGATTCTGGTGTAGGCCAGATAACTAGAACTGTGGTTTTCCTCTTCCACGGTTCAAATCCAAATCTGGGTGTAATCCACCTTTTTGCATAAAAAAAACATTTTGAGTGTCTCGCTGACTGTTCAGACACAAATATATCTGTTTAAAATAGTCTGGTGTAGGCCAGAGAAATAGAACTGTTGTTTTCCTCTTCCATGGTTCTAATCTCCTTTTTATTACCCTTTTGCCATTGATAGTGCGAGTGTAAGCTATTTTACTTTATTTACAATGGGCAAGGTGCGTGGCAAGGGACGTGGAACTGGACGTTCTGGTAATGGTGCGTGCAGAGGACGGGGCCGTGGCCAAGGTAAAAATGTGCCACAACCAACAGCCACATCTTCTCGCTCCCAGTTCTTGACCGAATTACTAGGGAAGCACACAACAGCACCACTACTACGAACTGATCAGTGTGAACAGGTTATTAATTGGATAGCAGATAATAAGTCCACTCACCTGGGCACCACCACCTCCGGTCTGTCTCCCACACGGTCAAGTCTTAGTAGCCGTGAGTCTTGACTGCATACTCCTCCTCACCCTGATGCTCCTTCCTCCCACCATGCCGAGTGTCGTCAGACAGCAACTGATCCCACAGTTGGACACTCTGAAGAGCTATTCACTGGTCCATTTCCATATTTGGGCCCCTCGTCTGCTCCGCTTGAAGTGGTGGAAGAGGAGATCCCATGTAGCGATGCACAAATATTTGAAAGAACGGCCAACAGGAAGGCGACGCTGGCAATTTGTCACAAGAGGTGGACGATGACGAGACACAATTGCCAAGAAGGGAGGAGGAGGACCGTGGTGCGGAAGTGGAAGAGGAGGAGGTGGTGGATGATCTAGTAACTGACCCAACGTGGCAGGAGGACACGCAGAGCAAGGCCAGCCGCACACAGGGGGAGGGAGGCAGAGTACCCCAACAGGCAGGAGAAAGCAGTGTGGTGGCCGCAGACAGAAGGCGGGCAACCGTTTCCCGTAACACCAACACGAGGGACGTTGCCAGTACAACCGGTAGGTCTTCCGGAGTCTGGAATTTTTTTAAAGACTCTGCTGATAACCCCAAAAAGGCCATTTGTACCACCTGCCAGGCCAGCATCAGCAGGGGTGACAAAACTACCAGCCTGACCACCACCAGCATGATCAGGCACATGTCAGCAAAGCACCTGGCTTTGTGAGGCGAACCCCAGGGTCCACGACCAGTGTCAGCGGGTGTCACCACTGCTTCTTCCGCTGTTGTGCGTATAATAGAACCCCCTGTTGTGGGTGCAAGGCAATCCCCTGTCCATACTGCATGCAAAGATGCCCCCTCCTCTCAGTCTTCACTTGTTATGGCAGTTTCTCAAGAAACAGCATCAATGTCCACGTCCACATCCCACCGCAGCGTTCAATTGTCCATATCCCAGACCTTTGAACAAAAGCGCAAATTCACAGCCAACGTCCCACAGGCCACAGTCCTAAATTCGCACATTTCACGACTGCTTGCATTGGAAATGCTGCCTTTTAGGCTGGTGGAGACGGAATCCTTCCGCAACCTTATGGTGGTGGCTGTCCCTCCGTACTCTGTCCCCAGCCGACACTATTTTGCCCGATGTGCCATCCCCGCACTACACAAGCACGTGTCCCAAATCATCTGCCATGCCCTCAACAACGCCGTTACTGGGAGAGTCCACCTGACAACAGACATGTGGACAAGTGCTTGTGGCCTGGACGGTACATCTCCCTGAAGGCACACTGGGTAAACATAGTGGAAGCCAGGACCCAGTTGGACCTTGGGACGGAACACATCCTCCCCACACCGAGGATTCCGGGCCCTATGTCTGTCAGAGTTGCCCCCACAGTATAAAGCTCCTGCTCATCATCCTCCTCCTCCTCCTCATGTTCAGCCTCCATCTCAGATATCACCACATCAGTTACAAGCTTGAAGCACTGCAGTAGTGCCTCAGCCAAGCAGCAACAGGCTGTGCTGAAACTCATAAGCTTAGGTGATAAACCTCACACTGCTTATGAGTTGTGGACAGCTGTGAAAGAGCAGGCAGATCTGTGGCTGAGACCGCTGAACCTACATCCAGGCATGGTCGTGTGTGACAATGGCCGTAACCTGGTGGCGGCTCTGAGGCGAGGCGAGATCACACATGTTCCATGCCTGGCTCATGTCCCAAGTTGCCAGATCTGCTCGTGAAAGTACGACGCCTGTCAGCTCATTTTCGGAAGTCGGCTACAGCTTCCGCTGAAATTGCTGTGTTGCAGCAGCGTTTGCAGCTTCCAGCACACCGACTGGTGTGTGATGTCCCCACACGTTGGAACTCTACCCTCCACATGTTGCAAAGGATTTGTGAGCAGAAGAGAGCAGTTGTGGAGTACCAGCTGCAACAAGGCTGTCAATATTCCGGTCAGACTCCACACATAAGACCTCAGGAGTGGACCTGGATGTCTGACATATGTACCATCCTGACAAACTTTGCGGAGTCCACCAAGATGGTGAGTGGTGATGACGCCATCATTAGCGTCAGCATCCCACTATTCTGACTTTTGCAACGCTCTCTGCAGATAATTAAAGAGGAGGCATTGCAGCTAGATTATGATGAGATGGATCAAGAAGCCGTAGAGGGCGATTACACACAGCCCAGCCTCATCTCATCCGAACGTGCATTGGGGGACAATGAGGGAGAGGAGGAGGAGGAGGAGCAGGAAGAACAGTAGCTGGTATCATGCGCTGTAGACGGTAGTACCTGTAAAACTGTCATACCGTCGGTTCAGCCATTACTGGTTGGTCACACTTTTAAACCCCCGCTACAAGGAGAACTTTCACTCTCTTATTCATGAGGTGGAGAGGTCTACAAGAATGGGGCAGTACCAGAAGGCCCTTGCTGCAGAACTGTTAAAAAAATTCCCATCTGAACAATCTAGCGGCAGAGGTCACAGTTCGTTGCCCAACCAAGGAGTACAGGCGAGAGAGACGCAACTCCAATCCAGCAGAGGCAGTGGAACACTGTCAACGTTCTGGGACAGTTTTCTGAGACCCGCCCAGCTTACAGGCCCTGAGGTGCGGGGTACTCTCACAAGGAGTGGAAAGTTTCGAAAGATGGTGAGGGAGTACCTTGCCGACCGTACCAGCGTCCTCTGTGATTCCTCTGTGCCTTTTAATTATTGGGTATCCAAGCTGCACACTTGGAATGAACTCGCTCTGTATGCCTTGGAGGTCCTGGCCTGCCCTGCCACTAGCGTGTTATCGGAGCGTGTTTTTAGTGCCGCTGGGGGAATTATTACTGATAAGCGCACTCTCCTGTCAACTGACAATGCTGACAAGCTGACCCTTATCAAAATGAACAAGGGCTGGATTGGGCCAGACTTCTCATCACCACCAAATGACAGCAGAGTAACATAAAGTCAAATCCACTGTGTTATTTTGGGAGGTGTATTCCCATGCACCGCTTCACACCCACACATGGGTTTACGCTTCCTCATTTCGGCTGTTTTTTGCTCTTCTCCTTATCCTCAACCTCCACCACCACTATACCACCAGGGTGACCGTGTTCCGTGTTGCCAGCATTGCAAGTTCCTCTGTCCTAATTTTTGGCAGCTTTTGCTTGGAAGGCATAGGAAAAGACTATGGGAAACCCTCTCCCCAATAGTGAGAATAATGTTTTTAATATGCTGTAATGCATGGCTCTTGTAAGGGGCATTAAAACCATCTTGTTAAACCACTCTGACCTCCACAGCTCTTCCAAGGGGCATTAAAACCATCTTGTTAAGCTACTGTGACCTCCACATCTCTTCCAAGGGGCATTAAAACCATCTTGTTAAACCACTCTGACGTCCACGTCTCTTCCAAGGGGCATTAAAACCATCTTGTTAAGCTACTGTAACCTCCACGTCTCTTAAAAGGGCCATTGATGCTGTCTTTTTACTCCACTGTAACCTCCACCACTCTTCCAAAGGGCATTGATATTGTCTTGTTATTCCACTGTGACCTCCACTTCTCTTCCAAGGGGCATTAAAACCGTCATTTTAAGCTACTGTGACCTCCACGTTTCTTCCAAGGGGCATTGATATTGTCTTTTTATTCCATTGTAATCTCCACCACTCTTCCAAGGGGTATTGATATTGTCTTTTTATTCCACTGCGACCTCCACCACTCTTCCAAGGGGCATTGATATGGTCTTTTTTTTCCACTGCGATCTCCACGTCTCTTCCAAGGGGCACTAATATTGTCTTTTTATTCCACGGTGACCTCCACGTCTCCTCCAAGGGGCATTAAAACCATCTTGTTAAGCTACTGTGACCTTCACGTCTCTTCCAAGGGGCATTAAAACCGCCTTGTTAAGCTACTGTGACCTCCACGTCTCTTCCAAGGGGCATTGATATTGTCTTTTTATTCCACTGCAATCTCCACCACTCTTCCAAGGGCATTGATATTGTCTTTTATTCCACTGTAACCTCCACCACTCTTCCAAGGGGCATTGATATTGTCTTTTTATTCCACTGTGACCTCCACGCCTCTTCCAAGGGGCATTAAAAACATCTTGTTAAGCTACTTTTTCCTCCACGTCTCTTCCAAGGGGCATTAAAACAGTCTTGTTAAGCTACTGTGACCTCCACGTCTCTTCCAAGGTGCATTAATACCGTCTTATTAAACCACTCTGACCTCCACATCTCTTCCAAGGGGCATTAAAACCGTCTTGTAAAGCTACTGTGACCTCCACGGCTCTTCGAAGGGGCATTAAAACCGTCTTGTTTAGCTACTGTGACCTCCACGTCTCTTCCAAGGGGTATTAAAACTGTCTTGTTAAGATACTGTGACCTCCACGTCTCTTCCAAGGGCCAGTGATATTGTCTTTTTATTCCACTGTAACCTCCACCACTCTTCCAAGGGGCATTGATATTGTATTTGCATTTCACTGTGACCTCCACATCTCTGCCAAAGGGCATTAAAACAGTCTTGTTAAGCTACTGTGACCTCCATGTCTCTTCCACGGGGCATTAAAACTGTCTTGTTAAACCACTATGACCTCCAGGTCTCTTCCAAGGGGCATTAAAACCGTCTTTTTAAACCACTCTGACCTCCACGTCTCTTCCAAGGGTCATTAAATCCGTCTTGTCAAGCTACTGTGACCTACACGTCTCTTCCAAGGGGCATTAAAACCGTCTTGTTAAACCACTCTGACCTCCACGTCTCTTCCAAGGGGCATTTAAACCGTCTTGTTAAACCACTCTGACCTCCACGTCTCTTCCAAGGGCCATTAAAACCATCTTTTTAAGCTACTGTGACCTCCACGTCTCTTCCAAGGGGCATTAAAACCGTCTTGTTAAGCCACTCTGAACTCCACGTCTCTTCCAAGGAGCATTAAGACCGTCTTGTTAAACCACTCTGAACTGCACTTCTCTTCCAAGGGGCATTGATATTGTCTTTTTATTCCACTGCGACCTCCACCACTCTTCCAAGGGCCATTAATATTTTCTTTTTATTCCACTGTAACCTCCACCACTCTTCCAAGGGCCATTGATATAGTCTTTTTATTCCACTGTGACCTCCATGTCTCTCCCAAGGGGCATTAAAACCGTCTTGTTAAACCAATATGATCTCCACGTCTGTTCCAAGGGGCATTAAAACCGTCTTGTTAACCTACACTGACCTCCACGTCCCTTCAAGGGCATTAAAACCGGCTTGTTAAGTCACTATGAACTCCACATCTCTTCCAAGGTGCATTAAAACAGTCTCTTTAAACCACTCTGACCTCCACGTCTCTTCCAAGGAGCATTAAAAATGTCTTGTTAAGCTACTGTGACCTCCACATCTCTTCCAAGGGGCATTGATATTGTCTTTTTATTCCACTGCAACCTCCACCACTCTTCCAAGGGCCATTGATATTGTCTTTTTATTCCACTGTAACCTCCACCACTCTTCCTAGGGGCATAGAAATTGTCTTTTTATTCCACTGTGACCTCCACGTCTCTCCTAAGGGGCATTAAAACCGTCTTGTTAAACCACTCTGATCTCCACGTCTCTTCCAAAGGGCATTAAAACCATCTTGTTAAGCTACACTGACCTCCACGTCCCTTCAAGGGGCATTAAAACCGGCTTGTTAACCCACTATGACTTCCACGTCTCTTCCAAGGGGCATTAAAACCGTCTCTATAAACCACTCTGACCTCCACGTCTCTTCCAAGGGGCATTAAAACCGTCTTGTTAAACCACACTGAACTCCACATCTCTTCCAAGGGGCATTACAACGATCTTGTTAAAAAACTCTGACCTACACGTCTCTTCCAAGGGGCATTAAAATAGTCTTGTTAAAGCACTCTGAACTCCACATCTCTTCTAAGTTACATTAAAGCCGTCTTTTTAAGCTACTGTGACCTCCACGTCTCTTCCAAGGGGCATTAAAACCGTCTTGTTAAACCTCTCTGACCTCCATGTCTCTTCCAAGGGCCATTAAAATCATCTTGTTAAACCTCTCTGACCTCCACGTCTCTTCCAAGGGGCATTAAAACCGTCTTGTTCAGCTACTGTGACCTCCATGTCTCTTCCAAGGGGCATTAAAACCGTCTTGTTAACAACTCTGACCTCCACGTCTCTTCCAAGGGGCATTAAAACCTACTTGTTAAACCACTCTGAATTCCACGTCTCTTCCAAGGGGCAATAAAACCGTCTTGTTAAGCTACTGTGACCTCCACGTCTCTTCCAAGGGGCATTAAAACCGTCTTGTTAAGCCACTGTGACCTCCATATCTCTTCTAAGGGGTCATTAAAACCGCCTTCTTAAACGACTCTGACCACCTCTCTTCCAAGGGGCATTAAAAACGTCTTTTTAAACTACTGTGACCCCAACGTCTCTTCCAAGGGGCATTGATATTGTCTTTTTATTCCACTGCAACCTCCACCACTCTTCCAAGGGCCATTGATATTGTCTTTTTATTCCACTGTAACCTCCACCACTCTTCCTAGGGGCATAGATATTGTCTTTTTATTCCACTGTGACCTCCACGTCTCTCCCAAGGGGCATTAAAACCGTCTTCTTAAACCACTTTGATCTCCACGTCTCTTCCAAGGGGCATTAAAACCATCTTGTTAAGCTACACTGACCTCCACGTCCCTTCAAGGGGCATTAAAACCGGCTTGTTAATCCACTATGACCTCCACGTCTCTTCCAAGGGGCATTAAAACCGTCTTCTTAAACCACTCTGACCTCCACGTCTCTTCCAAAGGGCATTAAAAATGTCTTGTTAAGCTACTGTGATCTCCACGTCTCTTCCAAGGGGCATTGATATTGTCTTTTTATTCCACTGTGACCTCCACCACTCTTCCAAGGGCCATTCATATTGTCTTTTTATTCCACTGTAACCTCCACCACACTTCCAAGGGGCATTGATATTGTCTTTTCATTCCACTGTGACCTCCACGTCTCTCCCAAGGGGCATTAAAACCGTTTTGTTAAACCACTCTGATCTCCACGTCTCTTCCAAGGGGCATTAAAACCGTCTTGTTAAGCTACACTGACCTCCACGTCCCTTCAAGGGGCATTAAAACCAGCTTGTTAAACCAATATGACCTTCACGTCTCTTCCAAGAGGCATTAAAACCGTCTTTTTAGACCACTCTCACCTCCACGTCTCTTCCAAGGGGCACTACAACCATCTTGTTAAACCACTCTGACCTCCACGTCTCATCCAAGGGGCATTAAAAACGTCTTGTTAAGCTACTGTGACCTCCACGTCTCTTCCAAGGGGCATTAAAACCGTCTTGTTAAACCACTCTGAACTCCACGTCTCTTCCAAGGAGCATTAAGACTGTCTTGTTAAACCACTCTGAACTGCACTTCTCTTCCAAGGGGCATTGATATTGTCCTTCTATTCCACTGCGACCTCCACCCCTCTTCCAAGGGCCATTAATATTGTCTTTTTATTCCACTGTAACCTCCACCACTCTTCCAAGGGCCATTGATATAGTCTTTTTATTCCACTGTGACCTCCATGTCTCTCCCAAGGGGCATTAAAACCGTCTTGTTAAACCAATATGATCTCCACGTCTGTTCCAAGGGGCATTAAAACCGTCTTGTTAACCTACACTGACCTCCACGTCCCTTCAAGGGGCATTAAAACCGGCTTGTTAAGCCACTATGACCTCCACGTCTCTTCCAAGGTGCATTATAACCGTCTCTTTAAACCACTCTGACCTCCACGTCTCTTCCAAGGGGCATTAAAAACGTCTTGTTAAGCTACTGTGATCTCCACGTCTCTTCCAAGGGGCATTGATATTGTCTTTTTATTCCACTGCGACCTCCACCACTCTTCCAAGGGCCATTCATATTGTCTTTTTATTCCACTGTAACCTCCACCACACTTCCAAGGGGCATTGATATTGTCTTTTCATTCCACTGTGACCTCCACGTCTCTCCCAAGGGGCATTAAAACCGTTTTGTTAAACCACTCTGATCTCCACGTCTCTTCCAAGGGGCATTAAAACCGTCTTGTTAAGCTACACTGACCTCCACGTCCCTTCAAGGGGCATTAAAACCAGCTTGTTAAACCACTATGACCTTCAGGTCTCTTCCAAGAGGCATTAAAACCGTCTTTTTAGACCACTCTGACCTCCACGTCTCTTCCAAGGGGCACTACAACCATCTTGTTAAACCACTCTGACCTCCACGTCTCATCCAAGGGGCATTAAAAACGTCTTGTTAAGCTACTGTGACCTCCACGTCTCTTCCAAGGGGCATTAAAACCGTCTTGTTAAACCACTCTGAACTCCACGTCTCTTCCAAGGAGCATTAAGACTGTCTTGTTAAACCACTCTGAACTGCACTTCTCTTCCAAGGGGCATTGATATTGTCCTTCTATTCCACTGCGACCTCCACCACTCTTCCAAGGGCCATTAATATTGTCTTTTTATTCCACTGTAACCTCCACCACTCTTCCAAGGGCCATTGATATAGTCTTTTTATTCCACTGTGACCTCCATGTCTCTCCCAAGGGGCATTAAAACCGTCTTGTTAAACCAATATGATCTCCACGTCTGTTCCAAGGGGCATTAAAACCGTCTTGTTAACCTACACTGACCTCCACGTCCCTTCAAGGGGCATTAAAACCGGCTTGTTAAGCCACTATGACCTCCACGTCTCTTCCAAGGTGCATTATAACCGTCTCTTTAAACCACTCTGACCTCCACGTCTCTTCCAAGGAGCATTAAAAATGTCTTGTTAAGCTACTGTGACCTCCACGTCTCTTCCAAGGGGCATTGATATTGTCTTTTTATTCCAATGCAACCTCCACCACTCTTCCAAGGGCCATTGATATTGTCTTTTTATTCCACTGTAACCTCCACCACTCTTCCTAGGGGCATAGATATTGTCTTTTTATTCCACTGTGACCTCCACGTCTCTCCTAAGGGGCATTAAAACCGTCTTGTTAAACCACTGTGATCTCCACGTCTCTTCCAAGGGGCATTAAATCCATCTTGTTAAGCTACACTGACCTCCATGTCCCTTCAAGGGGCATTAAAACCGGCTTGTTAAGCCACTATGACCTCCACGTCTCTTCCAAGGGGCATTACAAGGATCTTGTTAAAAAACTCTGACCTCCACGTCTCTTCCAAGGGGCATTAAAATAGTCTTGTTAAGCTACTGTGACCTCCATGTCTCTTCCAAGGGGCATTAAAACCGTCTTGTTAAACCACTCTGATCTCCACGTCTCTACCAAGGGGCATTAAAACAGTCTTGTTAAGCTACTCTGACCTCCACGTCTCTTCCAAGGGGCATTAAAACCGTCTTGTTAAGCCACTGTGACCTCCACATCTCTTCTAAGGGGTATTAAAACCGTCTTCTTAAACCACTCTGATCTCCACCTCTCTTCCAAGGGGCATTAAAAACATCTTTATAAGCTACTGTGACTTCCACATCTCTTCCAAGGGGCATTGATATTGTCTTTTTATTCCACTGTAACCTCCACCACTCTTCCAAGGGGCATTGATATTGTCTTTTTATTCCACTGTGACCTCCACATCTCTTCCAAGGGGCTTTAAAACCGTCTTGTTAAACCACTCTGACCTCCACGTCTCTTCAAAAGGGCATTAAAACCGTCTTGTTAATCTACTGTCACCTCCACATCTCTTCCAAGGGGCATTAAAACCGTCTTGTTAAACCACTCTGACCTCCACGTCTCTTCCAAGGGGTATTAAAACCATCTTGTTAAACCACTCTGATCTCCACGTCTCTACTAAGGGGCACTAAAACCGTCTTGTTAAGCTAATGTGACCTCCACGTCTCTTCCATGGGGCATTAAAACCGTCTTGTTAAACCACTCTGATCTACACGTGTCTTCCAAGGGGCATTAAAACCGTCTTGTTAAGCTACTGTGACCTCCACGTCTCTTCCAAGGGTCATTAAAACCGTCTTGCTAAGCCACTGTGACCTCCACATCTCTTCTAAGGGGCATTAAAACCGTCTTCTTAAACCACTCTGATCTCCACCTCTCTTCCAAGTGGCATTAAAAACGTCTTTTTAAGCTACTGTGACCTCCACGTCTCTTCCAAGGGGCATTGATATTGTCTTTTTATTCCACTGTAACCTCCACCACTCTTCCAAGGGGCATTGATATTGTCTTTTTATTCCACTGTGACCTCCACGTCTCTTCCAAGGGGCTTTAAAACCGTCTTGTTAAACCACTCTGAACTCCACTTCTCTTCCAAGGGGCATTAAAACCGTCTTGTTACACCACTCTGACCTCCACGTCTCTTCCAAGCGGCATTAAAACTGTCTTGTTAAGCATCTGTGACCACCACGTCTCTTCCAAGGGGCATTAAAACCATCATGTTAAACCACTCTGACCTCCACGTCTCTACCAAGGTGCATTAAAACCGTCTTGTTAAACCACTCTGACATCCACGTCTCTTCCCAGGGGCATTAAAACAGTCTTGTTAAGCTACTGTGACATCCACGTCTCTTCCAAGGGGCATTAAAACCGTCTTGATAAGCTACTGTGACCTCCACGTCTCTTCTAAGGGGCATTGATATTGTCTTGTTATTCCTCTGCGACCTTCAACACTCTTCCAAGGGCCCTTGATAGTGTCTTTTTATTCCACTGTAACCTCCACCACTCTTCCAAGGGGTATTGATATTGTCTTTTAATTCCAGTGTCACCTACACGTCTCTTCCAAGGAGCATAAAAAACATTTTGTTAAGCTACTGTGACCTCCACGTCGCTTCCAAGGGGCATTAAAACCATCTTGTTAAACCACTCTGACCTCCACGTCTCTTCCAAGGGGCATTAAAACCGTCTTGTTAAACCACTCTGAACTCCACATCTCTTCCAAAGGGCATTAAAACTGTCTTGTTAAGCTACTGTGACCTCCATGTCTCTTCCAAGGAGCATTAAAACCGCCTTGTTAAGCTACTGTGACCTCCAGGTTTCTTCCAAGGGGCATTAAAACTGTCTTGTTAAGCTACTGTGTCCACCACGTATCTTCCAAGGGGCATTAAAACCGTCTTGTTAAACCACTCTGAACTCCACAGCTCTTCCAAGGGACATTGAAATGTTGTTTTTAATTACCTCTAACCTCCACGTCTCCTCCAACGGGCATTGCATTTCCTTCTACTTTTAGTCATCTTTTGCTTTTCAATGCAAAGGCGAAAACTAAGGGAGACCCACTCCCCAATAATGGGTAGAAGGTTTTTAGTATGCTGTAATCCACATCTGTTTCAAGGGGCATTGCAGTTCCTCATAATTTTTGGAAAGCCTTACATTCACTGCTTAGGCCAACAGTGTACAGGAGACCCAGTTGCTATAAATGGAAAAAACGGTTTAGTTAAGGCCCTCTGACCTCCATGTCTCTTCCAAGGGGCATTGGAGTGCCTCAAAATTTTTGGTAGGCATTGCACTCACTGTATGCAGGAAAACATCCAGCGATCCTCAGAGGAGGTAGGATATGCGCCAAAACGCTGACCACCTCAGGCCTAGCCGCCACTACATGCATGCGCTTGCATTCCAAGGAACAGAAAGCTAAGGAGATGGATGGCCTTATAATCATTAATAATTTACTTGTTGTGTAGGAGGCCGACCACTGCTGCTGTCTACCTTCTGAACTTTGTGTTGAAGCCTGATTGACCCAGGACCCGCAATCCTCTATGTCTGGTGGACGTGTTGCATCCCAGTGTCCAACTGTGTCCCGGCTTCCAAAATATTAACTCAGTGTGAAGGCGTCAGTGAGATGGATCATCCCTGGTCACATTCACTTGTCCACGTGTTTGTGATTAGGCTGTCCTTCCCACTAAATGCACTGGGGAGGGCACAGGTAATGTTTTGGTATGCACTCTTATGTATAAGGCGCACCGTGTCAAATAGGGGCGGCTGGGGACCGTTTATGGACACCCGGCCGCCCCCAGGTGGCTGGGAACAGTGTGTGGGCACCCGGCCGCGGGGCGGCTGGGGACCGAGTATGGACACCCAGATGACCCCTGGCGGCTGGGGACCAAGCGTGGACACCCGGCCGCCGGGCGGCTGGGGACTGAGTTTGGATACCAGGCCGCTGACGCAGCCATGACGTGGTGGCCAGATTCCACCTCCACATGCCTAAAAGGCCCAATTTCAAGTGCAAGCAAGCAAGCAGTATGGTATTGCAGCCTGGGGGTGGGTGGGTGGCAGGCTGCATACTTGCGCTTGCATTGCAAGGAATGGGGGAGGTACAATTGAACACTGCCCTGGGACAAGGACTTACACGGGGATAGTTGCAAGTCTGCATCTTCTGATGCGGCAAGAATCACTTCTGATGGGCACACTTTTAGGCAGTGACCTGGGTGTCAGAGATGCTTCCAGGGGTCTTTCCCATGCGTTCACATGTCTTTTCAGCACTGTATGCATGTGTCACACAGCACATGGCCTGATAAGGTTGTATAATGTTAAAATGACATTTCCCAGTGAATGCATTTGTCACGGTTGAAAGCAATACAAAAGTGCAAAAACGCATAAAAAAATGCTACTGGTGAACATAGCCCAAGGTGTGGAGGAGTATTTTTGTTTTTGGTTATTTATTTTACCTTATACACAAGTCTTTACCCTGGAAAGGAAGTTCCTTAACATATTTCACAGCAAAGCAGTTTCAGTTTAGTTTTTGAACGTTTTATTGTGAGCCCGTAAAAGTGGCTTAATACCTCTGACCATGTTGTTGACAGCAGTGACCTGGGGATCAGAAATCCTTCCTAGGGCGATCCCCATGCTGTCCCCATGTCATTTGAGCACTGTCACTATTGTTTTGGGCACTTTTTAGGCTTTCTACAGACTGCCAGGGGGTGCCGCCGCAAAAATGCTTTGGTCTCCCATAGACTAACATTGGGCTCGTTGCTCGGGTCGAGCACCCGAGTATCACGGTGAGCTCGGCCCGAGCTTCGAGCACCCGAACATTTTAGTGCTCGCTCAACACTAGAGAAGACTTTTTTGAGGCGTGTGCTTTTTTGTTGCCGTCTATGCCAAATTGTTCTTTGTGTAGGAGGTGCGGCTTCATCCAGGGTGCATAGCAATATTTTGTTGTAATGCTTCAACGCAGAGTCGGGATATGAGAGGGAGGAGATTGGGGCCAATGATGATTGCAACTTTTTCATAAATTTCTGGGTGTTAATGGCACGTATATTTCTATAAGTGTGGAAAGTGGGGGTTTCTTGAGTAGCCTCACAGTTCTTGACAGAGAATGAAAGAAGATTATGGTCAGAGAGTGAAAGGGGAGAGTTAGTAAAGTCATGTACTGCGCAAAGCCGGGAGAATATCAGGTCCAAAGTATTCCCGTCTTCATGTGTAGGAGAATTAGCAAGCTGTGAAAGGCCATAGGAGGAGGTTAGGGATAAAGATGAGCGGCAGATGGGGAAAGAGAATAGCCAATTGGGATGTTAAAATCTCCCATGATTAGAGTGGGGATGTCACAGGATAGAAAATTTGGAAGCCAGGCAGCAAAGTGATCCAGGAACTGACGGGAGGGACCTGGAGGGCGATAGACAACCGCCACTCGCAGGGAGAAGGGCCGGTGGAGTCTGACTGTGTGGACCTCAAAAGAAGGGAATATAAGGGAGGGTACTGGGGGTATAACCTGAAAAGTACATTTTGTTGGAAAAGCAGACTAACACCTCCACCTGATCTGTTGTCAGGTCTCGGGGTATGAGAGAAGTATAGGCCACGATAGGAGAGAGCTGCAGTGGCGGTGGTGTCTGACTGCTGGATCCAGGTTTCGGTGAGAGCCAGAAGGTTGAGGGAATTAGAGAGGAAAAAGTCATGGATGTAAGAGAGTTTGAGATGACGCGCCCAGGGGATGGGGGGATGACTTGGCGCCGGGGCCTTGTGGTTGCCTGATCTTGGGGGGGGATGTCGCGGTGGCCGGCTCCCGGGCCCGTACCCTGGGGTCACTCTTAAAAGAAAGGGGGGAAGGTGTATGGGATAGGGAAAGTTCGTGACGCCACCCGTGGTGTCTGGTGAGGACCACCAGCGCTGCGACAGTCCTCTGAGGCCGGTGTTCAGGCAGCTTAGTTGGTGCGGCTCCCCACAGGTGGAGCGGGCCTCAGGGCCTTGTGGGGTGATGTACTGGATGGTGGTGCAGGGGAGAGATGGCAGAACGGTCCTGGAGGAAAGACGGACACTCACACAGGGTTAAGCTTTAGTACCTTTACTGGTGATGCTGCAGGCACAGTCCAGGGTACTCCAGGTGAAGGGCGCACTTCTGGTCTCTCCCCAGTGAGCAGGTATAGGGCATCCTGATCTGTTGCTTTGTTCTCTAAGCCTCTGGCCTGCCTGGAGCTGGGCCTAGCTTGGTTACTGTCTCTCTCTGCACCTGCTGACCTGGTGGTAGGGTCTTCTCTTTGGAGATCACTCTCCCTGGACTCTGGGACCTCCATGACTCCTAGCCCTGGTACTTTAGTCAGTGTTCGGTGAACCTGGGACCTGTAGTCCGCCAGGGGTTACGGTGATTCCTACTGGGTGTAAAGGGTCCCTGTAGGCGCGGACCCGGTGTCTGGTATATATATCGGGGTGAGCCTGATATGCTCCTCTTCCCCCCCTCACTACTTCTTCTTTCTCCTCTCGCTTTCGGCCCACTCAAGGCCCTCACTAGGCTTCCACACGTGCTGTAGGCCATGGCTCGCCTAAGCACAGCAGCCAGCTTGCTGCTTTCTTCACTGCTCTCAGAGCGTCAGCACACTCTCAGCTCACTCTGAGCTCTGTCCCTCTCTGTGTCTCAGCTGGAACTAATCTCACCAACTGAGCTGCCTGTCTCCACCCTCCCTTTATATATCCCTAACGGGCTCCCTCTGCTGGTCTGAGGTGGTAGGATGGAGGTGTGTGAATGTGTGAGGGCCTCTTGTGGAGAAGTCCATCCATGCACCCTTCTGGGTTCTGTGGCACCAATGCGTAGCAGGGCGCCACATTCCCCCCTAGTAAAACTCAGTACTCCTGGACTGAAGCATTTTTCAAAAACAGGTTAACAATAACATTTCTTCCCTTTATGGGAGGCACATCTCTTGAACGCTACAGGTGTAAAAACATAATAAATATATACAAATATAGAGCGTCCTCAGAGTCTTACGAATTAATGGTGTCCATCTCACCGGTGAAAGAACATGATGCACATGAGGGACCCGCCTGAAAACCCTCAACGTAGGCCCTGGGCATGGCTGCAGGGCATAGGTGATCCTGGTGCTGGACCACGTCTTCGGCCACGCCAAACGGGTTTTTGTTCCGTGGTCAACTAAGGGGCACTCCAGGGAGTGCAACTACATACATAAAAGAGTTTTTGGGCTGCTCACAGTCCTCAGCCACTGAGTCCTTTATATATATACCCTTACGGGTAACTAATATTCATATAAATTGTCCACCATAAGCAGAAACCAATAAATAAATATGTAAATAACACAGGGACATACCCTATGGGGTAACTATTAACACTGCAGGTATTTCTACTTATTCACTGAACCTGACAGGGGCCTGGCCTTTGGTGCTACGTGTTGATCTGCGTAGTATGGGAGTGTGGATGGTATCTGTGTCTGCACCGTCTGCTACCCTGTCAGTTCTACGTGTGGGTAGATTGTAAAACTGCCTTAACCTCTCTATGGGACTGGCAAGTGTACCATTGGCTAGGCCTTCTTGCTCTGCTCCAGCCGGGGATCCTTCTTCCGGGGATTCTTCTTGAGCAGGCTCTTCTGGAGCACTTACAGGTTCTACTTGCTGTGGAGGGTCTTCTGGCTGTTGGTAGAAATGCATCACAGGTATTATTACTGCTCCACCTATTTGAGGCCAATCTGCCGGGAAATCTCCTAATTCAGTGTGGAGTAGAGATGAGCGGTGTTCGACTAGAACTGTTCGCCAATCTCAAATTCGAGCTGTTTTGGGCGGTGTTCGAGTTGTTCGACGAACCCGAACGATTTGCAAAAAATTCGGCTGTTCGAGGTTATGTTCGATAACTGTTCGTGCACCAAAAGCGTGTCCTGCATGTCTGGCGCTATTTAGAGCACCAATCATGCAGGGATTGTCTGCCACTCACTGTAATGCCACAGCCATGGTGGTTGTGGCATTACAGTGATTGCCCAAATCGATGGGAACAGTGCCAACAGTGAAACATGAAAAGCCGGCAATTCAGCAGCGGCATACACCTGTACCCGACAATTTAGAACCGAAAGAATAGAGCTTCACACATAGATTAGATAGATATAAACATGTCAGCCACATATATACGAAGTACAGTGAAAGTGCTGCTTACTGTACTTGTCATTTAGCGTAAAGGATTTATCAAAAAAAATAATAGTGTTTTCATGCACCGTCTCTTTAAAAAAGCCGGCCGGCAATTCAGCATCTGTACCCGACAATTTATAACAGACAGAATAGAGCTTCACACATAGATTAGATAGATAGAAACATGTCAGCCACATATATACGAAGTACAGTGACAGTGTTGCTTACTGTACTTGTCATTTAGCGTAAAGGATTTATCAAAAAAAATAATAGTGTTTTCATGCACCGTCTCTTTAAGAAAGCCGGCCGGCAATTCAGCAGCGGTACCCGACAATTTATAACAGACAGAATAGAGCTTCACACATAGATTAGATAGATAGAAACATGTCAGTCACATATATATGAAGTACAGTGATAGTGTTGGTTACTGTACTTGTCATTTAGTATTAAAATAAAGGATTTATTATTAAAAAAATTGGCGTGGGGTTCCCCTTAATTTTAGGCTCTAGCGGAGGTTAAGCAGACGGCTGGGGCAGATGTTTGAAGCCTGGGAAGGGGGTAATACCCACGGAGCTTCCCAGGCTACTAATATCAGCCCCCAGCTAAATACATAGCCTTTACTAGCTATTAAAATGGGGGACCCCCCAAAAAAAATGACGTGGGGTCCCCCCTAATTTAATAGCTAGCAAAGGCTAGGCAGACAGCTGGGGGCTGATATTAATAGCCCAGGAAGGGAGCCATGAATATTGGCCCCCTCCCAGGCTAGAAACACCAGCCGTCAGCCGCCCCAGAAATGGCGCATTCATAGGATGCGCCAATTCTGGCACTTAGCCTCGCTCTTCCACGCTGCCCTGGTGCGGTGGCAGGGGGAAATAGGGTTGGGGTTGATGTCAGCTTATAATGCCAGCTGACATCAAGCCCAGGTTAGTAATGGAGAGGCGTCTATAAGACACCCCCATTACTAACCCCATAGTCAAAGTTAAAAAAAACACAAACACCCAGAATAAAGTCCTTTAATTGAAATAAAGACACAATCCTTTATTGTTCTAAATTAAACCATACTTACCGTCACGCCCATTCCAGCTGAAGCCAACGATCTCCTGCAATAAAAGAAAAATAATAAAGCAACCTCATCCTTACCTTTCCATGGTTCCCACGACAGCTTCAGCTCTGCTACATCGAGATGACAGGCTGGACCGCAGCAGAACGCTGCCATCCAGCCTCTCATCCCGCAGACACTGAGAAGCGCAGGCTTGCTTGCGCTGCTCAGCGTCTCTCTGTGACGACATCCAGATGAGCCGAGTTCATGTCCAATGAACTCGGCTCACCTCATGCACGTCACTGACAGCGTGGGAAAATTCTCACGCTGAAGCGGTGAGTGCAGGAGAATTCTCCCACGCTGTCAGTGACGTGCATAAGGTGAGCTCATGTCCAATGAACTCAGCTCACCTCCTGCACGTCACTGACAGCGTGGGAGAATTCTCCTGCACTCAGCGCTTCAGTGTGAGAATTCTCCCACGCTGAAGCGCTGAGTGCAGGAGAATTTTCCCACGCTGTCAGTGACGTGCATGAGGTGAGCCGAGTTCATTGGACATTAACTCGGCTCATCTGGATGCCCTCACAGAGAGACACTGTGGAGCGCAAGCAAGCCTGCGCTTCTCAGTGTCTGCGGGATGACAGGCTGGATGGCAGCATTCTGCTGCGGTCCAGCCTGTCATCTCGATGTAGCAGAGCTGAAGCTGTCATGGGAACCATGGAAAGGTAAGGATGATGTTGCTTTATTATTTTTCTTTTATTTCAGGAGATCGTTGGCTTCAGCTGGAATGGGTGTGATGGTAAGTATTGTTTAATTTAGAACAATAAAGAATTGTGTGTTTATTTCAATTAAAGGACTTTTTTCTGGGTGTTGTGTTTTTTTTAAATACTTTACTAGAAATTCATGGTGGTCATGTCTAATATTGGCGTGACCCCATGAATTTCGGGCTTAGGGCCAGCTGATAATGCCAAGCTGGCCCTAACCCCTTTATTACCCAGTGAGCCACCGCATCAGGGCCCTGGATGAGTTGGGTACAGCGCCAGAAGATGGCGCTTCTATGAACGCGCCATTTTCCGGGGTGGCTGCGGACTGCAATTTGCAGCGGGGGTGGCCCAGAAAGCTTGGGCCTCCCTGCGCTGCGGATTCCAGCCCCCAGCTGCCTAGTTGTACCTGGCTGGACACAAAAACAGGGCGAAGCCCCACGTCAATTTTCTTTAAATTATTTCATGAAATAATTAAGAAAAAAAGGGCTTCCCTATATTGTTGTGTCCGGCCAGGTACAAATAGGCAGCTGGTGGTTGGGGGCAGCCCGTTCCTGCCTGCTGTACCTGGCTGGACACAAATATAGTGCGAAGCCCCACGTCAATTTTTTTTAAATTATTTCATGAATTTCCTGAAATAATTTAAAAAAATTGAAGTGGGGCTTCGCACTATATTTGTGTCCAGCCAGGTACAGCAGGCAGGAACGGGCTGCCCCCATCCACCAGCTGCCTATTTGTACCTGGCCGGACACAACAATATAGGGAAGCCCTTTTTTTCTTAATTATTTCATGAATTTCATGAAATAATTAAAAAAAATTGAAGTGGGGCTTCGCACTATATTTGTGTCCAGCCAGGTACAGCAGGCAGGAACGGGCTGCCCCCAACCACCAGCTGCCTATTTGTACCTGGCCGGACACAACAATATAGGGAAGGCCTTTTTTTCTTAATTATTTCATGAATTTCATGAAATAATTAAAAAAAAAGTACGTGGGGCTTCGCCCTATTTTTGTGTCCAGCCAGGTACAACTAGGCAGCTGGGGGCTGGAATCTGCAGCGCAGGGAGGCCCAAGCTTTCTGGGCCCCCCCCCCGCTACAAATTGCAGTCCGCAGCCACCCCGGAAAATGGCGCGTTCATAGAAGCGCCATCTTCTGGCGCTGTACCCAACTCATCCAGGGCCCTGGTGCGGTGGCTCACTGGGTAATAAAGGGGTTAGGGCCAGCTTGGTATTATCAGCTGGCCCCAAGCCCAAAATTCATAGGGTCACGCCAGTATTAGACATGACCGCCATGAATTTCTAGTAAAGTATTTAAAAAAAACACAACACCCAGAATAAAGTCCTTTAATTGAAATAAAGACACAATTCTTTATTGTTCTAAATTAAACCATACTTACCATCACACCCATTCCAGCTGAAGCCAACGATCTCCTGCAATAAAAGAAAAATAATAAACCAACCTCATCCTTACGTTTCCATGGTTCCCACGACAGCTTCAGCTCTGCTACATCGAGATGACTGGCTGGACCGCAGCAGAACGCTGCCATCCAGTCTGTCATGCCGCAGACACTGAGAAGAGCAGGCATGCTTGCGCTCCTCACTGTCTCGCTGTGACGGCATCCAGATGAGCCGAGGTCATGTCCAATGAACTCGGCTCACCTCATGCACGTCACTGACAGCGTGGGAAAATTCTCACGCTGAAGTGATGAGTGCAGGAGAATTCTCCCATGCTGTCAGTGATGTGCATGAGGTGAGCTCATGTCCAATGAACTCAGCTCACCTCCTGCACGTCACTGACAGCGTGGGAAAATTCTCCTGCAATCAGCGCTTCAGCGTGAGAATTTTCCCACGCTGTCAGTGACGTGCATGAGGTGAGCCGAGTTCATTGGACATGAACTCGGCTCATCTGGATGTCGTCACAGAGAGACGCTGAGCAGCGCAAGCAAGCCTGCGCGTCTCAGTGTCTGCGGGATGACAGGCTGGATGGCAGCGTTCTGCTGCGGTCCAGCCTGTCATCTCGATGTAGCAGAGCTGAAGCTGTCGTGGGAACCATGGAAAGGTAAGGATGAGGTTGCTTTATTATTTTTCTTTTATTGCAGGAGATCGTTGGCTTCAGCTGGAATGGGCGTGATGGTAAGTATGGTTTAATTTAGAACAATAAAGGATTGTGTCTTTATTTCAATTAAAGGACTTTATTCTGGGTGTTTGTGTTTTTTTTAACTTTGACTATGGGGTTAGTAATGGGGGTGTCTTATAGACGCCTCTCCATTACTAACCTGGGCTTGATGTCAGCTGGCATTATAAGCTGACATCAACCCCAACCCTATTACCCCCTGCCACCGCACCAGGGCAGCGTGGAAGAGCGAGGCTAAGTGCCAGAATTGGCGCATCCTATGAATGCGCCATTTCTGGGGCGGCTGACGGCTGGTGTTTCTAGCCTGGGAGGGGGCCAATATTCATGGCTCCCTTCCTGGGCTATTAATATCAGCCCCCAGCTGTCTGCCTAGCCTTTGCTAGCTATTAAATTAGGGGGGACCCCACGTCATTTTTTTTGGGGGGTCCCCCATTTTAATAGCTAGTAAAGGCTATGTATTCAGCTGGGGGCTGATATTAGTAGCCTGGGAAGCTCCGTGGGTATTACCCCCTTCCCAGGCTTCAAACATCTGCCCCAGCCGTCTGCTTAACCTCCGCTAGAGCCTAAAATTAAGGGGAACCCCACGCCAATTTTTTTAATAATAAATCCTTTATTTTAATACTAAATGACAAGTACAGTAACCAACACTATCACTGTACTTCATATATATGTGACTGACATGTTTCTATCTATCTAATCTATGTGTGATGCTCTATCTTTCTGTTCTAAATTGTCGGGTACCGCTGCTGAATTGCCGGCCGGCTTTTTTAAAGAGACAGTGCATGAAAACACTATTATTTTTTTAAATAAATCCTTTACACTAAATGACAAGTACAGTAAGCAACACTATCAGTGTACTTATTATATATGTGACTGACATGTTTCTATCTATCTAATCTATGTGTGAAGCTCTATTCTGTCTGTTATAAATTGTCGGGTACAGATGCTGAATTGTCGGCCGGCTTTTTTAAAGAGACGGTGCATGAAAACACTAATATTTTTTTTAATAAATCCTTTACACTAAATGACAAGTGCAGTAACCAACACTGTCACTGTGCTTCTTATATGTGTGACTGACATGTTTCTATCTATCTAATCTATGTGTGATGCTCTATTCCTTCTTGTCTAAATTGTCGGGTACCGGTGTATGCCGCTGCTGAATTTGCCGGCCGGCTTTTTTAAAGAGAGTGTCTTCTGAGCAGTTTGTCAGCTTTTGGACACCTTTGCAGGTGTTTTCTATGTGTTTCTATGTGTTTTTGTTTGCCTGCCATTGGTTTTAACGGTGTTCGACGGTGTTCTAAGGTGTTCGACGAACAGTTGGACGAACAGTTCCTCGAACATCCCGGTGTTTGACGAACCGAACCGAACCCGAACACTACGGGGGTGGCTCAACACTAGTGTGGAGTACTTCTTCTTTAGGCTCCTCCGATACGGTGAGAGGCACTTTCTCCCGGGGCTTCAAAAGACCTGGACACAACTTCAGGTGGTCTCTTGATAGCGTAGCAGTTGTTCTTCCTCCGTCTCTTCTAATTAGGCAGGTCTTCCTATTATCAAATCTTGAATTTAACACAGTGTAGGGTTCTCTTTCCCACTGGTCGTCAAGTTTGTGGCTTCTCCTTTTTCTTTTTAGCACAACTTCTCCAGGTGTAAAGGGTTCTTCTGGTGCACTCTTGTTGTACTGTGCTTCCTGTTTGTCTCTTACCCTATTCAGACTGTCTTCGACACAGGCCTGTACTCTCCTGTACTGCTCCTGTCGAGTCATATCCCAGTCCTCAATGGACATATTTGCTTCGGGTTCTACTACACCAAGCTCCAGGTCCATGGGCAACTTTCTGGGTCTTGCTCGCATGAGATATGCTGGAGTACAATTGGTGGAACTCACAGGTATGTGGTTGTACAAATCTACCAGGTCAGGTAGCTTGTCAGGCCACTGGTTTCTTTCTTCTAGCGGTAAGGTCTTCAACAGGTCGATGACGATGTTATTTATCTTTTCACATAACCTATTGGTTTGGGGGTGGTACGGTGTAGTACGGATCTTCTTACACCCGTACAGATGGCAGAACTCCTTTAACAATTCGGCTTCAAAGGCAGGGCCTTGATCTGTCAGCACCTGCTCTGGGTATCCATGGGGTCTGCAGAAGTATGCCTGAAATGTCTTCGCCGCAGTTTCTGCCGTCAGATCCTTGATGGAGGCTACCACCAGGAACCGGGAGTAGTGATCCACCATGGTCAGGGCATAGGAATATCCTGACCTGCTGAGTGACAGCTTGACATGATCAAGGGCCACGATCTCCAAGGGTCGAGTTGTCTTGATGGGTTGCAGGGGTGCCTTCTGGCTGCTGTAGTCTTTTCTTCTGAGGCTACAGTGTGCACAATCCCGGCACCACCTCTCTATGGAACTGCGCATTCCAACCTAATAAAACCGACCTTTCAGCAGGGTTTCTAGCTTCTTCCAGTGAAAGTGCCCCACTTGATCGTGGTAGGCCTCCAACACCATCTGGATGTCTGTCCTGGGCACTACGATCTGCCATACCATCTCATGGGTCCAGAGGTTGACATACCTTTGGCAAAGCTTCTCTCTATAGATGAACAGCCGGCTTCTCTCATTCCACAGCTGCTTGGCTTGTGGAGACGCGTCCTTCTCCAGGGAGGGACCTTCCTGGGTTATCAGTTCTTTGATACGGCTGACAACCAGGTCGCTGTCCTGGGTCTCCTTCCAGCTGTGGTGAGGCAAAGGGTTTAACGTCTTACCGCGATGCCTCCTGGAGGCTCATTGCTCATGGACCATTCCATTACGGTGGAAGGCAGGTAGCTCAATCTCCTCCAGGTCATCCACTTCTTCTTCAGAGTCCGACTGGTGAGGCATCCTGGACAGGGCATCGGCGTTGGCATTCTTGCGGCCTGCCCGGTACTTAATGGTGAACTGGTAGTTTGACAGCCGAGCCATCCATCGTTGTTCCATGGCTCCTAACTTGGCTGTTTCCAGATGAGTCAAGGGGTTATTATCAGTGAAGGCAGTGAACTTACTGGAGGTTAGGTAGTGCTTGAACCGCTCGGTGATGGCCCAGACCAGGGCCAGGAACTCCAGCTTGAAGCTGCTATAGTTCTCTGGGTTCCTCTCGGTCGGGCGGAGCTTCCTGCTTGCATAGGCGATCACCTGCTCTCGGCCATTCTGCTTCTGACTTAACACAGCTCCTAATCCCTCGTTGCTGGCATCAGTGTAGAGCAGGAGCGGTTGGCTGTAGTCAGGGTAGGCTAGGATCTCTTCGCTGGTCAGGATCTCCTTCATCACCTTAAAGGATTCAGCTTGCTCCTAACCCCACTGGAATGGGGGGTTTCTGTCTCTCCCAGACTGTCCTACCAGGAGATCTTGCAAAGGCGCCGCTTTCTTCGTATAGTCCTTCACAAACCTCCGGTAATACCCGACTAGTCCCAGGAACTGACGTACCTCCTTGAGGCTCTTCGGCTCTGGCCATTTCTGGATGGCAGTGACCTTCTCTGGGTCCAGTGCTACTCCTTCTGGACAAACGATGTGCCCCAGGTACTGTACCTTTCACTTGAGCAGGTGGCACTTAGAGGGCTTCAGCTTCATCCCATACTGGGACAGCGACTCAAATACCTCTGCCAGGTGCTTCAAATGGTCCTCGTACGTTTTGGAGTACACTATCACGTCATCCAGGTATAGCAGTACAGTCTCAAAGCTGCGGTGTCCCAGGCAGCACTCCATCAATCTCTGGAACGTTCCGGGGGCGTTGCAGAGTCCGAACGGCATACTGTTGAACTCGCAGAGTCCCATCGGGGTAGTAAAGGCCGTCTTCTCCCGATCCTCCTCAGCAACAGCTACTTGCCAGTTCCCACTAGTGAGGTCAAGGGTGGAGAAGTAATTTGCAGACTTTAATGCAGACAGGGATTCCTCTATATGGGGCAAAGGGTATGCATCCTTGTGTGTTATGCGATTTACCTGTCTGTAATCTACACACATTCTCATGCTTCCGTCCTTTTTCCTGACTAGGACCAGGGGAGCTGCCCAGGGACTACAGCTATCCCTTACTACCCCTGCCTTCTTCATGTCATGCAACATCTCCTTCGCCTTCTGGTAGTGTGCTGGTGGTATGGGCCTGTAACGTTCTTTGATGGGTGGATGGTCACCTGTGGGTATATGGTGTTGTACCCCTTTAATCCTCCCAAAGTCAAGTGGGTGTTTACTGAATACCTGCTCGTATTCCTGAACCACCCGGTGTACACCCTGCTTCTGATGGGCAGGAGTGGTGTCTGTCCCAACATGGAGCTGTTGACACCAATCCTCCACCTGGGTTCCGGGGTCATTATCCTCCTCTTCGTCTGGTGAGGTTAAGGACTCCGCCATGTGTGTGGAGTTGTTATCTACTGTGTACAGTTTGGCAACAGTGGCATAGCGTGGTAATCTAATCTCGTCCTCCCCATAGTTTAGGAGGCGTACAGGCACCCTCCCATTGCGTACATCCACTACCTCTCTGGCAGTCAAGAGTGTAGGTCTATGCTCCGAGCTAAGGGGCTCTTCTACCACCTGGTAGCTCTGTCCTTTGAGACCTATTGCTGCTCTACACCAAATCAGCATCTCACTCATCGGGGGAATCACAATGGGTATCGGGTCTGTCACCCGTACATTACCGATTTCACCACCTGATAGCTTTACCTGTTGCTGGTACATAAGGGCTCGTATCTCTTTCTGGAGCACCCTCCTCTGCCCTGGTCTGGCGCTGTCAGCCATCTGTTGGAGCAAGAACAACACTTCTCCCAAACAGTTACTAACAATATTTGTGCCAAGTACCATATACAAGTCTGTATCATCAGGATTAGTCTCTACTACAATTAGTCCCTGGTCCTTCAGTTCCACTCTTCCCACCTTTACTGCCACATCCTTAACCCCAGCTAGGTTAAGGGGGAGGCCATTAGAGGCATACACGGAAAGGTTTGGAGCTGGCGGGCGAAGTTCGTCTAGGGACCAGAACCTTTTGTAGAGGACATCTGGCATGATGGTTACCTGAGATCCAGTGTCCAGCAGGGCAGTTGTCGCGATGCCGTCCAGCTCAATGGACAGGAAAGGTCTTGCTCCCACGAACCGATGGTACCAGTTTGATGGGCCTGCTTGATTTACTCCTGGGTGTCGGCCCTCGGCACCAGGGTTTGCTCGTTTAAAGGACAGTTCCTCACTGTGTGGCCTGCCTTCTGGCAGCGGTAGCAAATGAATTCTCCTGGAGGGTGACGTTGGTCGTTGGTCCTCCCAAGGGGTGGCGTTGTCCTCCGGGGTGGCGTTGTCCTCCTACGGGGTGGCATTGTCCTCCTTCTTCTTCTCATCCAGGGGACATCCTCAGGGCTGTCGGCGAGTAGTATTCTTCCTTCCGGCTCGGGCTCCTCCTGTAGCTGCAGGGTGCTCAGGACAGTGGCCAGGGTTTTACTTAACTGGCGCACTTCAGAGCGTAGGCTGTCCAGCTCGCTAGGAGGCACTGTTTGCATCTTTGTTTCGGCCATTAGTGTTTATTATTGTTTCCAGGGGCTGCAGACCCTTTATAGCCATGTCCTTAAGGGTGTCAAAGGTGGCATCTGGATGATCCAAGGCCCACCACCGTACAGTTCTGCTCCCCTACTGGGCGAGCAACCGGGGGTTCTGGCAACGGCGTTAACGGGGGCCGCTGTTGGTCCTCCACCTTCGCGGACCAGTCCGGGTTCGGGTGTGAGTACACCCAGGCGAGGGCAGGTGCTGGCGGTTCCGGGAGCGAGAGGGGCAGCAGGCCTCTGGAGGCTGCGGCGGCTTGGGCCTCAGGATTCGGGGCCAGTAACTGCTCCCAAATGGTGGCGCCCGGGGATGGAGGCCATGGTAGGAGGTCCAGGAGCAGGTCGGCGCACTCAGCGCCCGGGACAGGGGTTTCTCTCTTACCCGCTCCTGGGCTGCATGCGGCATCCTGGTTTTCCTCCTTTTCCGCCTGGGCTGGGGCATCGCTGGTGGGGCGCGACGTATCTTGGCGTTGGGCCACAAGCTTCCCCAGCAGGTCCTCTCTCCTTTCCGCGACCGCTTTCCGCTGGGCCTCCTCAACTCGACGGGTCAGGTCCTGCGTCTCGCCAAGGAGGAACTCAGCCTCCTCCGCTGTTAGATGCATGCTGTATCCCTCCAGGGTGAGGGAGGTGGCTGCTGGTGGGCCAGCGACGGAGGGCACATCTTGTTCTCCTTCCATCGTGGCTGCCAGGTGCGGTCGGTCAAGACTTGACCAGACCATACCTTGTCTCCCTCTTTTTCTCCTCCTCTTTCAGAGGCAGTTCAGTGGCTGCTCGTAGACGGTCACTCCTTGGGACGCCCCATCCGTCTTGACGGACACAACTATGCGGACAGTCTCTGCTGCAAGGGGCGGTCTGAGTTTTTGGCGCCATTGGAGGACCTTGCCCACGATGGGAGGTCTTAAGTTGTTGTTGTCTTCACTGCACATAATGGCGCCTATTCTTCTTGGGCGGGCGCCACATTGAATGTGGAAATACAGTCTTTAGTACCCGGTGGCAATGGGTATAGATTTCTGCCGTTGCCGCGGGCACGAAATCCTGTTCGTGACGCCAGGAAGAGATGACACGCTCAGGGGATGGGGGGACGACTCGGTGCCGGAGCCTTGTGGTTGCATGATCTTGGGAGGGGATGTCACGGTGGCCGGCTCCCGGGCCCGTACCCTGGGCTAACTCTTAAAAAGAAGGGGGGAAGGTGTATGGGATAGGGAAAGTTCGTGACGCCACCCGTGGTGTCTGGTGAGGACCACCAGTGCTGCGACAGTCCTCTGAGGCCGGTGTTCAGGCAGCTTAGTTGGTGCGGCTCCCCACAGGTGAAGCGGGCCTCAGGGCCTTGTGGGGTCATGTACTGGATGGTGGTGCAGGGGAGAGATGGCAGAACGGTGCTGTAAGGAAAGTTGGACACTCACACAGGGTTAAGCTTTAGTACCTTTACTGGTGATGCTGCAGGCATGGTCCAGGGTACTCCAGGTGAAGGGTGCACTTCTGGACTCTCCCTCTGGCCTGCCTGGAGCTGGGCCTAGCTTGGTTACTGTCTCTCTCTGCACCTGCTGACCTGGTGGTAGGGCCTTCTCTTTGGAGATCACTCTCCCTGGACTCTGGGACCTAAGTGACTCCTAGCCCTGGTACTTTAGTCAGTGTTCGGTGAACCTGGGACCTGTAGTCCTCCAGGGGTTCCGGTGATTCCTACTGGGTGTAAAGGGTCCCTGTAGGCGCGGACCCGGTGTCCGGTATATATATCGGGGTGAGCCTGATATGCTCCTCTGCCCCCCTCACTACTTCTTCTTTCTCCTCTCGCCTTCGGCCCACTCAAGGCCCTCACTAGGCTGTAGTCCTTGGCTCGCCTAAGCACAGCAGCCAGCTTGCTGCTTTCTTCACTGCTCTCAGAGCGTCAGCACACTCTCAGCTCACTCTGAGCTCTGTCCCTCTCTGTGTCTCAGCAGGAACTTATCTCACCAACTGAGCTGCCTGCCTCCACCCTCCCTTTATATATCCCTAACGGGCTCCCTCTGCTGATCTGAGGTGGTAGGGTGGAGGTGTGTGAATGTGTGATGGCCTCTTGTGGAGAAGGCCATCCATGCACCCTTCTGGGTTCTGTGGCACCAATGCGTAGCAGGGCGCCACAATTACATGCTGAGCGCGCATTTCAAAGGGCACAGTTGAATGAGACAGAAGATATGCAGGGAATATTATTGAGATTAGCAGGGTTTCTGAATCTAACATACAAAGAGTTAGTGTTATTATTACTGGAGGGTCCTGGATTAGGAGAAATATCACCTGCAACTAAGAGAAGGAAGATACAGAGAGTGAGTAGATGGTTGAGTGATTTGTAAGAGCGTTTCCTGTGTTGTATGGTGGGAATGAATGGATCTGTGTGGAATAACATTGTGAAGAGAGCATGAGAGCTGTACATAGGAGAAGAGAGGAGAGAGGGGTTAATATGGATGAAGTGTGCCGAATTTGTGAGAGAACGGTGAAAGTGTATGATTGTAGCAGCCCGAATATAAATGGCACAAATACAAATGGTGATAACTGTTTGCAAAACAGATGACCTGGAAGCAAGTTTGTTTAATTGTCTTGCATGTCTTATCTGTCTCCTGCCCTGTCCAACTGCCATATCTAACTGCCGTGGCACTTGGATAAACTATGGCACTTAGATAAAGTATGCATAAATGTGTAGTGCCGGCGTCCCTGCCCTCTGCTAGGCAGGGACGCTGTTCCCCTCACCGCTCTGCTCCGTGCCCGGCGTCCCTCTCCCGCTCTGCTGGCAGCGCGCGCTCCTTCCCGGCCACTGTGCTTAGGGCGCGCGCGCGCGCCCTCCCTCCCTCCTTAGGAGTCCCCGGCCAATGGCCGGAGGACTTTACCATATATAAGGCACCTCCTCCAAAATGGAGGTGCCCGAGCAATGTTGTTGCACCGTTCTACTCTGCTTCAGCCCTCAGGTCCCGTTGCCAGTTACCTGCCAGTTACCTGCCAGATTCCTGCCAGCTTGCTGTCCTAATCCTGCCTGATTTCCTGTTACCTGCCTGCCTGCCTGAGGTCCGACGGTCTGCCTTACAACTCCGGTCAGTCTGTCTAAGGACCAACTTGCCCGCTCACCTGGGAGCGCACATCAGCTACCTGCCTGCTTGCCTGAGGTCCGACGGTCTGCCTTACAACTCCGGTCAGTCTGTCTATGGACCAGCTTGCCCGCTCACCTGGGAGCGCTTCTCCGCTACCTGCCTGCTTGCCTGCCCGGAGGCTCCGCTGTCACGTGCTGTGACCACCAGCTATTCCAGACTCTTGCCCGCTCACCTGGGAGCGCTTCTCCGCTACCTGCCTGCTTGCCTACCTGGAGGCTCCGCCGTCACGTGCTGTGACCACCTGCTATTCCAGAGACTCTCGCTTGCTCACCTGGGAGCACACATCCTCCATCTGCCTTGCTAGCCTACCTGGAGGTTCAGCCATCACAGGTCGTACCTACCCCTTACCTAGAGACTGCCCCGGTCACTTGCCGTGACCTCCAGCCCGTTCTTCCAGAGACTGCCCCGGTCACTTGCCGTGACCTCCAGCCCGTTCTTCCAGAGACTGCCCTGATCACTTGCCGTGACCTCCTGCCCGTACACCCAGAGACTGTCCCGGTCGCCTGCTGTGACTGCCTGCCTGGTCGCCACCCGCTCCCTTACAAGGACCGCTCCCTTGTATAGTAGCCCAGAGGTTCCGCCTCCCAGACCCGTTACAGTTTGCTCGGGCCATGGAACCCGGTGGCACCCAAGCTCCCTCGCTCTCGGACCTGTGTCATGAACTGTCCCGTCAAAGGTCCCAACAGGAGTCCATCCTGGGTCACCTGCGGAATGTCAATACTCGCCTGGACACTCTGACTGTTCCACCAACAACCTCCGCCAGTGCCATGTCTCGCAATCCGGCAGCTCCGCTGTCCACTAACACCATGATATCCTACCCCGGACCTCGGCTTTCTGCACCTCCTCGCTTCGGAGGCGACTCAGCCCAGGCTCGGGGCTTCATAAATCAGTGCACCCTGCACTTTGAACTATTGTCCCACCAGTTTAACTCCGACCGAGCCAAAATTGCATTCATCATGTCCCATCTCACCGGGGAGGCCCTGGCCTGGCTAAATCCTCTATGGGAGAGAGGAGACCCCCTGGTGTCCAACTTGCCTGCTTTTCTCACGGCTTTCCAGAAAGTCTTCGACGAACCCGGACGGAAGACCTCATCCGCATCATCGTTGCTACGCCTCCGTCAGGAAAGTCTCACCGTGGGCCAATATGCCATACGGTTCCGTACCCTTGCCTCGGAGCTGGCCTGGGATAACGACGCTCTGGTTTCCGTCTTCTGGGAGGGTCTGTCCGGCCGTATTAAAGATGAACTTGCCGGTCGGGACATTCCTACCACTCTCGATGACTTAATAACTCTTGCCACCCGGATTGACCTACGGTTCCAGGAGCGTGCCAGAGAGGTCACCCGTGAGAGGAGGTTACCACGTCTAGCTCCTACTTTTCAGAAACCCGTCACTCCTTCTGTCTCTAACCAGGTACACCCTCCTGAGCCTATGCAGGTCGACCAGACCAAGATGGTCAAGACCCGTCAGGACTTACGCCGTGCCGAGGGGACCTGCTTCTACTGTGGCAGTAAGGAGCACCGGATCCGTGCCTGCCCGGAGAGGTCGGGAAACGCCTGTGTCTAGGTTCGCTCAGAGAGGTCCACCTAGACAAGAATAAATCCTCTCCATCCCTGCTGTTGTCAGTTTCAATCGTCTACGGGGAGAACTGTTATTTCGAACTAGCCCAACTGGACTCTGGAGCAGCCGGGAATCTTATTTCACAGTCCCTGGTAGAGAAATACCGCATCCCCACCAAACCTCTGGCTGTACCCTTGTCTGTTGCTGCCGTGGATGGGGGGCTCTTACCACGCCCCATCCAACTCATCACCGAATCCATTACTCTGCAGGTGGGAATGCTGCATTCTGAAATTATCTCCTTCCATGTTCTGCCTGGACTCTCTCACGCCCTCTTGCTAGGCCTACCTTGGCTCCAGAAACATGCACCCGTTCTTGACTGGCAGACCGGAGAAGTCCTTCGCTGGGGACAGGGCTGCCATAAGACCTGTCTGGTTCCCGTTCATCCCGTCCGTCCTTCTCCTACCCCAGCTAATCTACCTGGACTTCCGATTCCTTATTGGTCTTATGCTGATGTCTTTAATAAAAAGGAGGCAGAGACACTACCCCCTCATAGACCATACGACTGCCCTATCGACCTGTTACCTGGTACTTCTCCTCCCCGTGGGCGTATTTATCCATTATCCGCTGCTGAGACCCGGTCGATGTCCGAATATATTGAGGAGAATCTGGCCAGGGGATTCATCCGGAAATCTACCTCCCCGGCGGGAGCAGGCTTCTTTTTCGTCAAAAAGAAGGACGGCTCTCTCCGTCCCTGTATAGACTATAGAGGCCTTAACCAGATCACGTTGAAGAATAAGTACCCCCTTCCGCTCATTCCGGAGTTATTTGATCGTCTGAGGGGGGCTAGAATCTTCACCAAACTGGACCTCCGTGGGGCGTACAACCTGGTTCGTATCCGTCAGGGGGATGAATGGAAGACGGCATTCAACACCCGGGACGGCCACTATGAATATCTGGTAATGCCCTTTGGCCTCTGTAACGCTCCTGCCGTCTTTCAAGAGTTGGTCAATGACATCTTCCGGGACCTTCTCTACTCCTGCGTAGTGGTGTACCTGGACGACATCTTGGTCTTCTCTCCGGATCTCCAGACTCACCGGAGGGATGTTCGTCAGGTCCTGCTCAGGCTCAGGCAGAACCATCTCTACGCTAAATATGAGAAGTGCCTCTTTGAGCAGACCTCACTTCCATTTCTGGGCTACATTATCTCTCAGACCGGCCTACAAATGGATCCTGAGAAACTGTCTGCCATCGAGAAATGGCCCCGACCAGAGGGGTTGAAGGCTATTCAACGGTTCCTGGGCTTCGCCAACTATTACCGCCTCTTCATCCCGCACTTCTCTTCCCGGACTGCCCCAATTTCCGCGCTCACCCGTAAGGGTACTAATCCCAAAGAGTGGCCGCCCGAAGCAGAGGAGGCCTTTCTTTCCCTAAAACAGGCCTTCTCTTCCGCCCCGGTGCTGCATCGCCCGGACGGCAACAAGCAGTTCTTCCTGGAAGTTGACGCCTCCTCCTCTGGAGCCGGAGCGGTACTTACTCAAAAATCATCTTCCGGGAGAATGGTAACTTGTGGCTTCTTCTCCAAACTCTTCTCCTCTTCTGAGAGCAACTATTCCATAGGAGACCGAGAGTTATTGGCCATCAAGCTGGCGTTGGAGGAGTGGCGTTACCTACTCGAGGGGGCTCTTCATCCGGTAATAATTTACACTGACCACAAGAACTTGGCTTACCTCCAGCATGCCCAGAGACTTAACCCGCGCCAAGCCCGGTGGTCCTTGTTTTTTGCTCGCTTTGATTTTGTTCTTCATTTTCGCCCGGCTGACAAAAACGTCAAAGCAGACGCCTTGTCCCGATCCTTTCTGGTGTCTGATCTCGAGGAAGAACCTAAACATATCATCGATCCCGCCAGAGTAATGCAGGTGGCTCCCGTGAGTCTAAATCGTCTCCCTCCCGGTAAGACGTTTGTTTCAGTACCTGATCGGGAGAAGATCCTACACTGGGGCCATTCGTCTAAACTAGCTGGCCACGCCGGTCAGAAAAAGACCCTCCAGCTTATTGCCCGGCACTATTGGTGGCCTACCCTGCACAAGGACATAATAGACTTTGTTTCTGCCTGTGTGTCCTGCGCCCGCAACAAAGTCCCGAGACATCTGCCAGCCGGACGCCTCCTTCCGCTTCCTGTACCTGCTGCCCCCTGGCAGCATATAGCAATGGACTTTATAACTGATCTCCCCGTCTCTGCCGGTTGTACGGTCATTTGGGTGGTCGCTGACCGCTTTTCCAAGATGGCTCACTTTATTCCCCTGCCAGGCCTTCCGTCTGCACCCGAGCTGGCTAAAGACTTTATCCGCCACATCTTCCGTCTTCATGGCCTGCCCCTCCACATCGTGTCGGATCGTGGGGTACAGTTCACCTCACGTTTCTGGAGAGCCACTTGTAAACTACTAGACGTCACCCTGGACTTCTCTTCCGCTTACCACCCACAGTCCAATGGTCAAGTGGAGCGGATCAATCAGAACCTGACCAGTTACCTCCGGCACTTCGTTAATGCCCACCATTCTGACTGGGTGGATCTCCTACCATGGGCCGAGTTCTCTTATAATAATCACGAGAGCGAATCCTCCTCCAAATCCCCGTTTTTTGTAGTCTTTGGTCAGCATCCTCGGATTCCTTTTCCTGTCTCCACCTCTGTGGACAACCCGGCTGCGGAATCTCTCGTTAGCAAATTTTCCTCCATATGGGAGAGTACCCGGTCCGCACTCCTTCTGTCATCCGAGCGTATGAAAAGACACACTGACAAAAAACGCCTGGATCCTCCACAATTTCGTCCAGGAGATAAAGTCTGGCTCTCATCTAAATATGTTCGACTCAAGATACCTTCTTACAAGTTAGGGCCTCGGTTCATCGGTCCTCTGGAGGTCATCAGTCAGATCAACCCGGTGGCCTATAAATTGAAACTCCCGGCCAACTTACGGATCCCTAACTCCTTCCATGTATCTCTCCTCAAACCCGTGGTGCTTAACTCTTTTTCCAAGTCTACAGGTACGCCTCCTGCTCCGGTTTCTGCTGAGGACGAGTTTGAGGTAGAGAACATTCTTGCCACCAAAAGGGTAAGAGGAAAGACCTTTTTTCTGGTAGATTGGAAGGGGTTTGGTCCTGAGGAGAGAACGTGGGAGCCCCGGGAGAACATCCATGCCCCTCTCATCCTAGCTAAATTTCTATCTGGCCTAAAAAAGGGGGGGCCTAAAGGGGGGGGTACTGTAGTGCCGGCGTCCCTGCCCTCTGCTAGGCAGGGACGCTGTTCCCCTCACCTCTCTGCTCCGTGCCCGGCGTCCCTCTCCCGCTCTGCTGGCAGCGCGCGCTCCTTCCCGGCCACTGTGCTTAGGACGCGCGCGCGCGCCCTCCCTCCCTATTAAAGGGGCCGCGCGCGCCGTCCTAAGGAGTCCCCGGCCAATGGCCGGAGGACTTTACCATATATAAGGCACCTCCTCCAAAATGGAGGTGCCCGAGCAATGTTGTTGCACCGTTCTACTCTGCTTCAGCCCTCAGGTCCCGTTGCCAGTTACCTGCCAGTTACCTGCCAGATTCCTGCCAGCTTGCTGTCCTAATCCTGCCTGATTTCCTGTTACCTGCCTGCCTGCCTGCCTGAGGTCCGACGGTCTGCCTTACAACTCCGGTCAGTCTGTCTAAGGACCAACTTGCCCGCTCACCTGGGAGCGCACATCAGCTACCTGCCTGCTTGCCTGAGGTCCGACGGTCTGCCTTACAACTCCGGTCAGTCTGTCTATGGACCAGCTTGCCCGCTCACCTGGGAGCGCTTCTCCGCTACCTGCCTGCTTGCCTGCCCGGAGGCTCCGCTGTCACGTGCTGTGACCACCAGCTATTCCAGACTCTTGCCCGCTCACCTGGGAGCGCTTCTCCGCTACCTGCCTGCTTGCCTACCTGGAGGCTCCGCCGTCACGTGCTGTGACCACCTGCTATTCCAGAGACTCTCGCTTGCTCACCTGGGAGCACACATCCTCCATCTGCCTTGCTAGCCTACCTGGAGGTTCAGCCATCACAGGTCGTACCTACCCCTTACCTAGAGACTGCCCCGGTCACTTGCCGTGACCTCCAGCCCGTTCTTCCAGAGACTGCCCCGGTCACTTGCCGTGACCTCCAGCCCGTTCTTCCAGAGACTGCCCTGATCACTTGCCGTGACCTCCTGCCCGTACACCCAGAGACTGTCCCGGTCACCTGCTGTGACTGCCTGCCTGGTCGCCACCCGCTCCCTTACAAGGACCGCTCCCTTGTATAGTAGCCCAGAGGTTCCGCCTCCCAGACCCGTTACAAAATGCTATATGCATAAATGCCCCCGCATAAATGCTGCCCCTTGACTATGTCTCCATATATAGGGACATATCTGCTTAGATCTACACAGATTTAACTCATTAACAATCAATCAACTAGCTTAAGACAACAGGATACAATAAAACTGCAGAAAAAAAACAGACTGGCAACTCAACATGGATCATAAACTGTTAAAGTAAGTGTGATGACCTTAAAGTATCATGGGTTAAACAACATAGATAAATGAGATATATATATCAGTGATTAGCTGCAGAGCATTGCAAGTGACATGGAGATACAATGCAGTTTTCAGGATAGATAACACGTAGTAGAGGAGTGAGATATATATACCTGTAAGAAGAGAAGAAATATGAATATTAGAGCTGCCATATCTAACTGCCGTGGCACTTTGATAAACTATGGCACTTTGATAAAGTATGCATAAATGCTATATGCATAAATGGCGTTATAAAATATGCTAAAAAAATATAAAATTTGGACTAAGTCATTATTGTAGAATTGTGGGATGTGAGTAATCTCCTTAGCCTCTGATTCTTGGAGGGATATATGAGCAGGTTATACACATAAACATTTTAAAGGAGCTGTCTGGTCCAAATCGATAAATCTGCAGTCACTCTGTGTGACTGCAGACATATGAATTCCCCCAGCACACGCCCTGTGCACTGCGGGGATTCCCCTGTTTATGAGCCGGGACTGGAGGGTAAGTATGTGTTATACATACTCCAGGCCAGGGCCCATCTAGTGGGTGTGGCCTCACTCTAACACTTGTACAAGTGTATTGAGAGTGAGGCCGCACTCACTGGCCGGGAGTATGTATAACTTGTACATACCCTCTGGTCCCGGCTCATAAACCGGGGAATCCCCGCAGTGAACAGTGCGTGTGCTGGGAGGATTCATATGTCTGTAGTCACACAGACTGACTGCAGACTTATCGATTTGGAACAGACAATCCTTTTAAGTGCGAAAGTGTTGTATCCTAAATGTTTTCATAGAGCTAATTGAAAACTCATGACATTTAAATCTGATTTGGCACAAAAGTGTGATGAGCGATGGATGACTTGGGGCAGTAAAATGGGGTGTAGTGTAATTGTGTGGTACCACAGAAGAAATATATAGAATAGTGAGAGTAGTGCTGTCCAGTTCAGTATTCTATGACCCCCGAGACAGAGTAATGTGAAGAGAGCACCAGAGCTAATGGCTGACACCCCACAGAAGTGATTTTACCCACCAAACAGTGGATAATGCATGAAGTGTCAGAAGCCGAGCGAAGCAAGATGGTGTCTGAGTGAGGAAGACATGAGATAGCAACTAGTATCTGGTACCAGAAATCAGTATAGGTCAGCAGAGACTAGAGGATGGCCAGACCCTTATTGGGATTGGGAGGAACCAGAAAGAAATGAGTCTGTGTTGGGATATGTGTTCAAAATAGATTTTGTGAAGTTCGTGAAGTCGTCTGCCTTGGGTACGGTGTGGTTTGGGACTATGAGAAAGTACATAAGGTAGCGCAAGTCAACGCACTACATCTCAGAAGGTAAGAGCTGGGTGCATGCGAGAAGAAAGTAATAAAGAAGTTTAGTTGCCTCACTATGATTAGTATTCCTCCACATTGGAAAGAGCTGTGAATAAAACGAGTTGTTCCTAAACAGTCCTGAGTCACATCAGTGTATTATTGAGGAGCCAAGGATCCTCCTGTCCAAAGACAGTGCTAGGTCTCTGACGCCTACTCCTGCACCTTTACAGAAAGTGCATTGGCCCAAAAGTTACCTTAGTATTATTTATGGAGACCAGTAGTGTAAATTATGAATGATATTCGAGTGCTATTTTTTTAGAGAGATTTTGCACTAAGGTCCACTCCACTCTACATAAAAACAATTAAACTATCACTCATCCAATATGGGATGAGTATATGTCCTAATAGACATGTTCTTCTACTATGAAAAAGCAATGGGATAATTTGGGGACAAAAAAACATAGAAAGCTGCCCCAAGATGCCAGTGATAACACACACAAAGGAAATGTGCAACTTAAAGTGAACTTATCAGGAGGATTTACCCCCATAATGTACCACCAGCGCTATATCCGCCCCTTAATACTCATTCATTTTATGCCCTTAGTATAGGCAACTGTCCCAGCAAATGATTAAAAAAATCAGTTTGACACTTTAAAGACCAAGGAATTTTTCATTTTTGCGCTTTCATTTTTTACTCACTTTCTTTAAAGAGCCATAACCTTTTTATATTCGCAGTTGACATAGCCATTCAAGGGCCTGTTTTTGCATAAACTGCAGTTTTGGATGCCACCAATCATTTTGCCTTATTCAAAAAGGTGGAAAAAAAATTCAAGGAGGATGAAATGGTGAAAAAAGTTTACCATTGTTTTTTGGGTTTTGTTATTAGCATGTACACCAATAATAATTTGGACTACATACGTTGGCGCTCTTTGGCCTTTCCCTGCGCATGCTCACTACAGTACTTTGCTCTGCTCTCAGCAGGGCAAAGAGAAGTGAGCTTACACAGGAGCACTATGGGTGACAATGTGTGAATGATGTAGGACATGTCATTCATATTAAGCAGGGAAGGAGGACGGCAATCGCAAAAAGAGTAGGCGTCGGATTAAGACCAAAGACGCCCATTGGACCAGAGAGCCCTTATGTGTCATGGGTGTAGGAGGTCACTGAGCTTGGCTTTGCAGACACCTTCTTGATTCTTCCATCTCTATAGTGTAGTGGTATCCTTCTCTCGCTAGGACCCATCCACATTCTGCTGCTAATTGACACACCCTTGCTTGATATATAAACATCCTCAGTGTCTCCAGAGAGCTGCCGGTGATAGTACTATTTTCCCCTGCTCAGGCCTGGAGTATTAGCAGTCGGCTAGTTTCTTCTTGGTGGATTATTGTCGTCTTCTCTCTGGTGTCTTCTCAAGCTAAGTGTTTCCCCTTGTCTGTTTTCCTTGTTTGTCTTTAGTTGCAGTGGGGGCTAACTAGTGCTCAACCCTTCCCCTACCTACCTAGGGCCTATTTTGAGGGTCAGTTAGGTATTAGTTTCCTTCTCGGCGATAGGTGCGGCACCTATTTAAGGATGGTAGGGGAGTCAGGGAATTGTAAGATCTGTCTAGGGGTCTCCACTCTCCCTTTCCCTAGTTGTTGGGTTTCCCCCCTTTTTCCCATCGTTGTACACTTGGTCCACCCCTCACCTAGCGCGACAGTATATGAGTATAATAAAAGCTATTTTTTGCCTTGCAGAGCAGATTGGGGACATATATAAAGCATTCTAGCATGCTGTAACAGAGTGCTTAAAGGTGCTGACCCTACTTTATATGGGGAAAACCTGGTGACAGGTTCCCTTTAAAAAACTGTAATTATCATACATGCTGATGAGCTAAATGTTTTCATATCCAGAGTCAAGTGTTTTCTTTTTTTTTTTGGATAGCGCCTGACCCTTGTGCTCAGTATCATTGTGATAAAAACGATTGGTCAATCTGCTCCCCTCAGTACTGGAAGTTACTTTACAGTTCACATTTCCTTACACTTTTTTATTCTGACTATTCAGTTATACAGTAAGTTTTATTATTGAAATAATTTCTATTTACATGAGAATTGGCCTTGATGGGGGACTTGCTTTTCTGCTGAAATTCACAGCCTGCTGTCATTTGCTCACGTAGATCACCAGACAAAAAAAAAAACATTGACCTCATCAGTTTTCATCTATCCAAGGATATTTGACTAATAGAAATGATACTTGAAGTGATTACTGTTTGCTATCTTTGTGATAGTTTGCTAATTCGCTGCGTGTAAAGCACAAGCTGGAGACATGTGACGTGAGCTTCAATAGTTGCCTTTCTGCTTTACTCTTTAAATCAAATCAACGATATTTAATGAAGGTCATTTGCATCAAGCATTTCAAGTGCACTAGAAGTCTTCAATTCTACATATGCGTGAGCTTTTCTTACCAAGATTACTTTAATTTATGCCCTTAGTTTCTACAAACTTTTTGTTCACCTCAGTATGAAGATCGCTGGAAACAATCCGTGTAAAAAAAATCTTCCATTATGCAGAAAGTTGAGAAAAACAAACAAAAAAACTGTAGTTTATTTATGGTTCTTTATATACGTCGATTCCATACAACACTCCCCTGCCTGTGCCAGCAATAAGGCTAGAACAAGTAGTTGAGGCAACGGCAGCAACACCTACAGTATTGACATGATGGACCACGTGTTTTTTCTGTCATTGCGACAACCTGGTGCTAGCGCACTTCAGCAAATGCAGAAACATCTGGACAGTCAGGTAGAGTCATACCTAGACTGTATCCTTTGTCAAGCAGATACACTGAGCCCCTTTCCTATAGATTTTGGGTCACCAAATTGGGACAGTGGCAAGAACTTCCCTAGTTTGCTATGGGAGTACTGTTGTGTCCATCTTCAAATGTCACGTCAGAGAGGGTATTCAGTGAGGCTGATGGATTTGTCACACCAAAGCGGTCCAGGTTATCTGCAACAGGCAGAAAACCTAACTGTTGTCAAAATGAATCAGGCATGGATCAGTGTAGACTTTCATTGACCAATAGCCAATTATTAAATCAGCCTTACCATGCATCTACCTGACTGTCCATTGACTGTCGTCTACACATTATTTTGTTGCTGTCAGTGCTAATGGACTACACTCTTTAAGGCATCTACTCCCTGTTCATCATGTCATCCATACTGAGGTACCACTGCTGCTGGGACTTCTGTTACTGACCCTAAAATACCAAGCATCTCACTGCCTGCCCCGTCATATCTCCCTACAATTGCCCCTACTGCGTCAACTTCACAGCCCTGTTAGCTGCACACCTCTTGGCTTTCCACCGTGTTTCAAAGTGCTAGACTGTATTGCTGCTTCCAGGGATGCTCCTGCTGACCCTAAACTGTCCGGCATCATCTTCCTGCCCCGTCCTAACTTTCTACCATACTGCTCCAGTCACCACCACTGCACAGCCACACCAATCACTCATCTCCTGCCCACCCACTGTGTTTTAAAAAGCTAGACTATACTACTGATACTAAGAAAAATACGCTCATGTTTGTGTATCCTCCAGAACAGCTAATTTTTTTAAAATGCTTGGTGACAACACACCAGGTCTTCTTCATGTTCAAAACAATTCTCCTGTTTTGTCTCCAGAAAAAAAGTGGACAATTTTTGGAAGTATTGATAAAAATCCTTAGTAATTGCCTAATCTTTCTGGGATTAGTTATTCAGTTGCAGATCCCAAAAAGGGGAACATTTTCTCTCCTGATTGAAAAGCCACAACTTCTTCATGTTCAAAACAGTGCAACTGTTTTGTCTCCAGAAAAATTTTTTTTCACTTCTAGTTAAGAGGCCATTACTTCTTCACAATCAAAACAGTTTCCATGTTTTGTCTCCTGAATTAAAGGGCTAATTTTTGGATAGCTTATGTTGCTCCCAACCGATTTAAAATGCCACAGCTTCTTTTGTTTGCCTCTCTATAAATAACTGCAATGCACGCGTCTACCCTCACAAAAGGGATAATTTTTATAAATACAATTTAGTTAGCTTAACCCCTTCACAACATATGACGTATATTTATATGTCGAGCCTGCATCTTTCCCCACACATGACAGATGGTCATGTGCCTTTAACAGCCGCAGGTGGATCGGTGATCCACCCGTGGCTGTTAACCAGTTAAATGTGCTTTCAATCTCTGACAGCGGGATTTAACATGGAATAGCTGGAAGTGCGTCACAAATCCCGCTCATCATCACCCCTGTCACTTGATCGCGGGGCACAGATGGGTTGTCATTACAGCCAGGAGTCTGCAGACCTCCATACCTGTCATTACCTGTCATTATGATACTCTTGTGAACTCCAGCTTGTGGCCGGCATTCATAGAAGATAGTCATTTCTGCTATACATATCAATGCTGAAGCACTGCTATGTACAGCACAGGCGATCAGACGATTGCAGCTTCAAGTCTCCTAAGGGGACTATTAAATACTGTAAAAACTTAGAAAAAAAGTATTTAAAAATATGAAAAAACAAATGACGCGCCCCCTGGGCCATATTCTTTAGGGGGAATATCCGGAGCCGGATCAGATGGGGGTTGTAGTCTTCCGAGTGGCTGTGACCCGGTCCGTGCCCAGGGTGTCAAACTCAGTTGTATGTGGCAGTCCTACAGATGTTACTAAGTTCTTAATGTCGACTACGCCACCCGTTGTGTTGCGGTCACTGTGGCCGCCGCTGCAGCAGGGTCCGCTGAGGCTGGTGGTGTAGGTGCAGCTTTGGTGATATAACCCCCAACGGGTGGGGTATAGCCTCAGGGGGATCAGGTGCAGAGGATGGGAGTTGTGGTGATGCAGTGTAGTCGGCAATCAGAGACAGAGTCGGGTTATGCAGTTTAGGATGTTTACTCACTGCTGATGTTCCGGTCACTCCAGCTTCGAGTGACCTCCCGAGCCGTGCTGCGTCCACCAGGTTCTGGATCCAGCCAACCCCCAAATAAGTCCGGAGCGTGACCCTGAGCTCTCCTTCTGTCCTTTCTCTGGCCGTCCCCACTATTGATCCACCCAGGTCCAGCTCCCTCGGGCCTTCTGTTGGGAGACCCTTGGCCTTGGGTTCCCTGACCCTCCACGTGGTATGCCTTCGTGGTGGATGTGGTGGGTGGCCGTGGCAAACGCTGCCCACGGCCTCCGGTCTCTGGCGTGTGTTTTTGCCCCCACCAGCTTGGGTTCCGGTACCCTGATGCCGACTCTTCACCCGGGGATTTAGTTTGGGTTCTTAGAGTCCTCTTCTTCTGTTTCCCCCTCTGGGTCTCTCGTTCTCCTCTCTCACTCTGGGTCTCTCTTCTCCTCTGCTCGCTGACTTTCTCTCTGCAACTGACCCTGTTCTTAGTTGGTGCCCACCTTATATACACCCTCTATGTGTGAGCTCAGGTGACCAGCACCCAATGAGCTCCTATCTTTACCCAGGCTGCTCCCCCTATCTGCCCCTACACTACTTGGGATGTACCACCCCCCTCCCACTCCAGCCAGGAACAGACTCGGTCGTACCTGCACATTTCTAAGTGGGATGTATGTAGTGCATGCAGCCTACCGAGCTCAGTTCCACACTCCATCCTTACCCGGGAGTGGAATATCACACCTCTGGGTTGAGGTGCAATACCCCTGTAGCAGCCGAATCCTCAGGGTGCTACATTCCCCCCTGGTAAATCACAGCACGCCCTCGGGCTGTAAGACAAAAACATCACAAAACATACAAAAATTTTTCATAAACATATAAAACATATATAAATTAGCAGCATCAATAAAACTTTTTATAATAAACATTCACGTCGTCTCTTGCGCCTCCTCCGGTCACTGGGCAACTGTTGACCGGGCAAAGTGCGACAGTTCCTTTCCTTAAGGTGGTTTTACAGTAAAACCAGTAGGGGGCGCTTTAGGAAGCGCAACTATTTACAAGGGACAGTGTGGCCGCTCTCAGTCCTCGGCCAGGTATTGGGGAGGAATGACCGCTCTCAGTCCTCGGTCAGTGGGATTAAGGGTAAACGGGTGAACAGTTCACATCAGCTGGTCCCAACGGGGACTATATTTGCAGTAACAGTTTCTTTGTACCCCGGTCGGGTAACTATTTACAGCACCTGCTCCGCTGTACTTAACGACGTCTTCCTCCTGCTCTTTCTTTGGGGATCTTAGCTTCAGACCCGTCCGGGTCCTCTTGCTCTTCCTCCTCACATCGCAGCTCCTCCTCTGTCAGGCGATGCACATGGAGGGCGTAAGGTCCTTTGGCACACTTGTGCCGGGTGAAGGTGACCTCGTCCCCGATGTAAAGGTCACGACCTCTGTGCCCCTCCGGCAGATGGGACTCCACGTCTCTGCGCGTGACAAAGACGTCGCCGGGGGTGTTGTGGTCTCGGATGAAGCCCCACCCGTGCTGCATGTTGAACTTGATTACAGTCCCGGTGGTGCGGGGACTGTGCGCTGCACGGGGGTCCCTCCTGGTCCGGCTCTTCTGCTCGGCGCTCCTTATTTGGGCCTGTTGTTCCCGGACCCGCCTCTCTCTCCGCTCCTTCGCAAACTCCTCGAGCTGCTGTCGGCAGCACTCAGCACGCTCCGCTGCAGCTGCCCGGGTTTCTTGAGTGAACCCCATTAGATCTTCTCCGGTGGGGTCCCACTCAAATTGGGTCTCTTCAAGCGGGGGCGAGATCCTTATCACGGGCTTCGGAGCCGGAATCAGGGGTGCACACATGGCCCCAACCCTCCTCTGGTGCTCCAGTCCATAATATTCCTGGGGCCAGATGAAAGGCTGCCCGTCCGGCCACGTGTGCTGGGCAAACAAGTCCTCTCCCAGACGCGGCACCCTTGGTTTTACGGGCGCGGGCGCGGTGGTGGTGGCGCCCGGGTTGCCCAGGCCTTGCGGCCAGGCCTGGGGCACCTGGAAGGTGAAGGGCACCGTTAGGACGGCGGCGCCCTGGGCTACCTGGCCTTGCGGCCAGGCCGGAGGCTCCGCGGAGGTAGGGGGCGCTGTTGGTGATGCGACGCCCGGGAATTCTAGGCCCTGCGACCAGGCCGGTGTTGCTTCCTGTTTTGCCACGCTCGGGGTCGTTGCGCATGGCGTCACAGGGGTCGCGGCGGCGGCTTCCGGTTGGGGCTTAGTCTGCGTCGGTGACATGGCGTTTTCGGGCACAGCAGGGGGACTTTCGGGCTCTGCGACGGGGAGCTGGGGCAGGTAAGCGGTTTCCCAATTTGGGGTATAGACGTCCCCTTTACCTGCCTCCATGCGTTCGGCTCCCTTCTCGGCGCCGTCTCTGGCCTTTGGTCCTCCCGCGCCATCCTCAGAGGCGGTCTGTCTCCTCATCTTGGCTGGCGTGCTCCGGGTCTTGGTTTGCTGGGCCATCTCACGGCTCCACTCCGCCAACGTCTCTCGCTGTACCCGGGCCATCCTCCGTGCGAGGCCCTCCAGAGCGGTCTGTGCACACTCCCGGTCTCGGGGAGCTGTGCGAGGACCTCCACTAGGCCTAGTGGGGTCGTGGTTTCCAGCAGGCTCCTGACCAACGGGTCGGTGCTGCTCTGCTCTTCTTCCAGCAGGCTCCTGGCCAGCGGGCTGGTGCTGCTCTGCTCTCCCTCCTCGGTTTCTAGCAGGCTCCTGGCCAACGGGCCGGTGCTGCTCTGCTTTCTCGCCATCTCCGGGTAAGCTCCTCCGATATTCTTCTCCAGGCTTCTTGCCTCCGGGTGCGCTCGCTCTAGACTGCTCCAGGCGACACCCATCTTTGCTCTCTCCTTTCGTCTCCTCCCCCCTCGAGGGCGGTCCCGGGGCCACTTGGTGATTGTCAGCTCCAGGGGCGGTTCTTTCACGCTGACAGACACCTCTAGCATCACAGTCTCTGTTGGTGGGGGCGGTTTCCACTTTTGGCGCCATTTTCGGTCCTGGCCCACGATGGGAGGTGGCCTCTCGCCACCCTCTGGCACGCCCATAATGGCGTCCGCTCTTCCAAGGCGGGAAACCTTTGGAAATGGCGGGAATCGCTTCCCAGTGGCGGGAAACTCTGCAGATGGCGGGAAAACGCTGTTAATGGCGGACAACCGGCTGGAATCGACTGGTGATGGGGTCCGATGGCGGGGACCCTCCGGAACCAGGAGGAGACTTCTTTTTGAGGTAAACTTGCACTTTTCTTCAGGCACGCAGTACCCGGGTGTTGCGGGCACGTAATCCTGCCGACTACGCCAAAGTTGACGCGCCCCCTGGGCCATATTCTTTAGGGGGAATATCCGGAGCCGGATCAGATGGGGGTTGTAGTCTTCCGAGTGGCTGTGACCCGGTCCGTGCCCAGGGTGTCAAACTCAGTTGTATGTGGCAGTCCTACAGATGTTACTAAGTTCTTAATGTCGACTACGCCACCCGTTGTGTTGCGGTCACTGTGGCCGCCGCTGCAGCAGGGTCCGCTGAGGCTGGTGGTGTAGGTGCAGCTTTGGTGATATAACCCCCAACGGGTGGGGTATAGCCTCAGGGGGATCAGGTGCAGAGGATGGGAGTTGTGGTGATGCAGTGTAGTCGGCAATCAGAGACAGAGTCGGGTTATGCAGTTTAGGATGTTTACTCACTGCTGATGTTCCGGTCACTCCAGCTTCGAGTGACCTCCCGAGCCGTGCTGCGTCCACCAGGTTCTGGATCCAGCCAACCCCCAAATAAGTCCGGAGCGTGACCCTGAGCTCTCCTTCTGTCCTTTCTCTGGCCGTCCCCACTATTGATCCACCCAGGTCCAGCTCCCTCGGGCCTTCTGTTGGGAGACCCTTGGCCTTGGGTTCCCTGACCCTCCACGTGGTATGCCTTCGTGGTGGATGTGGTGGGTGGCCGTGGCAAACGCTGCCCACGGCCTCCGGTCTCTGGCTGGGGTGTGTTTTTGCCCCCACCAGCTTGGGTTCCGGTACCCTGATGCCGACTCTTCACCCGGGGATTTAGTTTGGGTTCTTAGAGTCCTCTTCTTCTGTTTCCCCCTCTGGGTCTCTCGTTCTCCTCTCTCACTCTGGGTCTCTCTTCTCCTCTGCTCGCTGACTTTCTCTCTGCAACTGACCCTGTTCTTAGTTGGTGCCCACCTTATATACACCCTCTATGTGTGAGCTCAGGTGACCAGCACCCAATGAGCTCCTATCTTTACCCAGGCTGCTCCCCCTATCTGCCCCTACACTACTTGGGATGTACCACCCCCCTCCCACTCCAGCCAGGAACAGACTCGGTCGTACCTGCACATTTCTAAGTGGGAGTACCGTCGGCCTGTTCCTCGGAAATGGGATGTATGTAGTGCATGCAGCCTACCGAGCTCAGTTCCACACTCCATCCTTACCCGGGAGTGGAATATCACACCTCTGGGTTGAGGTGCAATACCCCTGTAGCAGCCGAATCCTCAGGGTGCTACACAAACAAAACACAAGTTCAAATTACCCCCTTTTGCCCCATTAAAAATAAAATAATAAAAAACACATATTTGGTATCACTGCATTCAGAAATGTCTGATCTTTCAAAATATAAAGTAAATTAATCAGATCGGTAAACTGCGTAACGAGAAAAAAATCAAAATGCCAGAACATTGCAATAAAATGCAATAAGAGGTGATCAAAACACTGTATGTACCCCAAGATGGTATCAATAAAAACTTCAGCTCAGTGCACAAAAAATAAGCCCTCACCGGCCCAGATCTCGAAAAATGAAAACGCTATGGCAACAAACGCAAAAACTTTTTTTCATACAAATTTCGGAATTTTTTTTCACCACTTAAATAAAAAATATCTATACATGTTTGGTATCTGCATACTCGTACTGACCTGGAGAATCATGTTACCTGGTCAATTTTACCATATAGTGAACAGGGTAAATAATAAATCCAAAAAACAATTGTGGAATTGCATTGTTTTATTAAGAATGGTCTACCGCTCGAAACATGTCAGTTTTTATGTTCCCCTTGTATGTGTTTTGCTATTTTTTAATGGATCAACAATAAAATAACTTTTTATACTACCTACGGATGGAAGTGCAGAATTTCCTCCTCTACTGCCTATTATCGCTGTAATTGACCAGCTGAATACTGCACCGACTGTTCTGGATTATCTCAGCGGATATTTCTATTGGCAACATTGGTAAGCTTTCCACCCCTATTTTTGCTTTTGATCCAGTATTACATTCATCCACATTGTGAACCCAAGTACTTGTCAAAATGTTGCATCGGAAAAAACTTTGGACTTCAATATCATAAAGAGGCCGTTGATAGAAGGAAAATACATATGTATATTAATATATTTTCTTATTTGCATTTACAGAACAAAATATACAAAACTGGGCTTGAGATATTTAAATGTCATGTTCTGTTCTATCAGTGGTCTTACATTGTTGGTACGGAAACATTGACCTCTTCAATCCCCTGAGGAAAGGAAAAAGTTTGAGTTTGGTGCAGGGTGATCCTGTCATATCTCTATAACGGATTCATGAGAAAATGGTATATCTGTGATTACAAAATTACAGTAATAATGAAATTGCTAGAAAATAGTTCTTAGAAGTGTGACACGTAACCATTACTAGAAATTACAATTAAGTTTGAAATATGGATAAGAAAAATATGGGAGAGAATAGCAGAGTCCTGTCTCAACTAGAAGATGAAGAAGTGAGCAACTAAAAGTCTTACAATGTCCACAACTTATTGGACATTGTAAGATAAAACTTTTTTTTTCCTATAGACTTAAGCAGTTGTGTAAGATGAAACATGATGGACCCTTGTCTATGATAGTCACTGATGGTATTAAGGTTGGATTGGGCTGAAACGGAAGTCTAGAGGTTTTGTGCAAGGCTGATGTAGTTTCTTGAAACTGATTACTGTTTCCTAATCTAAGGCAATGACTCAATTTTTTTTCATTTTTAATTAAAATAAAAAGAGAGTTGGGGTATTATGAAGAGAAAGAGAAGCCACAAACGTTATACAATTCGTTGTTATATGGTGTAATGGACAAAATCTACTGACTGAAATGACCTGGGTGAATCTGGAGGTGGCATCCATTCCTGCTGTACAAACTATCTGTTCTCTACTCTGACCCACTAATCTCTGGTCCCAGAGATTATGCAGGGCATTATGGAGAAGCCCACGGGGCCAGGCAAAACATCATTAGCCTACTCTCATCCTTCAGCAGTCTATGAAATGGTGCCGTGTAATTTTTTTCCCGATCCTTGCGAATCATATAGGAAAGTGTTGCAATTCACGTGGAATTGCAAATTTCTGGAAATTTGGCTCGAAGTTGATCCTCCCCAGATAGATTCACTCGAATCTAATTCAAAGCATATGGAAAAAAGTGTTCTGGCACCTACACATTACACATACAGGAGATTTTATGACATCCAGTCTAAATGCATTGCTACTAAATGGGGTTGTCAGGTCTAAATCGATAAGTCTGCAGTCACTCTGTGATACTGCAGAGTTATGAATACTCCCATCTCACGCTCATGTGCTGCGGGGATTCGCCGATTTCTGACCCGTGACTGGAGGGTATATATGCGTTATACATACTCCCGGTCAGTGGGCATGGCCTCGCTCCATACACTTGTATTGAGCGAGGTCGCACCCTGACTAGTGACGCAGCTTTACCATGGGCGTAGTCAACTAGACGGCGCGGCCTCGCTTCATACAAGTGTTGCCTTGGTCAGGGTCTAATAGCAATAGGTAAGATGGCAGCCATGGGGGCCATTGTTAGGCACCAAGCCAGGACTTACATTTTATTGTTGGTCAGGAACCAGTTAATATAAAAGATACACACTTTGTAAGCTTTATCAGTGCTTTTTTAACAAGAAGTTATGCCAAAGACTGGAGCAGGCATTTTTAGATTTTCATTGAAATGCACTTTCAAAAATTTTATTTAATGACATGAATCAAATATCTTACAAATTCAGAGGAACTTAGGCATAAAAAATATCAAAGCGTTTATATAAAACCATTAACCTATTTAAAAGTAACCTGTTATGTTGTACTTGAGGTCCAATCTGTGGACAGAACGGTATAGAGAAGGAGAAGCTGAGCAGAATGATATATAGATTTGTAGGAAAATATTCAATATAACTTCATTGAAGTACCTGGTGTTTGTATACATAGGAGTCCAGTGGGCGGTCCTACTAGTGATTGACAGCTATCAGTTCATGTCATATGGAGAGACTGTCAGTCACTGAATAGGACCACCCACTGGACACCTATACATAGGTATAAATGTCTATCAATCTGATGAGCTCCTCCTGCTCTACGAGCAGATCAGAGACCATTTTTAACATGACAGGTCCTCATTTGGTGTTTTTGATGGTAACCATATAAATGGACACACGAAGGACTGTAACCCAAGTAATGCTGTGTGTAAAAATTTAATATGAAAAAGTGAATGACAATGTGTTTTCTGTAAAGGAGCTAATTAGTAATGTGTGTCCTGTAGCTGCGTATGTTTACACTACTAATTAATCCATAGGAGGTACATATCGCTATGTCAAAGGAAGGTATTCCTTTAATTAGAAGGTGCCCTTGAGTACCATGTCTGTGAATACTAATTACTTACAATAAATGTCCCTAGACTTGCATTGATATAAAACTTGTCTAGGACAGCAAATTGGGAGATATAAACTCCTCTCATTTGATTGGTAAACATTGTTCTGTTTGCATTGGCGATACTATAAATCATCTTGGTAGATCACGTTGTTGCGCTCCACCAGAGTCTTTTACAATATTGGTAACGTTTTTCATGTTAATGCTTATCTGTACAGCTATCTCCAAAAAAGGTCTACACTCACAACTGGTTTAGTCTATACAGTGCAGTCAAAGGGTATAGGGCCAGATATGTATTAGTACGCTCTGGCGATTTCGCCCACACAAAGGCTGAGCGGGCGCGATCGCCGCCGAGTGTCAGCTGATTGTCATAGCTGACACCCGGTGCTATGTGCCAGGAGCCACCACTCCCAGCACATTAACCCCCGAAATGCTGCGATCGAAGTCGATCGCAGCATTCCGGGAGCAAGAGGAAGTAAGCGCGGCTTATTTACCTCCTCACCGGCGTCCCGCGCTGTCTGTGCGGGATCCCGGTGGTTGTCATGGTGACACGACTTTGTCATGACTACATCCGGGTCACCAGACAACAGGAGGTTACTTTGATCATGGGCAGTGCGCAATCAAACTAACTTATGCATGCAGGCTGAGAGCCTGAATAGCATAGAGATGCTGCTGCTGCATTTCTATGCTATACAGGCGATTAGCCTGCAAAAAAATGAAAGTCCCACAGTGGGACAAAGTGTAAGTGTAAAAAAACTATCAGAAAGTGAAAAAAAAATTGTAAAAATATCTAAAAAAAAAAAAAAATGGAAAAAATAATCACAAAAAATAAAAATATACTGTACCCATAAATACATATTATTATAAAAAAAAAAAAATAAAAGTACACATATTTGGTATCGCCGCGTCCGGAACAACCTGACCTATAAAACAGTCCCACTAGTTAACCCCTTTAGTGAACACGGTAAAAAAAAATATAAATCAATGCTTTATCATCATACTGCCAAGAAAAAATAGAATAAAACATGATCAAAAAGACGAATGTAAATAAAAATGGTACCGCTGAAAATGTAATCTTGTCCCGCAAAAAACAAGCCGCCATACAGCTCCATCAGCTGAAAAATAAAAAAGTTAGAACTCTCAGAATAAAGCGATGCAAAAAAAAATCTTTTTCTATAAAATAGTTTTTATTGTGTAAAAGCGCCAACAAATAAAAAACTATATAAATGTGGTATAATGTACTGACCCGAAGAATAAAGCTACCTTACCAATTTTACCACATAAGGAACGGCATAGAAAAACTCAAAAAACAATTACTGAATTGTTGGTTTTTGTTTATTCTGCCTCCCAAAAATCAGAATAGAAAGCGATCAAAAAATGTCACGTGACTGAAAATGGTACCAATAAATACGTCAACTCGTCCCGCAAAAAAGAAGCTGTAACATGACGGTCGGCCAAAATATAGAAAAATTATAGCTCTGAAAATATGGCGATGCAAAAACTAGTCTTTGCAAAAAATAGCGTCTTTTAGTGTGTAACAGCTGTCAATCATAAAAACCCGATATGAATCTGGTATCGCTGTAATCGCCCCTTCTCAAAGAAGAAAGTCGCACGAGGAAAGGCGTAACAAATAAACTCTAGGATTAGGGTTGGGTTAGGGTGGTGTTAAGGTTGGGGTTGTGCTAGGGTTAGGGTTTGGGATAGGGTTGTGCTAGGGTTTGGTTTGTGCTAGGGTTACGGTTAGGATTGTGCTAGGGTTAGGGTTAGGATTGTGCTATGGTTAGGGTTGTTCTAGGGTTAGGGTTGTGTTAGCGTTATGGTTGAGCTAGGGTTAGGGTTATGCTAGGGTTAGGGTTGTGCGAGGGTTAGGGTTGTGCTAGGGTTAGGGTTGTGTTGGGGTTGGGATTTTTTCAAAAGTAAAGAAAAAGAAAAATGATGACAATTTGGTGACTAGTGTGCTCGCTACTTGAGTTTGCATCGGGTGCTCGGGTATGCACCGAGTATCACGGCTGCTTGCGTGACATGCTCGAGTCTCCGCCCCATATGCTCCACGGCCAAAAAACCTTGCGGGGATTGCCTGCCATGCACGAGCGATCCCCGCATGTTTTTTTTGGGTGTAACAACCGTGAAACATGCGGGGCAGGGACTCGAGCATGTCACTCAAGCACCCGCGATACATGGTGCATACCCAAGTACCCGATGCAAACTCAAGTAGCGAGCACTTGCGCTTAAGACCAGTGGCGTACCGCCAATGGCGGCAGACCACGCCACTGCTATGGGGCCCATGAGCTGAGGGGCCCCAAGCAGCGGGGGGACAAGTTGTATAGGTGAGTATGGGTGGATAGTGGTGGGGGGAGGGAGGTTGCAGAGGAGTGGAGCACATCACGTGTGCCCGCTGCTAAAGGGACATGAATATTCCCTCTTCTCCACTCCCATGGGCGTGGAGAAGAGGGAATATTCATTCTCTTTAGTAGTGGGCACAGAGGAGTGCTGAGTCACAGCTCCTGCTGACAGTGACTGCTACTAAAGAGAAGGCATATTCACGCTTCTCCACGCCCATAGTCCTGGCATGGAGAGGAGTGAATATGCCAGCAGCAGCAGCTCACCTCGGGATCTGAGAATGCGCGTTGCTCAGATGCCGACATGAGCTGCAGCAGACAGGACGCAGCGCTGGAGGAGAGGTGAGGAAGGAAGGTGAGTATTAGTGTTTATTTTTTTTTGTGTGTGCAGTGATTGGGGGATGAAGGGGCCACATATACCAGGATTGGGGATTTGGGGGGGGCACACATACCAAGATTGGGGGATTGAGGGGACCACATATACAAGGATTGGGGGATTGAGGGGGCCACGCATACCAGGATTGGGGGATTGAGGAGGCCACGCATACCAGGATTGGGGGATTGAGGTGGCCACGAATACCAGGATTGGGGGATTGAGGAAGCCACATATACCAGGATTGGGGGATTGAGGAGGCCACACATACCAGGATTGCGGGATTGAGGAGACCACACATACCAGGATTGGGGGATTGAGGAGACCACACATACCAGGATTGGGGGATTGAGGAGGCCACACATACCAAGATTGGGGGATTGAGGAGACCACACATACCAGGATTGGGGAATTGAGGAGGCCACACATACCAGGATTAGGGGATTGAGGAGGCCACACATACCAGGATTGGGGGATTGAGGAGGCCACACATACCAGGATTGGGAAATTTACTATTAGCTGTGCATTTCCCACCCTAGGCTTACACTCGAGTCAATACGTTTTTCCTGTTTTTTTGTAGTAAAATTAGGGGCCTCGGCTTATAGTTGGGTCGGCTTATTTAAAATATACGGTATTTTAAAAATCAGTGAGTACGTGGTGCCCATAATACTGCAGGACTGTGGGGTGCATTATACTATATGGGGGCTGCATTTTACCCTATGGGGTGTGTAATATACTGTATGGAGGACTGTGGGGAGTGAATTATATTCTATGGAGGACCATGGGAAGTTCATTATACTATATGGAGGATTATGGGGAGCGCATTATACTATATGGAGGATTATGGGGGCGCATTATACTATATGGAGGATTATCAGTGGCTTATTATACTATATGGTAGGCTATGTGGGGCCATTATAATATTTTGAGGGCTATGTGGGGGGCCATTATACTGTTTGGAGGGCTAGTGCAGGCCATTATACTGTATGTAAGCCCATTATATTGTATGGAGGGCTCTGTGGGGGTCACAGTTGGGGGATCATACTGTGGTGGTGTCACCATACTTTGCCTTGGGAGTTGAAGTGGGGTACTGTAGGGTCATTATACTGTGCATGTGGAGGCTAATGTGGAGGAATGCACCATGGGGGTATCATACTGTGTTTGGGGGGCACTTTTGTTGGCATCATACTTTATGGGGAAATGAAACAGGAATCAATGACTTTAGCAGAAGGAGAATTACTATGTAAAGGCTGGAAAGTTGTGAGATCTGCTCTTCTGTGACACAGACAAATATTTATTTATTTATTTGGGGGGGGCCCAATTAGAGCTTCTGCTATGGGGCCCCATGATTTCTATGTACGCCCCTGCTTAAGACTAATGACAACTTATTCAATATGATGACCTAATGTTATCAAATTCTGTGTCATACCTCTGGGTTCAAAATGTTCACTATACCCCTTGATAAAATCGTTGAGGGGTGTAGTTTCCAAAATGGGGTCATTTGTGGGGGGTTTCCACTATTTAGGTGCATCAGGGTCTCTCCAAACGTGACAAGGCGTCTGCTCTCGATTCCAGCCAATTTTGCGTTTAAAAAGTCACACAGAGCTCCTTCCCTTCTGAACCCAGCCATGCGCCCAAACAGTGTATTTTACCCACATATGGGGTATCGGCATACTCAGGAGAAATTGCACAACAGTTTTGAGGTCAATTTTTCCTTTTATCCCTGTGAAAATAAAAAATTTGAGGCTAAAGGATATTTTTTTGTGGAAAAAGTTTGATTTTTTTTATTTTCAAGGCTCCATGTTATAAACTTCTGTGAAGCACCTGGGGGTTCAGGGTGGTCACCACACATCTAGATAAGTTCCCTGAGGGATATAGTTTCCAAAATAGTGTCACTTGTGGGGTGTTTCCACTGTTTAGGCACATCAAGGTCTCCCCAAACGCAACATGGAGTCCGCTAATTATTCAAGCAAATTTTACAGTCAAATGGCGCTCCTTCCCTTCCAAACACTGCCGTGCACCCAAACAGTGGTTTTCTCCCACATATTGGGTATCGGCTTACTCAGGAGAAATTGCACAACAAATGGTATGGTGCAATTTCTCCTGTTACCCTTATGAAAATGCAAAATTGGAGGCCGAAAAATATTTTTGTGGGAAAAATGTGAAAATTTTATTTTTACAGCTCAATGTTATAAACTTCTGTGAAGCACCTGGGGGTTCAAGGTGCTCAGCACACATCTAGATAATTTCCCTGAGGTGTCTAGTTTCCAAAATGGTGTTACTTGTGGGGGGTTTCCACTGTTTAGGCACATCAGGGGCTCCCCAAACACAACATGGCGTCCGCTAATTATTCAAGCAAATTTTACACCAAAAAGTCAAATGGTACTCCTTCCCTTACGAACCCTGCCGTGCGCCCAAGCAGTGGTTTTACCCCACATATGGGGTATCGGCATGCTCAGGAAGAATTGCACAACATATTTTGTGGTCCATATTTTCCTGTTACCATTGCAAAAATAAAAAAATTTGGGTCTAAAGTAACATTTTTGTGAAAAAAGTTAAATGTTCATTTTTTTCTTTCATATTCCAAAAATTCCTGTGAAGCACCTGAAGGGTTAATAAACTTCTTGAATGTGATTTTGAGAACCTTAAGGGGTGCAGTTTTTAGAATGGTGTCACTTTTAGGTATTTTCTGTCATAAATGCCCCCCACTTCAAATGTGATGTGGTCCCTAAAAAAATGGTTTTGTAAATTTTGTTGGAAAAATGAAGAATCGCTGGTTAACTTTTAAGCCTTATAACTTCCTATTAAAAAAAAATTGGGTTCCAAAATTGTGCTGATGTAAAGTAGACATGTGAGAAATGTTATTCATTAACTATTTTGTGTGACATACAGTATGTCTCTGATTTAAGGGCATGAAAATTAAAATTTTTAAATTTGTGAAATTTTTGCCAAATTTCCGATTTTTTTAGCAAATAAACGCAAGTCATATCGAAGAAATTTTACCACTATCATGAAGTAAAATATGTCACAAAAACAATCTCAGAATCATTGGGATCCATTGAAGCGTTCCAGAGTTATTACCTCATAAAGTGACAGTGGTCAGAATTGTAAAAATTGGACTGGTCACTAACGTGCAAACCACCCTCGGGGGTAAAGGGGCTAAAAAAATAACAAAACATTATACTCACTTGTCCTAGCACACCCCTTTACCCATATTGCAGCTGCAGATCCACATCCGGTACTCCACTCACTCCAGATTGCTCTTCTCTTTGATCTTCTCTTCGGTTTTCTCTTGTCTAGTGAGCAGAGCGAAGATGAAAGAAGGACCAAACCAAACAAAGTGGAGGGTCAATATGGAAGTTCTGACTGCGGGACCGGTGAGGGGGAGGGCTTGGACAGGGCAGTATAATATTTTCTAATTAGATATTAAAAAATTATTTTTGACAGTGAGGGTGATCAATGACTGGAACAGGCTGCCACAAGAGGTGGTGAGTTCTCCTTCAATGAAAATCTACAAATAGAGGCTGGACAGACATCTGTCTGAGATGGTTTAGTGAATCCTGCATTGGGCAGGGGGTTGGACATGATAACCCTGGAGGTCCCTTTCAACTCTAACCTTTTATGATTATATGATTCTATGATTTTATTATCATTAGCGATGAGCGAGCACTAAAATGCTCGGGTACTCGTTGCTCGGGTCGAGCAAATTGGAATGCTTGAGTGCTCGGTCCGAATAACGAGCCCAATGTAGGTCTATGGAAAACTCAAACATTTTTCTGGCGTCCCCCCTCCCCCGGTAGTCTGCAGAGGGCATAAAAATTGCCCAAATTGATGGAAACAGTGCTCAAATGGCATGGGAACAGCATGGGGAAGACCCCTGGAATCATCTCTGACTCCCAGGTCACTGCTGTCAACAATGTTGTCAAAGTTATTACACCACATTTACGGACTCACAATAAAAAGTACAAAATGAAACCAAAATGGATTTTCCTGGGAAATGTGTTAAGGAACATCCTTTCCAGGGTAAAGACTTGTATATAAGGCAAAATAAATAAGCAAAAACAAAAATTCTCCTTCACACCTTGGGCTATGTTCAAAAGTAGCATTTTTGATGCGCTTTTGCACTTTTGCATTGCTTTCAACCGTGACAAATGCATTCATCGGGAAATGTCATTTTAACATTTTACAACTAGTGATGAGCGAGCATGCTCGCTACTACTCAGTGCTCGCCCGAGCATCTCACTGCTCGAGATGCTCAGTGCTCGCCGAGTATTTCCAGGGTTGCTCGGCGGGAGCTCTGGTCCCCACCCTGCATGTTTGGCACTCTTTAGAGCGCCAAGCAACATGCAGGGATTGCCTGCCACTCATTCTAACGCCGCAGCCATGGTTGTTGTGGCATTACAGTGATTGGGTGGCCGCACAGCGTCATCAGGTCTATATCAGAATACTCTGGAATCAGACAGTGTAGGGAGAGGTGCTGCTGCGTCAGGGAGAGATTTGCTTGTGTATTAGATAGTGTAGGGAGAAAAACCGTAGATTACACATATCCATCTTAACAAACAGTCCTTTTGAGGACTAACTAATCCATCTGCAGAGCTATCAGGCAGGCAGTGTATATAGGCAGGCAGGTAGGGTAAATAGCAGACTGCAGTGCATATAGCACAAGAGGCTCCAATCCAGTTCTGCCTTCTGCTGCTGTTAGATATTTCTATACAAAGGCCCAGGTCTCAGGGGCCAGGAATACTTTTTTTTGGATCTTAATCCTCATTATTTGCTTAAAAAGCAATCAAGAGGACACCGTTTTTCTGCGCCATTTGCTTGTTGGCACTTCAGAATACAGCCAGGTCCTTTCCATATTACAGCCCTCGAAATCCAGCTATTTAAAACTGTGTTTTCTACGTCAAGCGGATCACATATACGTTGTCAGAAAATACTGCCATTTCTGGCCTCCATTAAAAATTTATTTCAGTGTGTCAGTGAAGGAATTCCCACCAGTTTTCTGTTCAAACTACTTACCTACAGGCCAAGTATTTAAAACTCTGTTTTTCTCCATCACACGAATCATATATACGTTGTCAGAAAATACTGCCATTTCTGACCTCCATTAAAAATTTCCTTTAGCGTGTCAGTGAAGCAATTCACACCAGTTTTCTGTTCAAACTACTTACCTACAGGCCAGGTATTTAAAACTCTGTTTTCTCCATCACACGGATCACATATATGTTGTCAGAAAATACTGCCATTTCTGGCCTCCATTAAAAATTTCTTTCAGTGTGTCAGTGAAGCAATTCACAGCAGTTTGCTGTTCAAACTACTTACCTACAGGCCAGGTATTTAAAACTCTGTTTTCTCCGTCACATGGATCACATATAAGTTCGCTCCAAACTCAGTCATTTGTAGTGCGCGTGGAAGATACTGTCCTCCATTTAAAATGGGCAAGGCACGTGGCAAGGGACGGTGAACTGGACGTGATGGTGCATGCAGAGGCAGAGGACAAGGCCGTGGGCAAGCTAAAATTGTGCCACAACAAACACCCACATCTTCTCGCCTGACCTTCCTGTCCCAATTACTAGGGGACCGCAGCACACCACTATTGAACCCAGAGCAGTGTCAAAAGGTTGTTGGTTGGATAGCGGATAATGCTTCCAGTCTCTTAGCCACCACCACCACCCTGTCTTCCACACGGTCAAGTCTCAGTAGCCGTGAGTCTGGACCGCATATTCCTCAGCCTGATCCTCCTTCCTCCCACCATGCCGAGTGCCCGGAGACAACTGATCCCACACTTGGACACTCTGAAAAGCTGTTCACTTTTCCATTTATAGATTTGGGCCTCTCGCCCGGTCCACTTGAAGCGGGGCAAGAGGAGATCGCATGTAGCGATGCCCAAATATTTGAGCAGCCACGGTCACACGAAGGCGACAGTGGGAAAGTGTCCCAAGAGGTGGACGATGATGAGACACAATTGCCAGAAAGTCAGGAGGAGGACCAGGGTGCGGAAGTGGAAGACGAGGTGGTAGATGATATAGTAACTGACCCAACCTGGCAAGAGGACATGCAGAGCAAGGACAGCAGCTCACAAGGGGAGGGAGGCAGAGCACACCAACAGGCAGGAAGAAGCAGTATGGTGGCCGCAGACAGAAGGCAGGTAACCATTCCCCGTAACACCAACACGAAGGAAGTTGCCAGTACAACTGTTAGGTCTTCCGGAGTCTGGTTGTTTTTTAAAGACTCTGCCGATAACCCCAAAAAAGCCATTTGCACCTCCTGCCAGGCCAGCATCAGCAGGGGTGGCAAAACGACCAGCCTGACCACCACCAGCATGATCAGGCACATGGCAGCAAAGCACCTGACTTTGTGGGCCGAATCCCAGGGTCCAGGAGCAGTGTCTGCAGGTGGCACCATTGCTTCTTCCGCTGTTGTGCATGCAAGCCAATCCCCTGTCCATGGTGCATGCGAAGATGCCTCCTGCCCTACACCTGTCATTGCACACTCTCAAGTAGCAGTATCAGGAAGAACGTCCATGTCTTTGTCCCAGCGCTGCGTTCAGTTGTCCATGCCCCAGTCCTTGGAATGCAACCGCAAATATGCAGCCAACGCCCCACAAGCCACACTACTAAATTCTCACATTTCACGACTGCTTGCTCTCGAAATGATGCCTTTTAGGCTCGTGGAGACAGAAGCATTCCGCAACCTGATGGCGGCGGCCGTCCCTCGGTACTCGGTCCCCAGCCGCCACTATTTCTCCCGTTGTGCCGTCCCCGCATTACACAAGAATGTGTCACAAAACATTAGTCGTGCCCTCAGCAACGCAGTTATCGGGAAAGTCCACCTAACCATGGACACATGGACAAGTGCTTGAGGGCAGGGTCGGTACATCTCGCTGACGGCACACTGGGTTAACATAGTGGAAGCCGGGACCTAGTCGGACATTAGGACAGAACACGTCCTCCCGACGGCAAGGATTGCGGGCTCTAGGTTAATCAGGGTTGCCCCCATGGTCTTCAGCTCCTGCACCTCATCCTCCTCAGCCTCCTTCTCCTCTTCAGCCTCCATCTCCGAAATGACTACATCAGTCACAAGCTGGAAGCACTGCAGCACTGCCTCGGCCAAGCGGCAACAGGCTGTGCTGAAGCTTATATGCTTAGGTGACAAACCGCACAATGCTGAAGAGTTGTGGACAGCTCTGAAAGAGCAGGCAGATCTGTGGCTCACACCGCTGAACCTACAGCCAGGCATGGTCATGTGTGGCAATGGCCGGAACCTGGTGACGACTCTGAGGCGAGGCAAGCTCACACACGTACCATGCCTGGCCCATGTGCTTAACCTTGTGGTTCAGCGGTTTCTCAAATCCTACCCGGAGATGCCGGATCTGCTTGTTAAAGTACGCCGCCTGTGTGCCCATTTTAGAAAGTCAGCTACAGCTTCTACCTCCCTTGCCGTGTTTCAGCAGCGTTTGCAGCTTCCGGCTCACAGATTGGTGTGTGATGTCCCCACGCGTTGGAACTCTACACAGCAGATGTTGGGATGGATTTGTGAGCAGAAGAGGGCAGTTGTTGAGAACCAGCATCAACAAGGCCGTCGGTATTCAGTTCAGACTCCACACATAAGACCTCAGGAGTGGACATGGATGTCAGACATATGTACCATCCTCCAAAAGTTTGAGGACTCCACCAAGATGGTGAGCAGCGATGACGCCATAATTAGCGTCACCATCACGCTTCTCTGTCTTCTGAAACGCTCTCTGCTCACAATTAAAGAGGATGCATTGCAGGCAGAACATGGTGAGATGGAGCAAGGAACCATACAGGGTGATTACACACAGCCAAGTCTCATCTCATCCCTACGTGGATTGGGTGACAATGAGGAAGAGGAGGAGGAGGAAGGACAGGAGCTAGTTTCATGCACTATAGACGGTACTACCTGCACAGCTGTCATACCGTCTCTTCAGCGTGGATGGCCTGAGGACAGAGAGGAAGAGGAGGAGGAGAGAATGGGCAGTCATCCTCTTGGTGAGGACATGGTAGTCTTGCCTGTTAGTAGTCTGGCACGCATGGCTGAGTTCTTAGAGATGAGTGGTGTTCGAATCAAACTGTTCGCCAATCTCAAATTCGAGCTGTTTTGGGCGGTGTTCGAGCCGTTCGACGAACCCGAACGATTTGAAAAAAATCCGGCTGTTCGAGGTTATGTTCGATAACTGTTCGTGCACCCAAATCGTAATTGGATTTTTTCACAGTAATGCTGATAATCAATGTTAATACACAGTTTGAGTGTACAGCGGGCGGGGGGAGGGGCATGGGATGGATCTCTGCCGAAATAATGAAGATCTCCATTTTTTTTTCTCTTTCCCGCATTTACTGTGGGAAGGTGCAGTCTGTCAGCCTATCAGCAGCGCACACATGGAGCGAAGTGCTTTTTTTCACACAAGCAAGGGCATGTGTCATTGGCTGTGTATGTCACATGTCCTTGCCCTATAAGACCCAGCCATTTTCCCCGTCGCCACCATTTTCTCACTGCTGCAGCTGAGTGTTAGACGGCACTGTTGCTGCTGTTAGCGCTATATTGTGTAACTGAATTGCAAGCGAATTTTCTCTTAAATAGACAGAAAGGTTTAGGGAGTAGGGACTATTTTGTAATTGCAGCCCTTTTGATGGCTAGGTTACAGCAGTTCCTAGCACTTTTAGCACTCAGGTCTGTGCTCTTAAATCGACAGATAGGTTGGGAGTAGTGACTAGTTGTAATTCCAACCCTTTTGAGGGCTAGGTTACATCAGCTCCTATTGCTTTTTGCCAGGCAGGTCTGTTTTAGTGCCATGCAAGTGTTTTTCACAGCATTTGGCTAAATCTAGCTAAGCAAATCCTTTTGGGCCTCTTGCAGTGTGTGTTAGTCAGAGGAGTAACCTATCTGTGTTGCAAGCTCCACCACCTGTGTATGTAATACAAATTTTTTACTGCATCTAGCCAAGTAAAACCTTTTGGGCCTGTAGCAGTGTGTGGTACTCAATCTATTAGGCCATCTATACCAATCTCCACCAGCTTTGAAATTAATAATAATTTTTAGCTGCATCTAGCCCGGAATATAATTTTGGGCTTAGTAGCAGTGTGTGGTGCTAATTGTATTAGGCCATCTATACCAAGCTCCACCAGCTTTGAATTTAATAATAATTTTTAGCTGCATCTAGCCCGGAAAATAATTTTGGGCTTAGTAGCAGTGTGTGGTACTCATTGTATTAGGCCATCTATACCAAACTCCACCAGCTTTGAAATTAATAATAATTCTTAGCTGCATCGTGCCTGTAAAATAATTTTGGGCATATTAGCAGTGTGTGGTACTCATTCTATTAGGCCACCTATACTAAGCTCCACCAGCTTTCAAATTACTAATAATTTTTAGCTGCATCTTGCCTGTAAACTAATTTTGGGCATATTAGCAGTGTGTGGTACTCATTCTATTAGGCCATCTATACTAAGCTCCACCAGATTTTAAATTACTAATAATTTTTAGCTGCATCTTGCCTGGAAAATAATTTTGGGCCTGTAGAAGTGTTTGGTACTCATTCTATTAGGCCATCTAAACCAAGCTCCACCACCTGTGTATCTAATAAAATTGTTTTACTGCTTCTAACCCAGCCAATCCTTTTGGGCTTGTACCACAATTTGGCCAATCAGCTCTGCTCGGTTTGCATCCATCGTTTTTTGTGCAAACAACTCCAGAGTTGTCAATTAGTTAACCACCAAAATGAGTGGAAAAAGGCCTGCTGCTGGTGGAAAGGGGAATAGGCGTGTTGGGAAGGGAAAAAAAGGTTGTGTCCGTGGGGTAGGTGTTAAAGCAACAGTAACATCTGCAGAAGAAAGACCATCTTCCAGCCAAACTAAGATGTCTACTTCTTTTAGTGAACAATGTGATACGATCCCTTTCTTACGGCCACGCCCATCGCTACAAATTCCTGGTGAGGCACAAAAACAGCAGGTGCTTCAACGGATATCAAGTGCTCCTTTAAGTGGGCTCTCCTCCACCTCAACTTCAACATCACAAATACTCCAGTCCTCAGAGGTGTCACCCCAATCGCACTTGCTTCCTCACAGCTCCCAAGTCTCCAGCTGCCCGTCTGAGTATGGGGTAGAACAGATGGTTGAGTCTGCAGAGCTGTTTACTCATACTATAGCCTGGGAATCAGAGGTCTGCTCCAGAGCTTCTGTGAATCCAGACGAGGAAATGATCTGCACTGATGCCTAGAATCTTTGAGTCGGATCCAGGACCAGATGAAGAAGGTTCTGAGCATAATGTAGACCCTCATTCCCAAACTGTAACTACTGTTGGTGGAGACAATGAGGAAGACGATGATGAGACTCAAATACCTGATTGGAGCGACAACTTTAGTTTTTTGTCAGGGCAGGAAGAGGTTGGCTCTGAGGACGACGGGTGTGAGAACACACAGGGTGATGATGATGAGGTTGGAGATCCCACTTACTGTCAACCCACAGTCAGCCAGTTGATGAGGTCAGCAGAGGAGGTGGAGGAGGATGCTAGTGACGACGAGGTCAGGTTGCGCCTTCCTGGACAGAGACGTAGTACTGGAAGCACGTCAACAAATGCATCCTCAAACACAACTCTGCCTCTGACCACAAGTCGTGGTGGCTCTTCAGGTCACATGGTTTCTAAGCCTTGCATAGCCTGGGCATTTTTTCAGATCGATAAGGATGACCCAACTCGTGTTATCTGTAACATTTGTCACCAAAAGCTAAGTAGAGGCCAAAAAATCCATAGTTTGAGTACTTCATGCATGAACTGTCACATGGATATGAAGCATAAGTTGCAGTGCGAAGCTCACTGTGCTACAATGCGGCCTAGCGGGCCGGGCCAACCACCGTCTGCCCCATCTTGTGCATCCGCGGCCTCTTCATCCTCTGTGACTGGGGGGACAGCAGTCATACCTGTTTTGAGACGCAGACCTGCCACCTCTTTACCCGCAACAACCAGTGTGATTGGCAGGTCATCATTTCATTTGGAAGTGGAAACACCAGCTGGTGTTGAGCGCTCTCCAACATCGAGAGCACCACATTTAGATCAAGGCAACCTAACTTTTCCGCCTGCATCTTCCTTACAGACCGTCAGTTTGCCGGGGACACCTAACTCAACCCCGTCTAAGCAAAATAGCCAGCCCTCGGTCCCTCAGATGTGGACAAGTAAAAGACCATTTCCTCCTAGCCATGAGAAAGCTAAGAGGTTGAATTTCACCATCTGCAAGCTCTTGGCTACAGAAATGCTGCCTTTCCGCCTGGCGGACACAGAGGATTTTTGAGACCTTATGTCCGTCGCAGTGCCCCAGTACCAGATGCCCAGTCGGCACTACTTCTCAAAGAAAGGTGTGCCTGCGCTCCACCAGCATGTCGCACACAACATCATCGCTTCTTTGAGAAACTCTGTGTGTGATAGGGTGAATTTCACCACAGACACTTGGATGAGTAGGCATGGATAGGGGCGTTACATGTCGCTGACTGGGCACTGGGTAACTATGGTGACAGCAGGACAAGGGGCTGCTGTCCAAGACTTGCCATCCCCACGAGTTGTGCGTCAATCCTCTTTATCTCAAAGTTCCTCCACTGCTTCTGCCTCCTCAACCTCCTCTCGGTCCTCCACCTGCACCCAAAGCCTGTCTGGTCATGCCACCCACTTTCTAACTGCGCAGAAGGGATCCTGCACACCTCCTTACTATGCTGGCAGCAGGGCTCAACGTCATCAGGCGGTTTTTACTTTGAAATGTCTGGGAAATGTGAGTCACACAGCTGAGGAGTTGTGGTCAGCTCTGGAGAACCAGTTTCATGAATGGTTGTCTCCACTGGACCTGAAACCAGGGAAGGCCGTGTGCAACAATGCTGCAAACCTGGGTGCGGCCCTTCGCCGGGGCAATGTCACACATGTGCCTTGTATGGCTCACGTGTTGAACCTGGTTGTCCAGCAATTTTTAGCCCACTATCCCGGACTAGATGGCCTTCTGCAGAGGGCACAGTCGCTGTGTGCTCACTTCCGCCATTCGCATCCCGCAGCTCAGCGACTTCATCTCTACAGAAGTCGTTGGGCCTGCCACTTCACTGGCTAAAATGCGATGTGCCAACACGGTGGAATTCAACTCTGCACATGTTGCAGCGACTGTGGCAGCACCGACAAGCCCTGGTGCAATACGTTCTGACTTATAGCCTGGGTCAACGAGATCCAGAGGTGGGGAAAATCACGCTGGAGGAGTGGTCTCAGATCAGGGACCTATGCACCCTTCTGCACAGTTTTGAAATGGCGACGAAGGTGTTTAGTGCTGACGATGCCATTATCAGCATGACTATTCCGGTGATTTACATGCTGGAGCACATGTTAAACAGAATTCGGAGTCAGGTGGTGGGACAAGAGGAGGTGGAGGAAGTAGAGGAGGAGGAGGAGTTGTATGCGGAAGGGCTAACATCTGCAAGGTCCAGACGGTCAGCAGCACCAAGGTGGCAGGCATGGGAGGGTGGGGGAGAGGGATTAACCAGGGCGCATGCTAGCAGCCAAACTAGTGAGGAAGGTGCAGGAGCCCAGGAAGAAGTGGAGGATGAACTGGTGATGGGCATGGAAGACTCATCAGATGAGGGAGACCTTGATCACATTTCTGTTGTGCGAGGTTGGGGGGAGAGGGCAGAGGAAGGAAGCATGATTCTTACCTCGCCACCAACACAACGGGGACTTGGTGCTCCTGGATGTGCAAGACACATGAGTGCCTTCTTGCTGCTCTACCTGCAACATGACCCTCGAATTGTCAGAATTCGAAATAATCCTGACTACTGGGTAGCCACACTCTTAGATCCCCGGTACAAAAGTAAATTTGCCGAAATAATTCCTGCCATAGAAAGGGATTCACACATGCAGGAGTATCAGCAGAGACTGTTGCAGAATCTTACATGTGCTTTTCCACAAAACACCAGTGGTGAACGTGGTGAATCTCACAGTTCTAACTTGCCAACCGTGGGACCGTCGAGTCTTCAGCACTCAAACCGTAACAGAAACACAGTATCTGCTGGTAACAGCAATTATGCGGAATCCTTTCACCACTTTTTTAGCCCATCCTTTGCAAGGCCACAGGAGACAAGAAGTCAGACACATAGTCAACGCCTAGAGACGATGGTACAGGAGTATCTCCAAGTGAACATCGAAGCCATGACTGTGTCACTGGACCCTTGCTCTTTTTGGGCTTCCAATCTGGATAAATGGCCAGAGCTCGCCACTCACGCCTTGGAGATCTTGTCATGCCCCGCAGCCAGCGTTCTCTCTGAACGTGTGTTCAGCGATGCTGGTGGTGTGCTGACAGATAAGCGCACGCGGCTGTCCACTGACAATGTAGACAGACTCACGTTCATAAAGATGAACAAATCATGGATCCTCAAGGACTTTTCTACCCCTATGTCATCCTGGGGAGAGTAAAAGTTTGAGGATTTGTTAAAATACCTCACCAACCGTTTTAAGCAACTCTTGGGCAATTGATGCCATTTAAGTGGTGTCTGTGCCCCAAATTTTTGGAAAAAAATGGAGACTCTTTTTGGAGTCCCCTTGCTGTGTTTTACATGACGTTGGCATCGTCAATTACGGGTGGGTTGGGTCTTCCACCCCCCCTTTTAACCGTAAGAAACTACATACACTATGGCTTGGGGTAACACAGATGGTTGAGTCTGAAGAGCTGTTTACTCAGAGGTCTGCTCCAAGGCTTCAGTGTCTGCTGGTCAGCGTAGTAGCCCAACTGTGAAGCAAGCTGCACCGCCTCTGTATCTAATAATAATTTTGAACTGCATCTAGCCTAGGCAGACTGTGGGGACCCCCAACCAAACCCAGACGCTCAGCCCCCCTAACGCCCCCCTTTCATTGACAATACAATCATGTAACTCTTACAACTGGATGGGTGAGGATCGGTCACAGCTTTATTATTAACTGTTTATACTCATGACATTAGAAAGCCATTTTATTTGTAAAATAATTCTGCTTGTTGCAGCATGCCCTGTGTCTGCAGTCTCCACAACGGCAAGTTGGCCAACAAGTGTAACTCTCCAACATGTCCTTTCTATTTCCAGGCCACGGAGGATCCTGTGTACTCGTATGCAGGACTCTGATCCCCATACATCACTCTTAACACTTGTTCCACTCTGTCCTGGAGTCCTGACAGGAATATGTCCAGTCCAATATCCATTAAGTGAACACAGTCAGGCCGTATGAGGCCTGCTTTATCTCCTTCCAGTTGTCCGCCTCTGTCTCTTATAAATTTTGGCATCCAAATATTTAATAGCCGCCTTGTCCGTTTGATGGCCGTCATGTCTCGGACACCATGCCATACCGCGCTGGGCACAATCTCTGACTATTTTTGTGAAAAATTCTCTGAAGCGCTCAGTGTCTAGTTTCATTATTGCCATTAGTTATGCGCTCTTGTGATAACCTAGGTCGTTTCCCCCGGCCTGTATAACTAAGATGACCGGACCTCTTGCCTCTCTCCCTACCTTGATTACCTCCATTAGTACCTGTGGCCATTGCAGGCCTCTAATACCTCTCCAGTTGAAATATGTGTTATGAAACTCTAATTTCCTCCCGCCTGGGCGGACTTTCGCCGTTTTTTCTGCCCAATATATATACGAGTGGCCTATCACCCACACTGTTGGCTTAGCGTCACCTGTAAAAGAAACAAACCACATTAAGATAACAAGTCCGGTCTTATGTATCTCGCCAAACACGTGGATTGCCATCTCCCTATCCTCTGAACTTCCGTTTGTGACAGTCCTGCTCTTGCTGCTTCCGTCGCCGTGCCTATGCGGAATGAGTGTGTCCCATAATCTTTGGGGTGGTTCCCTGCCGATGTTATGCATTTATTAAATATAGCTTGGAACTGGTATCTTGATAATGGCGTTCCATCAATGTGTGATAGGAAGAAATTACTTTGTGATCTGGTGGTTATATATGTTTTTACTATTGTTACCCGACTCAGCTTACCATTTGTGGGCTGTAGAAGTACCCAAGTGCCCCTGCCCGCTGGAACCGTTTTCGATTTGCGTATGCGTAGACGTATTGCATTATTGGCTATGACTACGTCCTGGTGTAATAAGCCTCCACTGGTGTTAATTTTGCATTGAGGGACTAATTCGCTTATGCATAGTGCCCCGAAGAAGGCGATCGCAAATACAGTAGACAGTAGTGTTGCTTCGAATTGTGAGTATCATGTTAATGGTGTTAGGGATATGATGTGAGAAATCAGTTTTAGTGACACGGGACGGGACGTCTACACTCCTGACTTGGCTGACCCCTTTTCCACCATTTTATGGATTGTCTGATGATGCATCTCTTTGTCACAATTCAGTAGTTGGAAGTGAAATGCTACTCCGGTCAGCCACCGCTGCGCTGACGCCCCTAATATGCCCCTCATCATTAGCTGGTGGAGAAATTCTATGGTGACTTGTAATCTGGCTTGTTCACATTGGTCAACCCGTCTGCCTGCTACTAGTTCCCATGCCTTGCCGTATGCTTGCCACATCGACGGGGCAACTGACGCTCTGATTAATGGCATCAACTATTCTCCACTAGATCCCATAGGGAGGCTGGGCAACTGTTGCCCGATGGGTGGGTGTTGGGGAGGAGCTCTGTGAAAATCAGCCAATTGAATTGTGATAAAGCGTTAGCAGCAGCGTTAGACCCCTCAGCATGGTGGCTATCGCGGACCCATACATTGTGTTTTAGGCACAGGAATGCTAGCCGGCGTAGTAGGCCTAGCACTGGGAGAGACGATGATGCCATAGTATGATGCCATACTATTAATGAAGTGCGCTAGGCTGGTGTTTTTTGTTATGAAGAGTATATTTTTGTTAGCCAGGCGCCATATTTCTATTGCTACCACTACTGGAAACAGGTCCAGGACTATCTGTTTTTTTGTCAGCACTTGTTCTGCCCAATACGGAGGCCATAAGCTTGTGGACCATTGGTTATTTAGTATCGCTGCATATCCGCCTGATTCTGCAGCCCCGGTGAATAATCTTTGATCAATGTTGGACTGTTATGCTGACATAAATAACGTGTGACCGTTGAATGATTATAAGAAGGTTTTCCACACCTCTAAGTCTGCCCTGCTGATTCTGATTGTATGACTCGGTTTAGATGCCCCTTTTGTTGCGGGCGATAAATGAAGAGAAAAAACCCTTCCGACTGGCATCACCCGGCTCGGAAACATGAGGAGACCTAGTAATACTTGCATCTGCTATAGTGTTACTTTCCATACTGCGCAAAAAACCTAGATCAGGTGTAATGTTTTGGTATTTTTTCCCATGGGAGGCGGAACAACCTTGCTGTGGTGTCGATTTCCATGCCTAAGAAAGATTTTTTTTTAGCTGTGGGGCCTATGTTTTTGGTTGGGCATAATGGGACTCCAAACCGACGGGAGATGTTTGTGAATTTGTTGAGTAAGGGGCAGCGAAAGTGGATGACCAATCGCCACATGGCAGAAAAAGAAAGGAAAAAATCAGCTCACCCACCTAGATCAACAGCACGGAGCCAGGAGTGCTACCAGACGAACATGAGGAACCAGGAAGATCCAGCTGAACAAATCTTCTAAAATCCACTTTTTATTGGGTCATACAAAAAATATTTTAAAAGTCCACCTTGGAGAAGAACAGCAAACGCGTTTCTAACTAAAGGTTCTTAATCATTGCATAGCAAAAAAAACAGCAAGGAAGTGGTATTTATATGTCATGTCCTGCTATGCACCTGTTCAAGGCTGAGTTAATCAGAAATTTAAACACACATACCATGTTAAAATCGTATAGCATAGAAACAATGCATATAAATCTAAATAATCCAAAAGAAAAAGAAAAGAAGAAAAAAGGAACATATATATAATAATAATCTATAAATGATCATTCATAATGATACATCAAATCATGTCTGATGTTTAAACCCGCTGGTACACGTGTATTTAAAGTATAAATCCACCAACTTTCTCTATTAAGGAGCTTTCTCCTATAATCATCCACCAAATCTCCACCAATCACCACGGCCCACGGAGGGGACACCACAGTCAGTGAATCCTTCCTTATTTAGTATAGAGTCTACCAATACTTTGGGCGTATTAGCCCAGCTGCGAAGCAAGCTGCACAGCCTGTGTATCTAATAATAATTTTTAACTGCATCTAGCCTAGGCAGACTGTGGGGACGCCCAACCAAACCCAGATGCTCTGCATCTAACCCAGCCAATCATTTGATAGTATTGCTAGTAGCAGAGTCGCATGGGCTCTAAACCTGGCATAGCCTGTGCATTTTTTCAGATCGATAAGGATGACCCAACTCGTGTTATCTGTAACATTTGTCACCAAAAGCTAAGTAGAGGCCAAAAAATCCATAGTTTGAGTACTTCATGCATGAACCTTCACACGGATATGAAGCATAAGTTGCAGTGCGAAGCTCACTGTGCTACAATGCGGCCTAGCGGGCCGGGACAACCACCATCTGCCCCACCTGTGTCATTCTGGGGAGACTAAAAGCTTGAGGATTTTGGAAAATCACCTCACCAACCATTTTAAGCAACTCTGGGACAATTGATGCCACTTAAGTGGTGTCTGTGCCACAATTTTGGGAAAAAATAGAGACTCTTTTTGGAGTCCCCTTGCTGTGTATTACATGACGTTGCCATCGTCATTTCCAGGTGGGTCGGGTCTCTCCCCCCCCTTTTAACCGTAAGAAACTACATACACTATGGCTTGGAGTAACACAGATGGTTGAGTCTGAAGAGCTGTTTACTCATATTATAGCCTGGGAATCAGAGGTCGGCTCCAAAGCTTCAGTGTCTGCTAGTCAGCGGAGTAGCCACCGCCTGTAGATCTAATTACAATTTTTTTTTCAAATTCAAGTTTTTTTTTATTTTTGTGTTGAAAAAGTACAAGAAAATACAATATACATAGTAAAAGGGGTAGTATAACTATAAATCTATGCATAACGACAGTACATTGGTGGGTACAGGGAGGGTTTTCCATCAATATCCAGATCAAGCATGTATTTTTCCATATGAAAGATAGAGAGAGAGGGAGCGGACCACGGCAGACCACCAATCAATAGAGTGCTCTTATGATCATTGTTGTGCCGACATCACGGATAACTTTAGTTGGGGGCTAGATGGTAGGCGTCAGAGTTTTGCAAATCAATCCAATCCCTCCAAATCACACAATATCTATCAACATCAGCCGGTGAGATGGCAATCAGATGCTCCATCCTATTAAGGAGGGAAATCTCCGCAAACCATTCCTCCACAGTGGGTGGGTCTCTGCTTTTCCAGTGTCACGGAATGACATTCTTAGCCGCCTGTATTAGGTAGCCTATTGATGACCTTTTATAACTATGTTTACTTATTGGTAACATTGATAAAAGGAGGGCTTCTGGCGTATTAGGGATAGTCAAACCAGTTATTTTCTCAATCATGGGAACCACCTTTGCCCAAAATGCATTTATTATAGGGCATGCCCACCATATGTGTGACATTGTCCCTTCCCCCTCCCCACATCTCCAACATCTATCTGAGACCACTGGATACCATCTTTGAAGGACAGCTGGTACCCGGTACCATCTAGAGATAATTTTGAAGGAGGTTTCCTGAGCTTTGGACCCTATTGAGGTTTTATGTGTTGGGAAGAAACATTTATCCCATTGTGAGTCAGAGAAGGACTTCCCCAGTTCCCTTTCCCATGCACCGCAGAATCCTGGCCTATTGTCAGTTACCTGGGCAATGAGGAGATTATACAGTAGGGAGATGAAGTGTGTAGGGGGTGACAATGATAGGCTCAATTTTTCAAAGTTTGTGAGATCTCTATGAAGATGTGTGCCCTTCTTCACAGTTGAATAGAAGTGTTGTAACTGGCTATATTCAAAATTAACCTTCGGGGAAGTGGCTCTCTTCCCTGTAACAAGTCATTGAGGGGGGAGCAGCGAAGTATTGGAGATTACATGAGAAAATAATATCGGATGGGATTTATTTGAAACGGGAAATCTATTTGCAGATAATCCAGATTTCCCACCAGGACTATCTGAAATCGGGAGTAGAGATGAGCGGTGTTCGACTCGAACTGTTTGCCAATCTCAAATTCGAGCTGTTTTGGGCGGTGTTCGAGCCGTTCGGCGAACCCGAACGATTTGAAAAAAATTCGGCTGTTCGAGGTTATGTTCGATAACTGTTCGTGCACCAAAATCATAATTGGATTTTTTCTCAGTAATGCTGAAAATTAATGTTAATACGCAGTTTGAGTGTACAGCGGGGCGGGGGGAGGGGCAGGGGATGGATCTCTGCAGAAATAATGAAGATCTCCATTTTTTTTCTTTTCCCGCATTTACAGTGGGGAGGTGCAGTCTGTCAGCCTATCAGCAGCGCACACAAGGAGCAAACTGCTTTTTTTCACACAAGCAAGGGCATGTGTCATTGGCAGTGTATGTCACATGTCCTTGCCCTATAAGACCCAGCCATTTTCCCCGTCGCCACCATTTTCTCACTGCTGCAGCTGCGTGTTGGACGGCACCGCTGTTGCTGTGTGCGCTATACTTTGTTAATTTCAAGCCAATTTTCGCACAAATCTACAGATAGCTTGGGAGTAGGGAATAGTTGTGATTGCAGTCCTTTTAAGGACTAGGTTGCATAATTTCCTACGACTTTTATCAGGCAGGTCTGTGCTCTTAAATAGATAGGTTGGGAGTAAAGTCTAATTGTAATTTAAGTCCTTTTCAGGGCTAGGTTACATCAGTTCATATCACTTTTTGCCAGGCAGGTCTGTGCCAGTGCTGTGCAAGTTTTTTTCACAGCATTTGGCTAAATCTAGCAAAGCAAATCCTTTTTGTCCTTTTGCAGTGTGTGTTAGTCAGTGGAGAAGCCTATCTGTGTTGCAAGCTACACCACCTGTGTATAGAATACTATTTTTTTTAGTGCACCTAGTGAAGTAAAACCTTTTGGGCATAGCATCACTCTATTAGTCCATCTATACTAACCTCCACCAGGTTGCAAATTCAATCTATTTTTTTTCTGCATCTAGCTCTGAAAAAATATTTCGGCTTGTAGCAGTGTGTGGGACTTGTTCTATTAGTCCATCTATTCTAACCTCCACCAGGTTGCAAATTCAATCTAATTTTTTTCTGCATCTAGCTCTGAAAAAATATTTCGGCTTGTAGCAGTGTGTGGGACTTGTTCTATTAGTCCATCTATACTAACCTCCACCAGGTTGCAAATTCAATCTAATTTTTTTCTGCATCTAGCTCTGAAAAAATATTTCGGCTTGTAGCAGTGTGTGGGACTTGTTCTATTAGTCCATTTATACTAACCTCCACCAGGTTGCAAATTCAATATACTTTTTTTCTGTATCTAGCTCTGAAAAAATATTTTGGCTTGTAGCAGTGTGTGGGACTTGTTCTATTAGTCCATCTATACTAACCTCCACCAGGTTGCAAATTCAATATAATTTTTTTCTGCATCTAACCCAGCCAATACTTTTGGGCTAATGCCACAGTTTGGCCACTCAGCTCTGCTCGGTTCCCATCCATTGTTTTTTGTGCAAACAACTCCAGAGTTGTGAATTAGTTAACCACCAAAATGAGTGGAAAAAGGCCTGCTGCTGGTGGAAAGGGGAATAGGCGTGTTGGGAAGGGAAAAAAAGGTTGTGTCCGTGGGGTAGGTGTAGGTTAAAGCAACAGTAACATCTGCAGAAGAAAGACCAACTTCCAGCCAAACTAAGATGTCTACTTCTTTTAGCAGACAATGTGATAAGATCCCTTTCTTACGGCCACGCCAATCGCTACAAATTCCAGATGAGGCACAAAAACAGGAGGTGCTTCAACGGATATCAAGTGCTCCTTTAAGTGGGCTCTCCTCCACCTCAACTTCAACATCACAAATACTCCAGTCCTCAGAGGTGTCACCCCAATCGCACTTGCTTCCTCACAGCTCCCAAGTCTCCAGCTGCCCGTCTGAGTATGAGGTAGAACAGATGGTTGAGTCTGCAGAGCTGTTTACTCATACTATAGCCTGGGAATCAGAGGTCGACTCCAGAACTTCTGTGAATCCAGATGAGGAAATGATCTGCACTGATGCCCAGAATCTTTATGAGTCGGATCCAGGACCAGACGCAGAAGGTTCTGACCATAATGTAGACCCTCGTTCCCAAACTGTAACTCCTGTTGGTGGAGACAATGAGGAAGATGATGATGAGACTCAAATACCTGATTGGAGCGACAACTTTAGTTTTTTGTCAGGGCAGGAAGAGGTTGGCTCTGAGGACGATGGGTGTGATAACACACAGGGTGATGATGACGAGGTTGGAGATCCCACTTACTGTCAACCCACAGTCAGCCAAGAGATGAGGTCAACAGAGAAGGTAGAGGAGGATGCTAGTGACAACGAGGTCAGGTTGCGCCTTCCTGGACAGAGACGTAGTACTGGAAGCACGTCAACAACTGCATCCTCAAACACAACTCTGCCTCTGACCAAAAGTCGTGGTGGCTCTTCAGGTCGCATGGGTGCTAAGCCTTGCATAGCCTGGTCATTTTTTCAGATCGATAAAGATGACCCAACTCGTGTTATCTGTAACATTTGTCAGCAAAAGCTAAGTAGAGGCCAAAAAATACATAGTTTGAGTACTTCATGCATGAACCGGCACATGGATATGAAGCATAAGTTGCAGTGGGAAGCTCACTGTGCTACAATGCGGCGTAGCCGGCCGGGCCAACCACATCTTGTGCATCCGCGGCCTCTTCATCCTCTGTGACTGGGGAGACAGCAGTCACACCTGTTTTGAGACGCAGACCTGCCACCTCTTTACCCGCAACAGCCAGCGTGATTGGCAGGTCATCATTTTCTTTGGAGGTGGAAACACCAGCTGGTGTTGAGCGCTGTCCGACATCGATAGCACCACCTTTGGATCAAGGCAACCTAACATGTCTGCCTGCATCTTCCTTACAGACCGGCAGTTTGCCGGGGACATCCGTCTCAACCCCGTCTAAGCACAACAGCCAGCCCTCGGTCCCTCAGATGTGGACAAGTAAAAGACCATTTCCTCCTAGCCATGAGAAAGCTAAGAGGTTGAATTTCACCATCTGCAAGCTCTTGGCTACAGAAATGCTTCCTTTCCGCCTGGTGGGCACAGAGGATTTTCGAGACCTTATGTCCGTCGCAGTGCCCCAGTACCAGATGCCCAGTCAAAGAAAGGTGTGCCTGCGCTCCACCAGCATGTCGCACACAACATCACCGCTTCTTTGAGAAACTCTGTGTGTGACAGGGTGCATTTCACCACAGACACTTGGACGAGTAGGCATGGACAGGGGCGTTACATGTCGCTGACTGGACACTGGGAAACTATGGTGACAGCAGGACAAGGGGCTGCTGCCCAAGTCTTGCCGTCCCCACGAGTTGTGCGTCAATCCTCTTTATCTCAAAGTTCCTCCACTGCTTCTGCCTCCTCAACCTCCTCTCAGTCCTCCACCTGCACCCAAAGCCTGTCTGGTCATGCCACAAGCTTTCTAACTGAGCAGAAGGGATCCTGCACACCTACTTACTATGCTGGCAGCAGGGCTCAACATCATCAGGCGGTTTTACTTTGAAATGTCTGGGAAATGTGAGTCACACAGCTAAGGAGTTGTGGTCAGCTCTGGAGAACCAGCTTCATGAATGGTTGTCTCCACTGGACCTGAAACCAGGGAAGGCCTTATAAAAGCTTTTTAACTGCAGCAGCTTTAGTGGACGCTACTGGAGCTGGAATTACGCGGCTGCTGGCATGAGACTTGCCCTCCAATAGATCCTTGTAAAAGGATTTAAAGTGTACTCATTCAAATTAGAGAGACAATTTAAATTAAAAAGATTAGACCTGCCTCCACCACAGGGGGGGCACGCTCGACCCACCAGCGGACAGGCACCAGTATTGGGAGAGGAGGGCTGGTCGTCAGGGTCCACCGCGGCTCTGGCACAAACCCGGCGACACGGAGGTTGCACGGGCAGGAACGGACTGGCTGTGTCGGATCCGCACTTTTTTGGTTTTAGAAGGGCATGACATGCCTATATCTGTGTCACCCCCTCCTTTTACTCCTTCACCTCTTTTCTTTTCGCATGACTATATGTACTTGTCACTTTTGCATGTGTTAGTTGTGTCTTCTGAGCAGTTTGTCAGCTTTTGGACACCTTTGAAGGTGTTTTCTATGTGTTTTTGTTTGCCTGCCATTGGTTTTAATGGTGTTCGAAGGTGTTCGACGAACAGTTCGGCGAACATACGGGTGTTCGACGAACCGAACCGAACTCGAACACTACGGGGGTGGCTCAACACTAATCGGGAGCAAGGGGCCCTGGGGGTCGATTGAGGATAAGCTTTTTTTGGGATCTCAAAGCTAAAGCAGTGGCATAAGTACTATATGACATGAGGACAAGAGAGGGGACAATTAAATGGGCGCACCATGGGAGAGTGGTAAGAGCTTTAGGACAAATGGATTGAGCTATTTTGACCCACAATTTCCCCTCCGAATGATGGAAGAAGTCCAGGATTCTAGCGTGTACTGCTGCCATGTAATACCTTCTACAATCCGGAAGGCTAAGGCCCCCCTCTTGTTTGTGTCTGATCAGAACGTCACCCCGAATGCGTGGACGCCCACTTGCCCAGATAAATCTGAAAAAGCTACTGCGTAGTCTTTTCCAAAAATTTAAGGGAATTACCACGGGAATGGTTTGGAAGAGGTATAAGAGTTTAGGTAGGACGTTCATTTTTAGTATATTTATTCTGCCGAACCAGGAAAAATCCTTCACCGGCCAAGAAGTGAGATCTCTATGGAGTTGTTCAATAAAGGGCCCAAAATTAAGATAAAATAGGCGAGAGAGGTCTCTATGAATACGAATTCCTAAGTATTTGATACCCTGTGAGGGCCAGGCAAAGGGAAAGTTGGACTGGATGGAATCATGTATGGATTTGGGGAGGGAGACATCGAGGGCCTCAGACTTCGCTGCATTGATTTTAAAATTTGACCATGTACCAAAGTGATCTATTTCAGCCTTAACAGCAGTGATGGATATATGTGGTTGAGTGATATATACTAGGACATCATCAGCAAATGCAGAGCACTTGTACTCGGTGCCTCCCACCTCAATCCACCTAATATTGGGGTTATCGTGAATTGATGAGAGCAGGTGCTCCATCACTAGGATGTATAAGAGAGGGGACAGAGGACATCCCTGCCTTGTCCCATTGGTGATTATGAAAGGTGATGATAATTTTCCATTTATCTTCAGCCTAGCTGACGGATTGCGATACAGGGCCATGATTTTGGCTATAAAAGGGTCCCCTACCCCAAGCTTTTTAAGAGAATAATATATGGCGTGCCAGGAGACTCTATGGAATGCTTTCTCAGCATCCAACAAGAGTATCTAATTACAAATTTTTAACTGCATCTAGCCCAAGCAATACTTTGGGTCTAGTAGCAGTGTCTGCTAGTCAGCGGATTAACCCAGCTGTTAAGCAAGCTACACCACCTGTAGTTGGACACTTAATTTTTTCAAAGGAAATGGTTCGGGCCCCCGGGACACTCAGTGAAGAGCATCGGGGAGGCACCCCAAGTCACAGGGGCTGGGACTGGCGGTAGGACGCCTTGCGGTGGACCGACAAGCTCGATCCTTATAAAAGCTTTTTAACTGCAGCAGCTTTAGTGGACGCTACTGGAGCTGGAACTCTTTTTTATTTTATAGAAAAAGTACAAAAACATAAAAACCTCGCAACACTCCATCAAACCCTCCCCATGTCATATATCACCAACAATTTTCCAGAACAAAAGAGAGGCTAAGCCGCCAATAAATAACACACAATATGTAAACCCAGAAACTATAACCCCCCCTATGTCATACAATAACCAAATTGAAAAGAAGGCTAAGCTGCCTTAAAAATAAGCAAGGAACGATACTGAGCATACCATGAAAGTCCCCGCCAGGTCCAGATGAAAGTCTAGGTGCGGGTTCTCCATTCAGAGCCACAGGAGTCCATTGAGTCCGTAAGAGTCCTTGAGAGAGTCCAAGAGAGTCCCAGAGTCCTAGAGTCCGTGAGTCCTCACATTAAAGTTTATGCTCGGCTCGGCTCTGCTCCGCTCCACCCCTGCTCTTTTTGCTCTTTTTGCTCCTCTCCTTTGCCCTTGCTACTTTCTTATTCCCTTTCCATCCGCCTCCTTCCCGGCTCGATGTTCCATATAGGAAGAGAAACAGAAAAAGGGGACCGCATTACCATACCTTCAGACGAACCACAGACAACCTTAAGACACAGCCTGAAAATAAAACCTGGTCCATCGCCCAACATAACATACCCAACATAAGCATAATAACCACTGTGGAAAAAACAAACAACCCTAACTGAAACTTAGAACCCTACATACACACCCATGTGTTTTGTTTTGTTTTTTTGTGTTTTTTTTTTTTTTTCCTACTGGCATAAAATATGACATACACTAATACTACCACATGACAATACTACTACTTAAATAATTTTTTTTATTTTTTTTTATTTTTTGCGATATTTCGGTGGGGTTTACCTTCACCCCACCTTATTACCCTACTACCCTACTGCCTTATATGGAATACCTCACAACTTAGCATAATAACTCAACAACTTAACAACATTATAACCTGATGACAATCTAACAATTACCACTTACACTTTAAGTCATGGCTCGGTGCTTGCGAGCCCCATACACCTCAGTACTTCTTGAAAACAAAAAGCTACCAGTGAAAGTTGACAGCCCACCACCGGGAGCCGGAAAAGCAGGCACTCTCCCTGATACAAGGAAAAATATAAATATAAACCTACCTTTCCCTTACTATCTAAAAAGCTATCCCTAATTTAAAAGACCTGTCCCTATCTGTCCCTCCCTGCCCCTATCGCCCTATCTACCTCACCTCGTGCCTAACTATCTTTCCCTCCTCTGTCCCTATGAATATCTCTCCCTACTGCCTAAATACCTGCCCCTACTACTATAAAAATAAAATTAATCTGGCCCTCAAGGCACTTCAAATGAGAGACCCCTCCAAAGGCGGGAGGCCTTCCCAGTGCCCAGCCTGTCAAATTCCAGCGAGCGCATTTTACCGAGGTCACCCAGAATGTTCCTAACCACCTCTTCCATGGGGAGGTTTTTCTGTTGGGTAGAAACTAAGCAGCGTGCGTTCCACGTGTAGAACCTAACCACTAAGCTGACTAGAAATAATGTGCCCCGATCTCGGCCACCCAGGGACCCGAATGCTCCGTACGCCCACTCCGGATAGGAGAGGCGAGCCAGCCTAGGCCAGCCTATGGAAGCACCCACCCTGTTGCAGACCCCTGCATTAAAGGGGCACTGAAGGAGGAAGTGCTCCATGCTTTCCAGCACGTTGCAGCATTCCTCACGGGGGCAACCCCGGTCATCGGAATTCCTGTACTTCAAATTGCCCCTTACATACAGCCTCCCGTGAAAGCAGCGCCAGGCCAAGTCCCAAAACTTCAAGGGGATCCGAGTAGAATTTAACAACCTCAGCCCCACCTCCAGATCCTGACCTGGGCAATCCTTGAGGGCCAGAGGCTTCTGGAAATGGGTCAACAGAACCCTCCTGTCAAGGAATTTCCTCGGCATGGCTCTGATCTCCCACATTCCCAGACCCCACCGGCGTATCACTTTCAAAACCAGGGTAGCATAAGCCGGGAGATGCCCGTGCGGTGTGCGTAGGTCCTTCACTCGCCCTCCTGACTCCCATTCCTGGAAGAAGGGTCGAAGCCATCCCCTGCACGGAGGAGCCCTCTCTGGCCAGAGGTTCGCTATGTTGATTTTAAGGAAGGCATTCACTAAGAATACCACCGGGTTGACCATACCCAACCCGCCTAGTCTCCTCGTACGGTACGTGACCTCTCTTTTGACTAGGTTGAGCCTGTTTCCCCATAACATCTGAAAAAACAGGCCGTAGACCCGTGTCCAAAGAGGCTCTGGCAAAATGCAGACGCTGCCCAAATAGTTCAGCAAAGGCAGAAGGTAACCCTTGATCAGGTTCACCCGCTCCCTTAGGGTTAAAGTCCAACCCTTCCACTGGTCCACCTTTTGAGCGGCAATCTTCAGCCTGCCCTCCCAATTTAGCTGGGGGTAATCACCCGGGCCGAAATTGATGCCTAAGATCTTAGCTGTTGGTTGAGGTTCTGGGAGGGTGTCCGGGAGACCAAAACTAGGGTCTCCCCCTCCCAGCCAGAGACTCTCACACTTCTCCTGGTTGATCTTAGACCCAGATGCCTCCGAGTAGCGGTCAACCTTAGACATCACCCAGTCCGCCTCCTCTTTCGAGGATACAAACAAGGAGACATCATCGGCATATGCCACTGCCCTCAAGGTGGCCTCCGGAGCCGCCTGGTCCATCCGGACTCCTGCCAACGGTCCACCCTCGATCCTCCTTAAAAAGGGGTCGATGGCGAACACGTATAACAGCGGGCTCAACGGACAGCCCTGGCGAACCCCAGATTCCACCTCAAAAGGGCGGCCAGACCAACCATTCACCAGCGGGAAAGTCTCAGCCCCTGCATACAATGCCTTTAACCAATTTACGAACCCCCCGGGCAGACCATACCTCAAAAGGACAGACCAGAGGTAGTCGTGGTTCACCCGATCAAAAGCCTTTGCCTGATCTAGGGACAGCAGAAACCCCTTCCAGAGGCCAACCCTACCCTGCTCCACTGCCTCCCGGACACCGAGTACAGCACTAAATGTGCTGCGGCCTGGAACAGAGCAATGCTGGGACCCGGAAAGGAGCCGGGGCGCAAATTTCACCAACCGATTAAAGAGCACCCTTGCCAGAACCTTCCGGTCCGTATTGAGAAGCGCTATGGGACGCCAGTTCTCAATACGGGACAAGTCCTTACCCTTTGACAGGATAATCAGGGCAGACCTCCTCATTGAATGGGGAAGAGCACCCGAGGAAAGGCACTCGTTAAACACCTCCATCAAGAGGGGGACCAAGGAGTCCCTGAAGGTCTTGTAAAATTCAGACGTTAAGCCGTCTGGACCTGGCGATTTCTTGAGCCGAAGCCCATCAATGGCCAGTCTCACTTCCTCTCCCCTGATTGCCTCAGTCAAAACGCTGAGAGAGGGGCCATCCCCTGGCTCAGGAACGGCTTCGGCCAGGAAAGTCGACGTCACGTCTCGATCTAGTTCCCTCTTTCCCAAGAGGCGTGAGTAGAACGACCTGACGACTTCCAGGATCCCTGATTTGGATCTGTTCAGGGAACCTGTACTATCGATCAGGCCGGTCACTACTTTACGATTCACTGACATCTTACAGTTTCTGTAGGGGTCAGGCGAGCGGTACTTCCCGAAATCCCTCTCAAAAACCAAAGATGTGTGTCTATCATACTGACTCCTCTTGAGCAAAGACTTCACTCTGGAGATCTCCTCACGGTCACCTCCAGTCGAGATGAGCTGTTCGAGTTTCCTCCTCAGGCTCTGGTACAGGCGGTACCTGCTCAGGCTCCTGAGGCTAGAGAGCTGGCGGAAGAAACTCGCAACCCGATCTTTGAACATCTCCCACCACTCAGACTTAGTGCTACACAGATCCAACAGCGGTACCTGGCTCTGAAGAAAATCCTCAAAGGATTGTCTCACCTCCGCTTCTTCCAGCAGTGATGAATTCAGCTTCCATAGTCCTCTCCCCATCCGGGGGGTTTCTGAAACATTCAAGGAAAAGAAAATTAGACAGTGATCGGAGAATTCCACCTCCACAGCGGACACTGCTGAAGAGACGGCCTCCTCCTTTAAAAAAAACCTGTCTATTCTAGACCTACAACTACCCCTATAATAGGTGAAACCACTGTGACCTGGGGTGTGCCGGATGTGGACATCCACCAGGCGATCATCACTAGCTATGCTATTCAGAGTCACGCTATCATATGCCAGCCGGCCATTGGAGCCTCCCCGGTCACGTAATCTTGTGACGGTGTTGAAGTCCCTTCCAAAGACCACCTGCCGACTCGTAAAAAGATAGGGCTTGATCTTCAGGAGGAGACATTTGCGGTCCCACTTTGATTGGGGACCGTAGATGTTTATGAGCCGAAGCTCCTGTCCCCCCATGAAGACGTCTAAAACCAAGCACCTTCCCATTTCTACTTCGATAACCCTCCGGCATTCTACCGCTGCAGTCTTAAAAAGGACCCCCACCCCGCTATACGGCTCGGCCGCAAGAGACCAGTATGAGGGCCCACACCTCCACTCACTCCTTGCCTTGTGAATGGCCCCCATGTCCGTTAGTCTGGTCTCCTGCAAAAATAAAATTTCAGCCTCAAACCGGGTGAGAAAATCAAAGGCCGTAAATCTAGCCGCATCTGATTTTATGCTGGCGACATTAATGGACGCCAGCGTCAACGGGGTGGGTGCAGCCATTGGGTGATCGAATTAGATGGCTTTCTTCTTCCCTCCTCCCCCCTCACCGTCCGACAAAGACCCCTTGCTGTCACGCTCACGGCGTTTGAGGGATACTGTCATATCCATACAACCCCCCCCTCCCCTTTCTACCTCACCCCAAAGTTCAGGGACAGTCCCTCCCCCAGTGGAAGATGGTATACCCCCCGAGGGAAGGACTTCGCCGTCCCCCTCAGGCCCCTCAGGTGGCTCCCCCAGCTCTTTGCCCTCGACCCCCGCCACATCAGGGTCCTCGAGGACTCCAAACCGGTTGGAGACAGAGATCAGAGGGGAGATCGTGAAGCCTTCCGCCGGCACCTTGCTGGTCAGGGGGGGGGGGGCAGATTTTTTAACCCCCTTCCCATTGATCTTCCTCTTCCTCCTTTGCCGTTTTTTTTGGGTTTCGCTGTCACCCTTTGCTGTAGGCTGTGCAACCTCGTCCTCCTCAACACTTTCATATTGGGAGGAATCTGAGAGCGCAGCCGCCTCCTCTCTCTCCATCCTCCTGGTCTCTTCGCTCAGCGCCTCCTCCCCCAGGGCCTCAGTGGCACCGGTCCAGACCCCTGGAGGGGGGACAGTCATCACCCCAGCTGCCTGGGGATCCCCCTGCCCTTCCCCAACCAGGCGCCTCTCCTGCCTCCGATGATAAGAGGGGCCCCGGACCTTCCTGTTCTTCACTGGCCCTTCAGCCCCCTCGCTTCCACCAGCCCCAGGCTCAGCAGAGGGTGCACTGCCGGGATCCATCCCGACACGGCCACCCTCCGCCTAACCAAAGACGGCGTTGGCGAAAGAACGAGGGCAGCGACTGAACGGATGCCCGACGGCATCACACAGGTGGCACCGAACCGTACCACAGGAGGCGGCGAGATGGCCTATCCCACCACACAGGGTGCATTTCTGCACCCTGCATGCTGCACTAAAGTGCGTGGGATCACCGCACCTGTGGCACACTTTCGGCTGCCCCTGGTAGAAAACCAGGATCCTGTCCCTCCCAAGGAAAGCCGAGGAAGGGATGTGGGTGACAGTGCCGCCGGACCTCTTCAACCTCATCATGAAGGTCCAGCCCCCTGACCAAATGCCCTCATCCATTATTTTTTTTGGAACCTCCACCACTTCTCCGTGCCTACTGAGCCAGGTCATAATGTCGACTCCTGAAAGTGACTCATTGCATGTCAGCACGGTCACCCTCTTGGGCCCATTCTGGCGGGATATCGCCTCCGCGACGAGACCCCGCCAGCTGGGAGTCTCCTTTGCCAGCTCGTAGTTCGACCAAAAAAGCTCCATGCCCTCCGGCCGAACAAAGCTAACATCAAAGATGGGGGCGCCAAAAGGATGTATCAGGGCAAAGATGTCATTCGCCCTGAAACCCATCTCCAGGAGGAGCTTCACCACCCTTGATCTTGATGGGCACGCATCATCACCCCTCCACCGGAGACGGACCACATTCCTCCTGGACACCCCCCGCCCGGCTGTAGGGAGAGACCATACAGTCTCTCCCCCCCTTTTCTCTTGGAAGGCGGCCTGTCCGAATTTGTCCAACCAAAAGGACAGGTCCACATCCCTCCCCTCTACTGAGATCGTCCGATCCCCACGCCTCAGGGCCTGCACAAGACAGCCGTGGAAATCTCGGTCTCCTGAGCCTGAAGGTGAGGAAGACCCCACCACAGCCCCAGAAAAATTCAAAACATTGCCTGCAGGGGGCGATGGACCGGCCCCCACACTGTCACCACTCACCCCTCTTGTATCACCTCTCACATTGCCCCTCCCTGGCAGGGCTGGCCATTCCTCCATTTCTATACACACCCCATTCTCTCCAATCACACTTCCACCTAAACCCTCATTCACACCATGCGCTTTTTTCCCTCCCACCCCATCATTCACACCATGTGTTTTTTCCCCTCCCCCCACATTATTCACACCCTGCGTTCTCCCTGCTCCACTTACAGGTGCAGCCCCTTTCTCTGCTCTTCCCTTGCCGGTGTTGTTACTTCCTGGACTTTTGCTTGGGAGATTCTGGCTGGTTGCTGCTTTAAGATTTTTCTCGCGTACTGCCACTTTAAGGGATTCACAGCCACTGCTGGAAATAGGTACACCCAGCTTTCCAGCAGAGCATACAGCAGCAACAGCCAGCTCAGCAGCAGAACATTCCTCCTGCACTCCATGCTGCAGGACATCGCGCTCTGAGGGAGCAGCCACTGCCGAGGACCCTGCCGACCCAGGTGACAAAATGCCAACAGGGGACCCCGACGGTGCGACCCCCCCCCTGTGGCTGGGGGCAGGGCTACCAGGTTTACTACTTTGGATGTTTTTGATGTAATTTTCACCTCATTTGCACTGCACATGTCCTTTACTTTAACCGTCACCGGGGTCCCTGCCACCACAGGTGGTACAAGGCTGGCAGGAGACCCCGGCAGCACCGCACCCCCTGCCGGGGTTGCAATCAGGGACGCGGCCAGCTGTGTTGCCACGGTTTTAACTCTTAAGCTCCCGCCCTTACATATTGTCGGCGCCGAGGCCCCTGCGGCCCCAGATGGTGGCAGGCACACAGGGGACCCCGGAAACACCGCCCCCACCGCCGGTGGTGCGGTCCGGGAGACGGCCGGCTGTACCTCAGCCACGACACTCCTCTCGCCTTTTGATGTTACCGGCGCCGAGGCCCCTGCAGTCCCAGGTGGAAGCGGGCTCACAGGAGGCCCCGGCTGGCCGCCCCCCCCCCCGCCGAGGGTGCGAGCGGGGGTAGGATGGCGGCGGCTATCACGGCCGACCCCTTGCTCTTACTAGTTGGCCCCGGGGCCCCCGCAGACCCAGTAGATGACACACTTGCCAGGGACCCCGGCAGCACAACCTCCCCCACCAAGGTGGGGGTCGCGGGTCAGCCGGACCTCCGGCACCATCCTCATGTTAGGTCCCTTTCCCCCATCCATGATGCGATCAGCATGGATGGTAGCCTTCACCGTGATTACATTTCTCTTCCTGCCCCCTTGCACTGGGCCCACACCAGAACCCAGGCTGGGGTGGGAAGCGGGCACATAGTGGGACCGGGGGGTCCCAGGAAGGGGGACATGCACAAGTTTTTCCTCCATTCTGATCTTATTCTTCCCTTTTTTATTCCTCCCCTTCCCAGTTGCCTCTTCCAGGCAGCCCTCGTCCCCAAATGTAAGCTGGGAGAAATCCACTCCCGGGGACTCGAGCTGCCGGATCTGGCGCATGAGGCAACCCCCCTCGCTACCACTGTCACTACTCCCATCATCATCCTCCACACTGCTGGTGTCCGATGGGAGCGCGACTTGGTGAGGATCTAATTGCCCACTATGTGTGACCTGGTGATCACTTACCAGGTCCCCAGGCAGGCTGTCCGGCTTCTCCTCCTCCATAGCAGACTCCCCAGCCTCCTCCTCCTCTGCCTGGGTCGAGCGGCCAGACCCCTCTAGCGCCCCTCTGGCGGCGGCGGTGGTGGTGGTGGTTATTCCCAAGAACCTCTCATCGTTGTTAAGTTTCTCTTGGAAGGGACCGGCATTAGCCAGAATCTCTTGCTTCCTCTTCTCCAAGGCCTTTATTGAGCTTTTCAGCTCCTTTACTTTAGCTGACAGGGCCAACCTAGGGTCACGAGATGCGCTGTTTGCGGCTAGCTGAGCACACCGCAGCTCCTCCCGAAGCCGCCTCAAGGTCTTTATGGCTTCCCCATGTTCACTGAGGTACATGCCCAGATGGGAGCCGAAGGTGGAAGTTGGCTCCCCCTCAGCCTGGACACCCCAGTCCTTATGGACGGCCATTGTACCCCGGCAAGCAACAGGCTCTTCCCCAGGAGGAGAGATCTGTCCCACTTGCGGCCCGGCTACGGCCCCGGCCGGTAGCCTGCTGCCCCTCTTTGCCTGTTTAGCCTCCTTGGCCTTAGCCTCCATCGCTCTCACCTCTTTGGCTTTTCCTTCCTTGGCCTTAGAGGTGCTGCCTTTCATTGTAGGGGCTCAGTAAAAAATAAAGTCACCATAAAGTTCAAAATAAAGTCCGAAAACAGGACTCCCACCCCCGGTATCAACCGAGGTCACACGGGCAGGAACGGACTGGCCGTGTCGGCTTCGCACTTTTTTGGTTTTAGAAGGGCATGACATGCCTATATCTGTGTCTCCCCCTCCTTTTACTCCTCCACCTCTTTTCTTTTTGCATGACTATATGTACTTGTCACTTTTCCTTGTGTTAGTTGTGTCTTCTGAGCAGTTTGTCAGCTTTTGGACACCTTTGAATTGTTTTCTATGTGTTTCTGATTGCCTGCCATTGGTTTTAACAGTGTTCGACGATCAGTTCGGCGAGCATATACGGGTGTTCGACGAACCGAACCGAACTCGAACACTACGGGGGTGGCTCAACACTAGTTACGCTGCCTTTCCCATGACCCTCGCATTCTCAAAATTTTGGGTGACAGTCATTACTGGTTGGTGACACTTCTAGACCCACGCTACAAGGAGAACTTTATATTTCTCATTCCTGAGGCGGACAGGTCTACAAAAATGGGGCTGTACCAGAAGGCCCTTGTTGCGGAACTATTAAAAAAATTCCCATCTGAAAACGCTGGCGGCAGAGGGCACACTTTGTTTGACAACCAAGGAGTACAGGCGAGAGAGACACAACTTCAATCCAGCAGAGGCAGGAGAACACTGTCAAAGTTCTGGGAGAGTTTTCTCAGACCCTCCCATCGCACAAGCCCTGAGGCGTAGGGTACTCTCACAAGGAGTGCAAAGTTTGGGAAGATGCTGAGGGAGTACCTTGCCGACTGTACCAACGTCCTCCGTGATTCCTCTGTGCCTTAGAATTATTGGGTATCCAAGCTGGATACGTGGAATGAACTGGCTCTCTATGCCTTGGAGGTCCTGGTCTGCCCTGCCGCCAGCATTTTATCAGAGCGAGTTTTTAGTGCCGCTGGTGGAATTATAACTGATAAGCTCATCCACCTGTCAACTGAAAATGCTGACAGGCTGACTCTTATAAAAATGAACAAGGGCTGGATTGGGACAGACTTCTCAACACCACCGAATGATAGCAGCGTAACATAAACTCAAATCCAGTGTCTTTTCTTGGGAGGTGTATTCCCATGCACCTTTTCACACCCACACATGGGTATACGCTTCCTGATTTTGCCTATTTGCTCTTATCCTCCTCCTTCTCTTCATCCTCCACCACCATATCACCAGGGTGACCGTGGTCCATGATGCAACACCAACATAATTCTTTTAAATGGTGTTTATGATGCCCGTAAAAAAATTTTTTTATACAGTATGTTCATGAATACCCCCCAGGGGTAAATGTTTGTTGGCCCATACACTTAGTGCATGGGCATTACAAGTATAGGAGGCCCGCTCCTTTCTAATGGAACATTTTTTTATGATGCCCAACTCCCCGTCTCTTCCAAGGGGCATTGAAGTGCCTCCAAATTTTTGACAGCCCTTGTATTCACTACATAGGACAACACCATTGGAGACTCTCCTTTCTAATGGGACTTTGTCATTACTGTGGCCCTGCTCTATGTCTCTTTAAATTGTTAGTGGGGTTTTTCCTAAATTTGATCAGCCATTAGACTCACTGCATACCCTATAACTGTATAGCAGACTCTCTCCTTTCTAATGGGAATTTGTCATTACTGTGGCCCTGCTCTATGTCTCTTTAAATTGTTAGTGGGGTTTTTCCTAAATTTGTTCAGCCGTTGGACTCACTGCATACCCTATAACTGTATAGCAGACCCTCTCCTTTCTAATGGGAACATGTCATACATGTTACTGTGGCCCTGCTCTATGTGTCTTTAATTTCTTAGTGGGGTTTTTCCTAAATTTGGTCAGCCGTTAGACTCACTGCATACCCTTTAACTGTATAGCAGACCATCTGCTTTCTAATGGGAACATGTCATACATGTTACTGTGGCCCTGCTCTATGTGTCTTTAATTTCTTAGCGTTTTTTTTTCCTAAATTTGGTCAGCCGTTGGACTCACTGCATACCCTATAACTGTATAGCAGACTCTCTCCTTTCTAATGGGAATTTGTCGTTACTGTGGCCCTGCTCTATGTGTCTTTAATTTCTTAGTGGGGTTTTTCCTAAATTTGGTCAGCGCTGCAGAGTAGTTGAAAGCTGTAACACAGCAGCTTGATCTGTGGCTCTCATCGCTGAACATACAGCCAGGCATGGTCGTGTGTGACGGAGAAATGACAGCCGGAGTAGATACTGTTTCCCTCTATGCCAGTCCTTTCACCGAGCTAAAGAATATGGCTGTGGTGAAATACAACTCCCACTGAGAAGCTGTTTCAGATTGAAAAACATTGGGCCCACCAGAGGTTTTGAATCTGTGGGCTCATCTTTATCCCCCGCTCAAGAGCCCCATAGCAGCTGCAAAGTTAGCGCTATCATGAACTCTCCTGATGTAGAAGCCAGGGCACACCAGAGGATTCTCTGGTGGGACCGTCCAACCCTGCCGAGAAGCAGTCCTGGTTAAGAAAAGTATGTGGGAAGGTTCCCGGACACTTTATGGCTGCTTTTTTACTGAGGTGGAAACCCACGCAAACACAGGGAGAACATACAAAATCCTTGCAGATGTTCTCCTTGCAGGGATTTGAAGCCAGGATCACAGTGCTGCAAGGCTTCAGTGCTGACCAGTGATCCAATGTGCTGCCATTCACCCTCTGATATCTAACAGGCTGGAGAAACTTTCACCTACGGCCACTCTATCTTCAGCTCCTTTGTGAGAAACTAATGTATTTGGGCAGCCACTCAGTCTACCAAATATTATTCCTGAGAAGGAAATTGGGGAAGGCTTCGCTACTTGTACTGGGGGCAGTGCTAATACCATGGCGTCGTACCATCGTTTACTGGAAATATTCCAGGCTGGTAGGAGGCAAGCAGATTCCCACAGAAAAGTACCAGCAGTAATGTTCAGGGACCCACGCTTGTAGTAGGCGGAGACAACACCGGGAGAAATAGTGGCAGCTGGGGACCGAGTATGGACACGAGGCATGAGGTTGTGAAAAGCTTCCGCCTCCACGAGCCTAAAAGGCCACATTTCAAGTGAAAGCAGCTTTAGTGGACTTCCTGGGAGAAATGACAGCTGGGTAGATATGGTTTCCCAAGTCCTTTCATCAAGCTAAAGAATAAGGCTGTGGTGAAATACAACTCAGCAAAAAAAGCTGTGGACTGGCTCCGTACCGTCCCTGGCCACATTCACCTGTTCACGTGTTTGTGGTTAGGCGGTCCTTCCCAGTAAGTGCACTGGGGAGGGCATGGGTAATGTTGTGGGACCCGTGCTTGTGGAAGGCAGAGATGACACCGGGAGAAACAGTGGCAGCTGGGGACCGAGTATGGACACCCGGACCGCCGCCGGCATGAGGTTATGAAAAGCTTCCGCCTCCACGAGCCTAAAAAGCCACATTTCAAGTGCAAGCAGCTGTCAAAAATTTGGCAGCATAGTATTGCAGCCTGTGGGTTGGTGGGTGGCTGGATGCATACTTGCGCTTGCATTCCAAGGAATGGGGTAGGGACAACTGAACGCTGCACTGGGACAAGGACGTGGACGGTGATTGTTGCAAGTCTGCAATGACAACGACAGGTGCATGGCGGGAGGCGTCTTCGCATGCACCAAGGATCACTTATGATGGGCACACTTTTAGGCAGTGACCTGGGAGTCAGAGATGCTTCCAAAGGTCTTCCCCATGCTGTTCCCATGTCTTTTCAGCACTGTATGCATGTGTCTGATGATGTGTCACACACCACATGGCCAGATAAGGTTGTAAAATGTTAAAATGACATTTCCCGGTGAATGCATTTGTCACGGTTGAGAGCAATGCAAAAGTGCAAAAACACATCAAAAACGCTACGTGTGAACATAGCCCAAAGTGTGGAGGAGTATTTTTGATTTTGGTTATTTATTTTGCCTTATATACAAGTTATTACCCTGGAAAGGATGTTCCTTAACATATTTCCCAGGAAAATCTATTTTGGTTTTGTTTTTGTATGTTTTATTGTGAGTCCGTAAAAGTGGCGTAATACCTCTGACAATGTTGTTCACAGCAGTGACCTGGGAGTCAGAAATGCTTCCAGGGGTCTTCCCTATGCTGTTCTCATGTCATTTGAGCACTGTTTCCATCGATTTGGGCAATCTTTAGGTCCTCTGCAGACCGCCGGGGGGAGCCGCCTGAAAAATGCTCGAGTTTCCCATAGACTTACATTGGGCTGGTTGCTCGGGTCGAGCACCCGAGCATTCCAATTTGCTCGACTCAAGCATCAAGCACCTGAGTATTTTAGTGCTCACCCATCACTAATTATCTGCTATCCAACCAACAACCTTTTGACACTGCTCTGGATTCATTAGTGGTGTACTGCAGTCCCCTAGTAATTTGGACAGGAAGATCAAGCGACAAGATGTAGGTGTTTGTTGTGGCACAATTTCAGCTTGCCCATGGCCACGTCCTCGGCCTCTGCATGCACCATCACCATCACGTCCACTTCCCCGTCCCTTGTCACGCACCTTGCCCATTTTAAATGGAGGACAATATTTTCCACGTTCACCAGAAATGGCTGATTTCGGAACACTCTTATAGGTGATATGTCTGACAGAGAACCACGATTTTAAATAGCAGGCCTGTAATTTACTAATATTATTCTACACAGAGACCTAGTGTGAATAGATTGACCGACACACTGCAACGAAAAGAAAATGGAAGAAATGGCTGATTTTGGAACAACCTTATACGTGTTATGTCTGACAGATAACCACGGTTTTAAATAGCAGGCCTGTAATTTACTAATACTATTCTTCACAGACACCTAGTGCGAATAGCTTTACCGACACACTGCAACAGAATGGAAAAGGAGGCCAATATTTTCCACGTTCAGTTTAAATTTCTTGATTTTTATCGCTGAAATATGGAACAGATCTGGCTGTATTCTGCAGTGAGAGCAAACAAATGGAGCAGAAAAATGGTGTTCTCTGGATTGCTTTTTAAGCAAATAACCAGAATTAAGATAAAAAAAAAAAATTTCCCTGGCCCTGTATGTGTTGTGGAGTACCTATACTAACAACAAACAAGCAAATCTCTCCCTGACGGCAGCAGCACCTCTCCCTACACTGTCTGATTTCAGATTCCGGAGTGACTGTGACGAGCATGGCGGCGCCATGTCTGATATAGACCTGATGACGCTGTGCGGCCAGCCAATCACTGTAATGCCACAACCAACATGGCTAAAGCATTACAGTGCATGGCAGGCAAAGCTGCATGTTCATTGGCTCTCTAAAGAGCGCCAAACATGCAGGGAGGAGACCCGAGTTCCCGCCCGAGCAAACCTTAAATACTCACAGAGCTTGTCAAGCACAGTGATGCTCGGGCGAGTACTGAGCAGTGGCGAGCATGTTCGCTCATTACTAGTGATGAGCGAGTATGTTTTGTTAACCCTTTCGCCAAGTATGCTCAGGCGAGCACCGAGTAGTTACAGCTGCTCGGTGTTATGTTTGAATCACTCCCGTGTGCATGATTTGCAACTGTTTGACAGCTTTAATACATGTGAGGAATGTGTAAGAAATAGACATTCCTCACATGTATTGAAGCTGTCAAACAGTCGCAAATCATGCACACGGGAGTGATTCAAACATAACACCGAGCAGCTGTAACTACTCGGAGCTCGGCCCGAGCGTACTCGGCGAAAGGGTTAACAGAACATACTCGCTCATCACTACTCATTACTAATTATCATCCTTCATCGACAATAGGAACGTGTGTTATGGCAAATGCAATGGATGGTATAAAAGGAAGACTAAGCACAGAAAGTGGAAAAAAAGATATATATATCCTAGCAATATTTCTCTTAATTTCCTCATTTACGTTGATCCTGTTTTGTCTTATATTACTTGTAAGAGTGAGAAATATATACATTTTTCTGTTTCTCAGCATTTCAGGCATATCCTCCCTCCTCATTATCATCATCTTTTGTGTGGCTGCAAGACAACTGACTGCAGCAGAATCCCCTCCCCTACCCTGTCTGCAGTAGGACAAAACATTACTAAGCTTCATCCACTCTCCAAAGGGGGCAGGGCTTCTGCCATCTACCAGTCCAGTATGGAACTGATCAGCAGGAAATGAAACCCTGTGCATTTTGCAGTATTCCTACAAGACTAAGCGTTTCAGGGTCACGCAGAAAATGCTGCAGACTGACAGTGAGAATTCTTGTATAATTTAAATTTACACATTTATTTCTAAGTTTAATGTTCCTTTAAAAATGCACTCTAACAATATTCTGGGAATATACAGTGCCTACAAGTAGTATTCAACCCCCTGCAGATTTAGCTGGTTTGATAAGATGTAAATAAGTTAGAGCCTTCAAACTGCAAACGAGAGTAGGTTTTATGAACAGAAGCATAAATCTTACAAACCAAAAAGTTATGTTGCTCAGTTGAATTTTATTAAATTTTAAACATAAAAGTGTGGGTCAATTATTATACAACCCCTATGTTTAATATTTTGTGGAATAACCCTTGTTTGCAATTACAGCTAATAATCGTCTTTTATAAGACCTGATCAGGCCGGCACAGGTCTGTGGAGTTATCTTGGCCCACTCCTCCATGCAGATCTTCTCCAAGTTATCTAGGTTCTTTGGGTGTCTCATGTGGACTTTATTCTTGAGCTCCTTCCACAAGTTTTCAATTGGGTTAAGGTCAGGAGACTGACTAGGCCACTCCAACACCTTGACTTTTTCCCTATTGAACCAGGCCTTGGTTTTCTTGGCTGTGTGCTTTGGGTCGTTGTCTTGTTGGAAGATGAAATTACGACCCATCTTAAGATCCTTGATGGAGGAGCGGAGGTTCTTGGCCAAAATCTCCAGGTAGGCTGTGCTATCCATCTTCCCATGGATGCGGACCAGATGGCCAGGCCCCTTGGCAGAGAAACAGCCCCACAGCATGATGCTGCCACCACCATGCTTGACTGTAGGGATGGTATTCTTGGGGTCGTATGCAGTGCCATCCAGTCTCCAAACGTCACGTGTGTGGTTGGCACCAAAGATCTCGATCTTGGTCTCATCAGACCATAGAACCTTGAACCAGTCTGTCTCAGAGTCCTCCAAGTGATCATGAGCAAACTGTAGACGAGCCTTGACATGAAGCTTTGAAAGTAAAGGTACCTTATGGGCTCGTCTGGAACGGAGACCATTGCGGTGGAGTACGTTACTTATGGTATTGACTGAAACCAATGTCCCCACTGCCATGAGATCTTCCCGGAGCTCCTTCCTTGTTGTCCTTGGGTTAGCCTTGACTCTTCGGACAAGCCTGGCCTCGGCACGGGAGGACACTTTCAAAGGCTGTCCTGGCCGTGGAAGGCTAACAGTAGTTCCATAAGCCTTCCACTTACGGATGATGCTCCCAACAGTGGAGACAGGTAGGCCCAACTCCTTGTAAAGGGTTTTGTACCCCTTGCCAGCCTTGTGACCCTCCACGATCTTGTCTCTGATGGCCTTGGAATGCTCCTTTGTCTTTCCCATGTTGACCATGTCTGAGTGCTGTTCACAAGTTTGGGGAGGGTCTTAAATAGTCAGAAAAGGCTGGCAAAAGAGATCTTTAATCCACACATGTGAAGCTCATTATTCTTGGTGCCTGAACTACTTCTTAATACTTTAGGGGGACCAAACAGAATTCTTGTGGTTTGAGGGGTGGAATAATAAATGACACTCTGAATTAACTTTTAACGTTTTAAAAAAAAAACAAAAACAAAATTTGCTGCAGTGCATTTCCCACTTCCAGGCTGATCTACAGTACAAATGTCACAATGCCAAGTTAATTCCGCATGTGTCAACCAGCTAAATCTGCAGGGGGTTGAATACTACTTGTAGGCACTGTAAATCTAAACCAGTTCTACCATATCGAAATAACGGAGTACAGCAAATGCCCCAGTCACCAGGGAGACACAGGAGCGTGCATGTTAATAATAAAACTATAATTTCAATAATCAAAATTTCTGATTATACATTCTTAAATATTGTTATCTTGTGTCTCAATAAACCCAGAAATTGCCAGTTTGTCTGCCCAAAATTGTTCCAGAGGTAAACACTAGTGTTGAGCGAACATGCTCGGTACTCGCCCGAGCATCACGCTACTCGGGATGTTCGGCGAGCAACGAGCATTTCCGGGTTACTCCGGCGGGAGCTCGGGTCTCCGCCCTGCATGTTTGGCGCTCTTTACAGAGCCAATGAACATGCAGGGATTGCCAGCCAGTCACTGTAATGCCGCAGCCATGTTGGTTGTGGGCATTACAGTGATTGGCTGGCCGCACAGCGTCACCTCGAGTATTTAAAACCGGGCGCCGCCATCTTGGACACAGTCGCTCCGGGTCAGACAGTGTAGGGACAGCGCTGCTGATTTAGGGAGAGATATATCCTGCAAAATAGTTAGTGTAGGGTCTGTAAAGGCTGCCAGATCAAACAAACAGTCCTTCTCAGGACTAATATCCATCCCAGATATCAGGCAGGCAGGCAGGCTGTATAGGAGACGCAGTGGTTATACCAGCAAACGCTGCATTACAGTCCTGTGTGCTGCTCCTGCTGCTGAAATTGCTGGACTTACCTCCAGGTCTCAGGGGACAGGAAAAAATCCTTTTTTTTTCATCTAAATCCTCTTTTTTTCCCTCCTTCACACTGTACAAATACCCGTCTTATTAACCTTTTGGTGTCTCCCCCCCCCCCCCCCCCCAAAAAAAAGCGTGTCTCTGATTTTTCAGACACAAATATATCTGTTGAAAATAGTCAGGTGTAGGCTAGAGAAGCAGAAGTGTTGTTTTGCAATTCCACGGTTCAAACCTCTGTATTATCCACTTTTGGGCCATTTGTATCTAAAAAAAAACAGTTTGAGTGTGTCGCTCACTGTTCAGCCGCAAATATATCTATTTAAAAAAGTCTGGTATACCCCAGTAAACAATAACTGTGGTTTTGCCATCCCACGGTAAAAAATCTCTATTATTCAGGTTTTGGTATATTTTCCGTGAAGAAAAACAGTGGTGTCTCCTGACTGTTGTGACACAAAAATATATCTGTTGAAAATAGTCTGGTGTAGGCTCGACAAATCCCAGTGTGGTTTTGCAGTTCCACGGGTCAAATCTCTGTACTATCCAGTTTTGGGCCTTTGGTATCTAAAAAAAAAACACCGTTTGAGTGTGTCGCTCACTGTTCAGTCGCAAATCTATATATTTAAAAAAGTGTGGTATACCCCAGGAAACAATAACTGTGGTTTTGCCATCCCACGGTAAAAAATCTCTATTATTCAGGTTTTGGTATTTTTTCCGTAAAGAAAAACAGTAATAGTTTCTCCCTGATTGTTGAGATTGTTTAAAAGAGTTGGGTGTAGGCCAGAGAAATAGAACTGTGGTTTTCCTCTTCCACGGTTCTAATCTACTTTTTATTACCCTTTTTCCATTGATAGTGCAAGTGTAAGCTATTTTACTTCCTTTACAATGGGCAAGGCGCGTAGCAAGGGACGTGGAAGTGGACGTTCTGGTGATGGTTCGTGCAGAGGACGGGGCCGTGGCCAAGGTGAAAATGTGCCACAACCAACAGCCACATCTTCTCGCTCCCACTTCTTGACCGAATTACTAGGGAAGCACAGAACAACACCAGTATTGAGAACTGATCAGTGTGAACAGGTTATTAATTGGATAGCAGATAATACTTCCAGTTACCTGGGCACCACCACCTCTGGTCTGTCTTCCACACGGTCAACTCTTAGTAGCCGTGAGTCTCGACCGCATACTCCTCCTCACCCTGATGCTCCTTCCTCCCACCATGCCGAGTGTCGTCAGACAGCAATTGATCCCACACTTGGACACTCTGAAGAGCTGTTCACTGGTCCATTTCCATATTTATGCCCCTCGACTGATACACTTGAAGTAGTGGAAGAGGAGAACCCATGTAGCGATGCCCAAATATTAGAACAGCCACGGCCACAGGAAGTCGACGCTTGCAATTTGTCACAAGAGGTGGACGATGACGAGACACAATTGCCAGGAAGTGAGGAGGAGCATCGTGGTGCGCAAGTGGAAGAGGAGGAGGTGGTGGATGATCTAGTAACTGACCCAACGTGGAAGGAGGACATGCTGAGTGAGGCCAGCAGCAAACAGGGGGAGGGAGGCCAAGTACCCCAACAGGCAGGAAGAAGCAGTGTGGTGGCCGCAGACAGAAGGCGGGAAACCGTTCCCCGTAACACCAACACGAGGGACGTTGCCAGTACAAGCGGTAGGTCTTCCAGAGTCTGGAATTTTTTTAAAGACTCTGCTGATAACCCCAAAAAGGCCATATGTTCCACCTGCCATGCCAGCATCAGCAGGGGTGACAAAACTACCAGCCTGACCACCACCAGCATGATCAGGCACATGGCAGCAAAGCACCCGACTTTGTGGGGCGAAACCCAGGGTCCACGACCAGTGTCAGCGGGTGTCACCACTGCTTCTTCCACTGTTGTGCGTGCAATAGAACCCCCTGTTGTGTGTGCAAGGCAATCCCCTGTCCATACTGCATGTAAAGATGCCCCCTCCTCTCAGTCTTCACTTGTTATGGCAGTTTCTCAAGAAACAGCATCAACATCCACGTCCACGTCCAACCGCAGCGTTCAATTGTCCATATCCCAGACCTTTGAACGAAAGCGGAAATTCGCAGCTAACGCCCCACAGGCCACAGTCCTAAATTCACACATTTCACGACTGCTTGCGTTGGAAATGCTGCCTTTTAGGCTGGTGGAGACGGAATCCTTCCGCAATCTTATGGCGGTGGCCATCCCTCGGTACTCGGTCCCCAGCCGACACTATTTTGCCCGGTGTGCCATCCCCGCACTACACAAGCACGTGTCCCAAAGCATCTGCCGTGCCCTCAACAACGCAGTTACTGGGAGAGTCCACCTGACGACGGACACGTGGACAAGTGCTTGTGGCCAGGGACGGTACATCTCTCTGACGGCACACTGGGTAAGCATAGTGGAAGCCGGGACCCAGTCGGACCGTGGGACGGAACACGTCCTCCCCACACCGAGGATTGCGGGCCCTATGTCAGTCATAGTTGCCCCCACAGTGTATAGCTCCTGCGCATCATCCTCCTCCTCCTCCTCATGTTCAGCCTCCATCTCAGATATCACCACATCAGTTACAAGCTGGACGCACTGCAGTACTGCCTCCGCCAAGCGGCAACAGGCTGTGCTGAAACTCATAAGCTTAGTTGATAAACCTCACACTGCTTGTGAGTTGTGGACAGCTGTGAAAGAGCAGGCAGATCTGTGGCTGAGACCGCTGAACCTACATCCCGGGATGGTCGTGTGTGACAATGGCCGTAACCTGGTGGCGGCTCTGAGGCGAGGTGAGATCACACACGTACCATGCCTGGCTCATGTGCTTAACCTCGTGGTTCAGCGGTTTCTTAAATCGTACCCCGAGTTGCCAGATCTGCTCGTGAAAGTACGCCGCCTGTCAGCTCATTTTTGCAAGTCGGCTACAGCTTCCGCCGCCCTTGCTGTGTTGCAGCAGCATTTGCAGCTTCCGGCACACCGACTGGTGTGTGATGTCCCCACACGTTGGAACTCTACCCTCCACATGTTGCTAAGGATTTGTGAGCAGAAGAGAGCAGTTGTGGAGTACCAGATGCAACAAGGCCGTCGATATTCAGGTCAGACTCCACACATAAAACCTCAGGAGTGGACCTGGATGTCTGACATATGTACCATCCTGACAAACTTTGAGGAGGCCACCAAGATGGTGAGTGGCGATGACGCCATCATTAGTCTCAGCATCCCACTTGTCTGTCTTTTGCAACGCTCTCTGCAGAGAATTAAAGAGGAGGCATTGCAGCCAGAATATGATGAGATGGATCAAGAAGCCGCAGTGAGCGATTACGCACAGCCCAGCCTCATCTCATCCCAACGTGCATTGGGGGACAATGAGGGAGAGGAGGAGGAGGAGGAGGAAGAACAGGAGCTGCTATCATGCGCTGTAGACGGTAGTACCTGTACAAGTGTCATACCGTCGGTTCAGCGTGGGTGGCCTGAGGACAGGGGGAGGAGGAGGAGGAGAGCATGGTCAGTCGTCATCTTGGTGAGGACACGGAAATCTTGCCCGTTACCAGTCTGGCACGCATGGCTGACTTTATGTTATGCTGCCTTAATCGTGACCCTCGCGTTGTCAAAATGTTGGGTGACAGTCATTACTGGTTGGTGACACTTTTAGACCCCCGCTACAAGGAGAACTTTCACTCTCTTATTCCTGAGGTGGAGAGGTCTACAAAAATGGGGCAGTACCAGATGGCCCTTGCTACAGAACTCTTAAAAAAATTCCCATCTGAACACGCTAGCGGCAGAGGTCACAGTTCGTTGCCCAACCAAAGCGTACAGGCGAGAGAGATGCAACTCCAATCCAGCAGAGGCAGGAGAACAATGTCAACTTTCTGGGACAGATTTCTGACACCCGCCCAGCTTACAGGCCCTGAGGCGCGGGCTACTCTCACAAGGTGTGGAAAGTTTCAAAAGATGGTGAGGGAGTACCTTGCCGACCGTACCAGCATCCTCCGTGATTCCTCTGTGCCTTTTAATTATTGGGTATCCAAGCTGGACACTTGGAATGAACTTGCTCTGTAAGCCTTGGAGGTCCTGGCCTGCCCTGCCGCTAGCGTGTTATTGGATCGTGTTTTTAGTGCCGTTGGGGGAATTATAACTGATAAGCGCACTCGCCTGTCAACTGACAATGCTGACAAGCTGACCCTTATCAAAATGAACAAGGGCTGGATTGGGCCAGACTTCTCATCACCACCAAATGACAGCAGAGTAACATAAAGTCAAATCCACTATGTTATTTCGGGAGGTGTATTCACATGCACCGCTTTACACCCACACATGGGTATACGCTTCCTCATTTTGGCTGTTTTATGTTCTTCTCCTTATCCTCAGCCTCCACCACCACTATACCACCAGGGTGCCAGCATTGCAAGTTCCTCCGTCCTTATTTTTGTCAGCTTTTGCTTGGAATGCATAAGCAAAGACTGTGGGAGACCCACTCCCCAATAATGGGACTTATGTTTGTAATATGCTGTACTGCATGGCTCTTGTAAGGGGCATTGCAAGTTGCTCCGTCCTAATTTTTGGAAGCTTTTGCTTGGAAGGCATAAGCAAATCCTATGGGAGACCCACTCCCCAATAATGGGACTTATGTTTGTAATATGTTGTACTGCATGGCTCTTGTAAGGGGCATTGCAAGTTGCTCCGTCCTAATTTTTGGAAGCTTTTGCTTGGAAGGCATAAGCAAATCCTATGGGAGACCCACTCCCCAATAATGGGACTTATGTTTGTAATATGTTGTACTGAATGGCTCTTGTAAGGGGCATTGCAAGTTGCTCCGTCCTAATTTTTGGAAGCTTTTGCTTGGAAGGCATAAGCAAATCCTATGGGAGACCCACTCCCCAATAATGGGACTTATGTTTGTAATATGCTGTACTGCATGGCTCTTGTAAGGGGCATTGAAATTCCTCATAATTTTTGGAAAGCCTTCCATTCACTGCTTAGGCCAACAGTGCACAGGAGACCCAGTTGCTATAAATGGAAAAAAAGGTTTAGTTAAGGCCCTCTGACCTCCATGTCATTTCCAAGGGGCATTGGAGTGCCTCTAAATTTTTGGTAGGCATTGCACTCACTGTATGCCCTATAACTGTGTAGCCGAACCCCTCCTTTTGTTACAGAAACATATCCTACAAGACATATCTGGTTGACTGGCCTGATATTGATGTGAATGGTCCCAGTACCTCCTGCTCTTTCTCCTTTGCCACTACCGAATCCATCATTTATCACCTGAAGCTTTGTTTTAACGGGAGTCATAGAACTTGGATAGTAGCAGGAAAACATCCAGCAATCCTCGGAGGAGGTAGGATATGCGCCAAAACGCTGACCTCCTCAGGCCTAGCCGCTACTACATACATGCGCTTGCATTCCAACCAAAGAAAGCAGATGCTAACTTCTATCATCCTCATCATGCTCCTCACCTTGGCACTCTCAACTCCCCTGATGGAGAAGCCAGGGCCCACCGGAGGAGTCTGGTTCTCTGGTGGGCTTGTCCAATGCTGCCCTAAAGCAGGCCAGGCTAAGAAAAGTGCGGGAAAGGTTATCGGGACAAATAGGGGTGGCTGGGGACCGAGTATGGACACCCGGCTGCCCCCTGGAGGCTGGGGAGCAAGCGGGGACATCCGGCCACCGGGCGGCTGGGGACTGAGTATGGATACCAGGCCGCCGACGCAGCCATAGCGTGGTGGCCAGATTCCGCCTCCACATGCCTAAAAGGCCCAATTTAAAGTGCAAGCAAGCAAGCAGTATGGTATTGCAGCCTGGGGGTGGGTGGGTGGCAGGCTGCATACTTGCGCTTGCATTGCAAGGAATGGGAGAGGTACAATTGAACACTGCCCTGGGACAAGGACTTGAACGGGGATAGTTGCAAGTCTGCAACGACAGGTGCAGGGTGGGAGGCATCTTCGCATGTACCATGAACAGGGGTTTGGCATGCACACACTACAGCGGAATAGGCTCTCCTTCCCACTAAATGCACTGGGGAGGGCACAGATAATGTTTTGGTATACGCGCTTAATCTTATGTATAAGGCACACCAGGACAAATAGGGGCGGCTGGGGACTGAGTATGGATACCTCGCTGCCGAAGCAGCCATGAGGTAGTGGCCAGCTTCAGCCTCCTCCAAACTAAAAGGCCCCATTTCAAGTGCAAGCTAGCAGTATGGCATTGCAGTCTGGGGTTGGGTGGGAGGCAGGCTGCACACTTACACTTGCATTAAAAGAAAACATAGCAGATGCTAACTTCTGTCATCATCATGCTCCTCACCTTGGCACTCTCAACTCCCCTGATGGAGAAGCCAGGGCCCACCGGAGGAGTCTGGTTTTCTGGTGGGCTCGTCCAATGCTGCCCTAAAGCAGGCCGGGCTAAGAAAAGTGTGTGGGGGGAAGTTGACAGGAGAAATAGGGGCGGCTGGGGACCGTTTATGGACACCCGGCTGCCCCCAGGTGGCTGGGAGCTGTGTGTGGACACCCGGCCGCGGGGCGGCTGGGAACCGAGCATGGACACCCGGCCGCCGGGCGGCTGGGGACTGAGTATGGATTCCAGGCCGCCAACACAGCCATGACGTGGTGGCCAGATTCCGCCTCCACATGCCTAAAAGGCCCAATTTCAAGTGCAAGCAAGCAGCATAGTATTGCAGCCTGGGGGTGGGTGGGTGGCAGGCTGCATACTAGCGCTTGTATTGCAAGGAATGGGGGAGGTACAATTGAACACTGCCCTGGGACTAGAACTTGCACGGGGATAGTTGCAAGTCTGCATGTTCTGATGCGGCAAGGATCATTTATGATGGGCACACTTTTAGGCAGTGACCTGGGTGTCAGAGATGCTTGTAGGGGTCTTCCCCATGCTGTTCCCATGTCTTTTCAGCACTTTATGCATGTGTCACACAGCACATGGCCAGATAAGGTTGTAAAATGTTAAAATGACATTTCCCAGTGAATGCATTTGTCACAGTTGAAAGCAATACAAAAGTGCAAAAACGCATAAAAAATGCTACTTGTGAACATAGCCCAAGGTGTGGAGGAGTATTTTTGTTTTTGGTTATTTATTTTACCTTATACACAAGTCTTTACCCTGGAAAAGAAATTCATTAACATATTTCACAGGAAAAAAGTTTGTTTCGTTTTTGAACGTTTTATTGTGAGCCCGTAAAAGTGGCTTAATACCTCTGACCACGTTGTTGACAGCAGTGACCTGGGGGTCAGAAATGCTTCCTTGGGCGATCCCCATGCTGTCCCCATGCCATTTGAGCACTGTCACTATCGTTTTGGGCACTTGTTAGACTTTTAAAAGACTGCTGGGGGTGCCACCGCAAAAATGCTCGAATTTCCCATAGACTAACATTGGGCTCGTTGCTCGGGTCGAGCACCCGAGTATCACGGCGACCTCGGCCCGAACTTCGAGCATCCGAGCATTTTAGTGCTCGATCAACACTAGTAAACACCCAAACATTAATATTTTGTACACAACGCAGTGTGCATGTTAATTGACAAGGACTAATTTTGATAGTGTCTGGAGACAGCATTAATAACTTTATTCTTAGGCTTTATTGCCCAAATTTCCTATATTTTGGTCTATGTAATTACAATAGCAGTGCTATCTGTGCTACGTAACAATGACAACAATTATATTATTAGAAAGAAGAGTGATCTCTGCTGAAAAGTATCAAGATTTACATCAATATCTGTCAGGTAGTAATACCCCATTATTAAAACTTTGATTATCCAAGTTGAATGTGAAATGATCACTTTTAAGAATCAAGTAGAACTGACATTTATTCATGTAAGTGTAACATCACGGTTAGTGCATTACAGCGGACCTTACTAATACTGATATTATCTGTTAATAAAGCTGTAAGGAGATGGACATATTGCCCACGTTCCCCCTTGAAGAAACCAGTGTTACTGTAACTCTGATGTATAATGTGAATTGTGTTATTAATGTTAGTATTGAGAATTGCTGACAGTAGGGATAGCAAGAGTTAATGGTTGGGACTAGCCCAGAGTGGGAGGAGCTAAGCTGAAGGGAAAGTGAAAGTTTTCTGTTAGAATGTCAGATAGGGCTACATTCTTGGATGTACCTAAAACTTACATGAGAAGCTGAACAACTCTGATGAAAAGTTCCTCCATCATAAAATATCACAGATTATCACACGTATAATGTGCAAATAAGAAAGCCATAAAGACTTGGTTTATCAAGCTTATTGCAAAAACCTTAAAGGGGTGGTCCGAAACACAAAAAAGTCCTATTATTCCACACTATTTAACTGTTTAATTTTAATTTTTTACTATTTTCTCTCTGATGACGCTTTGTTTGAGAATCTCAGGGCATGCTGGATACTTAAACGAAGCATCATCAGGGGACTGAAGCTGCAGATACTGCTGCAGCCTCTGCCTCCTCACTAAAGCGACCTCTGTTTCAGGGGATGGGCTAGGTCCTGCTTTACATTGCATGTGTCGATTATCAATTCTGAAGGATGCTCAGTAGATTCTTGTCACTACGCAATATGCACAGTGATAGTGCTCTTGTCCACCGGATCTGATCAGAACTAACGAGCTGGCAGGAGAGAGCACTATCATTGTGCGTTATAAGAATACCTAGCGTGCAGAGATCAGTGCTGCCCCAAAAGTGATGTCTGTAAACCAAAGCCCACTACCCAGATTTAAAGACCATATTCTATAATTCAGACCCTGATATTCATAGTTTACCAAGAAGTCAATATTCAGTACTCAGACTACTTGATGACACCAACATTGAAACCCAGTCTGGATTATACCCTTCAGACCCCAATATTCAATTTGCAGACACTATAAGTCAGACTCCGTACCAAACCCCAACATTCAAATCTCTTACAAGACCTCCAATATTCAGACCACAGCCCATATCCCTGTATTTAGACCATTGATTTCACAGTTCACACCACAATATGAACCTATGTAACTATTCACCTCTCCTTTCCTCTTATGCAGACCTGAGGGATGAATAAGGCTGTGTGCCCACGATACGTTTTTTAAGCGTTTCCACAGCAACAAAAACACTGCAGAAATGCTTAAAAAACGCATGGTAGAAGGCCTGCCATGTTCCCCAATGATAATCCTCATGTGCTGTGCACATGCTGCAGAAATTTCCACTGCGAATTATCATTGCGGAAAAAAACGCAGCATGTCCATTAATTTTGCGGAAGTGCTGCGTTTCCGTCGCCATTGACTTGCATTGGAACGCATGGATTCCCATCACTGCATATGTAGATGCGCATTCCACGCGTTTCAATGTGCGGATGGTACCCGGGTCTGGAGGACAGGAGTCTCTCCTCCGGACCGAGGGTACCATAGTACCTGTGAAAAAAAGAATAAAATAAAAAATAAATATTATACTTACCTTCTGATGGCCCCCGCTGCACTCGTCCTCCCACTCGCGATGGACTGAAGGACCTGTGCTGACGTCATAGTCATGTAACGGCAGGTCCTTCAGTGTACCGCGATCGGCAGCCAGGACGGAGCGAAGCAAGACTCCGGGGGCCATCGGAAGGTAAGTATAGATTTATTTTTTTATTTTTAACCAGTCTTTGGGGTCACACTATATAAATCCATGCTGTTTGCATGGATTTATATAGTGTGACCAAGTTGACAAGCACTTTCCTAGTGATGCTAAAATCGCTTGGAAAGCGCTTGTCAACCCGCATGTGGAAATGCAAGTGAAGAACGCTTCTCATCCGCATGTCCCTGGCAGGAAAACGCATGTACAATCCACATATACAATCCGCATGTACAATCCGCATGTACAATCCACATTTACAATCCGCATGCGTTTTTTCTGCCAGGGGAGATGCAGAAACGCTCAGGAAAAATCCGGAGCATTTCTGCATCGTGGGCACATAGCCTTAATAATATTGGCTGCTACCTATTGGATGAATTCAGGAATAATAGTTACTGGTCTAGCCCTTCAAAATAGTGACAGCCCAGTAAATTTGAGACTTTGGCAGCTATGAAAATGTGAATGCTCAATTCATCTTTTGGAATTCTACAAGTCATTTCCTTTCCGCCCTTTTTTTTAATTCCCTTATTGACTACAATATGTTCCAGTGTGTAATGATGAACAGTATGCCCAGGAAAATTAAGACATTACATGCTCAGTTTTTCTGGACATCTGGCTAGTTATTTCCCACACCAGTGTTTATCCTTTTGATGATGTTAACTACGGCAGGAGAATTTTTGGAATCAGGATGTTTAAATGCGCACGTATCTGATTAATGAGAAAGAAAAACATTCAATGAACCTATCATCTACAGATCAAGCTCAAATTAAAGTCTATAGTTGGCAGCTGATATGGAGACTATAAGGTGCCGTGGTCTAGAACTGTTGGGATCAGTCATGGAGATATTGTATGACATTTTTGGGCTACCCTGAGTTGTGCAAAAAATTTGCAGATTTTGGCGTTTTCAGTATAGGCTAGCTCCACCAAAATGGGCAAAGCTAAGGGCGCATGGGGCGCAGCTCATTTATGATGAGCTGTGTCATGCCTCTTGCCATAAACCTTACCCTAGTGTATTGGAGTAAGATTTATGGCGAGGCGCACGGAGGCACACACCACTTTTCAGACACTCCTGATTCCTTATTAATTGGTACCTACGTGCATCAGTGCCTAAGGGAGCAATATTCCCATGATGCCTATTGGATCTATTGGATTTAATTTGCATTTTCTGTTGATATGCCATATATATACAAGATAGGAATACCCATTTAGTCTAAATGTTAGTGGAAATACCAGATGTTCCTTCAGTGACCTATGGAAGGACAACATTTAAATCTAGCATGAAAGGTTCACATTTTGTATTTAATAACTTTCGAATGTTGGAAAACTACTAATATCTACAATTCACACAATGACAGCAGGGGAAATGCATATATTATCTGAGTATTATCACACAGACATTACTACTGGGGTAAGCAGAGTTCTGGGATATAGTTTAGCATGTGGGAGATGAATGTATCACAGATTAAAGACTTATTCAGATCTGTCATTCATGGCTTGGCTTGGTTTTCCTAGATAGCAGATTTAACTCAGATTAAAGGATGAAAATTGTTCTTCCCAGATTTACGGAGATTATTTTTCTAAATGTGATTTTGAGAAGAGAATTCAAGCAATGGATTATACATGTACCAGAGGAAAGCAAATAAAACATGTGTAGGTGGTAAATACGAGAGAAAAGTTATATAGTTAGTGAAAAAAAAAGAAACAGATTTATCAAGTCCAACCTAAATTCATTTATTTTATACACTTTAAATATGCAGAAAAACAAAATTTATACCAGAAAAAAAATCTCACATAGCATCATATAAGTAAAAATAAAAAAAATGAAGCCTGGAGAAATGCAGGGTAAAAAAACAAAACTATTCTCTAACATTTAGTGCATCATAGAAATAAAACATATAGCTTACAAACCAATAAACCAATAAATAAAATGAATACAAATCATATAATAAAAATAAAGGAAACCCTTAAGGGGAATCTTGCACCGCATTTGACCTATCTAAACTATTAATATGGGCATACAAGTTATAGACTGCTGAAAAGGGCTCGCTCACACCAGCGTATACATCGGACGAGTGGTATCCATTTTTCATTGGATAGCACTCGGACCAATGTTACTCAAAGGGGCAGTGCTGATGCACAATTTTTTTCACTGACAGAATGTCACGTTGAAATCAGATGCAATTCATCCATTCAAGTCAATGAGTGTGTGGAAACCATCGGACTGCACTTGAATGACATCTGAGTGCAGTCCGATTTCCATGCACTCACAGAATGGAGAAGATGGAGAATTTTTTTTTCTCCATCTTCTCCTCATCTGAGCGATTGGGTCAGACTTTGCTCACACTCAGATCAAACTCTGATCAGAGTGTCATTTGCTTAATTGACCCGATTCTCTCGGGTGAGAGAATCTATAACTGTCTGACTGTAGCCTAAGAGTGATCCCTGTATGCCTCATATCAGATGCCTTGTTGCTGACAAATCAACTTTTTGTAAATGACCTCTTGCAGGCCATGGACAGAACATTTCCCGGAAGATAACTCTGCCTTCACTCTTCATCTCCATTTTCCTCGCCTCCCATCAGCGTCACTCGGCTACCAAATCTTGCGAGTGCGACTGTGCAGTTGCCGTCCCCAGTGTCCTTCGGCACGCATATCTAATCACACTGGGGTAAATGGCACCTGTGCACAAGGCGCTTGATGCCTGTGCCCACAGAAGTGTGGAAGACTGCGGAGGAAAGAAAAGAACAGTAATCACTTGCAAAATTTCCTCTCAAGCGGCTGACATCACAGAGATAGAGTGACGCTGAAGGGAGGTGAGATATATAGAGCTTAGAAGGATTCAACTAGTCTGTTTTTAATCACATGATTTCATAGGTCTAATGGAAAAGAGAATAATTAACTGGGTAGAAGGGGAAAATGAGCAATTGCACGTGTGATACGCAGAGTGCAGTGAACCTAGTACACCGGGCATGGGTCGGATCCTCAGTTCTGGTCATAGATGGTGGTGGCCGGTCCCGGTGCCTAGCACTCCAGTGCAATAAAATAGACACACGGCTATGGGTGTGCAGGGGTTAAGTCAGGAAGTATGTTCCCTTGCCTCTATGATGTTTGGCAGCTTTCCTCATGGTGTTAGTGTGGTGGAGGGAAGCAGGAGAGTCAGCAGGAAGTTTTAACAGTAAACCAGATGAACTTTACTTAAACAGCAGGGATAAAGGTAGACAGCCATACATGGTATTGTAAGAGGGAAGACCGGGGTGCAAGTACTTTCATAACAAGGGATCCGGAACTGCCGGGGCCGTACCTCTGGTTGCAGGGGAAAGACAGACTTCCAGCACAGGAGTCAGGTGACTGGGAAGCTGGGGGCGTGTCCAGAGTGAGAGCTGGGAGGTCAGGTGACCAGAAAACTGGTGGTGTGGCTAGAGAGAGGGAGAGACGAGGACTTTTGCATGGGAAAGCGAGAGCAGAGTCCCGCTCAGGAGAGCAGTGTGAGAGGGTCCAGGCTCCTGGCTCCAGTACTGGGAGCAAGAGTCGAGTGCAGTGGACTGGAGGAGTCAATCCGACTAGAGGGAAAAGAGACTCAGGGTCTGTGAAGCCGAGCACGTGAGGTGCCGTGTTATGGACTAGAGGCTCAGCGGGTAAAACTGGAGACCGCCCGCTTCCGCCAGTAGACGGAGCATTGTTTGGGTGGGTAAGCCCGAAGAAATCAACCCCGGCATCAGCTGGCAACTGCCTTGTGGAGGAAAAGAGTCAGCTAAGTGTAAAAACTGTTGATTACAACCGGTTCAGCTCTGCTATATCTAGTTAAACTGTGAACTGCCAGTTAAAGACTTTTACCTGCTACTTCCCTTGTTTTCCCCCATATTTTCCCCTGTTATTCCCTGCATGGAGATTGACCTGTTATTATAAACTTCCCGTTTATTAACCCTGTATTGGCTGCTCTATGTTTCTGTGTCGCTGCATCTAAAGTACCTGTGTTACAGTATAACGTATTTCAGTTGGTGACAGGTTACAGACTGACAGCAGCAGATACATAAAATGAGAACATCAGGGGGGATCATTACAGTTCGTCTAGTGCCTAGAGCTGGTGTCCAGTGCTGACACTATGAAATCTCTTTCACCCCACTATGGCCGTGACCTCCTAGATGGCCTCCATGTCCCAATCTCACTAGTCTTCATGATGTGCAGAGTGCTAACATCCCCATCTGTGCTATGGATGAGACTATTTCTGGTGGAGTGTTCCTCCTGCATCCAAGCTTACTTTGTCTTTAGGCAATGTGCTCTAGGGACCAAGGCATTCTTCCAGTACCATCAGTATAAGGCCACAGCTCCACTATCAGTATGTGGTCAGTATTCGGTCAGTATTTTTTCTCAGGAGTGGGAGACAAAACCAGCTGAGGAACAATCAGAGAAAAGGTATAATAGAAACAAGTCACCAATTCTGCATTTATCATTCACTCCTAGTTTTGGCTCCCACTCCTGAGAAAAACTACTGACCAAATACTGATAGTGGGGCCTTGGCCTTTCTGACTAGTCTGCTGTGCTATTAATTCTCCTACATGTCTCTAGCTGATCTCTGCAGGACTCTGACTCCAATCTAAAATTGCAGCAGTTTTGGTACACTAGATTGCACCCACCAAACTAGTCCCCCAGCTACCAGCTCAGAGAGGAGTTTAACCCTTCTGTGTGTGCTGCATTTCACATAAAAAACAGCATTAAACTTCAAGAATTCTAAATAACATCATAAATAGAGATGAGCGAATATGTTCGGGAAACTATTGCAAATGTTAAATTCAGCACAAATATGGCACATTCGGATTCAAGTTCGGGTTACCGATCTTTTGCGCAAAAATAAGCAAAAGTCGACCCCGAACACAAACATCCCTTGTTTCCCACGCTGTCATCTGCATGACAGCACTGGAATCAGGGGCTGTGACTGGGGGTAAGATCGCTACCGCCGGTCACAGCGCTGCGAGATCATACTGCCAGCTGTCAGCATGATCTAGCAGCTGTGACAGTCACCTGCAGTAAAAATCTTACCGCGGGTGACATGCGCCGGCTTATGGGACTACTAGCCCCATCATCCAGCGCCTGCTGTCACAGTACACAAGCTGCCCAAGCTCCGCTGATGGCAGAAGAAATCTCTCATCAGCTGTGCTTGCGCAGCAAAAGTGAACGTAAAAAAAAGAAAAGTCCAAATAAATAAATAATTATTTAAATAAAAATAGTAAACACATCATGCTCACCTGCCACTTACCTACACCTTGACTCTGATGTTCTCGTCCCCTGTAAAAAAAAACAAAAAAACACCATATACTCACCTTACAGCTAATCACCAAAGCCATGGTTACCTGCAATGAAGGTAAAATAATAAACCAACCTCATCCTTACCTGTCCGCCTAGTCCATATACTGAGTGTCCCATGACGATCTCAGTGATAGAACGGCCACATCCGGAGATGTGACCATCCTATCTGGCAGCTGACGATACACTAACAGGAGTGCACTCGCTTCCGCAGTGTATCGCGAGAAGCTGCTGGCTGAGGTCACCGGAGTTTAGCTGAGCTCTCCCGTGATCTCACTTACAGCATTAGTGCTGTGTGGGGTGTGGGGGTGAGGTCACTGGAGCTCTCAACTGATCATCAGCTGTTTGAACTCAAGAGACCTCACCCCTGCAGCCCAGCACTATACACTGACAGGAGTGATTCCACTCCTGTCAGTATACAGTGCTGTCTTCTTCAGCAGTGACGTCAGTGATTGCTGATGTGACTGCTGTAGAAGTGACCCGGATGGCCGTGGAACACTGGGATTACGTCATGATGGCGGACAGGTGAGGGATATGTTTTTTTTTTATTTTTGGTTTCTTACAGGAGACAAGTGATTAGGCATTAGGTGAATATACAGTGTTTTTTATTTTTAAATTAATTAATAAAACCCTGTGGAATTCTATTTAAATAAAAAACGTTATTCTGGCTGTGTCTTTGTTGAAAAAATGTTCAAACTCTTTATTACGGGGTTAGTAATGGGCTTCATGTCAGCCGCCAATACAAGGCTGATGTAAACCCCACCCTATTAACCAACTCGCCACTGCTACACGAAAGTGGGAAGAGTGAGGCTAAGTACCAGATTTGGCACATCTTATGGATGCGCCATTTCTGGGTCCGCTTAGGGCTGATGTTATTAGCCTCGGAGGGGGCCAGGATCCATGGTCCCTTCCCTGGCTATTAATATCAGCTCACAGCTGTCTGTTTAGCCTTTGCTGGTTAAATTTTATAGAGGGTCCCTACCTCAATTTTTTTCTGGGGTACCGCTGAAATTTAGCAAGTAAAGGCTAAGCAAACAGCTATGAGCTGTTATTAATAGCCAGGGAACATCTTTGATTAATGGCTCCTTCTCCGGCTAGTAATATCAGCCCCCAGTGGTCAGCTTTCCCCCTGCTGATTATGAAAATGACGCGGGAGCCCAAGCCATTTCTTTTATTTAATTCTTCATTTTATTTCATTTATAAGAAATCCCATGCCCACTGTGCTTGATTTTGACGATGCATAAACTCACCCGGAGCATGTCAAATTCTGATTTTGACCAATTGAAATATCATTATATGCTGTGCATTCGCATGTACTGACAAAACAAGTTCGGCATTAGAGCGCAGCTCTTTCAGACTCAGCGAAAATACTCACCCCTGGTCTGAAGGTAATCCAAGGGTTAGAGTATGTGCACACGATCCGGACATGCAGCGTTTTGGACATAGCATACTTTATGCTGCGTCCAAAGCACTGCATTCTATTGAACGCAGGTGAATCCACATGTGTTCATTGAACCATGCGGATTCATCGCATTCAGTACATTGTACGGATCAGATTTCTCTTGCAGAAACTAGCGACTCCACAAGAGAAATTGACATGGTGCGTCTTGAAAGACACGCCACATGTCCGTGTCCGTGGGTGATCCGCAGCCTCATATGAACGCATAGTGGACATGGGATTTCTACAAATTCCATCTATTATGCTGTAACATCTGACCGCTGTGGGTTTGACGCTGCATAAACACGTAGTTTCAAACCCGCAGCGGCTTCTGATTGTGTGCACATAACCTTAAAATGTTGTCCCATGTTTCTTTTTTCAAATATCTTTAGCTCCAAAAAGAATTAATTGCTGTACAAAAACGCATGCAAAAAACGTACCAAAAAAATCTGCAGTTAAGTGAATGAGAAACGTGAAGTGTCATTCACACGTTGAGTATTTTTTTGACTTTCAGATTTGGTGCAGAATATCATCAGCATGTCAATTCTCTGTGTTTTTGCCGCATTTTTTGTCTGCGTTTTTTTTAATGCATTCAATGGGTGAAAAATGCAGGGAAAACGCACCAAAAGCGAATATAAAAAAAATCTTCAGCATGTCAATTCTCTGTGCATTGAATGCACTGCACAAACTCAGGCAAAATTGAGGCAAAAATGCGTCAAAATCGAGGCAAAAACGCAGGCAATAACACGCTTCAAAATCGCGGTAAAAGCATGGCAAAGACGCAGGCAATAAAACACATCAATATCGGGGTAAAATCGCAGGCTAAAACGCATCAATGTCGTAGTAAAATTACGTCAAAAAATCACGGCAAAAAACACAAGAAATAAGGCTATATTCACACATTGTGTTTTTTTATGCGTTTTTTTATGCAAATTTTCTGCTGCGTTTTACACTATCAGCAAAGTCTATGAGATTCCCGAAATCTCATGCACACATCTTGTTTGTTTTTTTTCGCTCAGGATTTTGTGCTTTGCATATATTTTTTGTTGTTGCAGAACAGGGATATGTGCACACATTGCGTTTTTGCCACGATTTTACAGCGATATTGATGCGTTTTATTGCCTGCGTTTTTGCCGAGATTTTGTCCCGTTTTTTTATCACGAGCTGTGAGCTAATAGCCAGGGAATGGGCCATGGATCCTGGCCCCCTCCGAGGCTAATAACATCAGCCCTCAGCAGTCCCAGAAACGGCGCATCCATAAGATGCCCCAAATCTGGCACTTAGCCTCGCTCTTCCCACTACTGTGTAGCGGTGGCAAGTTGGGTAATAGGGTGGGGTTCACGTCAGCCTTGTATTGGCGGCTGACATGAATCCCAGGTTAGTAATGGAGAGGCATCTATAAGACGCCCCCATTACTAAACCCGTAGTAAAGGATTTGGATGTTTTTTCAATAAAGACACGGCCAGAACAAGGTATTTTATTTAAATAAAATTCCACACAGTTTTAATAATTTTATTAAAATTAAAAAACACCGTATACTCACCTCCTGTCAGTGTATTGTGCTGCGTTGCAGGGGTGAGGTCACTTGAGTTCAAACAGCTGATGATCAGCTGAGAGCTCCAGTGATCTCACTTACGGCATTAGTGCTGCGTGGGAAAATTCCCACACAAACTCAATTGCTAAAATAATTTCTATCCCAAAAAAAACAAGCATTTTATTTTAAAAACATTGTCCCTGGAGTTGTCCTTACCTTTTAATGCAGGTGTCAAACCTGGTGGGATTAAAATCAGTATAACTGCTTGTTCCAAAAATAACTCCACAATTGACCATAAGTTGTTGTGTTTGGTATAATAGCTCAGCTCTACTGAGGCCAATGCACTGTTATACCAGACGTAGCCTGCGGACAAGCATCTTACACTAACATTTTAAGAGTAGCCATCATTTTTCATAAATCAATAGTACTCATGAAAATATGAAAATTTGCAATATATTTTAGCAGAGAAATCCACTTCTTTCTCCTCCAGTACTGATCTTTCATTTTCAAATGTTTCAATTCATGGGTACAATCTATTTTCAGTGAATACAGATTTTTCAATTACCGGGATAGGAGATGACAGTTGGCGCTCATAACATTCTATGGAGATGGTAAGGTCAAGAGGGAGGAGTTAAAGGCAGACACACATTCTGCTGAAAGTTCTCCTAAAATGATAGATACATTTTAAAGGGAACCTGTCAGTCGATTCAGCATAAATCAGAGTTTGCCTGCAGGACTGCAGCCAGAAATGCTTCCGCACTCACATGGGAGAGACCTGTCAATCATCTGGAGCAGCACTGGGATCTTTAAACTATGTATTCTCTGAAACATTGGAGCACTTTAGAAAAAAAACATACCTTGCTGCAATCAGGCGGGTAAGGTCTGGTTCATGATGCCTGTGGTTTTGGCAGCATGGATCGACTGACAGGTTCCCTTTAGGACCTGTCTAGTTTTATTTTCCCTCCACGCTTTAATTGACAGTTTCTTATTTCTTTGCCATCTACCATGGGAATATATTTTATTTCTTTAAACCACCACAATGGCTGCAATGCACATTATAGCCTATACCCCATCTGTTCAGGTAATTTTGATACCAACAACTTTGCATCTCTTGTGTGCACATTATGACATTTAGGACACAGAAGCAACATAAACGGAGTGGAAGAGAAAACAGATGTACCGTATCCAAAATGTTCTACTGTTATTTCTTTGCTGGGCATCTGTGTTGTGCGCTGATTACTGCTGTAAGCTGTAATAGTAGCCACAAAACCGCAGCTGCACATTCAATACATATAATAACCTAGGATGGTTACTGCACATTCATCCCTTCCTGCACCAAATAGGCTGCGCAGAAGCTGTTCCAGGTTTTTTTTTTCTTCGCTGGTTTTTAAAAACTACATTATTGCTATCTTATTGAGAATATTATCCATTTCCCTTTAAAAATGCTTAACTGTGAATGCAACTTTTAACTTCCCATTGTTATGTTTTGTTTTAAAAAGGAATCTGTCAGTAGAATGAACCCTCCTAATCCGTCTATATAAGCATGCAGGTCACAGGAAGCTAAAAAAATACCTTGATATCTGAGATCTGATGTTTTATTCCAGATAAATCCACATTTTTCTTAATATGTAAATGAGCTGTTAAGATCTATGGGCTGGACATAGATCTCCCTGAGAATCTTCCTGCAGAGCTTATTTTAAATGAAAAGGGTTATTTTCAGTGTGAGACATGTAACGACTGACAGTCGACTCTCCTGATCTACATGACTCACACTGGTAACTTCCTGCTCTGGAGGCAGATTCTCAGGGAGATCAGTGTCCGGCCCATAGATCTTGATAGCTTATTTACATATTAAGAAAAACATAGGTTTCTCATGAGTAAGACATCGGATTGCAGATATCAAGGTATCAATTTATTCAGCTTCCTATGCCACATGCCTATATATACGGCTTAGGAGGATTAATCCTACTGACAGATTCCCTTTAAGTTTACGCCTTTCACAGTGCAGCATCACATACATGTTAACTTTATTTTTTTAGTTGGTACAGTATTTTTAGCTTCATAATTAATTCTCATAATAAGCTGGTGTCTATGTGCATGAGTAATAACACTACTCCTCGCCATTATAGTACTTGTATCTTGCATTTTTTATATGTTTCCCCATCTCATTTTTAGTTGTCTCTAAGTTAGTGAATGAAAACTGGCTACTAAGATGACACACAAAGATTTACATAGAGACATGAGGGAATACTGCAGTGTAGCTGTAAATCCCGTTCTGGGTGAAGATAAAAACACAACTAGAAAGCAGCAGCATAGCTTTTGTGTGTCTGTACCTCTCTCTCTCTCTCGGTCACTCTGTTCCTTCCTCCTTTTTCCATCTCCACTTTCATAGACTTCAATAGGCAGCAGTAATCTGAGCCCTCACTATTCTGGAAGTCTGTTTTGTCTTCAGCAAGATGGATTTTAGCTGAATACCAAATTGCATGATTAGTTCAAAAGGTAGGGGGATAGAAAAAGTGGCTCATAAGTGGATAAAGAAGAATATTTTTCTGATAACCTAAAACACCAATAGCATGCTATGCAAAATGTAAAAAAAAATACAAGAATGCAATGATTTGGAAATCATATAGCTATTAGCTATATTTTATTCACAGCAGAACATAGAACACAGAACAGAAGTTGAAAGTTAGAAATGTTTCCATTTCATTTGAAAAATTAACTCATTTAGAAAGTTATGATAGCAACACATCTAAAATAACAATGCTTAACACTGACACTCTACAGGAGAGAGAGAGAACCTCGCTGACCATAAGAGCTTACACTCTACTAGTGTTGAGCCACCCCCGTAGTGTTCGAGTTCGGTTCGGTTCGTCGAACACCCGTGTGTTCGCCGAACTGTTCGTCGAACTGTTCGTCGAACACCTTCGAACACCGTTAAAACCAATGGCAGGCAAACAAAAACACATAGAAACACATAGAAAACACCTTCAAAGGTGTCCAAAAGCTGACAAACTGCTCAGAAGACACAACTAACACATGGAAAAGTGACAAGTACATATAGTCATGCGAAAAGAAAAGAGGTGGAGGAGTAAAAGGAGGGGGAGACACAGATATAGGCATGTCATGCCCTTCTAAAATCCAAAAAGTGAGAAGCCGAGACGGCCAGTCCGCTCCTGCCCGTGCCACCTCCGTGTCGCCGGGTTTGTGCCAGAGCCGCGGTGAACCCTGACGGCCAGCCCCCCTCTCCCAATACTGGTGCCTGTCCGCTGGTGGGTCGAGAGAGCCCCCCTGTGGTGGAGGCAGCTCTAAGCTTTTTAATTTAAATTGTCCCTCTAATTTGAATGAATACACTTTAAATCCATTTACAAGGATCTATTGGAGGGCAAGTCTCATGCCAGCAGCCGCGTAATTCCAGCTCCAGTAGCGTCCACTAAAGCTGCTGCAGTTAAAAAGCTTTTATAAGGATCGAGCTCGGCTGTCCACCGCAAGGCATCCTAGTGCCAGTCCCAGCCCCTATGCCTTGGGGTGCCTCCTGATGCTCTTCACTAAGTATCCCGTGGTCCCGAAGCATTTCCTTTGAAAAAATTAAGTGTCCAAACTACAGGTGGTGTAGCTTGCTTAACAGCCGGGATAATCCGCTGACTAGCAGACACTGCTACTAGGCACAAAGTATTTCCTGGGCTAGATGCAGTTAAAAATTTGTAAGTAGATACTCTCGTTGGATGCTGAGAAAGCATTCCATAGAGTCTCCTGGCACGCCATATATGATTCTCTTAAAAAGCTTGGGGTAGGGGTCTAGGGGACCCTTTTATAGCCAAAATCACGGCCCTGTATCACAATACGTCACCTAGGCTGAAGATAAATGGAACTGTAGCACCGAGGGCTCGGTTGCTACAGACGTATTGCACCTCACCCAGAAGGTGTGATATCTCACTCTCAGATAAGGATGGAGTGTGGATCAGGACCCGACACCTGCATGCATTACACCACATTGCCGTGGGGCAGGGCGACCAATATGCCCCTGAGATGGGCACGACCGTCCCTGTCCCTGGCTGGAGTGGGGGGAGGGAACACTGAGGAAGGGGAACCCTGCAGTGCAGGAGCAGGGAGGAAGCAGTTCCTGGGTGCATTGAGAAGGGAGTATAAAAGGTGGGCACCATCTTAGTTCAGTGCAGAGAAGTCTGAGCAGAAGTGGCAGGGAGCAGGGGCTCTGCATGAGCTCTGCTCCGGAGGCGGGCCTAGTAACAGAGGCCCAGGCCTGCAAGAGGGAGAAGGAAGGAAGAGGAGCGGAGAAGGCTCCAGGAACGAGGAATGAAGGGATCCCAGGGGTGCGGACGGGCGAGTCGCCACCGCACGCCCGAATCCACCTGCGTGGAGGGGTCAGGCCAAAGGGGGAGACCGGTCCCCGAACTAGTGGAGGCAGGAAACGACCCTCAGCTAGAAACCGGAGGCTCTGACATTTTATGTGGCGCAGCCCCTTGCTCCACCCGCTAGGAAGGCACCACATAGGGTCAGGGAAACTGGCGCCAAGTTTACCAAGAGGAGGCCCGAGGCAGCCGGACAGAAGTGTTGGTAAGAAAGGCCAGACAAAGGACACACAAAGGGGGTCCTGTGAAGCGCTCCAAAATTATCTGGGAGTTGTCTGAGCCCCTCACCTGGTGAGCACAGTACGACGTGGGCAGCCGTTACCTGCAGACGTGGTCTGGATAATAAGAACTGTGAGTAAAGGCCCTGAACTGCATCACTGACTCCGTGTCATTACTGCTGCTGCCCTGCACCATCACCCCCATCCTCCGCATACACTGCCCTGAGGCTATACTCCTCCCGTGGGGAGTTATGCTACGCTCTGCTGCACCCACAACACCAGCCTTAGCGGTCTGCCCTGTAGCGGCAGTTCACTCTGACCGCAATCCACGGGTGGCGTAGTCGGACATTTAAACATCAAAACCACATAAATAGTTCCGCCACTGGTTTGACCGCCCTGAGCCACGGAACCGGATCGCCGCCACGAAGACTACAACCACCAGCATCCACCAAAAAGGGTCCGGCTCCGGGTGTCCCAAGGCCCAGGGGGTGCGTCAGAACATTTTCATCACCTTTCACAATCACCAATGGGACAAGGCAGGGATGTCCTCTGTCCCCTCTCTTATACATCCTAGTGACGGAGCACCTGCTCTCATCAATTCGCCATAACCCCAATATTAGGTGGATTGAGGTGGGAGGCACAGAGTACAAGTGCTCTCTATTTGCTGATGATGTCCTAGTATATATCACTCAATCACATATATCCATCCCTGCTGTTATGGCTGAAATAGATCACTTTGTTACATGGTAAAATTTTAAAATCAATGCAGCGAAGTCTGAGGCCGTCGATGTCTCCCTCCCTAAATCCATATAGGATTCCATCCAGTCCAACTTTCCCTTTGCCTGGCCCTCACAGGGTATCAAATACTTAGGAATTCCTATTCATAGAGACCTCTCCCATCTATGTTATCTTAATTTTGGGCCCTTTATTGAACAATTCCATACAGACCACGGTTGGCAAGTTAGAACTGTAAGATTCACTACGTGAACCACTGGTGTTTTGTGGAAAAGCACATGTACACCGCGTTCCAAATTATTATGCAAAAAGTGTTTAGGAGTGATAAGGGAAGAATTTGTTTGTTTGTCAGTTAAACTCATTGATGGTGATGTGTGTCAGGGCTCTTTATATCACTGTAAGCAATTGCAGACACCTGTGCTAATTAGTTTGGCAGGTGTGTCCAATGAAAGGCAAGACTACTTAAGAAGGCTCTCTCACATTATTAAGCAGCCTACATTTTCTGCCAAAATGGGAAAGAAAAAGGATGTGTCGGCTGCTGAGAAGCAACAAATTGTGGAGTGTTTAGGTCAAGGCATGACTACAATCAACATTGTGCGATGATCAGGATGAAGTGTCTTGGCAATCAAGAAGTATGTAGCTGATTCACAGTACACACGTGTGCGTGCTGATAAGGGCAAATTGAGGACTCTTTCCTACAGGCAATTACGTCAGGTTGAAAGAGCAGCGGCAAAAAAGCCTTGTCATAGCAGCAGACAAGTTTTTGAAGCTGCTTGTGCCTCCAACGTCCCCCGAACAACAAGATGCAGGGTCCTTCAGAGGTTTGCAGCTGTGCATACGCCATCCTGTCGACCTCCTCTATCCACTTCACACAAGCAGAAACGGCTCCAGTGGGCCAAACATTACATGAAGACTGATTTCAAAACTGTTTTGTTCACGGATGAGTGCCGTGCAGCGCTCGATGGTCCAGATGAATGGAGTGGAGGATGGCTGGTTGATGGACACCCCACGCAAACACGGCTACAGCGCCAACAAGGAGGAGGTGGAGTAATGTTTTGGGCTGGAATCATGGGGAGAGAGATTGTCGGCCCCTTTAGGATCCCTGAAGGCGCTAAAGATGAACTCCATAATGTATGTGGATTTTCTCTAACAGCACTTCCTGCCATGGTTCAAGAAGAAGAACCGTGTATTTCACAGCAAGATCATTTTTCTTCATGATAATGCACCATCTCATGCTGCACATAAAACATCTGCATCTCTGGCTGATATGGGCATAAAAGGGGACAAACTTATGGTGTGACCCCCATGCTCCCCTGACCTCTACCCCATTCAGAACCTTTGGAGCATCATTAAAAGGAGTGTCTATGATGGCGGGAGGCAGTTCACATCTAAGCAACAGCTCTGGGAGGGTATTCTGTCCTCATGCAAAACAATTGAAGCAGAAACCATCCAAAACCTGACAAATTCAATGGACGAGAGAGTTCAGAAGCTCCTTTCGAACAAGGGGTCCTATGTGAAAATGTAACATCACCTAGAATAAAGTTTTGAGTTGAAAACTGTTTGATTTCAGTTTCTAACAACCTGCTAATGCTTATAATTTCAAAAATGACCATTTTTTTGGTCTTTATTAAAATGAAAAGGTTGATCGAAAAGTTTGGGGGATCTAAGAGTGTGGCAACCCAGTAGTCATGATTACTTCGAATTCTGACAATATGAGGGTCATGCTGCAGGTAGTGCAGCAAGAAGGCACTTATGTGTCTTGCGCATCTCGGAGCCCCAAAATTATTTTCCGGGCTAGATGCAGCTAAAAATTATTTTTAATTTTAAATCTGGTGAAGCTTATTATAGATGGCCTAATAGGATCAGTGCTGCACACTGCTACAAAGCCCAAATTATTTTCCAGTCAAGATACAGATAAACATGATTAGTAATTTGAAAGCTTAAAACGGTTGGTAGGGTGATTTTAACCAATCATCAAGCTTTTACTCTCCCCAGGATGACACAGGGGTAGAAAAGTCGTTTCGGATCCATGATTTGTTCATCTTTATGAACGTGAGTCTGTCTACATTATCAGTGGAGAGCCGCGTGCGCTTATCTGTCAGCACACCACCAGCAGCGCTGAACACACGTTCAGACAGAACGCTGGCTGCGGGGCATGACAAGATCTCCAAGGCGTAAGTGGCTAGCTCCGGCCATTTATCCAGATTGGAAGCCCAAAAAGAGCAAGGGTCCAGTGACACAGTCGTGGCTTCAATGTTTACTTGGAGATACTCCTGTACCATCATCTCTAGGCGTTGACTATGTGTCAGACTTCTTGTCTCCTGTGGCCTTGCAAAGGATGGGCTAAAAAAGTGGTGAAATGATTCCGCAAAATTGATGTTACCAGCAGATACTGTGGTTCTGTTACGGTTTGAGTGCTGAACACTTGACGGTCCCACGGTTGGCAAGTTGGAACTGTGAGATTCACTACGTGCACCACTGGTATTTTGTGGAAAAGCACATGTAAGATTCTGCAACAGTCTCTGCTGATACTCCTGCATGCGTGCATCCCTTTCTATGGCAGGAATAATTTCTGCAAATTTACTTTTGTACCGGGGATCTAACAGTGTGGCAACCCAGTAGTCAGGATTATTTCTAATTCTCACAATTCGAGGGTCATGTTGCAGGTAGTGCAGCAAGAAGGCACTCATGTGTGTTGCGCATCCAGGAGCACCAAGTCCCTGTTGTGTTGGTGGCGAGGTAACAATCATGCTTCCTTCCTCTGTCCTCTCCCCCCAACCTCGCACAACAGAAATGTGATCAAGGTCTCCCTCATCTGATGAGTCTTCCATCAGTTCGTCCTCCACTTCTTCCTGGGCTCCTGCACCTTCCTCACTAGTTTGGCTGCTACCATGCGCCCTGGTTAAACCATCTCCCCCACCCTCACATGCCTGCCGCCTTGGTGCTGCCGACCGTCTGGACCTTGCAGATGTTAGCCCTTCCGCATACAACTCCTCCTCCTCTACTTCCTCCACCTCCTCTTGTGCCACCACCTGACTCCGAATTCTGTTTAACATGTGCTCCAGCATGTAAATCACCGGAATAGTCATGCTGATAATGGCATCGTCAGCACTAAACATCTTCGTCGCCATTTCAAAACTGTGCAGAAGGGTGCATAGGTCCCTGATCTGAGACCACTCCTCCAGCGTGATTTGCCCCACCTCTGAATCTCGTTGGCCCAGGCTATACGTCAGAACGTATTGCACCAGGGCTTGTCGGTGCTGCCACAGTCGCTGCAACATGTGCAGAGTTGAATTCCACCGGGTAGGCACATCGCATTTTAGCCGGTGAAGTGGCAGGCCCAACGACTTCTGTAGAGATGTAAGTCGCTGAGCTGCGGGATGCGAACGGCGGAAGTGAACACACAGCGACTGTGCCCTCTGCAGAAGGCCATCTAGTCTGGGATAGTGGGCTAAAAATTGCTGGACAACCAGGTTCAACACGTGAGCCATACAAGGCACGTGTGTGACATTGCCCCGGCGAAGGGCCGCACCCAGGTTTGCAGCATTGTCGCACACGGCCTTCCCTGGTTTCAGGTCCAGTGGAGACAACCATTCATGAAATTGGTTCTCCAGAGCTGACCACAACTCCTCAGCTGTGTGACTCACATTTCCCAGACATTTCAATGTAAAAACCGCCTGATGACGTTGAGCCCTACTGCCAGCATAGTAAGGAGGTGTGCAGGATCCCTTCTGCACAGTTAGAAAGCTTGTGGCATGACCTGACAGGCTTTGGGTGCAGGTGGAAGACCGAGAGGAGGTTGAGGAGGCAGAAGCAGTGGAGGAAAAATGACATAAAGAGGATTGACGCACAACTCGTGGGGACGGCAAGACTTGGACAGCAGCCCCTTGTCCTGCTGTCACCATAGTTACCCAGTGCCCAGTCAGCGACATGTAACGCCCCTGTCCATGCCTACTCGTCCAAGTGTCTGTGGTGAAATGCACCCTGTCACACACAGAGTTTCTCAAAGAAGCGGTGATGTTGTGTGCGACATGCTGGTGGAGCGCAGGCACACCTTTCTTTGAGAAGTAGTGCCGACTGGGCATCTGGTACTGGGGCACTGCGACGGACATAAGGTCTCGAAAATCCTCTGTGTCCACCAGGCGGAAAGGCAGCATTTCTGTAGCCAAGAGCTTGCAGATGGTGAAATTCAACCTCTTAGCTTTCTCATGGCTAGGAGGAAATGGTCTTTTACTTGTCCACATCTGAGGGACCGAGGGCTGGCTATTGTGCTTAGACGGGGTTGATAAGGGTGTCCCCGGCAAACTGCCGGTCTGTGAGGAAGATGCAGGCGGACATGTTAGGTTGCCTTGATCCAAAGGTGGTGCTATCGATGTCGGACAGCGCTCAACACCAGCTGGTGTTACCACCTCCAAAGAAAATGATGACCTGCCAATCACGCTGGCTGTTGCGGGTAAAGAGGTGGCAGGTCTGCGCCCCAAAACAGGTGTGACTGCTGTCCCCCCAGTCACAGAGGATGAAGAGGCCGCGGATGCACAAGATATGGCAGACGGTGGTTGGCCCGGCCGGCTAGACCGCATTGTAGCACACTGAGCTTCCCACTGCAACTTATGCTTCATGTCCATGTGCCGGTTCATGCATGAAGTACTCAAACTATGTATTTTTTGGCCTCTACTTAGCTTTTGCTGACAAATGTTACAGATAACACGAGTTGGGTCATCTTTATCGATCTGAAAAAATGCCCAGGCTATGCAAGGCTTAGCACCCATGCGACCTGAAGAGCCACCACGACTTGTGGTGAGAGGCAGAGTTGTGTTTGAGGATGCAGTTGTTGACGTGCTTCCAGTACTACGTCTCTGTCCAGGAAGGCGCAACCTGACCTCGTCGTCACTAGCATCTTCCTCCACCTCCTCTGCTAACCTCATCTCTTGGCTGACTGTGGGTTGACAGTAAGTGGGATCTCCGACCTCATCATCATCACCCTGTGCGTTATCACACCCGTCGTCCTCAGAGCCAACCTGTTCCTGCCCTGACAAAAAACTAAAGTTGTCGCTCCAATCAGGTATTTGAGTCTTATCATCGTCTTCCTCATTGTCTCCACCAACAGGAGTTACAGTTTGGGAATGAGGGTCTACATTATGGTCAGAACCTTCTGCGTCTGGTCCTGGATCCGACTCATAAAGATTCTGGGCATCAGTGCAGATCATTTCCTCGTCTGGATTCACAGAAGCGCTGGAGTCGACCTCTGATTCCCAGGCTATAGTATGAGTAAACAGCTCTGCAGACTCAACCATCTGTTTTACCTCATACTCAGACGGGCAGCTGGAGATTTGGGAGCTGTGAGGAAGCAAGTGCGATTTGGGTGACACCTTTGAGGACTGGAGTATTTGTGATGTTGAAGTTGATGTGGAGGAGAGCCCACTTAAAGGAGCACTTGATATCCGTTGAAGCACCTGCTGTTTTTGTGCCTCATCTGGAATTTGTAGCGATTGGCGTGGCCGTAAGAAAGGGATCTTATCACATTGTCCGCTAAAAGAAGTAGACATTTTAGTTTGGCTGGAAGATGGTCTTTCTTCTGCACCTACCCCACGGACACAACCTTTTTTCCCTTCCCAACACGCCTATTCCCCTTTCCACCAGCAGCAGGCCTTTTTCCACTCATTTTGGTGGTTAACTAATTCACAACTCTGGAGTTGTTTGCACAAAAAAACAATGGATGGTAACCGAGCAGAGCTGAGTGGCCAAACTGTGGTATTAGACCAAAACTATTGGCTGGGTTAGATGCAGAAAAAAATTATTTTTAATTTGCAACCTGATGGAGGTCAGTATAGATGGACTAATAGACCAAGTCCCACACACCGCTAGAAGCCCAAATATTTTTTCAGAGCTAGATGCAGAAAATTTTTTTATTCAATTTGCAACCTGATGGAGGTCAGTATAGATGGACTAATAGACCAAGTCCCACACACTGCTAGAAGCCCAAATATTTTTTCAGAGCTAGATGCAGAAAAAAAATATTTTTAATTTGCAACCTGATGGAGGTCAGTATAGATGGACTAATAGAACAAGTCCCACACACTGCTAGAAGCCCAAATATTTTTTCAGAGCTAAATGAAGAAAAAAATTATTTTTAATTTGCAACCTGATGGAGGTCAGTATAGATGGACTAATAGACCAAGTCCCACACACTGCTAGAAGCCCAAATATTTTTTCAGAGCTAGATGCAGAAAAAAATTATTTTTAATTTGCAACCTGATGGAGGTCAGTATAGATGGACTAATAGACCAAGTCCCACACACCGCTAGAAGCCCAAATATTTTTTCAGAGCTAGATGCAGAAAATTTTTTTATTCAATTTGCAACCTGATGGAGGTCAGTATAGATGGACTAATAGACCAAGTCCCACACACTGCTAGAAGCACAAATATTTTTTCAGAGCTAGATGCAGAAAAAAATTATTTTTAATTTGCAACCTGATGGAGGTCAGTATAGATGGACTAATAGAACAAGTCCCACACGCTGCTAGAAGCCCAAATATTTTTTCAGAGCTAGATGCAGAAAAAAATTATATTCAGTTTGCAACCTGATGGAGGTGTCACGGGTGTGTTGCTACGAAGATCGTCACGAGTACACAGCTTGACTTCTCGCAGCGGACTTGTTGGTGCTTTGTGTTTCTCGGCAGTGAGGGAGTTAATTCTCTCTCTCTCTCTGGGCTAGATGAGGTCCAGCCTCGCCCAGCTGCAATCAATACTTCTGTAGTGAGACTCCTTCATATACCTGCTGGTCTGTTTGGGAGGTGTCGGTGAAAGCATTTCATTCAGACTGACAGAGCGGATCGTGGTGTTTGGAGTTGCTGAGATAAGTGTATTTGGAAGTGTTTTTTCCCTTTCCTCGCTTTATCATTTATCTCCTTTCCCGTTGGTTTTCCCTCTGTTGTAGTTGAGAAGTTGTTTGTATGCAAGGTGGTTTTGGTTTTTCCCTTGTACTGTCTCGTTCGTCTAAATACTGTGTTTGGGCATATTATTTCTTGTTCCCTTTGGTTGTGATCGGGGTCCTTCTCAGGACTAGATTACTGAGGTGCAGGGATCTTCAGGAGGTAGGGGTTACGCTGGCGGCCTGGACCTCTGTACATTTAACAGTACCTCCAGGTTGAGGGATTAGTCAGGGCCCCAGCTTAGGGTCAGCTTAGGCCCCCTACCTCCAGTATACAGAGACAGCGTGACAGGAGGTCAGTATAGATGGACTAATAGAATGATGCTATGCCCAAAAGATTTTACTTCACTAGGTGCAGTAAAAAAATTGGTATTCTATACACAGGTGGTATATCTTGCAACACAGATAGGCTACTCCACTGACTAACACACTCTGCAATAGGCCAAAAAGGATTAGCTTTGCTAGATTCAGCCAAATGCTGTGAAAAAAACTTGCACAGCACTGGCACAGACCTGCCTGGCAAAAACTGATAGGAACTGATGTAACCTAGTCCTGAAAAGGACTCCAATTACAATTAGTCTTTACTCCCACAATCTATCTATTTAAGAGCACAGACCTGCCTGATAAAAGTCGTAGGAAATGCTGTAACCTAGTCCTTAAAAGGACTGCAATCACAACTATTCCCTACTCCCAAGCTATCTGTATATTTGTGCGAAAATTGGCTTGAAATTAACAAGGTATATTGCACACAGCAACAGCGGTGCCGTCTAACACGCAGCTGCAGCAGTGAGAAAATGGTGGCGACGGGGAAAATGGCTTGGTCTTATAGGGCAAGGACATGTGACATACACTGCCAATCACACATGCCCTTGCTTGTGTGAAAAAAAGCACTTCGCTCCGTGTGTGCGCTGCTGATAGGCTGACAGATTGCACCTCCCCACTGCAAATGCGGGAAAGAGAAAAAAAAATGGAGATCTTCATTGTTCCTGCAGAGATCCATCCCCTGCCCCTCCCCCCACCCCGCTGTACACTCAAACTGCGTATTAACATTAATTTTCATCATTACTGAGAAAAAATCCAGTTATGATTTTGGTGCACGAACAGTTATCGAACATAACCTCGAACAGCCGAATTTTTCTCAAATTGTTCGTGTTCGCCGACCGGCTCGAACACCCCCCAAAACAGCTCGAATTTGAGATTGGCGAACAGTTCGAGTAGAACAACGCTCATCTCTACACTCTACAGAACAGAGAGAATTATCCAGTGACTCTGGAAATGAAAAACGATTCTGCCATACAATCAGTGCTCCACTGGGAAGCACTGATCTGTGATGACCCAGGTACTGACCACCACTGTACAAGGTATGATAATCCGCTAGATGTCTTAGCTGCAAGGCATTATGGGGAAGCCCACGCCACTCATAATGTTTGAATTCACATTAAACCGAGAATTTCAGGAAATTCTACTCCAACTTGATCCTCCACTGATTGATCTGCTCATCTCTAATACTCAGTATCTCACAGTATATCATTAGTACCTGTCATTAATAAATAGAGTATTAGGCCTGAGAGCCTTTATTAGGGCCAATACTGCCATTGCAACCTATTGGCCCTCAGTACTGCAAGTAATACATATTGATCAGGTTTATAAGGTTGTAGTTCCATGAATTTACCCTTTTTCTGCTTCAGTAGACCGATCTTTGCCCCCTGCCATTAAATATTGGCAATATATGCACATGTAACTGGCATTTAAGCCTCTGTGAAGCTGTATAGTGTACTCCAAACTTGTCTGAATTCCCAGGAGCCATCTTATTTTTTTTTTACTACTGCTGATAGGTAGCCATGAAGGGTGCCACTTTTTATGTTCCCCATAGTCCAACCAAAATGAAAAAAATAAGGTCTAGTAATTAGTGAGCAACAAGCGCAGGCTCCTCAGCCATGGACATAGAGGGCATAGGAAGCAAGTTTTCAAAAATGGTATATGACAAAATGCTTATATTTATATTATCTTTTATATTTGCTGAGCTAGGCATATACTTTAAGGTCCATGGCTTTCTTCTTCTATGCATGCAAAAGATCTATTCACTAGGACATCTATGCAAGTAAAATTTTTGCCCATTTCTACAACTTTTGTATATTTTTCTTTAGTCTTAATGAACCAAACAAACTCCTGACACATCGACGAATGACCACAAATGTACTCCATCCAGAAATTAAAGCAGTCTATTTTTTAATTTAGTTTTGCTCACTGTATTGACCTTGTCATCTTCAAACAAGGTTATCATTCTCTATTAGGTAGTGATAAGTATGGCTCATGTGAATGCTATATTGATTATTGTATGGTCTTGGTGTAAATGACCTTATATTTCACAATTATCACTTATGGCATGGGACTCATCATTTATTAGTTTTCCAGCATCTCTAAGCTGTTAGAGGGGGCATCACTCATCATTTACCCCATATCATCTATCACTCTTCTCTTATTCCCTTTATAGATTTAATCACTTATAATATCTGATGATTTATCATTGTGACTCATTGATATTAGAATGATCCAGTAAATTGGAGAGTAAAGTAACTAATAATAGCATTATTTTAACTCTTGTACAGTATCTTATCATCAGTAATCCCACATAACTCATAACTCTCGTCATTTACTTGGCAGTACCTTTCTAACAATTCCTCGTAGTTGTACTGGACTACATATAACAGGGGAATAGAAAAAATAACTAAACTGGTTAGCTGCAAATTTTATAAAGAATGGTGAATTCATATGGACCTGCCAGGGGACTGAAATGGAGTCCACAACCACCACCCCTTTTATAAAAATGCAGCAGGTACCCAATACTCAATAAGACTTGCGCTACCCAATCCCTACTATTATCTCCAGGACTTACAAGGACTTCCGTATCCCTTCCTGGATCCTATAAGCTACGGTTTACCTTGTTGTGGTGGAGATACTAACTTACCTTATGTATGTTGTGTATCCCCCGCTGCGCATCCATAGCCAGGTACTGTTGCTGCTGAATGCTGTGCCCGTTCCAGTTCTTAGATACATAACACTAATAAACCAACACTGTCGGTCAATCCAAAAGATTAATCCGAAATACACTGCATATCACCTCAAAAACACCATACCAACAGTGGAGTTTGTAGGTGGGAACATCATGGTGTAAGGCTGTTTTTCAGCATATGGCACTGACAAGCTTCATATAGTTAAAAGAAGGATAAATTAACAAATGTACTAAGACATTCTTGATAAAAATCTGCTACCATCAACCCGGACGATGAAGATGAAGTGAGGCTGGTCATTTCAGCAAGACAATGATCCCAAACACACAGCCTAGGAAACTCTCAACTGCTTTCAGAGAAAGAAAATAAAGCTGCTAGAATGGCCGAGCCAATCACCAGACCTGAATCCAATAGAAAATGTATGGAAGGAACTAAAGCTCAGAGGTCATAGAAGGAGCCCAATGACTCTTCAGGATTTGAAGAGTATTTGTGTGGAACAATGGGACAAAATCACACGTGAGCAATGTGTGTGACTAGTTTCTAGTGACTGTTTGGCGTGAGCGTGATTAGTGGTCCCACTGGGCCACGAACCGAGGAGTGCCTGGAGGGGCATGACTAGGGACCTCGCCAGATCTGACCACGGATGCACGGCGGCATAACGTCTCCGTGGTTCGAGGAGGAACGAGGGAGGTGGCCCAGGTGCTACTCCAGGTCAGACCCAGGTCACAGCTGTTGACCCACACCGGGGAATGCAGGAACGGGCAGGTTTGGCTGGTATGCAGACAGGCAGGTACTGGCAGGCACGGTTGGTATGCAGACAGGCGGGTACTGGCAGGCACGTCTGGTATGCAGACAGGCGGGTACTGGCAGGTAGGTAAACAGGCTGGATAGGGACCAGTACAGACTGGGATACAGGAACAGAGCCACCGGTGCGGAGGGCAAGCAGAGAAGAGCCGCAGGTGCGGAGGGCAAGCGGAGCAGAAAAGAGCAGAGCCACAGGTGCGGAGGGCAAGCGCGGCAGAGCAGAGCCACAGGTGCGGAGGGCAAGCGGGGCAGAGCAGAGCCGCAGGTACAGAGGGCAAGCGGAGCAGAGCAGAGCCGCAGGTGCAGAGGGCAAGCAGAACAGAGCCGCAGGTGCGGAGGGCAAGCAGAGCAAGGCAGAGCTGCAGGTACGGAGGGCAAGCGGAGCAGAGCAGAGCCGCAGGTGCAGAGGGCAAGCAGAGCAGAGCCGCAGGTGCAGAGGGCAAGTGGAGCGGAGCAGAGCAGAGCCGCAGGTGCGGAGGGCAAGTAGAGTGGAGAGGTAACGGGCTAGGACACAGTTCAGACAGGAACTGATACAAGAATGAGATACAGGAACAAGCCTGGGCATTCAGCCCCCAGGGTGGCGGAAATAGACTAGAAGTCACAGATACAGGTAACAGGCCTGGTTACTCAGCCCCCAGGGTGGCGGAAACAGACTAGAAGTCACGGATACAGGTAACAGGCCTGGGTACTCAGCCCCCAGGGTGGCGGAAACAGACAAGATTCAGGACAGGACCTGGCAACCCACAGTTGCACAGAACACACTGTAAGAAAGTGTTGCTCAGGCACCTCAGACTGGGTGGAGGAGGTTTACGTATCCAGTGACTCACAGCAATAGGCTGGGGATGCATTAGGACTGCACACACTGTAACTTTAAGAATCCGGAAGTACCAGCGCCGCTGCCCTAAGCCAGCAGACAAGAGACATGCACACAGCAAGCAGAGGAGTACAGTGCACAGCCTGGACTGGTAGGTAAGTTGGCAGTTTTGCATGCCAGCACTCCACCAGGGATGTTGCACTCGTCACTGTCTATCCTGGAAACAGGCAGAGTAGGGAGAGCTGCTGCTGTTTGAGGGACAGAATTGGCGGTGTAATAGTAAGATATAGGTATTCCACAGCAAGATACATATCCATCTGAACTAATAGTCCTTCTGAGGACTAACCAGCTGCATATATTCAGTGGTGATAGCAGGAGTTAGGCAGGCACTATACAGCACAATAGGGTCCATTGCATGTTCTGTCTGGTGTTGCTGCCTGTAACAGATAGACATTGGACTAGATACCAGGGCTTTTTTTTGCTCTTAACCCTGATTATTTTCATAAAAAGCAATAGAGTCCTACATTTTACTGCTCCATTTGCTTGTTGGCACTGTAGAACACAGCCAGATATTTTCCATCATCAGACGTGATCCCATATTACTGCTGTACAAATCAAGCAATTTGTAGGGACCGTGTAAAATATTATCCTCCACTTACAGCTTGGCAGCAGTGTGGCAGTGAAGCTATTCACACGTGGTTGCTGCCAATAATGGTAAACTACGAGGCCAGTATTTAAAACCGTGGGTGTCTGTCAGACGTATCAGATATTACTGTGGTACAAATCCAACAATTTGTAGGGATCGTGCAAAATATTATCCTCCATTTAAAATGGGCAAGGTGCGTGGCAAGGGACGGGGAAGTAGACATGATGCTGATGGTGCATGCAGAGGCGGAGGCCAAGGCTGTGGGCATGCTGAAATTGTGACACAGCAAGCACCCATATCTTGTCGCCCTACCTTCCTGTGTTAATTACTAGGGGGCCGCAGCACACCACTATAGAAGCCAGAGCAGTGTCAAAAGGTTATTGGTTGGATAGAAGATAATGCTTCCAGTCACTTTGCCACCCTTTCTTCCGCACGGTCAAGTTTCAGTAGCCATGAGTCTGGACCACATATTCTTCACCCTGATCCTCCTTCCTCCCACCATGCCGAGTGCCCAGAGACAACTGATCCCACACTTGGACACTCCGAAGAGCTGTTCACTTTTCCATTTATAGATTCATGCCTCACGCCCAGCCAGCATGTAGCGATCCCCAAATATTTGAGTAGCCACGTTCACACGAAGGCGATGGTGGGAAAGTGCAATTACTGTCGCAAGAGGTGGATGATGAGCCACAATTACCAGGAAGTCAGGAGAAGGACCCGGGTGCAGAAGTGGAAGACGAGGTGGTGGACGATGAAGTCACTGACACAACCTGGCAAGGTGAGATGCAGAGCGAGGACAGCAGCGCAAAGGGGGAGGGAGGCATATCACAACAACAGGCAGGAACAAGCAGTGTGATGGCCACAGACACAAGGCGGGCAAACGGTCCCTGTAACACCAACAGGAAGGAAGTTGCCAGTACAACTGTTAGGTCTTCTCGAGTCTGGCTGTTATTTAAAGACTGTCCAGATAACCCCAAAAAGGCCATTTGCAACAACTATAAATCCTATAAAGAGAAGGAAATACCACAAATTTAAAAAAAATAAATCCAAATACCTCATACTCTGAACACAAACCACAAAAGAAAGGTATAAAGGAACCACAATATTGTCAAGTATAATTCATATATTTTATTACATTCAAAAGAAGACAAATAAAAACGGACAAGACAAACAATTAAAAATGTATAAAACATAAATAAAATATAGCTCAGGAGGGGGGAGGGGGATGCTCACAATAAATATTGCACATGGATCGCCTATATACCAGAATATAAATATTTTTTGTATACCAGCCAAATTTGATTAACAGTGATTAGATATATAGTAATTATGTCGCCATCTATTGCTCTGATTCAACTTACTGGTACATGCACTGCTCCTGTACATTCCTCTGCTTGCTGTATATGTCGCCATCTATTGCTCTGATTCAACTTACTGGTACATGCTCTGCTCCTGCACATTCCTCTGCTTGCTGTATATGTCACCATCTATTGCTCTGATTCAACTTACTAGTACATGCTCTGCTCCTGCACATTCCTCTGCTTGCTGTATATTTCACCATCTATTGCTCTGATTCAACTTACTGGTACATGCTCTGCTCCTGCACATTCCTCTGCTTGCTGTATATGTCGCCATCTATTGCTCTGCTTCCCCGATTCAACTTACTGGTGCAATTCTCCGCTTGATATTTCTTCTTTATCTGTCCCATTCCATTCAATACTCACATATGTCTGTCCTTTCCCCACTGTAGATTTTATCTGATGTTTAGAGGTGCCGAACTGCAGAACCTACAGAGTCCTAGCTCTGTCTTTGATCACCCAGCCATCTCCTGGTGAGGTGAGCAGCTGCTAATTTAGCCACAAGCAGCTCCCACAATGCCACTCACCTGATGGTTTAGTGTGCCCTATATATTTAGAAGCTCCTTAAGGGGTGCACGCATGCTGGGTTGTGCACACGTCTTCTTGTGCAAAGTGGCAGTTATTTCAGAGGCAGTTAGTCAGGGCAAGAGTCAGGTAACCAACACTTTGAGCACTTACTCTCTATTAACTATGTTTCTGTTAGCTCTCACTTTTTGCCCTATAGTCCTCCACTTTCTATCAACCCCTCAAATCCCTACACCTAGTAAGGAACTGTTCATCTCTCCCTCCATCCTCCCCATTCATCTCACCTCCTCCTCAGAATTATTCCTCAACATTCAATTCTGGATCTCCAAACACAGACAGCCACCTCATGCTCTCTCCTGCTCCCACCTGCTAACACTTTCTCTGCTGGAGATATCTCTCCAAATCCTGGTCCTCCTCGCCATATCCCCACAGTTACTTCTACCTCCTATCCACGACCTTCCACAAACTGTCGCAACCCTTCTAACCTCATACCCATCCAACTAATCCCTACTTCCTCAGCTGCACTAACAGGAGCTCTCTGGAACGCTCGCTCCGTCTGCAACAAACTTTCCTACATCCATGACCTTTTCATTACTAACAAGCTATCCTTCCTCGCCATCACCGAAACCTGGCTCACCCCCTCTGACACAGCCTCCCCAGCTGCACTTTCGTATGGCGGATTCCACCTTTCCCACACCCCCCGCCCCAACGGCAAACATGGTGGAGGCGTAGGTTTTCTCCTGTCAGATACCTGCGCTTTCACCCAAATCCCACTACCACCCTCCGTTACACTCCCCTCTTTTGAGGTGCACTGTGTGCGCATCTATTTCCCCTCTGACCTCCAACTGGCCGTCATTTACCAACCTCCAGGGCTAGCCACCACTTTCTTAGACCACTACACCACCTGGCTGCTTCACTTCCTTTCCGCTGACATCCCCACTATCATAATGGGTGACTTCAACATCCCCATTGACACTTCCCACTCGTCTGTCTCAAAGTTCCTATCCCTCACTTCCTTCTTCGGCCTTGCTCAATGGTCTTCTGCAGCTACTCATAAAGATGGCCACACACTGGACCTCATCTTCACCCGCCTCTGTTCCCTTTCTAACCTCTCTAACTCGCCTCTCCCTCTCTCCAACTATAACCTCCTCACATTCTCTACCCTCTCCTCTCCAGGTACACAATCCCCACTCCACAAACTTAAACATGCTCGCAGAAACCTCAAACACCTTGACCTACACTCACTCTCTGAATCCCTCCTCCCTCTTACAGAAATAAATTCCTTACACAATGCAGATGTTGCTGCCGGTTCATATAACACCACAATAGCTGCAGCTCTCGGCTTGATCGCCCCTCTCACACATATGACACGCCCCCAGGGCTGTGTGGTACTCGGTGCCGTGCCGGTGGATGCTGAGAAAAGGTATATGTCACAGTGGCTGGCCCGGTCCGTGGCCCAGGGCAGTCAACAAAAAAGGGAATGTTATTTATCTGGGGTTTGTAGTTTTAGGAAGTGTTCGTGACGCCACCTGTGGTACCTGGTAAGGATTAGAGATGAGCGTTGTTCTACTCGAACTGTTCGCCAATCTCAAATTCGAGCTGTTTTGGGCGGTGTTCGAGCCGTTCGGCGAACACGAACAATTTGAGAAAAATTCGGCTGTTCGAGGTTATGTTCGATAACTGTTCGTGCACCAAAATCATAATTGGATTTTTTCTCAGTAATGATGAAAATTAATGTTAATACGCAGTTTGAGTGTACAGCGGGGTGGGGGGAGGGGCAGGGGATGGATCTCTGCAGGAACAATGAAGATCTCCATTTTTTTTTCTCTTTCCCGCATTTACAGTGGGGAGGTGCAATCTGTCAGCCTATCAGCAGCGCACACACGGAGCGAAGTGCTTTTTTTCACACAAGCAAGGGCATGTGTCATTGGCAGTGTATGTCACATGTCCTTGCCCTATAAGACCAAGTCATTTTCCCCGTCGCCACCATTTTCTCACTGCTGCAGCTGCGTGTTAGACGGCACCGCTGTTGCTGTGTGCGCTATACCTTGTTAATTTCAAGCCAATTTTCGCACAAATCTACAGATAGCTTGGGAGTAGGGAATAGTTGTGATTGCAGTCCTTTTAAGGACTAGGTTACAGCATTTCCTACGACTTTTATCAGGCAGGTCTGTGCTCTTAAATAGATAGATTGTGGGAGTAAAGACTAATTGTAATTGGAGTCCTTTTCAGGACTAGGTTACATCAGTTCCTATCAGTTTTTGCCAGGCAGGTCTATGCCAGTGCTGTGCAAGTTTTTTTCACAGCATTTGGCTGAATCTAGCAAAGCTAATCCTTTTTGGCCTATTGCAGAGTGTATTAGTCAGTGGAGTAGCCTATCTGTGTTGCAAGATATACCACCTGTGTATAGAATACCAATTTTTTTACTGCACCTAGTGAAGTAAAATCTTTTGGGCATAGCATCATTCTATTAGTCCATCTATACTGACCTCCATCAGGTTGCAAATTGAATATAATTTTTTTCTGCATCTAGCTCTGAAAAAATATTGGGCTTCTAGCTGTGTGTGGGACTTGTTCTATTAATCCATCTATACAGACCTCCATCAGGTTGCAAACTGAATATATTTTTTTCTGCATCTACCTCTGAAAAAATATTGGGCTTCTAGCTGTGTGTGGGACTTGTTGTATTAGTCCATCTATACTGACCTCCATCAGGTTGCAAACTGAATATATTTTTTTCTGCATCTACCTCTGAAAAAATATTGGGCTTCTAGCTGTGTGTGGGACTTTCTCTATTAGTCCATCTATACTGACCTCCATCAGGTTGCAAATTGAATATAATTTTTTTCTGCATCTAACCCAGCCAATAGTTTTGGCCTAATACCACAGTTTGGCCACTCAGCTCTGCTCGGTTCCCATCCATTGTTTTTTTGTGCAAACAACTCCAGAGTTGTTAATTAGTTAACCACCAAAATGAGTGGAAAAAGGCCTGCTGCTGGTGGAAAGGGGAATAGGCGTGTTGGGAAGGGGAAAAAAGGTTGTGTCCGTGGGGTAGGTGTTAAAGCAACAGTAACATCTGCAGATGAAAGACCATCTTCCAGCCAAACTAAAATGTCTACTTCTTTTAGCGGACAATGTGATAAGATCCCTTTCTTACGGCCACGCCAATCGCTACAAATTCCAGATGAGGCACAAAAACAGCAGGTGCTTCAACGGATATCAAGTGCTCCTTTAAGTGGGCTCTCCTCCACATCAACTTCAACATCACAAATACTCCAGTCCTCAAAGGTGTCACCCCAATCGCACTTGCTTCCTCACAGCTCCCAAATCTCCAGCTGCCCGTCTGAGTATGAGGTAGAACAGATGGTTGAGTCTGCAGAGCTGTTTACTCATACTATAGCCTGGGAATCAGAGGTCGACTCCAGCGCTTCTGTGAATCCAGACGAGGAAATGATCTGCACTGATGCCCAGAATCTTTATGAGTTGGATCCAGGACCAGACGCAGAAGGTTCTGACCATAATGTAGACCCTCATTCCCAAACTGTAACTCCTGTTGGTGGAGACAATGAGGAAGACGATGATAAGACTCAAATACCTGATTGGAGCGACAACTTTAGTTTTTTGTCAGGGCAGGAACAGGTTGGCTCTGAGGACGACGGGTGTGATAACGCACAGGGTGATGATGATGAGGTTGGAGATCCCACTTACTGTCAACCCACAGTCAGCCAAGAGATGAGGTCAGCAGAGGAGGTGGAGGAAGATGCTAGTGACGACGAGGTCAGGTTGCGCCTTCCTGGACAGAGACGTAGTACTGGAAGCACGTCAACAACTGCATCCTCAAACACAACTCTGCCTCTCACCACAAGTCGTGGTGGCTCTTCAGGTCGCATGGGTGCTAAGCCTTGCATAGCCTGGGCATTTTTTCAGATCGATAAAGATGACCCAACTCGTGTTATCTGTAACATTTGTCAGCAAAAGCTAAGTAGAGGCCAAAAAATACATAGTTTGAGTACTTCATGCATGAACCGGCACATGGACATGAAGCATAAGTTGCAGTGGGAAGCTCAGTGTGCTACAATGCGGCCTAGCCGGCCGGGCCAACCACCGTCTGCCATATCTTGTGCATCCGCGGCCTCTTCATCCTCTGTGACTGGGGGGACAGCAGTCACACCTGTTTTGGGGCGCAGACCTGCCACCTCTTTACCCGCAACAGCCAGCGTGATTGGCAGGTCATCATTTTCTTTGGAGGTGGTAACACCAGCTGGTGTTGAGCGCTGTCCGACATCGATAGCACCACCTTTGGATCAAGGCAACCTAACATGTCCGCCTGCATCTTCCTCACAGACCGGCAGTTTGCCGGGGACACCCTTATCAACCCCGTCTAAGCACAATAGCCAGCCCTCGGTCCCTCAGATGTGGACAAGTAAAAGACCATTTCCTCCTAGCCATGAGAAAGCTAAGAGGTTGAATTTCACCATCTGCAAGCTCTTGGCTACAGAAATGCTGCCTTTCCGCCTGGTGGACACAGAGGATTTTCGAGACCTTATGTCCGTCGCAGTGCCCCAGTACCAGATGCCCAGTCGGCACTACTTCTCAAAGAAAGGTGTGCCTGCGCTCCACCAGCATGTCGCACACAACATCACCGCTTCTTTGAGAAACTCTGTGTGTGACAGGGTGCATTTCACCACAGACACTTGGACGAGTAGGCATGGACAGGGGCATTACATGTCGCTGACTGGGCACTGGGTAACTATGGTGACAGCAGGACAAGGGGCTGCTGTCCAAGTCTTGCCGTCCCCACGAGTTGTGCGTCAATCCTCTTTATGTCAAAGTTCCTCCACTGCTTCTGCCTCCTCAACCTCCTCTCGGTCTTCCACCTGCACCCAAAGCCTGTCTGGTCATGCCACAAGCTTTCTAACTGCGCAGAAGGGATCCTGCACACCTCCTTATTATGCTGGCAGTAGGGCTCAACGTCATCAGGCGGTTTTTACATTGAAATGTCTGGGAAATGTGAGTCACACAGCTGAGGAGTTGTGGTCAGCTCTGGAGAACCAATTTCATGAATGGTTGTCTCCACTGGACCTGAAACCAGGGAAGGCCGTGTGCGACAATGCTGCAAACCTGGGTGCGGCCCTTCGCCGGGGCAATGTCACACACGTGCCTTGTATGGCTCACGTGTTGAACCTGGTTGTCCAGCAATTTTTAGCCCACTATCCCAGACTAGATGGCCTTCTGCAGAGGGCACGGTCGCTGTGTGCTCACGTTCACCGTTCGCATCCCGCAGCTCAGCGACTTACATCTCTACAGAAGTCGTTGGGCCTGCCACTTCACCGGCTAAAATGCGATGTGCCTACCCGGTGGAATTCAACTCTGCACATGTTGCAGCGACTGTGGCAGCACCGACAAGCCCTGGTGCAATACGTTCTGACGTATAGCCTGGGCCAACGAGATCCAGAGGTGGGGCAAATCACGCTGGAGGAGTGGTCTCAGATCAGGGACCTATGCACCCTTCTGCACAGTTTTGAAATGGCGACAAAGATGTTTAGTGCTGACGATGCCATTATCAGCATGACTATTCCGGTGATTTACATGCTGGAGCACATGTTAAACAGAATTCGGAGTCAGGTGGTGGCACAAGAGGAGGTGGAGGAAGTAGAGGAGGAGGAGTTGTATGCGGAAGGGCTAACATCTGCAAGGTCCAGACAGTCGGCAGCACCAAGGCGGCAGGCATGTGAGGGTGGGGGAGATGGTTTTACCAGGGCGCATGGTAGCAGCCAAACTAGTGAGGAAGGTGCAGGAGCCCAGGAAGAAGTGGAGGACGAACTGATGGAAGACTCATCAGATGAGGGAGACCTTGATCACATTTCTGTTGTGCGAGGTTGGGGGGAGAGGACAGAGGAAGGAAGCATGATTGTTACCTCGCCACCAACACAACAGGGACTTGGTGCTCCTGGATGCGCAACACACATGAGTGCCTTCTTGCTGCACTACCTGCAACATGACCCTCGAATTGTGAGAATTAGAAATAATCCTGACTACTGGGTTGCCACACTGTTAGATCCCCGGTACAAAAGTAAATTTGCAGAAATTTATTCCTGCCATAGAAAGGGATGCACGCATGCAGGAGTATCAGCAGAGACTGTTGCAGAATCTTACATGTGCTTTTCCACAAAATACCAGTGGTGCACGTAGTGAATCTCACAGTTCCAACTTGCCAACCGTGGGACCGTCAAGTGTTCAGCACTCAAACCGTAAAAGAACCACAGTATCTGCTGGTAACATCAATTTTGCGGAATCATTTCACCACTTTTTTAGCCCATCCTTTGCAAGGCCACAGGAGACAAGAAGTCTGACACATAGTCAACGCCAAGAGACGATGGGACAGGAGTATCTCCAAGTAAACATTGAAGCCATGACTGTGTCACTGGACCCTTGCTCTTTTTGGGCTTCCAATCTGGATAAATGGCCGGAGCTAGCCACTTACGCCTTGGAGATCTTGTCATGCCCCGCAGCCAGCGTTCTGTCTGAACGTGTGTTCAGCGCTGCTGGTGGTGTGCTGACAGATAAGCGCACGCGGCTCTCCACTGATAATGTAGACAGACTCGCGTTCATAAAGATGAACAAATCATGGATCCGAAACGACTTTTCTACCCCTGTGTCATCCTGGGGAGAGTAAAAGCTTGATGATTGGTTAAAATCACCCTACCAACCGTTTTAAGCTTTCAAATTACTAATCATGTTTATCTGTATCTTGGCTGGAAAATAATTTGGGCTTTGTAGCAGTGTGCAGCACTGATTCTATTAGGCCATCTATAATAAGCTCCACCAGATTTAAAATTACTAATCATGTTTATCTGTATCTTGACTGGAAAATAATTTGGGCTTTGTAGCAGTGTGCAGCACTGATCCTATTAGGCCATCTATACTAAAGCTTCACCAGGTTTAAAATTAATAATAATTTTTAGCTGCATCTAGCCCGGAAAATAATTTTGGGGCTCCGAGATGCGCAAGACACATAAGTGCCTTCTTGCTGCACTACCTGCAGCATGACCCTCATATTGTCAGAATTCGAAGTAATCATGACTACTGGGTTGCCACACTCTTAGATCCCCCAAACTTTTCGATCAACCTTTTCATTTTAATAAAGACCAAAAAAATGGTCATTTTTGAAATTATAAGCATTAGCAGGTTGTTAGAAACTGAAATCAAACAGTTTTCAACTCAAAACTTTATTCTAGGTGTTGTTACATTTTCACATAGGACCCCTTGTTCGAAAGGAGCTTCTGAACTCTCTCGTCCATTGAATTTGTCAGGTTTTGGATGGTTTCTGCTTCAATTGTTTTGCATAAGGACAGAATACCCTCCCAGAGCTGTTGCTTAGATGTGAACTGCCTCCCGCCATCATAGACACTCCTTTTAATGATGCTCCAAAGGTTCTGAATGGGGTAGAGGTCAGGGGAGCATGGGGGTCACACCATAAGTTTGTCCCCTTTTATGCCCGTATCAGCCAGAGATGCAGATGTTTTATGTGCAGCATGAGATGGTGCATTATCATGCAGAAAAATGATCTTGCTGTGAAATACACGGTTCTTCTTCTTGAACCATGGCAGGAAGTGCTGTTTGAGAAAATCCACATACATTATGGAGTTCATCTTTAGCGCCTTCAGGGATCCTAAAGGGGCCGACAATCTCTCTCCCCATGATTCCAGCCCAAAACATTACTCCACCTCCTCCTTGTTGGCGCTGTAGCCGTGTTTGCGTGGGGTGTCCATCAACCAGCCATCCTCCACTCCATCCATCTGGACCATCGAGCGCTGCACGGCACTCATCCGTGAACAAAACAGTTTTGAAATCAGTCTTCATGTAATGTTTGGCCCACTGGAGCCGTTTCTGCTTGTGTGAAGTGGATAGAGGAGGTCGACAGGATGGCGTATGCACAGCTGCAAACCTCTGAAGGACCCTGCATCTTGTTGTTCGGGGGACGTTGGAGGCACAAGCAGCTTCAAAAACTTGTCTGCTGCTATGACAAGGCTTTTTTGCCGCTGCTCTTTCAACCTGACGTAATTGCCTGTAGGAAAGAGTCCTCAATTTGCCCTTATCAGCACGCACACGTGTGTACTGTGAATCAGCTACATACTTCTTGATTGCCAAGACACTTCATCCTGATCATCGCACAATGTTGATTGTAGTCATGCCTTGACCTAAACACTCCACAATTTGTTGCTTCTCAGCAGCCGACACATCCTTTTTCTTTCCCATTTTGGCAGAAAATGTAGGCTGCTTAATAATGTGAGACAGCCTTCTTAAGTAGTCTTGCCTTTCATTGGACTCACCTGCCAAACTAATTAGCACAGGTGTCTGCAATTGCTTACAGTGATATAAAGAGCCCTGACACACATCACCATCAATGAGTTTAACTGACAAACAAACAAATTCTTCCCTTATCACTCCTAAACACTTTTTGCATAATAATTTGGAACACAGTGTACATGTGCTTTTCCACAAAACACCAGTGGTTCACGTAGTGAATCTTACAGTTCTAACTTGCCAACCGTGGTCTGTATGGAGTTGTTCAATAAAGGGCCCAAAATTAAGATAACATAGATGGGAGAGGTCTCTATGAATAGGAATTCCTAAGTATTTGATACCCTGTGAGGGCCAGGCAAAGGGAAAGTTGGACTGGATAGAATCCTATATGGATTTGGGGAGGGAGACATCGAGGGCCTCAGACTTCGCTGCATTGATTTTAAAATTTGACCATGTAACAAAGTGATCTATTTCAGCCATAACAGCATGGATGGATATATGTGATTGAGTGATATATACTAGGACATCATCAGCAAATAGAGAGCACTTGTACTCGGTGCCTCCCACCTCAATCCACCTAATATTGGGGTTATGGCGAATTGATGAGAGCAGGTGCTCCGTCACTAGGATGTATAAGAGAGGGGACAGAGAACATCCCTGCCTTGTCCCATTGGTGATTGTGAAAGGTGATGAAAATGTTCTGACGCGCCCCCTGGGCCTTGGGACACCCGGAGCCGGACCCTTTTTGGTGGATGCTGGTGGTTGTAGTCTCCGTGGCGGCAACCCGGTTCCGTGGCTCAGGGCGGTCAAACCAGTGGCGGAACTATTTATGTGGTTTTGATGTTTAAATGTCCGACTGCGCCACCCGTGGATTGTGGTCAGAGTGAACCGCCGCTCCAGGGCAGACTGCTGAGGCTGGTGTTGTGGGTGCAGCAGAGCGTAGCATAACTCCACACGGGAGGAGTATAGCCTCAGGGCAGTGTATGCGGAGGATGGGGGTGATGGTGCAGGGCAGCAGCAGTAATGACACCGAGTCAGTGATGCAGTCCAGGGCCTTTACTCACAGTTCTTATTATCCAGACCACGTCTGCAGGTAACGGCTGCCCACGTCGTACTGTGCTCACCAGGTGAGGGGCTCAGACAACTCCCAGATAACTTTGGAGTGCTTCACAGGACCCCCTTTGTGTGTCCTTTGTCTGGCCTTTCTTACCAACCCTTCTGTCCGGCTGCCTCGGGCCTCCTCTTGGTAAACTTGGCGCTAGTTTCCCTGACCCTATGTGGTGCCTTCCTAGCGGGTGTAGCGAGGGGCTGCGCCACATAAAATGTCACAGCCTCCTGTTTCTAGCTGAGGGTCGTTTCCTGCCTCCACTAGTTTCGGGGACCGGTCTCCCCCTTTGGCCTGACCCCTCCACGCAGGTGGATTCGGGCGTGCGGTGGCGACTCGCCCGTCCGCACCCCTGAGATCCCTTCGTTCCTCGTTCCTGGATCCTTCTCCGCTCCTCTTCCTTCCTTCTCCCTCTTCCAGGCCTGGGCCTCTGTTACTAGGCCCGCCTCCGGAGCAGAGCTCATGCAGAGCCCCTGCTCCCTGCCACTTCTGCTCAGACTTCTCTGCACTGAACTAAGATGGTGCCCACCTTTTATACTCCCTTCTCAATGCACCCAGGAACTGCTTCCTCCCTGCTCCTGCACTACAGGGTTCCCCTTCCTCAGTGTTCCCTCCCCCCACTCCAGCCAGGGACAGGGACTGTCGTGCCCATCTCAGGGGCATATTGGTCGCCCTGCCCCACGGCAATGTGGTGTAATGCATGCAGGTGTCGGGTCCTGATCCACACTACATCCTTACCTGAGAGTGAGATATCACACCTCTGGGTGAGGTGCAATACCTCTGTAGCAACCGAGCCCTCAGGGTGCTACAGTTCCATTTATCTTCAGCCTAGGTGACGTATTGCGATACAGGGCCGTGATTTTGGCTATAAAAGGGTCCCCTAGACCCCTACCCCAAGCTTTTTAAGAGAATCATATATGGCGTGCCAGGAGACTCTATGGAATGCTTTCTCAGCATCCAACGAGAGTATCTAATTACAAATTTTTAACTGCATCTAGCCCAGGAAATACTTTGTGCCTAGTAGCAGGGTCTGCTAGTCAGCGGATTATCCCGGCTGTTAAGCAAGCTACACCACCTGTAGTTTGGACACTTCATTTTTTCAAAGGAAATGCTTCGGGACCACGGGATACTCAGTGAAGAGCATCAGGAGGCACCCCAAGGCATAGGGGCTCGGACTGGCAGTAGGATGCCTTGCGGTGGACAGCCGAGCTCGATCCTTATAAAAGCTTTTTAACTGCAGCAGCTTTAGTGGACGCTACTGGAGCTGGAATTACGCGGCTGCTGGCATGAGACTTGCCCTCCAATAGATCCTTGTAAATGGATTTAAAGTGTATTTATTCAAATTAGAGAGACAATTTAAATTAAAAAGCTTAGAGCTGCCTCCACCACAGGGGGGCTCGCTCGACCCACCAGCGGACAGGCACCAGTATTGGGAGAGGGGGGCTGGCCGTCAGGGTTCACCGCGGCTCTGGCACAAACCCGGCGACACGGAGGTGGCACGGGCAGGAGCGGACTGAACGTGTCGGCTTCTCACTTTTTGGATTTTAGAAGGGCATGACATGCCTATATCTGTGTCTCCCCCTCCTTTTACTCCTCCACCTCTTTTCTTTTCGCATGACTATATGTACTTGTCACTTTTCCATGTGTTAGTTGTGTCTTCTGAGCAGTTTGTCAGCTTTTGGACACCTTTGAAGGTGTTTTCTATGTGTTTCTATGTGTTTTTGTTTGCCTGCCATTGGTTTTAACGGTGTTCGAAGGTGTTCGACGAACAGTTCGACGAACAGTTCGGCGAACACACGGGTGTTCGACGAACCGAACCGAACTCGAACACTACGGGGGTGGCTCAACACTAGTAAGGATTACCAGCGCTGCTGCAGTCTTCCGGGGGTGATGGGATGGCATCTGGGATGTTTCTGCTCCCCACAGGCGGAGCGGGCCCCCGGGGCAGTGTAGGTGCAGATGGTGGTGATGCTGGGCGTTGTAGTGCAGAGGGAGAGATGGCACAGCTGAAATAACTGACGGAGGCAGTGCAGTGCAGTCATCCGAGTTTTTACTCACAGTTCTCATGTAAGTTCCACAGGTACACTGCGCGGGTGCCAGGCTCCCACGTCGTGCTGCGTCTACCAGAACAGGGGTTCAGCTCTTCCTCAGATAGGTCAGGAGCACTTGACAGAACCCCGCTTTCTTATGTTCCTCACTAGACCGACTTCACGCTGGGTCTTCTCCCTCCTGCCCTGCGCTTCCACACTCACAGTCCCCATCAGGTGCTCTGAAGTCCCTCTGGGCAACTTGGAGTTCCCGGACCTACTTGACCCTCATGGTGACTAGGATGAGGCTGTGGCAACTGCACTATAAAAGTCAGAAGCCTCCGGTTTTTCCAGCCGATACCTGGAGTAACACGGCTGGTCCAGGGGCCGGTCCCCTTCTTGCGGCCTGATCCCTCTGACACCTGGCAGATTCGTGGCGTACGGGTGCCGTCCTGCACTCGCCGTACCCCCTGGGATCCCTTCTATAGAACGGAGCCTTCCTCCTCTGCTCCCCTACTGGGCCTCTATCACTAGGCCCCAATTGTGGAGCAGTGGCTTCCCTTCTATGGTGCTCCCCTGCTCTACTTCCTCCACCCACACCCACTACTGGTTCCCCTATCTTTGGTTCTCCCCACTCCAGCCAGGGACAGGGCTCACCAGGAAACACGGTGCATCTTGCCCTTCCAGCCGGCCTGGAGCAGTGTAGTAGTGAATGCGGGTGTTGGGGTTCCGGGCAGCACTCCCTCCTTACCTGAGAGAAGGAGATACCACACCTCTGGGTGAGGTGCAGTACCTCTGTGGCGACTGAACCCTCAGGGGCGCCACACATACCAAAGCTCGCACAATCAACAGGCAACCCTGGCACACCAAACTTACTAAAGAACTGTGACAGGCCTCCAGGGTTGTGGAGCGGAGATGTAAATGGTCTCACTCCATCGAGCACTTCATCACATTCAAACAATCCCTCACTCACTGCAGCAAAACAAACATACTTCTCATCTCTAATATCTTCCCTGATCCACAACCCTAAACAGCTATTTAACACTTTCAATGCTCTCCTTCGTCCCCCAGTGCCTCCTCCCTCTTCTCTCATCTCAGCTAAAGACTTTGCTTCATTCTTCAAGCAGAAGGTTGATGTGATGCCTCACTTCTCGAAGGAGCCCTTTTGGTTTTGAGTTTACCCTGGGTGTTGGGGGACTCGGTGTCGGGCCCTGTGACGAAGAGATGGGATGTAGCCATGGCCCGGACCCGACCCGTGCTCAGGGGTGTCACATTAAAAAGAGAGATGTTGTGGGCTCGTCCGGGTTGAGTGGCTTATTTTAACGACTACGCCACCTGTGGTGCCTGGTGAAGGGTCACCAGCGCCGCTACAGTCCGCTGAGGCCCGGTGTCATGGCGGCCAAAGTTCTAACTGCTCCCCACAGGCGGAGCAAGGCCTCAGGGCAGGCAAACAGGATGAAGGGGGGTAGTAGTGCGGGGAGTACGGGCACCGTGTCGCATGGTATGGCGCATAATGAACAGTCCAGAGGCCATAGGGGTGAACTTCCAAGGCTTTACTCACTTAGAGATGACAGCAGGAAGGCAACTCCCTGCTCCCCGCGGAGACCTGTGGCCACCACGGACGGGGGTCCGACTACCTCCGAGAAAGTCCAGTGTTCGGTAGCGACCCTACACCAGAGTGTTCCTGCACTACAGACTTCACCCTTTCCCGTCTGTGCGTGTGTAGATAGGCCAGGTCTCCCTCTGAGCTCCTCTCAGGACTAGGGCACGGGTGGCAATTCCTCTCCATCCGATGCCCGGTGGGATCCTCAGGGCCTAACCAGGCTTTCCCGTCCAGGACATAGAGTACAAGGTCGGGTGTCGGGGGCCGGTACCCCTCTTGCAGCCGGAATCCCTCTGAATAGATCAGGTAGGCGAGGACAGGTGGCGTACTCCGCTCCATCGGCATCCTCCCCGGGACCCATTTGCTGGGGAGCCACACTCTAAAGCTCCCGGGCCTTCTTGATCCTGGTCCTTGGCCGGGTGGAGACATTCCTTGTCTACAACCTACCTCTCATCCCAAGGCCAGGGTACGAGGGCTGTGTCCCTTACCGGCGCAGGCCCACACAGGATCTGCGCTCCCGGAGGGAAGTCACATTACACACAGTACAGACTGCCAGAGACCAAGATCAAAGATGGCTTTTTATTAAATATGAATTTTAAAGTGTAACTAACTTGTAAGTCCTCCACCCTCACCCACTAACTGGTTCCTACCACTTTGTGTTCCCCAGTCTCCCTGTAACCAGGGGAGCAGCACCTGGTGCATACTAGCTCCCTCTGATGGAGAAGTGTGGTGTTGGATGCAAAAGGTTAGGTCACGACTATCACACTGGCCTTACCTCAGAGGAGGAACACTACACTCCATTAAAGAAGTGCAGCATTCCTGTGGCGGTCGGACCCTCAGGGGCGCCACATTGACACCATTAGACAAAGCTTTTGCCTTAAGTCCGCACAACACCTTCTCATATCTGCTCAACCTTCCTCCTCCAAACCCCACTTCTCCACCATTACAGAAGGTCAAGTCTCCTCTTTACTCTCCAAATCACAGCCCCCACCTGCGAACTTGACCCAATCCCATCCCACCTCATCCCTAACCTCACCACAGTCTTCATCCCAACTCTAACCTGTAATTAACAACTGGTGTCTTCCCCTCATGTTTCAAACATGCCTCAATCACACCCATCCTCATAAAGCCCTCCCTTGACCCATCCTCTCTGACTAACTACCGCCCCATATCACTTCTCCCCTATGTCTCAAAACTACTAGAACAACATGTCCACCTTGAACTGTCCTCCCACCTCTCCTCCTGCTCCCTCTTCGACTGCCTAGAATCTGGCTTCCGACCACTGCACTCGACTGAAACTGCCCTGACCAAAGTCACCAACGACCTACAAACCGCCAAATCCAAGCAACACTACTCCATCCTCCTCCTTCTGGACCTGTCCTCTGCCTTCGACACAGTCGACCATTCCCTCTTACTACAGATTCTCTCATCTCTTGGCATCACAGACTTGGCCCTATCTGGGATCTCCTCATACCTAACAGACAGGACATTCACTCCCACTCACGCACCACCTGCTCATCTCGCACCCTATCTGTCGGTGTCCCCCAAGGTTCAGTTCTAGGACCTCTGCTCATCTCCATCTACACCTTTGGCCTGGAACAGCTAAGAGTCTCACGGGTTTCAGTATCACCTCTATGCTGATGACACACAGATCTACCTCTCTGGACCCAATATCTCCTCCCTACTAACCAAAATCCCACAATGTCTGTCCGCCATCTCATCCTTCTCTGCCAGATTTCTAAAACTTAACATGGATAAAACAGAGTTCATCATCATTCCACCTTCTCATTCATATCCCCCATCTGACCCATCCTTCAACGTCAATAGCTGCTCACTCTCCCCAGTCCCACAAGCTCGCTGCCTTGGGGTAACCCTGGACTCTGATCTCTCCTTCAAACCACATATCCAAGCCCTTTCCACTTCCTGCCGACTCCAACTCAAAAATATCTCCCGGATCCGTGCATTCCTCAGCAAAGACTGCAAAAACACTAGTGCATGCCCTCATCATCTCCCGCCTTGACTACTGCAACTTCCTGCTCTGTGGCCTCCCTTCTAACACTCTTGCGCCACTCCAATCTATCTTAAACTCTGCTGCTCGACTAATCCACCTGTCCCCCCGCTATTCCCCGGCCTCTCCCCCTCTGTCAATCCCTTCACTGGCTCCCCATTGCCCAGAGGCTCAAGTTCAAAACCCTAACCATGGCATACAAAGCCATCCACAACCTGTCTCCCCCATACATCTGTGATCTAGTTTCCCGGTACTTACCTGCACACAACCTCTGATCTTCACAAGATCTCCTTCTCTACTCCCCTCTTATCTCCTCTTCCCACAATCGCATACAAGATTTCTCCCGCGCATCCCCCCTACTCTGTAACTCTCTACCCCAACATATCAGACTCTAGCCTACCATGGAAGCCTTCAAAATAAACCTGAAGACCTACCTCTTCCGACAAGCCTACAACCTGCAGTAACCACCGCCCCACTACATTACTGCATGATCTCCTCTACCCCCACCTACTGTATCCTCACCCATCCCTTGTAGACTGTGAGCCCTAGCGGGCAGGGTCCTCTCTCCTCCTGTACCTGTCGCTGACTCGTTTTGCTAAGATTATGTAAATTTTTTTGCTATGTATATCCCTATCACATGTAAAGCGCCATGGAATAAATGGCGCTATAATGATAAATAATAATAACAATAATAATTAAATATAAATGATCACCTCTAATAGCAGCAAAAAATATAAATGAATATATATATTACAGAGAAGACCAAAGAATATCAAAAAATCAATATATATAAATGAACATAAAGTGTTTGTGCAATAAATATATATATATATATACATACACACATGCAGGGATTGCCAACCAGTCACTGTAATGCCGCAGCCATGTTGTTTTGTGGGCATTAGAGTGATTGGCTGGCCGCACAGCGTCACCTCTAGTATTTAAAACCGGGCGGCGCCATCTTAAACACAGTCGCTCCGGATCAGTCAGTGTAGGGTCAGTGCTGCTGAGCTAGGGAGAGACTTATACTCCGAAATAGTTAGTGTAGGGTCTCTAAAGCCTGCCAAATCAAGCAAACAGTCCTTCTCAGGACTAATATCCATCCCAGATATCAGGCAGGCAGGCAGGCAGGCTGTATAGGAGACGCAGTGGTTATACCAGCAAACGCTGCATTACAGTCCTATGTGCTCCTGTTGGTCAAATTGCTAGACTTATCCCCCGGTCTCAGGGGCCAGGAAAATTCCTTTTTTTTTAATCTAAATCCTTTTTTTTTTTTTCCCCCTCAATCAGACTATACAAATACGCGTCTTATTAACCTTTTGGTATTTCCCCCCGCCCCCCCCCCAAAAAAATTGAGTGTGTCTGTGACTGTTCAGATACCAATATATCTGTTTAAAAGAGTCTGGTGTAGGCCAGAAAAATAGAACTGTGGTTTTGCAGTTCCGCGGGTCAAATCTCTGTATTATCCTGCTTTTGGCATATTTTGCCGTAAAAAAAAACTGTAATAGTGTCTCCCTGACTGGTCAGACACCAATATATCTGTTTAAAAGATTCTGGTGTATGCCACATAACTATAACTGTGGTTTTGCAGTTCCACGGGTCAAATCTCTTTATTATCCTGCTTTTGGCATTTTTTGCAGTAAAAAAAAACTGTAATAGTGTCTCCCTGACTGGTCAGACACCAATATATCTGTTTAAAAGATTCTGGTGTATGCCACATAACTATAACTGTGGTTTTTCAGTTCCATGGGTCAAATCTCTGTATTATCCTGCTTTTGGCATTTTTTGCCGTAAAAAAAAGCTGTAATAGTGTCTCCCTGACTGGTCAGACACCAATATATCTGTGTAAAAGAGTCTAGTGTAGGCCAGAGAAATAGAACTGTGGTTTTGCAGTTCCACGGGTCAAATCTCTGTATTATCCTGCTTTTGGCATTTTTTGCCGTAAAAAAAATACTGTAATAGTGTCTCCCTGACTATTCAGACACAAATATATCTGTTTAAAAGATTCTGGTGTAGGCCAGACAAATAGAACTGTGGTTTTCCTCTTCCACGGTTCTAATCTCCTTTTTATTACCCTTTTTCCATTGATAGTGCGAGTGTGAGCTATTTTACTTCATTTACAATGGGAAAGGCGCGTGGCAAGGGACGTGGAACTGGACGTTCTGGTGATGGTGCGTGTAGAGGACGGGGCCGTGACCAAGGTGAAAATGTGCCACAGCCAACAGCCACATCTTCTCGCTCCCACTTCTTGACTGAATTACTACGGAAGCACACTACAACACTAGTATTGCGAACTGATCAGTGTGAACAGGTTATTAATTGTATAGCAGATAATACTTCCAGTTACCTGGGCACCACCATCTCCGGTCGGTCTTCCACACAGTCAAGTTTTAGTAGCCGTGAGTCTCGACCGCATACTCCTCCTCACCGTGATGCTCCTTCCTCCCACTATGCCGAGTGTCGTCAGACAGCAACTGATACAACACTTGGACACTCTGAAGAGCTGTTTTCTGGTCCATTTCCATATTTGTGCCCCTCGCCTGCTCCGCTTGAAGTGGTGGAAGAGGAGATCCCATGAAGCGATGCCCAAATATTTGAACAGCCACGGCCACAGGAAGTCGACGCTGGCCATTTGTCACAAGAGGTGAACGATGACGAGACACAATTGCCACGAAGTGAGGAGGAGGATCGTGGTGCGCAAGTGGAAGAGGAGGAGGTGGTGGATGATCTAGTAACTGACCCAATGTGGCAGGAGGACACGCAGAGCGAGGCCAGCAGCATACAGGGGGAGGGAGGCAGAGTACCCCAACAGGCAGGAAGAAGCAGTGTGGTTGCCGCACACAGAAGACGGGCAACAGTACCCCGTAACACCAACACGAGGGACGTTGCCAGTACAACCGGTATGTCTTCCATAGTCTGGAATTTTTTTTAAAGACGCTGCTGATAACCCCAAAAAGGCCATTTGTACCACCTGCCATGCCAGCATCAGCAGGGGTGACAAAACTACCAGCCTGACCACCACCAGCATGATCAGGCACATGGCAGCAAAGCACCCGACTTTATGGGGCAAACCCCAGGGTCCACGACCAGTGTCAGCGGGTGTCACCACTGCTTCTTCCGCTGTTGTGCGTGTAATAGAACCCCCTGTTGTGCGTGTAAGGCAACCCCCTGTCCATACTGCTTGCAAAGATGCCCCCTCCTCTCAGTCTTCACTTGTTATGGCAGTTTCTCAAGAAACAGCATCAATGTCCATGTCCACGTCCCGCCGCAGCGTTCAATTGTCCATATCCCAGAGCTTTGAACGAAAGCGCAAATTCGCAGCCAACGCCCCACAGGCCACAGTCCTAAATTCTCACATTTCACGACTGCTTGCGTTGGAAATGCTGCCTTTTAGGCTGGTGGAGACTGACTCCTTCCGCAACCTTATGGCGGTGGCCGTCCCTCGGTACTCGGTCCCCAGCCGACACTACTTTGCCCGGTGTGCCATCCCCGCATTACACAAGCACGTGTCCCAAAACATCTGCCGTGCCCTCAACAACGCAGTTACTGGGAGAGTACACCTGACAATGGACACGTGGGCTAGTGCTTGTGGCCTGGGACGGTACATCTCCCTGACGGCACACTGGGTGAACATAGTGGAAGCCGGGACCTTGGGACGGAACACATCCTCCACACACCGAGGATTGCGGACCCTATGTCAGACAGAGTTGCCCCCACAGTGTACAGCTCCTGCGCCTCATCCTCCTCCTCATGTTCAGCCTCCATCTCAGATATCACCACATCAGTTACAAGCTGGAAGCACTGCAGTACTGCCTCAGCCAAGCGGCAACAGGCTGTGCTGAAACTCATAAGCTTAGGTGATAAACCTCACACTGCTTGTGAGTTGTGGACAGCTGTGAAAGAGCAGGCAGATCTGTGGCTGAGACCGCTGAACCTACATCCAGGCATGGTCGTGTGTGACAATGGCCGTAACCTGGTGGCGGCTTTGAGGCGAGGCGAGATCACACACGTACCATGCCTGGCTCATGTGCTTAACCTCGTGGTTCAGCGGTTTCTTAAATCGTACCCCGAGTTGCCAGATCTGCTCGTCACAGTACGCCGCCTGTCAGCTCATTTTCGCAAGTCAGCTACAGCTTCCGCCGCCCTTGCTGTGTTGCAGCAGTGTTTGCAGCTTCCGGCACACTGACTGGTGTGTGATGTCCCCACACATTGGAACTCTACCCTCCACATGTTGCAAAGGATTTGTGAGCAGAAGAGAGCAGTTGTGAAGTACCAGCTGCAACAAGGCCGTCGATATTCAGGTCAGACTCCACACATAAGACCTCAGGAGTGGACCTGGATGTCTGACATATGTACCATCCTGACAAACTTTGAGGAGTCCACCAAGATTGAGAGTGGCGATGACGCCATCATTAGCATCAGTATCCCACTCGTCTGTCTTTTGCAACGCTCTCTGCAGAGAATTAAACTGGAGGCATTGCAGCCAGAGTATGATGAGATGGATCAAGAACCCATAATGGGCGATTACACACAGCCCAGCCTCATCTCATCCCAATGTGCATTGGGGGACAATGAGGGAGAGGAGGAGGAAGAGGAAGAACAGGAGCTGGTATCAAGCACTGTAGACGGTAGTACCTGTACAACTGTCATACAGTCAGTTCAGCGTGGGTGGCCTGAGGACAGGGGGGAGGAGGAGAGCATGGTCATCTTGGAGAGGACACAGAAGTCTTGCCCATTACCAGTCTGGCACACATGGCTGACTTTGTTACGCTGCCTGAACCGTGACCCTCGCATTGTCAAAATGTTGGGTGACAGTCATTACTGGTTGGTGACACTTTTAGACCCCCGCTACAAGGAGAACTTTCACTCTCTTATTCCTGAGGTGGAGAGGTCTACAAAAATGGGGCAGTACCAGAAGGCCCTTGCTGCAGAACTGTTAAAAAAAATTCCCATCTGAACACGCTAGTGGCAGAGGTAACAGTTCGTTGACCAACCAAGGAGTACATGCAAGAGAGACACAACTCCAATCCAGCAGAGGCAGGGGAACACTGTCAACATTCTGGGACAGTTTTCTGAGACCCGTCCAGCTAACAGGCCCTGAGGCGCGGGGTACTCTCACAAGGAGTGGAAAGTTTCAAAAGATGGTGAGGGAGTACCTTGCCGACCGTACCAGCATCCTCCGTGATTCCTCTGTGCCTTTTAATTATTGGGTATCCAAGCTGGACACTTGGAATGAACTCGCTCTGTATGCCTTGGAGGTCCTGGCCTGCCCTGCCGCTAGCATGTTATCAGAGCGTGTTCTTAGTGCCGCTGGGGGAATTATAACTGATAAGCGCACTCGCCTGTCAACTGACAATGCTGACAAGCTGACCCTTATCAAAATGAACAAGGGCTGGATTAGGCCAGACTTCTCATCACCACCAAATGACAGCACAGTAACATAAAGTCAAATCCACTGTTATTTCGGGAGGTGTATTCCCATGCACCACTTGAGACCCACACATGGGTATACGCTTCCTCATTTCGGCTGTATTTTGCTCTTCTCCTTATCCTCAGCCTCCACCACCACTATACCACTAGGGTGACCGTGGTCCGTGTTGCCAGCATTGCAAGTTCCTCCGTCCTTATTTTTTGGCAGCTTTTGCTTGGAAGGCATAGGCAAAGACTATGGGAGACCGACTCCCCAATAATGGGAATAATGTTTTTAATATGCTGTACTGCATGGCTCTTGTAAGGGGCATGAAAACCGTCTTGTTAAGCTACTGCAACCTCCACCACTTTTCCCTGGGGCATTGATATTGTATTTTTATTCCACTGCGACCTCCACTTCTCTTCCAAGGGGCATTAAAACTGTCTTGTTAAGCTACTGCGACCTCCACCACTTTTCTAAGGGGCATTGATATTGTCTTTTTATTCCACTGCGACCTCCACGTCTCTTCCAAGGGGCATTAAAACCGTCTTTTTATTCCACTGCGACCTCCACGTCTCTTCCAATGGGCATTAAAACCGTCTTGTTAAGCTACTGCGACCTCCACGTCTCTTCCAAGGGGCATTAAAACCGTCTTGTTTTAGCTACTGTGACTTCTACCACTTTTTCAAGGGGCATTGATATTGTCTTTTAATTCCACTGCGACCTCCACCATTCTTACAAGGGGCATTAAAACCGTCTTGTTAAGCTACTGGAGTGCCCAAAGTCAGGCCACTGCTGTAAGGGCAAACAGGGTAATGGGATGTATCAGAAGAGGTATAGCTGCAAAGGATGAGAACATTATTCTTCCACTGTACAAAGCACTGGTCAGACCACACTTGGAATACTGTGCTCAGTTATGGGCCCCAATATATAGAAAGGATATAAATGAGCTTGAAAAGGTACCAAGGAGTGCAACAAAATTAATAAAGGGAATGGAGGGACTGCAATACCCAGAGAGGTTGGCAAAACTAGGACTATTCAGCCTGGAAAAGAGAAGGTTGAGGGGGGACATGATAAATGTGTACAAATATGTTAGGGGACAGTATAGAGATCTTGCCCGGGATTTGTTCAAAAGGAGGGATATTACGGTAACAAGAGGGCATTCACTAAGACTGGAAGAGAAAAGGTTTCAGCACCAGCATAGGAAGGGGTTCTTTATGGTAAGAGCAGTGAGAATATGGAATTCACTGAGTGAGGAGACGGTAATGTCAGATTCACTACACCAGTTCAAGCGGGGACTGGGTGCATTTCTATATACCAGGCAGATTTCAGCATATACTTAAAAATAAAATAGCAGGTTGATACAGGGATTTATTCTGACTGCTGGTTTCAGAGTCGGGAGGGAATTTTTCCTCAGGTGAAGATTGGCTAAATCATTTGGGGTTTTTGCCCTCCTCTGGATCAACTTTAGCAATTACAGAACTAACTGGTCGAACTTGATGGACGCAAGTCTTTATTCGGCTTTACAAACTGTTACTATGTTATTATGTTACTGCGACCTCCACCACTTTTCCCAGGGGCATTGATATTGTCTTTTTATTCCACTGCGCCCTCCACGTCTCTTCCAAGGGGCATTAAAACCGTCTTGTTAAGCTACTGCGACCGCCACGTCCCTTCCAAGGAGCATTAAAACCGTCTTGTTACGCTACTGCAACCTCCACGTCTCTTCCAAGGGGCATTAAAACAGTCTTGTTAAGCTACTGCGACCTCCACTACTTTCCCAAGTGGCATTGATATTGTCTTTTTATTCCACTGCGACCTCCACCATTCTTCCAACAGGAATTTCATTTCCTCCTAATTTTAGTCAGCTTTTGCTTTTCAATGCAAAGGCGAACACTAAGGGAGACCCACTCCCCAATAATGGGTAGAAGGTTTTTAGTATGCTGTAATCCACGTCTGTTTCAAGGGGCATTGCAGTTCCTCATAATTTTTGGAAAGCCTTCCATTCACTGCTTAGGCCAACAGTGCACAGGAGACCCAGTTGCTATAAATGGAAAAAACGGTTTAGTTAAGGCCCTCTGACCACCATGTCACTTCCAAGGGGCATTGGAGTGCCTCGAAATTTTTGATAGGCATTACACTCACTGCATGCTCTATAATTGTGTAGCCGAACTGCTCCTTTTGGAACAGAAACATATCCTACAAGACATGTGTGGTTGACTGTCCTGATATTGATGTGAATGGTCCCTGTTCCCCCTGCTCTTTCTCCTTTGCCACCACTTCATCCATCATTCATCACCTGATGAACTGGGATAGTAACAGGAAAACATCCAGCAATCCTCGGAGGAGGTAGGATACGCGCCAAAACGCTGACCACCTCAGGCCTAGCCGCTACTAAATACATGCACTTGCATTCCAACAAAACAAAGCAGACGCTTCTATCATCATCATGCTCCTCACCTTGGCACTCTCAACTCCCCTGATGGAGAAGCCAGGGCCCACCGGAGGAGTCTGGTTCTCTGGTGGGCTCGTCCAATGCTGCCCTAAAGCAGGCCGGGCTAAGAAAAGTGTGGGGGAACTTCCAAGGAGAAATAGGGGCGGCTGGGGACCATGTGTGGACACCCAGCCGTGGGGCGGCTGGGGACGGAATATGGATACCTCGCTGCCAAAGCAGCCATGAGGTAGTGGCCAGCTTCGGCCTCCTCCAAACAAAAAGGCCCCATTTCAAGTACAAGCTATCAGTATGGTATTGCAGCCTGGGGGTGGGTGGTTGGCAGGTTGCACACTTACGCTTGCATTCCAAGAAAACAAAGCAGATGCTAACTTCTATCATCATCATGCTCCTCACCTTGGCACTCTCAACTCCCCTGATGGAGAAGCCAGGGCCCAAATTGCGGAAAAATGCACAGCATTACCTATTATTTTGCGGAAGCTTGGCGTTTTCGCCGCCATTGACTTGCATTGGAACGCATGGAATCCGCATCACTGCATCTGTACATGCGGATTCCATGCGTGTCAATGTGCGAATGGTACCCGGGTTTGGAGAAGAGGAGACTCTCTTCTGGACCCGGGTACTATAGAACCTGTAAAAAAAATAATAAAATAAAAAATAAATATTATACTTACCTTCTGATGGCCCCCGGTGTCTTTATCCGAAGCGTTCTGGCTTGCCGGCAGCTCACGATGGTCTGAAAAAGACCTGCCGTGACGTCATTTAGTCATGTGACGGGTCACGCGACCGCTGACGTCGGCAGGCCATTGGAAGGTAAGTATATATTTATTTTTTATTTTTTACCATTCTTTTACGGTCACACTATATAAATCCATGCCGTTTGCATGGATTTATAAAGTGTGACCAAGTTGTCAAGCACTTTCCAAGTGATGCTAAAATCGCTTGGACAAGCGCTTGATAACCCACATGCAGAAATGCATGTGGAGAACGCTTCACTTCCGCTCGTCCCTGGCAGGAAAAACGCATGTAAAATCCGCATGCGTTTTTTCTGCCAGAGAGATGCAGAAACGCTCAAAAAAAATCCAGAGCATTTCTGCATCGTGGGCACATAGCCTTACATTAATTGTATGACTCAATATTGAGCACACGTAGCCATCTATACACGGCGGGAGGCCGCACGGCGCCATCTATACACAGTGGGAGACCGCACGGCACCATCTATACACAGCAGGAGGCCGCATGTAGCCATCTATACACAGCAGGAGGCCGCACGTAGCCATCTATACACAGCGGGAGGCCACACGTAGCCATCTATATACAGCGGGAGGCCGCAGGTAGCCAACTTTACACAGCAGGAGGCCACACGTAGCCATCTATATACAGCAGGAGGCCGCACGTAGCCATCTATACACAGCGGGAGGCCGCACGGCGCCATCTATACACAGCGGGAGGCCGCACGGCGCCATCTATACTCAGCGGGAGGCCGCATGTACCCATCTATATACAGCAGGAGGCTGCACGTAGCCATCTATACACAGCAGGAGGCCACACGTAGCCATCTATACACAGCGGGAGGCCACACGTAGCCATCTATGCACAGCGGGAGGCCGCACGTAGCCATCTATACACAGCAGGAGGCCGCACGTAGCCATCTATACACAGCAGGAGGCCGCACGTAGCCATCAATACACAGCAGGGGGCCGCACGTAGCCATCTATACACAGCGGGAGGCTGCACATAGCCATCTATATACAGCGGGAGGCTGCACGTAGCCATCTATACACAGCGGGAGGCCGCACGACGCCATCTACACACAGCAGGAGGCCACATGTAGCCATCTATACACAGAGGGAGGCCATACGTAGCTATCTATGCACAGCGGGAGGCCGCACGGCGCCATCTACACACAGCAGGAGGCCACATGTAGCCATCTATGCACAGCGGGAGGCCGCACGTAGCCATCTATACACAGCGGGAGGCCGCATGTAGCCATCTATACACAGCGGGAGGCCACACGTAGCCATCTATACACAGCAGGAGGCCGAATGGCGCCATCTATGCAAAGTGGGAGGCCGCACGCAGCCATCTATACACAGCTGGAGGCCGCACGTAGCCATCTATACACAGCAGGAGGCCGCATGGCACCATCTATACACAGCGGGAGGCCACACGGCGCACCCCCCAGAGACAGAGGGAGGCCGCACGCAGTCACACACACACAAACATATACAGACATATACATACACGCATAAACACATTTGAAACACAAAAATACATATAAACAGACATCACACAATGATATCTGCCTGCACACACACACACAATCACTCAATCACACATACACACACTCACATACACATTCTCTCACACACACTCTCTCTCACACACACTCTCTCACACACACACTCTCTCACACACACACTCTCTCACACACACACTCTCTCACACACACACTCTCTCACACACACACTCTCTCACACACACACTCTCTCACACACACACTCTCTCACACACACACTCTCTCACACACACACTCTCTCTCACACACACACTCTCTCACACACACTCTCACACTCTCACACACACACTCTCTCTCACACACACACACACTCTCTCACACACACACACACACACTCTCTCACACACACAGACACTCTCACACATAGACACTCTCACACATAGACACTCTCACACATAGACACTCTCACACATAGACACTCTCACACATAGACACTCTCACACATAGACACTCTCACACATAGACACTCTCACACATAGACACTCTCACACATAGACACTCTCACACATAGACACTCACAGACACAGACACACACAGACACACACACACAGGCTCAATATCCCCCGGCTCAGCTCCAGTCCTCCTGCTCCTTTCCGGTGCAGCACTGCAGGCCGGGTGCACACTGCGTGATGTCACAGCTAGGAGACACGGCTGCGCACGCAGCCATCTATACACAGCTGGAGGCCGCACGTAGCCATCTATACACAGCAGGAGGCCGCATGGCGCCATCTATACATAGCGGGAGGCCACACGGCGCACCCCCCAGAGACAGCGGGAGGCCGCATGCAGTCACGCACACACAAACATATACAGACATATACATACACGCATAAACACATTTGAAACACAAAAATACATATAAACAGACATCACACAATGATATCTGCCTGCACACACACACACACACACACACACACACACACTCATTCAGTCACACATACACACACTCACATACACATTCTCTCACACACACACTCTCTCACACACACACTCTCTCACACATACACTCACACACACACTCACACTCTCACACACACACACACACACACTCTAACACACACACACACACTCTCACACACACAGACACTCTCACACACAGACACTCTCACACATAGACACTCTCACACATAGACACTCTCACACACAGACACACACACACAGGCTCACTATCCCCCGGCTCAGCTCCAGTCCTCCTGCTCCTTTCCGGTGCAGCACTGCAGGCCGGGTGCACACTGCGTGATGTCACAGCTAGGAGACACGGCCGCGCACAGGGCCGTGTCTCCTAGCAGTGACGCGGCCGGGCCAGCACAGGGAAGTTAACAGCTGCAGTACTGGCCCGACCGGAGAAGAAGCAGCGTCCGTGCGCCGCTGCTGGGGGAGTGGTCCGGGGGCCCCCCGCCGCTGTCTGACAGTATGTTCTGCGGCGCCGCACATATAATGAGGACAATATGGCCATAGACACCCCGGAGGCCCAGGGCGGTAACCCTGATTGCCCTCATTATAATCTGCCTATGCTAACTTCTATCATCATCATCTTGCTCCTCACCTTGGCACTCTCAACTCCCCTGATGGAGAAGCCAGGGCCCACCAGAGGAGTCTGGTTCCCTGGTGGGCTTGTCCAATGCTGCCCTAAAGCAGGCTGTAACGGGTCTGGGAGGCGGAACCTCTGAGCAACTATACAAAGGGGCGGTCCTTGTAAGGAAGCAGGTGGCTCCCAGGGAAGACGGGCAGGTAATCACGGCAAGTGACAGGGACAATCTCTGGGTAGAAGGGCAGGTAGTCACGGCAAGTGACAGGGACAGTCTCTGGGTAGCAGGGCAGGTAGTCACGGCAAGTGACAGGGACAGTCTCTGGGTAGAAGGACAGGTACTCACGGCAAGTGACAGGGACAGTCTCTGGACAGGCAGGTGGTCACGGCTAGTGACGGCAGAGCCTCCAGGTAGGCTAGCAAGCAGGTAGCAGGTGAGCGCTCCTAGGTGAGCAGGCGAGAGTCTCTGGACAGGCAGGTGGTCACGGCAAGTGACGGCGCAGCCTCTAGGTAGGCTAGCAGGCAGGTAGCAGATGAGCGCTCCCAGGTGAGCAGACACGAGTCTCTGGACAGGCAGGTGGTCACGGCAAGTGACGGCGGAGCCTCCAGGTAGGCTAGCAGGCAGGTAGCAGATGAGCACTCCCAGGTGAGCAGGCAAGAGTCTCTGGACTGGCAGGTGGTCACGGCAAGTGACGGCGGAGCCTCCAGGTAGGCTAGCAGGCAGGCAGCAGATGGGCACTCCCAGGTGAGCGGGCAGGCTGGTCCATAGACAGACTGACAGGTGTCGGAAGGCAGACCGTCGGACCGCAGGCTTGCAAGCAGGTAAACGGATATCTGGTAGGTATCAAGCAGGAATCTGACAGGTGACTGGCAGGTAACTGGAAACGGGACCTGAGGGCTGAAGCAGAGTGAAGGCTTTGCAACAACATTGCTCGGGCACCTCCATTTTGGAGGAGGTGCTTTATATATGGTGAAGTCCTCCGGCCATTGGCCGGGGACTCCTTAGGACGGCGTGCGTGGCCCCTTTAAGAGAGGGGGAGCGCGTGCGCCCTAAGCACCGTGGCCGGGAAGCAGCGCGCGCTGCCAGCAGAGCGGGAGGAAGACGCCGGGCACAGAGCGGAGAGGTGAGGGGAACAGCGTCCCTGCCTAGCAGGAGGCAGGGACGCCAACGCTACAGTACCCGACCCCCTTTAGGCCCCCCTTCTTTAGGCCAGAGAGAAATTTATCAAGGATGAGAGGGGCATGGATGTTCTCCCGGGGCTCCCACGTTCTCTCCTCTGGACCAAACCCCTTCCAATCTACCAGAAAAAAGGTTTTTCCTCTTACCCTTTTGGTGGCCAGAATGTTCTCTACCTCAAACTCGTTCTCAGCGGAAACCGGAGCAGGAGGCGTACCTGTAGACTTGGAAAAAGAGTTAAGTACCACGGGTTTGAGGAGAGATACATGGAAGGAGTTAGGGATCCGTAAGTTGGCAGGGAGTTTTAATTTATAGGCCACCGGGTTGATCTGTTTGATAACTTCCAGTGGGCCGATAAACCGAGGCCCTAACTTGTAGGAGGGAATCTTGAGCCGGACATATTTGGACGAGAGCCAGACTTTATCTCCAGGACGGAATTGTGGAGGATCCAGGCGTTTCTTGTCAGCGTGTTTTTTCATCCGTTCGGACGACTGAAGGAGTGCGGATCGGGTACTCTCCCAAATGGAGGAGAATTCGCGAACGAGAGATTCCGCAGCCGGATTGTCCACCGAGGTGGAGACGGGAAATGGGATCCGAGGATGCTGACCGAAGACTACAAAAAACGGGGATTTGGAGGAAGATTCGCTCTCGTGATTATTATAAGAGAACTCGGCCCATGGTAGGAGATCCACCCAGTCCGAATGGTGGGCATTAACGAAGTGCCGGAGGTAACTGGTCAGGTTCTGATTGATCCGCTCCACTTGACCATTGGACTGTGGATGGTAAGCGGAGGAGAAGTCCAGAGTGAAGTCAAGCAACTTACATGTGGCTCTCCAGAAGCGTGAGGTGTACTGAACCCCACGATCTGACACGATGTGGAGGGGCAGGCCATGGAGACGGAAGAAGTGGCGGATAATGTCTTTAGCTAGTTCGGGTGCAGACGGGAGACCCGGCAGGGGAATGAAGTGCGCCATCTTGGAGAAGCGATCAGCGACCACCCAAATGACCGTACAATCGGCAGAGACAGGAAGATCCGTTATAAAGTCCATAGCAATATGCTGCCACGGGGCAGCAGGTACTGGAAGAGGAAGAAGGCGCCCGGCTGGCAGGTGTCTCGGAACTTTGTTGCGGGCGCAGGACACACAGGCAGAAACAAAGTCTATTACATCCTTGTGCAGGGTAGGCCACCAGTAATGCCGGGTACTGAGCTGGAGGGTCTTTTTCTGACCGGCGTGGCCAGCTAGCTTAGACGAGTGAACCCAGTGTAGGACCTTCTTCCGATCAGGTACAGTTACAAACGTCTTACCGGGAGGGAGACGATTTAGATTCACGGGAGCCACTTGCATTACTCTGGCGGGATCAATGATGTGCTTAGGTACCTCCTCTAGATCAGATACCAGGAAGGATCGGGACAAGGCGTCAGCTTTGATGTTTTTGTCTGCCGGGCGAAAATGAAGAACAAAATCAAAGCGGGCAAAAAACAAGGACCACCGGGCTTGGCGCGGGTTAAGTCTCTGGGCGCTCTGAAGGTAAGCCAAGTTCTTGTGGTCCGTGTAAATTATTACCGGGTGAAGCGCCCCCTCGAGCAGGTAACGCCACTCCTCCAGTGCCAGCTTAATGGCTAACAATTCACGGTCTCCAATAGAATAGTTGCGCTCAGAAGAGGAGAAGAGTTTGGAGAAAAAAACCTAGGTTACCATTCTTCCGGAAGATGACTTTTGGGTAAGTACCGCCCCGGCTCCAGAGGAGGAAGCGTCAACTTCTAGGAAGAATTGTTTGTTGCCGTCCGGACGATGCAGCACCGGGGCGGAGGAGAAGGCCTGTTTTAAGGAAAGAAAGGCCTCCTCAGCTTCGGGCGGCCATCTTCTGGGATTAGTACCCTTACGGGTGAGCGCAGAGATAGGGGCAGTCCGGGAAGAGAAGTGCGGTATGAAAAGGCGGTAATAGTTGGCGAAGCCCAGGAACCGCTGAATAGCCTTCAACCCCTCTGGTCGGGGCCACTTCTGGATGGCAGACAGTTTCTCAGGATCCATTTGTAGGCCGGTCTGAGAGATTATGTAGCCCAGAAATGGAAGAGAGGTCTGCTCAAAGATGCACTTCTCATATTTAGCGTAGAGGTGGTTCTGCCTGAGCCTGAGCAGGACCTGACGAACATCCCTCCGGTGAGTAGGAAGGTCCGGAGAGAAGACCAAGATGTCGTCCAGGTACACCACCACGCAGGAGTAGAGAAGGTCACGGAAGATGTCATTGACCAACTCTTGAAAGACTGCAGGAGCGTTACAGAGACCGAAGGGCATTACCAGGTATTCATAGTGGCCGTCCCGGGTGTTGAATGCCGTCTTCCACTCATCCCCCTGACGGATACGGACCAGGTTATACGCCCCACGGAGGTCCAGCTTGGTGAAGATTCTAGCCCCCCTCAGACGGTCAAATAATTCCAGAATGAGCGGAAGGGGGTATTTATTCTTCACCGTGATCTGGTTAAGGCCTCTATAGTCTATACAGGGATGGAGTGAGCCGTTCTTCTTTTTGATGAAGAAGAAGCCTGCTCCCGCCGGGGAGGTAGATTTCCGGATAAATCCCCGGGCCAGATTCTCCTCAATATATTCTGACATGGACCGGGTCTCCGCTGCGGACAAAGGGTAGATACGCCCACGGGGAGGAGTAGAGCCGGGTATCAGGTCGATTGGACAATCGTATGGTCTATGAGGGGGTAATGTCTCTGCTTCTTTATTGAAGACATCCGCATAAGACCAATAGGGAACCGGTAGACCGGGTAGACTGACTGGGGTAGGAGAAGGATGAGCAGGATGAACGGGAACTAGACAAGTCCTATGGCAGTCCTGTCCCCAGCGAAGGACTTCTCCGGTCTGCCAGTCAAGCACGGGTGCATGTTTCTGGAGCCAAGGTAGGCCTAACAAGAGTGCGTGAGAGAGTCCAGGCAGAACATGAAAGGAGATGCTCTCAGAATGCAGCATTCCCACCTGCAGAGTTATGGATTCGGTGATGAGTTGGATGGGATGTGGTAAGAGGCCCCTATCCATGGCGGCGACAGATAAAGGTACGGCCAGAGGTTTGGTGGGAATGCGGTATTTCTCTACCAGAGACTGAGAAATTAGATTTCCAGCAGCTCCTGAGTCAAGTTGAGCCAGTTCGAAATAGCGGTTCTCTCCGCAGGTGATAGAGACTGACAGCATCAGAGATGGAGAGGGTTTACTTTTGTCTAGGGCGACCTCTCTGAGCGATCCTAGACACAGGCGTTTCCCGACCTCTCTGGGCAGGAACGGATCCGGTGCTCCTTACTGCCACAGTAGAAGCAGCTCCCCTCGGCACGGCGTAAGTCTTGACGGGTTTTGACCATCTTGGTCTGGTCGACCTGCATAGGCTCAGGTGAGTGTGCCTGGGGAGTAACGGAGGGAGTGACGGGTTTCTGGAAGGTGGGGGCTAGACGTGGAAACCTCCTCTCACGGGTGACCTCTTTGGCACGCTCCTGGAATCGGATGTCAATCCGGGTGGCAAGTGTTATTAAGTCGTCGAGAGTGGTAGGAATGTCCCGACCGGCGAGTTCATCTTTAATACGGCCGGACAGACCCTCCCAGAAGACAGACACCAGAGCGTTGTTATCCCAGGCCAGCTCCAAAGCAAGGGTACGGAACCGTATGGCATATTGGCCCACGGTGAGATCTCCTTGACGGAGGCGTAGCAGAGACGATGCGGATAAGGTCTTCCGTCCGGGTTCGTCGAAGACTTTCCGGAAAGCCGTGAGAAAGGCTGGCAGGTCGGACACCAGGGGATCTCCTCTCTCCCACAGAGGATTTAGCCAAGCCAGAGCCTCCCCCATGAGGTGGGACATGATAAAGGCTACTTTGGACCGGTCGGAGATAAACTGGTGGGACAAGAGTTCAAAGTGCAAGGTGCACTGGTTTATGAAGCCCCGAGCTTGAGCGGAGTCACCTCCGAAACGAGGAGGTGCAGAAATCCGGGGTCCGGGACAGGATACCATGGTATTGGTGGGCAGCGGCGCTGCCGGGTTGCGAGTCATGACACTAGCGGTGGTTGCAGGTGGAGCAGACAGAGTGTCCAGGCGAGAGTTGACACTCCGCAGGTGACTCAGGATGGACTCCTGTTGGGACCTCTGACGGGATAGTTCATGACATAGGTCCGAGAGCGAGGGAGCTTGGGTGCCACCGGATTCCATGGCCCGAGCAAACTGTAACGGGTCTGGGAGGCGGAACCTCTGAGCAACTATACAAGGGGGCGGTCCTTGTAAGGAAGCGGGTGGCTCCCAGGGAAGACGGGCAGGTAATCATGGCAAGTGACAGGGACAGTCTCTGGGTAGAAGGGCAGGTAGTCATGGCTAGTGACAGGGACAGTCTCTGGGTAGAAGGACGGGTACTCACGGCAAGTGACAGGGAGAGTCTCTGAACAGGCAGGTGGTCATGGCTGGTGACGGCAGAGCCTCCAGGTAGGCTAGCAAGCAGGTAGCAGGTGAGCGCTCCTAGGTGAGCAGGCGAGAGTCTCTGGACAGGCAGGTGGTCACAGCAAGTGACGGCGTAGCCTCCAGGTAGGCTAGCAGGCAGGTAGCAGATGAGCGCTCCCAGGTGAGCAGGCAAGAGTCTCTGGACTGGCAGGTGGTCACGGCAAGTGACGGCGGAGCCTCCAGGTAGGCTAGCAGGCAGGCAGCAGATGGGCGCTCCCAGGTGAGCGGGCAGGCTGGTCCATAGACAGACTGACAGGTGTAGGAAGGCAGACCGTCGGACCGCAGGCTTGCAAGCAGGTAAACGGATATCTGGCAGGTATCAAGCAGGAATCTGACAGGTGACTGGCAGGTAACAGGCAGGAATCTGACAGGTGACTGGCAGGTAACTGGAAACGGGACCTGAGGGCTGAAGCAGAGTGAAGGCTTTGCAACAACATTGCTCGGGCACCTCCATTTTGGAGGAGGTGCCTTATATATGGTGAAGTCCTCCGGCCATTGGCCGGGGACTCCTTAGGACGGCGCGCGCGGCCCCTTTAAGAGAGGGGGAGCGCGCGCGTGCGCCCTAAGCACCGTGGCCGGGAAGCAGCGCGCGCTGCCAGCAGAGCGGGAGGAAGACGCCGGGCACAGAGCGGAGAGGTGAGGGGAAGAGCGTCCCTGCCTAGCAGGAGGCAGGGACGCCGACGCTACACAGGCCAGGCTAAGAAAAGTGTGGGGGAGCTTCCAAGGAGAAATAGGGGCGGCTAGGGACCGTTTATGGACACCCGGCCGCCCCCAGGCGGCTGGAGACCGTGTGTGGACACCCGGCCGTGGGGCGGCTGTGGACCTAGTATGGACACCTGGCCGCCCCCTGGCAGCTGGGGACCGAGCATGGACACCTGGCCGCTGGTCGGCTGCGGACTGAGTATGGATACCTCGCTGCCAAAGCAGCCATGAGGTAGTGGCCAGCTTCGGCCTCCTCCAAACTAAAAGGCCCCATTTCAAGTGCAGCAAGGATCGCTTCTGATGGGCACACTTTTAGACAGTGACCTGGGTGTCAGAGATGCTTCCAGGGGTCTTCCCCATGCTGTTCCCATGTCTTTTCAGCACTGTATACATGTGTCACACAGCACATGGCCAGGTAAGATTGTAAAATGTTAAAATGACATTTTCCGGTGAATGCATTTGCCACGGTTGAAAGCAATACAAAAGTGCAAAAACGCATAAAAAATGCTACTTGTGAACATAGCCCATGGTGTGGAGGAGTATTTTTGTTTTTGGTTATTTATTTTACCTTATACACAAGTCTTTACCCTGGAAAGGAATTTCCTTAACATATTTCACAGGAAAACCGTTTCAGTTTCGTTTTTTAACGTTTTCTTGTGAGCCCGTAAAAGTGGCTTAATACCTCTGACCACGTTGTTGACAGCAGTGACCTGGGGGTCAGAAATGCTTCCTGGGGCGATGCCCATGCTGTCCCCATGTCTTTTCAGCACTGTCACTATCGTTTTGCGCACTTTTTAGGCTTTCTACAGACTGCCGGGGGTGCCGCCGCAAAAATGCTCGGGTCTCCCATAGACTAACATTGGGCTCGTTGTTCGGTTCGAGCACCCCAGTATCACGGTGAGCTCGGCCCGAGCTTCGAGCATCCGAGCATTTTAGTGCTCGCTCAACACTACTCCTTATCATTATTATATCTTTTTTCATAAAACATGTACATGTACTTTGGTTTTGCCTTCCTTTTACCTCTCTTGATCTTGTGCTTGGGCATTGCAATGGCTTTTGCCACACTTCAACATGGCTGCTGTGAGCGTCGTGCGCCACAGCACGGGTGCGCCTTGCGGACCTCCTGAGTGGTTGGAAACATGAGCGTGTCATGAATGGCAAAACGGCCTTCAGTGACGCGCTCCGGACCCTCCACCCCGGAAGTGTCTGCGAGGGCGCATGCGTGACGGGCGGCGCCCGACAGTAAGGTGCTTGCAATTATTAATTATGGCCAGCAGCTGCATGCCTGATATAAATTTCAATCACTCCCCTCACACCACACTCCCTGACGAAGCGAGGAGCGAAACAGCGTTGGAGTGGTGTGAGGGGGCCGGGGTATGTCTCCAATCTTATCTTTATTATCATGGTCTCCTTTGTTTGCTATATTAGCTATGTAACCCCTTGTTTTGAGGTTTAGACATGATTTTATTTTTTTCAGCCAAAACCTCTTTTTGAAGGTTCTATTCTTACAGCAGCATTTAATCATTGTATGGTGTTCCCTGTAATATATATATTCATTTTTATTTTTTACTGCTTTTAGAGGTGATCATGTATATTTAATTACTATATATCTAATCACTGTTAATCAAATTTGGCCGGTATACAAAAAATATTTATATTCTGGCATATAGGAGATCCATGTGCAATATTTATTGTGAGCATCCCCCTCCCTCAGGGCCGGCGTTAGCACCCGGCGTACCCAGGCAAGTGCCGGGGCCCTGGAAAATCAGAGGGGCCCACTGCCCACTCACTGTCGGGGCCCACTGCCCACTCACTGTCGGGGCCCACTGCCCACTCACTGTCGGGGCCCACCACCCACTCACTGTCGGGGCCCTGGCCGCTTCCTTGGCACCTGTTCAGTGACGCAGGCGCTGCTTGATTGCCGGCACTGCCCCAGACATGGCCGCGCGCTGTGCGGCTGTGTCTGCTAGTAATGACACGGCAGGGTCGACGGCACTGCACCTTTAACTGTGCTTGTGTGTCGCCCCTTCCGCGTCATTACTAGCAGACACAGCCACACAGCGCGCGGCCATGTCTGGGGGAGTGCCGACAATCAAACACCGTCGGAGGTCCTGCACAGATGTGGGGGGAGCGGCTCGGACCCGACCTCAAGTGGGCCCCTCTGATGGTCCAGGGCCATGATGTCTGTGACACGCTGGGGGCCCTGAACTGCCCCATACAGGTGAGTGAGGCTTCCCCAATCCCCATATTTAAAATATTTGTAATGGGTCTGTGTGAGTGCATGTATGTGAATGTCAGTGTGTATATATATTTGTCTGTTTTATATATGTTTTTAAGAATTTGTGTAAAAATGTATGTATGTCTGTATGTGTACGTGTGTGCGTGCATATGTCTGCGTACCGTGTGTGCGTGCGCATGTCTGCGTACCGTGTGTGCGTGCGCATGTCTGCGTACCGTGTGTGCGTGCGCGTGTCTGCGTACCGTGTGTGCGTGTGCGTGCGCGTGTCTGCGTACCATGTGTGTGCTCATGTCTGCATATGTGAAGGATGAGGTGGCAGGCTGGGCCCTGTGTACTATATATATATTTCTCCACCATATCTGTGCATCATGAATCGTGTATGTGTTAAAAGGGCCCACTGAGACTCTTTCGCCCGGGGCCCAGAAAAACCTGGAGCCGGCCCTGGCCCCTCCCCCCTCCTGAGCTATATTTTATTTATGTTTTATACATTTTTAATTGTTTGTCTTGTTGTCCGTTTTTATTTGTCTTCTTTTGAATGTAATAAAATATATGAATTATACTTGACAATATGGTGGTTCCTTTATACCTTTCTTTTGTGATTTGCATTTGCAACATCTGCCGGACCACCACTAGCATGCTTAGGTACATAACAGCAAAGCACCTGACTATGTGGGCCGAATGCCAGGCTCTGGAAACAGTGTCTGCGGGTGACACCACTACTTGTTCCGCTGTTGTGCGTGCACGCCAATCCCCTGTCCATGGTGCATGCAAAGATGCCTCCCGCCCTGCACATGTCGTTGCACACTCACAACTACCACCATCAGCAACCACATCCACGTCATTATCCCAGCGCAGCGTTCAGTTGTCCCTACTCCAGTCCTTGGAACGTAAGCGCAAATAAGCAGCCAACGCCCCACAGGCCACACAACTAAATTCACACGTTACAGGAATGCTTGCGCTTGAAATGTTGCATTTTAGGCTCGTGGAGACGTAAGCTTTCCGCAACCTGATGTTGGCGGCCGTCCCTCGGTATTCGGACCCCAGCTGCCACTCTTTCTCCCTGTGTGCCATCCCGCATTACACAAGCACGTGTCCCAGAACATTAGCAGTGCCCTCAACAATGCAGTTACTGTGAAGGTCCACCTAACCACGGACATGTGGACAAGTGCTTGTTGGCAGGGACGGTACATCTCGGTGACAACACACTGGGTTAATATAGTGGAAGCCGGGACACAGTTGGACCTTGGGATGGAACACCTTCTCCCGACGGTGAGGATTGCGGGCCCTGGGTCAATCACGGTTTCCCCCGCATTCTACAGCTCCTGCACCTCCTCCTCTTCAGTCTTCCAGCTCACCGACTGATCTGCAATGTCCCCACACGTTGGAACTCAACGTTGCATATGTTGGGAAGGATTTGTAAGCAGCACAGGGCAGTTGTTGAGTACCAGCTTCAAAACGCCCTTCGGTATTCAGGTCAGCCTCCACACATAAGATGTCAGGAGTTGGCATGGATGTATGACATCTGTGCCATCCTCCAAACCTTTGAGGACTCCACCAAGATGGTGAGCGGCGATGACGCCTTAATTAGCGACACCATCCCACTTCTCTGTCTTCTGAAACGATCGCTGCTCACAATTAAAGAGGAGGCATTGCAGTCAGAGCACGATGAGGTGGAGCAAGGAACCATACAGGGTGATTCCACACAGCCCAGCCTCATCTCATCCCAATGTGGATTGGGTGACAATGAGGAAGAGGAGGAGGAAGAACAGGAGCTAGTTTCCTGCACTGAAGACGGTACTACCTGCACAACTGTCATACCGTCTGTTCAGCGTGGATGGCCTGAGGACAGGGAGGAGGAGGAGGAGGAGAGCATGGTAGGTTGACCTCTTGGTGAGGACACGGAAGTCTTGCCTGTTAGCAGTCTGGCACACATGGCTGACTTTATGTTACGCTGCCTTTCCCGTGACGCTCGCCTTGTCCAAATTTTGGGTGACAGTCATTACTCGTTGGTGACACTTCTAAACCCACACTACAAGGAGAACTTTCGATCTCTCATTCCCGTGGCGGACAGGTCTACTAAAATGGGGTAGTCCTAGAAGACCCTTGTTGCGGAATTATTAAAAAAATTCCCATCTGAAAACGCTGGTGGCAGAGGTCACAGTTCGTTGGAGATGGACAACCAAGGAGTACAGGCGAGAGAGACCATAACGCAGCACCCACATCACTTTTTTTTTTAAGGCTGCTTATGATGCCCATAGGGAATTTTTTTAGAGGCCTATCTCTTACATTCTGTATGATATACAATATGTTCATGTATAACCCCAGGGGAAAATGTTTTTCAGCTCATGCACTTAACAATGGTAACAATTTTTTGAATGAGGACATCCTCTCCATCTCTTCCAAGGGGTATTGGAGTGCGTCCAATTTTTTTGCAGCCTTTGCATTCACTGCATGGGCATTATCACTATAGGAGACCCATTGCTTTATAATGGGAACATTTTTTTTACTGAGGTCCTCTTCTATGTCTCTTCAAGTGGGTGTTGGGATGCATCCAAATTGTTGGCGTCCCTTGCATTCACTGCATAGGCAATAACAATATAAGAGACACACTTCATAATAATGGGAACATTTTTTTTACTGAGGCCCACCTCTATGTCTCTTCAAAGGGGTATTGGGATGCGTCCAAATTTTTGGCAGCCCTTGCATTCACTGCATAAGCAATACCAGTAAAGGAGACCCGCTCCTTTATAATGGGAGCATTTTATTACTGAGGCCCTCCTCTATGCATGTTCAAAGGGGTATTGAAGTGCATCCAAAATTTTGGCAGCCCTGCCACTCATTGCATACGCAATAACAGTATAGGAGACCCACTTCCTTTATAATGGGAACATTTTTTTTACTGAGGCCTTCCTCTGTGTCTTTTCAAAGGGGTATTGGAGTGCGCGTTAATTTTTGGCAGCCCTTGAAGTCACTACATACGCTATAACAGTATAGGAGACCCGCTCCTTAAAAAAGGGAACAGCAAAGCATAGCCAGCTGATGGTCTTCTAACAATAGTGAGGGCTTACTGCTGATCCTTTAACAATAGTAAGGGCCGCTTGATGGCCCTATAAAAATAGGCTTTGTGACTTTCAGAGTCCCTTCTTCATAAATGAAACAGGATGTGTCTTATCATGTCTCACACGCCAAATGGCCAAATAAGGTAGTAAAATGTTAAAGTGACATTTGCTGGTAAATGTATTTTTCGCCGTTGAAAGCTATGTAAAAGTGCAAAAATGCATCAAAAACGCTGCGTGTGAACATAGCCCAAGGTGTGGAGCAGCATTTTTGTTTTTGGTTATTTATTTTATCTTATATACAAGTCATTACCCTGGAAAGGATGTTCCTTAACATTTTTTCCCAGGAAAATCTATTTTGTTTTTGTTTTTGTAAGTTTTATTGTGAGCCCGTAAAAGTGGCGTAATACTCTGACAACATTGTTCACAGCAGTGACCAGGGAATCAGAGATACTTCCCAGGGTCTTCCCCATGCTGTTCCCATGTCATTTGAGCACTATTCCCATCGATTAGGGCAATTTTTAGGCCCCCTGCAGACCTCCAGGGGGCCACCAGAAAAAGGCTCAAGTTTCCCACAGAATTACATTGGGTTCGTTGCTTGGGTCGAGCACCCGAATATTCCGATTTGCTTGATTCGAACAACGAGTACCCGAACATTTTAGTGCTCGCTCATCACTAGTTAATAGCACCTTTCAAAATATATTTACTTAGAAAATTGGTGATGTGTTCAATACTAATTTCACTCTCTGTACATGGCTGTACTGTCTGGGCCTTTGTCATGCTCTGCCCGTTTCACATTCAGGTCAGCTGACACAAGTTAACATTTTAATACTTGATACAGGCTAGGACCATACCGACTGGGTGCACCTTGCCGTGGTGGGATGACTTTTATGCTTTTTCGATCTAAATAGCATTACCTAAGTACCCTTTGTTTTTTAAATTCACTATTACTGTTTAGCTATTTACTTGCTATAGGGTATATGTTCAATTTGTTTTTTTTTCTTGGATTTAGCAGAATAATTAAAATGGATAACTAGCCACAAAATCATAAAACATTGGGTGAAACTGTCACTGAAAAAAACTTGGGCATGTGGGTGGGCAGCGAGCTCAACTTTAATGACCAGTGCCAAGCAGTTGTTGCAAAAAAAATAATAAAATCATGGGATGCATGAAAAAAGGCATATATGCTCATGACAAGAACATAGTTTTGCTTCTATAAGTCAGTAGTACAGCCACACTAATACACTCAAGCCCAAAGTGTGCACAGTATACTAAGAAGGAAAAAGGTGAACTTGAGCCGGTGCAGAGAAGAGCGACCATGGTTAATAGGTGGACTCCAATACAAAGACAGATTCAGACTTGGGGTTTAGCAGTTTAAGGCCACATTCATATGTTCAGTATTTGGTCAGTATTTTACATCAGTATTTGTAAGCCAAAACTATTAATATCTGTCTCACAGGGCTTTTGCCTTCTTCTGGATCAACATGTTAGGGTATAGGTAGAGCTTGATGGATAGATGTGCACTTTGAACCTTAAGAACTATGAAACTGTGAAATTATGAAAATATAGTGTTATTTCGTGTCATCTTGTTTCATCACTATTGTCTTGTCTCTTTTTTTTTCTATCTACAGCACTTATCTAATCATGGTTGGAAACCTAGTAAAAATACACATTTACCAAAGATAATTTATAGACTTTAATTTGAAACCATATGGGCAGCTAGGCAGCCTGGATTATAAAACAATTTTACAACTAAGGTAAAACATATTTTTCAATTAGAAATTGATTTTTATATTAGTGGTGACAGGTAAGAAAGAAAAACACAACTATTTGTCTGGAATGTAATGGTTTAACTGTTGAAATAAAAAGTAAAGTAAAATAACAGCCGTTTTTTAATCTGATTTTATAGTTTTATGAACTTTTTTGAAAGGAAAAAATCTGAAACTGAATAGTTGTAGCAGCAGAAATTTAGCAAGTATAACTTCCTATGTTAGGACTCATGCTCATATCATAGCCTACACATGTAATAAATGTGACTGCCCCCGCTCCCACACTGCTCATCACTGCCAAATGCCTCTGCTCTGCGTGGTCCTAACAAAACCTAAAATAAAAACAAAATGTGCAAATATCCTACAGTAAGTAAATAAATAGTAATAGTACATGTAAATAACATAGGGTACTTAGTTGACACTATTTTGACAAATAAAGTGTAAAAGCCATCCCACCACGACAAGGTGAACCCAATCGGAACAGTCCTATCTATAGTATAAATCCTCATAATGTGTCAGTAGACCTCAGTATAGATGGGGCAGAGCAGGGCCCAGACCCGAATGTTCAGACACCTGCCCATGGGAATCTATATATTGACAAAATGCCTGGTCCAAAAAGAGAGGGAACCACACCCGTTTGTACTAAGCACAAAAAATCAAACAAAACTAAAGAAATGAGCCAGAACATATGTTGGTATAAGTGTTTTAGTTTTTTGTATTTTGTGCAAACGTGGCTGTGGCTTTGGGCCGGGCATTTTGTCTATATATAGCTTTCCACGGGTGGGTGTCTATACAGTCGGGTATAGATCCTGCTCTGCCACATCTACATTAAGGTTCGCTGACATATGGTGAGGTTTACTAATAGAGATAGGACCATCCTGATTGGGTTCACCTTGTCGCAGTGGGATGGCTTTTATGTTTTGTTTTTTTTTTAATCAAAACTGTGTCAACTAAATACCTTATGCTATTTACATATACTATTACTATTTTTTTTACTTACTGCAAGGTATTTGATTTTATCTTAGATTTTGTCTGTTAGGTTGACACAGTGTGAACGTGCACCTACACGTTGCACTAATACCATCATATGTTCTTAGTGGTGCTTGTAGCGATGGGGTGGTTGTCTCAATGGTCATTACTCAGCTTATGCTCTTCTCAGTCCACAAAATTGACAAGTGTGTCAAACTAAAGTCCCCTCATACACAATAAATAGCAGTCGGTTGAACACTCGTTTGACTGACACCTATCTATCCCAAATTCACCACACACAGGAAAGCTTGGCTTCTCCAAACGTTCCTGTGTTCTCTAAGAGTCTCTGCCAGACTCCAATGGCAGCTGTTTATCTCCTCGTTAATAAAAAGGTTTGGTTATCCGAAATCGGATCCCTCTCTCCTAACATAATCTGTCAGGGGAGATTTGGGAGGCTACCATAAACATTAGGCTGCCGGACGATCCTGCCATTGGTCAATGTTACTCTAATGTGTATGGGGGCCTTAATACAATTGGCTGACCGGCACTATTGATTTGCCGATTGGCCAATTAACAATTCTATTTGGCAGCCAATGAGAGCTCTAGGAAGTATTACATTTGTTATACCGCACTGTTGTGCTATTGTGGATATATCTTTATTACAGACCAGCACAACTTGTAGAGTGTGTGGATCCATAGCACGTTGTGTAATGTCTCATTTTTGCTGCAAATTTGTTGAGGTCACAAATTAGTTGTGGATTAGTAGTTAACTATGAGGATGTCTACATAGATAGAGTGTTCAGACTGGAAGACGAAAAGTGACATGCTGTATGTATTAGGATTTTCCATGCTTTCTATGTAGAATTTTATTAATGGCAATAAAATGACATGTACAGAAAGAAGCTAAAAAAAGAAAAAAAACATCAAAGGCGTAATGGCTTAAAATAATGTAAAAAAAAATGGCTAGAAAATTGTTACTTTCTTACAAATGTTTTATAACACGGAAAAATAACTGTGTGAAGTCTTAATGCAGTAGTGTGCAAACTGTTCAAACATAAGTTTGTGTAGGCTGTAATCAGCAGAAAGACTGAGAAAAAGTTTTAACCCCCTCTTGATTGGACAAGATTCCGTTTTTGCGCTTTAGTTTTTTCCTCCTCTTCTTCCAAAAAGAATATAACTTTCTTATTCTCAACATAACTGTATGACAGCTTGCTTTTTTTGCAAGACGACTTGTAATTTTGAGTGGCACCATTTATTTTACCATTTTTGTGCAAAAAAACGCCCAAAAAACACAATTTTGCTGTTTTGTTTTTACGTCATTCATTGTGCTGTAAAAATGACCAGGCAATAGGATTCTACAGTTCAGTAACCTTATGGCTGGGGACACCAAACTTGTATATATTTTTTTTAAGTGGCGAAAAAATATTTTTTTTGTAATTTGAAACAAAAAATAATAATTTTTGATGCCATTTTTCCCTTTTTATTTTTACATTAATTGAGCCGTGAGATGACATGTTTTTTGGGAGGCAAAATGTAAATGTAATTCTGGCATTTCAATTTTTTGTCACTTAATGGCACTTACCGACCAGGTTAATTAATTTTATATTTTGATGGATTAAACTTTTTTATGGACACAGCAATACCAAATGTCTTTTTTTTTTCTATTTTAATTATTTCTTTATTTTTAATAGTGTCATGTGAATGCCTGTGAGATGAAAGCTACTAGAGGTGTTTGCAATGACACACAGCTCTGCTCTACTCTACACAGTAAGTACAAAGATCATGGAGAAGGGCAGGGCTGTGTATCATTACATGTCTCACACAGATAAAGTTGCTCTTTTCTGGGGACGTGTTCTTTATTTCTCTTGCAGGACGCCTCCTGCTTATGATCAGTCAGCATCATGTGGGGGGAAAAGTATTCGCCCCCAGAGAAGAATATCAGCAAATGCCCCCTGAGTATAAATTAGAATATAAACTTTACAAGCTAATGTAATGAAAAAAAAGAAAAATGCTATGTTTCATTCAGCTCTGCACCCCACTATTCCATGATGTGGCCAGTTTAACATGATAAAACAGGTTAAAAGGTCTGCTTTAATGGAACATTTCAAGAAGAAGTTAGGAGAATGAATGGTGATGCACATCCTCCCCTACTTTTAAACTGTGGATAAAATTTATATCAGACCCCCATTCATCTAATAGTTAGGTGACAACTTCTTACTGTAAAACTCATTTAACATAACATTTTTAAAAAAGAAAATGATCATGATGTATTATGTATTATGTATTCTAAGTTTTAACTTAACATGATAGATGGTGGAGAATAGATGCCCTTTATCTAGCTATCAGGTTTGAGAGCTTTTAGTACCAGTGGCAGTAATATCCGGACTCCAAGAGTATCAAAAAACATACAGTATTAGGTGGGGAGGAGACCGATAAAATACCAGAAGAAAGGGGATAAAGGAGCACCAAAATTGTATTTATTTCAAGCCCATGAACACAACGTTTACGTTCCGGCAATCAACCATTTTCAATTGAATTAATTGAAAAGTGAATAAAGTGAAACGTTGTGTGGAATAAACACAATTTTTCACTTGCTTTTTTAAACTGGGAGTGCTGACATTCTTCCTTGTTTAGATAGATAGATAGATACATAGATAATGTAGATAGATAGATACATAGATAGATAGATACTGTAGATAGATAGATACATACATAGATACATAGATAGATAGATCTATCTATCCCCCAGCTCCTCCTTACATCTACTCAATCCTCCTCTTTTAAAACCAGCTTCTCCACCATTACAGAAGATCAACTTTCCTCTTTACTTTACAAATCACACCTCACCACCTGTGAACATGACCGAATCCCATCCCACCTCATCCCCAACCTTACCACTATCCTCATCCCAACCCTAACCCACCTCTTCAACCTGTCACTAACAACTGGTGTCTTCCTCTCATGCTTCAAACAAGCCTCAATTACACCCATCCTCAAAAAGCCCTCCCTTGAACAATCCTCTCTGACAAGCTACCACCCCATATCACTTCTCCCCTATGCCTCAAAACAACATGTCCACTTTGAACTGTCCTCCCACCTCTCCTCCTCCTTGACCGCCTCCAATCTGGCTTCCAACTGCACCATTCTTCTGAAACTGCCCTGACAAAAGTCACCAACGACCTACTGACCGCCAAATCCAAGCGACACTACTCTGTCCACCTCTTCCTAGACCTGTCATCTGCCTTTGACACAGTGGACCATTCCCTCTTACTTCAGACTCTCTCATCTTTCGGCATCACTGACTTGGCCCTATCTTGGATCTCTTCATAGCTGATAGACAGGGCATTCAGTGTCTCAGACTCACACACCACCTCCTCATCTCACCCCCTATCTGTCGGTGTCCCCCAAGGTTCAGTTCTAGGACCCCTGTTCTTCTCCATCTCCATCTTTGGCGTAGGACAGCTGATAGAGTCTCACGGCTTTCAGTATCACCTCTATGCTGTTGACACACAGATCTACCTCTCTGGACCCGATATCTCCTCCCTACTAACCAAAATCCCACCATGTCTGTCTGCTATCTCATCCTTCTTTTCTGCCAGATTTCTAAAACGTAACATGGATAAAACAGAATTCATCATCATTTACCATACATTGACATACAGTCATACAGACATGACTAATACTTGAGTTGTTTCGGACATAAAGGGGTAGAGTGATGTATATCAGTCTTTATAAATGTATCAATATTACAAAATTTCAGACATATAAAATATAAAGCTATCACTCCATATAGGTATACTGCTGTCATATATAATATCAATATCCTAGAAACAACACTCACTTTGTTCATGTATCATAATAGCAGACATATGAGAGAAGGTGATTACGCCCCCTGAGGAAGCAAGTGATGCAAAACGCGCGTTGGAGTAGTGGTGTAGCGTGTGTCTGGATATCAACATGGGTAATCACCTTCTCTCATATGTCTATTGTGGTTAATGCAAATTCTATTCCTAGATTCATTAAGGACATTATATAATAAAAGATTCACTAAGCATGAGAATACTGAATACTACTACTTAAATGGGACGCTTTTTTCCAACATGTATGTGAATGCATTATACCTACAGTATATTGAGTGGTAGGGTTATATTTCATATGTCAGAAATTATAGAAATAATATTAATAAATATATAGAGACTGATATACATCACTCCACCCCTGTATGTCTGAAGCAACTCATGTATTTTTCATGTCTGTATGAAACAATGTATGGTTAATAACTTACATGTAAGACTGTATATATTATATTGAGAGATATTATTGTTCAGCCCCTGTTACCACTTCTTTTCACAAGTGACCACAATTTTGAACCTCATTACCTGGTTTTAATTCATTTAAATAAAGGTTTGTAATATTTATTCAGCTTTTCTGGACTCCTTTTTCTTCTCTTTTATATATCTGGAAGGAGTCTGTATGCTCTCCCTTTGTTTGTTTTTTTTGTGGATTTCCTCCGGGTTCTCCGGTTTCCTCCCACACTCCAAAGACATACTGATAGGGAATTTAGATTGTGAGCCCCAATGGGGACAGTGATGATGATTTGTGTAAAGCGCTGTGAAATTAATGGCGCTAAATAAGTCAGCATGATCAATTATAAATATATAATGACCAGTGGAAATCGTATGGATTTGTTCCACCCATATTTCGTGTAATAATTTGGCAGTAAAATATAATGGATAAAACAACCATACATTTCATGCTTTTCAAATAGATTTCACAAATCATAATAACAAGTTAAAAACCTGATAAGTGGATAAAAAAAAAAAACAGAATGTCTGCAGCTTTGTACATAATAATGTGGAATTGCATACTTGAGACATGATTTCTCATTGACGCTGTCGTGTCATTTCTGACAATAATGTGCATTATTTGGAAGGAGTGGCAGCAGAATCAACTTGGGGTTATACACGGAGGAAGATGACAGCAAGTGAAACAATATCAAACACATTTATAAGGGATCAGCTAGAAACAAAGCTAATGCAGCACATGCTGCTTCGCTCTGCATTCCATGTCTTAGGTCACTAAGTGCTGCTGATCTTAACCTGAAGGTGAACGTCATAATAGTGTGCTAATGCTTTGACTTGCCTATAGGATCATAGGTCAGTTCACATTTTAGATTAGCGATGTGAACATCATTGGGCTTCATAGGCTTATTCTCTTTTTTACAAGGTTTGATGCGCCCGCTTAAGTACTTGAAAAAAATATAAATGATCTTTCATAGACAGGAGCAATAACCGTGCCACTTACAGTAAGTCTCTTCGAGTCAAGTAATGTGTTGGATGTAGCTGTAGTATAGTATATAGTTAAAGCATACCTGTGACTTTAAGTGACATTTTAGAATAAGCAGTCAAGTGTGTATATGAAGAACAACACTATTTCTGCCCATTTTATGACTTATATTCTGCATATTCACCAGTTTTCCTTTACATAGTCTTTAAATGGAATCAGTAATCAAGGTTTGCTATGTAATCTGACAGCAGCATCATGTAGGGACAGAGACCCTGATTCCAGCGATGTATCACTTAGTTTACTGGGTGCAGCAATTATTATAGAATCACAGTTTTCTTTTCTGAACATCTGGAAGGTTAAAGCAGTTGTCCGATCTAAAATTGCATACACTCCATGCGACTGCAGACTTGTGAATCCTCACATCACGTGCATCATGCGCTATTAGGATTCTCCAGTGCCAGCGCTGTTAGAGGAAGGGGGCGTAACCGCAAGTATGCGATTTGCATACATTCGGTCACATGCCGACTAGACTGTATCAACCTCGCTCAATGCACAGTCTAGTCAGAATGTGGCCGGAAATATGCAAATCGCACACTTGTAGTCACATGACAGGTCACTGCTGGCGCAGGCACCGGTAATTCCTCACAGTGTGTGGTGCACGAGATGTGAGGATTCACAAGTCGACAGTCACATAGAGTGACTGCAGACTTGTAGTTTTTGACCGGACAACTAGAGATGAGCGAACGTGCTCAGATAACGTGTTATCCGAGCATGCTTGGTCTTATCCAAGTATCTTAAGCGTTCTCATCTAATATGTTTGCCTCCCTGTGGCTGCATGTTTTCCGGCGGTAGAAAGAAGCAACACATGTGGGGATTGTCTGTTTGTTAGGCAATCCCCACATGAGTTGCATCTGTCTACCGCCGGAAAACATGCAGTTGCAGGGAGGCAAATATAGAGCATGACGAAGATACTCAGATAAGACCAAGCATGCTCAGTTAACACATTATCCGAGCACGTTCGCTCAAAACTACAGACAACCCCTTTAAGCTGTGTATAACCCTGCCCACACCACAGCTTTCTGTTCACATTGTATAGTGACAGAGAGATGCTAATCAGTGCTGTTGGTGTAGTTGGACTAGTTGATACAAAACCAGTTATTCTGTAGTGGTAATCTCCTTCTGAGAAAACACTAACTGTATTGAAACAAAAAAGCAAAACACCAGCCTAGTAAGTGACATATCCCTGGAATCAGGGTCTCTGCTCCTACATTATGGTGCTCTCAGATTACATTAGCAAAAACCTGCTGACTGATTCCCTTTAACTCTAGTCGTTAGCTTTCTCTGAGCAAGTGGGTGTAGACTACAGTGGGGAAAATAAGTATTTAATACACTGCTGATTTTGCAAGTTTTCCCACCGCCAAAAAATGGAGAGGTCTGTAATGTTTATCGTAGGAACACTTCACCTGTGAGAGACAGAATCTAAAAATAAAAAACAGAACATCACATTGTATGATTTTTAAATAATTATATTGCATTTTATTGCATGAAATAAGTATTTGATCAATCTACCAACCAGCAAGAATTCTGGCTCTCACAGACCTGTTAGTTTTTCTTTAAGAAGCCCTCTAACTCTGCAGTCATAGCCTGTGTTAATTGCACCTGTTTGAACTCGTCACCTGTATAAAAGACACCTGTCCACAAATTCAATCAATCACACTCCAACCTCTCCACCATGGCCAAGACCAAAGAGCTGTCTAAGGACACCAGGTTCAAAATTGTAGACCTGCACAAGGCTGGGATGGGCTACAGGACAATAGGCAAGTAGCTTGGTGAGAAGACAACTGTGGGCACAATTATTAGAAAAAGGAAGAAACACAAGATGACTGTCAATGTCCTCGGTCTAGGGATCCATACAAGGTCTCGCCTCATGGGGCAAGAATGATTTTGAAAAAGGTCATGAATCAGCCCAGAACTACATGGGAGGACCTGGTCAATGACCCGAAAATAGCTGGGACCACCTTTCAAGGTCCTGGAGTGGCCTAGCCAGTCCCCAATAGAAAAACTTTGGAGGGAGCTGAAACTCAATGTTGCCCAGTGACAGCCACGAAACCTGAAAGATGCAGAGAAGATCTGTATGGAGGAGTGGGCCAAAATCCCTACTGCAGTGTCTGCAAACATGGTCAAGAACTACAGGAAACCTCTGACCTCTGTAATTGCAAACAAAGATTTCTGGACCAATTATTAAGTTCTGTTTTTCTATTGTATCAAATACTTATTTCATGCAATAAAATGCTAATTAATTATGTAAAAATCATACAATGTGATTTTCTGTTTGTTTTTTTTTAAGATTCTGTTTCTCACAGGTGAAGTGTACCTGCAATAAAAATTACAGACCTCTCCATTCTTTGTAGGTTGGTAAACTTGGAAAATCAGCAGTGTACCAAATACTTATTTTCCCCATTGTAGCTGCTATATTATCTCTCATACATAACACACACATATATGAGGGATGGCTGACCTTCTCTCTTTATGTAATACATGTTCAAAATTAACAATAGCAGGGAGGACATAATCCGGTATTATTGTGCAGTGTAGGTGTGAATTCAGTATTGGGGTGAGATATCACTCTAGAAAACAGCAACACGATCTTCCTTTGTGGCATCCTCTCTCTGTCTGTTCCACTTTTTTCTTTCCATAAATTTTACTAGGCTGGTGTAATCTGGCTCCTCAGTGAGCCGACAGTCTGTCTTGTTCTGGCATACATTACCGTTCAAAAGTTTGGGGTCATTTAAAAATTTCATTATTTTTTAAATAAAAGCACATTTTTTTTCAATGAAGCTGACATTAAATGAATCAGAAATATACTCAATACATTGTTAATGTGGTAAATGACTATTCTAGCTGCAAATGTCTTGTTTTTATTGCAATATCTACATACAGTGGTGGCCAAAAGTATTGGCACCCCTGCAATTCTGTCAGATAATACTCAGTTTCTTCCTGAAAATGATTGCAATCACAAATTCTTTGGTATTATTCTCTTCATTTAATTTGCTTGCAAGGAAAAAACACAAAAGAGAATGAAGCAAAAATCAAATCATTGATCATTTCACACAAAACTCCAAAAATGGGCCAGACAAAAGTATTGGCACCCTTAGCCTAATACTTGGTTGCACAACCTTTAGCCAAAATAACTGCGAACAACCGCTTCCAGTAACCATCAATGAGTTTCTTACAATGCTCTGCTGGAATTGTAGACCATTCTTCTTTGGCAAACTGCTCCAGGTCCCTGATATTTGAAGGGTGCCTTCTCCAAACTGCCATTTTGAGATCTCTCCACAGGTGTTCTATGGGATTCAGGTCTGGACTCATTGCTGGCCACCTTAGAAGTCTCCAGTGCTTTCTCTCAAACCATTTTATAGTGTTTTTGGAAGTGTGTTTTGGGTCATTGTCCTGCTGGAAGACCCATGACCTCTGAGGGAGACCCAGCTTTCTCACACTGGGCCCTACATTATGCTGCAAAATTTGTTGGTAGTCTTCAGACTTCATAATGCCATGCACACGGTCAAGCAGTCCAGTGCCAGGGGCAGCAAAGCAACCCCAAAACATCAGGGAACCTCCGCCATGTTTGACTGTAGGGACCGTGTTCTTTTCTTTGAATGCCTCTTTTTTTTCCTGTACACTCTATGTTGATGCTTTTTGCCAAAAAGCTCTACTTTTGTCTCATCTGACCAGAGAACATTCTTTCAAAATGTTTTAGGCGTTCTCAGGTAAGTTTTGGCAAACTCCAGCCTGGCTTTTTTATGTCTCGGGGTAAGAAGTGGGGTCTTCCTGGGAATCCTACCATACAGTCCCTTTTCATTCAGATAGTACAGGTTGACACTGTTGTACCCTCGGACTGCAGGGCAGCTTGAACTTGTTTGGATGTTAGTCGAGGTTCTTTATCCACCATCTGCACAATCTTGCGCTGAAATCTCTCGTCAATTTTTCTTTTCCATCTACATCTAGGAAGGTTAGCCACAGTGCCATGGGCTTTGAATTTCTTGATGACACTGCGCACGGAAGACACAGGAACAGTCAGGTCTTTGGAGATGGACTTGTAGCCTTGAGATTGCTCATGCTTCCTCACAATTTGGTTTCTCAAGTCCTCAGACAGTTCTTTGGTCTTCTTTCTTTTCTCCATGCTCAATGTGGTACACACAAGGACACAGGACAGTGGTTGAGTCAACTTTAATCCATGTTAACTGGCTGCAAGTGTGATTGTTATTGCCAACACCTGTTAGGTGCCACAGGTAAGTTACAGGTGCTGTTAATTACACGAATTAGAGAAGCATCACATGATTTTTCAAACAGTGCCAATACTTTTGTCCACCCCCTTTTTTAGGTTTGGTGTGGAATTGTATCCAATTCGGCTTTAGGACAATTCTCTTTGTGTTTTTTCATTGAAGACAAATTAAATGAAGATAATAATACCAAAGAATTTGTGATTGCAATCATTTTCAGGAAGAAACCGAGTATTATCTGACAGAATTGCAGGGGTGCCAATACTTTTGGCCACCACTGTAGGTGTATAGAAGCCCATTTCCAACAACCACCACGCCAGTGTTTTAATGGTACTTTGTGTTTGCTAACTGTATAAGAAGGTTAATGTATGTTTAGAAAACCCTTGCACAAGTATGTTAGCCCAGCTGAAAACGGTTTGGCTGATTTGAGAAGCTATAAAATTGACCTTCCTTTGAGCTAGTTGAGAATCTGGAGCATTACATTTGTTTGTTCTATGAAACTCTCAAAATGGCCAGAAAAAGAGAACTTTCATGTGAAACTCGACAGTCTATTCTTGTTGCTAGAATTGAAGGCTATTCCATGCGAGAGATTGCCAAGAAACTGAAGATTTCCTACAACGGTGTGTACTACTCCCTTCAGAGGAGAGCACAAACAGGCTCTAACCAGAGTAGAAAGAGAAGTGGGAGGCCCCGCTGCACAACTGAGCAACAAGATACGTACATTAGAGTCTCTAGTTTGAGAAATCGACGCTCCACAGCTCCTCAACTGACAGCTTCATTAAATAGTACACGCAAAATGCCAGTGTCAACGTCTACAGTGAAGAGGCGACTACGGGATGCTGGCCTTCAGGGCAATGTGGCAAAGAAAAAGCCATATCTGAGACTGGCTAATAAAAGGAAAAGATTAATATGGGCAAAAGAACACAGACATTGGACAGAGGAAGTTTGGAAAAAAGTTTTATGGACAGACGAATCAAAGTTTGAGGTGTTTGGATCACACAGAAGAACATTTGTGAGATGCAGAACAACCGAAAATATGCTGGAAGAGTGCCTGACACCATCTGTCAAGCATGGTTGAGGTGATGTGATGGTCTGGGGTTGCTTTGGTGCTGGTAAAGTGGGAGATTTGTACATGGTAAATGGGATTTTGAATAAGGAAGGCTATCACTCCATTTTGCAACGCCATGCCATACCCTGTGGACAGCGCTTGTTTGGAGCCAATTTCATCCTACAACAGGACAATGACCCAAAGCACACCTCCAAATTATGCATGAACTATTTAGGGAAGAAGCAGGCAGCTGGTATTCTATCTGTACTGGAGTGGCCAGTGCAGTCACCAGATCTCAACCCCATTGAGCTGTTGTGGGAGCAGCTTGACTGTATGGTACGCAAAAAGTGCCCATCAAGCCAATCCAACTTGTGGGAGGGGCTTCAGGAAGCATGGGGGGAAATTTCTCCAGATTACCTCAGCAAATTAACAGCTAGAATGCCAAAGGTCTGCAATGCTGGAATTGCTGCAAAGGGAGCATTCTTTGACGAAAGCAAAGTTTGAAGGAGAAAATTATTCTTTCAAATAAAAATCATTATTTCTATCCTTGTCAATGTCTGGACTATATTTTCTAATCATTTTGCAACTCATTTGATAAATAAAAGTATCAGTTTTCATGGAAAACACAAAATTGTCTGGGTGACCCCAAACTTTTTTATGTCTCGGGGTAAGAAGTGGGGTCTTCCTGGGTATCCTACCATACAGTCCCTTTTCATTCAGATAGTACAGGTTGACACTGTTGTACCCTCAGACTGCAGGGCAGCTTGAACTTGTTTGGATGTTAGTCGAGGTTCTTTATCCACCATCCGCACAATCTTGCGCTGAAATCTCTCGTCAATTTTTCTTTTCCGTCCACATCTAGGAAGGTTAGCCACAGTGCCATGGGCTTTAAACTTCTCGATGACACTGCGCACGGAAGACACAGGAACAGTCAGGTCTTTGGAGATGGACTTGTAGCCTTGAGATTGCTCATGCTTCCTCACAATTTGGTTTCTCAAGTCCTCAGACAGTTCTTTGGTCTTCTTTCTTTTCTCCATGCTCAATGTGGTACACACAAGGACACAGGACAGAGGTTGAGTCAACTTTAATCCATGTTAACTGGCTGCAAGTGTGATTGTTATTGCCAACACCTGTTAGGTGCCACAGGTAAGTTACAGGTGCTGTTAATTACACGAATTAGAGAAGCATCACATGATTTTTCAAACAGTGCCAATACTTTTGTCCACCCCCTTTTTTAGGTTTGGTGTGGAATTGTATCCAATTTGGCTTTAGGACAATTCTCTTTGTGTTTTTTCATTGAAGACAAATTAAATGAAGATAATAATAGCAAAGAATTTGTGATTGCAATCATTTTCAGGAAGAAACCGAGTATTATCTGACAGAATTGCCTCCAAATTATGCATGAACTATTTAGGGAAGAAGCAGGCAGCTGGTATTCTATCTGTAATTGAGTGTCCAGTGCAGTCACCAGATCTCAACCCCATTGAGCTGTTGTGGGAGCAGCTTGACTGTATGGTACGCAAAAAGTGCCCATCAAGCCAATCCAACTTGTGGGAGGGGCTTCAGGAAGCATGGGGTGAAATTTCTCCAGATTACCTCAGAAAATTAACAGCTAGAATGCCAAAGGTCTGCAATGCTGGATTTGCTGCAAAGGGAGCATTCTTTGACGAAAGCAAAGTTTGAAGGAGAAAATTATTCTTTCAAATAAAAATCATTATTTCTATCCTTGTCAATGTCTGGACTATATTTTCTAATCATTTTGCAACTCATTTGATAAATAAAAGTATGAGTTTTCATGGAAAACACAAAATTGTCTGGGTGACCCCAAACTTTTGAACGGTAGTGTAGATAGATTTTAATGTTTTTTCAGAGTGAATGATAATGTAACGCCCCTTTCCCAGATTCGGGCTTTGCTCCCCTCACCTCAGTCCATTGGCCTCTGTTGCGCTCCATGTTGGTGTTTACAGGTTGCCTGACATGTGACATCATCTCTCTAGGCCTTTTAAGGCTCATCAGGACACACATCTGTTTCTTCGGATTATCCTAGACTCTAGATTGGTGTTATCCATCTCCTGCGCACACCATGCTAACCTGTTTCAGTCCCTGCTACCCTGCTGACTTCTTTTTGTCCTTCCTCTTATTCTCAGGACTCTTGTGTGTGCAACGTCCATGCTCCCTACGTGCCACTGTCAGTTGCATCGACGTCCGGGGTCCATGTACCCACCTGGACCTTGGGCTTAGTGGGTCCAAATCGTGAGCTTTATAGATAAGTTCAAGTGGTTAGATGAGGAGAAGTGTCTCATCAGTGAAGAAAGATTTGTTTGATAAGATCTATTATAAGCTTTTCTTCTTGATTTTAAAAAAAATAATAAAAATAGGTCATTTAAAGTTGTAATAGGAATTAAATACTATGCAAAAAATATTCAAAATCATGGGTCATCGTGAGAGTTGGGCAAAATGATTCAGTACAGTAGAAACCAGTCCAGGGCTCTGTAAACTTCCTCAGCTATCACTTAAATGCCAGAATCTTGGAGGTCTATTGTGATTACTAGGACTTCTCCTCACTAGGTCTCACATGACTTCATGACATGCATTGCTCCAGAATTACATAGTGAGGGCGTAGTAATCACAAGAAGTGCCCAGGATGCTGGCATTCCTGTGCGGGATGAAGAGTTTTGTTCTGCCCTCGTCTGATTGGCATGGAATCCCCACAATGAATGGTGGACCAGGGTCCTGTGAAGCCTTTTGCTCAACTCTAGTTGTCATTGTATACCAGGCTGAAGGATAAAGCAATCCAGGGCAATGGTTCTGTTTAGACCCAATAGATTTTAAGTAATAATGACATCAATTGTAAGATTTTTATTTTTCAACCAAGAACAGTTTTAGGTTGGATGGTGTCTTGTGCAGAATCTTTTATTGAAACCTTATGATGCTTTATGGTGTACCATATAGTGCCGAAATAATACAAACATACTGTGCTCATGAAACATATGGCTGCCATGTATCACCGCATTACCCTGCAGCAACTACTACAGAGGAAATGCCTGGCCGGCCGCTGTTTTCTCTGCAGTCAGCAGCTTGTCAGTGGCACCAAGAGTTGCACCCAGGGTGATCAGCTGATCGCTAAAGAACTGATTTTTGACAGAGGTCTCTGATGATTGTGCCTACCTCATTTCTTCTAGTTAGAAGTGCAAGCAGTGTAATTGAAGCTTCGTAATAAATATTAGTAGAGTATAAACTCTACTGCCTCATATTAAAAAAATATATTTTTGTGTTTTATTCAAAACTTCAAAACAGTATTCCTGGTGCTCTGTTAAAAGAGGCACTATTAATTCAAAACTTCTCAGAATTTTGTATTTTTATTCAATAAATAAAATCTATAACTGAAATTGGAAGTACTTCAACAACAAATGTGTTTTTGATCCAGTTCAAGGATTTTCCTCAGGTACAAAACAAAAGAGGATAGCAAGTACTTTAATATTTAAACCATTATTGGACCTAAGTGAGGGTTCAAAGGTCACTTAGAGGGAATCTGTCATCAGGTTTTTGCTATGGAATCTGAGAGCAGCATTCTGTAGGGGAAGATACTCTGATTCCTGTGATGTATCACTTACTGGACTACTTGATACAGTTTTGATAGAATCCTTGTTTTCCTACTGTAGATATAGCAGAAGTCAGAATGCTGAGCTGTGTTTATGCCTGCCCACACACCTGATTGGCTGCGTACACTGTACAATGTCAGAAAACAACCAATAAGTGATGGGGGCGGGGTTACACAGACTAGCTGGGCTGCCTGGCACACATGTTAAAAATTCCAATAAATGTCTGAATAGAAATTAAAAGAATTGAAAACACATTATGCATATATAATAAAAGTATAACAATGTGAGTACAATACGTGCTATAATGTATAGCCACATTGCAAAACTAGGGTGTCAACCTCCGTGGCAAGGTAGGGGCAGTATAGGGGACCGTTATAGTGCCAGGCCCAAACTTCCCCCTCCCTTGTAACTCTATTAATCATTTTCTAAGTCCCCCTTTTTATTGAAAATTCAGAATAAAATGCTGTATATAGTAGGAGGGTCTTTTTTATTTTTTGGTTCTTGTAGTTCTATAGGCATTGAATAAAGCAGCAGGTATCATTTGTGACTATGCCAATCTATTCAGTAAAGTTCGAATTGAGATACAATTAGGGATCAGAACACTTATTCTCCTGAATGGTGAGGATCTGACACTTATAGGGTGAATAGGTTATAAAAGTGTTTTAATAGGAAAACAGCTATGAATAGGGTTTGCTAACCCGAAACGCATAAGCTTATGGATCCTTAATATTTTTTTATCTTTTTGCGTTTTCTCATCATGTTTTTAATTGCACAGTAAAAGTTATATTTTAGCATTTTCCTATTGGTGCTGGAGCCCAGGCCTCGTGGACCCTTCTTCCATTTCTGACCTGGATACCAGTCTAGTGTGTTCCTACACTCCTTGCACCACACCCTGACCAATCAAGGTCTACCAATATGTGAATACTAGTGGTTTTCACCCTGAATTGTCCACCCTGGAAGGTGAGCTGATTACCTGTAAGTGTGATGTACAGTGTCTAACTTACAGCCTATTAGTGACTCCCATACTATTAGATCAGGCAGGCTGCCCACCCCACAAGAACGGACAACCTACTTTCCCAAGCCAACACTAAAGGGTCTGGCTGCACCATGCAAAACATGAAAAATGTCTTGGTGTTGGTAAATACAGCTGCCTTTTTTCTGTTTAATAGGAACACCCCTATTAAGAATACCTCTACAAAAATTTACGATGTGTCCCTTGGTGTTGAACAGTCAAATATGATATTCCCACTTGCCTACAAGGCTCCTGTGCAGCTATACTTATAATATGTACGACCCATTCTTGTGCTGAATTTCTCAGCAAAAATGAAACTGTATTTTCAATGCCATCTACCTTAGTAGCACTAAGAATCGATGCCCTTACTTTGGCTGATAATTCATGTTTTAAGGCCATTAAAGACTCCATCTTTGGTTTACGTTGAGGCCACTTATGGGTAGCACTCGAGAGGAGAGCTATTTGCCAGGTAACATTGCTTTTGTTCATATTCCTGAATGTAAATGGAAACTTAAGTGGCAAAACATTTGCATCTGAGTCTTATGATATATAAGTAGATGGTGCCTGGTTGGAAGATCAGGAAACATTTTTTCCCAAGTTTCCCAATTGTCTTAATTTACTATTCTAGCAACCTAGAGTGCAGCTATATATTTTTGTTATAACTGTTGTCTTAGCTGGCTAGCTAGAAGGTGTTGGTCAGTTTTTCCATCTCTATTGGGGAGGGTCCCTTTTATACAAGATGTCTCCCAGCTATTGGCTGGCAGACACTTTGCAGGTGATTATTTTAACAGAATGCCTTTCAGCTGTCAGCTGGGGGTATTTTGCCGTGTGCTCACACTGCCCCTTTAAGAGCAGGGGAGCGAGCGCACATGTGTACTAGGCACGCCACTAGAGCACAGTGTGGTGTGTACAGTGGAGGAAGAAAGACACATGCAGAGACCACACTGGAGGGCCAGGGGCGGTGAGTAAGCCGGCGTCCCTGCACGGAGGGAGAAGGGGACACCATGCAGGGGCGCCGGCAATGGCGCTACATTCAGACTAGGAAAGTCCCTAATCTAACCCTGATTTGTTCCTGCCTGACCACGGAGGTTGGCACCCCAAGTATACGCAATGGCGCCCCTACTCAACGTTGACTCACCCTGATGTCACGGGTGTGTCAGAGGTGACAGACAGTCGCCCTGCAGTGATTTGCAGGAGATCTCCAAGTTTGGCAATGCAGACAGCTGCCTAGATAGGAGGCTGTGTTTTGGACCCAGCGACTACCTCCCTTTAGTCTGGGTGTATATATACCTGGTGTGTCTAGGTGGGTGTCGCCGGTTATACTCATTTCTACTTGGAACTTGGCTAAAGCAGCATCACGTCATCTCTGGAGTCTTGAGGCCGTGTGCCCTGTTGGAGTTCTCCTATAGCTAAGTTGTTATTCCCCTTTGTTGTCTTCCCCTTTTGTCTTTAGAGTGCTAGCAGAGGATGACTAGTGCTCATCTCCTTCCACCCCCAGCTATAGCCTTACGCCAGGGCGAGGCACATGATCGGCGACAGCTGCGGAGGCTGTATAGGGACGTTAAGGGGAGACATGGTGATGCTAGTCCAGATTAGGAGGTCACCTCTTCCCCTTTTCCCTAGTGTCTGAGCTCCCTTTCCCCTCTGTATTGCACTCACACCTGGCGTGACTCTCTGTGTTGCACTTATACCTGGTGTGACACCTGAGTGTCCTTAACTGCACTCTCTCTATAAACATTGTGCAACACTAAAATAATAATAACTATGAAGTGAAATTTATATAAAACTGAGGAAAGGCACAGGCCTATGAACATGTTCACACAGACACACAGGAAAGATGGAAGAAAATAAGAAGAACCACACAACAAACAGAATACGTGGAAAACTTCCCAGACCACAAATGTAAAAGAAAGGAAAGGGTACTGGGAGGAAGACACACAAACAAACTGTAGGAAAAGCAGCAGATATTAACCAGGTAAGATCATCCCTTGCTGAGGAGCTTGAACTCCAAACACCATCTGTCTTGAAATATTGCCAGCATAGATGTAGGTGCAATGTGGGTATAAATAGCCCCTTCCAAGAAGTGATAGGACAGAACCAAATTGGGAAGTGAGAGACGCCTGAATAGAAGCAAACCAAAGAAAGGAAAGAAAAGACAAATGAACCATCAGCAGTTGGACAGAAACCAAACTGGTTGTAGTTCAGCAAAATGGAAACAAACCACGCAGCAAAAAGTCAACGGATCGAGTCCCGAAACCGAAGCATTACAGTTTGTTGACATTGAAGGAGATTATGTTGAAAAATAAAGTAGGAGTGGTGACTACTAGTGTTGAGCAAACA